>NC_141461.1:38167500-39417500 GCF_015680905.1 Coptis chinensis
TATTTGTAAGGAATAACAAAAACGCTCATTTACATTGGCGCTGTCTGTGGTCTCGATTTATTGAGAAACCATTTCACAAATCCCAAAACCAATAAACAAAATCCTCAAGCCCATGAAGTATGGCAAGCCTCGAAGCTCAAATCCAGAGTTTGGCAGGTCAGTTAGGTACAATGAACGAGCACATTACCCTGCTCAGGCAGGAGAATGTTGCTTTGCGTGCGTAAGTAGACACGCAAAATCCACCAGGTGCCATAGCAGAGGACGGAATCAACGAGGTTAATAAACAGATTAACAAACTGTCACAAAAGATCGACCAAAGTGCAGTTAAGAAAGACGCTACTCAGATCGTTCAAAAGATGTTGAAGACATACCGTGCGTCCCCGTTCGCTGCTGAGGTACTAAGTAGAGCTTCTCCTCCATATTTCATTCAGTCACGTTTTCCAATATACGATGGTAGCACGTGTCCTGGTCAACACGTGGCACGCTACATTCAAATCCTTGCACTCTATAGTGCTCAGGAGTTTGACCATCTCCATTGCCGTTTGTTTCCAGCCAATCTTAAAGATGGCGCGCTCGATTGGTTCTTTTCACTCGAGCCAGATTCGATAAAGAACTTCGAGCAACTCACAAATCTGTTCGCTTGCTAGTATGTCCACAATAGGCATAAAAAAACTGATCTCGATTCACTTTTTCAACTCTCCCTAGGCGAAAATGAAACCATTCGCGAATTCCTAGGTCGGTTCAAAACCAAACTGTTATGCATGGAGAGCGGTCTCAAAGAGTCATTTGCCACATTGGCATTCTCTAACGCTTGCCGTGTGCGTAACACGGCGCTCTCCAGATCGCTGATGAAAGAATGTCTAGAAACGTTGTCCGAGCTATACGCTCATGTTGACAAGTACATCAAGTTACAAGAGGTAGCAGCAATATCTAATGATGCCCCACCCTCCAAAAAGCGACCCAGACAGCAAGGACAGAAGTATGGGAACAAAACGAACAACAACCGCGAGTTCCCTGTACTCACCCGATCTCCCAGTTACATACTGGACAAGATCAAGCGAGTTGTTTATTACCAACCTGACGTGCGGCAGCCAGTAGATCAACATGGCAAGCCTTATTGTGCATTCCACCGAGCAAAATGTCATGAGACCGATGAGTGTTGGGGCCTCAAATACTACCTCCAGGACCTCGTCGAATCAGGACATATCAATCATTATACCAACATCGCTGATGGCGACCTGCGCCATAAGCTCATGGCGTGCAGGGAACGAAGTAGATCTCCACCCTGCCATAATCGCCAACGTGTCCAAGCTCGCTCTCGTAGCAGAGGACGCCCTAGTGACCGTTCTCGCCATGAACGCCATCAGCACTCGTCAGACAAAGAGAATGACAGAACGATACATATGATCACGTTCCAGGATGATTCTATTGCATCCTCCAGAGAAAAAAGATGGCGTGTAGGCGCTCTCTAAGAAGTATATCAGTTCTCTTCACACGCCACACCTGCCCTGCGCAGTTCAGGTGATATAACTTTCACAAAGGCCGACCTCAACAAGGTTTGCCTCCCTCACAATGATGCACTAGTTGTCCATGTCAAAATCAGCGACTGGATAGTCAAACGTGTCCTGATAGATCTTAGTAGTTCGTGCGACATCTTGTTCTACCATACCATCCAAGAGATGAACCTGCCCAAATCGGTCTTCATAGACCCAATAACTCCTCTCTATGGGTTCAATGGCTCCAGAGCTGACCCAATTGGTGATATCATACTCCCAGTTTCTGTTGGATCCAGAGAGGACAAAGTCAGCTTCAATACGTATTTCAGTGTTCTAGACATCCAATCGTCCTATAATGTCATCCTAGGACGGTGTTGGATCCACCAAATGCAAGCTATACTATCAACACTGCATCAGGTGCTCTGCTTTTCTCGCCCTAGGAGTATGATGGAGCTTCGTAGCAATCAGCTCGAAGCTTATCACTGCAATCAAATCCTTTCAGCGAACAAAGCCGCTGACCCGTCTATCAACACTAGGAGCGAGCCCACCAGCTACGCGATGGCCAAAACTTAATCGCCAAGGTCAGATCCAAATCACCAAAGCCGAATGCTGGGGGCTTTATAAAAAAAAGTTCCCGTGCCTCCACCAGTCAGGACCCCAGAGGTCGCCACAACATTAGTTACTCCACCAGTCAAGACCCCAGAGGTCGTCCCTAGCACTTGTTAGTCCACTAGTACATATTTTAGAGGTCGCACCAGCCCCTGTTGCCATGACCACAGAGGTCACATCAGCCCCTGTTGTCATAACCACAGAGATCGCTCCAGCTACTGCGGCCAAGACCTCCATTCCTCATATCGACCAAGCACCACCAGAAACCAGTCCCCCAGAGGATGCCCAACCTTCAAAAGCAACAGTTCAAGTTGAAGAAAAGCAGCAAGTGAACTTAGGAACAGAAGACGATCCCAAGTTCGTCTATGTGGGGGCTGACCTTGACCCTACACTCAGGACCCAGCTTGTAAACTTTTTAGCAATGAATAAAGATGTTTTCGCTTGGTAGTATATTGATGTGCCTGGTATAGATCCTAGTGTTGCATGTCATAGATTAAATGTCAACCATAATGCTAGGCCAGTTCGACAGCGACCTCGGAGATTATCCCTGAGATTTCAAAAAGCAATCAATGATGAGGTCGACAAACTCAAGCAAGTCGGTTTCATCAGAAGGGTTGATTACCCAGACTGGATCGCTAATATAGTAGCAGTCCCAAAAAAGAACGGCACAGTTCGCCTTTGCGTTGACTTCACCAATGTCAACCAAGAAACACCTAAAGATAGCTTCCTTCTACCTAGAATCGACCAACTTGTGGATCAGACATGTGGCCACGAAGCTCTATCATTTATGGATGCATACAGTGGATACAACCAGATCCCACTCACTGAAGAAGATCAAGAGAAAACGTCATTCATCACCGAACAGGGAATCTACTGCTACAACGTCCTCCTATTCAGCCTCAAGAACGCTGAAGCGACTTATCAACATCTTGTCACTGACATGTTTCAGGACATGTTAGGTGATACCATGGAGGTCTACATCGATGACATGGTAGTCAAGAGCAAGAAAGCGGTTGACCACCTCACTCACCTTGAACAAGCGTTCGCCAGATTGCTGCGAACTCATATGAAGTTGAACCCTGAAAAATGCCTTTTTGGAGCGTCCTCCGAGAAGTTTCTTAGGTACCAAGTATCACAACGAGGGATCAAGGCCAATCCATACCAGATCCGAGCATTCTTGGAAATGATCGATCCAAAGACAAAAAAGCAAATATAGAAACTATCAGGAATGGTTGCAGCACTCAACCGATTCATATCAAGGCGTTAGACAAATGCCGACCTTTCCTGCAACTTTTTAAAAAAGATGAACAATTCTCATGGAACGACCAGTGCCACCAAGCATTTTCTACTCTCAAAGAATACCTGACGACACCACCCGTCCTAGCAAAACCAACAAACGGGGTGACGCTGGGGCTCTACCTTGCAGTATCAGACTTTGCTATCAGTTCAGTTCTCTTCAAGGAGGACAACAACTCAGAGAAACCGATCTACTTTACAAGTAAGACACTAACTCCAGCTGAAAAGAATTACTCTTACATTGAAAGAGCAGTGCTCATATTACTATACTCGGTAAGGAAGTTCAGGCCGTATTTTTAAGCACACCCAATCAAGGTACTCACCGACCTCCCACTGAAGAAAATCCTTCTCAAGGAAAATAAGACAACTCGCATGGCAGTATGGGCAGAAGAACTCGGAGAACATCACATCGAGTTTGTCCCACGCATTTCTCAGAAAGGGCAGGTCGTTGCAGATTTTCTAGCAGATTTTCCTATCGACGACCTGAATTGGGAGCCAGAAACAGATATCCTATCTATGAAGAAGCAGGACAACTCCATCTGGTCTCTCTTTGTGGATGGTTCTAATAACCCTGGAGGAAGTGAAATCGGAGTCGTCCTATTATCTCCCGATGGAACTATGGTTGAGAAGTCAGTTCGCATCGACTTCACGACCTCTAACAATGAGGCCGAGTACGAGGAATTAATATAATTATAGGGCTCAGAATGGCGATGCAGCTCGGTGTACAGGAACTTCAAGTCTTTAGTGACTCACAACTGGTTGTTTGCCAGATTACTAATAAGTACACTACCCATGAAGGTCACCTTTCTAAATACCTTCAAGTTGTTTATCAGTTACTTCCTTCTTTTAAGAAAGATACCATACACCACTTTTTGCGTGACGAGAACCGTCACGTGGATAGTTTAGCTTACCTGGCTACTCAAACATCGAACTGCGCTCCTAGATAGTTAGTCATTGAATTAATTGACCAACCTGCTTACCAAGCTGAACACGTCCTAGAAATCAGTGACCTATGCCCACTCTCTGACAATCAGATGAGTCAAACATGGATGCAACCCATCATAGAGTACATCCAGCATGACACAATCCCAAAAGAGTGTACTAAAGCTAGACAAGTTCAATATCAGGCACGTCGTTGCTGCCTAATCAACAACAAATTATTACGAAAGTCTGCTGGCGGACCTCACTTGAGGTACATAAGCCTAAAACAAGGCCAGTTGATTTTTCCAGAAATTCATGAGGGGGAATGCAGGAACCATGCTGGAGGTCGCTCTTTGGCTCACAAAGCGATCTCCCAGGGATACTTTTGGCCATGGATGTAGGTCGATGCTAAAAAGTATGTGCTCAAGTGCATCAAATGCCAGACTTTTGGCCACATTATCATCCAGCCAGCTCGCGAGTTAATCAACATTGTCAGCCATTGGCCATTTCACATGTGGGGTTTGGACATCATGGGACCATTCATCTTACAAAAAAACACTGGTTTTCAGTTCATCTTGGCTGCAACTGATTACTTCACTAAGTGGGTCGAAGTAATCCCCTTAGTTCATGTAAAGGAGTCACACGTCAAAAACTTCATCTGGACACACATCATCACCATGTTTGGCTTGCCACACACACTGGTGATGGACAATGGTTCCCAGTTCAAGGGAAAAATAGTCAAGGAGTTTTTGGCTAAGTGGAAGATCGTTCATGCATTTTCCACTCCCCAGTATGCCCAAAGCAATGGCCAAGTAGAAGCTAGCAACAAAGCAATCTTGGAAAACTTGAAGAAAAAGATTGAAAAGAACAAGAGCCAATAGCCAAATCAACTAGAGAACATTCTATGGGCTCACTGAACTACAGCTCGTTCTAGCACAGGCGAGTCACCATTTTCATTATGCTATGGCATAAGAGCTGTTATTCCTACTGAACTGACAGTCACCATGACTCGGTCAGAACTCGTCAAGTCTGGACACAATGACTCCGTCCTAGCTCGAGAGGTCGACTTACTGGAAGAACACCGTGACCTAGCAGCCATCAAAGTGGCATCTTACCATCAGACTCTAACGAAGTCTTACAACAAGCGAGTTAATCCTCGATCCTTTCAACCTGGTGACCTAGTTCTGAAAAAAAAAAAAAAAACTCAATATGACGCTAAGCTAGCACCAACCGTAGATAGTAGTAGAGTGCGTCGTCGGTAATGGAGCGTACTGGATCAAGACCCCAGAAGGAAAACCATTACCACGTCCTTGGAACACTTATTTGTTAAAGAAATTTTACAAATAAAAGAGTAATGTTTTGCAATCCATGTTTCTATTTATTACAAAGTTTGGTATAATTTACTTATGTGTGTTATTGCAACCTACTCCGTTCAAGTTCACCGACAAACATGGAACTCACGCTGAAAGAATCACCAACACAAGCGAATCAAAAACAATCTCATGAGGTCAAACGCTCTCAACGAGCAGAACACTTTCTTAAGCCAACACGCTCTCCGCGAGCAACACACTCTCTTGAGCTATAGGCTCCATAGCCTTTCCAATTCCCACTAGTTGAGGACCTACAACTATAGGATCAACTCAGTGAGAACGCTCTCTTAAGCTATAGGCTCCATAGCCTCTCCAATTTTCACTAGTTAAGGACCTACAACTATATGATCAACTTAGTGAGAACGCTCTCCTCGAACAACATGCTATCTTGAGCTATAGGCTCCATAGCCTCTCCAATTCTCACTAGCTGAGGACCTATAACTATGGGATCAACTCAGTAAGAACGCTCTCTACGAGCAACACGCTCTCAGTGAGCAATACACTTTCTTAAGCTAACACGATCTCAGCGAGCAATACTCTTTCTTAAGCTAACACACTCTCAGCGAGCAATACTCTTTCTTACGCTAACACGCTCTCAACGCGCACCACACTTTCTTAAGCTACTATGCTCTCCGTGAGCGACACACTTTCTTAAGTTAGCACGCTCACTCAAGCTACCAGGCTTCATAGCCTATATAGTTCATACTAGGTGACGATTTACGAATCTAGGATCAACTATATGAGAATGCTCTCTACGAGCGGAACGCTCTCTATAAGCAAAGAGCTTCCTTAAGCTAATTCTCAGGCTTCTCTGCCACTACATGCCTTATTTATTGTGAACAAAACAATACATACAAGCAATTAAGCATAAGCAAAAGACATGTATTCCATAAACATCTATAATCCGAACTGCCTGAACAAACACAAGAAACCAATTCGCAAATCTACTGATCTGCTGAGACTACCCAGAAATCCAGATTGGTCTTCTTACAACTTTTGGAAAAAGTGAATTGCCACTTGCGTGGAAGCCAGTTCATATTGTAGCAAGGTAACTGTAAAGCAAGGCGAACTTCCCAGGCAAGCCTGAGAAACCAGCTCTATCATTTAACTCTCTTACAGAGAGGATAACAGACAACACATTCAAAAAAAATGTAATAACTTACTTTCAAGAACAGACATAACATTCAAGAACCTGGGACAATATGTTTATCATCAGCAGGCATAGGGGGAGTAGCACTGGTCGAGGGAGTGTTCCTCGCATCTCTAGGTACGACACGCATACTCGTACCCAAAGTCCCACGATCACACACCTTTTTTAGTTGCAAGTACTTCTCTTCTAGCTCGACATATTCGCCGCATGCCCGGTCGTATGCACCTTGCGCCTTGCGTGCAACACCCTGGCAATGCTTGGCAAACTCCGTCACATCAGCCAGCTTTTCTTGCAAGTCCTTCATTGAGCTAACCAGCACCGACCTCTCATCAGCAACGTCCCGATACGTTTTCGACTTTAGCACTGTCATCATTGTCAGTGCGTTAAATAATACTTTTCAACTTATCATACCCAGCAAGGAATTACAAGTAAAATACCAAGGTTAGAGTCGCCCATCAAATAACAGGAAACCATATCAGATGAAGAGCTTACCAAACAACAAGCATATCCATAGTCCCTAACAGCGTCCCCAGGTCCTCATCTTCGACTTCTGCTTTATCACCGTCCAGTACTATCCCTTCCAGAAGGCAGGTCGCTATGGGTGTCGAGTGGAAGCTACAGTCAGAACGTTTGACCGCACACTTCTTCCCCGTCTTCCCCACGTAGAAGAACTCACTCCCCACGTCACCAGCACGCTGTGCAAAGCTGTCACCAGCAACATTGTGGCCTTGACCCAGGTCACCACGTTCCTCAGCAGTCAGGTCGTCATTATCCCTCTGACTGGGGGATCTGAACACAATGCCCCCAGTAGAGCGACCTGCACTTTTGGATTGCTTGTTACTTTTGGCCTCAGGAGCAACAACCTTCCTTTTGCCGCGATCACAATGACGATGAGGTTTGAACTCAATCTCTTCCATCACAAGGGGGGAGGCTTCCCTTGTCCATTCATCGTCAGCAGCACTCCCACGTCGCCTGGCCATAGTATGTCCTACAAAAAATCAACGGTCATCGAGCTAACACAAAAACAAAGTTGTCTTATTCAAAAGGTAAGGGAAACAATGAAAGACACTTACCTGCAACTAACAAAGAAACTCGCGCACGAACTTTGGAGCTGAGCAACTTGAACAAGAAGGAGTACAAATGCCCTTGGACTTCTAGTAACAGTTATTTTATATTCAAGTAACGCACCTTCCCTAGGCACATCATAATTACATCGAAACGCCAAACGTCAGGCCAGCTGGCAATCATCGATGGATCTCCCTAACTGTTCATATTACTACACATGCCACACACGTGTTACGATCGCCTCTCACCAGAGTGCTTTATGAATGAGAACGCTTTATAAGAGCGAGACTCTCACCCGATCTCTCACAATTTGGGCCCTACAACGCTAGGATTAAGTAGCAGGACGCTCAATCAGGATCACAAAATACTTAGCCTCACCCACTCTTACTAAAGGTCGCATACACAGCCAAATAATTACAACAATATCAGGAACGTCACATTCATAGCATCAAGAAATCAAGCAAAAAGAAGAAACATGCATTTGATAAAAACAAAAGAACGAACTGACGGCCAAATTCAAGCCCCAATTCGTCTCCTAACCGAGCTGCTGAGTCTACTCACGAAATCCAGCTCGGCTAGCCACCAATCATCACTTCATGAACCCCCCATAACAATCCAGGAGATCAGGTCGTCCAAATACAACACAGAAAAACTACTTCTTAAGGCAAACTGCCCAGGTTACCCCAAGAAACCAGCTCTATTGTTTCAAGCCAAAGGCCACACAAAAACACAAACTTACACAAGCATTTCTAAGCAACATGATCAAAGCTTTCAGTGATGAGTGAATCCAGCACTGGAGAGGAGCTAGATTCTATGGAGGTCACCACAACTGAATCAGTGACAACCATTTCTAGATCTTCGATAACTTGAGGCGGGTCGGCCGGTACACCAGCAGCAGAGGAAGGCAAGACATCAAGAACATTACTAGCATCTTCGAGATCGTCGTTCACTCGACCTCCCGAAGCCCCACGTTCAAGTTCTTCCCGTAGTTCCTCATATTTTCTCTCCAGCTCCTCTACTTCTAAACATACATCATCATATGCCACCTTCGCATACATCGTGACCTGTTTGCACTTCTTAGCGAAGTCATTTGCCGTGGTCAACTTTCTTTTCAGCTCCTCCACCTCGTTAACAGCCACCGTCTTCTCCAGAGTCACCGAGGTGAGCTGCACTTTCAAAGCATCCAGTTCCTTCTTCTCAGATTGTTGCACCTCTCGAAGAGACTATAGCTCGTCCTTCAAGGACTCGACATCAGTCTTCTCCATCTCAGCGATCTGAGCCGCTATTTTCCAGCAATAAACTGCATCAATAAGAACCCAACACAACATCAGAACCAAGCAACGACATGAAACAGAACAAAGCAAAACGAACTGCAACAAAAAAAGCACTTACCATGCAGCACGCCTTATCCATGGCCCTCAGGTTCTCTTCCAGTTCCTTAGAATCTAAATCTTTCTTATCACCATCCAATGTCATCCCTTCTAGTAAGCAAGCCGCTACAACCGCCGACTTGTAGCTATAATCCGACCTCTTAACAAGACGTTTCTTACCAGACACCTCATCTACATACACCAAGTTGTGCTCCAGCTCATCTCTCCTAGTACCAGAATGACCCTTCCTAGTCTCCCTAACAGCAACCTTCCCCTTCATCTTACCAGTAGTATCTCCAACTACATGTGTAGGCACGACCTCAGTGTTCTCATCACCCAGAACACTAAAGTCGATCTGCGGCCTCAACCTAGAGCTACGAACTACTTTCCCACCAGTTCGTCCCCCACAGCCAGATCCCGAGCTATCCCCAAGCACATGCCACGCCGCCTTGACAACCTTAGCAGTGTCCTGCTCGGCCGTATCAGCCTTTCTCTTCAGTGAGCTACTACGTTCACGAGACTTGAAGTCGATAACCTCCAACTAGAGCTACCCCCCCCCCTTTATTCGCCTACTTTCGACCCGCTGACCCGTGGCACCAGCACCTCCGCTGGGTCGCTTAGGACCAACACTGCCTAGGTTCCTATCCTCCCTCGTCACCAGATCGCTCTTCCATTTCTCCATCGCTACTCCACCGGAAATTCACCAACAGCAAGGCCCCGAGCCCTTTCTTTCTGATTCCTCCTCTTCTCCCTGACAACGCGCCCTCCTCGCTCTACAAAATAATACGCGACCTCCGGCAGTTTCTCTCGTTTATGAGCCCGAGTTAACTTAGCAAACTTCTCTATCACCTTTCGATTAGTTCTCTTCTTTATAGTAAGCTCTGCAAAAACAGCACAGAACCATGTTAGTCAACATATCAACAATTCAAACATCGAAACAACAGATTAATCCACTCCTACCCATCTGAAAAATTGCAAACCCTAGTTTGCAAACTACATCCTCGGGCACAGAAGTTCCCCATTAACAACAACGGCTTCCTCTCCCAAGCCTGCTCACACCATCCAACACACTAGATCTCCCAGTCACCGTTTGCAAGCTAAAGTTAAAAACACTAGATCGCTTTACCGAGTAATGCTCAATAATGTCAGTGACCTCTATGAAGTATTCACCACCCGCGTTCAACAAATCAAATACCCTAAGTAGCCGCCAGGTACTACCCACAAACTGGTAGGGCGCTTTCCAACATAACTTCAAAAAGTCGCAAGTCATCTTCGAGAATGGTATCCTCATACCAGCCCTCATCTACCCCTCACAGACTATTATCCCGTAGTTCGGTGGTGTGTACGTCTCACTAAACACTTTTACGTTCTTCTCCAGTTCGTGTATCTCCAGGTCGCCCTCCTGGATACCATAAACCTCCCGAAGATCAGCGAAAGCTTTAGTAGCACGTTAGTCTACAACTCTAGGAGGCAACCCACTAGAGGACAACCCTTCATCACGACCTGAAGTACTAGCCACAGTTGCAACAGATTCAGATCGTATCTCCTCCTCCACATCCTCACTACCAAATCTTACTGACTCCTCCCTCTCCTCCTCCATTTCCTCACAACTCAATGATACTTCTCGAATCTCTTCAGATCGAGCGTCATCCGAATAAGACATTCTTTTTTTTTAGTGATTACAGATCCTAAACAAGACAAGCTAAAGACGACCTAACTACTGAGCGAAACAAACAAGAACACAAGAAAAATGAGCTGCAACAATGGTGGAAGCATTAACTTGAAGAATTCTAGTCTCTGCAGTTCTGGAAACGTAACGAAAAATAACTTTTCGAATCTCCAAAAGTCGTTTTATACAACCGCCCCTCCAAGTCCCAGTGTATCACGATTACAACCTAAGCCCTAGCCCGCACACGTCTACCAAAGACCTGTCTTTTCAAAATTCTGGAAAAAACGGCGACATGTTTCCTCACCAACTACTAAGATTCTTTCATGTGCCAACTATCACCCCACATCAGTTTGTCATATAACACGAGTCAACCTCCATAGTACGGTGGGTATTTCCATTCACGCTAGTCCGCTTCTTCACTCATGCTCAACACGTGCCACTGTTTTCTCTCAGCAGATCGCTTCAATATACAGCACAACCTACAGAGAGGGGGTTGTGTGAGGGAGTGATATTCTCACTCAGGAATATCAAGCACGTGTTTAGCATAGCGGAAATACCACACCGACCTCTGATCCAGTTCTCCGAACTGCCTTCAGAGCGACCTACATCATCAACTCATATCCACGAGCTACGAGATCCCTCTAGGACAGATCGACTTTCACATCTTCACATAAAGCATTCTAACTTGTGACTCAGCCTATCTTCTAGAAGCAATCATTACCAAAGATGTACTTACACACTTCATCACTGCAAATTACGAACCAATGTAACCACTCCCCATCATTACAAAATTTTTACCACCACCATTTCAACACTCCTTCTCAATCTCGACCATACATATATTTGTGGTGGTTGTCAGTACACGTGTTGGATAGAGATCCACATTCACCAGATATAAATACCTCCCATATGAACTACGCCAGACCTGATTCTTCTCTCCCCCTAAAATCGAGAGATAGATCGAGGCGGTTAAATTTCAACAACGAACTCGGTCTTTCCCATTTCCAAATCCAACCTCCTTTCCTATCATATTTGTAAGGAATAACAAAAACGCTCCTTTACAGTCACCATTTTTATCATCAGTTGTGTGACATTGTGCGTTCTTGAACCTACCATTTAGAAGAATAGCTTTGAAAAGTGTTGTGAATAGGACAATACGAAAACAACGTTACCCACAACAAATAGATCAATCCTACACAAGGATCGATCTTTCTTACTAGACAAGACTTCAACACCCTCCAAGTACTATCCCAACGCTTCTCATTAACAATTTAACAAGTATATAAAGTAAAGATAATAATGCAAAAGAGAACCAACCACAAGACAAGGATATATCGTGGTTCGGCAATTTGCCTACGTCCACACTAGCGAGATCCAAGCTTTACTAGATGTCTAGAGTAACAGATTACAAGAGCTCTCAATTCACTCACAAAGAATGAACACTCAACTCACTAAGAATTTCTCTCTTACAATCTCTCTCTTTCTTTCTTTTTGGTTAGATTAGGTTTCTACAAAAAAAATCTATATTTATACTATTTCAGAAAACTTCCGAAAAAGTCAAAATTCGTGCTGAAAAATAGTGGAGCGCAGGTCGCGCCCTCGACCAGGCAAAGTTGAGCGCGAGTCGCGCTTAAATCACTGGAGGTCACCAAAGCATGAGCGCGGGTTGCGCCTTTGTAAAGTCCTGAATTATTATTAAGGGTATTTTCGTAAATTTCCTATTAAATCTAGGGTCGTTTATGTAAGTTGGTCGTCGGGTTTATATTTCAACCGTATGTAACTTACTAAAACTTAACTCCGACTCATAAGTCACGTTAGGTAAGCGACCATAGGCGAAAATTTGACCAAAAACGGCGGTTAGCGGTTTTCTGCGTCTTGAAAAATCACGAAGTTAACGACTTACACGCATGATTGGGTCATCATTATAGCATGCGGTGAGATAGAATATAGAAGATTAAATTTAGCGGGATGAGCCGGAAAAATAATTACGGCGCGACGTCAAATTCGTTAGTGGTTAGGAGTCTAAGTAGGACGTTTAATCTAAGTAGGATATATTGGGCTTGGGCCAAATATATCGCGGCCCAAAATAGAAAAACCCGAAATCGCGAAAACACAAAAAATCGCACCTCTTCTTCTTCCCCAATTCGCACTTTCAAAACCCTAGGAGAGAGAGAGACCTAATCCTCTCAATTTCCATCGATTCTACCACAATCCTTCACACTCCCAACCTAGAAACACTACCCTAAAGTAATCTACTGGAAATTTGAGCGTAACCAAGCGAAACTGAAGTGGAATCGCGGCGGCAGTTGGGGTAGTTCCTCTTCAATCAATTCAAACCCACGATTGAACAACCACTCACTAACAACAGTGAATTCAGGTGTGGAGACTCACAAAATTAGGATTTTGCCGTAACACCGCGGAAGGTGAGTTTTATTTTCGCTTTTAAATAATTATTTGGATTCAATTCAATAGCTTGAGTTGTATTTGATGAGAGATATTGAATGGGGGTTGTATAATTCGACAAGAACTATTGGAGAGGAATGGCTTGAAATAAATCCGAAAATCCTTGGAGGGCGTCGTGGTTCAGTGAAAGTAGCTCGGTTTGGCGAAGGAAAGCTGCGATTTTGGTGAGGCAGCGAGCTAGGAGCGATTGTTGCTTGCTGACTTGGTAAGAATTTGGTTATTCATTACAATTTCAATGAATTTATGTCGATTTATAACTGTATAAGAATTGATTGAGTAGTGATCGAGGGATAAGAACACCCACTGATTTTATTAATTGAATTAATGTTAATTGAGAAGTGGAGAATGGGTTGTAGTTGAATTTGGAATTTGAATTGAGAGGGGATAGGATTGGCGTCGATATGAGGGCCTGCCATGGCCGAAACAGCCGTAGAGACCGTCGAGTTCTGATTAAGAAATGGCACAGTAGCTCTGATTGCTAATGGTAGTTAGATGGAAAGTTATCCGAAACCAAATTCTTAACGTCGAGAATTCTTCTCGACTTACACTAGATAAGAATTCCTCGTTGTTCGATCAATTCTAATAATCGGCGTTATTTGTATATGCTATTATAGGAATGAATTGAGTTTGGATTGGGTTAAGCGAGGATTGATTCAGTTAATTATGGAGGAGAACGAGCTTGCTAAGGTAGGAACCTACATACCAATATATATAGTCCGCTTATTTTCATGCATGATTGAGTTGTTTAAAATGTTAAGAAATAGTTTTATGATCAGCCATGCATGTATATATGATATTCATGTTTTGCATTGTAGTTTTCCTCGATATGAATTAAGTATATGGATAGCTTTTTCGTGAAATGGGTTTTTGTAAAATCGGGGGTAGCGAGGGATTGTTTTCTGGTTAAAAGTGAAAAACTGGTTTTGGGGAAAGGTTCGCGTCTCTTGTCTCAGTAAGGAGACAGAGAGATGGATTTTGAAATGCGGGTAAGAATTACCCGGTTGTTTGTAATTAGGTGCGAGGTTCTGGATTTTTCCCGGAATGGTTGTTGTTATTTACGATGATTCGCCGTTTGGGAATCATCGGTTGTTATTTACTACGACTGGCCCGTTTGGGAGTCATAGGTTGTTCTACTCGATTTCGGGAAATCCATGAACTCACACCTATATAATCAACAGTTTTAAAAGAAAAACTAGATATGTAACTAGCGTATTTGAAAATAATCGGTAATACGAGTATATATATATATAGATATTACTATGTTTATCACGAGGAGATTTAGAAAAGGGAACTTTAAATTCTATAAAGAAGGAACTGTTGTCGCATTTCGGAGAGACGGTTCGCTCTAGGATTCCAATTGTGGTGTACACCTTCGAGGTGGTATGGGCCACCTTTAAAGGGATGCATCACCGGATGTAGTCGGGGAATTCCTTTTCTACTTTTCTAGATAACCATGCTTGTAGTGTCACTGTGTATGGTGATTAGCTTGAGTGGGGTTACATGTTACCTCGATGAGGTTTAGGCGAGTGAGTGAGAGTTTAGTCCACTCGGATGTGTCGGGATCCCGAAAGATCTGCGCAGTCGTCGAACGGTTGACCACCGTAAGTTAGGTGACAGCCCGTATGGGGGTCAGGGTCCCTGAGGGCCCACCTCGAGCCCTAAAAGCTTTGGGGATTTTGTGTGTCTGAACACAACAAGCGGCATTCAGCTCCTTCCCGGTAAAAATCGGGGAAAATAATCTTGCATGGTTCTTTAATCGGGAAGCATTGAACCGAGATTGCCCTGTGGATCTGGGCCGAGAGTACCGATACCCTCACCATTCTAATAGGCAACCGCCACAATAGTTGTATGATGATTGTGAAAACTCTATTTTGAATATCAATGAAGCATGTCGAGATGATTTCTGCTAGTTAGTGATGTATATATACATAATCACAATATTTGAATACTATTATAGAACCCTGCATGTTTTAAATGTTTTCTATAAGTAGTCTATTTATTGGCTATGTGCGTTTCTACTGGGCATAGTTGTTTGCTCATCCTACTTAACATTTCAGACGAGCCAGTTGCGGAGGAGGGTTTCCCTAACCCTAGTGATGACGGGTATGGTGATTTGGGAGGATTCCCTTATGCTTGACGAGAGGCAGAGTCAAGGTTATATTTGGACTGTATAGAGATGACCTAGGTTATTCTTTTGCTGTATATAATGAGCCTAGCTCTTTTCCTTTGGTTGTATAGAAAGAGACTAGTTTCTTTTGTTGCATATATAGAGAGCTAGGTCATTTTGATGTAATAATCGTATTTTGGCGGTTCTCTCCTTGTTTTGTAGTTATATCGCCATATCCCCGTAGTAGTTAGAGTTAAGTGTAGTATATATGGTTGTTGGATGTATGTATGGTTGTTGGAAGGGAATTATAAGATGTCCGGGGTTTATGACCGAGTTATGACAGGTTTTGGGTTTCTTAACGTCGATCAAACAAAGGAAAACTGCCGAAATTCGGTAGAATCGGGATAGGTGTCCGCCGAGATTCATTCCCGTCCTCGGGATGTGTGTTGGGCTGAGACAGAAAACGTGATGGTATCGAGGCGTCCACTATTAGATCCGTCTGGGAGCTGTAGTGGGGGACTCGGTCGCGACGTGTTTCAAAAGCTTTAGTTGGAAACCGATAAAACTCTAAGTAGGGGTTACGTACGTTAAGCGTTAGTACTAGCTTAGCAATGTCGAGACGTCGCACGGGTAGTTGTCCGGGTCACGCCAGAGAGCCGGATCGGTCGAAAGTTTGGACGAATCGGACACTATAAGGGTCAGAGTGAATTTTCATTTCGAGGTGGAGTATGACCGCCTTCGGTAGGAGACGCGACCGCGCTCATCTCTTGAAATTTACTCACGTTCATTCTATGCGTATGTGAATTCAATAGTATGGCCTATGCTCTTGCATAATTTTGAGAAATTCTCTCTAATGTATCATACACTGAGTTGGCTCTTTGTGTATGTGCAGAATAGTCACCATGGATCCGGAAAGTACTAGTGGTGATGATGCTACGGATCGTGGTCGGAGGACCGAATGGATAGGCTCCTCTCTATGATGAATCAAATGGCTCAAGCACAAAATGAGATGAGAGCTGAGATCGAAAGTTTGAGGGCTAGTCGGAACGAGCCCCAACCTCTTCTGACATCCACTGTTATTCCACCTGGTGTAACACCGTGAGGTAGCATCCCGACCACGGTGAGAGTTGAGGAGTTCAGCCACCGGTGCAAAAGTCAATCGTTTTTTCTCGGGCAAATTTCATCGTTACGCCCAATTTGAATTTGTGGGGTCTTCGAGGTTAAAGTAGTCGAAGATTTGGTTGTTAGACATGTCTAGTATCTTTGGACTCCATGATGTGTACCGATGCGTGAAGCGGGTCACTTTGCTGCGCCTTCATGCTTAGAGGTGAAGCCAAACACCGTGGATTAGTGTAAAGGATGTGGAGACATTTCCATGAGTTGGGCTAAGTTTGAGGAACTCTTCCTTTTTGAGGTATGTCACCGAGGAGAGATAAGAAGCGAATGGAATTCCTCAAGTTAGAACAAGGAAACATGACCGTGGGGACGATGAAAGAGATTCAATTTGTTCTTTCACGATACGGAAGGAGATGATTTCCACAGAAAAAGCTAAGGCTCGGAAATTCATCGACGGTTTGAAACCGTATATGCAGAGCAAGATGTCGGTCCTTCGGTCGATACTTATGCCGAGCCTGTGAGAAGAGCTCAAGGAATTGAAAGAGTTGATGATCGTTATCGCTCAGAGGCAAAGAGGTTGGAAGGGTAAGACGGTAACGCCGGTTGGGGTAGGCGGGGATAACGGAAAGAGACAGTCTACCAAAGGCGGTGGTTCGAGGTCGCGAACAGATGTATAGGCGAGTCTTTCAGAGGCACCACGTGGAGGGCACCACCGGTTACCGTGGGGGTTTGAATGGTTAGCCGCCTGAGTCTACCGGTTCGCGAGACCGATGAGTGGATCACAGAGGCCACCGAGGGTACCGCTCCTTCTCGACACCGAGCACCGGTGCAGAATTTGAGGCCTCGGGGAGAGCTAGATTGCAACTGTAATACCCCGAGTACACACGGTCGAGAGAGAGTGTGGTTTGCTATGGTTGCGGTGAAGTTGGGCATATCAAAGCGGTTTTGTCCCAAGTCCGCCGGGGGGGTGGGAGCAGAGACCACAGCCAAGGTGTATTATCTAGTGCCAGAGGAAGAAGTTGTGGATCCTACGTCAGTCCAAGAGGAAGCCACGGTATATAATGCTATGGGGGCAGATATCAGCGCTACCGATCAAGTGGTTGAAGGTATGATATGTCTGTTTACACATAATGTGCATGTCCTGTTTGATACGGGGGCTACTCATTCATTCATTGCTAAAAATATGGTGGAGATTCTTGGTTTGGATGTAGTTAATACCGGGAGGAAGCTTATTCTATCTACTCCTCTAGGAAAGAAAACTATGTTCTTTGAAGTTTGTCACCATTGTGTGATAAAGATAGGTGATAGGGAGATGATAGTCGATCTAACGGTGATGGACCTAAAGATTTCGATGTCATCGTTAGGGATGGATTTGTTAGGGAAGTATCATGCCCATGTAGATTGTTTTGCCAAGACGGACGCCAGAGTAAGGGACAGCTTGAGGTTGTGTTTGAGGGGGATTAGAAATACGGTATCTCGAAAGTGGTGAAGGCCAAGTCCGACTTCAAGTATGATAGATCTGGATTGTTAGCTGGTCTTAGTCTCAAGGGCGGAGTTCGAATCTTCGAGCTTGTTCCCATGTAGTTAGTGAAGTTTGCGGAGTGTTCCCGGATGCATTGCGGGATTGCCTCCTTGGCGTGAGATAGATTTTTGTAATAGATCTAACGCGGGGAGCGTCGCCTATTTCGATGATTCCTTATCGAATGGCTCTCTCGAAATGAGAGAGCTCAAGTCCCCATTAGATGAATTGAAAAGATTGGGGTTTATAAAGGAAAGTCGATCACCTCGGGGAGCACGGTGTTAATTGTGAAGAAGGAGGATGGGTCATTTCGCTATGTGTGGATTATCTCGAAGTTGAATAATGTGACTATCAAGAACAAATATCCGTTGCCTAGGATTAATGACACGATTCGACCGGTTAAGGGTGCCAAGTATTTTCGAAGATAGATCCCGAACGAGGGCTACCATCGGATGAGAATTGAGAAGAAGATATCTAGGAAACTGACTTTCCCATTACCACGGCTGGGGCATTTTGAGTTTTGGTGTTACCATTTGGATTGACCAATGCTCGGCTGCATTTATGGATCTCATGCACCGAAAGTGATGTGGAAATACTTAGATCAATTTGTTATCGTATTCATAGATGACATCTTGATTTATTCAAGACTAGAAATTGAACACAAGGAACACTTGAGGATTGTTTTCAAACATTAGTTGATCATCGCCTTTTACGCCAAGTTCAGCAAGTGTGAGTTCCGGTTGAATGAAATGAGGTTCTTAGGGCATGTTGTATCGGAGAGAATGGAATCAAAGTTGATCGTTCAAAAGATAGAAAAATTGAATAATTGGCGAGACCGGCGTCGGCGACGGAAGTCGAAGTTTCTTAGGATTCGGCGGGGTTATTACCGTCGTTTTGTAGAAGGATTCTCTAGCATAGCATCGTCCTTAACTAGATTGACCTGAAGGATGTGAAGTTTGAATGGATAAGCAGCATGAGAAAGCTTTCAAAGAGCTAAAGACGCCGATTGGTAACAGCCGCCGTTTTGACTATTCGGATCCGGAGAAGAGCTATGTGATTTATATCGATGCCTCTAACACCGGGTTAGGATGTGTCTTAATGCAAGAAGGCCAAGTGATAGCGTATGCTTCTAGGCAATTGAATGCCCATGAGAAGAATTATCCTACTCATGACTTGGAGTTAAGCGGCGATCATTCATGCTCTAAAGATATGGAGGCATTATGTGTATGGTGAAGTTTGAGATATTCTCGATCACAAGAGTCTCAAGTACTTGTTCTCATGAGAAAGATTTGAATATGAGGCGAGGAGATGGGTTGAGTACATGGAGGACTATACATTCACATTGCAATACCATCCGGGTAAAGCAAATGTAGTTGCCGATGCATTGAGTAGGAAGCGAGAACATGTCTGTGCTCAGATGATGATGAAGGAGTGGCAATTGCTGGAGTCTGCTGCTTCTTATGGTTTCGAGATCACGGGAAATGGAGGTGGAGATCCTCATAAGTGCTGTTATTTAGCACAGATGACAGTGACGGCAGAAAACACCTTGGTTCAGGAGATTGTAGATGCTCAGAATACATCGAGGGATGGACCTAGGTACCGAGGATATGTGGATAATGCTGAGGATGTTGATTGGGAAAAATCCGGGGATGGAAGCATCAGATTCAGAGGAAGAATTTGGGTACCGTTTGATCACTCTTTGCGGAATAATATCTTGAGTGAAGCCCATAGATCGAAGTATACCATTCATCCTGGCGGTACCAAAATGTACAGAGATCTACGTCGGTTTTGGTGGCGGGCATGAAGACACATTGCAGAATATGTTAAGAAGTGTGCCACATGCCAACAGTGAAAGTTGAACACCATAGACCACACGGTCTTCTTAAACCCTGGAGATTCGAATGGAAGTGGGAAAATATAACCATGGATTTTGTATCCGGGTTACCGAGGACCGATGAGGGAATGGATTCTATATGGGTCATTGTTGATAGACTCGACCAAGTCCGCCCATTTCATACCTGTTAAGACTACTTACTCGCTGAAAAGCTAAGTAGGATCTACGGTCGATGTAATCGAGGTTGCATGGGGCACCACTCTCTATATAATTTCAGATAGAGGTACTCAATTTACCGGTTCATTTTGGAGAAGTCTTCAAAGGGAATTGGGGACCAAACTGAAATTGAAATTCAAGACAAAGATTTCATCCGCAGACCGATGGGCAATCGGAAGAGTCATCCAAATCATAGAGGATATGCTTCGGGCTTATGCGTGCTTGATTTTGGGGGTAGTTGGAAGACTCATTTGGCATTGGCTGAGTTTGCTTACAACAACGCTACCAATCTAGTATTGGTATGGCCCGTTTGAAGCGTTGTATGGCGGACCTTCGCAGAACACCTCTCACCGGACTTGAAACCGGAGATAGTATTATGTTGGGGCCAGAGATGGTTAGTGACACCACCGAGAAGATTAGAGTGATACGGAATCGGTTGCTCACAGCCCAGAGTCGTCAGAAAAGCTATGCGGATAGCGTAGACGTCCCCTTGGAATTTTATGAAGGCGATTGTGGTATTTTGAAAGTATCTCGAAGAAGGAATTCAGGATTCGGGATGAAAGGGAAACTTGCACCTAGATATGTGGGACCATTCCTGATTATTCAGAAGATCTCTGAGCTAGCTTATAAGCTCGAGCTACCAGAAAGGTTATCACGTGTTCATAACGTGTTCCATATCTCGATGCTACGCAAGTATGAGCCGGATCCACTACATATTGTTGATTTGGAATCGTTGGAGTTGGAAGAAGACATTACCTATCCGGAAGGGCCAGTTCAGATTCTAGATGAGAGAAGAGACTGAGGTCCAAGGTCATTCCGTTGGTAAAGGTCTTGTGGAGAAATCACAATGTAGAGGAAGCAACCTGGGAGAAAGAAGCCGATATGAGGCGACAATATCCGCAATTGTTCGAGCAATAAGGTATGATTTAATTTCGGAGGATCTAAATTTTCTTTTAAGGAGGGTAGGATGTAAAGTCCTGAATTATTATTGGCGGTATTTTCAGAATTTCCTATTAAATCTAGGGTCGTTTATGTAAGTTGGTCGTCGGTTTATATGTCAACCGACGTATCTTACTAAAACTTAACTCCACTCATAAGTCACGTTAGGTAGCGACCATAGGCTTAAAAATTTGACCAAACGGCGTTAGCGGTTTTCAAGCGTCTTGCCGCCACGAAGTTAATGTACCTTACACGCATGATCGGGTCATCATTATAAGATGCGGTGAGATAGAATATAGAAGATTAAATTTAGCGGGATGAGCCGAAAAATAATTACGGGCGACGTCAAATTCGTTAGTGGTTAGGAGTCTAAGTAGACGTTTAATCTAAGTAGGATATATCATTTGGGCCAAATATATCGCGCCTAAAATAGAAAACCCAAATCGCGAAAACACAAAAATCGCGACCTCTTCTTCTTCCCCACCGCACTTTCAAAACCCTAGGAGAGAGAGACCTAATCCTCTCAATTTCCATCGATTCTACCACAATCCTTCACACTCCCAACCTAGAAACACTACCCTAAAGTAATCTACGGGAAATTTGAGCCGAATCCGTTTAAACCCAAGTGGAATCGTGGCGGCAGTTGGGGTAGTTCCTTCAATCAATTCAAACCCACGACCAGGAACAACCACTCACTAACAACAGTGAATTCGGGTGTGGAGACTCACAAAAATTGATTTTGCCGCAACAATCGCTGAAGGTGAGTTTTATTTTCGTTTTAAATAATTATTTGGATTCGAATCAATAGCTCGAAATAGCATTTGATTTGAGATATCGAATGGGGTCAGAGTAATCTGACAAGAACTATCGAGCAGGAACGGCTTAACCAAATCACCAAAACTCGAGTACGCCGTAGTTTCAGCTGATAATTCTGGCTACGGGCGAAAGTCGCGATTTTGGTGGAGCACCGAAGCCAGGGAACGATTTTTATTTTGTTTGCTCATCCTACTTAACATTTCCGCATCGCAGCCAGCTTTATGGAGGAGGGTTTCCCAACCCTAGTGATGACGGGTATGGTGATTTGGGAGGATTTATGCTTGATGAGAGGCAAGAGTCAAGGTTATATTCGGGGATTCAGTATAGAGATGACCTAGGTTATTCTTTTGTCAGATATAATGAGCCTAGCTCTTTTCCTTTGGTTGTATAGAAAGAGACTAGTTTCTTTTTTGTTGTATATATAAGAGAGCTAGGTCATTTTGATGTAATAATCGTGATTTGGCAAACCCGGTTCTCCTTGTTTTGTAGTTATATCGCCATATCCCCTCAGAGTAGTTAGAGTTAAGTGTAGTATATATGGTTGTTGGATGTATGTATGGTTGTTGGAAGGAATTATAAGATGTCCGTGGTTTATGACAGGTTATGGCGGTTTTTTAGGGTTTCTAACGCCGATCAAACAAAGGAAACTCTGCACGAAATTTCGTAGAATCGGGATAGGTGTCCGCCTCGAGATTCATTCCACGCCCGGGATGTGTGTTGGGTCTCGTGACGTAAAACGAGCGGGTATCGGAGCGTCCACTATTAGATCCGCCTGGGGAGCTGTAGTGGGGACTTCGGTCGCGACATGTTTCAAAAGCTTTAGTTGGAAACCGATAAAACTCTAAGTAGGGGTTACGACGTTAAAGCGTTAGATTAGCTTAGCAATGGGGACGTCGCGACGGGTAGTTGTCCGTCACAGCAGAGATGAGATGTGTCTAAAGTTTGACGAATCGACACTATAAGGGTCGAGTGAATTTTCATTTCGAGGTGGAGGGCGACTCGCCTTCCTCAGAGCTTGCGCACTGCGCCATCTCTTGAAATTTACACACGCTCATTCTATGCATGTGAATTCAATAGTATGGCCTATGCTCTTGCATAATTTTGAGAAATTCTCTCTAATGTATCATACAATCGAGTTGGCTCTTTGTGTATGTGCGTAATAGTCACCATGGATCCGAAAGTACTAGTGGTGATGATCTTACGGATCGTGGTCGGAGGACCGAATGGATAGGCTCCTCTCTATGATGAATCAAATGGCTCGGCCTGAAAATGAGATGGAGCCGAGATCGAAAGTTTGAGGGCTAGTCGGAACGAGCCCCAACCTCTTCGACATCCATGCGTTATTCCACGGTGTAACACCGGAGGTAGCATCCCCCACCCGATTGAGAGTTGAGGGAGTTCGGGCCACCATTGCAAAGTCAATCGGGTTTCTGGCGGCAAATTTCATCGTTACGCCCACCTCGAATTTGTGGGGTCTTCCGAGGTTAAAGTAGCTGAAGACCGGTTGTTAGACATGTCTAGTATCTTTGGACTCCATGATGTGTACCGATGCGAGCGGGTCACTTTGGCTGCCTTCATGCTTAGAGGTGAAGCCAAACACCGTGGATTAGTGTAAGGATGTGGAGACATTTCCTATGAGTTGGGCTAAGTTTGAGGAACTCTTCCTTTTGAGGTATGTCGAGGGCGAGAGATAAGAAGCGAATGGAATTCCTCGAGTTAGAACAAGGAAACATGACCGTGGGGCAAGATGAAGAGAGATTCACCGCTCTTTCACGATACGGGGAAGGAGATGATTTCCACGGAAAAAGCTAAGGCTCGGAAATTCATTGACGGTTTGAAACCAGATATGCAGAGCAAGATGTCGGTCCTTGGATCGATACTTATCTTGAGGCTGTGAGAAGAGCTCAAAGGAATTGAAAGAGTTGATGATTGGTTATTACTCAGAGGCAAGAGGTTGGAAAGGGTAAGGCGGCCCGGCAGTTCAGTGGTAAGCGAGGATACGGAAAGAGACCGTCTACCAAGGCGGTGGGTTCGAGTAATCGCGAGCGGATGTATAGGCAGTCTTTTCGGTGCACCACCCTGATGGAGGGCACAAAGCCGCATTACCGGGGGTTTGAATGTGGTTAGGGCGGCGCAGTCTACTACCATGAGACCTACGAGTGGATCCGCGAAGGCCACAGAGGGTACCTCCTCGCCTTCGCACCGTAGAGCACCGGTGCAGAATTTGAGGCCTCGAGGGTGAGAGCTAGATTGCAATCTGTAATACCCCAGAGTACACGGGGGAGAGAGAGTGTGGTTTGCTATGGTTGCGGTGAAAATTTGGGCATATCAAGCGGTTTTGTCCCAAGTCCACCGAGGGGGTGGAGCAGACCCGGGCCAAGGTGTATTATCTAGTGCCGAGGAAGAAGTTGTGGATCCTCACGTCACCCAAGAGGAAGCCACGGTATATAATGCTATGGGGCAGATATCGGCCACCGATCAAGTGGTTGAAGGTATGATATGTCATTTTACACATAATGTGCATGTCCCTGTTTGATACGGGGGCTACTCATTCATTCATTGCTAAAAATATGGTGGAGATTCTTGGTTTGGATGTAGTTAATAAGGGAGGAAGCTTATTCTATCTACTCCTCTAGGAAAGAAAACTATGTTCTTTGAAGTTTGTCACCATTGTGTGATAAAGATAGGTGATAGGAGATGATAGTCGATCTAGCGGTGATGGACCTAAAAGATTTCGATGTCATCGTAGGGATGGATTTGTTAGGGAAGTATCATGCCCATGTAGATTGTTTTGCCAAGACAGTTGACGCTTTTAGAGTAACGACAGCTTGAGGTTGTGTTTGAGGGATTAGAAATACGGTATCTCGAAAGTGGTGAAGGCCAAGTCCGACTTCAAGTATGATAGATAATGGATTGTTAGCTGGTCTTAGTCTCAAGGGTATCGGGTTGAATCTTCCGAGCTTGTTCCTCGAAGTTAGTGAGTTTCTTGGCGGTGTTCCCGGATGCATTGCCGGATTGCCTCCTTGGCGTGAGATAGATTTTGTAATAGATCTAATGCCGAACGCCGCCTATTTCGATGATTCCTTATCGAATGGCTCCTCTCGAAATGAGAGCTCAAGTCCCAATTAGATGAATTGAAAAGATTGGGGTTTATAAGTGGAAAGTCACCACCTCGGGGAGCACCGGTGTTAATTGTGAAGAAGAAGGATGGGTCATTTCGGCTATGTGTGGATTATCGAAGTTGAATAATGTGACTATCAAGAACAAATATCCGTTGCCTAGGATTAATGACTTGCTCGATCGGTTAAGGGGTGCCAAGTATTTCTCGAAGATAGATCTCGAACGTGCTACCATCGGATGAGAATTCGGAAGAAGATATCTGAAGATGCGACTTCACGCACGGCTAGGGCATTTTGAGTTTTGGTGTTACCATTTGATTGGATTCAATGCTCCGCTGCATTTATGGATCTCATGCATCCATTGATGTGGAAATACTTAGATCAATTTGTTATCGTGATTCATAGATGACATCTTGATTTATTCCAAGACTAGAATCAACACAAGGAACACTTGAGGATTGTTTTCAAACATTAGTTGATCATCACTTTTACGCCAAGTTAAAGAAGTGTGAGTTCGGTTGAATGAAATGAGGTTCTTGGGGCATGTTCAGATGGAGAATGGAATCAAAGTTGATCGTTCAAAGATAGAGGCAGAGGCGTGAATAATTGGCGAGAGGCGTCCGCCGAAGTCGAAGTTTAAGTTTGGGATCAAGTGTTATTACCGCCGTTTTGTAGAAGGATTCTCTAGCATAGCATCGTCCTTAACTAGATTGACACGTAAGGATGTGAAGTTTGAATGGACGTAAGCATGTGAGAAAGCTTTCCAAGAGCTAAAGACGCGATTGGTAACGGGGTAATGACTATTTTGACCGCATCCGGAGAAGAGCTATGTGATTTATAATCGATGCCTCTAACACCGGGTTAGGATGTGTCTTAATGCAAGAAGGCCAAGTGATAGCAGATGCTTCTAGGGCAATTGAATGCCCATGAGAAGAATTATCCTACTCATGACTTGGAGTTACGGCCATCATTCATGCTCTAAAGATATGGAGGCATTATGTGTATGGTGAGAAGTTTGAGATATTCTCGATCACAAGAGTCTCAAGTACTTGTTCTCGCAGAAAGATTTGAATATGAGGCAGAGGAGATGGGTTGAGTACATGGAGGACTATACATTCACATTGCAATACCATCCGGGTAAAGCAAATGTAGTTGCCGATGCATTGAGTAGGAAGCGAGAACATGTCTGTGCTCAGATGATGATGAAGGAGTGGCAATTCTTTGGAGTCTGGGCTTCTTATGGTTTGAGATCACGGAAATGGAGGTGGAGATCCTCATAAGGCTTTTATTTAGCAATGTGATGACGTTGACGGCAGAAAACACCTTGGTTCAGGAGATTGTAGATGCTCAGAATACATCGAGGGATGGACCTAGGTACCGAGGATATGTGGATAATGCTGAGGATGTTGATTGGGAAAAATCCGGGGATGGAAGCATCGATTCGAGGAAGAATTTGGGTACCGCTTTTGATCACTCTTTTTGGAATAATATCTTGAGTGAAGCCCATAGATCGAAGTATACCATTCATCCCCGGCGGTACCAAAATGTACGTAGATCTACACGCCGCCGTTTTTGGTGGCGGGCATGAAGCGACACATTGCGTAATATGTTAAGAAGTGTGCCACATGCCAACAGTGAAAGTGAACACCATAGACCACCCGGTCTTCTTTAAACCCTCCGAGATTCCGAATGGAAGTGGGGAAAATATAACCATGGATTTTGTATCCGGGTTACCGAGGACCGATGAGGGAATGGATTCTATATGGGTCATTGTTGATGATCGACCAAGTCCGCCCATTTCATACTGTTAAGACTACTTACTCGCTGAAAAGCTAAGTAGGATCTACGCGGTCGATGTACCGAGGTTGCATGGGGCACCACTCTCTATAATTTCAGATAGAGGTACTCAATTTACCGGTTCATTTTGGAGAAGTCTTCAAAGGAATTGGGGACCAAACTGAAATTCAAGATGACATTTCATCCGCTAATCATGGGCAATCGGAAAGAGTCATCCAAATCATAGAGGATATGCTTCGGGCTTGCGTGCTTGATTTTGGGGGTAGTTGGAAGACTCATTTGGCATCATCGAGTTTGCTTACAACAACAACAGTTACCAATCTAGTATTGGTATGGCTCCGCTTGTTGCCAGATGTATGGCACCTTAGAACACCTCTCCTTTGGACCGAAACCGAGATAGTATTATGTTGGGGCCAGAGATGGTTAGTGACACCACCGAAGAAGATTAGAGTGATAATGGAATCGGTTGCTCACAGCCCGTGAGTCGCCGAAAAGCTATGCGGATAGGCGTAGACGTCCCTTGGAATTTTATGAAGGCGGTGGTATTTCGAAAGTATCTCCAAGAAGGGAATTCAGAGATTCGGGATGAAAGCGGAAACTTGCACCTAGATATGTGGGACCATTCCCGATTATTCAAGATCTCTCGAAGCTAGCTTATAAGCTCGAGCTACCGAAAAGGTTATCACGTGTTCATAACGTGTTCCATATCTCGATGCTTTACGCAAGTATGAGCGGATCCACTACATATTGTTGATTTGGAATCGTTGGAGTTGGAAGAAGACATTACCTATCCGGAAGGGCGTTCAGATCCTAGATCAGAGAGAAGAGATCGAGGTCCAAGGTCATTCCGTTGGTAAAGGTCTTGTGGAGAAATCACAATGTAGAGGAAGCAACACGGGAGAAAGAAGCCGATATGAGGCGACAATATCCGAATTGTTGTTCGAGCAATAAGGTATGATTTAATTTCGAGGCTAAATTTTCTTTTAAGGAGGGTAGGATGTAAAGTCCTGAATTATTATTAAGGGTATTTTAAGTAAATTTCCTATTAAATCTAGGGTCGCTTTATGTAAGTTGGTCGCCGGGTTTATATGTCAACCGCACGTAACTTACTAAAACTTAACTCCGACTCATAAGTCACGTTAGGTAGCGACCATAGGCTTAAAATTTGACCAAAAAAAAGCGGTTTTTAGCGTCTTGAAAACATCCACGAAGTTAACAGCCTTACACGCATGATTCGGGTCATCATTATAAGATGCGGTGAGATAGAATATAGAAGATTAAATTTAGCGGGATGAGCCGAGGAAAAATAATTACGGTAGCGGCGTCAAATTGATTAGTGGTTAGGAGTCTAAGTAGGGACGTTTAATCTAAGTAGGATATATTGGGCTTGGGCCAAATATATCGCGGCCTAAAATAGAAAAACCCGAAATCGCGAAAACACAAAAAATCGCACCTCTTCTTCTTCCCCAATTCGCACTTTCAAAACCCTAGGAGAGAGAGAGACCTAATCCTCTCAATTTCCATCGATTCTACCACAATCCTTCACACTCCCAACCTAGAAACACTACCCTAAAGTAATCCATCGAAATTTGAGCCGAACCGCTTTAAACTGAAGTGGAATCGCGGCGGCAGTTGGGGTAGTTCCTCTTCAATCAATTCAAACCCACGAATTCGAACAACCACTCACTAACAACAGTGAATTCAGGTGTGGAGACTCACAAAAATTCGGATTTTGCCGTAACACCGCGGAAGGTGAGTTTTATTTTCGTTTTAAATAATTATTTGGATTCGAATTCAATAGCTTGAGTTGTATTTGATGAGAGATATTGAATGGGGGTTGTATAATTCGACAGTAACTATTGGAGAGGAATGGCTTAACGAAATCAGCCGAAAATCCTTGGAGGGCGTCGTGTTTCAGTGAAAGTAGCTCGGTTTGGCGAAGGAAAGCTGCGATTTTGGTGGAGCAGCGAGCTAGGAACGATTTTTATTGCTGACTTGGTAAGAATTTGGTTATTCATTACAATTTCAATGAATTTATGTCGATTTATAACTGTATAAGAGTTGATTGAGTAGTGATCGAGGGATAAGAACACCCACTGATTTTATTAATTGAATTAATGTTAATTGAGAAGTGGAGAATGGGTTGTAGTTGAATTTGGAATTTGAATTGAGAGGGGATAGGATTGGCGTCGATATGAGGGCCTGCCATGGCCGAAACAGCCGTAGAGACCGTCAGAGTTACAGTGCCAGAAATGGCCTGTAGCTCTGTTAACGGTAGTTAGATGGAAAGTTATCCGAAACCAAATTCTTAACGTCGAGAATTCTTCTCGACTTACACTAGATAAGAATTCCTCGTTGTTCGATCAATTCTAATAATCGGCGTATTTGTATATGCTATTATAGGAATGAATTAGTGGATTGGGTTAGCGGGGGATTGATTCAGGTTAATTGGAGGAGAACGGAGCTTGCTAAGGTAGGAACCTACATACCAATATATAGTCCGCTTATTTTCATGCATGATTTGAGTTGTTTAAAATGTTAAGAAATAGTTTCGCATGATCAGCCATGCATGTATATATGATATTCATGTTTTGCATTGTAGTTTTCCTCGATATGAATTAAGTATATGGATAGCTTCGCGTGAAATGGGTTTTTGTAAAATCGGGGTAGCGAGGGATTGTTTTTCGGTTAAAAGTGAAAACTGGTTTTGGGGAAAGGTTGGCGTCTCTTGTCCCGATAAGGAGGCAGAGAGATGGATTTTGAAACGCGGGTAAAATTACCCGGTTGTTTTGTAATTAGGTGCGCAGGTTCGGATTTTTCCGGAATGGTTGTTGTTATTTACGATGATTCGCCGTTTGGGGAATCATCGGTTGTTTTTTACTACGACCGCCCGTTTGGGAGTCATAGGTTGTTCTACTCGATTCGGAAATCCATGAACTCACACCTATATAATCAACAGTTTTAAAAGAAAACTAGATATGTAACTAGCGTATTTGAAAATAATCGGTAATATAGTATATATATATATATAGATATTACTATGTTTATCACGAGGAGATTTAGAAAAGGAACTGTGAATTCCTATAAAGAATGAACTGTTGTCGATTTCGAGCGGCAGGTCATTTCTCTAGATTCCAACCGTGGTGTACACCTTTCGAGGTGGTGGGCCACCTTTAAAGGGATGCATCTTTGGATGTAGTCCGGGAATTCCTTTTCTACTTTTCTAGATAACCATGCTTGTAGTCACGCACCGTGTATGGTGATTAGCTTGAGTGGGGTTACATGTTACCTCGATGAGGTTTAGGCGAGGAGTGAGAGTTTAGTCCACTCCGGATGTGTGTCGAGGATCCCTGAGCGTCTCTGCGGTCGTCGAACGGTTGACCACCGTAGTTAGGTGACAGCCGTATGGGGTCGTGGGTCGGGGCCCACCCGAGCCCTAAAAGCTTTGGGGATTTTTGTGTCTGAACACAACAACGGCATTTCAGCTCCCCGCCGTAAAATCAGGGAAAATAACGGTGCATGGTTCACACCGGGAAGTCTTGAACCGAGCCTCGCAGGATCGGGGGCTGAGTACCAGTCGTACCTCACCATTCTAATAGGATGCAGCGGCCACAATAGTTGTATGATGATTGTGAAAACTCTATTTTGAATATCAATGAAGCATGTCGAGATGATTTCTGCTAGTTAGTGATGTATATATACATAATCACAATATTTGAATACTATTATAGAACCCTGCATGTTTTAAATGTTTTCTATAAGTAGTCTATTTATTGGCTATGCGTTGCTTCTTGGGCATAGTTGTTTGCTCATCCTACTTAACATTTCAGACGAGCCAGTTGCGGAGGAGGGTTTCCCTAACCCTAGTGATGACGGGTATGGTGATTTGGGAGGATTCCCTTATGCTTGACGAGAGGCAGAGTCAAGGTTATATTTGGGTGATAGAGATGACCTAGGTTATTCTTTTGTCAGATATAATGAGCCTAGCTCTTTTCCTTTGGTTGTATAGAAAGAGACTAGTTTCTTTTTGTTGTATATATAGAGAGCTAGGTCATTTTGATGTAATAATCGTGATTTGGCGGTTCTCCTTGTTTTGTAGTTATATCGTCATATCCCTGTAGTAGTTAGAGTTAAGTGTAGTATATATGGTTGTTGGATGTATGTATGGTTGTTGGAAGGGAATTATAAGATGTCGGTGGTTTATGACAAGGTTATGACAGGTTTTAGGTTTCTTAACGTCGATCAAACAAAGGAAACTCTGCGAAATTTCGGTAGAATCGGGATAGGTAATCCGCTTCGAGATTCATTCCACGCCTCGGGATGTGTGTTGGGTCTCGGGCGATTTTGCCTTTTAAGTGTAAATGGCGCAGTGTCGCCCTTTACACCAAAATGAGAAAACATTGTTTTTCTCTACAATTCTCCACCTCGGTGAGGTTTTAACACATAAAATCGAGCCAAACACATCCAGCAAGAACACATCCATCCAGAACTCGCAGTCAACCGCCTCGAAGGGCCATGCCCACAAAGGGCCACCTACAAAGAGTGTCTTGCTCACAAAGAGCCACCCACAAAGAGTGTCATGCTCATGAAGAGCCACCCGCAAAGAGTGTCTTGCTCACGAAGAGCCACCCACAAAGAGTCATGCCCACGAAGAGCACGTCATGCCCACAAAGAGCTATCTTCACAGAGAGTCATGCTCACAAAGAGCAATCACGCCCACAAAGGGCCATGCCTACGAAAGGCATCAATCAACAATGCATGAGCCTCCACCATTTGTAGAGTACCTCCAACCAATGTTGGAACTCAACTCCATAGAGAACCTTCTACAACCCAAAGCCTTTTTGCCCTTAGGCAATGAAACAATTCCCAAGTACAAAACTTGTCACGAGCCTCCACCATTTTCTGCATATCCACCAACCAATCTCTGTAATGAGCATCTCTAACAGCTTTCCTGAAGCTATCTGGCTCATCATCTTCAATATTCAGTGCGTAGGCAACAGAGTCCGGTTGACTATAATGCTTCACTGGCTTATCATGCCCGTACTTCATAACTTGTTTCACACTTCTCTTTGACTTAGATCTAGCCAAAGCTTGCTACTCATGTTGTTGGAACTCTACTTCTTGTTGTATAGTTCTTTCACTAAGAACCTCACTCTCTTTAGCATTCTCAGACGCTTCTATCTTAATCACTTGAGATTCTATAAAATCACCACTATTTCCAGCCTTCTCCGACCTACTAAAATGTAGCACCGAAGTCTCATCAAAGGTAACCTCACTGCTGACCAGGAACTTGTTGTTCTCAAGACACCACAATCTGTATCCCTTTCCTCCCTTTGCATGCATAGCCTAAGAATATTGCTTTCTTAGCTTTAGAATCAAGCTTACTATCATTCATGTGGTAGTAAGCACTAGATCCAAACACGCGCAAAGTATCATAATCAGCTGGTTTCCTTGTCCACACCTCATAAGGTGTCTTGCAGTTTATCGCCGAAATTGGTGATCTATTATACAAGTAACACGCCATGGCCACTGCATTTGCCCAGAACTCTTTGCCAAGATTGGCATTGGAAAACAAACACCTAGCTTTCTCAAGCAACGTGCAATTCATTCTCTCTGCTAACCCATTCTGCTACGGCGTTCCCCTTACTGTCCAGTGTCTGGCAATTCTCTATTGCACACAAAACTCTTGGAAAGGCCTATAGATATACTCAGTACTATTGTCAGACTGTAGTGTCTTCACCTTCCTATCTGTACGATTCTCAACCCTTGCCTTCCACTTCTTAAATGTCTCAAAAACTTCATCTTTGGACTTCAAGATATATACCCACACATAGCGTGTATAATCATCGATGAAAGAGACATAATATTGGTTACCTCCCTTAGAAGCCACTCTAGAAGGTCCCTAAACATCCGTATGCACATAATCTAGGATGATTCTCGTCTTGTGCTTGCTTGTACCGAACTTGACTTTGCACTGTTTGCCAAAGACACAATGCTCGTCAGAATTCCATACTTGGTTTCTCCAAGTCTTTCAGTAGCCCTTGCTTGCACAACTCAGACAATCCCTTTTGGCTCATATGCCCAAGGCACATATGCCATAATTTTGTGCACTCAAAATCATCACTACATATACCCACTGCTACATCACCTATCACTGTACTACCCAACAAAGTATACGAGTTTCTATGTCTTTGACCCTTCATAATGACTAAAGAGCCACTAAGGATCTTTAGGACTCCACCATTTCCCACAAAATTGTGGCCTTTAGAATCCAAGGTACCAAGAGAAATAAGGTTCTTCTTTAGCTCAGGAACATGCCTCACATCGGTTAAAGTCCTCACTACACCATCATGCATCTTGACCCGTATAGTTCCAATTCCTACCGTCTTACAAGCAACATCATTACCCATCAAAACGGAACCTCCACTCAAATTCTCATAAGTAGCAAACTACTTCCTATTTGGACACATGTGGTAGGAACACCCAGAATCAAGAATCCATGTATCGGTTTTGTGGTCGTCTTGTGTAGACACCGAAAGACTTACATCATCCCCATCGAAGCTGGAAGCAAGACTTGCTTCACTAACATCCTCATTCTCAAACTTACCACTCATCTTGTTACTCTTTTTCGGGCTAGGGCAATCACATAGATAATACCCCTTTTCCTTGCAATTGTAGCACCGTACATGTTTTAAAGGCTTCTTCGAACTACCCTTCCACTTGCTTGTGAAAGTCATCTCATTCGACATCACCCTCACTATCTTTTATTTTGCTTCTTTATCAAACTTCTCTACATTAAATCTAGCATTTGACATCTTGGGAGCTTTTTTTCAAGTCAAACACAACAACCCAAAAAATATCTCACTCAGGAATTTTATCGAACACCTTGTCTACACAAATTTCGAACACTATGGTTCTTTACCAAAACTCAAAATCCTAGGTCGTATACCTCGCTCTGATACCAATTATTGTGAATAGGACAATGCGGAAATAACGTTACCCACAACAAATAGATCAATCCTACACAATGATCGATCTTTTTCACTAGACACGACTTCAACACCCTCCAAGTACTATCCCAACGCTTCTCATTAACAATTTAACAAACATATAAAGTAAAGATAATAATGCAAAAGAGAACCAACCACAAGACAAGGATATATCGTGGTTCGTTAATTTGTCTACGTCTACACTGGCGAGATCCAAGCTTTACTAGATGTTCAGAGTAACAGATTATAAGAGCTCTCAATTCACTCACAAAGAATGAACACTTAACTCACTAAGAATTTCTCTCTTACAATCTCTCTTTTTCTTTTTTTTTTTGTTAGGTTAGGTTTCTACAGAAAAAACCTATATTTATACTATTTCAGAAAACTTCCGAAAAAGTCAAAATTCTTTGAAAAAAAAATTGGAGTCGCATGGGTCGCCTCTAATTGTGAAAGTTGAAGTTGGTCGCGCTTTTAAATCACTAGAGGTCACCAAAGCATGAGCGCGGGTCGCACCTTGCCCAGGTGTAAATAGAGCGCGGGGGTCGCGCCCTTCACACCAGAATGAGAAAACATCGTTTTTCTCTACAAAAAGCTTATTTGATTTTAAATCGACGGTTGTTGGTTTGAAGACAAACATTACAAACTGGCCCATTCAATGTAAGGTATACGTTCTCACATATGCATTCTTGGGTTTTGAATAGTTTTGCTTTTAAAGACTCTGTTTGTCAAGACATTATACTGCGTTTGTTCTACAGTACAGCAAGTGGGGACTCATTGACTACGGCTGTTTTCGATCCATCCGGTAGGCTAGAAGTCCACTTCCACATTTAGGGAGTCCCTGTTGCAGAAGAACAATGGATTAATGGGACCATCAAGTACACAGTTTAAATTATCAGACAATCTCATATGATTCATCACAAGGCATGTCTATGAGCTTGCCTCAATTTCTCTATCACTTGATCACGAGTAGTTGCTCTGCATAATCCCAAATCCAATGTTGCTATATCTCACGTCTAACAGACACTTTTTGGTAGGGGCATGCATGTTGCAACAGAAAACAGATCAATGTGACCACTTGTACATAGTAGTTAGGAATTAATAGCTATATATCAGACAAAACATGTGGTACTTCACTATTTTCGTGACGAGGAAATTTCTTAAGGCCATTTCATCTCTATAAATACACACCTATATCCACTCCGTTACCATCCAACTCCCAAGTCCTCAACTTATTTCTTCAGTTCCCCAGACCCTTTATACACTTCTTTTCCTCATATTCTTGCAGCATTCAATGGCCTTTGGTTTACCAACTATTATTTATCGTCCTAAGAGAAGTCTTCGACGGTCTCTGTCAAATACGGAAAACTTGATTGTTCCTAAAGGACACATTGCAGTTTATGTTGGAGAGAGCAGCGAGAAGAAACGATTTGTGGTTCCTATATCGTACTTGAACCATCCCTTGTTCCATGACTTGTTAAATCAAGCCGAGGAAGAGTTTGGATTCTATCACCCAATGGGTGGTCTAACAATTCCATGCGACGAAGAGGCCTTCATTGATATAACTAGTCAGTTGAATTAGTTGCAAGTCTTGATTAGGAAACACGCGGATATGGTTGCATTTGGACTGATCATCCTAATTTTTACCATCATACACTTTGAGAAATCTAGTTGCTAACAATGTAAATACTTTACTGTAAAAGAGATGAGAGGCAGAAAGAATGTCTCCTCTAAACATATCATTCAATAGAACAATTTCTTCTTATGCTGCATTCTACTTTCTTACTTACTTTGTTTTTGTACTTCTCATATTTTTATTGGTATACAATGATTGACCCAGTGTGTAAGTTATCAATCAATCCGGAAAGTAGACCTGTAATTCTAGGAAAATTTTCAAAATGCAACATGTTTTAATTTGTATAAATTCTAACTGGGTTCCCTCTGTTGAGCCAAATGAACAATACCCGTTGAATGGTAGTGAAGGAATGGAAAGTCAATTACTTAACTAGGAACCTAACACTCTATCCTAAAATCTTATAGTAATGAATCTCTTGCAAATTCGTAATGTTTTGTGAGTCATCGGTTCCAAGAAGTTCGTCTGCAGCTAACAAGGCAAATTTTAAAAACTTTGCTCCATAGAACCAAGATATCATTCACCAAAGATCAAATTGTTCCTTTGAACAAGAAATTCACATTGGTGGTGTTGTTGGAGTAATGTTATGTTCAAGTGATCCTTTACAAGGCCCGTCTCTCTACATGCCCTCTAGTGTGTGTTGGTTAAGCTAAGGTTGGTGAGGTGATTTTGTTAGTCCCACAGATCTCAGTAGCATCGATATTGTCCCCACTTAACCACCTTGGACTGATCAAGGTGTGGGATATTTTCAAAAAAGGCCTTGATGCAAATTTACAAAGATCCACACTTTTATATTTAGAGGTTGTTTCATCTCTTGCCGATGTGAGACTATTGATGTCGGTCCACACACCCCAACAGATTTATCAGGTACCATTTCAAAAAAAGCATCGGTCCTGATGGGGGGTGAGTAAAAATCCCCGAGTTCTTTGTTCCTCTTGCGTTGACTATCCTACAGTCTCCTTGCAGTGGACATCATCATAGCTTCAATGTGACAAACTCCATTGGACAATCATATAGCTCAGTCCGCATTAATCTTGCTCTGAGTTTAGCAAAATTCATTGTATGATCACACAACTAAAGTTTTCTTAAATTTGATAGATGATGGATTTGGTATGGCTAGTCATTTACAATAATTCAACTTGAGGCTAACTGAACTTTTTCACCAGAAACTTTCATCTCTTCATTCCTCCTCTCTAGCTGATTTTAGAGCCAGCAAATTATGTCCCTTTGTTCTTCCTCTGTCCTAAACTATTGGTCAAATGAGAAGTCAGATTCATGAACTTCTCTTCACTGCATGGAATCGTAAGACCACCCATTGGATGATCATAATCTAAATTTGATTTAGACCGACAGTTGTTGATGTCAAGACAAACATTACAAACTGGCCTAGTCAATGTAAGGGATACGTTTTCTCAAGACATTATATTGTGGTTGTTCTACAATTGAGCAAGTTGGAACAAATTAATTAGGCTGTTTTCCGTCCAGCCGATAGCTGGGTTAGTAGTCCACTTTCATATTTAGGGAATCGTTGCTTAATTAGAGTATTGTTTTCTTGTTCCAGGTAGGGCGACCGTTGCTGCAAAAACAACTGATCAATGGAACCAATAGAAAGTTTAGATTATCAGACAAACTCAAATGACCCATTACATGGCTGCATGGCATGTTTATGAGCTTGCCTGTTAGTTAATGAAACATTAGGTGATTTCTCATTTTCCCTATCATTAGTAAGTAGTTGTTCTGCATAAATCCGAAATCCAATCTTGCTATCATCTCAAGTCTAACAGACACTTTTTGATAGGGCATAATGTTGCAACAGAACCCGGATCATTGTGACCACTTGTACTTATCAAGACAAAACCATGTGGTACTTCACTTTTCTCACGATGAGGAAATTCCATAAGTCCATCTCACTCTATTATAGATATATATACACGCCTATATCTGCTCTGTTTACCATCCATCTCCCAAGTTCTCAAATCATTTCTTTAGTTCCCCAGACCCTTTAGCCACTTTTCTTCCTCTTCTTCTTGCAGCATCCAATGGCTTTTGGATTACCAGCTATTATTTCTCACCCTAAGAGAAGTCTCCGACGTTCTCTGTCAAATACGGAAAACTTGACTGTTCCTAAAGGCCACATTGCAGTTTATGTTGGAGAGAGCGAGAAGAAACGATTTGTGGTTCCAATATCGTACTTGAACCATCCCTTGTTCCATGACTTGTTAAATAAAGCTGAGGAAGAGTTTGGATTCAATCATCCAATGGGAGGTCTCACAATTCCATGCGACGAAGAGACCTTCATTGATATTACTAGTCAGTTGAATTAGTTGTGAGTTAGGTGATTAACAAACACGGCGGATATGATCATTCCAAATTTTATCATCATACAATTTGAGATATCTAGTTGCTAACATTGTAAATACCTTAGTGTAAAAGAGAGATGAGAGGCAGAAAGAGTGTCTCCTCCAACTATATCATTCAATAGAACAATTATTTCTTCTAATCCTGCATGCTACTTTCTACTTATTTTGTATTTGTAGTATTTATATTTTTATTTATATACATTGATTGGGTAAATATATTCTCTCCCAATGTATGCAAGGTATCCATCAATCAGGAAAGTAGACCAGCAATTCTAGGAAAATTTTCAAAATGCAACACGTTTTAATTTGTATAAATTCTAATTGGTTTCCCTCTGTTAAGCAAATGAACAATATTCGTTTAGTGAAGGAATGGAAAGTCAAATTACCTAACCAGGAACCTAACACCCTATCCTAAAATCTAATGTTTTGTAAGTCATCAGTTCCAAGTTTGTCGGCAGCTAACAAGATTGCGGTAAAGAATAATACAAATTTTAATAACTTTGTTCCATTGAACCAAGAGATCATTCACAAAAGATCAATTGGTTCCTTAGAATAAGAAATTCACATTGGTAATGTTGTTGGAGTAATGTTATGTTCAAGTGATCCCTTTCAAGTGTCTGTTGGTTAAGCGATGGTTTGTGAGGTTATTTCTCAGGTACCATCTTTAAAAAAAAAGACCGGCCGGGTTCTGATAGGGGTTGATTGCTGCCTTACTGGTTTGTTAAAATACCCCGAGTTCTTCGTTCCTCTTGCGTTGACTATCCTTGCAGTGGACATCATCATAGCTTCAATGTGACAAACTCCATTGGACGATCATATAGTACACAATTACCTACAATCTGCTGCGCTGGTGATGATGATTCGTTGAATTATATAACATGGATGGACATGCAGGATACTAGAGACTTGGAAGCGAGCGGTATTTTCAAGCCTACTCTAGTGATCGTTGTGGCCAAGGATGGTTCAGGAGATTCAGCTTCAATTCAGGCTGCAATTGACATGGTACCTCAACATAACGCACAAAGGGTGAAGATTATTATAAATCCTGGGATTTACAGAGAAAGAGTACTTGTTAATAAACCTTATATTTCACTGATCGGAACTGACAGCTCCAAAGTTGTGATTACTTACGACGCTAAGCTTCTGATAAAGACGCATATGGAAAAATCTCTTGGGACTTATCGTACAGCCACTGTTGACAGCGAAGGTGACTACTTTGTTGCAACGGGTATAATGGTTGAGAACTCTATAGATGCAACTATGCAAGGGGAGATGAGTCTGGAATGCAAGCTGTAGCACTGAAGGTTTCTGGAGACAAAGCTATGTGCTTTAGAGTCACGCTTCGAGGGATGCAGGAAACTCTGCTAGACTTGAAGGGCACACATTATTTTTATCAGTGCTTTATTCAAGGGTCTATGGACTTTATATGTGGCAATGGAAGGTCACTCTATGACAATTGGTCGCTTGCACCCTACATTCAATCGCAAAAAGATCTGGAGCTATTGTTGCTCACCATAGGAACTCGACGGAGGAGAATACGGGCTTTTCATTCATCAATTGTAGAGTCACTGGAAGTGGGGGACGACTAACTATTTGGGAAGACCTTGTGGTCGATATGCAAAAATTGTTTATTCTCTATGTCGTTTCAACGCGTTTATAAATCCCTCAGGTTGGAGTGACTGGTGAGACCCTTCAAGACAGATGACTGTGTCCTTGGGAGAATACCGTTGCCGGGGAAGAGGAGCCGATACAACAAATCGTGCTGGACGGGCAAAATATTTCAACAATGAAGAAGGCCTTTTATGGAAAAGAGTTTCATTGATGCTGATGCGTGGCTCAGACTAGCCGATTTCTAGAAGCGTCTGTGTGAATTTTTTTTCCGTTTGTAATTGACACACTGATATGTAAATTTGAAGTACAAGGGTTTAAGCAAATTATAGTTACTAATACATTGTGCGTTCATGCACCTACAATTTGGAAGAATAGCTTTGACAAGCCTTATTTGAATTACATCCACAGTTGTTGGTTTCAAGACAAACATTACAAACTGGCCCATTCAATGTATGTAAGGTATGGGTTTTCTCATACATACATTCTTGTGGTTTTGGATGGTTTTGCTTTTAAAGACTCCATTTGTCAAGGAATTTTTCGCGGTTGTTCTACAATTCAACAAGTAGGCAGAAATTGATTAGGTTGTTTTCCGTCCAGCCGGTAGGTTAGTTGTCCACTTCCACTTTTAGGGTGTCCTTGGTATTGTTTTCTTGTTACAGGCCGGTGTTGCAGCAAAACAAAGGATCAATGGGACCAACAAGTACACAAAGCTTAAATTATCAGAAAACTCATATGATTCATCACAAGACATGTCTATGAGCTTGCCTCAATTTCTATATCACTCATAAGTAGTTGCTCTGCATAAATGCATAATCTCAAATCCAATCTTGCTATATCTCACGTCTAACAGACACTTTTTGGTAGGGCATGCATGTTGCAACAGAAAACAGATAAATGTGACCACTTTTTTTTTTGATAGTAGTTAGGAATTAATAACTATATATCAGACAAAACATGTGGTATTTCACTATTCTCGTGACGAGGAAATTTCTTAAGGCCATTTCATCTCTATAAATACACACCTATATCAACTCTGTTACCATCCAACTCCCAAGTCCTCAACTCATTTCTTTAGTTCCCCAGAACCTTTATAGTTTATACACTTGTTTCCTCTTATTCTTGCACCATCCAATGGCCTTTGGTTTACCAGCTATTATTTCTCGTCCTAAGAGAAGTCTTCGACGGTCTCTGTCAAATACGGAAAACTTGATTGTTCCTAAAGGTCACATTACAGTTTATGTTGGAGAGAGCAGCAAGAAGAAACGATTTGTGGTTCCCATATCGTACTTGAACCATCCCTTGTTCCATGACTTGTTAAATCAAGCCGAGGAAGAGTTTGGATTCAATCATCCAATGGGTGGTCTAACAATCCCATGCGACGAAGAGGCCTTCATTGATATAACTAGTCAGTTGAATTAGTTGCGAGTTTGACTATTAACAAACGCGGCGGATATGAGCATTCTAATTTTTATCATTATTCACTTTGCGATATCAAACTAGTTGCTAACAATGTAAATACCTTAGTGTAAAGGAGAGATGAGAGGCAGAAAAGAGTCTCCTCCAACTATATCATTCAATAGAACAATTTCTAGAAGCGTCGTAGTGTTTTTTTGCCTTTTGTAATTGATCGAATGTTTTTGTATATTCTTGAGGAGTGCACACATTGACATGTAAATTTGAAGTACAAAAGTTTATGCAAATTCAGAAATTCTAGTTAATAATACATTCTGTTTTCTTTGGCTACAATAAATACGTATATCGAATTGGTCGGATCACAATTGTACAGTTACACAATTGCAAAGTCACATCTTCTACAAAAACTTGTTATACTTTGATTTCCGAACTCCTTGATCTGACTTGTGCAAGAATTTGTTCATCGATTCGTCATGTTTAGGAACAGTCTGTTTCATTATGATCTAAAACCCAAACGGGAGATGTCATCCAAAAACATCAATACTAGGAAGATCCAATTCCCCAAAGCTCTTTTGTCCACTGGCACTGGCACTGGCTATCCCATACAGGCTGCAGACCTTGCAATGAGCATCATAGCTTCAATGTCCCAAACTCTATATTGATCGATCATATAGGTTACGCTACATAAATCTTGCTCTAGTTTGCCTTTAAATATGAAAACCCTGCTTAAAATTTCTTGTCTAGTTACTTAACCTCTGAATTGATTGACGGAGATACGAGGACCTACGGGTTTCAAAATTTTCACATTTTCTTGACGAACGAAAATAAAAAATTCACGCTACTACGGGTGAACCAACTCCCTGTAAGGCCACATGGTCTTCTTGCTTCCTAATCCTCAACGGAATCATTTTTGCAGATCAATGAGCAATGAGGGTATGCTTGTAATAGTTTACACCTCTCCCACAAAATGCAAATGGCTTGGTAGCCCCCCTCAATGACTTGGAGGCAGAAAGGCAAAGGACTCAACAGAAGTGCACAAGGAAGAACATGCAATCCCTTTCCTTGCTCCTTCCCCTGAAGCGTCAGAGCCCATGCCTTCTATCCCCAGCAGCTACTGGGTTTTTTTCTTTCTTAATGATTTTTCCGTTACCACTCCATTAAGCATCTTAGTATTATCTACTACAAACTGTAATTTGTTAATAACACGAAGTGTCTGAGTACAGTGAAGCAATGACAACAGCCAATAGTTAAAACATGGAACTCGTAGCAAATATCACCTAAATACCACACAATCCAAACAACAATTAGGAAATTTTCTTCTGCTCGCTGTCACGAAAAGTTTTCAATTCCGCATCTATTTTTGCTTGAACGCTAGCATGGAAACCTGAGTATGGTTCATAACCGAAGAACATCTGAAGAGCCTGAAGCAACCAACAAATGCAGCCTGTGAGACTTAGTTTCGAATCAGATAAACTATTATAAACACATGACACTAAGACATGATTACCTCCAAGAAAACGAAGAATGGTTCCATTACAAGGGCTTTAGTGAGGTTGTTCTTAATCTTGGGAACACGTTTCTGCAAAAATATCAAAATATTAAAAATTAGATGCATAATGATGAGCCATTAAATAGTGAAAAATAGAGTTTACCTACCTCAAAGACTTTGTGGCCTATGATTTGTGCTGTCCAACAGAATAATTGAGCTGCCAAAACTATCTGAATATAATGTAGTTGGAATAAGTATTATGGCCAGTAATTTCATATGAACGATGAAAATCTAAAATATGGTATTACTGGTAATTTATAGATTTTAATGTGTAAAAGCATATTAATAGATATATACATGGTCTTTGCGCAAGAATTTTCATAGATATATATTTTGAATGCTATTGAGCTGTCGTTACCTCATTCAGTCCATTCGCATTTCAATTTTATCTTAAGGCTGTTTTGGTTTATAGAATCAAGATTCCATGGAATACAACAGATAGTGAGGGAATATTGAGCAAGATGAACCACCAAAGCACAAAGATGGAAAGTAAGAGAAAGCAACTTCTTTCATAATTAAGGGAATTTGTTTTTCATTATTATAAGAACAGAGCACGAATCCATAGATGGTCAAAAGAGTATGGTCTCCTTTTGGAAGTGGAGTGTGCAGTGCAAAGGAACTGGAATAAGATTTTGATTGAGTGCGACTCTCAGGCAGTTGTACAGAGTCTAAATGGGCAGAAACCCCCATGGCAACTAAGGGCTAGAGCCTAGATGGATGAGCTACCACCATCCGGAGACTAACTCACACTTGCAGAGAAGCTAACTTTGGGGCAGATTCAGCAGCAAAGAGGACAAGTTATATGGAATGACACTAGACCTGAATTTGTACCTAGAGTAGAGTGTTCAATTGAGTCTTATTATAGATTTTTTTGAGCTATAATGTAACACGACCATCTCCTATGTAACACATTCCTTTTATTCTATATATAATGATTTGAGTGCAAAAAAAAATGTCTCCTCTTCTTTAGCATTCCCATAAAATCCTAATTCCATGAACCGAACACAGCCAAGTAGGGTGTTAAATGGGCCTGTTTGGTCCAACCAAACCTTTAAAGCATGTAATCCTCCAAACCTCAAACCAAGTAGCCTTTCTAATTAACCTTGAGGCCCGGTTCAGGCCAGCCCTAGCCTCATGTACATTCAAGGCCGGGTTAGGTAAGAGAAAAATGAGTATGGCATTAGTAAAGCTGAAAATGAGCCTAGATGCTTATGCTTGACTCATTTATAGCTCGTTCGTGTAACTATATGAACCGAGCTTGAACATAAAGAAGCTCAATTGGCTAGACTTGAATACCAACACTACAAGGTAGACTGCCTGAGCTACTCAGGCTGCTTGGTTCATTCATGTGTGTAAACTATCAAATGAGCTTGAACAGATTTAAAATTTTAAATCTCATCTAAAAATGAGCTGAGTCTGAGCATATTAAAGCTGGGCGACTTAGCCGCCCAATGTATTCATTTTCTTTTTGGAATCAGGTCCCAAACTTTTAGGCATTTTCACCCATATCTGACTTGACCCAAATTGATTTCTCAGGATTAGCACCTCGGTAGTAGACCAAACTATGAAATGGACGGGCTATGGTTTTAGATCTTTGACTCGAGTGGGTTTGGCCATTTGGGTCTGATCCGGATTCTACCCTAAACTTGCCAAGATCTGAATACTTAATTATTTTAAACCTTATCTTATCTTGTCGCTAGCTTTTCTTTTTTTTTCAATTGAGCTTTTCTTTTTCCCTTTTTTCAATAACAAGCAGTAACGCTACCAATTAATCTGAACAAATATCAAAAAAATTGAAGTGGATTTCTAATTTATACCCAAGCAATTAACTTAATCCTAGAAACAGAACAGACACTTCAATCCAAATATATAGCACAAGTAAACAACAATACAACAGATTATGAGATTAACAATCAAATATGGTAATTAAAATCTATCACCAAAATAAAGACTACTTACTTTCCAAGCAAGAGAGTACCCAAGTCTACCAGCAAGCAAACTTCCACCAACCCAACTCAAAACACAAAAAACAGCAGCCAAAGAACCAGCTCTATTATCAATAGATATGTAAAACAAGGCATAACTCAAAGTGGGGAAGAGCCCAAAGTTTAATACCAAGTTTCCAAATGGAGAGAACTCAATGTGAGGAAGTTTGAGAAAAGAAGGTGTGAAGCTTAGCAGAACAAGAAATGAGAACAAAATAGGCCAAACAAACAACATATGAATGAAATAGTTGATGGGGTTTCTATGATATGCTCCATAGTAAGCAAACTGCTTCTCAAAGTCAAATGATTCACTCTTTGCCATTACAAAGAATTGCAGAATGCCAAAATGGAATGTGAACGAAGTTGAAACAAATGTACACAAGCCTTAGGGTTTATGTAGAAGAATAAAGAGAGTGATGCATTGACTTAAAACAGACTTTTAAACTCTCAAGTCGTTTTTGGTTTGCCAAGTTGACGCTCTTTAATGTTAGCTTTGCTGAAAATATTCATGTACCGACCATGATTCATGATTCATTATTATTTGAGAGTGTCTAAATTTTGGGTTTATTTGGGATAAAACTCATTCCACATTATTTTTAAGTCAACCTCCTTACTGGTCAGATTTAGTTAATTCTGTTTGAAAATGACAAACACTTGAGGATTCAAAGATAACTGAGATGGCTAGATAAGGGTGATATCCTAAAGAAGCCAAAAATGTAAGGGTCTATTTGAAAATGACCTTATTTATTTGGACAAGCCTTTTGGCCTTTTGGGTATTAATTTGGAGGCAGAATAATTTTTTCACAAAAACTCAAGGACTTTTTGTGCTGTTCACAAAACATTCTTAAGAGCATCTCCAATGGGGAGTGTAAACCGTATAGAGTGTAAAATTTACATCCCAAACATCAAAAAAACTCTTTCCAATGGGAGTGGTATACCGTAGGTAATAGAATATTAACTAATAGAAGGGGTGGGGAATTTCCCATCTAGCTATTAGTTGATAAATAGGTCGGGCGACACTCAAAGCAACGTTTGAAAAAAAATACAATCAGACGTCACTTATAGTGACGTCCCACTCTAAATTTCATCTTCTTCGAGTGCTTTTGTTTCATGCATACGTTTTTATGTAAAGAAGTCTCTCTCCACCATGACTGATCTTGCAAAGCAAATCCATGCATGTGATTGGAGTTTATTTGTTAGACTTTAAAAACGTATATTGTTTTCCTTGCTTTTAGTCCTTCTGATAAGAACATCTTCTCTTTTTCTTCTAGTTCTGATTCTAGGTGTGGATCTCAATTATTGTTTTTTTTTTTTTTCCAAATTCATTTGTACCTATGTTAGATAACAAGCTGAACATCACTAGATCTTTGAATAATATTTCTGAATTACAAAAACAAGCACGTACCCCCTTCAAATCATATTGATTTGCATTCTTAGAAATTCTATGATTGATAAATCCAAGGTGTTTAAAGGTTGGGGTAGATGCGAATTCATAACAGAATGTTCTTACTTGTTTGTTTTACTTATTTGTTTTCAAAGACTATAATTGCATTGTTGAATCTTTTCGATTGCCATTCCTAATTCAATAATGGGAATTACCTGAAACAGATGGATCGAAGAAGGAAACCATTTGTTTATGTTATTTCTTTTTTCTTTTTTCAATTAAACGTTACTTTAATCAACGTTTCTCTTTGTCAAAAAGTCAGTACGTCTTGTTAAGCTAAGTGACGTTTCAATACATTTTTTCTTAGACGACACTCAAACTAACGTCTTTGTTTTAGAAAACACTCTGTTCTATTTTTCTCCATTGGAGACTATCCAATGTGTATATTTTGGTTCAATACATGAGAGTGTAGTAGGGTGGCTAAAATCCTAGTGGCACCCATATGGAGCCTATGTGGAAGTGTAAAATTACACCCCCCATTGGAGATGCCCTAACAACCTTATATTTGTCTTATTCCAAAACATTGTGATCAACCATATATCTGAGTCAATGGTTGTTGATTGATGGTGCACAATTCATTTTCTTCTTTCTCAATTGTAAATCAATTTAGCTATACACTTTTAATTACAAGTTTATATCAAAAATCTATTTTTAGTATCTCTAACTATAATTCCCTCTCAAAAAAGACTCTCTCTCTCTCAGGTTAGCCTCCATTCAAAGAAAAATTGAGGAAAAGAGTATCTCCTTTTTTAAACATTTTGTTCTCTCTTAATTTTCAAATTACAAAACTGCTGCAATTACAAAATAGTCTCTATTTCTTAAAAAAACAAAAAAACATAACACGTCCACATAAGTCATTAACACAAAACATAAAACGTAAACTATCTTTTTTTTTTTGTCAATATCAATATTTGGCCTCCCAATCAAACACACCATATATCTTATTAGAAAAAAAAATTGTTACCCAATATAACAAATCAATTTATAAAGTTATTGACTTGCGAGGTGTTACAGTATGATACCATACAAAATAGGCAGTCTTCCTCATCAAGTTCTGCCCACATATTACTACTCACTTTTCATGAAATATTTAAGACAAAATATACAAAAACTGACAACAAAGTAATGATCGAGTAATATGAAGAGCCCATCATTCCAATTTTTTTTTTCTATCAAGCGAAACTTATCTAGTATTACTTTTGCAACTCCAATATCATCCATTAGCTTTTGTTTTTGATATGGGAGATTCATAAATTCAACATTTTGCTCGAATCATCTCTTAAATTCCTATATATAAAAATGAGAATGGAAGCTATTGATTTTATGAGAAACCATGATATCTTGAACTATATTTCCATAATAAGACAAAGAATCATAAAATACCATTGAAATGTAATGCTCGTCCCCATAGGTGTAGAATACGTCTCCAAATAAGTTGGACTTTTCCAGATTCTAGTGAAAATCATTTTGTAACTCTGCAACACCATTACAATCTCGTATTAATATTTTAACTCATATAATGTTCATACACATTTACAATCTCGTATTTGAACTCATTTAATGCTTATACACATTTACAACAAATATAATTTTACCTAATGAGACAGTAACAATCCTGTACCTTATGTAGTTCATGAATTCATCACAATATTCTTTCTCCCTACCTAAGTAAAAACCAATACAAAATTGGAATGAACTATGTTAGTTCATGACAAGAACTAATCACCACATTAGCAAGAAACTAATATATATAGTAGTTATCAAAAATAAAGATTACAGAAAATGGACTTACAAATGCCACGGGGCTTGAACCATTAAGCATGTCTAGTGCAGCCACACCAATGTTGGTGTCTCCAATATCTACTCCCAAAAGAGTATTTGTAGAATCATTGCGTAAAATGTTGGATAATAATTGCTCCTTCTCCAAATAAATCATTTGATATAAGGAAAAAAATATTATAACATTAAATGAAATTAAAGCAAGTAAAAGCATTAGATTTTAAATTCCATACGTGTCCTCGTGATTAAGCGCAACCAACCATTCTTTCCATTCTTGATGTTTCTTGTGAAAGCAAGTGTTGCATTCTTGCCATTTTTTATGTTCTCCCATTATTGATGTCCTCCCTTTGATTGTTTGTAAGCTATTGAATTCATTATAACCAAAATGCGCGTGCCATTTTACGAGATAGATTATAACCACATTAAGTCGGTAACAATGCACTCACTCATGATGATTAGATTTAAAATTGCATCTATAACACCGAATATACTTTGTTCATGAAATAACAAAAAATATATAAATTTGTAAAAGTTTTAGAGCATGAAAACATTTTTTAATATGAAAATATAAATATTGTGTTTCTACCCCGTATGCATCAATTAATTATGAACAATTATATGTAGGCACATTCCTGCCAATATGCATATTAAATTGATACAATAAAAGATTTTACATGTAAACTATGAAAACAATAACAATTGCATCATGGCGTAACATTATAAAAATGTCAGTATTGCGTTTCCATCATTTATGGGAGTAGTATTCCCCTAAAAGTAGGCTATAAAACAGAGAGAGAGCAAAGCGGTCTTATTATGTTTGTTGTTATTATCTAAGTTTTACTATAGAATTACTATATTGCCTTTTTATAACATTACACAATATTTTACAATGTTTTCATAAAAAGCTCAACGTACGCCATCTAAATTGGAGTTCAAGGCCTATAATAAAATTTGATGAACCATTTATATATACTGATTCTAACCTTTTAAACTCTTCTAAATTCACTGTTCTGCATGCCTTTAAAATAATATTTTTAGTTAGCAAACTCTAATTTCTCAATAAATGAAAATGCAAGAAAAACTTTTCCAAATGGCGCCGTGCTAATATTAGCAAGTTGTTTTTTAGTCAATACTTAATGCAAAGATTAGTATTTGAGAACGTTGAGCTCTACGAGTTATAACAATTTTATATTTGCATAAAACTTTTCTTGTATCGATTTTTTACTATTGATTTATTTGCCAATGGGTTTACCATTTGTATAGAAAGCTGGTGAGTCTAAATATTTAAACTATTCTAAATTAATTGTTTTGTACATCATTAAAATTAATTTTTTTCACTAGCGAACTCCCATTTCCCAATAGATAAAAGTTGTTGTAATAATTTTTTTCAAAAAAATATAGCTGAACTAATATTGGGCTGGGCGGGTCATTATTATTTTTAAAAGTTTCTAGATTTATGTATATTAATTTACGTGAACTTTTTGGCATGAGTGAGGAACAGAGAACTAATCTATAGTAGCCATATTTATGACTAGTGACACCACATGTATATATAAGAGGCCTAGAACATAACACTTGTATAAGATGAGAGCACAAGAATTTAACTCAAAATAGATAGAGAGAAACAAATGGGTAATTTTGGACCATGAGATGGAAAAGAAGGATAAGTGCCACGAGAAGACTTAAGGAAGGGTCTAAATAAAGCCCATAAGAAATAGGGGAAATAAGGGGGAGAGGCTAAGCCACACAAGAAATGGGTTCAGCCGATCAATTCAAATGACCTCTTTCCCCATCTAAAACCAAGGAGAACAAACCAATTTAATTTCTCAATCATTCCCACACACTTGAGCTGATCACTATTCATTAAGGATGACATACAAGGTTAATGGTATGAAAATAGGTTCATAGATAATCCTTTTTTACCACTCGACTTTGATTTTACAAGTTTTTTGTTTCACAATCCCCAAGGCATGCGTGCACTTCGCAACTCAGATATCTTTTAGAACTTTGTGAGGACAAACACTCTCAACATACTTACATCTTCTCAGGAGGTTTTTTTTCTTGCTCAAAACATACAAGGTTAATGGTATGAAAATAGGTTCATAGATAATCCTTTTTTACCACTCGACTTTGAGAGTGTTGGCTGCCATCAAGTTTTTGTTTCTTTTGACAATGCCACAATCCCCAAGGCATGTGTGCACAACTCGCAACTCAGATATCTTTTAGAACTTTGTGAGGACAAACACTCTCAACATACTTACATCTTCTCAGGAGTTTTTTTTTCTTGCTCAAAACATCTTCTCAGGAATTGAAGAAAAATACAAACTCATAACCTCTTGAAAGTAGTAAAAATCTAAGAATATCTATCACTCGATATCAAACCGGAGAAGTGATGAAAGTTGGATATTAAAAGAGAAGTTTTGCGGTGGAAGCTTCGATTAGAGTTGTTTGATGCTCTACATACAATAGGTGGCTTAGGTCCCAAGAAACAATTGTCGAGAGGAAAGGGCAGCTAGAATAAACAGTATGAGATTTGTGGTCAATGTGATCAAGGTTTTCAGAAGGTAACAGTGAAGCAAACAGAGTTCACAAACATAGCCTATCTCTTCAATTTCTCCAGTTTCAGGGAATTTGGTTCCAGTGAAGCAAACATAGTCTAAGAGTCTCAGGATAGCATTCATGTTATGGCTCTTATTTTTACTGGCTAAGGATATAAATGATAAGGATACAAGTAACACAGTTCACAATATCAAAATATCAGAGGGGAGAAGCCATATGGAGGAAGCTAAATTATGTGGATGCAATATGCCACAAACAGCAAATTTTATAAAGAATTGCCAGCTTCATCTGTCAATCAACTATGCAGAATAAGGAATCGTACAAGACTTGCCACTAAATTATCATTGAAGCTATTTAGTAAACATTGATATTTTCTGCTGTCACAATGTTACAGGTATGATTGAACAAAACTTGAATAGGTTAGACGTCAATAATTTGATCACAACGAATTGCTAATCAGTATTAGGTTACAACATACATGTGTTTATCACCATAGAGTAGATCACAATTTCAATTTAGTTCTAAACATATCTCCAAGAACTTTCCTAGGTGCTGGATCATCGGGTCCTCTGTCACGCTGCCCAGATGTGAAGTAAAACCATCCATCCCAGAATCCTACTAGAGTTGTTTTCACGCGGAAAGGCAACTTCCCAACCACAGACCATTTCTGTAATCATCAGCACAGTCATAACCAGTGAAGCATTGAGATAATACTCACAGCAAACATTGACTAGGGAAAATCAAACTCCATTATCTCCTAAGCACCCGGATAACTTTGCAACAAGAAATTTCATTATGGTTAACAGACAAGAAAGGTCCAAGAAAGTAAAGAGATCGTCTGGTTACATTCATCAAACGGACCTTGAGCAAAGTCTGAAGTTTCTGCTTGACAATGCCTGTGAAAACATAATACAGTGCAGGCATTGTCATGCAATCATTTCTAATTGACATGGATAGGGCCTGAAAATTTTATTATATCAGCAACCTATATCAGTTTTTGGTCCAGCTGAAATTGACCAAACCGTCTGATCTTTGATGTAGTAGAATCAGACAAATGTTCTAAATATTGAAAATCTTGACATCAGTGAGTTCAGAAGTGTGTTGTAACATCTCTGATCTAAACCTGAGTTATCACATAAAAATTTGGAGTCTGAACTTGTAGATTGTGCATAAGAAGTATATTTTAAGTGTAAAAGCTGAAAGATTACATTACTGTAATTAATAGTGATAGTTTATGCTTTTTTCTGGAAATCAAAATTCATGTTCTATAGCAATGTGACATTTCCTCTAGAGCCTTTAAGCTTTACAGAAATGAGATTGTTGAGACTAAGAATCTCAACTTCATACAAACAGAGCAATATGGCTGGGTCTCGACAACCTGTAAACAAACCCACTACAGAATCATTCTACGCCAGTTGACTTCTAACTTCACACAAATTGAGCAATATGGCTAGGTCCCAGAATATCTATAAACAAACCCACTACAGAAAAATTCTATGAAGGTTGGCCCCTAAACCCTGCAAAAGCAAGCAAGGTTTGGTTGATCCTAACCATATCTTATTGCAAACTAATCATTGTAGTACAAAAAGGTATAGACATGCCTATCAAAAAATGTTTTCATAGTCACACCTAGCCTACTTTTTTATCCAAAAAAAAAACAATTTTATTCATCAACGAGCAAGTTACAATGCACCATAGACAGCATGTGGGTCAAGAGGTCTCATCTCTTGCTTTCCTTAGACCTAAGGAAAAGGGAAAACAAAAACGCAAAATACAATATAGTCGCACCAAAATGTTTTCATCATCACTGAAAATGTTTTATTGCCATCATCACTGAGGGTTACAAAAAATGTTTTCATTGTCACACCTAGCCTACTTTTTTATCCAAAAAAAAAAAACAATATATTCATCAAGGAGCAAGTTACAATGCACCATAGAGCATGTGGGTCAAGAGGTCTCATCTCTTGCTTCCTTAGACCTAAGGAAAAGGGAAACAAAAACGGAAAATACAATATAGTCGCACCAAAATTGCACCCCAATTACACAAACTCTTGGAACTTCATCGTCATCATCCTTGCCTTAATCCCATATAAATGGGTTCGGACACATGAATTTTCTTTTTCCAATCTTTTCTATTGCCTGCCATCTCACGTACTCACCTAGCATGTCTAGCTTCTTAGCATCGTTTCTAATAACTTCATCCAATGTTGATTGTGGTAGCGCACTTTGTTTCTTACCTGCTATGCAGACTACTCCTTTATACCAGTGCACCTGTCGATTTTCGGCTTAAATTTTGGAACTTCAGTCTCCTAAATGGAGAATTCTTGGACGCTTAACCGGAATGAAGCTCCTTCACATCAGAGATAATTTTTTGCAAGTTCCTCTCATGCTCAAGCACCCTCCTATTGCTCTTATTCCACAAAGCCCAAATTATAGCATTTCATATGTGCTCCACAAGCCACTTACCCTTAACAGTGAGGTGGTGCACAATGAGAATACTCCCCGAAGCTTCGATGATGCTATATAATTGACTCCAAGACTTCCCAAAGAATGAAAGGAAAGTCCCCCAAATGAAAGATGCAACCAAGCAAGTAATGAGTGGTCCACACCTTCTTCCAAATTGTAACAAACTGACTGACTGTTGGAACTTGGAATGCCCATCCCTCTTGGATTCAAACTAATAGTTGGGACTGTCTTAAAGCAAACTATCCTAGTAAAGCCATTTTGATTGTATTGCAGCAGATCTTCTTACTACAGAAAGTTGGGATGTCTCACCAATTTGGAGCACCACGGAATATTTCATCAATACATTCTTTCTTGTTATCCCATATGCAACATTGTTCGTCTCTACCTAACACTTATGACTACATAGTGTACAGTGGCCATCAGGGAAAAATAGGATCTAGTTTTGATTTGCCAACCAGTGAAACCTCTCATTAGTATCACACTTTTTTCCATTCCATACCATTGCCCTCATCTCAATATACTCCCAATGCATCAGTCTTGTCAGATACTATCCTAAACAAATCATAGAGTTCAACCTAAAATGAAATTTCCCATCCACACATTGATCCAAAGGAATATAATGTTGACACTGCCCAGTTGGAATACAACCTTTTGCAAAGTTGTGACAATAATATTGATGTCACATCTACTAGGTGAAACACAAACACTATTATTTGCCCCTTCCACAAGGATAGTAGGTTTCCCTCCATCATTAGTTGTTTTTTTCCTAGTTAGTATTGTCAACACTTCATGATGTCCTCTTCTGTTGCCATAGAGGTAGTACCTACCTGTATATTTATTACCTTGGCTGGAAACAATTTGCTAACTTTGAATTTTGATATAAACATTACATCAAATCCTCAATTTTTATTTATATTCTTTTTGTGATGGATATCTCACAGGTTTTGTCACTTCCTTTCCAGTTTCTCCTTTTGATGAATACATCACTAGTTTCTTCACCACATTTTCTATCTCTCTTTGTATGAATATATCGTGCATCTTCATGAAAACTAAAAGTTCGTGAATATGTAAAAAATGTGGTTTTAAACCAGGAATATGGTGGCCTGCTTCGATGCAAGGTGAAGTTCTACTAGGAAGGAAGAAATAAGGAAATAAATATGAAGGAGAGTGGTGGACTGGTGGTAGAGGAGATGGACAACTAGGCCAAAGATTGCACTTTCATGCATAATTATGCGAAAGCACCTGAAGGCAATGAATGAAACATACCCAAGTAAAACGGTAACATAAGTCAGGCATCAACCCTGAATTGTGCCACCAGCCGACCACTTACAAAATAAAACTGTTCCACTAGACAGGTTAATAAACAACTAATGCAGTGAAAATTAATCACAGTAAATCATTCAGTGTTACTAATATCAATGTTAGTAATTGTAAATATATAAACAGACATTAAGCAAAAAAATCCATATAAGCATGTGAATTGAGTTTACATACCAGTGTGTTCAAGTTAAACTGGAATATTTCTCCATTCAGGACCATCTTTTTGGTCACTGGGTGCTTATCTGTTGTGCCTCCAGCAATTACAATGGAGTTGTTGACAATAGCCCAAGCAAACTCGATGTGAGAATCAGGCTTGGGCATGGAAGGCAAACCCTTCCACTTCATGTCATCGTCCAGCATGTAAACATCGCCATAAACCACCTGGAACAACAGCGAAATCTTTCTTATGTATACAACAAAAGAGATATATAGCACATGAGTGGCTTGAAAACGAAGGACCTGAAAGGTTACAGACTCAGACAACCCAAAGACTAATCATGGTAAGCATCAACCCTTCAATTTGACACTACACAAACTACGATTGGGCAGCAGAATATAAGATAACGTAAATACAGAATTGTCTCAGATACATGAAACAATTGTACTTCTTTTCATCAGAAAAGTGACAAATGATAAGAGAAATATAATGTAACAAGTGTTTGATATCATATGCTCTTAACGTAGACAGGGAAATCCCAATTAATAGATGACAGTAAATTCTTTAACAAATGGCATAATCAAAAACAAGAAACTTTCACCAAAACTTTAATACCATTAAATTAGTGCTTTTTTGTACCAATAGTGTTGACATAGTAAACCAGGCATGTCACTTGAAAATGGAACGAACCAGTGGGGTGACTACCAAGTTGTGCTAGATGATGTTCAAAGATATTTTAGCAACTTATCTTGATTTTATATTTTCAACCTCTAATGTATAACCAATATGCATGATAGAGGAACGAAATGATAGTCAACACAATGACGTAAAAGCAGGTGTGATACATGATATGGCTAAATATGAACATCGGAGGCTACCAAATAAAACTAAAAGACAGAAGTGTCCAGATGATTATTTAGGAGCTTTGCCCGAATGTTGTATTCTCTGATTTGGAAGGGAAGGGAAGGGGAGTAGAGAATGCAAAGTTAATCAAAGAAGAAATGTTCGCTCACATACCTCATTCCTCCGGGAACACTTGAATATTGGAGATCCAGGCTTGGCCATAAAATCACCCTCTTGACCACCAATAACAATCAGTTGATCATTAACAACAACACACGCTCTGTTGAAAAAGTTAGATTCAAAACGAGTGAGGAACTATTGTTTTATCATGCACCAACATGAGTATACCAAACCTAGTATCTAGCAGAAATGATCACGAACCTGTGAGGTCCCCCACGGGGAATGGGTATTTCGTTACGCCACTCCTTCTCTAATACTTTGCCATTCTTTACTGCAATACTCCAATGTTCTAATGAAGGTTCATGACGATCCTCCTTGCTTCCACCCATCACATGGAGTCTGCCTCTCCAGAGTTGGGTTGCTGGCGCATACCTAAAAGTTTTCAGATACATTAAAACTACTCATTCAAGATGTCAACAACAAATTCTCCAAGCAGGCTTTACTAAATCATGGATCAAGCATAAACATTGGCACAACAAACATTTCATATCATTACTCAGATGCAGATTATCACTTTCAGGGTGATTAATATTTTCTTTTTTCAACAAAACAGTAGATTATATTATATTAAAAAAAATGATGACGCGGTGCGAGAGAATTTCACACCTACAAGTAGTACAAACAAACATAGGCTCACGGCATCCCACATAAATACAAAATCTTCCAATTTCAAACCCCTAACATTGGGTAAGAGAGACCCTGATCCCACATAAGTGACTTTGACAATAAGCTCTGGACATCCCTAGACTCATCATAAAAAATTCAACGATTCCTTTCAAGCCTATAGATCATGTAATTGTGTGAGCCACAATCTTTGCTAAGAGGCGGCCAGTGGTGAAGAACTGACCCTATGGCTTGCAGTTGAACTATCCCATCATGCCTTGGGATGCATCACAATGGCACTGAAGAGACTGCATGAAATAATCCCATACCACTTGCGCCACTTCACAACCCAAGAACAAGTGTTGAATTGTTTCCTCCTTCATGGTACACATGACACACCTGTTTAAAAGTATTTTACCCCTCTTTCAAAGATTATCACACGTCAAAGTCCTATCCCAGCAGAACGCCCAAGCAAAGAATGAAACTTTGGTTGGAACTCTTTCTAAGAATATCACAGGTCAAAGCCCCACCCCTTCTTTTTACGATTATCAACACGCAGGCTGAATAATAAATAAAAGAACAGAAGTATCTCAATAGTCAACATGACCCACTCTTTCCCATAATTTAAAGGTAGAAAGACATGACTAGCAGGTTGTAACAATAGAGCATACCCCTTTATACTTTCGCACCACAATTACACATGACAACCATCAGAGAGACAGTAGGTGTAGGGTACAAAGTGGTAATAAAAATGGACCAAGGAATCCAACAAGAAAAATCCTATTCACTTGGTCAAAATACGTTTAAAAATTCAGGACCGTAACAAGTACAATTTGTAAATGGAACACAGTATTAGCATCGTGCTAGGACTAAAAATACAACATGAATTTATTTTAGTATTTGACCTATGCACTCTCTCTGAAGAGCACAAGCATCAAAGTAAAGGATATTTAGATTCATCTGTATCTATGTTACATGGGGACACCATATTTTAAAAATAATCTGTGTCGGATACATGTCCATGTATCCGTGTCGGACACAAAACACGCACATCTTGTATGTGATATACTTCCATTTCTAGTATTTTTCTGTGTCTACACTTCATATCCGACACGGGTAAGGATACACGTACCCGTGTCAATGTAGCTTAGCTCTAAACCTTAGCCATGGATGAAGGAAAAATAAAAAGATCAAAAGTTTAAAGGAAAAAAAATTAGAAGGGATGTATCGATGACTTAAATTAAACCTCTTCATGATTGAAGACATATACCTAGGAACTGGTAATGGTAACATGTCTCGCCACTGTCTTGTCTTGGTGTCCAATACGAAAGTATGAGCTGTAGGTCCTCTGCATTGTGGACCATATTGCCCCGTAACGACATAGATGTATCTCCCATCCGTTGCCATTCCCAAATGTGAATGCGCCATTTCTTTGGGCATATCAAACCTTCTGCCCCACGAATTATCCGAAAAATTATAAACATCAACATGAGTATGCACCTAAAGATTAAAAACAGCACACAGAAGAGATGAATTACAATCAGGATCACTAAAGTAAGAAACACATGCACGTAGTGGAAACAAACAGAGTTCGTGAGCAGAGAAAAGCATAAACCAATATGAGTCAAACTTATCAACACATAATAGCTTTGGGTTGAGATGACATAAAGAGAAAGAAAAGGCCAAAAACAAACAAATAGACGACATTATTGGGATCCAAAGCTAAATCTCTGCACAGAATATAATACACCGGTCACACACAGCCCAAGAACAAGAATACGAGAAAAACACCAAAAGCTAACTGAATGTACATGTGATCTTCTTCCACTTTCCCCAACTTGTCCTCAAAAGCCTTTATTATATACTCCAAATAAACACGGAAGAACACAAAGACATTTTACTCATTCTAAACAGTAGTTAAGAACCAAGTCAAAGGCATTATATATATAAGCAATAGCACATTCAAACATTCAAACATTAAAAACATAACAAATAAAAATCTGATAAAAGAATCTCACATAATCAATGGTACCATATCCAGCAAACACAAATAAAAGATTATCAATCTGTATAGCTGCCCCATCAAGACGCGGTACAGGTGCCGATGCCATCTTCTCCCATTCTAATTGAGGTCCAGGTAAATCAGCAAAAGTCGCTGATACAACTATTTTCTCTTTAACCTGAAATATATATATATATATATATCAATCAATAGAAAAATGACTTAACCGAAATTCCAAAAAAAAAAAAAAACTTAAACTTGCCTTATCGAAATTATTTGGTACAGTTACTGTTCGGGAATTTTGAAGGTACCAAGTAGAAGCAATTGAGAGAGGTGAAGAAGAAGAAGAAGCCCATAGGAAATCAATGATCAATGCAAATCCAAGAAGAGCTGCCAATACTAAGAAGAGCACCAGTTTTGAGGAAATGCTACTGCTCTTTCCAGTTGTTCTAGCCATTTATATGTCTATGCAAATTGGCGTGTCACATTGAAAGTTTATAGATCCGGTTCCAGCAGCAGATTGATTTGGGCCTAATTAAATACCCATGAGCTAAAGGCCCAATTCTTATTTTGGACAAGGTTCGGCTCGAAAGGTCTTTTTGATTCTTGTTTCCACTTCAATTGGCGCCAAACAAACGAGATCAAATTTTTGGTGGGGATTGTGTGCCTTCTATTGAGTCTCGACAATTATAAGATAAGAGTATTCAGTATGTTTACCATCTATAGGAAACGGAGTTAAACTATAATTTAAAAACAACATAAAATACGCCCAACCATAATAATATTGCTGGCTGATCTCTGAAGCCGTGAACTAGGTTTAGTTACTTTGAAACGTGCCATGCATCGTGTGTTGATGAACAAACTTCTCTTCATTGCTCACTGGATTATTAATCAACAAGTTGAAAGTGTTTCCAGTTTTGTTAGGACTTAGGAAGTTTGTCTAAATGTGATATTTCATGTCCCTACGTAGGTACTCCCTAGTCCACCTTTTTCCGTATTATAAACTTTTGAAAACTATACTTTGTAACTCTAGGTTAATCTAACAACTTTAATTCAAGGAGAATCTGAACTCTGAAGTGATAGCAAAACGGAACTTGGAAAAATTTTATGCCAAAAAAGAATAATGACAAAACGGAACTTGGACAAAAAACTTTGGTTTTATGCCAAAAAAGCCTAAATACCTTTCTCCTTCGCCCACCTCTCTCTCTCCCCCGCATCACCCAACTCTCTCCCTCTGCTGCAGCTCCGCTCACTCCCCACTGCCACGCAGTATACTAGTAATAGATATAAAGGACCAACAGAAACTCAGAAATAATAGTGATGAAAGAAGAATAAGAAGGATTAACAGAGATAGAAGTAAGAGAAATAAAGACAAAAAAGATGATAAAAGAGAAGATGAAATTTTCATAATAAGTTAATAACCCCATTACAACTGGTTCCCTCTTTCCCCATACTGCTTGAATCTACTAATTCTAAACAACTCCCTAGCCATAAGCTAAACAAGAAAAACTCAATAGAAGACAACTAATGCCACGTCATACAACAACCTCTCCACTACGGGTCTTCCTCCACAATTGAACTTCAGTAACTCTAACAGAAATTGATGACCACAAGCTTTTGTGTCATTGCCGTACCTACAAATCACAATCAAGATCTAGGAGCTCCAAGAACAAGACGTAAGGAATCCAGTAGCAAGCAAGACAGCCACACCACAGGATTGGCACCAGATAACATTATACAAACAAAAGAACGACATACAACTAGCTACGTCTAACTTTATAAGGTGTAAGAGACCAAACGTGTCTAACTTTATAAGGTGTACGAGACAAAACGTTTTGGGTATTTTCGTATATATATTTAAGATGTGCCTTAAACTCTTCATATTGTTCGAGAAAATCAACAATCAAATAAGTCGTTCCAGCATCTACTGAAAAACCTTCCTTAAGCTCGTCACGGACAACTTCCATTGCCGCCAGAACCGCGGAGTGGAAACTTATACATCCTTCGACCATGACTTCGACTCCAGCATCGTCAAGAATAAAACAATTCTGTTCCATCTCATTGAACAGATTTTGAGCTTCACTAAACTTGTTTACTTTACAAAGGTGGGCTAACATTGGGGTAAACACCCATCTAGAAAATACCCAGCTATTGCATCCTATATCAGATTCAGAAAGAGAGTCAAAGAGTATCCTTGCCCCGTCTAGATTTCCAGTTTTAAACATGCCCCCGATAGCAACACAGGGAACATCTACATCAGCCTCAATTCCCTTGTTTTGCATAAAAAGGAAGAGTTGTATGGCGGATTTGGTAAAGTGGTTGTCTGTGCAGAGGCGGGTTAGAAATGTCGTATAGTTTTGGTTAGGTTGGAAATCTTTGGGAAGCTCCAACGCAGGCAAGAGATTGCAGGCCTTGCAAAAGTGGTGGAAAAGGGTGGTATAGGTGGTGGTGTCGGGTGTGAATCCATGGCTGTGCATATTGTGTACAAGTTGGACGGCATAGTCCAATGGGTAGGGGGCTACACCACGAGAGGAGGGTGGCCTGCAATAGCCATCGAGCAAGGCGTTATAGGTGTCAGTAGTACGAGGAGCAATCATCAAATCAAAAATTTCCTGGGCCACATTTTGTAGACTAATGGAGATGTATCCGTGGATCAAGAGACTGTATATGGTCGTAGTAGGCTGATGGCCTCTTAGAATCATGGAGTCAAATAAATCATGCGCTAGGCAAAACATCTCTAGTCTCGAAAAGTAGTGAATCAGAAGGGTATAACTGTATAAGTTTCAGGTACATCTGGCAAGAGTCGGTGATCGAGCATTTCCATGAACAATTCATTTGCCTCCCGCCAGGAGAAGGAATTGAATAAGCAGTGTAGGAAACCAGTCCGAATGAAGACAGAAGGATGGTGGTGGTGGTGGTTCATTAGCTTCACTAGCCCAAATGCATTGTGCCTATGTCTATGACAAAAAAGGGAATCCATGAGTAGGTCATCATCACAGGTGGCGGGGTAACCATTCTCCTTTAATTTGGCAAACAGATTAGTAACACCCTCTAGTTTCTCCATACCTAAACAGAGTGGTCAAAGTAGAAACGGGTGGACGAAAGCCATTTCTCAGAATGCTCCCAAAAACAACAAACCCAAGATCCACCCGACCCATATAACAGTAGCACTCGACTGCGATGCTCAGTGTAGTAATACTTGGTTTGATATTCGAAAAGGCCATTACCTTTGACAAGGAAATCACAGTTGAATACTGTTTCATGTTGGAGACGGCTCCTAGAAGTTGCTCAAAACCCAGAATGGAAGACTTCCTGGCACGCAGGGGAATCAAATAATTGAATAAACCCAATGCCTCCTCGAGACCAAGAGTTTTCGATTTGCACCGGTTGCTTATGTAAAGCTCCAAATGGTCCCTATCGGCGGTAGACTTGATTTTGTAATCCAATCCTTGCTTTTGTGTAGATTTGGAGCGAAAGAATGAGAGGAAACAAGGGACCACCTTTCTGTCAATAACAAACTTACTACTAGTATACTGCTAAGCAGTGGGGGTGAGCGGAGTGGGAGAGGAAGATGGAGGAGTGGAGATGGAGAAGGAAGATGGAGGAGTGTGAGAGGGAGAGGAAAAGGAGAGGGTGGAGATTAAGAGTGAGAAGGGAAGGGATGAGGAAAAGATGGAGAATGCTCCCAAAACAACAAACCCAAGATCCAAGAAAAATAGTAGTAATACTTGGTTTGGAAAAGGCCATTACCTTTGACAAAGGAAATCACAGTTGAATCTTGTTTCATGTTGGAGAGGCTCCCTAGAAGTTGCTCAAAACCCGAATGGAAGACTTCAACGCAAGGAATGGGGTTTCAAATAATTGAATAAACGATAATGCCTCCTCGAGACCAAGAGTTTTCGATTTGCACCCTTATGTAAAGCTCCAAATGGTCCCTATCGGGCGGTAGACTTGATTTTGTAATCCAATCCTTGCTTTTGTGTAGATTTGGAGCGAAAGAATATGGCCATTAACAAAAATTTGAGCGGTGGGAGAGGGAAGATGGAGGAGTGGAGATGAATAGAAATATATATTGAAATAATTGATTCCGATTATATACTAACAAATGCAAAATATCGGTTGAAATTTCACATCTATTAATTTACTATTATGCCCTAGCTTGAAAACAACATCAACAAACTAGTTTACTTGAGATGCCGAACCTCAATCCAACGTCATACCATACTTACAAAATTTAGAGGCATAATCTGGATTAAACTTAGGGTTTTTTTGTAGTACGTAACACTATATTAGTGCGTTTTTGAGTTTAGTCACACGAAGTTCAATTATTTGATTTTAGTCACACTCCGTCAACAAGTCTGTCAGTTCATTAGTCAACGAATTTGACTAGGTTTGAGATCGTATATATATATATATATATATATATATATAATTTTTTTTTTTTTTTTTTAAAAAAAATAAACCAATCCATCCTCACTCACACCATACTCGAAGACAATCTCAGTGGTCGAAAACAAATATTATCCATTACAACAAGGATAATACCGAAGCTACTGTCATAGAAGAGCTACTTGAAGGATGGAAAATTTGGTCAACCTTAAACGCCTTAATCTTGATACCACTTATAAAATGCGAGAAACTATTTCCACATGATTAATATCAAAGTTCTCTTCACTGCAAGAGTTAAACTTAAAGTGCGTTCAGGTTGATCAAATTTATGGGCCAGGAAGACAGAGAGATTTTGTCGAAGAACTGCTATGCTTAACACAATTGGAAAGCATTTTCATGATGTTCCGCGAATTCTCCGACTATAATAATTATGTTGGATCAGAAAAATTCAGAGAGTTGAAAGAGTTCAATTTTCTTATCGGAATTGAGCGAAGGCATGTCACTACTTGGGGTTGGACTATGAATCGGAAAAGAGTTGTGCATCTATGTAACAGCCATAGTATTCCTAGTGATGTCGTCTTTCTCTAAACACTCTATTCTTCATGTTTGAAGAAAACCATGACTTGGAAAGGTTAATGCAGTTGGAAAACTTAAAGGTTTCTAGGGACTTGAGAGAGTGTTGGGTCTGTGAGTGTATTACAATGGACTGCATCTTGTCTTCATAAGATGAAACATGGAATACCGTTTTACTGGAGCACTTGAAGAAGATGATCATCCGAGGCTGTCCAAAATTAAGCACTTTATGTAAGGGAGTCCCAACATGGGCTTTTCCAAGTTTGAAGGAGTTGTACATTTTTCGATGTCCTAATCTCAAGAACTTATTCGCAATTTAAGTTTCTAAGGCAGTTGAAAAATCTGGAAGGACTCTGGGTCCATGATAGTGATAAAATGGAGGAGCTGATAACAAAAGATGTAGACGATATGGATGAAGAAGGGAGCTGTATTAGGGTAAGGAAGCTGCACTTGATGGGTTTACCTCAATTGAAGAGCACATGGACTAAGGTGTTAAAGTTTAGCAACTCTTTGCAGTCTATTTTTGTTGGTGGATGTGGTGGACTGAAGACCTTTTTGTCGACGAGGTTGTTGCAACACCTTCAAAGCCTTGAAGAGATTAATGTTTGGGAATGTGAACAATTGGAGGAGTTAATTGTAGAAGAAGAGGCTGACAAAGGGAGCAATGACACCAATAATATCACACTTTGTAAGTTACAGGCATTGACGTTGCGAAGTCTACCAAAACTGCGATTTGTTTTCGACTTAAAGGAATATTTGTTTTCAACCACTGAGATTGTCCTCGAGTATGGTGGTGAGTGATGATGGATTGGTTCATTTCTAAAAAAATTAAAACAAATATATATATATATATATATATATATATATATATATACGTACGGTTTGACCTAGTCAAATACGTTGACTAACAAATTGAGACAGACTTGTTGACGGAGTGTGACTAAAATCAAATAATTGAACTTCATGTGACTAAACTCAAAAACGCACTAATATAGTGTGACGTACTACAAAAAGACCCTTAAACTTAATGAGCAATTATATGTTCACATTTTAATCGTCCATATGTTGGTACCCAAGTCGATTCGGATGCAGTTTGTTCACCAGCGGAATGGCAATGATATTGTTGACCTTCAATTTTGGAGCTGGTAGTATTATTGTACCAACGATGGTTTATGCAAATTTGGACTCGTTGAATTTGATAACTTGCTACATGATGATCGACTAGCAAGATAAAAGTTATTATCACGAAAAGTGTCGTGCTAATTAGAATGCCTGCCATTGCAACCTTAAGCTCAGCAGTAGTAGTTGTTTCCGTGTCTGCGTTTTATTATTATTAACACTTTAGATGAGCCAATTAGGATTTCCCCCCCACTAGATGGGAAATTAGGGTCTCCCCTCTAAACACACGGTCAACTTAGTTTGACCGTTAACTTTCAAGTCAAACAATTGAAAATTACACAAATGTTCTCATTGTTTTCAAAAAGAAAATATTCAATTTTAATTAGGTGGGGGTATTTATGTCATTTTCAGTTGTTTGACTTGAAAGTTAACGGTCAGATAAAAGTTATTATCACTTAAAAATGTCGTGCTAATTAGAATGCCTGCCATTGCAACCTTAAGCTCAGCAGTAGTAGTTGTTCTGTGTCTCTGTTTATTATTATTAACTAGTATTACACGCCCCCCCCTAGATGAGCCAATTAGGATTTCCCCCCCACTAGATGGGAAATTAGGGTCTCCCCTCTAAACATACGGTCAACTTAGTTTGACCGTTAACTTTCAAGTCAAACAATTGAAAATTACACAAATGTTCTCATTGTTTTCAAAAAGAAAATATTCAATTTTAATTAGGTGGGGGTATTTATGTCATTTTCAGTTGTTTGACTTGAAAGTTAATGGTCAAACCAAGTTGACCGTGTGTTTAGATTATTTGCTACCCTCATTGACACACTTTTCATCCTCAATCTTAAGTCTTGCTAATACATCATCAATTTTCTTTGTTGAATCTGTCCACAAACTTCTCCATTATTTGTTGTACAAAGCTAACACTTTAGCTTGGTTGTGAATGGAGCGAGTCATTGTGGCTTGGCTCATAAATAAGCTTGAGGACTGACACATAGCACGAAAATGACATTAGATGTTGGTTGGATGAATTTGTCAATTGGGGAAAGCATAAAACACTAGCATATACTAGTATGTATGGTCTATGTATGTTACAAGCGAGGGATATGGAACACCAGGAACAAGCTCAAATTTGAGAGAAAAACATGCAGTCATCAAGAGATTTACTCTCTAGTACATCATAGGAGATGGCCATTGAAATTGACTCTCTCTCTATATCGGCGGTGAATAGAAGCAGGAAGTGACTCTAGAGGCAGTAACTCTCAAAGGAAGCCTTTTGTTTTTAATCACTCAAAAAGAAGGAATGGCATCAATGGGTACCCGTTTAACTAAAACCAGAACTGGAACCCAGAAAAAACTATGGTTATGGTTCTTAAATTTTAGGAATCATTTAAAAATGGGTACTAAAAATCGGGCCATATAGAACCGAAACCGAATGATTTTTTAAACAAAATAACCAGATCATAACTAGAACCGAGTGTTATTGTACTTTTTGTAGGAACCGTTATTTCAACATGACTATTTCTACAAACCGCGAACACCACGCGTAGCAGAATTAATGGGTGTCCACGATTTGTGATAGAAAAACATACCTTTTAGAATCGGTTTAGATAACTCTGAGAATCCAAGTTTTATCAAATCCGAAATCAACAATCAACCCCTTGATCTTCTGTTGTATTCCTTTAGAATAGATTAGACGTTGTGTGGACAACGATCTACCAATCCCCTTCTTTCGATCTCAAGAACAGAAACGAATTCAGATATACTTTTCTTGCCTCTTTTTCAGAACCAGTGAATAGTGAATTTCGGCCAGAGAGAAAGAGTATTCTATTTATAGGCTACAATAGGGACCATAAGGAGAAATTAGGGTTGGGCCTCCTGATAGGCTTGGGCTTCCCATGTTCACCCCGAACACACAACCCAAGTTCGTCAACAAATGACTTATTCTACTAAAGGCCATTGTCAGACTTTGCCTCTAATCCCAAATTACGCGGGGCCGTTTATGGGCTCCATATTATATGCTCGTTGATCTCCCGTGTTCAAGATATCGAATGTCCGTTGATTAAGTCCGCCATTCGACAACTATATTAATCAACTTCTTATGTCCTTGAGTAGTACCACTCAACCTCATTGTCATGTCGGAATAAATCCACTGCGGGGTTTACATGACAATCTTTTGAGCTCTTCAAGGGGACATCATCAACCCGACTTCTTGCGGGACACAGATTCCTTCTATAATCAACATCACACCTTACATACAATGTCATTACCCAATCCATCGAGTTTGTTGATTCACCAATGAATCTTACTCATTGATGATTTAAAGCAATGTACAATGCATGTAAGTGCCCGTTATTATATCCGGATTAGGAGGACAAACATCCATAATAATAGAGGCGTTTGTTCTCTTATATAGTCAGTATAAGGAGAAACAACCTCACTTGGTCCTGTTCAATACACACAAAGTGTACTAGTGTAATCTTATAGTCAAGATAGACTAATACCAGATTATGCTACAACCGTACTAATGGTTTGTCCAAATCCATTTAGGTTGTGAACGATTAATTATACTTTATAAGGTACTGATGATATGATCTTCTGTGTATTCACACCATATCATCTACAACATAAAGTATTAGATACATGCATATAACTAATAACATATATAATATGTATAACATTTGTCCATATGATTCTCATTCAAAATATAAAGAATTAGAGTTAATACAAAAGTAATGCTTTTAGTATATAACCCTATCACTTTTAACATAAAAATATCTAAATAAAATATATAAAAACTCAAAACGTTCATTTATATATTACTAAATTATATTTATTAGTATAATATATAGTTTTATTGTATTTAATGTTATAAATAATATAAAAATATATAGCTTACAATCTTAAATATATGGTTTTACTAAATTTTATTATTAAATGATATAATTACTTATATCAATATTTTAAAACCGACTCATTCGTGTAGCATTTTTGTATTTTTAGTACACATTTTTTTTAATAAAACCAATAAAAAAATGTGTGTAAATAGTGAATTTCTTAAGAACCAAAATAAAGAACCGAATGGAAATACTTGCTAGGAACCAGTGGTTATGGGTAAGGTTCCACAATTTTAAGAACCATGAAGAATTGGAACCAGAACCGGAATCCCAAAATTAAATGGTTCTTGGTTCTTACAACACTAAGAACCGGACCATTGACACCCCTACTCACAAGGACGGGGTAGATGAAAGGTCAAGTATACCCTTGATGCGAAATAAAAAATAGTTCAGGTAGCTAGATGAAAGGCCAAGTATACTCCTGAAAACGGTCCGACCTAACCGAAACAACCTGGTGTATTTAATATAAACAATCATTGTTCATACCTCAACATAATGTATGATCAGTAAGAACACCTACTGAAGTATGAAATAATCAATGTTCATACAGAAACACTGTTCATACACTTCAAATATGAGCTATGGTGAACAATCAGAACATTGATTGTTCATACCTATTTAATTAGCTGGGGTATGAAAAATTTGTTCATAGTTAAATATGAGCTATGCACAATCATTGTTCATACACTAACACTGTTCATACTTCAACATGAGCTATAAACAATCAATTAATGTTCGTATGAACAAGGATTGTTCATATCTATTTGAGGTATGAATAATGATTGTTCATACCTCAACATAATGTATGATTAGTAAGAACACCTATGATAATAGTAAAATGAACAATTTTACTAATGAATAAAGCGATGAAACTCTAAACGCAAGTAAAACTAAAAACTGAACTTGTACTAGATTTATCAAAGATTTCTACTCTCTATACTATTGAAGTAGAATTGGAATAGAAGATTCGTTCCACTCCTAGTTCTTTAGCATTCAAGTTTCCTACGACTATCAATCTTACCAAAGTCAATGAGAGATTTACGAATTATACTACGAAATGCTACGGAATACTAAAGTTTGAATCTAGAATAAGAATTAGGGGGGAATTGAATCCACCTTGAATCCAACTTAAGAAACTAGTATAGATGGTTGTAATCCAATTCTTACATTTTACGGTAAGAATTGGTCGTTCTAATCCCTAATTATACATGACATCTCTACCAATTCATAACTAGCATGTGAGGACGTCCACCCATTCTCATGGCAAATCAACGACCTTCTAGAGTGGAATAGGCTCTTACAACGATTCTATACTACACAATCAAGTTTTCATCAAGGCTTCATCAAACCCTTTTAATGGAGGTTTAGCCTTGATTAATCAAACTATCATTTCCATATGAAATTGAATAAGACATAACATAAAGATTCTAACTTTATTAATATAAAGATTCTAATCAATAATTCAAAACTAAATTAAACAACTAAGAAATGAATAACAACTAATAACTGAATTTAGATCTAAGTAATTCAATAAGTCAACACTACTACAAAAATACATATTAGCCACGGTTGGCAAAGTTGTATAAACCACTGTTTTCCCAATAACAGTGGCTAATAGTCACTTACCACGGTAAGGATATTTTTTCTAATTTTGGTACAAACAAATACCCTTTGTTCTTGCAAAAAATGTATATACAAACGATAACACTCACCTGCAAGCCAATCGCTATTTTGTTTTCTCATATTTATATACCCCACTATTTCTACAGAAAAAGGTGGCTAATGTTTTCAAAAAAATGTATACCGTAGGTAAAGCAATATACCAAAACCCCACTCCCTTTAAAAAAAAAGAAAAAAAGAAAAGGGGAAACCGTCTCGCACTAAAACTCTCTCTTTTCAACAGAACACTTCCCAACTAGTTACCAAAAAATCAAAGAATTCTCAACTTATATTGGTTTCAAGTATTGATTTTGTTCATCTCTCCCCAATTTCGTGTATTAGGTATTTGGTTTTCTCTCCCTCTCTCTCGATTTTAGCTGTAAATTTAGTGGTTTTGCTTTATATCGTTGGTAGATGTTAATAGGGTTTTCTAAAAATGTAATTTTCTTCTCCAATTTAAGTAAAGCCCAGAATTGTAGTGATTTTTGTATATGATAATTTTGATTAAAACCCTTGTTTCTCTTTTTGTGTTAGTACTGAACTTGAGTCTTGCAGCAAGGAGCGTCCGCTAAACAAAGGCTACATACTTGTTTTGGCAGTTGTTATTACTTCTAGGTAATCCTCTTCTTCTATCCCTTATGCAGGTTTATTGTTTGTTTGGTTTTGTTTGTGGTTTCTTTATCCTCTCTTATATTAGATACTTAGAATTTCGGAAGAATAGTGTTAGATGTGTGTTTGTTGATTCATGTAGTATAATTTGTTATTATTATTAGAAAATAGATATATTGATCTCATGTTTATAAATTATGAGAATTTGGGCATTTGGTTTATTTGTTGTGGATGCATGAACTGTCGGCAGTTAATTAACTCAACATTAGACAAAGTACTTGTCATTGTTATCTCTGGTGCTCTGAGGCGCTTGGGAAGCAATGATTTAGGAAAGCTAGTCCGAAAAAACCCTCAAGTTTGTGATGTGTGTATGTAACGGAAACAGAAAGATGGAATATTGTTTTGCTTTGGTTGCGAAAGATAGATTCTACGCATTCATTGGAATGTGGGAAGCTTAATGGACTTCCATGCTTTCTGAAGGATGAGAATTATATGGCCATGGTTTTAGGTGACTGATTCAACTTCTTAATTATTTGTCATCAGCCCAAGAATGAACTTTCACTGCCAAAAGTCAGTACCCTTTTTTAAAAATAAGTACAAAAATAAGTACACCTCATCTCCCTGTTGAACCAAGATTATATGTCATTGATAAAGCCTTTTTTACCAATCAAGGTGGACACAAACAGAAATTTGTTTCTCCAAAAGCTTGCACCAATAATTTGAGGGAATACAACTTCAAATTTAACTCGTATATTCACCAGGATATGATGATCTCCATGGTTCATCAAATCTCCAAGGAACATCCTCCAAAGTCAACCTTAAAGAGTCTCATTACCTCTTTAATTGAATTTTTTTGTGGTGTTAGAGCTATTTTCTATTTAAAATTGATCAAAAAGTTAATTAGGCAGAACTTCAGTAAATGCAGACAAATATTCAACGATCGAGGAATAATTTGACATCCTTCTTCTGAGTGGTCAGAAAACAAAGCAAGTTATAGAGGCACTAACAAAGTTAGCTAGGTGATAAAAATGAAATTGAATAGTCTACCTACGAAATGAATGTTGAACTCAAAACGTAAGTAAACTAAAACTATTACGTGCCTAATTTATCAAAGAATTCTACTCTCAATCCTATGAGATATAGTGGAGTAGAGTGATTCGTTCCACTCCTAGTCCTTCCGCATGCTTGTTATCGCGTGTAATTACTATACTTAAGGTCTAATGAGAGATTTATGAAAAGAAAACTAGACTACGATGCAACTACCCACAAGATGCAACTAGTCGGTTATTAAAATAACTAAGGGAATGCTACGTTGATTCTATGATAAGGAGTTAGAGGGGGATTGATTCCACCTTAACTCGACTTAATCCTATTAACGATTTAATCGTCAGTAATCGAATTGAAGCGCCCAGCGAGAACAATTGGTTCTTCCTAATCCCTAATTACACATGGCATTCCTACCAATTCATAACTAACATGTGAACGATTAAAACCATTCTCATGGTGAACTAATCATTTCTAGAGTGGAAAGGAAATTACGACGATTCTCACGATAGTCGGAATCAAGCTTTCATCAAGGCTTCTCAACCCCCTCTAATGGAGGTTTAGCGAAAATCATTCTGTAATCATTTTCGATTATATATTTAAACTAAACATGATATAAAGAATTGAAATTTACTTAATTAAACAATAATGAAACCTAATTTAATGACTAAAATGAAATAAGGACAGGAATTGAAATTAGATTTAGAAATGGAAATGACAAAAATTGAAATTGATAAAAATACTACTTTATTGATCTAATCAAAATGAAGAACAAGATTCAAAGGTTTAATCTAATACCATAATTGAAATAGAACTAAACTTAATTAATCTACATGAAAAACTAGATCTAGAATTCATTAATGGAGGCTACTAATCTAATCTATTTCTAGGTCTAACTATCTACCATTAACTAAGAGCTAAATTTTTGTTTTTATACTTTCAGATCCAAAAATCGTGCATGGGCTTGGAGCCATGTTTTGGGCAAGAGAATCAGGCCCAAAACCCAATTCTTTCAGTCCAAAAAGGCCTCTTCAGCTGCAGTTGGCTTCAACAGACTTTTCGTCAACTTATGCACCTCTGATTGGATCACGGCTTAGACCATTGGAAAGCTCTTTCCGAGCCGGTCGTTTTGACATAAGGTAGGCCCCATTCCGAGGTCTGAGTCCAAAGATATGGCCTTCGGAAGTTTACTCGACTTTGTGTCTTTGTTTTCACAAGGCGTCGACTTTTCAGCTTTTGACCGGGATTTAGAAAGGCTTTGTCTTCTTAAATCTTGGCCTTTAATCACGGAACTCCTTGGTAACCGACCTTTGCTCCCTTTATCTCGCTAAAGTGGCACATTTTTGCACATAATGGACTTTGAAGCTGAAATGCATAAAAACGTGTCGGTGTTAACTCTTAATTATTACTCACATAATTGGTCTAAAAGCATGTCTATTATTGGGGTTAAGACTACAGTTTTGGGCTCTTATCAAACCCACCCCAAACAGCATTTTGCTTGTCCTCAAGCAAAGATGAGAAAAGTAGAATAAGTGACCAAAAATGGAGTTCTAACTACTCGTTTATTTGAGTGCGATTGCATTGACCATATGCAACAAAGCCTTAAACCACTAGGAATTCCCTAGTGGGACGAAGTTATAACCTCGTGAGAGTTTTCGATGAAGGTACTCACAAACTTCATCTATACTACAACGACTAAGAAATAAAACTATTGTTTCCTTATTCATGCTCCAAATTATCTATACCTCTAATTAGCAATGCATATAGAGTAATCAAGTCGAAACCTAAGCTAATATATGCATAATAATCAATCATCTACAATAAACATATATACAATAAGTAATACTATGAAATGCAATAGTAGGTCCGTTTCTGAAACTCGGAATAGCGTCCTTAAGTAGGTTCTCACCATAATAGTCAAGATATAACACTCTGATTTTTCCACTCAAGTTTCGCTACTCTAGTGCGTAGTGGGCACACTTTACCTTACAATCTCAATGACAACAAGGAAGCCGGAGTCGATCAAACACATCGCCACTTACTATCACACTAACCTATTCCTAATTGAGCTAGAGGTCTTTATTAGGTGTTCATGGGATTAGGAGATGGTTTAAGAAGGAAGGAAATGGATATTCAAAAGGACAAGTATGAGATAATAGAGTCTTCATATTATGTAACTTAGAGAAAACCTTGTTATTTTCTTTTGCTTCTATACTTTGTTTCCATCCTTAGCCATATTTTTTCCTTTTTCTTTACTTTGGCTTTTAACTCCCTTTTATTCTTTTTTTTTGGAGTTTTTATTTTATTTCTATTTTTATTTTTCTTTTCTTTGGATGGAAACTTCTTTTCTTTATTTTCTGAAGCAATTAACTAACTTTTGTTTACACAGGTTTTTCTCTTCTTCTTTCTTCCTCATTATATTCTCAGACTTATCTTAAGTTGGGTAGGTTGAATATTATATATATTTTTTTTATTTTGTAACAGGGTAAAGGGATTGTAGTTTATGAAAGGCTAAAGAAAGGCTCAGAGGGGCGACTAGCGGGAAATAATTCATAGGTTTGAATTTTTGGCTATATCGATCCAAAGAGGGCCTAAATTCTCGCTTAGGATATGGCATAGTGATCAAGCAAGTGGACGTGTGATTTCTTTATCCGGATTTTACTTCTCCCTTGTGTCATTTATCAAATGTTTCGCTCATATAAGGCTTTAGGCTATATTCTCACAGGATTTGTAGAATAAGTACTCTAGCCTAGATTTGAGAAACTTCATTGCTAACAATCATAGATACTCATGTAATATATTTATAGATAGATGCAAAGATTATTACCTACATATTAACCTAAGTTTCTAACAATTATTCTAATGCAAAAGCTACGTGAGACTTCTAGATTGTTAAGAGCATAGAGAAGGAAAACAATACCACTATTCCTAAGTGTATAGCATGAACTTATTTATTTATATTTTTGAATTTTTTAAAATTTTAACTAGAAAACAAATGCATATTAACTCTATCTATATCCTAACAGATGCCTTAATTACACGTGTTTCTATGCCCCCCCAAACAAGAAGCATGCGTTGTCCTCAAAGCATTTAAATAAAGAGGGTAGGAAAAATACTATTGAAACGCGTGAAATTCAGGGATATCTACAAAATAAAGTTAGAACGTACTAATATAGGTAATAAAACCGACGAATAACTCTATCTGAGTTCTACCCATTATGGGGTTAACAAGAATGAAATTGCTTGGGACATAAGCAGACACTAACTAGAATGAAAACTTACCTTATCTCCCGCATTACTCATCATCTTCCTCATCCTCTTCTTCCATAAAGAAGTGAGGTTCCTTTGCGTCCTGCCATGCCATGATAATTTGCCAGGCTTCCCGCCATTTATCATCTATTATTGCTAACCTATTAAGAGCTACTTGGTCTGACGGGGTGTAGGGTGCAACCTGATGAGGTTGTAACCTCCACTCTTGCCAAGTCATTGCACGGAAAGATCGAATGATACTATTGGTGGGTCGGACAGTGTCGACCGTAATCCAATCCGTGAAGCGTGTACAAAAAACAGGAAAGAAACATAGCATAATACGGGAAACTAGAACGGGCATAAGAAGGTACTTATGCCTCATGCTATGGGATCGAGCTAAACTAGACATCAAGGTTCGGGGAAGGTCATGACACATACGTCCCGTGGCTAAAGCAAGGAAAACACTGCAAGTGGCATCATTCACAGAAGAAAACGCCATTCCCCTAAAATGTTTAGCATGATCCAAAACATAACAGTTCCTATGTTCATGGACAAGCTACCAAAAGCGACGTTATAGTCCCCTTGGTCCTCGATACGGAAAATGCCTGTGCCGTATGACTCATGCAAGAACTTGTAAGTGTAGACATACATATTATCTACCCAATAACACCATGGGTCTTGTATTTCAGCGGGCATAGCAAGTCCAAGGACAAATGCTAGCAAGAACCTGGTAATTTCCTTTGGTTCATTATCAATGTTGATGGAGAACACTTGTTCTCCATCTGGTCTTTCAAAGAAAATGCAGTTATCGTAAAAATAGGATGCTAGTGCTGGAGAATAAAGTGCATTAGGTCTTACCATAAGCGGCTCCCAATTAGCGTATGTGATAATTGACTGCGAAACCAAGCACCATAAGTAGTGCTTTGGAACAATTCTTGAAAGACTGTTCGGTATCAATGTTGGAGATGTCATCTCAAAATTACGCTCTGGAATAGCTGCAAATGATCCGGATACTACTCGCAATGGCGGAAATTTTCTGGTCCACGGAAATCCGGGTGAGTGCGCTCGATAGAAAAGCGCGCCGAGTATTTGAATTTCCAGTGTTTTGCGTGGTCGGCACTCAGCTTGAAGCGAGCGGCTCGACAAAAATTCAGAAAAAATATACAGTGCGAAGCGCTTGAGTCTTTCGGAGTTCTTGAAGTTTGAAACTTCGGAAATGAAAAGCGTGGGAATCGTGGGAGTAAAAGGTGAGTGATGGAGTTTAGGTGTAGTGTGAGTTGTGAGTGTAGAATGTATGAAGTTTATATAGGTTTTAAGTTGCTAAAACGGATCGGGAAGTTGCCAAAAGTATTTCTGGCTAGTTTAGGAAATTCTAAAATTCCCAAACCCAAGCGGAAACAACTCATTTTCTTGATTCTAATTCAAACCTAGTATCTTTTTAGGTTGAATTTATGATAGAATCTACCTATTTAATCTAGATTTCATCCTACCCTTATACTTATTCACGGATATGCCTAAACGGCCATATTTTCACCTTGACTCAGAATAAATTCTAACACGAGGGTTATATAAAAATAATTTGGAATTGATAAAACCACCCCAAACAATTTGGGAAGGTGGGATCAATATGAGACAACCACGATAATAATAAAATAACCGCATTATATTAAAATTTTCATTCGGAGTACATTTCACTACAAAATTCAAACTACGGAAATAAAACTTACATTAAAATAAATAACAATAATGAAACTACAAATAAACATAAAAACATCAAACGATGCTATCCCTAACTACTCCGGAACTGGTAGCGGAGGGCACATGGTCCGGAGATTGCTCTTGAGCTCCTGATGGGCCAGCACCATTCGTCCTTCGGCGACGACGCTCGTGCCTCGATGGTGTGTCCTCAGAAAGAGAGTCCCCGTGAGGTGGGAATCGTGCAAGCATGTCAGCCCGGAACTGGCGCTGAGCTTCTAGCTCGGCCCTCATCTGTTCCCACCTCTCATCCTCTCTATGTATACGGATCTCGAAGTTATGATGAATCGTTGCCTGTCGAGTCCGGAGGTCTTCGCAGATAGTGTTGAGTGAACGCATGCCACGATGAATCACAGCCATGCGTTCTGCGTCTGACCAACACCTCTCCAAGGCATCCGCATCAAAACAAGTCACATCCTCCTCATCCTCCGAGGCATTCTCGTTTCCCCCATCCTCCTCGGCATTCTCCTCTCCACCAGCCTCTTCTTCTTCTTCTCTATCCTCAGCCAACCTCCAAACTCCTTGGACACACTCCCTATAGATGCGCGGGTTACGGTGTATGGTGATATACGTCCTATCAGTCGCCTGAGCTGCTCTCAACTTTAACATGATCTTGGTTATCAACACGGGGAGAGGGCAACAGACTTCCCTACTCCCCTAATCATGCTAAGCAGAAACTCTAAGATATCTCGAACTTACGCTCCTGGAGTATCCATAAGATATGGAGGCAGTTTAGGCCGATGTCGCTGACCTTCTACTTCCCCAGGACGTTCCGACCAATCCATCGAAGCTGCGGCCGGTGGTTGGTCCTAAGAGACTTTTGTCGAACACAATGCGATCTCGCATTGTAATCGCCTCCAATAACTGTCTCGTGCATCAATGGCTCTACCCCATTATGTTGGGACTCCTGCAGGGTGACATCCAGATGGATTCTAGGTGGGATGCCTAGAATCTCAGCCAACAACCCAGTCGTCACTTCCTTCCGCCTCTTCGCCACAACAACAAAAATCCTAGTCCCTTCTAACTCCCTCGTATTGTAGAACCGTCGTACTAAGTCCTCGTGGTAATAGGCTTCGGTCGAGTACCACAAGCTATTCCAGTCTCGACTGATTATCTCGTCACCGTAAAACGGCGGAAGTGGTCGCCGGTAAAAGCTTGCTCCGGCAAAATTCGGCGTTGTTGAGCCATTGTGGGGGTTTAAATGTGATGTGGTGGTGGGATTTTAATCGACCGGTTGAAACAACAGTGGTGGTGGTGGAGTGGTGGCGCGGCAGCACCAAAATTTGATATTTTGGTGGTTTTTTGGTTATGTAAATCGGTGGAGGTTGTGGGGCGGTGCGGTTGGATTAGATTTGGGTTGGTTTTGGATTGTGGGCTTGGGTTAATTTAGGTTTTCTTTTTTTCTTTTTTTTTTTTATTTATTTATTTTTTATTTTTTTTATTTTTAGGTTTGTTTGAGCTTTTGGGCGTTAATGGCGGATGGAGAAGAAGATCGCGACTATTGGCTAAGGTAAGGGCGCGGTCGCGCTGTCGGTGGGCGCGGGTTGGGCCCAAGCCCAAATCAAAATTTCCGCTTCGTTACCGGTCCGATTTTTGTGAATGAGATATGGAAATGATCAAGAGAGAATTTCCAATCTAATGATCTGTAAAACACTCTATTCCGACCGTGGATGACATATAAGATAGTGGAAAATGTTTCGAAGTGCGTGCATGACGTACGTTATGCGAACAATTGAACTCTAAAATCATGGATTATGTCAACCCGAATTGTAATACAATTAAACGGCCTAAGCAACTGTAATGGGACATAAACATTCTAGGATCGGAAACATTTAACATCCACCCCCAAACAAATTTTTACAACGGAGCTTAGAAAATTTGTTTTTTAGCGATAAGGTCTTTTAAAGTCGATTCGAGACTTCCTATATTACTATGTTTATTCTTTTTATATATATATATATATATATATATATATATATATATATATATATATATATATATATATATATTTTTTTTTTTTTTTTTAATTTTAAAAGAAAAACAATAAACAAGAAAGACATAATTCACCCCATAGAGAAACATGACTAAAAAATCCGAGAAAACATGCAAGAGTGGAAAACGTGAATTATGTTTAAACGTGGACTTAGGATCCGGTACTTACAGCCACACACTCCATAGGGAGGGCTCGGTTACCTTAATGGTGCACTCACCAATATATAGAAATGAAAGGAAATGCACCAAACACAAAAGTTGAGTCATTTATTGTCAGATACTCGAGACTTTATCTAAATATATGTATGAACATGCAGTTTATCATATATCAACAACCGAAATAATTGTGGATCATTCCATAAATAAATATCACAGAAAACATATCCAAACACAATCAAGCACCAAGATTTCCTATGACGCACCCCTAGTGAAATGAAAGCGAAGTCGGATAACCCTATTACGTAACCTAGCGTGCACCTTCTTTTTCATTTTTGAATGAGTGGGTGTTCTAGTAAATAAGTGTGGTAAAGTGAATGGTTGTGGAGAATATGGTGGATATGGATAAGTTGTAGAAAAGACATTTTGTAAACAATGAGGATGTGGTTTTAGCACAAAACTCATTCATTGTGTGTGTAGGGACTGTCTCAAGTCTGAAAATGAAGGTGTCCAATGGGTTGTCCTTCTGAAGTATTTGTTTACTAGGTGGATTTAAAAAATTATGGAGCACATGAGAAACAAAAGGATCGAGTGCAAACTCGAGATTCCTTTCAAAGGGTGGAAGGAGGGGAGTCGAGGTGGTTGTTGTGCAAAGTAATTCTTGATAGGGTGAATCATCACATGCTCTAAGAAACTCATCGAATTGCTCATCTAGATTGGTCATATCCACGTTACTCTGATAGTCCTCTATATCTCTGAGAAAGTCATCTATCTCCTCCTCATCCGTAATATGTGTATTGACTAGTAGTGTAGGGATGGAAATGTTGGAGTTTGATCTTCCAAAGGAAAGAAATTTGGGCATACGATTATCAGGGAACGTGTTGTTGAAATAATCTCGAGCAAAGTTCTCGATCATGCTAACCTCTCCATCCATAGACGAATCGGGTAACCGCGGTCTTTGTTTTAAAAACATTGACTTTAACAACAAGATGGCCAAAAGACATGGACATTGAACCATCGCGCAATTAATGAGCGCATTGGCGGTTGCCGAGAAAAGGGATTCTAAGATGATGGGACAGAGTCGTAATCGACTTCGCGGTCGAGGATGACAAAATCACCCGGATAGTAAAAATTCTGAATTTTTACTAGAACATTTTCGGCGACACCCTTAGGATACTTAATAGACCGATCAGCTAATTGCAACGCGTCATTTTAGTGGGTTGCATCTCGCCTAGACCTATTTGTCTATACAAATAAAAGCGGGGAGTAAGTTAACACTAGGCCCCGTGTCTAATAACGTGGTCGTCATATAAGAATCTCCTAAGGTGCATTGTGCGATTGGGATGACTAGGGTCCTTGTACTTAACAATTCCATTATGTTCAGGATAGAGTTGGGAATTGTTCGTTAAAAAGCGTCTTTTGGTATATTGGTCTTACGCCCTAGTAGTACACAATTCCTTAAGAAACTTAGCATGGTGTGGTAGCTTTTTATAGCTTCGAGGAAGGGAAGGTTTATAGTTAGATTCTTGAAAACATCCCTAATCTCCTCATAATTTGTATCCCTAGTTAACACGGCTAATTTTTGTGGAAACGGCGGTTTCGTTTTATATTTAGCAATGGTATTACGGATGTTTAACCGTGGCTTCTGTTTCTTAGGTTGTGTTTATGGGCGGTACCTACAAAGTGGTAGGCTCTTAGGTTTCTATTTTGGTATCTAGTAATATAGCAGGTGTAGGGGGCTCTTGGTGGGGTAACTATAGGCATATTTACTTTGTTATCAACCACTCTAATCCGAGAGAGTGGTGATGGCCTTTAGCTCACCTACATTTTCATGTTCCTTACTAGTATTATCGGTTACCTCAAAGGCTGTATTTTTGTTGTTTTAGGATTAGGTATTTCGTGACTTGGAAACACACCTTTGGGTTGGGCTTTATTTTGAGCCAACTGTTGGGTTAAATTATTAACGGATTGTAGAAGCTGTTGGTTAGATTGAGCCATGGTTTGAAAAAGTTTTTGGCTCACTTGTATGAAGGTGTCAAGACGATCCGGTTGTGTGGGTGTAGTAGTCACGGGTGGTGTGACTGGAACTATTTCACGTGAATTATTTATGGGTGGATTTTGATAGTTATTATTTACCGGAACGATACCTCTATTTGCATTATAATTATTATAACTACCTTGACTTTGTGCTTGACCTTGTCGAGGTTGCACTTGGTTGTTATAATTATTAAAATTCCCCTGACCCTATCCTTGTCGTAGTGGGGCTTGGTTAAAGCTGTGCGTAGGCCTAACATATTGATTATTGTACCCTTGAGGTGTGACGTGTTGGTTATTTCTCCAACCGAAGTTGGGATTTTGTCTCCAAGGGGCGTTAGGTTCACTATTAATAGAACAAGCCTATTCATAGGCTATAGGACGATGGAGTCGGGATGCTCGGGGCTCCAACAGAAACTACATGGATTTGAATTTACATTCATGGCCGGGGATTGGCTTTTGTTGTCTGAGAAATGGCCTCTAACTTTTTGTGAAGGATTCAATTAGAGTTTTAAGCTCGGGATCTGATTTAACCTCAAACATCTTGGTAGCCTTAAGCTGTTGAAGAAGAACTAGCGAGCGGGAGTAATCGTCACTACCCCCCCAATTATTATTACACTTAGTCCGATCTTCCAAAAATTTATATGCCTCTGAGGCTCCTTTACTTAAGAAACTACCCCTATTCATTATGTCTAGGACTTCTTTATGGTGGTGTAGAAGTCCTTTGAAAAAGGCAACTAACTAACGTGTCTTTTGCTAAATTATGATGTGGACACTCTATAAGGAGATCGGTGAAACGATTCAAGTCTCTCGAAAATGATTCATGAGGATTTTGTTGAAAGAAATGAATCTTGGAAAGCATCTCATCCGTCTTTAGGGGTGGGTAAAAATGTTCCATAAACGGTGAACAAGTTTAGCCCACGAGTCCACGAATTAGGCGTTTGGGCAGTTAACCAAGACGCCGCTTTATCGGCTAAGGTGAAAAGGAATACCCCGAGTTTAATTTGTTCCGCACCAACCGTAGGATGGTGGAATGTTGTTAGGACTTGTTCAATCCCACGATGTAGCTGATAAGGTTTTTCATGGTCTAATCCATGAAAAGCGGGTAACAAATTAAAATATTTGGGGGATTCAGAAATCCCCCACTGGGTCTGCTAGAACGATGCAAGATTTGGGGCTATCGCTCAAGGCTTTGTAGAAGTCAGAGAGAGGAGTCTCTTCTTCGTCGGGCATTGTGTCAGGTGATGTGTGTGAAATAGTAGCTAGAGGTGTAGTGGGTTGTTTACTAGATAGACTTGTTTGTTGACGTTGTTGTGTAATTACGTTCTGTATTTTTGTTCGGCCAGACCTTAATCTCATACAAGGCTAAAACCAAACTTAGCTAAACACATCAACACTCCAAACAATTTTGATATACTAGTATAAACCTCTAACAGGAGATGCAAGGTGTGGAAGAAAGGAATACCTGATTGCGTCATTGCTTCGCTTATGAATAGCGTCTTGTTTACGCGAGTTCAGTGTATATAACAAGTTAGAACACTGAAAAAATTGAAAAAAAAACAATGTTCGAATCAAAATTGTCGAAATCCGAAAAAATTAACAAAGTGGTGGTGCGCGCGATAGTGGTCGGTCGCGCTCCGGGTAATTTTCAAATTACAGTGTTTTAGGGTGGTCGCGCCCCACATGGGGGTGGTCGCTCTTGTTCAAGCTATAGAGCAGTGCGCTTACTAGGCGGATGCGCTTTCGGTGTATTTTTCCCGGAATTTTCCAACGTTGAAACGGATAACCACAGTATGAATCAAACACGGGTGGGTGGGTGAAATGGGACTTTAAGAAAAGTACTAACACTACAAAAACAATGCGAAAGTGAAACTAAGATGGCAGCGGCGCCATTATGATAAAAATGAAATTGAATAGTCTACCTACGAAATGAACGTTGAACTCAAAACGTAAGTAAACTAAAACTATTACGTGCCTAATTTATCAAAGAATTCTACTCTCAATCCTATGAGATATAGTGGAGTAGAGTGATTCGTTCCACTCCTAGTCCTTCCGCATGCTTGTTATCGCGTGTAATTACTCTACTTAAGGTCTAATGAGAGATTTACGAAAAGGAAACTAGACTACGATGCAACTACCCACAAGATGCAACTAGTCGGTTATTAAAATAACTAAGGGAATGCTACGTTGATTCTATGATAAGGAGTTAGAGGGGGATTGATTCCACCTTAACTCGACTTAATCCTATTAACGACGAATCGTCGTAATCCAAATTGAACTGCTTCGCAGAACAATTGGTTCTTCCTAATCCCTAATTACACATGGCATTCCTACCAATTCATAACTAGCATGTGAACGATTAAACCCATTCTCATGGTGAACTAATCGTTTCTAGAGTGGAAAGGAAATTATGACGATTCTACGATAGTCGGAATCAAGCTTTCATCAAGGCTTCTCAACCCCCTCTAATGGAGGTTTAGCCGAGAATCATTACGCAATTATTTTCGATTACATTTAAACTAAACATGATATAAAGAATTGAAATTTACTTAATTAAACAATAATGAAACCTAATTTAATGACTAAAATGAAATAAAGACAGGAATTGAAATTAGATCTAGAAATGGAAATGACAAAAATCGAAATTGATAAAAATACTACTTTATTGATCTAATCAAAATGAAGAACAAGATTCAAAGGTTTAATCTAATACCATAATTGAAATGGAACTAAACTTAATTAATCTACATGAAAAACTAGATCTAGAATTCATTAATGGAGGCTACTAATCTAATCTATTTCTAGGTCTAACTATCTACCATTAACTATCTACCATTAACTAAGAGCTAAGCTTTTGTTTTTATACTTTCAGATCCAAAAATCGTGCATGGGCTTGGAGCCATGTTTTGGGCAAGAGAATCAGGCCCAAAACCCAATTCTTTCAGTCCAAAAAGGCCTCTTCAGCTGCAGTTGGCTTCAACAGACTTTTCGTCCACTTTTGCTCCTCTGATTAGATCACGGCTTAGACCATTGGAAAGCTCTTTCCGAGCCGGTCGTTTTGACATAAGATAGGCCCCATTCCGAGGTCTGAGTCCAAAGATATGGCCTTCGAAGTTCTCACGACTTTGTGTCTTTGTTTCGCCCGGCGTCGACTTTTCAGCTTTTGACGGGGGCTTTAGAAAGGCTTTGTCTTCTTGAATCTTGGCCTTTAATCATGGAACTCCTTAATAACTGACCTTTGCTCCTTTATCTCGCTAAAGTGGCACATTTCTGCACATAATGGACTTTGAAGCCTGAAATGCATAAAAACACGTAATCAGTGTTAACTCTTAATTATTACTCACATAATTGGTCTAAAAGTATGTCTGTTACAGGGTTAAAACTACAGTTTTGGGCTCTTATCACTAGGTTCTAAACATCTGGTTGTTCCTGAATTATATTACAGATTTAATTAGTTCTAAAAACAAAACATCTGAAAACTTGACAATCATCTTCTTGATCAACCTTATGCACTTAAAGCTCAAAGCTCACATGTTGATTCTTATCACAAGGGGCCGGTCACAAGGATATGCACACATATTTTATCAAGAATTAAGAAAAAATAATTTTGTAAGGTAATTACAATACATACATAGTGCTAGCGTCTGATTACCAATAGCCATTGTTAGTTACACCATATTGGTTATCTCATTGATCGATTTAGTCGTGGCTCTAATTAACTAGGAAGATGAGTTTGAGATTTCATATAATACCACTGAATATTTGAAACTGTACACTTCTAATGACACTCTGACTGCTGCATCCTTCCATATGACAAAATGAGAAATAGGTTTCTAATTAAAATCTCTAAATGTGATTTTAGTGCCAAATTCATTTGGCAATGAAAGCTACAACTTTTGAATTTTCAATGTTTAGTCATATGCTAATTTTCAATGCAAAGTTAGGGTACTGAATATTATGATTGCTAGGAGTTTCTTATATCACTAGGTAGAATGGCATATGCACTGAACTTTTCTGAATACTATACTTGGAACTTGTAGAATCAACTCTGAATTTTATAGCCTTTATCTTACACTTTTTGCGCATGTAGTTTGATTAGTACAAGGTTATACTATTGTTTGTATTTTCTTTAACCACCCAATTGAGCCCAAATTTATTAATTGCGTGATTTTATCTTGCTTATCGACCTTTTGTTTTTTCTTGTGTATGTAGTAGTCGCGTACTAAATTTCTGACATTGGGTATGGATAAGACTTAGATGTTTATGGATGGACTATCTGATGAATACGAGGAGGGGTTGAGTATTTTATAAAATGTGCTGAGACGTCCATGCCTTAATTGTGGGAACCACCTTAATGAGGTTAGAAGATCAACAAAATTTTATTGTTGGTGTTATTATAAATTTTAGATATTCATCTTTAGTTTTAGTAATTATGATTGTGTCTTTTCTTTCTCTAAGATTCTTTATGAAACATTTGTGAGTTGTCGTGATGTTGTCTCCCAATGCTCATGAAACAAGCTTGGGGACTTCTCACTGAAGAGAATGATTGGTCGAAGTTTATGAGAGGAAAATACACAAATCGGGGTCGCACATAGGTGATTACAAGACCTCGGCAGTTTTGGGGATCAGTTGGGCCCTAAAGGAAATGACCGAACTTCATGGATGGGTAGTGGGTAATGGCTTTTCAATACTTACTTTCGTTTGGCGAGAGAAACCTGGAGAACCATTTTACTACCTACTTTCGTTTCACTACTTAATTTTGGGATGTAATAGGTGGGTACACATATGATGTTACTCACACTAGACAACTTTTACTCTTCATATTCTTTTTTCTTGTAACCTTTCATTTTATTTATTTAATCAATTACCTTTTAGCAAAAAAAAGGGCATGAGCAAACTCAAATTATTATAGAAAACTTGCAGAATACAAGTGGAAAGAAAATTATTCTTACCCTTTACAAAATTCAAGGTAAGGATATTGTCTGATGTTTTTATTACTACCATGTTTTGTCATATTCATTGGAATGTATACTGTAGTTTTAATGTCTTTTATTTTTCAACTATACATGCCTGATTTTTTGTAGTGGACATTGGGTTTTGATTGTCATTAATTTATCGCGAATGACTATTAATTGGTTGGATTCGATACATAGTCTACCATCTAGCTAATGATATAGATATCTATTTTAACAGGTTTGTCATGAGTGTGTATGTATATGAAATAATTAGATCATTAAGTGCTTATCTTTTACTTGCTAATTAGGTTTTACATTGATCTTATTTTGAAGTGCGGTCATGAAAATAGAAAGACTAGAAGGGAAAGGAAGTAAAGGTCCAGTGAAGTAGGAGAGGATTATGGTACTAAACAAATTCTTATGCATACATACTGTGTGTTTGGAAAAATATATATATGTTTATGAATATTTTCCATGTTTGTACTTAGGGCCCGTACCAACCTGGTAGTAAAGAGTGTGGGTATTAATGAAGTTTATGAAAGAAATAATGGAAGTTTGTTTAGATAATTCTTTTGAAAATAAGGTATATGTCATCATACACCAGCATTCTCTATTTTGTGTTACTCTTCATTATTTAGTTATTATATTACTCTATGATCTTTGATCGTGCAGATAACAAATCTATCCCTCAAAGATACATACACACAAGAGGAATTTGATGTTGTTTGACTTGAAATTCTTAGATTCATCCAAGCATAATGGAGCGTTCGAGCCAAGCGTTAGCTAGGTTTTGACCCATTCCAGTTAAGGTTTGGTGTTTGGTCTCACCATTTTTTTGATATTTTAGATGGAACAAATAGAGTTCTCTTTTGATTGATGGAACAAGTTAGGTTATTATTATTTTGATAGAACAATTAAATTTGGATGTTTATGTCATTATTGATGACTCGAAAAAGTTCAAAACTCTTTTAGCAATTCAATGTTTTTGTGTTTGATGTCTAAATTTATTTCTTTTGTTCATGTTGAACTACGAATTGTTTCTTTGAGCAATGTGTTTTTAAATCCAGTGTGGATATATATATGGTGAAAATGGGCAGGTTGCAGGTTCAATGAATATGATTAGAATCAAATAATTACGGTTTTTTTTTTTTTTTTTTTTTTTTTTTTTTTTTTTTTTTTTAAATGACTATAAACCACGGTTTGGTAAGAACTGAGGTATAAACAGTTATACTGTTCAAACTATTAACCACGGTTTGGAAATACTAATACCACGGTTTTAGTCAAAATCGTGGTATATAAGAGGTATTTTTTCCCACGGTTTTGCTAGAAGTATTTGTCACGGTGGTTGTTACCACGGTATGAAAATAGTGGCTAAAGGCTTTTTACCACTGTAAATAATAGTGGTATATGAGCTTTTCTGTAGTAGTGCAAAATCGAAATTATCAAGACTAACTATTTTATTTAATCCAATGAATAATAACAATCATTCAATAATCTAAATTAAAATAAGGAATGAAAACTAATTAATAAACTAATTAAAATTCTCAAAACTAGATCTATAACTAAGGTTTTTGGCTACTCTAATGGCTACCCTAATCTAAGCTAATTCCTCCTTAAGAGCTCAGTCTTGTGTGTGGAAATGGAGGAGACCAAACCCACATTTTCGTGCATGAGCTGAGGGTCCATGTTTTGGGCCGGAAAATTGAGCCTAAATCCCAATTTTCCAAGTCCAGGGCCCTTTTCAGCTGGATTTGACTTCAATAGGCTTTTCGTCCACTTTTGCTCCTTTGATTGGGTTAACGTTTGGACCATTGGAAAGCTCTTTCTGAGTCGGTTGTTTTGACATAAGGTACGCCCAATTCCGAGGCCTGAGTTTAGAGATACGATCTTCGGAAGTTCTGCTCACTTATGTGTGCTGTTTCTCCCCATCTTGGCCTTTAATCCCAAAACTTCTTAGCAACCAACCCTTTGCTCCTTTCTATCGCCAAAGTGGCACATTTATGCACATAATTGACTTCAATGCCTGAAATACATAAAAGCACGTAATTAGCATTAACTCTTATTTATTACTCGCATAATTGGTCTAAAAGTATTATTGTGAAGGGGTTAAAACTACAGTTTTGGCTCTTATCAAACCAACCCAAAACAGCATTTTGCTTGTCCTCAAGCAAAGATAAGAAATTAGCATAAGTGACCAAAAATAGAGTTCTAACTAATCTCGTTTCGCCGAGTGTGATTGAATTGACCATATGCAACAAGGCCTTAAACCACTAGGAATCCCTAGTGGACGAGTTATAGCCTCATGAGAGTTTTCCAGTGAAGGTACTTACAAACTTCATCTATACTACAATGACTCAAAAAAAAACTATTGTTTCCTTATCTATGTCTCAATTATCTATACATCTCACTAGTAATGAATACAGAATAATCAAGTCGAAACCTAAACTAATATATGCATAATAATCAATCATCTACGAATAAACATATATACAATGAGTAATACTATGAGATGAACTAGCAGGTCCGTTTCTAAAAACTCGGAATAATGTCCTTAAGTAGGTCCTTACATAAATGTCAAGACAAACACTACTACAGAATTACTCATTTACCACGGTAGGTGAGAAGTTTTATACCACTATTCTACCAAAAATAGTGACAAAAATATGTATACCACGGTAGAAGTTTCTATTGTTATTTGTTTATTAATGTATGCAAAGGTTTCATGAAAACCATGGGATCTAGTTTGCCATATGCCACGGTTTAAATTATTTATGTTCTTTAAACTAGAGTACCCCACTGTTTCGCTCAAACAGTGGTTTATAACTTTTTTTTTATTTTTTGTTTTGGGCAAAAAAAATCTTATCTACCGTGGCCTTTGAAATTTTACGCCAAAAGCCCTCACTCTACTCCTATGAAAAAGGATCCACGAACTGACTCAAATCGTCTCGTGTTATTTTCTCTTGAGCTTCTTGGTTCGTATTTTAATTTAGGTAAGGGTTTCTCATTTCCAAATTTAGAAGCAAGATTTATCAATATGGTTTGATTTGTTCGATTTTCACTATGCTTCTTACGAGGGTTTTCAAGTTACCGAAATTTATATTATTCACAGAAATTGAACAATTACGAGAAATTTGGTGTGCCAAAAGGTGTTGGGACTAATTCAGATGATGGGTTTGATTTGGGGAGAATGAATCGTTTACTAGAAAAGCTTGGAAACCCTCAGTCCAAATTCAAGGTTTGAACTCATTTTAAAGTATTTCTTTTTACACATATTTTTTATTTTCATCAAATTTTAGTTGGGAACTTTAAAGTGGCACACTTATTGTTTGATGAAAGTTCCAAGTGAGTGGTATTCTGTTGGTTGCTATACTAGGTATGATCAATGATGTCTTCTTCTTTTGTAATAAAGCTACATGGTTTGTTTACATAATAAATTTGGGTTGTTTTATAATTAGATAGCAGCTTTGGAGTATACAGGAACGAATTTAATTAGGAAGAGAGGGAAATAGTCTAACATGAGGCATTAAGTTACCTTTTTTTGTCAAGTTTTTTTTTTTCAAGAGATGACACTTCGATTTATAGCTGCATTTTGCTAGTTACTCAGAAGAAGAGAATTTAACACATTGACTAATATGATTATCATTTCTCTATGATCTGCCATGATTACATTAGTTCTGCTTCACAAACAAAATATGGTCTGGAAAGAATTTACATTTACACTAATGTTACACCTCCCGAAGTCTCATCCTACCAAGAGTTATGGACCAACAACTCCTGTCTTTATCTTTATTCTGAGTCCTCCCCAAGTTTTCCCCACTCGAGATCAAACTATGCAAAGGGCAAACCGGATGGTTGAGGTTCATCTATGTATCACAAAACCCCAGAACAAATCTGACTTCAAGAATGGACCTTTTTACAAAATATTTATCCTAATGGATGGGACTGGCATCTAAGTCAAAGTCCGTCGCCTTGATTTTTAGCATGAATTGCTACTTAAAGAAGACCGCTCACAACATACAGAAAACAACTAAATTCCATAACCTACATGGATCCCGCTTCATCCGAACTACTAGAAGCTTCATTGCTGCCGGACGTGTACTAGCACCCCGACTGTCCTCACTGAAGATATCATTGTCACTTGAATGGGAAAATGACCCCAGATCATCCTCCGTAACAACATTTACTTTTCGCCCCTTCCTAGCCTCTCTTACTCCTCTTCCTTGCAGTGCTAATCGTCTACGCTTTCGCGCTTTCCTCTTGCCTTTAGGGAAGTCTTCTCTGTGCGACCCGACAATTTTACTTTCTAGCTCTTTTGTGGTTCTCCCCTTGGCATATTCAATCTCCTCTGTTTCAACTAGAGGTGACTCAGAGTCAGGCTTGTGTTTCTTCCTTCCACCATTCGTCTTGGGACCACGATCAACCAGCTGAGCCCACTCATTTCTGTTTCGCAAACAATCAAGAACAGCTTGTGAATGACTTGAATATGCATAACGCTCTCCATTGTGTTTTCTCAAGTTATTCGGTCGCGGAAGAAAAAGATACCACGCTTCTTCATATGTCATCCGCTGCCTTTGCTCATTATCGATCAAGTAGGCCCGGCAAAGTCGCGAAAGTGGTTGGACCGAAGAATTCCTCGTAACTATCATCGTCTTCTTGAGAGGTGTCCTGGTGGTGAGTTACGCGAGGGTGACTGATTCGATCGCCAGATTCAGTGGATTGACCGAGAGTGGCGATGGGAGGTGAAGGTGCATTTTTTTAGCGGAATGTCCCACTTCGGATGACCCACCAAGTGTTTCCTTCTTAGCGTAAAACATCGATGAAAAGACTTGATCTTGCCTCCAGCGATCATGGGAAGAAAGCACCTTATCCATCTTCTTTGCATCATGAATAAACTCCCGCTGAATTACGAGAGCCATCCTTCGGTGCTCCTTCTTTGCTTTTTCTCTTAGAAACCAAAATTTGGTCTTTTAATCCGAACTGCATGTGCTTTTAATAAGCATGTTTGTAGCGGTGGAGAAGCCAACCGGGGAATACTACCTCCATGACGACACGTGGCACCCGTGGAACTCGAGGAGAACTATTAAGTTCTTGATGTAACAATAGCGCAACCTCTTCGCTTTTAATGTTGACTTAACGGTATTTGGAGGATGCATTGAAGATGAATGAGTCACCTTCGATGACTGATGATGGGAACCCAATTGATTGGTTCTTTTCACCTTTTCGAGTAATAATCAAACCGTAGTCTTATTTTGTACGCGGAAGCACTTTTGGGCTGACAACGTGCTAGCAAACTCAATGAGAACTTGAAGATATCGCCACATTTTGTGCCAGCGATGCTTTAGAAGGCGGGTAAAAGCATCGCCTCCTTCAAGTCCGACGAGCTTAGAACTAGAAGCATGTGAAGTTACGCTTTCGTATGAGACGCTTTAGATGCGAAGCCTTTAATTGCTCTGTTCTTCGTCTTTCTTGGTTCCTCATCCGTGGTACCATCTCTTACCATTTCAGGCAATGTGTGAACTTTTTAATATCTGCATGTGAGTTCACCTTTACTCGCTTGGTGAAATGGATATGCCTCGAGTACTTGGAGATGCAGTCTCCCCGGTGGCTTAGAACTACCTAAAAACCGATTTGGAAATTACTGCAGTAGAAGATGATTTCCATGAATCCATAATCACTTTATGCTAGGTTAGCGGAGATGGCGCTCTTGGAGATGTACTTTCTACTTTCAGTGGTTCTTCGACACTCTTCAAGTGCTTTAGCTCGGAAGAACTTTCCTGCACCGAAACGGTCCCTGCCGAGCTTATCACTTCTCTTGTTTGACAAGGTTCGCCAGATATTGAAATTCTCTTATCTCATAATAATGTTTTGTTTACAGGTTGAATCTTGATATTCTCTTGTTCCAGGTGCCATTTGCCTACTTTGTACATTGGGATGGAATACATGCGAACACATAACTTAAAACTTGCCGAGAAGGTGAAATTTTCATGCCTCTAAGCTATGATAACTACATTTTATAACTATGGATGCTTAAGCGGTTTGCAATTGAAGTCTACATAATGAACACATAACCTCATGGGGAAACTATGGAAATAGGCTGTTAATATCGGTCGTATAAGTGTGACACACTTGTTGGCTACCTAATAAGCTTAATAGTTTGAAATAGAGACACGGTAGACTATTTTCAACAAATGAATTGAATAACTTTGGATATTTGTATATCTATCTCATGAGTATTTTTTCAGTATAGCTTCTTACTTATTTCTCAACCACCCCCCTTCTCTCTCTCTCCCGTTCTCTCTACTTGAAAATGGAGAGGACACTACAAAGTAGCTTGATCCATTCTCGTGACTTGTCCATTGTAGCTTAATTTTCTACACGATATTTAATTTATCTGAGGAAATGCAATTTCGACAGGGTGATAGCAAAGGATCTGTGAAGGGTGGTCATGGTAGAAAAGAGGTTGCTGGAGTTCAATCGGGTCAAAGTTCCCAGGTATTATTACATTTCAATGGTCTTTTGGGATTTAAAGAGTTATTGTAAATACGGGTAATTGAATTTCACAGCTCACTCATCAGGGATCTTTTGGGCAAGGGGCAAGCTACATCAACTCTCCGGTAAGGACACCCTCTCTGATATTACTTTTTTTATTGCAGTGCAACTTAGGAAGTAAATGATTGATATTTTTTTTTTCCTGGTTTTCCATTCATATTAATTTGGTTTTGAAGATACTGCGAACCACCTTATTCCTTTTTGTTTCATAATGTGTCAAGTTGATGATTATCATTGATCATCCTTACCATAAAAAAATGTTAATTTATGGATGGAGTAAATCGTCTGATGAGGGACCTACTTGTTTACCCCTATTACCTGGTGGTGTTTTGCTTTAATCTTTATAGTTTCTTCGATTCTCTTTCAATGCATCTATTCTCAAACCTCTTGGCAGCCATGTGTGAGGTGAAAACCTGTATGTACAAACTATGTGGGAGTGAATCATGTTTTGCTTAATAGAACGTAGCTTAGTTTCTATTGGTTGTCTCTAAACCTTGTGAATTAAATGTTTTGCATTTATCTTATTGTGAAGTGCGGTCCTCACATTGCAAAGGGTTGATGGGAAACGAGTTCCGCTGAAGTGGGACAAGATCAAGGTAAACAAATCCTACACATTATTGTCTTTTTCTTTGAAAAATATATGTTTACATATGTTGTGAGTCTATATGTTAGGGCCCATATCAACCAGGTGGCACAGAGTGTGGGTATTATACAATGAAATTTATGAGGGAAATAATAGAAGCTTGTTTAACTAGATCATTTGAAAATAAGGTATTCGAAAGTTTTGACAAACACTTTATTTGGCTCAACGACTTCGCCTTATTCTTATATAGTAACTCCACATGTTGTGCTTTGACTCATCCAGATAACAAATTTAGAACTGAAGGAGACATACACGCAAGATGAACTTGACGGTGTTTGACTCAATATTATTCAGTTCATCCAGAAAATGGGGTGTTTCAAATCGGTTTAATGAGGGCGAGTTTTAGCTATGTTCGGACCCTCCGGTTTAATTTATGAGTCTTACCTTTTTAATTTATGAAAAGAAATTTGAAGTTTGTTTTCTTAGTGCACTCAAAAAATTAATGGAAGTTTTTTTTTTTTTTTTTTTAATTATTATTATCTTTTTTTGCAATGTTTGATAGTTTATTGTACATTTTGGAATTTGTTGGGAAGATGAAAATGTTGTATGTAGGCAGGCTGTGTAAATTTTGTTATGCAGGTTCGGTTTTTAAGTGGAAGACTGTTACTATATATACCACGGTTTGGCATAAACCGTAGTGTTTAGTATAATTATATACCACGGTATTATAACACATACACTAATATAAACCATGGTTTCAATAGTTTATATGCCACGGTTATGTTGACAATCATGGTATATAATGGGAATTACAAACCACGGTTCTTTGAAAAACCGTGGTATCCGTTAAACATATATACCACAGTTTTGTTATTATTATACACCACACCACCTATTGTCACGGTTGTATAACAGTGGTAAATATATTTATACCACACTTAAAAACAGTGGTATAAGTGTCATTCTGTAGTAGTGAAAAACCACTCTGATTTTTCCGCTTAAGTTTCGCTACTCCAGTGTGTAGTGGGCACACTTTACCTTACAATCTCAATGACACACAAGGAAGCCGGAGTCGATCAAACACATCTGCCACTTAATATCACACTAACCTATTCCTAATTGAGCTAGAGATCTTTATTAGGTGTTGCGGGGATTAGGAGATGGTTTAAGAAGGAAGGAAATAGATATTCAAAAGGACAAGTCTGAGATAATAGAGGCTTTATATTATGTAACTAGAGAAACCCTTGTTCTTTACTTTTGCTTCTACACTTTGTTTCCATTCTTAGCCATATTTTTCTTTTTCTTTGGCTTTTGACTCCTTTGATTATATTTTTGGAGTTCTAACTCTTTATTTTTTTTCTTTTCTTTTATTTTTTTATTTGGATGGAAACTTTCTTTTCTTATCTGAAACGACTAACAAATTCTTGATTTCAAAGGTCTTTCTCTTTCTATTCTTCATCTCTATTCTTAGACTTATTCAAAGAATTGGGTGGGTTTTTTTTTTTTTTTTTTTTTTTTTTTTTTTTTTTTTTTTTTTAAAGGGTAAAGGATTTGCGGTTTATGAAAGGCTCAAGAAAGGCTCAGAGGGGCGACTAGTGGAAAATAATTCATAGGTTTGAATTTCTAGCTATATCGATCCAAAGAGGGCCTAAATTCTCGCTTAGGATATGGTATAGTAATTAAGCAAGTGGACGTGTGATTTCTCTATCCGGATTTTACTTCTCCTTTGTGTTATTTCTCAAATGTTCACTCATATAAGGCTTTAGGCTATATTCTCACATGATTTGTAGAATAAGTACTCTAGCCTAGATTTCAGAAACTTAGTACCAACAATCATAGATACTCATGTAACATATTTATAGATAGATGCAAGGATTATTACTTACATATTAGCCTAAGTTTCTAAAAACTATTCTAATGCAAAAACTACGTGAGACTTCTAGATTATTGAGAGCATAGAGAAAGAAAACAATACAAATATTTCTAAGTGTATAACATACTTTTTATTTATATTTTTAATTTTTTTTTTAAATTTTTTTTGATTTTTTTTAATTAGAAAACAAGTGCATATTATACATATCTATATCCTAACAGATGCCTTAATTACGCATGTTTCTATGCCCCCCTCAAACAAGAAGCATGTTTTGTCCTCAAAGTATTTAAATAAATAGGTTAGAGGAATACCATTGAAACGCGTGAAATTCTAGAACATCTGCAAAATAAGGTTAAACATACTATTATAGAAAATAACAACTGACGCAACTCTATAAGAGTTCCACCCGTTATGGGGTTAATGAGAAATAAATTGCTTGGGACATAAGCAGACACTAACTGAAATAAAAACTAACCTTAACTCCTATTTAAACATTTTACTCCTCATCCTTAATGAAGAAATGAGGTTCCTTTGCATCCTGCCATGCCATGGTAATTTGCCAGGCTTCACGCCACTTATCGTCTACTATAGCTAACCTGTCAAGTGCCACTTGGTCGGATGGGGTGTAAGGTGCAACCTGATGAGGTTGTATCCTCCACCCTTTCCAAGTCATTGCATGGAACAATTGAATAATACAATTGGTGGGTCTCACAATGTCGACCCCAACCCAATCCGTGAAACGGGCACAAAAAACAGGGAAGAAACATAACATTATATGGCAAATTAAAACAGGCATAAAAAGGTACTCATGCCTCATGCTATAGGCTTGGGCTAAAATAGACATTAGGGTCTGGGGAATATCATAGAGTGTACGTCCCCCAGCTAAAGCAAGGAAAATATCACAAGTTTCGTCATTCACAGAATAATAACGCCATTCCCTTCTAATGTTTAGCATGATCCAAAACATAACAGTGCCCACGTTCATAGACATGCTACCAAGGGCGACGTTATAATCCCCTTGGTCCTTTATCCTAAAGATTCCTGCCCCGTAATGCTCATGCAAATCATCATAGTTATACATGTACATATTATCTACCAAATAGGCCCATGAGTCTTGCATTTCGGCCTGCATAGCAAGTCCAAGCACAAAGGCTATTAAGAAACTGGAAATTTCCATTAGTTCATCCTCGATGGTGATGGAGAACACTTGTTCTCCATTTGGTCTATCAAAGAACTTACAATTATCATAAAAATAAGATGTAAGTGCAGGAGAATAAAGTTCATCAAGACTTACCAATAGTGGCTCCCATCCTGCTAGAATGATCACTTTGCAAAACCGCGCACCATAGGTGTCACTTTGGAACAAGTCTTCAAAAGACTGTTCCGGTATGATACGAGGGAATGTCATCCCCAATAAACTCGCTGGAATAGCTGCAAAGGATCTTGGAACAACCCACAAAAAATTGGAATTTTTCTTGGCCATGGTTCTGGCCGCGAGGTGCGCTCCACCTATGCCTGGGTAGGGCGCGGGGTGCGCCTTGGTGATTTTAGAGTTCCAGGCACTTGGGCGCAGGGCGCGCTCACTTTGTGCCTGGGATGGGCGCGGGTCGTGCTCAGGATGAAAACTTGAATTCCAATGTTGTGGGCGCAGGTCGCGCTCAGCTCAGGGCTTGGTAGGGTGCGGGTCGCGCTCTAATGAAATTTTGTCAGACAATGCCTAGGGAGCAGGTCGCGCTCCACTGGGGCGTAGGCGCGCTCCGAGCTGCTGATAGTGCTAAAATGGATAAGAAGATGGGAATCGTGAGAGTGAAAGGTGAGAGATGAAAGTGAGGTGTAGTGTGGGTTGTGAATGTAGAATGAATGAAGTTTTTATAAGTTTTAAGTTGCTAAAACGAATCGGGAAGTTGCCGAAAAGTTTTAAGGCAATTGCCGGAAACAAAAAAAAATTTCCAAAACCGAAAACGGAAACAACCCATATTCTCTATTCCAAAACAAACCTAATATCTTTTTGATTGAATTTAGGATAGAAACTGCCTAACTCATCGAGATTTCATCCTACCACAATATCTATTCATAAGGATGCCCATATCGGCAATATTCTCAACCCTCACTCCAACACAAATTCTAAACTGGAGGATCATATAAAAAATCATGCTAGAATACATAATACCACCCCCAAACAATTCGGAAGGTGGGATTAGCGATAAAAACAATGCACAATTTAAAAAAAGAATCGTATTATATTAAAATGGAAATTCAAACAACATTTAACAACCAAATTCAAAATTAAATACGGAATTCATAAATTAACATCCGAACTAAAATAAAAAGCATATACAAAACAACATCAACTCATAATATTACTAAACCACTCGCTACTGGTAGTGGAAGGGACATGAGAAGGTGATGTCTCCTGAGCTCCTGATGGGCCAGAGCCATCCGTCTCAAGGGCGATGGCGCTCGTGCCTCCTGATCGCTCCTCGGAAGAAGCACCCAGGGGGTGGAAAACGTGCAAGCATATCGTCTCAGAACTTGCGCTGAGCTTCCATCTCGGCCCTCGTTTGTTCCTACCGCTCATCCTCGCACTGGGCACGAGTCTCGAAGTTATGATGCATGGTAGCCTGCCAAGTTCGGAGGCCTTCATAAATAGTATTGAGAGAATGCATGCCACGATAAATCACGGCCATGCATTCTGCATCCGACCTACACCTCTCCAAGGCATCGACATCAAAACATGTCGTGTCCTCCTCATCCTCCGAGTCATCCTCTTCGACTACCCTCTCTTCAGGCAACCTCCAAACTCTTTGGATACACTCCATATAAATATGAGGATTTTGGTGCTCTTTCAGGCAAATCCTATCAGAAGTCGGAGTCGCTATCAAGGTCATCATGATCTTGGTTATCAAAACAGGGAGAGGTGCAATACTCTTCCCAACTCCCCTAATCATGTCACCCAAAAACTCCAAAATACAGAACTCGTACTTCTGGTCTTGGAGTATCCATAAAATGTGAAGGCAGTTCAGACCAATGTCACTGACTTTCTTCTTTCCTATGACATTCCTACCAATCTAATAAGCTACAGCCAGCTGGTTGGTTCTGAGAGACGACTGGCGAACACAATGCGAGCTTGCATTGTAGTTCCTTTCGAAACAATCACGTTCATCAAAGGCTCGACCCCAGTAAATTGGGAATCCTGTAGTATGGCATCGAGATGGCGTCTAGGCGGAATGCCTAAAATCTCAGCTAACAACCCAGTAGATACTTCTCTCCTCCTCCTAACCACCTTAACAAAAATCTTATTTCCATCTAACTCCCTCGTCCTATAAAACTGTCGGACCAAATCTTCATGGTAAAAATCGTTTGTCGAGTACCACAAACCACTCCAATCTCTCCTAACCATCTCGTCACCGTAAAATGGCGCGAAGTGGTCGGCAATAAATCGTGTTCGGCAAAATCCGACGTCTTTGAGCCATTTTAAAATTTGGGACGATTTGGGGGTTTAAATTGAATGTGGGGATGGAGTTTGAGACAACCTCACTAACCAAACAGTGGTGGTGGCACGACAGTTCAAATTCCTCAAATTTTTTTGTTTTTTCTAATGTTTTGGTGGTGGGAATTTGTGGGGATGGTGGTGGGTGTAGTTTGGAGAAGATTTGGGGTGGATTTAATTGATTGGCGTGGGTGTAATTAGATTTTTTTATTATTATTTTTATTATTTTTTATTATTTTTATTTTAGGTTAGGTTTTGAAGCTTAAAACTTTGTTAATGGCAGTTTTGAGGAGGAACGCGACTGTTGTGTTGAAGATGGAGACACACGTGCGTTGCACGTGTGCGCGAGATTGGGCCCAAGCCCAATTTGATTTTTTGAATTTTTCAATTTTTCACGCAACTTCAAACTAAATTTGCCACTTTGTTACCGGTCCAATTTTTGCGAATGAGCTATAGAAATGATCAGGACAGATTTTCGAATGCAATGAGCCATAAAACACTCTATTCCAACCGTTGATGACATATAAGAATATAGAAAATGCCTCGAAGTGCGTGTGTGACGTAAGTTATGCGAACGAATGAACTCTAATTTCATAGATAAAGTTAACCCGAATCGAAATACAATTAAACGGCCTACGCAAGAGAAATGGATAGTTGAACAATTCAGTACAGAAATGAACACCCCACCCCCAAACAAATTTTTGGCAACGAAGTTTAGAAAATTTGTTTTAAAAGCGGGTCTTTTAAAGTCAGATTCCCAAGACTTCCTAAATTAATATTTTTATGATTTTAACAATTCTTATTTTTTTTATGAATAAGATTTAATATAAGAAAAACAATAAAGCAATAAATGCATAATTCACACCATAGAAGAACATGACTCAAAATCCGAGAAAACATGCAAGAGTGGAAAATGTGAATTATGTTTAACGTGGACTTAGGATCCGGTACTTACAGCCACACACTCCATATGGAGGGCCCGGTTACCTGACTGGTTAACTTACCAATATATGGTGCAGAAAGAAAGTACACCAATGAAAAAGGTTAGTCCTCATAGACAGGGTCCTGTAAAAGGACTTCCTCTACATCAGGGGACAATAGCTCGTGAAAATGTTTCAACCGTTGACTATTGACTTGAAAGGTACTATTGTCCTTGGGATTTACCAAGGTGATTGCCCCATGAGGGGTGACTTCAGTAACCAGAAAAGGACCGGACCAACGGGTTTTTAATTTCCTTGGAAAAATATGTAGACGGGAGTTGTAAAGCAAGACTTTTTGACCTACCACAAACTCTTTGCGCAAGATTTGCTTATCATGAACACATTTCATGTTAGCTTTATAATCCTTCGTGAGATCATAAGAATCGCTACGGATTTCTTCAAGCTCATTCAATTGCAACTTGCGCTTGACACCCGCCTCATCGACATTGAAGTTAAGGCTTTTTATAGCCCACATAGCACGGTGCTCCAATTCAACGGGCAAATGACAAGGTTTCCCAAATACAAGTCTAAAGGGAGACATACCTATAGGAGTTTTGAAAGCCGTCCTATATGCCCATAATGCATCAGATAGACGCTTTGACCAGTCTTACCTATCAGGATTTATAGTTGTTTCTAATATCTTTTTGATTTCCCTATTAGAAACTTCTACTTGTCCCCGCTAGTTTGTGGATGATATGGAGTTGCTACTTTATGTGTAACTCCATACTTTTTCACTAAAGATGCAACAACTCTATTGCAAAAATGTGTTCCACCATCACTAATGATGGCTTTGGGAATGCCAAATTGACAGAAAATATATTCTTTAACAAAAAACATAACTGTCTTATGGTCATTGCTACGGCAAGCCATGGCCTCTATCCACTTAGACATGTAGTCCACAGCGACTAGAATATAAATGAAACAGTGGGAAACTGGAAAGGGACCCATGAAATCAATGCCCCATACGTCAAAAATTTCTACCACCATGATTGGATTTAATGGCATCATATTACGCTTCGTGATTCGCCCAAGTTATTGGCAACGAATGCATGTCTTGCAATGCACTTGGGCATATTTAAAGAGAGTAGGCCAATAAAACCCACATTTAAGAATTTTAGCAGCTGTTTTCATACCACTAAAATGGCCACCACACTCTTTATCATGGCAGAATGAGAGAACCTCATTATATTCCCATTGGGGAATACAACGACGAATAATTTGATCCGCACAATACTTGAAAAGGTAGGGCTCATCCCAGTAGTATAGCTTAACTCTGGACAAGAACTTCTTACGTTTATTTCTTGACCAATCATAAGGAATAACATCAGATGCTAAATAATTTACAATGTCAGCATACCATGGTGCAGAAAAAATAACATACAGATGCTCATCCGAAAAAGAGTCTGGTATGGAGCCAGAATCACTATCATCGTCGTTTGTAAGTCTAGATAAGTGGTCGGCAACTATGTTTTCGACCCCTCGTTTGTCCTTTATTTCTAATATGAATTCTTGCAGGAGAAGAATCCATCGGATTAATCTCTGCTTAGCATCCTTCTTTGCAAGAAGGTACCTAAGGGATGTATGGTCCGTGTAAACTGGAGTCTTAGAACCAACCAAATAAGGACGAAACTTATCTAAAGCATAAACGATAGCTAAAAATTCTTTTTCAATAGTTGTATAACTCCTTTGAGCATCGCTTAGAGTTTTACTAGCATAATAAATAACAGTGGATTTATTATCTAGTTTCTCTCCCAAGACAGCACCAACTGCATAATCACTAGCATCACACATGAGTTTGAAAGGTTTAGACCAATCGGGAGGCTGTATAATGGGTGCAGAAGTTAAGGCTTCTTTTAAAGTTTCAAAAGCCTATTTACAGTTAAAGTTAAAATCAAAGATGGTCTCCTTTAAAAGCAGATTAGTTAAGGGTCTATCTATTTTCGAAAAATCTTTGATAAAACGCCTATAAAAACTTGCATGGCCTAGAAAGGCTCTAATATCACGGACAGTCAGTGGTATAGATAGAGTCGCTATCTTATCTAGTTTGGCCTTATCTACTTTGATGCCATCACTAGATACGATGTGACCTAGTACTATGCCTTTTTTCCACCATGAAGTGACATTTTTCCCAATTTAAAACGAGACTCTTCTCTTCACATCATGTTAAAACTTTAGGCAAGGTTAGACAGGGCATTCAAATTGAAAGAGTCTCCATAGATAGAAAAATCATCCATGAACACTTTCATGAAACGCTCTACCATGTCACTAAATATATGAAGCATACACCGCTTGAAGGTACCAAGAGCATTACAAAGGCCAAAAGGCATTCGTTTATAGGCGTATGTTCCAAAATGACATGTGAAGGTAGTTTTTTCTTGGTCATCAATATCAATAATAATTTGGAAATAGCCAAAGTAGCCATCCAAAAAACAATAAAAAGCATGACTAGCTAGACGTTCAAGCATCTGATCTATAAAGGGTAATGGAAAGTGATCCTTTCGTGTCATGGCATTTAAACGTCTGTAATCAATACAGATCCTCCATTTCATAGGACCATGCATGGCAACATATTCACCCTTGGCGTTACGTACCATGGTAATCCCTGATTTCTTTGAAACTACATGAATGGGACTTACCCATTCGCTATCAGAGATTGAGTATATGATACCCGCATCGAGTAACCGTAAGACCTCTTCCCTGACCACTTCTTTCATGGCAGGGTTGAAACGACGCTGAGGTTTGCGGGAAGTCTTTGTGTTATCCTCTAAATGGATACGATAAGTGCACACATTAGGGTCAATTCCCTTAATGTCAGTGAGGGACCAACCAATCGCAGAACGATGTTCCCTAATCGCCCTGATCAACCGTGTCTCTTCCTCCTTAGATAACAGAGAAGATATAATTATCGGATGACTACCATCCGGATCAAGTTGAATATACTTTAACTCAGGAGGAAGAGGTTTAAGCACCGGGGTGGAAGGAATATCGATAAATACTTCTAGAGGGTCCTCATCTTGAGTAATGAATACTTGCTTAGGTAGCAGGTCTTCAAACTCTGTATATGGAGCAACCGAAGGGTCTACGAATTGTGTAGACTCGAAGATGGTGTTGACTTCATCTATGTAGGAGTCATCGACAAAATCTAAACTTCCAAAAAAAAAGGAATTTATGCATATGGTTTTCTGGAAACGTGTTATTAAAGTAATCTTGAGCTAAGCTCTCGATCATGCTAATCTCTCCATTTATAGACAAATCTGGTAACTATTTCATCATTTTAAAAACATTTACCTCAACCGAAAGATGGCCAAAAGATAAGGACATCGAACCATCGCGGCATCGCTAGGAAGGGGCGCCCTAAGATGATCAGAATAGAGTTGTAAGCGACTTCTGTATCGAGGAGAACAAAATCAGCAGGATAGTAGAAATCCTAGACCTTAACAAGCACGTTTTCAACCACACCCTTAGGGTACTTAATAGATCGATCCGCTAATTGTAACATCATTTTAGTAGGTTTCATCTCTTGTAGACCTATTTGTTTGTATAGATAATACGGGAGTAAGTTAACACTCACCCCCAGGTCTAGTAAAATCGTCGTTGTGTGGGAATCTCCTAAGGTGCATTGTACAGTAGGATGACCAGGGTCCTTGTACTTAACGATTCCATTGTGTTCCGTTAAAGTTGGAAACTGTTAAGTTAAAAAGGCATCTTTAGGAATATTTGTCTTACGCCTTTTAGTGCACAACTCTTTGAGAAACTTAGCATGGTGAGGTAACTTTTTAATTGCGTTTAGAAAAGGTAAGTTTATCATTAGATTTTTAAAAACTTCCCTAATCTCATCAAAGTTTGTGTCCCTATTTAACATAGCTAATTTCTAGAGAAACGGTGGTTTCTCTCTATATTTAGCGTATGGATCAATTGGATGTCTAACCTTTACTTTTTGTTTCTTATGTTGTGGTTTAATTGGTACCTCTACAGGAGTAGGCTCTTCAGTTTCTACTACGGTATCTAGTACAATCTCCGGTGGGGTAACTATAGGCATAGTTACTTTGTTATCAACCACTCTCCCAGAACGGAGAGTGGAGATGGCATTTAGCTCACCTACGTTTTCATTTTCTGTACTAGTATTACCATTTACCTTAAAGGCTATGTTTGTTGTTTTAGGATTAGCTATCGCTTATCCTGGAAACACACCTTTGGGTTGTACTTTCTTTGGAGCTAACTGCTGTAAGGAAAGTTGGATGGCTTGTAAAATCTGTTGTTGAGATTACATAAAGGTATCAAAACGATCCGGTTGTGGAGTAGTATTTGCTACTGGTTGTGTGACAGGAACTATGTCACGTTGATTATTAATGGGTGGATTTTGGTAGTTATTATTTACCGGAACGATACATCTATTAGTATTATAATTATTATTGTTATAATTATTATAATTACCCTGACCTTGTCCTTGTCGTGGTTGAGCTTGGTTGCTATAATTATAATTATCCAGACCTTGTCCTTGACCTTGTCGTGGTGGGCCTTGGTTATAATTGTTTGCTGGCCTAACATTTTGATTATTAAACCCTGGAGGTGTTACTTGTTGATTATTTCTCCAACTGAAATTAGGATGTTGTCTCCAAGGGGCGTTAGGAATAGGAAAACTATTAATTGAGCAAACATTATCTTGTTGTGACTGTTGTTGTTCATAGGCGAAAGAGCAATAGGAGTCGGGATGCTCTGGACTCAAACAGAAATTACATGGATTGGAGTTGACATTCATGACGGGGATAGGCGTTTGTTGAACAGAAGTAGCCTCTACCTTTTTAGTTAGAGATTCGATTAAATTTTTAAGTTCCGGATCGGGTTTAATCTCAAACATACCGGCGGCCTTTACTGTTGTAGAAGAACTAGCGGAATGGGAGAAATCGTCACTACCCCCCCAGTTATTATTATGCTTAGTTTGATCTTCTAAAAATTTATACGCCTCTAAAGCTCCCTTACTTAGGAAACTACCTCCATTCATTATGTCAAGCACCTCCTTGGGGTGGTGTAACAGTCCCTTGAAAAAGGCGTGTCATTCGCGAGGTTATGGTGTGGACACTCTATAAGCAGATCGGTGAAATGATTCCAAGCCTCTGAAAATGATTCATGAGGATTCTATCGAAAGAAATGAATCTTGGAAAGCATTTCATCGGTCTTCAGTGGTGGGTAAAAATGTTCCATAAATAGTTGAACAAGTTTAGCCCATGAGTCCTGAGAATTTGGGTGCTTGGCAGTTAACCAAGATGCCGCTTTATCGGCTAAAGTGAAGGGAAATACCCTTAGTTTAATTTGTTCAAGACTAACCGTAGGATGGTGGAATGTAGTAAGGACTTGGTCAATCCCGTAATGTCGATAAGGCTTTTCATGGTCTAACCCATGAAAAGCGGGTAACAAATTAAATATATTTGGGGATTCGAAATCCCCCCATCGGGTCCTGATAGAACGATGCAAGATTTAGGGCTATCGTTCAAGGCTTTGTAAAAGTCAGAGAGATGAGACTCTCTTTCTTCATCCATTACTTCAGGTGGTATGTGTGGTATATTAGTTAGAGGTGTAGTGAGTGGTATACTAGAAAGGCGTGTTTGTTGACGTTGCCGATTGATTACGTTAGGCGTTTTTCTTCGGCCTGACCTTAATCTCATGCAAGGCTAAACCAATCTTAACGAAACACAACAACACTCCAAACAATCCTGATATGCTAGTATGAACCTCTAACAGGAGATGCGAGGTGTGGAAGAAAAGAGTACCTGAATGCCTCCTTGCTTTGCTTATAAATAGCATCTTGTTTACACGTGCTCAGTGTGTATAACAAGTTAAAACACTGGAAACTATGAAGAAATGTAAATTTGAAACAAACCTGTGGATATCGGACAGTTTCAGCAGAGGGCAGTGTGCTTCGGAATAGGCCTAAGTAGGCGCAAGTAGTGCCTCGAGTTCGAATTTGGAGTTCCGTGCTCTTGCCAGGGGGCTCAATTTAGCCTTGGTAGGGCGCAGGTAGTGCTCAAGGAAAACCTCGAGGTCCAGGCGCTTCAGCGCGGGGGGCGCTCGTGTTTTGCCTTGGCAAGGCGCGGGTCGCGCTCCGTGTAATTTTTCGAGGAAAATTTTCAGTGCTGAAACGGACAACCACAGTGAATGGAAATGGAGGAGACCAGATCCACATTTTCGTGTATGGGCCGAAGGTCCATGTTTTGGGCCGGAAAATCAAGCCCAAAGCCCAATTTCTTCAGTCCACAGGGCCATTTTCAGTTGGCTTTGATTTCAATAGGCTTTTCGTCCACTTTTGCTCCTCTGATTGGGTCAACGTTTGGACCATTGGAAAGCTCTTTCCGAGTCGGTCGTTTTGACATAAGGTACACCCAATACCAGAGATACAATCTTCGGAAGTTCTGCTGACTTTTGTGTGCTGTTTCTGCATGTCTTGGCCTTTAATCCCAGAACTTCTTTGCAACCAACCCTTTGCTCTTTTCTATCGCCAAAGTGGCATATTTCTGCACATAATTGACTTCAATGCCTGAAATACATAAAAGCACGTAATTAACATTAACTTTTATTTATTACTCGCATAATTGGTCTAAAAGTATTATTGTTAAGGGGTTAAAACTACAGTTTTGGGCTCTTATCAACCTACTAGAGTATAAATATCACCAAATATGTATGAACAGTCATTATTTATATATATTTGGACATCAATATATTGTATGAGGTATATTCACCTATTTGGGTATGAATAATCACCAAATTTCTCTGCTTTATATCTATAATAACACTGAAGGGTATAACAGGTATTTAAAAAAAAAGTAAAAAGGCCGGGCCAACTTATTTTGTTCTTGAGGGTTACTAAAATTGAAATAGTGGGTTTGTAGGTTACCTGGAATTTGTCCTTTGAATTACTAAAAAAACAGTGTCCTCTAGAGTTGTTTTTTCCTAAAATTAGTCATTTGGACTCTTTTCTTAGAATAGAAATATTGAAATAATTGATTCTGATTATACATCATGTTATAAAAAAAAAAACAAATGCAAAATCTCAGTTGAAAATTTGGCATTTTTTTTTATAAAAAGAAGAAAAAGTTGTGAAAAGTGAAGTTGTGAGTTTATGACATTAGCACTTTATACAATCAAAGACCATCCTACCTATATTAATATATGTTCTCCCAAGAAACAGTTGTCGATAGGGAAGGGCAGCTAGCTAGAATAAACAATATGAGATTTGTGGTCAATGTGATCAAGGTTTTCAGAAGGTAACAGTGAAGCAAACAGAGTTCACAAACATAGCCTATCTCTTCAATTTCTCCAGTTTTTGGGAATTTGGTTCCAGTGAAGCAAACGTAGTAGTCTAAGAGTCTCAGGATAGCATTGATGTTATGGCTCTTATTTTTATTGGCTAAGAATATAAGTAACACGGTTCACAATATCAAAATATCAGAGGGGAGAAGCCATATGGAGGAAGCTAAATTATGTGAATGCAATATGCCCAAAACGGCAAATTGTATAAAGAATTGCCTTGAACAAAACTTGAATAGGTTACACGTCAATAATTTGATAAAAAAGAATTGCTAATCAGTATTAGGTTACAACATACATGTGTTAATCACCGTAGAGTAAATCACAATTTCAATTTAGTTCTAAACATATCTCCAAGAACTTTCCTAGGTGCTGGATCATCGGGTCCTCTGTCACGCTGCCCAGATGTGAAGTAAAACCATCCATCCCAGAATCCTACTAGAGTTGTTTTCACGCGGAAAGGCAACTTCCCAACCACAGACCATTTCTGTAATCATTAGCACAGTCATAACCAGTGAAGCATTGAGATAATACTCACAGAAAACATTGACTATGGAAAAAAAAACTCCATTATCTCCTAAGCACCCAAAAATTTTTGCAACAAGAAATTTCATTATGGTAAACAGACAAGAAAGGTCCAAGAAAGTAAAGAGATCAGCTGGTTACATTCATCAAACGAACCTTGAGCAAAGTCTGAAGTTTCTGCTTGACAATGCCTGTGAAAACATAATACATTGCAGGCATTGTCATGCAATCATTTCTAATTGACAGGGATAGGGCCTGAAAAATTTATTATATCAGCAACCTATATCAGTTTTTGGTCCAGCTGATAGATCCAACATAGAGAAGGATAATGAACCTATATCTGGTCTTCAACTCTTTACTTGGATCTGTTTCGTTGTTTGCCAAGATTTTATCTATTAGAGCATTTGCAATGCAGGGGGTTTCAAGGGGTTTGTGATTATAGTCACCAGCTTTAAGGAAAAACTGGTCTACAATGCAGAGGTGATTATCTTGTGAATATTTTGCCCAGTTGATTTCAAGGTGAAACTCATCACCGAAATAGTGGCTAACTTGTTAACTTCGGACGGGATGTTGGATTCCGTATGGATTACAAAACTCACTAGACGGAATCCAACATCCCGTCTCGCTATTTTTTTTTTCCAGACGGAATCAAACATCCTCGCCCGGAGCCCTAACGGCTAGTTCACTAACGGTCAGAAAGTCAGAACGGTCAAAAATGGTCAAATTAAAAAACTTTGGTATATATACAACACTTGTTTCATTTCAACTCACACTTCCAACAATCATATATCATATTTCTTCTTCCTTAAAATCAGTTCTTCAAAAAACAAAATATCAAATGGCATCAACTCAAGCATCTCAAGCAAGTGGTAGCACTCAAGCAAAAGCAAAAACTCACTTTAGCATGTCCGAAGATCAAACTCTATGTCTTGCTTGGATAAAAATTAGTGAAGACTCCATTGTTGGTGCTTTCCAAAATGCAAAAGGATTTTGGAATCGTGTAACAAACAAGTTCAATCAAGCACGTGGGTCGGATAGGTCTTCCGATTCAATTAGCGGTAGATGGAAATATATTTCAAAAATGATGAAGAAGTTTGTGGCAATTGTGAATGCGGTGGAGGCTCGACATGCAAGTGGTACAACAATACAAAGATGGGTAATCATAATGTTGTCAATTTGGAATTTATTGATTATCTTAGTCTTAGTCTAATTATTTCCGTCTTAGTCTAATTATCTTAGTGTATTTATTATTTCCATTTTAGTTTTAGTCTAATTATTATCTTAGTCTAATTATTATTTTAGTTTAATTATCTTAGTCTTAGTGATTATTTTAGTCTAATTATTTCTATTTTATTTTTTAGTTGTCCGAGGCAAGAATGACGTACCAACTACAAGAAAAAATGGCTTTTTCACTTGATTATTTTACGTTATACTCAAGGATAATACAAAGTGGAGTAACGTTTTTGAGGCAAGGTCAAGCCGCCCCACAAAGGGAAAAGGTCACAAAAATGATGGTGAAGATTCAAATTCTAATTCACCAAGTGTTGGTGGAGTTGAATTGGAGGGTTCTCAAGAAATAGAGCGTCCTCAAGAAATGGAGCGTCCTCTTTGATCGAAGAAAGCCAAGTCCAAGAGGAACCAAGAAAAATCAGTTGGTATGTTGGAGGGTTACTTTACACGTTTAGAGGATACATTTTCATAGGATGCAAATGAAACACAAAAATGCTTAGAACTTAGGGAAAGGGAACTTGCATATGGTCAAAGAACTGTGATGGCAAGAGAAGAAAAAATTGGATCCAAATTGGAAAAAAATCAAGTTCAATTGGAAAAAAATCGGCTTCTAAAGATGCAATATGAAACTAAGATTTTAGTGACCGATACAAATGTCCTCCATCCCGATACCGCTTTTTTAATCGAGCAACAACAAGCTGAAAAACGTGCTGAATGGGCAAGGGCTAGAGGTGCTTCTAGCTCTAACTAAGCTTATGTAATATCTAGTATTTTATTTTAATTAAAGCACTATGTATTTTAATTAATGCACTATGCATTTTAATTTTACTGTCTTTTTAATTAATGCACTATGTATTTTAATTTCATTGTATTTTTAATTAATGAACTCACTTTTTTTTTTTAATTAATGCACTATGTATGTTCTTTCCAATATAATTATTTTCATAGAAATACAATTAAAAACAGTGAGATAAAAATACAACTCATTAAACACATAAGAACTTATTGGAATTATATAGGAAATACATTAGGAAATACATAGGAAATACGTTGGAACTTAATAGTTCACGTTAGGAAATACATAGGAAATACTTTGGAACTTCATAGTTCACGTTAGGAAATACATAGGGAATACATAGGAAATACACTTTCATTTCCATTTTAATTTTCGCCTCCTTCTCCCTCCTCTGGATCCGACCAATTTGGATCATAAATTGGTACCGGATTTGCTGTTTCTTCAATGCCAGTCCAATTAAAAACATTCTCAACTAAGTCCTTTTGAAGATTAGTATGTATAACTTCATTTTTGATCTTATTTCTTGCTTCAATCATCTAATAGACAAAATGAAAACCATCCTCTTCCTGAAAGAGATCAGGTATTGTTTCTTTCCTCTGACCTTTCCAATTCCAAACCCCACTTTCACGTTCATTCTCAACAATCATATTATGCATTATAATGCATGCCTTCATTATGTCTCCAAGAACAACAACACTATGACAACGCGAAGAAGCCTTAACAATATGTCATCGTGCCTGCAAAACTCCAAACGTCCTTTCAACATCCTTTCTTGCAGCTTCTTGACGTTGAGTAAAGATCTTTTCATGCTTATTTCTTGGATAATGAATGGCTTGAACAAATGTGCCCCATTTTGGGTAAATACCATCAGCAAGATAATATCCCATATCGTAGTCATTACCATTCACATTAAATGCAACAGCAGGAGCCTCACCTTGCTCTAATGATTCAAAAACATGAGAACGATAAAGCACATTAATGTCATTATGCGAACCTGGTAAGCCGAAGAAGCAATGCCAGATCCAACAGTGTTTGTTTGCAACGGCTTCAAGTACCAAAGTTGGTTCCTTCTTGTACCCTACATGTGTTCCAGCCCATCCACTTTGACAATTCTTCCACACCCAGTGCATGCAGTCGATTAATCCAAGCATTCCTGGAAAACCCCTTGCCGCATTTTTAACTAATATCCTAGCAGTGTCTGCCTCAGTTGGTCGTCTCAAGTACTCTTCCTCAAACGCCGTGATTATTGCCTTGCACCAACGCTTCATAGATACATTTGCTGTGGAATCTCCAATTTGTAAATACTCATCCGTTGAATCAGAAGAACAACCAGTTGTTAATTGTGCAACTGCAGCTAGTCCCTTCTGTAACCCAGAAATTGCTTGCCAACCCAATCCATCCACCTTGTCTTTAAAGTAATCATCGAATGTTGCAACAGTTTTCAACATATACATAAAAAGCTCTCTTGTCATCCTGTACCTTCGTCTAAACTTATGAGGAGGCCACCTACAAGGTGTTGTGAAGTAATCATTCATTATCTTTTGTTTACTGAAATCACCACCATCTCTAAACGTGTACTCTCTGCCCTTCACAGATCCACCGCGTTTGTCTGTATCCACATCTTCAAGTTCAATGGCTGCTTGAGTCATTAATGCCCCAGCAGTGGATAATAACTGCAACCTCCTCCTCCTCCTTCGCCTCATCATATCATTATGCTCATCTCTTACTCTTTCCATGTAGTCATCTTCAGCGGAACTACCAGAAGACGACCTGGTAAAACCAGAAGACGAACTATTACTATTAGATCCTCCCCATAACCTTTGGTTAAATGTAATTCTTTCTTCTCTGACATTTTTTCTATTTTTAGCTTGGTTGTAGGGAAGAAGATGGTTGTTTGTTTGTTTGATCTAAAAGAAAGAAGAGTAAAACGAAATATGAAAGGTAAGGTCACATATGATAGTTCGATTTTGGTCCACTCTCCAATTGACAACACATTTTATCAGATTTTTGTTCACTCTCCAAGTGACAACACATTGTATCCAAATGTATCCTCAAGAATTCCAATTTATGGCCTACCATCCACAAATCCAATGTATGGAATAGTAAAGGCGCAGTGGGAAGGAACCATGAACCAGACGGGATGTTACATTCCGTCTCAGTCTAAAACTACCAGACGGGATGTTACATTCCGTCTCGGTCTACACTATACACTATTCCTGTCAGAACCTGTTAGGACCAAACCACCTGCAAAAATGAGTGATATTCCATCAAATTTTTCTGTTTCAACCAAGACATAGGAAATGAGTTAAATGCGAGGTCTAGCCTAACCTACGAACTTTTGGAATGAGTGAAATGAGTGAAATGAGTTAAACGAATGTGAAATTTTTGGAAACATACGAACTTATAATTTTCTGAATTTTTTTTGCCATAACCTCAGTTGTTTTATTGACATATTCATATCCAAAACCTGCTAATATACTTTGGAAATAATAAATAAGACAAACAACAATCATAAACAACACCCAAGTCTAACACAGAAACTCGGTAAAAAAACTAACTTATAATTTCTGAAATTTTTTGGACATAACCTCCTTTGTTTAATGACATATTCATATCCAAAACTCATCAAAAAAACAACCTGCTAAATCAAAAGTTGTTACAAACAACAATCCCAAACGCCATAAGACAAGTAATGGCGCACAATTATTACAAACTACAAAATAATATCTACTGAGACCTCCTCCCCCTACGAGAAGGCTCGGTCGAAGAGCTCTCCCCCCTACATCGTTGTCACCTCTCTGGTTGAGGTTGAGCTTGAGGTGTGGCACTTGCAGCATTCTCCAACTCTTGCACACGTCTCTGAAACTGCAAAGTTCGATTATGCTCTTTTCTTGTAAGCACTTAAAACTGCGACGAGAGGACTCCATGAAGGATGCACGCATGGCTTAACTGAGAGAGTTGTAGTTAAGGAGCTCCGACCTTACTTCATCATGTTTAACAAAACAAATGCATGTTAGGGGTTATAGTGAATAATAATAATAATAATAAATCATGAATAAATTCAAATCATACTAACCTTGGCTAACTACTCAAACTGTACTGACAAGTCTACTACCACTGCGGCATCTACTGGTGGAATAGGTATGCTCATATCTTGCCCCTGAGAAGTAATCATGCTCCAGTGCCAAAGGTCATCCTCATCAAATATCTGTGGAGTTCTTTGCGGCATGTGAATATCATGAAACACCCTGGGCTGTGACTATGACAACTCCACTCCTTCTGGGAAATGAATGTCGGGCATCAATGCTTCAGAAGTAACCCCTTCAAAATTGGTGCCCCGGTATAACGCACCTAGCAAGAGACCTCGACCAACCCTCTTCCAATACAAGTCATAGTCTCTCGTAAAAATGAAAGTTGATGCGTTTGGCCAATCATTTGGGTTTGCTCTATAGTGTGAAAGAGCAGCAGGAAGAATATCAGAGGCTGTCATATCTATGGGTGGTAGGTAAGGTATAACAATCTCTCCAGATACTTGCCGCCAACATCTGTCCCCAAGGTACCATGCAGTTACTGACCCTATAAGTATCATTCGCCGCTGAGAAAGAAACCTTGCTCTATGACACATATAGGATAGTTTACGGTACTCAGTGTTCTCTGGAACATCTAGAATATCCGCATAAGGGGTCTGAATATGAAGGACTCGGCCCAGGGTTGCCACTCAATGCAGGTATGTCCTAAAAGCTCAATCTGCTGACGAGTGTTGTGAATATTATGCGATAGATCCTCATACCCCCTCTTCCTATAATGAAGCCCCCATGCTTGAATACGTGGAATCAGGTCATGAGTCTCATCCTCTTCCAACCTCTTCAACACAGGATGCATCACACAAAAATGTTCGTACCACCAATACTAAATCAATAGATTATATATATATATATATATATATATATATATATATATATATATATATATATATATATATATATATATATATATATATATATAAACATAGTCAACATTAACAATTAGATAAATAAATGAAATGAAACAATAACTTAATAAATAAGACTTACCGGTATAATCCAAACAAAGCCGCACAAATTGCCTTTAGCGGCTTTCGTCTCAACTGCGAGGTCTAGCCAACGGTAAAGATATGCCAAGATGGATTGACCCCAGTCATAATCCTACATCCTCTCTACATTTGAGATAGCGGTCATCCAACCGATACGTAAATAACTATCAGCATATCTAAATAATACCGCACCAACAAAGTAGAAGAGGAAGGCACGTACATACTCGTGGATCGACTCCTCACCAATATGATAGTCTTTTGGCTTCTCCTTGAGTCTATTCAAATATCTCGAAGTAAACCAACTCATATTTATAGCTCCTCCCTTAAACTGTTCAGCCGATAATCTCAAAAACCCGTCTTCCTCATCATCTTCAACCAAATCAAAACCTTCAAAGAAACTCATCGCCATAGTAAAAACCTCTAAATTTTCATCAAAATAAATGACATCTCTATAACCAATTGGGATACCCATGAGCATTGTGAAATCAAGAGGGGTAATCCCAAGCTCACCCCATGGAAAATGGAATGTGGGTAGTTTGCCACCACCGCTCAACTATCCCAAACAACAACGCTTTGATAATTTTGTCCCAAATTAGAATTCAAAAAGTTCCTAAATGGTGTGGTGGCTATAATGTTGGTAACCGTGACAAAATTAGGATCCGTTTTTGACTTCATACAATGCCACCACGACACAACATTTGAAAGTGCATAACGCACTTTCCATAAGTGTACTTCCTACATTCAACCAACAAGCAATACGATATAATTACAACTAATTTTTTTAAATAATGAGACAAATTCAAACTAATTACACAACAACAAACTTGATATAAACTAACATAAATAATAATAATTAACATAAAAAAAAATCTAAAACTTACTTGAGACTCCACTACTTGATTGGCTACGTGTCGGACCGATATTGACTCTAATGGTGGGTATTCCTCGATTTCACAACGTGGTGGAAAATTGAATCCTCCTCGCCCACATTTTGTGTTCGTGACGACGAACCTTTTTGCTTTTTTTTTGAAATTTTAAAACTTCCAAATCATCTACTACGCTCTTCGTGTGGTGAGGTTGGTGGGGATGCATTGGGGGGGAGAAGTCATTAGGAATGAAAGTTTGTGATAAAAGGTTGTTAATAGAGGCTAGAAAATTGCAATGGAGGCTGGGAAGAAAGTGAAAATGGAGCCTGTTCACGTTTGTTCATATTGAGTAACCAGACGGGATGTTACATTCCGTCTGGTTATAAAATACCAGACGGGATGTTACATTCTGTCTCAATCAAAAACCTCCAGACGGAATCTAACATCCTATTCGAGATATTTTATTCACCTCTGCATTGTACAACTTCACCTTGGTTTTCACCGATTTAGTGAAAATGGGGTGAATAAGTGCTGAGGTGGTGGTGATAAGGGGGGAAAAATAGTCACCTGCATTGCAAATGCTCTTACGGCCAATTTAAGTGAAGAAAATCACGACTAATAACTTACATAAACCTGACCCAAAATAATGACTCACATATGTCCAGATAACAAAAGACTACAACCAAAATTTCAAACTTTAAGCAGTTACATCAGTAGGCAAAATCAATTGAATTTGGGACGAGCCCATTGAATTTCTTCACCCTATTTTTTTTTTTTTTTGTTTTGATGCAAGTCTGTTTTATATAAGATCAGTAACTCTTTGATGCTGGTGGGGTTCTTCACCCTATTCACTGGACTAAAGGCTCCAAACAGGTAGTCAAGCTGAGTTTCATATGACTTGGCAAGTACCTTCGATAAAACTTCTTCATTTATAGGGGCACCAATACCAGACCCCAATCGAAGATTTTTTACTGTCTCCGTCAAATTCTTCTGATAGGCAAGGCATCCCCGAACAATGGTACCCATTTTCACATTATCTGGAGCCAAACCCTTCTTTTTCATCTCGCGGAACACGTTTTTGGCTTCAATTAGCATTCCTGCATCAGCTGAAAAACCTTCCTTAATCTCGTCACGGACAACTTCCATTGCCGCCAGAATCGTGGAGTGGAAACTTATACATCCTTCGTGCATGACTTCGACTCCAGCATCGTCAATAATAAAACAATTATGTTCCTTCTCATTGAACAGATTTTGAGCTTCACTAAACTTGTCTACTTTACAAAGGTGAGCTAAAATTGGAGTAAATACCCAGCTATTGCATCGTATTTCAGATTCGGAAAGAGAGTCAAAGAGTATCCTTGCCCCATCTAGATTTCCAGTTTTAAACATGCCCCCGATAGCAACACAGCGAACATCTACATTAGCCTCAATTCCCTTGTTTTGCATAAAAAGGAAGAGTTGTATGGCGGATTTGGTAAAGTGGTTGTCTGTGCAGAGGCGGGTTAGAAATGTCGTATAGTTTTGGTTAGGTTGGAAATCTTTGGGAAGCTCCAACGCAGGCAAGAGATTGCCGGCCTTGCAAAAGTGGTGGAAAAGGGTGGTATAGGTGGTGGTGTCGGGTGTGAATCCATGGCTGTGCATATTGTGTACAAGTTGGACGGCATAGTCCAATGGGTAGGGGGCTACGCCATGAGAAGAGGGTGGCCTGCAATAGCCATCGAGCAAGGCGTTATAGGTGTCAGTAGTTCGAGGAGCAATCATCAAATCAAAAATTTCCTGGGCCACATTTTGTAGACTAATGGAGATGTATCCGTGGACCAAGAGATTGTATATGGTCGTAGTAGGCTGATGGTCTCTTAGAATCATGGAGTCAAATAAATCATGCGCTAGGCAAAACATCTCTCGTCTCGAAAAGTAGTGAATCAGAAGGGTATAAGTTTCAGGTACATCAGGCAAGAGTCGGTGATCGAGCATTTCCAAGAACAATTCATTTGCCTCCCGCCAGGAGAAGGAATTGAATAAGCAATGTAGGAAACTAGTCTGAATGAAGACAGAAGGACGGTGGTGGTGGTGGTTCATTAGCTTCACTAGCCCAAATGCATTGTGAATATGTCTATGACAAAAAAGGGAATCAATGTGTAGGTCATCATCACAGGTGGCGGGGTAACCATTCTCCCTTAAATTGGCAAACAGATTAGTAACACCCTCTAGTTTCTCCATACCTAAGAGCCCTCTAAACAGAGTGGTCAAAGTAGAACGGGTGGACAAAAGCCATTTCTCAGAATTAGGGCAGGGATTGGGTTGGGTTCGGGTCGGATATGGCTATACCCGAATCCGAATCCGATTAGTTTTATAATATCCGAACCCGATTATATCCGAAATTTAATATCCGAACCTAACTAACCCGATCGGATAACACTAAAAATTCAAAAAAATCCCAAAAAATATATCCGAACCCGAATCCGACAAACCCAACCCCGAACCCGACCCAAATAAGTAAATGGATATAAAAATTGATCCAAACCCGAGCTATTCATATTCGGGTCGGATTCGGGTCAAACCCGACCCAATTCCCTGCCCTACTCAGAATGCTCCCAAAAACAACAAACCCAAGATCCACCCGACCCATATAACAGTAGCACTCGACTGCGATGCTCAGTGTAGTAATACTTGGTTTGATATTCGAAAAGGCCATTACCTTTGACAAAGAAATCACAGTTGAATACTGTTTCATGTTGGAGACGGTTCCTAGAAGTTGCTCAAAACCCAAAATGGAAGACTTCCTGGCACGCAGGGGAATCAAATAATTGAATAAACCCAATGCCTCCTCGAGATCAAGAGTTTTCGATTTGCACCGGTTGCTTATGTGAAGCTCCAAATGGTCCCTATCGGCGGTAGACTTGATTTTGTAATCCAATCCTTGCTTTTGTGTAGATTTGGAGCGAAAGAATGAGAGGAAACAAGGGACCACCTTTCTGTCAATAACAAACTTACTACTACTGCCAAGCCGGAATATGGCCATTGAAATTGACTCGGCGATGAATAGAAATATATATTGAAATAATTGATTCCGATTATACACTAACAAATGCAAAATATCAGTTGAAATTTCACATCTATTAATTTACTATTATGCCCTAGCTTGGAAACAACATCAACAAACTAGTTTACTCAAGATGTCGAACCTCAATCCAACGTCATACCATACTACCATACTTACAAAATTTAGAGGCATAATCTGGATTAAACTTAATGGGCAATTATATGTTCACATTTTAATCGTCCATATGTTGGTACCCAAGTCGATTCGGATGCAGTTTGTATGACTGTGCTGATGATTACAAAATGGTCTCTGGTTGGGAAGTTGCCTTTCCTCGTGAAAACAACTCTAATAGGATTCTGGGATGGATGGTTTTACTTCACATCTGGGCAGCGAGACAGAGGACCCGATGATCTAGCACCTAGGAAAGTTCTTGGAGATATGTTTAGAACTAAATTGAAATTGTGATGTACTCTATGGTGATAAACACATGTATGTTGTAACCTAATAATGATCAGCAATTCGTTGTGATCAAATTATTGACGCCTAACCTATTCAAGTTTTGTTCAATCATACTTGTAACATTGTGACGGTGGAAAATATCAATGTTTACTAAATAGCTTCAATGATAATTTAGTAGCAAGTTTTGTATGATTTCTTATTCTGCATAGTTGATTGACATATGAAACTGGCAATTCTTCATAAAATTTGCCGTTTTGGACATAATTTAGCTTCCTCCATATGGCTTCTCCCCTCTGATATTTTGATACTAGGGTATGCCCGTGTCGTACGGCACTGATGAACCCAACGCGCCCGCTACCTAGTAGTACGTACTATCTCCTCGTGTGAAATAATCCTTCGGCGCTACCTAGTACATAATATGCATGACTCAAAATGATCAGGCCCAAAATGCACGTATAAAACACCCTACTACATAGTATGATCAACCCCATCAACAACTTCTGAATAGTCATAGAATCCAATCCAGATGATCGTGGGTCCTTTTCAAAGAAGAAGCCAATAATCAACATATGCAAGCCAGACTATGAAGATGTGTAATTAAGTACTTCTAACAAGATAGAAAGAATGAGAAGATCAATCGAATAAATGACACAGGAATAGAAAGGAAAAAAACACCCAGCTATATAACATGATACAAAACAACTACATCTAGAACATATACAAGAAGTTACATCCTAATCCATTTGCAAGGAGTTACTTTAATGTATCTCTCATACAAAGTTTACTTATTGATTGAACAATTTAGCAATGTTTCTGATGTGTTCTAGTAACTAATAGCATTGTCAAGTAATCAGGAAACATGTAGCTGTTCCTTTGCATTGTCATACTCTACTGCAATCTGAAGGTGGTATTGGATGAACTAATGATGAGGTAGTAGACACGCAGTTACGCGCACTGCAAAGAATGTAGAAGAAAATATTATAGATTTTTTTAAAATGTCAACCAGGAAGAACCAAGAGAAAGGTTCATTGAACCCCGTACTAATCTTGCATTTTGATGAGACCGCGTTGTCACGAAGATTTCATTGTCATGGGTACTTGATGCGACATGTTCTTCGGGGAGTGTAAACAAACTGACATGATTAAGGAATGATAGAGATTTATGAATAAACTCAGAAGAAGGAAGATGCCTATATGGTGTCGTACAAGGTGTAATCGTAGTACCTTGTGCTCACCGCCTATCAGTTGTAGATGGAGTGCGGGGAAGTTAAGGAGAGGTATTTAATGCTAAACCTATCAGCTGGTGGCCAATTACACGACACGCTTGGTTGGCGAAGTCTGAGCTGCCTTTCTCTTGCCCTTCGAGCACGCTGGCCTAGTATTCTTTTTGTTAGTTCTGTCTCTTTGTTAGAGGAAGGGGGTGTTCTCTACACATAGACGGATGGGGAGAAAGAGGAATAAATTATATATGAATAAATCAGTAAACAGTGGTTATAATTAAATTTTCAAAATGTGGGGACCAGAAGAAAATGAATAAAGCAGTAAATGGTAATAAACCAAACACAAAAAGGGAAATATATGTAAGCGAGATAGAGATAGAGAAATAGGAGCAGTAAATACCCAAAAGCCAGGAGGCGATTGAAGACTGAGCATATCTTGGGGGGCAACAAAAGTATATTTGTTCTGCTTGGAAGGTTCCTTATTAGAAGGGTTGAAAGGGTGTTTCCCTTTGTTGAGAATTGGTGGCGTCGGAAGCTATATAAACCAAATAAGCAGTTCAAAAACGTAATGTGAAACCAACAAATTGGCAACACAATGAGCAAATAAGCAGTTCAAAAACGTAATGAGAATTGGCAACATAAGTTGTTTTTGGCCAAGCGTAACTGAGCAGAATGGAGCCAGATGAGAGTAATACCCGGGAGCGAGCAGGCCGTTGAGGAGTAGGTGGTTGGAGGAAGAGTCCATCTGCGACCGGAACAAAAATCTAGTTTTTCTTGTTCGATGGATTCTTAGAAGGGTTCATTGGACGTACCCTTATCCATGCGATCCTGTAGAACAGAAAAAGATTAACAACGAAAACGAAAGTTTAGAGTTTGCAATGGCAGTAATACTGAAGTACGTACCATGGAATCGTAGAAAGTCGAAGTTGTACTGTTGTTTTGGCCAAAAAGTGAAGTACGACAGTGATGAACTCGACGCGCCTTCGGCACTATCTAGTACGTACTATCTCCTCCTGTTTTGAATCCCATATTCCCAACAGTGACGGTCCAATGGCATTAAGCACTATAAAAGATGAAGTGTTAGAAAAATGGATTTGCACAAATCCATTGATAGATATGAATGAGTAATTTGTCTCCCAAGTTATCCCACATTGAAATTAAATGGGTTTCTCTTGAAACAGTACGTAAAGTGAGAAAAACCTTTTCGAAATGGTGCACTGGTTCGAAACAGTGCATTATGCCGAAAAGGTGCGACCTTTTGAAATGTGCACTAGTTCAAAATAGTGCATCATGCCGAAAAGGTGTGACCTTTCGAAATAGACACTGGTTCGAAACAGTGTTTTATGCCGAAATGGTGTGTCCTTTCGAAACATGTGACTTTTCAAAGAGTTGTTTACTTTTTCCCAAGAGTCACTGTGTTGTTTCAAAGAGGCACCACTCACCTATAAATAGTGGATAAATTTGGAGAGAAAGACACACCAGATCACACAAGATTCTAATCTTTCTCTTATCCCTTTGTTCTTAGTTAAATACTATGTTGTGTTCGCTGAGTCTATAGAATTGAAGTGCTAGCTTTCTATAGAAGGAAATCCGTTATATCTTGGGAGATAGTTTCCCATCAACCTTCAAACACCGTGAGGGGGAAAATATGTCTTAAGGACATAGTGAATCTTCACTAGGCTCGGATTTAATCATTGGTAAATTAAGTTCATTAGTTGAACTAAAATGTTTGTTTGTTTGTTGAACTAAAGGTTTGTTCATGATATATTTGTTATATCAATTTGATTTTCTTGTTTACTTAACAATAAGTATATTTTTGGAATAAGTTTCTTACATGAAGTACATACCATGGAAAGCCAAAGCGGCAGTGTCTTCTTTCAATAGAAAAGAGTGTCTAAAAAAACACAAATTAGCATATATAGAATTAATTAGTGATCAGTAAGAGCACAAACATATATCAATATATAAGAGAAGGAAACAAAATTATGTGAAATTGTTTGCCAACAAACTTTAAGTCGTAGTATGATAACTAACTAACCTTGAAGATGAATAGGTGAAAGTGTTGGATTAGTAACTTTATGATAAATAGATTTGGTCTCTATAACATTAATCTCATAGCCCATTTCACAATACCTGATCATTATAAAGGAAAAAAACAAACAAAGGGGTCAGTTACTTATTCAAAGCAACTTGAAATGAAGAAAACGGGAGTTCATGAACTAATTGTAGTGCAAGGGCAAAAGCCGTAGCCCTTCTAAGTCCTATTACAAAAAACTATTGATATTTCGCAAAACCAAAAAGTACTGTCCTTTAGTAGGACAGTTCGACCTTGACATTGAGGACGAAAAAAAGGATGGAAAAGGTTGTTCATTTGGGGGTTTTTAAAACCCATAAAAAGAAAAGAATTAAGAGAATCAAAAGGAATAAACAAAAGGGTAGCAAACTTACCTTAAAATAGCTAGACTGAGGAACGTAAGAGCGACCAGTAAGAAGTCGAGTAGTGAGGCGGTAGTAAGAAGGCGAGCAATAAGAAAGAGTGATGTGGGAGAGAAGAAGATGGACCCAGATGTTGCGGATAGAAGCAGCATATCAGGTGGGATTCATTTTTTCTGCCAGGTCATAATTTGGTGAAAAAGATTTTGGGCCGTCGGATTGGGCCTTCTAGGCCCCACACTGTTGTGTTTTGTTAGATAGATTGTGAATTGTGTTACTTATATCCTTAGCCAGTAAAAATAAGAGCCATAACATCAATGCTATCCTTAAACTCTTAGGCTATGTTTGCTTCACTAGAACCAAATTCCCTGAAACTGGAGAAATTGAAGAGATATATAGGCTATGTTTGTGAACTCTGTTTGCTTCACTGTTACCTTCTGAAAACCTTGATCACATTGACCACAAATCTCATACTGTTTATTCTAGTTGCCCTTCCCTCTTGACAACTGTTTCTTGGGACCTAAGCCACCTATTGTATGTAGAGCATCAAACAACTCTAATCGAAACTTCCACCACAAAACTTCTCTTTTAATATCCAACTTTCATCACTTCTCCGCTTTGATATTGAGTGATAGATATTCTTAGATTTTTACTACTTTCAAGAGGTTATGAGTTTGTATTTTTTACTCTTCAATTCCTGAGAAGATGTTTTTAGCAAGAAAAAAAAACTCTTGAGAAGATGTAAGTATGTTGAGAGTGTTTGTCCTCACAAAGTTCTAAAAGATATCTGAGTTGCGAGTTATGCACGCACATGCCTTGGGGATTGCGGCATTGTCAAAAGAAACAAAAACTTGATTGCAGCTAACACTCTCAAAGTCGAGTTGTAAGAAAGGATTATGTACGAACCCATTTTCATACCATTAACCTTGTATGTCATCCTTAATGAATAGTGATCAGCTCAAGTGTGTGGGAATGATTGAGAAATTAAATTGGTTTGTTTTCCTTGGTTTTAGATGGGGAAAGAGGTCATTTGAATTGATTGGCTGAACCCATTTGGGTTGCCTACGTACCCCCTTACTGGGGTATCAACCATAGTTTCCAGACCCAGCCTGGGCACTGACTCGGTGAAGGTACTGGGTCACTGGTCCAACCAGTGGGTCATTAGTTATAATACATATTTATTTTTGTAAGTTGAAAGTCATTCTGGTGTGGTGGAAACTATGTCTTCTTGAGGTTTTTGAGAACCCATGTTCGAGCCCACACGCAAACAATTCGACCTTACAAAGAAATTCACTTAATAGTTTCATTATTAAATACTATCAAATATAGAATTAGTTAAATAAAAATTAAGTAACCAACAAACACATTCTAGTGCCATGTTGGTAAGGCCCTACTTCTTCCAAATTTAAAATGTGTTATGGATTGGGTCTGATAAAACCATCCGAGTCAAGCCAGTTTGGTAAGAAATCGGCCGGTTTATCCGGGTTTGTATCGGGTGTAATGCATAAACGATCTAAACTGTGACCCAATCCGGTTTGGAGACTGGGTCGCCGGTTTATCGGGTCAAACCGCTGGGCCAGGCCGGGTCTGATAACACTGGGATCAACCCACGTCGTAGTCCCCCCCTATTTCTGATGACCTTTATTTAGACCATTCTGTAAGTCTTCTCCTAGCCCTTGATCCTTCTTTCCCATCTCATAGTCCAAAATTACCCATTTGTTTCTCTCTACCCCTTTTGAGTTAAATTCTTGTGCTCTCATCTCATACAAGTGTTATGCTCTAGGCCTCTTATATATACATGTGGTGTCACTATTCATAAATATGGCTATAATAGATCAGTTCTCTGTTCCTCACTCATGCCAAGAAGTTCACGTAAATTAATATACATAAATCTAGAAACTTTTAAAAATAATAATGACCCGCCCAATATTAGGTTAGCTACATTTTTTTGAAAAAATTATTACAACAACTTTTATCTATTGGGAAATGGGAGTTCGCTAGTGAAAAAAAATTAATTTTAATGACGTACAAAACAGTTAATTTATAATAGCTTAAATATTTAGACTCACCAGCTTTCTATACAAATGGCAAACCCATTGACAAAAAAATCAATAGTAAAAAAAAACGATACAAGAAAAGTTTTATGCAAATATAAAATTATTATAACTCATAGAGCTCAACATTCTCAAATATTAATCTTTGCATTAAGTATTGACTAAAAAACAACTTGCTAATATTAGCGTGACACCATTTCAAAAAGTTTTTCTTGAATTTTCATCTATTGAGAAATTAGAGTTTATTGACTGAAAAATATTATTTTAAAGGCATGCAGAACAGTGAATTTAGAAGAGTTTAAAAAGTTAGAATCAGTATATATAAATGGTTCATCAAATTTTACTATAGGCCTTGAACTCCAATTTAGATGACGTAAGTTGAGCACTTTTATGAAAACATTGTAAAATATTGTGTAATGCTATAAAAAGGCAATATAGCAACAAAAATATTGTGTAATTCTATAGTAAATCTTAAATAATAACAACAAAAATAATAAGACCGCTTTGCTCTCTCTCTCTCTCTCTCTATTTTATAGCCTACTTTTAGGGAAATACTACTCCCATAAATGATGGAAAAGCAATACAAACATTTTTATAATGTTACACCACGATGCAATTGTTATTGTTTTCATAGTTTACCCGTAAAACCTTTTATTGTATCAATTTAATGTGCATATTGGCAGGAATGTGCCTACATATAATTGTTCATAATTAATTGATGTATACTGGGTAGAAACATAATATTTGTATTTTTATATTAAAAAAATATTAATGTTTTCATTCTCTAAAACTTTTACAAATTTATATATTTTTTGTTGTTTCATGAACAAAGTACATTCGGTGTTATAGATGCAATTTTAAATCTAATCATCATGAGTGAGTGCATTTGTTACCAACTTAATGTGGTCATCATCTATCTCGTAAAATGGCACGCGCATTTTGGCTTACAAACAATCAAAGGGAGGACATCAATAATGGGAGAAACATAAAAAAATGGTAAGAATGCGACACTTGCTTTCACGAGAAACATCAAGAATGGAAAGAATGGTTGGTTGCGCTTAATCGCGAGGACATGTATAGAGTTTAAAATCTAATGCTTTTATTTGCTTTAATTTCATTTAATGTTATAATGTTTTTTTTCCTTATATCAAATGATTTATTTGGAGGAGAAGCAATTATTATCGAACATTTTACGTGATGATTTTACAAAGACTCTTCTGGGAGTAGATATTGGAGACACCAACATCGGTGTGGCTGCACTACACATGCTTAATGGATTCAATCCCCGTGGCATTTGTAAGTCCATTTTTTATAATCTTTATTTTTGATAATGACTATATTAGTTTCTTGCTAATGTGGTGATCCTTGTTAGCAATTCGGGATACGACAAAAATTCGGTACGGGAATAATTCGAGAATTATTCGGTGACTCAAAAAAACGGTACGGTCAAATATTTTATCAAAAATTTGCAATATGGCAATTATGCGGTATTTAATTAATACGTGTTTTAAACGTTTGGTTGCAAAGATTTGGAAGTAAAAAATTCGTGATATTATGTTAGTAAATATTAATAATAGTTGTCATTCTTTACAACATAACAAACATAAAGCAATTTAGCTACGAAAATATTGAAACCAATTGAACGGTCAACATAGGTACTTTCATTTATTTGTTCTTGGATTGAAATTACAGTTCAAACTTCAAAATACAGACATCATGACATGACAATTTAAATATTGCACAAAAAGTATAAAAGCAAAGTTTTTGGATGAATTTATCACTAAGAATGTAAGAGTGATGGACTTAAAGTACGAGTGAGAATATAAAATACATAAAAAATAACAAAAGCGCAACCGAATTTTCATTCATTTTTTTTTCCTAGCCAAATTTTTGAAAAACTCGCCAAAATCCGAATTATTCGTTTCAAAACAAAAAATCGTGAATTATTTCGAATCTTTGAAACATTCTATAACACCCGACTATTTCTATTTATTATTTTTATAATATATGATTAATATTAATAATAAGAATAAATAAAATAAAATAAAAAGGATAAATATTAGAAAGAGATAAGGTAAATAAGATAAACCCCATTCCCTAGTTTAAGGGTTTTTGAAAAAAAAAAGGGTGTTTACATAGGAGTTTTACATGGAAAGTTTTAAACAGGGAGAGAGAGAGAGTTTTACAGGGAATGAAAAAAAAAAAAAAAAGAATGACAAAGATTATTGGGATTGCTTTCTGACAATTGTTACATGGTGTTTTTGGTTTTCAAGTTTTTATTTCTTCACGCCGCTCGTAAACATAACAGAGGTGAGAAAATTAAACCTTTCTCTTTATTATAATTGATTGATTATTATGGTTTATATTAGTTTTTCTATTTATTCTAGATTTTGGAACTAGGAGATTGACATTTATGGAATTGATCACTTTTGGTGTATTGAGTCACTGACTTGAAAGTTTTATGAACCGATTCAATTTCTTTTTGGTTGAGTCACTGATTTTGGATATAGACTAAATACTCTCTGACATAAATGGAATGTCATAACGTGGATTCAGCACAAAACAGTCATAAAAGCCAAGTATAAGTGTGTCGGTATTAGGGGTGTAATACGGGGCGGGGCAGGTCAACCGCGGGTCAAATAGTGATGGGGCGGGGCGGGTTGAAGTGTCATGTCTTAGTACCATCACCCGGCCCATTGGGTCAGCTTACGGGGCGGGTTTTGGGCGGGTCATCTGGGTCGGGTGGAAATTATCATTTTAACCCAATTTCACTAAAAAAAAAACGTTCTAATTCTGCAAGTAATATATTTCCAATTCACAGCATAGAGAAAAAATGGAATCAATCAATAAAAAATAAACAAAAATAAAAAAACTTGAATTTGAATCCAAAACCATATTTGTAAATTTGAAACTTATTTATTGTGATTTACCATTTGTAAATTGATTATTTTCCATAGCATGATAAAATGAAGATGGGAGCGAGGATCTATGGTACAAAACAATAAAATATAAACTAAAAGAATTCAAAATGAATACAAGGATGAATGATTTATCTTCTCCAAAATTCGAAAGTCGAATTTGAATTTTTGATATTTTCCCAATGTTCAAACTTGAATATGTGAAATTGATATTGAACTCATAAGTTTGTATTCATATCTCTCAAATTTCTACAAAAGTTAAAAGAAATTATAAACAAAATACAAAATTATTAGAGTTAGAGTTTTGAAATTGTGCGGGTCAACGGGGTTGGGTCAACGACTTTTGACATGGTGTGGGTTGGACGGCTTGACGGGTCGGGTTTGAACATAGAACCTACACCCATAGCCCGACCGCATAAAAATGGTGGCGGAGCAGGGCGGGTCTATTTTCGGGTCAGTGCGGGTTTGGGTGGCGGGTGAAGACCGAGTACCCTACCGGTTGATCGATGGATCAACGGTTTTTTTTACACTCCTAGTCGGTATAGATCTAAGGTAGAGATTACATGGCGAATATAGATTAATTTATGGTCTCACGTGAATGCTCTCTACACTTTGAATATATGGGTATGTTTGTATGGTCATTTGACCGGTTCTGGGGAAATGCACATTGTGTTGTAGTAGTGAAATCCCATACCATTGGCACTCTCCTCAACTTTGTATGTTCCAGCGGTCGATTAGCACGCCTTCAGATTACAAGTCTTTACTTTTTGTGCCTTCGACACCTTCCACCTTTAGTGTGTGGAAAGCTTCAGCACTTTCTTTTCAATGACAATGTATCTTCTTTTAGAAGTTGAAAAATCTTTGAATATAACCAAAAAAAAACCCCGATATTTAGAACAAAGATTGTGACATTTTAAAGTACGAGAATTTCACAAGTCTAATGATGGTCTTAGCATTACCCCTATGGGCCCTTTCACATATGTACTCTAGTGTTTTCAGTAATGAAGTTTTTTTCAAGAAATTAGTTTTGATGATTAACAATCTTGAAAGATTCAGAAAATTTGTTCATGTCAATAGTGATTTTATCAGGTGGTCTGCAAGACATGGATTGTTAGGAAGCATATATATACATTGGAAACTTTGGTTTTGTCAGGAATAAAAGTTCGTGACTCTGTCGAGAAGTTGACCCGTCAAAAATCAAGTTCTGTCCCAGTTTCGGAACCACGTTTTCACATAGTTAGGTTGTGCTTCAAACTCTTGTCAAAACATGAAAAAGTAAGTTTTCTGAGTCTTCTTTCTAACCCAATTGGCCTTGTTGCATTCCAAAGTCTGTGGTGGTAGATATGATGTTTGGAAGTTTGGTTATATTACAGAAAACAGTGCGTCAGAAATCAGTTTCTGTGCACTGTGGTCAAGTCCAGTTTTAGTTTAGTTAGAGTTTGAACTAGATTTTTATGAAAACATGAAAAAGTAAGATTTGGAAGTCTGCTTTCTATTCCAATTGGCCTCATCGTATTCCGAGGTCTGTGGAATTAATTATGGTGTTTGGAAGTTTGAGTGGCAGAAAATAATGCGTCAGAAATCAGTTTTTGCGCACTGTGTTCGATCTTAGTTTTCGAACATTTAGAATAAGATTGAGTTTTTTTTGTAAAACATAAGAAAGTAAGTTTTGTGTGTTAGCTTTTCAACGAAAAAATCCTCGATGTGTTTGGACACCTATGGAAAGCGTAGTGTCATTCAGAAGATAGTCCGTTAGTCCGTTAGAAATCTAGTTTGCTAAAAATTAGGATTTTTATCAACTTTGAACTATTTTTACTCCAAGATAGAATAACATTGGGACTTTGAGTTTTACATGAAAAAGTAAGTATATCTATCATAGTTTTCAAATAATCAAGTGGGGTATCATTTGGATGGCTATAGAAAACGTTATTGTTTTGGCGTTATTGTTTTGGCAAGTTATCTAGATAACCTACCATGTTTTCTTTTTAGGGGAGCTCTAGTTAACTTTTATTATTGCAATGAGATAAATGAGTTTACTTAGACATACGAGTGTCTTGAATCTTGATTGCTGAGTTTCACATTTGTATTATATTCTAAGTACAATTGTTGCATATACACTAAATGTTAATATAGATTTATGTTATCTCACGTGACATGTTACATATATATAATTGAGGAATGAAAGAGAAATGAAATGTGCAACCTTAAAACATGCATTCATATTGTTCTTTGACTTTGACTATGTGGCTGATAAGAACTATGAAGGCTTGATTCTAATCTTGAAAGATTTGGATACATAGGCAGCTTTAAGCAAAAGTGCAGCAACTACATCATACTATATTATATATTATATATTAGTTATTGTGATAACTATATGTAGACAATGTTAGTATTTAATTGCGTACATTTAAGCAAAAGTGCAGCAACTACATCATACTATATTATTTATTATATATTAGTTATTGTGATAACTATATGTAGACAATGTTAGTATTTAATTACGTACATGATTGTGGTTGTTTAAAATGTATTCACGAGACATTTAACAAATGCGTTATTCTTGATTGAACTTTTTGATATTTATGATTTTTATAATTGATAATGAGGTGAGTTGATTAGTTATTTTATTTGGAATCTTTAGTAATGAATAATTGTTTGAGACGGTGTTTGTTTTGTAATGAAAATATTATAATAAATGAGAACTCCTGAGTGTTAAAATCTGGTGTAAAAGTGTCCGGTGAAAATTTAATGTGTCGCCCACATCTTTAGATCTCTCCACGCCTCTTTGATGAAAAGAAATGTTTATAACTAATTATATCATGTGAAAAGCTGCCTTAAAGAGGAACTAAGACATTCGCCTTGTGGGTTGGCTGTATTTCTTGAATGTATGGGAATGTAGGTGGGTATTCCTTGAATGTGGCGGGAATGACCCAAGGTATTTATTGAATGTGCTATGAATGACATGTTAGTGTTATGATGGGTATTCCTTGAATGTGGCGGGAATGACTTAAGGTATTCATTGAATGTGCCATGAATGACCTGTTAGTATTATGATGGGTATTCCTCGAATGTGGCAGGAATGACCCAAGGTATTCATTGAATGTGCCATGAATGACCTGATATTTTGTTATGCCCAAAAGAGGCTTTGTGTATGTGTATAGAAAACCCAGAGATGGCTGTGACTCACAAGTTACGAGTTTACAAGATGAAAATATGTTTCCTAGAGGCGATATCCCAGCTTGGGACATATGTCTTATAGTGGTACTCGGTGTGAGTGAGGCACACGGATATATGTGATTTGGCAAATGTGTGTAGTGCAAATCGTAGAGTAGGAACTAAAGGTTGGGCTGTATTTTTTAATAAATGAGTCAACGAGATAATTAATAAGCAAAGTAAAATATTGATTTTACGTGTGCTGGAGTTATTTCATATGATGTATATGATTTCTTATGAGAAATGTTTATGTGGTTTGTGTGAGTTGATACTCACGAGGAATGAATGTACTCCTTGGTTGTGACTTTTTCCTCGTTCTCATAAGTAGACGAGTGATATTAAATAAAACATTGATTTTACATGTGACTGAGCTATATATTGCATATGAATATTTATGTATTATGATGTACATGATTTTTTACAAGGAAATGCATACGTGGTTTGTGTGAGTTGATACTCACGAGGGATGAATGTACTCCCTAGTTGTGATATATTTCCTCGTTCTCATAAGTAGATGAGTGGTTTTTAAGAAAAATATTGGCTTTAAATATGAGCGAGTGATTGGATATAATTGGTGATATATTATGATATGATGCATATAATTTCTTAAGAAGGAATGTTAATATGGTTAGCGTGATATGATGAATATGGTGGTGCAATATGAATGTTAATTATATTGGTGATATATTATGATATAATGGATATGGTGGTGTGACATGAATGTTAATATTGGCGATATATTATGCTAGATTATATATACCCATGATGGTTGTAGTAAGAGTGAAATAGATGTATACTATAAATGATTACGTTTGGAAAATCTAACTTTGTTTTGCAGGAGGGTAGAACATATTAACTTTTTATGCAGAGACGTTGTCCTACCCTAAGATGACATGCTGGCTTAAAGGTAAAGTGTATCAAACTCATATTTAAATAAGTTATCATATGTGTGTGTAATAAGTTGAATGTAAGTGGAAATTATATTGTGAGTTATTTTGGAAAGTGAGCATGATGAATACTGTTATCTGAGATTTCTTAGAAATGTATATTGGGGGTTGAAATTTTATTTGGAAAGAAACTGCAAGCCGTTTTGAGAATACGGAACTAACTTGTCTTCCAAGTTGAAATGATTGAATAGTATATTTCTTTATTCGAAAGATATGAATGTATTGCTATTTTATATTTAGTCTTACTCATACCAGCAAATTCAATTTGCTGGCCCATGTTTGCTTTGTTTTGCAACGTGGGTGTGTTCTTAGAAACATAGATGGTGGAATGCAGTGGATGAGGACACGTGATTTGAGTTGCTCTTGAAGTCTTCTGGTTTAAGTTTTTCTGAAGTTTACGGTTTTGTTTTGAGACAGATGTAATAGAGTTGGTTAGCTTCTTTGTAGTTTAATAATGTGATGAAGAGTTGTTCTTTTTAGTTTTCTTTTGATTTCAGTTTTTTTTTATATCGTGTTTGATAACAGGGTATTGGGTTTTGTTTCACCCCGGGTTTCCAGATGATTGAATATCATTGTTTTAAATATTGTCTGGAAATTTGGGGTGTGACACATTCGGAAGTATTATACATATTGCCCTTCAAAAATTCGATTCTTGAATAATTCGGCGAATTGCTAACAAGAGTGGTGATTAGTTCTTGTCATGCACTAACATAGTTCATTCCAATTTTGTATTGGTTTTTACTTAGGTAGGGAGAAAGAAGAACATTGCGATGAATACATGAACTACATAAGGTACATGATTGTTACCGTCTCATTAGGTAAAATTATATTTGTTGTAAATGTGTATAAGCATTAGATGAGTTAAAATACTAGATTGTAAATGTGTATGAACATTATATGAGTTCACATATTAATACGAGATTGTAATGGTGTTGCAGAGTACGAAATGATTTTCACTAGAATCGGGAAAAGTCTAACTTATTTGGAGACGTATTCTACACCTATGGGGACGAGCATTACATTTCAATGGTATTTTATGATTCTTTGTCTTACTTATGGAAATATAATTCAAGATATCATGGTTTCTCATAAAATCAATAGCTTCCATTCTCATTTTTATATATAGGAATTTATAAGATGATTCGAGCAAAATGTTGAATTTATGAATCTCCCATATAAAAAAAGCAAAAGCTAATGGATGATATTGGAGTTGCAAAAGTAATACTAGATAAGGTTCACTTGATAGAAAAAATTGGAATGATGGGCTCTTCATATTACTCGATCTGCACTTTGTTGTCAATTTTTGTATATTTTGTCTTGAATTTTTCATGAAAAGTGAGTAGTAATATGTGGGCAGAACTTGATGAGGAAGACTGCCTATTTTGTATGGTATCATACTATAGCACCTTGCAAGTCAATAACTTTATAAATTGATTTGTTGTATTGGGTAAAAAAGATAGTTTACGTTTTATGTTTTGTGTTAATGAGTTATATATGTGGACGTGTTATGTTTTTTTTTTTTTTTTTTAAGAAATAGAGATTGTTTTGTAATTGCAGCAGTTTTGTAATTTGAAAATTAAGAGGGAACAAGATGTTTAAAAAAGGAGATACTCTTTTCCTCAATTTTTCTTTGAATGGAGGCTAACCTAAGAGAGAGAGAGTCTTTTTTGAGAGAGAATTATAGTTAGAGATATTAAAGAATAGATTTTTGATATAATTAAACTTGTAATTAAAAGTGTATAGCTAAATTGATTTACAATTGAGAAAGAAGAAGATGAATTGTGAATAGCAGTTGATTTAGATATATGGTTGATCACTTGGAAAACAATGTTTTGGAATAAGACAAATATAAGGTTGTTAAGAATGTTTTGTGAACAACACAAAAAGTCCTTGAGTTTTTGTGAAAAAATTATTCTGCCTAAATTAATACCCAAAAGGCTTGTCATTGATAACAAATAAATAAGGTCATTTTCAAATAGACCCTTACATTTTTGGCTTCTTTAGGATATCACCCTTATCTAGCCATCTCAGTTATTTATTTATTTATTTTTTTGGCAAGCCTGTTTTAAATGAGATAAGTAACTCTTTTAGAGGGTTAAGGCAGACCCACCAGTTACATTGAAGGACCTTAGCCCGAAGGCTTACATTGCCTGAAGGCTCATCAACCTCGAAGGGTCTCGCCGATGCGCCATTTTAATTTGAGTAGACCCAACCACCTCCACTTTGTCCATGAAGACTTTCTTTTGCTCTTCGGTCCACCCATCATAATAGCACCTTGTCTCTAGCCCGTAGGCTCACTTGGCCCAAAGGCCCATCACATAATTACACAAGAAATAAATCCCAACCAACACTTGGTGAGATTCGAACTTGCAACCTCTCCCATGAGGAGAGGGGTACACAACCAATTGAGTTAGAAGCTCTTGTGTTTTTTTGTGTGTAGGCAAGCTTGATCTCAGTTATCTTTTGAGTGCTCAAGTGTTTTGTCATTTTCAAACATAATTAACTAAATATGACCAGTAAGGAGGTTGACTTAAAAATAATATGTGGAATGAGTTTCATCCCAAATAAACCCAAAATTTAGACACTCTCAAATAATAATGAATCATGGTTGGTGCATGTATATTTTCAGCAAGGCTAACATTAAAGAACGTCAACTTGGCAAACCAAAAATGACTTGAGAGTTTAAAAGTCTGTTTTAAGTCAATGCATCACTCTCTTTATTCTTTTACATAAACCCTAAGGCTTGTGTACATTTGTTTCAACTTCACATTCCATTTTGGCATTCTACAATTCTTTGTAATGGCAAAGAGTGAATCATTTGACTTTGAAAAGTAGTTTGCTTACTATGGAGCATATCATAGAAACCCCATCAACTATTTCATTCATATGTTGTTTGTTTGGCCTATTTTGTTCTCATTTCTTGTTTTGCTAACCTTCACACCTTCTTTTCTCAAACTTCCTCACATTGAGTTATCTCCATTTGGAAACTTGGTATTAAACTTTGGGCTCTTCCCCACTTTGAGTTAATATCTTGTTTTACATATCTATTGATAAAAGAGCTGGTTCTTTGGCTGCTGTTTTTTGTGTTTTGAGTTGGGTTGGTGGAAGTTTGCTTGCTGGATGGTAGACTTGGGTATTCTCTTGCTTGGAAAGTAAGCAGTCTTTATTTAATTTGGTGATTGATTTTAATTACCATATTTGATTGTTAATTTGTTGTATTGTTGTTTACTTGTGCTATATAGAGTACAAATTTGTTCACCAGCATATTTGCTGGTGAAATCTACTAATACTATAAAGAGACAACATGTATTATTGAAACTCTCCTATTTCTATTTTGTTTAGAGAAACTAAATAAAAAATAGAGGCCGGATCTTCTCCACCCGGGTGGAAAACATTAGTCATTACACCTTACAAAATATTATTAACACATGTCCCCTTATTTAACACCTAAAGTAACGGTGTTACTTAAAACAAAAAAAAATCATTACAAAAATTAATTGTAATAAACATCAAAACATAACTTAATTATAATCAAATCATCAAAACACTAATTGTAATAAACATCAATAACTTTTGATTGATATTGATTTTCAATATTAGGTTGAAAATTAATTAAATTCCTTTCATCAATTTGATTTTTACAAATTAGTAATTTGATGATTGGGTTTTGAGCTTTAATCATAATTTTGAATAATTTCATCTTTTTTACTTCAAGTTGAGTTTTAATCAGTTATTTGGATTATTTCTTGAGTATTAATCAAATGCTGTGAAGTTATGTGATAATTTATGATTGTATTTTCGACTTTCATTCAAATCCAAATGTGGTTTTTCTATTTCAATGGAAAATTTGGCAATTTCATTGAAGTAATAATAAGAATATTGTTGAAGAAGAGAGAACATTTTTGAAAACAAAATGGTGGAGCTTTTTTTTTTTTTTTTTTTTTTTATTTATTTATTTTTTTTTCCATTTTCCATCGATTTTTCCTTTTTTTTGTAGTGATTTTTTTTTTATTTATTTTGTTTTTTGAATAAAAGTCGAAAATACAATCATAAATTATCACATAACTTCACACCATTTGATTAATACTCAAGAAATAATCCAAATAACTAATTAAAACTCAACTTGAAGTAAAAAAGATAAAATTATTCAAAATTATGATTAAAGCTCAAAACCCAATCATCAAATTACTAATTTGTAAAAATCAAATTGATCCCGTAGAAAGGAATTTAATTAATTTTCAACATAATATTGAAAATCAATATCAATCAAAAGTTATTGATGTTTATTACAATTAGTGTTTTGATGATTTGATTATAATTAAGTTATGTTTTGATGTTTATTACAATTAATTTTTGTAATGATTTTTTTTTTTTTTTTGGTTTTAAGTAACACTGTTACTTTAGGTGTTAAATAAGGGGACATGTGTTAATAATATTTTGTAAGGTGTAATGGCTAATGTTTTCCACCCGGGTGGAGAAGATCTAGCCTCTAAAAAATATATCCAGAGAACCAAAAAAAAAATGCCAAGATTTTCTCCCCAAAACATGGTACTTCTTAAATGCTTATTCTATCCCTCCAACGAGTTTCTTCTTCTTCTATCCCTCGTACTTCTTAAATGCTTATTGTATAAATTTTCAGCATACCACATAGATATAAATGCTTATTGTATCTCGTTTCCAAGCCATTCAAATGTTCAATTAAACCAAATAAAAAAAAAAGAAAATAAAACTAATTATAACTACTGTAATTTGATAATACAAGAAGAAATCTCTCATTTAATTTTGGTTATAGTATTTTGTTGGTATCATACCTAAGTAGGATTTACTAAAAAAAATTATATGAAAAAAAAAGATAAAAGAGTAGAGAAGACGATGGAGGGAGAGAACGGAAGTTGGAGGGAAATTTCTTTTTTGGTTTTCTTGATATATTCTTTATTTAGTTTCTCAAAAAAAAAAAAAGAATTCGGACTCATTGTAGTAATACACGGGTCTCTTTATAGTGTTGGTAGATTTCACCAGCAAATATATTGGTGAACAAATTTGGACCATGCTATATATACCCTTTGATTGTATTGAAGTGTCTGTTATGTTTCTAGGTATAGGATTAAGTTCCACTTCAATTTTTTTTTTTATATTTGTTCAGATTAATTGGTAGCGTTACTGTTTGTTATTGAAAAAAGGGAAAAAGAAAAGCTCAATTGAAAAAATAAAAGCTAGTGAGAAGATAAGATAAGGTTTAAAATAATTAAGTACTCAGATCTTGTCAAGTTTAGGGTAGAATCCGGATCAGAGTATCAGACCCAAATGGCCAAACCTACTCGAGTCAAAGATCTAAAACCATAGCCCGTCCATTTCATAGTTTGGTATACTTGAGAAATCAATTTGGGTCAAGTCGGATATGGGTGAAAATGCGTAAATGCTTAAATGCGTCAACGTTTGGGACCTGATTCCAAAAAGAATATGAATATATTGGGCGGCTAAGTCGCCCAGGTTTAATATGCTCAGATTTAGCTCATTTTTAGATGAGATTTAAAATTTTAAATCTGTTCAAGCTTGTTGGATAGTTTACACACATGAACGAACCAAGCAGCCTGAGTAGCTCAGGTAGTCTACCTTGTAGTGTTGGTATTCAAGTCTAGCCAATTGAGCTTCTTTATGTTCAAGCTCGGTTCATATAATTATACGAACGAGCTATAAATGAGTCAAGCATAAGCATCTAGGCTCATTTTCACCTTTACAAATGCCATACTCATTTTTCTCTTACCTAACCCGGCCTTGAATGCACATGAGACTAGGGCTGGCCTGAACCCTCAAGGTTAATTAAAAGGGTGAACTAGTGTTACCCCTCTACAAGATGAGCCAATTAGGGGGATGGGAAATTAGAGTCTCCCCCCTAAACACACGGTCAACTTGGTTTGACAGTTAACTTTCAAGTCAAACAATTGAAAATGACATAAATGCCCCCACCTAATTAAAATTGAATTTTGTTTTTGAAAACAATAAAGGCATTTGTGTAATTTTCAATTGTTTGATTTGAAAGTTAACGGTCAAACCAAATTGACCGTGTGTTTAGGAGAGGGAGACCATAATTTCCCATCTAGTGGAAGGGAAATCCTAATTGGCTCATCTAGTGGGAGGTAATATTAGTTAACCCTAATTAAAAAGGCTACTTTGTTTGAGATTTTGAGGATTACATGCTTTAAAGGTTTGGATGACATCTCCCGTTTGGGTTTAAGATCATAATGAAACAGATTGTTTCTAAACATGACGAATCGATGAAAAAATTCTTGCACAAGTCAGATCAACGAGTTTTGCACAAGTCAGATCAAGGTTAGGTCGCCTCAAAGTATAACAAGTTTTTGTAGAAAATGTGAATTTGCAATTGTGTAAATGTACAATTGTGATCCGACCAATTCGATATTTATTGTAGCCAAAGAAAACAGAATGTATTATTACCTAGAATTTGCATAAACTCTTGTACTTCAAATTTACATGTCAATGTCCTCAAGAATATACAAAAACATTCAATCAATTACGAAAAGGAAAAAACACACTGAGACACTTCTAGAAATTGTTCTATTGAATGTTATAGTTGGAGGAAACACTCTTAATTTCTGCCTCTCATCTCTCTTTTACACTAAGGTATTTACATTGTTAGCAACTAGCTAGATATCACAAAATGAATGATGATAAAAATTAGAAAGCTCATATCCGCCGTGTTTGTTAATCGTCTAATCCACAACTAATTCAACTGACTAGTTATATCAATGAAGGCCTCTTCGTCACATGGGATTGTTAGACCACCCATTGGATGATTGAATCCAAACTCTTCCTCGACTTGATTTAACAAGTCATGGAACAAGGAATGGTTCAAGTACGATATTGGAACCACAAATCGTTTCTTCTCGCTGCTCTCCCCAACGTAAACTGCAATGTGCCCTTTAGGAACAATCAAGTTTTCCGTATTTGACACAGACCATCGAAGACTTCTCTTAGGACTATAAATAATAGCTGGTAAACCAAAGGCCATTGGATGATATGGTGCAAGAATAAGAGGAAACGAAGTGTATAAACTATAAAGGGTCTGGGGAACTAAAGAAATGAGTTGAGGACTTGGGAATAGAGCAGATATAGGTGTGTATTTATAGAGATGAAATGGCCTGAAGAAATTTCCCAACTACTATGAGAATAGTGAAGTAGGTCACATTGATATGTTTTCTATTGCAACATGCATGCCCTACCAAAAAGTGTCTGTTAGATGTGAGATATAGCAAGATTGGATTTGGGATTATGCATTTATGCAGAGCAACTACTTATGAGTGATATAGAAATTGAGGCAAGCTCATAGACATGTCCTGTGATGAATCATATGAGTTTGTCTGATAATTTAAGCTTTGTGTACTTGTTGGTCCCATTGATCCTTTGTTTTCCTGCAACAGGACGCCCGACCTGTAACAAGAAAACAATACCAAGGACACCCTAAAAGTGGAAGTGGACAACTAACCTACCAGCTGGACGGAAAACAACCTAATCAATTTCTGCCTACTTGTTGAATTGTAGAATGTTAAATTATGCTAGAAGATACATATAATGGTTAGCTGGTTAGGTTAAAGTGATTGAATGGTGAAGAAGAAGAAGAAATGATGGAGGCACAAGAAGAAGGTAGGGTTTAGAGTATATTTTATTCTAACCTACAATTCATATATTTATACTAGGTGATGGACTTAATAAAAAATAGCAACTACTTAAATTAGGTACGGTCTCACACTTATAGAATGCAGATTTTGGGTTTAATTTCCCTGCTACTTAAATGGTTGCACAAAAACCCCCTCTAACCGAACACATGCATAAAACCTCCATATTATTTAAAACATAACATTAAAGCCAAAATAGACCAAAATACCCCTGTAAAAATTGGGCTGACGTCATCAATCTTTACTTATAATTTCGGCTTAAGGACAAACCGGGCTGACGTCATCCTATGTAAATTTGTATTTACATATGACAATATAAAATTACAGTCTTCTTAACCTATTTAAATTTAAATTTTCATATGAAATTTTTTTTCATAAGAAAATTTAAATTTATATTTACATATGAAAATTCATATTTACATAACCTGTGTCACCTGTCAGTTGTCAGAAAAAATGTCTATGAAATTTCATGTTTGCATATGTAAATTTGTATGCACATATGTAACTTCATATTTGCATATGTAAATTCATATTTCCATAACCCGCGTCACTTGGTTAGAACTCAAATGTAAAAAAAACGTCTATAAAAATTCAGTGACTATAAATATAGTTTTACAAAATGTGTCTATATAACATCAAAATGAGCAATCAATGGAGCAGCGCCACCAAGGCCAGCCGGACGACGAGAAAGAGGAGCTTGAATAGGTTCTACAGTAGGTAGAATTTCAGGGGTCCTATTTAAACCAGAATCGTGCAATTCCCCAATTGAAGGAGACTCTTCTTTCTTTTGTTTATCCTGAATTTCCAACATTTCAGGCTCCTTGACCACATCCTGACTACTAGAGCCTTCATCAATGTTCACACTGGCATCGGGAACATGTAAGTTACGAGAATCTTTTCTTCCAAATTCTACTACATCCAAGTATCAGTCATGTCCATTCTTAATTTCTCTCTCTGTCTCTTCATTAGCAGAAAAAGAGATAGCATTGGTTACATTTTCTGTTTATGGAGTCTGAATCTCTTTCTTAACAAAGGTATCCACATGAGCAGCAATTTGTCTCAGTTCACAACTCTGGTCACTTTCAGAGATCTTCTCTCTGGACTCAATCCCTTCGAAAGAGACAATATCATCAGAACCAACATTGTCGGCATCTGAAGAATTCGCAAGTATAGCTGGCTTCTCTTCTAATTCCAACCTAATAAAAAAATTTAAAAATAAAAAATTCATCTTTTTATTATTAGACTTCAAACTCTAACCGAGTGCTTCGAATCAAGAAAGATAGCTTGATAGAGAGGAACTCACCAGGTAAAAGATGTATTAAGACACTAACAAGTTTGTCGAGAGAACTGAAAACAAGGCTACATCGCCACACGATCAGCGCCACGCCAATGGTCCCCTGTTGTAGGATTCGTAAGGTTATATCATCAAAAACATGATCTATGCAAATCATCCATACAGAGCATATGTGTAAAGAGTGGCAAGATACCTACCCTGCAAAGGAGAAGCAAACCATGAAAAACTTTTCATTTCTTGGAAACAAGAGAAGCATGACCAAGAAAATTGTATTGGCATAGTAGCAAAAATCCTACAAAAATACAATTGCAATCATGAGACAATATAAAATCCCTAGATAAATAAAATAGTATTTTTTTTATACAATAAGCATTTATCTGTTGTCTACTTTTGCCTACGTTTGGCCTACTCTTTGCATATAGTCACAGTAGGATTCAAACAATTTGAAATGGCTTCCTTATCTAGCTTATCAAAATCATTACAAGTACAACACAATTACTTTATAAAACTCAGACAAAAGCAGGATGATGAATGACGATGCTGTCAGTCTTAATTTGAACTTCTTTTCGTATCAAGAATTATAGATTTTCTTTTCTGGATGAACTCCCTACCAGTTTATGGAACTTTCAGAATATACCAAGGTCAATAAGTACACTATTACCAAATTACTTGAGACATAAAACTGCTCACCAGAAGATAGTAATGCCATTTCATGAATCGATAGTATATCTATCGGAGAGGAACGAATGTGATGAAAAACAAACAATATACATACGAAATATCTTGTGGTCCTGAAACCAGGAAAGTTACAAGTAAATAATTTGTTAACAAACACATTTCTCCTTTCAAATAAACTTCTTACTCACTTGCACCCAACAAGAAGCAAAATGTGCCAAAGCCAAGAACTCCACATAGATGGGTCACCTACATAATTAACAAACCATCAAACGAAATTAGTCCATCTGAAGCTTGCCCATCAACCCAAACAATTCCAAAATCGAAACTTTAACAAGAAAAAATCTATAAAGAAACAAACACACACCTTGGTAATAAATCTTTCATGTTCCTCAGCTTGTTTTGCAATTTTAACAGCTTGTTTTGACAATATCTCTTTCGTTTTCTCCTTTGTTTCGGCAACTTTCTACATATTAAACATACACAATATTAAACAACAAAAGAACCAATCATTACTAAGGAAGTCAAATCGTGTTATCCAAGCAGATGAATCGGTGTTTTTCTCAATTGAGAAATAAAATAGGTCAAATCGTGTTATCCAGATGAATCGGTGTTCTTCTTGGTCGAAATTTTGATTAATATGGAAAAGGGTAAAACGGGTAATAAAATAAAATAGGAAATAGAAATCGGATTGGAATTTTGTTGTTATTGGAGAGCAGGGAGTTTTTGTGATATGGGCCGATAAATTGGGAGGTTATGTGATATGGGCCGATAGGAAGGGGTTTACACTCATCCAGATTCAAACCAAGGGGCTGAGCCCCATTTCTTGTTATAGAAAGTGTGAGACCGACTCTACATACTTCAACACCCCCCTTAAAGCTGGAGCATAGATATCGCTCATGCCCAGCTTGTTACCAATATAATTCAAAACTGGACGAATCACTGGTTTGGTGAAGATATCAGCTAACTGATCTCGAGAAGCCACATAAGGAGTACTTATCTCCTTTGTTTCAACCGGGCTGAGCATGTTGTCATACTCAAAATATATATCGAATGACAGTGACCTGTATCTATAGAATAACCCGATTGAAGTGTAATCGGACTGAGCAGTTTTGTAGTAACGCTCAGATATAAATAAGTCTATATAGTTGAACCCTTGATAGTGTTATCATAGACAGTTTCAGAAAAGATTATCCCAGTTAGCCTGAAACGTAGCTGGGCTGAGCTTTTTTGCTATGAAGCTCAGAGATGATGTTAATGCGCAGAGTTTGATTCTATACATATTGTCTTCGGTTTAGAGGATCAATGTCATACAACCGTACCAAGCGATGTTCTCTATCCAAACTTGGCGGTGCCTCCAAGGGATAGATTACATCCAACACTTGGGTTTTTAAAGTCCTAAAAGTTCGGAGTTACCCAGTTCACAAATAGGACCTAGCCAGAGGGTCGACGCCATTTACTCAGACCAATGCACAATGCGCTTCTGTATGTTGGCTTTTTGAACTTTGGGGATTTGTGTTTCACATTGAAGCCAGGCAAGAGGCTCAAAGCCATATACCTGGACCCGATACTTTAGTCGTACGAGACATTTTTCAAGCCTGACGCGCTCGCAGCACTTGCCTTATCACCGGCCTCAGTAAATTATAAGGATTTGAACAGGTAAGAGGGACGTATGCTCTGGTCTGTACCAAGCTAGACAATTGATGCCATTCAGCTGGGCTTCAGAGTATACATGAAGTATTCCATGCACTTCCAAGTGCAAATGTTGGAGCTTGGAATTTTTGCAAGTGAAAATGAGGCTTTTTCACTTGACTGGGCATGCTGAGCATTTGAACCTGGTTTTGTAAAGTTGATAGAGATTTGATCACAAAGTCTTCTATACCAGCTAGGTTCTCTTAGGTTTGAACCTGCAGAGTGTCTAGTTGGAGGGGTTATCCACCAGTCTGAACTTGACCAGGCGCTGTGCACTTGAATTTAGATTTATGTAGTGTAGCCGCACTCGGGTTATCAAAATTCTTAGCTTTTCTAATGACCCAGTCACCAGGTTTGAAGACACGTTTTTTGAGTTTTCTATCATGACTGCACTTCATGTGTTCTTGATATTTGACTAATTGCTGAAGAGCTGTATCTTGGCGTTCATCAATAAGAGCTTTGTCGTAAGCTAAGACTTCATTTTCAACTCCGGATTTTACTGCTTCAGTTCTAGTTGTTGGAACCATGATTTCTGTTGGGAGTATTGCTTCTGCACCATATGCTAAAAAGTATGGTGAAAAACATGTGGATCTTCTAGGAGTAGTCCTATATGCCCATAAGACAGCGGGCAGCTAACAAACCTAGTTGCCTTAAGCTTCAATAAGCCTTTTCTTAAGGGTATCTAAGATTACCCTATTAGTAGCCTCCACTTGGCCTTTTGCTTCAGGATGGTAAGAAGCAGAAAAGTTGTACTTTATGCTCATAGACCCACAGAATTGTTGCATCTCTGTGGAGCCAAACTAGGAACTGTTATCTGATACTAATTCTGAAGGTACTCCGAACCTGCAAATAATATCACACCACAGAAATCGCTTTACATCTACAATAGTTATTGAAGCCAAAGTTGTGGCTTCGACCCACTTTATAAAGTAGTCGGTATCCACCAACAAAAAACGAACTCTTCCAGGTGCCCTAGGCAAAGGTCCCATGATGTCGAGCCCCCATTTTGAGAAAGGCCAAGGGCTGAGAATTGGGTGCAATTATGTGGCTGGTAGTTTTCCAACTTTAGCATATTTCTGGCACGACACACAAATTTGAGTGATTCGTTTTGCGTCTCTTTGCATGTATGGCCACTAATAACCCTGCGTTAAAGCCTTGTGGGCAAGACTGCAACCTTCTGAGTGATTCCCACAAACACCTGCATGAATTTCTTTAAATATCATTTCGCCTTGCTCTGGGGTAAGACATCTTAACTGTGGGCGAACCCCATTGGCCTTTTGTAAAGTCGAGCTACTGTTTCTTTAGTGAACAATACTGCGAATTTTCATGCCTCTCGCTTAACCTTCTGAGATAAAGCTTTCTCTGTGGGGAGATTCCCTGAGTTCAGATACTCGATGAAGGGCAGCCTCCAGTCAAATTTTTCCAGTGCCAAGATTTCTAAGTTCATTATCTCTAAATCATCAAGAGTTTCCTCTTCAGATTCAGACTTTTCATTTTCAGTGGGGATGAAAATACTGCCAAGGTTACTAGGGTTCATTCCTTGATTTGAATCATTGACTATGGGATGATTTCTTTTAAGTTGTTTGCGTAAGGATGCCAAAGTTTGGTGATCCTCAGCATCAACTGGATCTTTAGATTCTAAAGATCCACGATCCACATGTTCTCTTTTTCTTCGTCAAGTGTTAACAACACATACTTATAATGCATTACACTCTATAACATATGCCTCATGAAGTCCCATTGGTTGTAGATTGATGCTCGGCTCCTGTTTGAAATCAATTTGGATTTATCTTGGTTCATCTAGCTGGATAGCTGCAGAGAGGTAAGCTAGTGCATCAGCGTGCCTAATTTCATTCCTTGGCCTTTGATTGATAGAGATTTTGTCAAATTGCATAGCCAATTTGTGTATGATTTCCAAATATGCTGCCATCCTTTCATCTTTTGCTTGAAAAGTACCACCAAATTGATTAGCCACCAAGCGAGAATCTGTTAGCATTTGAATGTTCTTTGCTCCTAGCTTAAGTGTGGCGTTTATACTATAGATAACGACCTTATATTCGGCTTCATTATTAGAGGAAGGAAAGCCTAGTTTGACTGATCTTTCAATTTTCTGTCCTTCAAGTCTGATAAGTACACAACCTAGACCAGACCCAGATGCATTTTTTGAACCATCGGTGAAGATGGTCCAGAGAGTTTGATTATTGTTAAATCTATGCTCGCCCCCAGAATCAGATGTACTGGGTAAGAACTCCTCAGTTTGTGCAGGGAACTGAACAGAATGATCAAGAAGTTGTTCAACTTTTGCTAATTCTGGACTTAGTTGGATATCATCCACAGAAAAATCTGCCATAAGAGAGGCTAGAGCATGCCTTTTTTCTGCAGTCCTTGGCTCATAAACAATATCATATGTGCTGAGGTAACTTGACCATTCAAACAACCTATTTGATTCCTCCTGTTTGTCGAAGGTCTTTTGTAGAGGATACTCCGTATAGACCTTCACCGTTCTCCCTTGAAAATACGGTTTCAATCGCTGAGTTGCATGTAATAAGGCCAATGTGACTTTCTCAATTTTGGAGTAACGACTTTCTGCTGCAGTTAGTGTCTTGCTAACAAAATAAACCGGCCTTTCTTCAGAATCATCAACAAAAATGACTACACTGGCTGCAAAGTCAGTTGCAGCAAGATAGATTCCTATAGGTTCTCCAGCCTTTGGGCTAACCAAAATTGGGGGAGAAGTAAGGTAGGCTTTGACTTCAACGAATTGAAAGCCTTTTCACAATCTTCATTCAAGGTGGATGCACCTTTCAGAATCTGAAAAAATGGCTTACATTTGTCAGAGTATCGAGATATGAAACGACCGAGAGCCGCAACAAGGCCTAAGAGCCTCTGTACTTCCTTTCTACAGGTAGGGGGTGGCATTTCAAGAATAGCTTGAATTTGCTCAGGGTTAGCTTCAATTCCCCTGTGGGTCATCATGAACCCTAAAAATTTGCCTGAAGATAGGCCAAATGAACACTTGGCAGGGTTAAGCCTCATTTTGTATTTCTTTAGTCGATCAAATACTTTTTGTAGGTCAGCAAGATCGCTTTCTTCCTTTGACTTCACAACCATGTCGTCAATATAAACCTCCATAATAACCCCCATAAGATCAGCAAAGATAGTATTAACAAGTTTTTGGTATGTGGCCCTAGCATTCTTTAGGCCGAACGACATAATAACATAGCAATATAGACCTCTGTCTGTGATGAATGTTGTATACTCCTAGTCATCATAGTGTAGTACAATCTGATAATATCTTGAGCTTGCATCCTGATAACCCATAAAAACTAAACTAGAATACTCTAACCTTATTCTTACGGTATCAATTATTTATTTCTTACTCTCACATATATATTCATGCAATATATAGAGTACGGAATCGTTTCACTCTTAACTCTCTAGACTTAAACGAATTCAACTAATCAAACACAAAGAACAATGGTGAGAGTAATGTGTGATGTGAAATTTCTATACTATCATTCCCAACACAAGAACAATAATAACAAGTCATAATTTAATAACTAATTTAAACTTTATAAATCTAATTTTAACAATAGTGTAAGAATCAAAATGAAGACAACCCAATTTATGAATTTAAAACAACTAAAACTAAATAAGAATTTAATCAATAACTAAATTAAAATAAAAACTAATACTTTATTATAAAACTAATAGTAATTCTAAATAATAATCTACTTTTTTCTAACATTAATTAATTGAAAGGTAAAAACTAGATCTAAAACAAGCTATTCTAACTAATTAATGGAGTCTAACCTAATTTTCTAATCTAGATCTAGGTATGCTTAAGAGCTAAGTCTTCTCCATACAAATGGAGGAGACCATATCAACTTTTTCGTGCATGGGCTGAGGAGCTATGTTTTGGGCGGAAAATCGAGCCCAAAACCCAATTTCTCTAGTCTACAGAGGCCTTTTAAGTTGGATTTGACTTCTATGGACTTTTCGCCCACTTCTTCTCCTCTGATTGGGTCAAGGGTTGGATCAATGGAAAGCTCTTTCCGAGCTGGTCGTTTTGACATAAGGTAGGCCCAATTCCAAGGTCTGAGTCCAAAGATACAGCCTTTGGAAGTTATACTGACTTTTATGCGCTGTTTCTGCCCGCGTTGACTTTGACTTTTCAGCTTTGACCGGGTTTTAAAAATGTTTTTTCTCCTTGAATCTTCGCCTTTTATCATAGAACTTCTTAGCAACCAACCCTTGCTCCTTAATCTCGCAAAAGGGACGCATTTCTGTACATATTCGACTCCAATGCCTGAAATACACAAAAACACGATAACAATACTAACTTTTACTTATTAATCACATAATTGGTCAAAAGCGATATTGTTAAAGGGGTTAAAAATACAATTTTGGGCTCTTATCACATCCATAAAAGATAGATTCTTGAAACCATATGTTGCATCCACCATATCTAAAATTCTGGGTATAGGATAAGGATACAGTGGGCAAGCTTCATTCATGTCTGTGAAGTCGACACAAATCTGAGCTTCCCATTTTCTTTTGGGTACTGCTACAATGTTGGAAACCCAAGTTGGGTATTCAACTAGTCGAATAAATCTAGCCTCCAATAACTTGTCAATCTCCTTGTTCACTAAGAGTTTCCTGTCTGGGGCCATTTTCTGTGGTTTCTGCCTTACCTGTTTGACTTTCGAGTCGATGCCTAATCTGCGACAAGCGATGCTGGTCAATTTCGGGCATATCTATTGGATTCCAAGCAAAGATAACTATGTTATTTTCAATAAGGCCACCAAAACCTCTTTCTCTATTTCAGAAAGTTCTTAAGAGATGAAGGTGGTATGACTTTCTTCTTCTCTTATCTACACTTCTTTCAATTCAGCTTATCGACTGTTAGAGGTCCTTTGGTTGGTGCCTCCCGAGGTGGTCTGGCTGCCCTCGGTGGTGCTCTAGTCCACCCCTGCTGTAATTGCTATTTCTGCTCAGCATTGAGAATGGTGTGCCCTCTGACTTCAGACTTTTTATAATCATCCATTGCATGCTCATGGCAATTCAGAGATGCAATCTGGTCATTTCGGATCTTACAAGTTCCCTCTGCTGTTGGAAACTTAATAGCTATGTGGTAAGTGGACACCACTGCATGCATTGCATGAAGCCAATCTCTGCCTAGAATGACATTATATGTGGATGGGAAGTCTACCATAACAAAGTCAACTCCTACAACCTTAGGACCTACTGTGGTTGGCAAATTAATTTTACCAACCTTTTTAGTTGGAGCACCATCAAAGCTGATAATTAGAATATCATCTTCCTGAATAAGATCATCATTGAGATTCATGACAGAATAGCATCCAGAGAATAGGATACAGGCATAGCTGCCGGTGTCAATCAAAATTCTTTGGACTCTACGGATGCCAACCCATGTTGTAATCACCACAGCATCATTGTGAGGATAGTATACTCCTCGCTCATCTTCTTCAGTAAAAGTTAGGCCTCCTTGAACAATAGTCTCAGCATAGAACCCATATTTAAAGTTGATACTATTTACGTGATTCCAACTACCAATTTTTTGAATCTTGTGCTTCATGCTCCATTTTCTTTCACGGTTGGATGAGCAAACAACCACCTAAGCATGACATACAACTATCATATCGTGCTCGACCAAATTTACATGAGCTAACTTTTGACTACCTTTTAGATACTCCTTCAGCTTGTCATACAATTCTGAGAGACTGATGCTAAGCTCCGGAAGAGTAAGATCTTTGCTCCGACGGCCATCTTGTTTCTGACTATATGAGACGCTAGTTTTGACATCTTTGTTATGCTTCTTTGTGTCTTTGTCATGCTGTGGCTGTTCCTGCTTTCCTCTATCATTTGCAAAAAAATTTGCTACTTGTACTTTGAATCTTCCTGAACAGTAGCATACCTATCTGCTCGCACCAGCAAATCCTGAACCGTTTCTAGAGGCTTCAGAGTTAGTGAGTTATACAGACTAGACTTATCAAAAGGAAGAGCATTTTTGAAAGCTTGTGCAACAACGTCATTTGGGACATTGTTGACCTCCTTGAGCAGCACCTTGAGTTTTCTGACAAGGTCTCGAATGCTTTTTCCTTTCTCCATGTGGATGTTGAAAAGAGTTCCAGAACCTTTTATGGTCTTCCTGTTGTAGCGATAATGTTTTGAAAATTTGTCAGGGAGCTGCAAAAATGTATGGATTGAACGAGGATGGAGCTCGTTAAACCATGTCAAAGCTTCTCCGTCGAGGGTAGCTTGGAACACTATGCATATCAACACATCATTGTTGTTAAAAAGAGCCATAGACGATCTGTACTTCATCAAGTGCTCATCTGGACAACCATCTACATCACTGAAGGTTGTTTGAAAGAACCAAGGGAAATGTAATCTTTGATTTCCAGTTTATGTGGCTTATCTTCCTGAGTAGCTTTGGAATCCATGGCATTTCTAATGAGTTCTTGGACTCGCTGCTAATTCAAGTTGTTACTATTTTCCTACAATACAGAAAAGCTCATATACCACTGTTATTTACAGTGGTAAAAAGCCTTTAGCCATTGTTTTCATACCGTGGTAACAACCACCGTGACAAATACTTCTAACAAAACCGTGGGGAAAAGTACCTCTTATATACCACGGTTTTGAGTAAAATAGTGGTATTAGGATTTACAAACCGTGGTTAATAGTCCGAAAAGTTTGCTCTTATATTTACAAACCGTGGGAAATAGTGATGATATATACGACGGTTGAATACAAACCGTGGGTTATATAAACTGATTATACCTCGGTTCTTATCAAACTGTGGTGTATAGTCATTACAAACCGTGGGTTATATAAATTGCTTATACCTCGGTTCTTATCAAACCATGGTTTATAGTCTTTTTTTAAAAAAAAAAATAAAAACCCCTAATTATTTGATTCTAATCATATTCATTCAACCTGCAACCTGCCCATTTTCACCATATATATCCACACTAGATTTAAAAACACATTGCTCAAATAAACAATTCATAGTGCAACACAAACAAAAGAAATAAATTTACACATCCAACACAAAGACATTGAATTGCTAAAAGAATTTTGAACTTTTTTGAGTCATCAATAATGAAAGAAACATCCAAATTTACTTGTTATATCAAAATAATAATGACCTAACTTGTTGCATCAATAAAAAAAAATAATCTATTTGTTCTATCTAAAATAAAAAAAAAAAAAAAAAAAAAAATGGTGAGACCAAGCACCACACCTTAACTGGAAAGGGTCAAAACCTAGCTAAGACTTCGGGCTTGGCTCGAGCGGCTCCATTATCTTTGGATGAATCTAAGAATTTTAAGTCGAACAACATCAAGTTCCTCTTGTGTGTATGTATCTTTGAGAGATAGATTTGTCATCTGCACGATCAAAGATAAAAAAGTATATAATAACTAAATAATGAAGAGTAACACAAAATAGAGATAATAAACCAACTATGCGTAGGACCAAAGTCTAAAATACCCTAAAAAAAATTATCTAAACAAGCTTCCATTATTTCCGTCGTCATAAACTTCATTACATAATACCCACTCTGTATCACCAGGTTGGTACGTGCCCTATGTACTGACAAGTAATGTAATGAAAAATAATGCAACTACCACCCCAATATGCAACCTTGCACTAGTACTTGTAATAATAGTCTACTCCATCTCAAGGTTGAAATGTATAAAGAAATATATTGTCCTATTTGGACTAAAATACAATGTCTGTAGTGCTTGGCATGGGTCACTAATACCTTTATAAGGGGAACATGTATATGGGGAGAGAGAGAGAGAGAGCACTTCGTTTGCGCAACCATCTCTCCCATTTAATAAGTCCAATTAAGATATACATACAAGTGAATTAGTGAACCTTAGTTTAAACGCAAATGCAATACAACTGATTGTCCACATATACAAAACATGATCCCATCAAAGGTCATAACTGAAAAGTAAGAACGAAACAACTAAGGTGTAGTCGCTTATCAATCTTAAGGAGCTCTAAGTGGCATATTAAATAGAAGGAGCGAGAGACCTTTGGATTGAACATGCATTAAAATTTGTAGACGAGAGAGATGACGAGGGGGAGGCAGCTACATCACCATATTAGAACATCACATCAAAGCAATCATACTCGTTGAATAGAAGTTTAATGGACATATCAAGAATTACTAAACTGAAACCAAACACATTAAAACCCTTTGGAATACAAACGTATGTACTTACCTCTTTTAACATGGAAAATATTGCATTAAGTTTGGTCCCTTTCGCTAAAGCACGCGTTGCAGCAGCCTAGTAAACAATTTTTTTTAAAAAAATCTTACAAATGATAACATAAAAGGAAAAAGAATAAAAAAATAAAACCTGAATAACTGGACCGTCTGCTAAAGGATCAGAGTATGGCACTCCTAGTTCAATTATATCAGAACCACATGAGTCCAACACTTTGAGTGCTTCTGCTGTTGTCTTTAGATTGGGATCCCCAGCTATAATATAAGGAATAAATGCAACCTGTTGAATCAAATATCAGCAAAACAATCACACAAAAAGTGGATAACAATGGGGAAATAATTAGTATTGAATTATAGAGGACTCAATATTGTTGGGTTTACAGCTGTTTCCCTTGCCGCCTTCTCGCTTTTGCCATTTTTAGTAATGGGACTTCTTTCAATTCCTCGAATAAGGCCTAAAAAATGGCTAGTTGTTGATTTCAGTAAGGTGGATTGGAGGGGATACTTTAATAGTATGTTTTGGAACTTAAATTACTGGGATAAAGCTAGTACATTGGCAGGGGAGGTACAAAATCCAAGCCGGATATTTCCAAAAGCTCTTCTTGGGGCTGTGGTTTTTGTGGTTTTATCATATCTTAAGGTAGTGCACGCTCTTATGGTATTTACTCCTAATTCAACCCATATTCTAATTCAACCCACACTCTAATTTGAGAGCTCAAACTAGCATTCACGATGACCTACTGTAAACCCAATACAAATAAGATGATTTATCAGCAGAAACTACCAATTAAAGAGTAGCATCACTAACCTTGAAAAGTTGGAGGCAGGCAGCCCAAAGTAAGTTCTTCAAACTCCACTGAATCAATTTTATATTTTGGAATTTGCTCAGCTATAATGGGCTTTGCAATATTCTTTGCAGTCTTGCAGATGGCCTAAACAACAAACGTCAACAATTAATCCATCAAAAATAGAACTATCGGTGCTTATTCAAGCTTTTAACCGCAAACAAGTAAGTTTCTCCAAACCAACAATCACTCACATCACATAGACATATATGTCAATGAGAATACCTCGAGGATATGTCATCTTCAGCCACGTCATCTGACAATTCAGGTAGAGGCACCTTTGAAGCCTCGTGCTCTCCTTCACCGACTACATCGTAAATAGTTTTTTTTTTTCAAAATTGCCAATAGATAAGCATGAACTTAAAAGTATGAAAGCTTCAAATTACAGGAAGAGATATAAATACCATCTACCTAATGGTTGATTCATGTGATGGTTAAGCGAGACATAAATTTGGTGATCACCATCGACTTTTGGCTCTGATTTACTCAATGGACAAACAAAACAAAGGCAGTTGAGAATCTCAAAAGGTACAAAAGGGCAATACAAATCCAAATGTATGAGCGAAGCAATATGACCCAACACAACTTACTTGCATCCAAAAGAAGAACCTCCTATTATGCGTGTTGAACTTCAAAAGAAATACCCTCCTAGATGATTCATCGATCTGAATAAAAAGCACATTTGGAAATTGCAAAGATGAAAAGCCACAGGATAAGAGTAAGTAAATGACTAATCAAGAAATTTTCAACGAAAGCAGAATACCTTTTCAAAACCGCTTCATTGAAATATGATCTGATCCTGTGACATTTTGCGTCAAGGCAAACTAAATAGCTCTACTATAAACTAAAAGAATATATATATATATATATATATATATATATATATATATATATATATATATATATATATATATATATATATATATTCAACATCTCTTCTGAAGTTATCCCAAATAAAGGAAAAAAAGTGAGTCATGGTGATAGCTAAAGTTTGATCACCATCCTTACTTCAATCTGTACTTCCCATATGCTCCTATAGTTTTTAGTGTGTGAATGCCATGTGTTTGGGGACTTGAAAAAGGATACATCCTCAACTACATTTAGGTGTCCGATCAAGCCATTGAAAATGCACCAACCCTTCCTCACCCTGTATTACAAACACGGTCGGTTTACAAATACAAACCACGGACTACATTTCAACTAACCAAAAAAAATAAAAAAAGCGCACCCTTGCTATACGAACAAGACCTTTACGAGTACTAGGAACAACTCTAGTTCCGTCCATAATCATTTTACCGGCACGAAACTCCAACATAATTTCCTGCTAATCAATTAAATAATAATAATAATAATAATAATAATAATAATAATAATAATAATAACACGGTGAATATTTCAATTACATGCTTTTGGTACAAATATATTTATTTATACAACTACTACTAGTATAAACTGAATGACCAGCTACCATAACTAAATTCCTAAGATTCGAAAACGGGTAAGAATTTTTGGAAACCAAACCCATTTCTTCACTTTGCCTATAACTTAATCGAAAACGTCTTTCGTAAACGGAAAAAAGAATTAAAATTGTTACACCAAGTGATAAAGAAAGGAAAAAAATTAATATAGGGTGTAGTTTGTAATAGTAGTAGAGACGAATTGAGATTGATTTAAGCACTAACTAAACTAACTAAAACAACCACTAGCTAAGAAAGGAATGAAAAAAATGGAATTCATCCATTTCTTGCAATGTCGATAATCAGGACTAGTTAATTAAGTTCGAAACTCGCCTTCATCCGAATACTATTGTTATTCAATTTTTTTTTCTATTGTTTGCCATTATCTGTGAATACATAAACCTAGAAAGAAAATGAAAGATTATTACCTCAAACTGCAAGAAAATACGATGAATGAATGTCAAAACGGACTTCCAAACTCCTTGTTTTCTTCTTCTTCTTCTTTCTTTGATTGACTGTTTACTCGGTCAATATGTAATTTGATTTTGAGGAGTGCGAAAATTAGGGATCTTGAAATGCGGCGGTGAGAGAGAGAGGAGAAAAAAAAAGTTATGTTTTATATTTCGATTTTTTTTGTGTTCGCAAAATTTTTAAGTTTTTAATTTGTAACACTTCTCCAACGCTTTTTAAGCGTTAGCAATTAATTCCAAAAATTCACCCAAATAAAGCAACGCTTTACAACATTGCCAACACTTATTTAACGTTGGAAACTTACTAACGCTAAATAAGCGTTGCAAATCAAAAAAGGTGTGTGTTGCAAATATCCTATTATGGTGTAGTGATACTATGCTCTACAACATAATTTTAATAAGTGAAATCCACTACCAAAATGATGATAATCACCAACCAAAGCACAAGCGGCTTCAATAATTGTATGACCAAACTATATATGCGGATTTCATTTATAAGATATTACCCAATAAAAATGCAAATTAATTTTAGAATTTACTTAAACGCAAGACACTGCACGACACGATGTGGAACTTATTTCAGCAGCGTTCTTTCTAAAAGAATGGAATAAGGCACAAATATTTCTAGAATAGTAAATTACATACCAAAATTAAGTTCATAGAATTGGAGTATTCTTTTGGTCCCCATACTCCAAGAATAGGGGACCCAACGATTTTTTTAGAAATAGGTTAATCAAAGTGTTTGCTTGTACGTAAGTGACTATACTTCTAAAACCGATTTATGTACAGCCTCCATATCTTATTCCTTCAGTCCAGTTTTTTATTAAGCCACTAAGAAAAACTGTAAAACAAATACCTTGCTCGATACAAGCGAATGGGTTTTCTGCGTGTCTCTCGCTTTGTTACAACCATGCCGGGCCACTACCGGACTACTACTGGATCAGTCATCGCCAGGGCCACTAGAGGGCAAGTTAAAACCTAACTAAACCCTTCAACAATTTCACAAAAAGAAAAATAACCTAAGTTCCCAAAACTGCAAGGATACTAAGAATACACCAACTGAAAATTCCTTAGCCTTAAATTTCCTTACCTCATCAACAAGTGTTCTTAACTTCTTGACGAAAAAGGCAACTCAATGCCTCAGGTTTGACTATTTCCCTCTCTTCCTAATTAAATTCGTTCCCATGCATATACTCCAAAGGTGTGGGCTGCACACTAAAAGAAAAGCTGCTATCTAATTATAAAACAAACCAAATTTAGTACTTAAACCATGTAGCTTTCTCGCAAAAGAAGAAACATCATTGATCATACCAAGTATAGAAACCAACAGAATACCACTCACTTAGAATTTTCATCAAACACTAAGTGTGCCACTTTAAAGTTCCCAACTCAAATTTGATAAAAACAAAAATACTCTAAAATGAGCTCAAACCTTGAATTTGGACTGAGGGTTTCCAAGCCTTTCTAGCAAACGATTCATTCTCCCCAAATCAAACCCATCATCTGAATTAGTCCCAGCACCTTTTTGACACACCAGATTTCTCATAATTATTTGATTTCTCTGAATAATCTACAAACTCATTCAACTTCGGATCCTCATTTCGGTAACTTGAAAACCCTCGCAAGAAGCATAGTGAAAATCGAACCATATTGATAAATCTTGCTTCTAAATTTGGAAAGGAGAAACCCTTATCTGAATTAAAATACGAACCGAGAAGCTCATAGGGTTGTCAAGAAGTTCAAGCGCGAATAGTCACGAGACAATTTTGAGTCCTTTTTTCCGATATAATGAGGGCTTTTGAACATAAAATTTCAAAGGCCACGGTAGATAAGATTTTTTTTTCCCAAATAAAAAATAGCATAAGTTATAAACCACTGTTTGTACGAAACAGTGAGGTACTCTAGTTTAAAAAACACAGATAATTTGAACCATGGCATATGGCAAACTTGATCCCACGGTTTTCATGGAACTGTGGCATTAGCTAGTAAACAAATAACTATAGAAATTTCTAGCGTGGTATACATGTTTTTGTCACTATTTTTGGTAAAACAGTAGCATAAAACTTCTCACCTACCGTGGTAAATGTGTCATTCTGTAGTAGTGAAGGAAAGCTATTTTTTTTTATAGGCCTATCTAAAATCATAAAACAACTTGATCACCTATAAACAATTCGATATCAAGTAAACTTCATTTTAAATCTCATTAATGGTGGAAGAGAGACCTTGAGTCCGAAAAGTTTCAGAAAATTACTCAAGATTAGAGATTTAGCAAATCAAATTTTTAGCAACTGTTAAGCTTTACTAACTTTTCCACTTGCACTCATAACTCGTTTTGCATCCCGTGATACATAAGGACCATCACAAAATCACCATTAAATAGCTCATACAAACACCTGGGTTATCGAAAGGTTACAAGAGGAACCCTCACACCAAAAGGAGTAAATTAAACTAATCAATATTACAAGATATCGTTGGTCTAGATAAATGAATCATTTGTAATAGCCTTTACCTTGTACAAACTATGTATACTCAAATAATCTTAGCTTTGGCCATGCTTAGTTCCCATGTTACTAAACAATGAAATCTATTGAAAACCTTGTACTAACTAAAAACAAGAGGTGAGAAACCTGAAAACCGCACCTTTACCTTGAAATTGAAATGTAGCTTTAACTATTGGTACTAACTAACCAACGAAATTGGAAACCTTTACCTTGTACTAAGTACTAACTATTGGTCACTTAATTGAAAACTACCTAATACCTTAAACAAAAATAGTGAAATTGAATTAACAAAAAAGCATGCTCAGGTAAAGAGAAAAGATGAATTTAAATATTGTCTCACCTATTTAAGGCCTACTAAGTACTGATCATAAATCTTTGACAATCATAAATCTTTGATGGATTTCTATTTCCTTCTTTGCTTAATCTAGTCAATTATTTAAATTTAGAATCTTTAGTACTTCAATATATATCTTTGTCTAGCTAGCCTAATACAAGTAATATGTTTACTTTGGCAAAAAAAAAAAAAAAAGGGGGAGGGGGATGGAGAGAAACCTGATGGTCTTCGATCTCTTTCATCCAAAATCGTGCAAACAAGAGGTGGAAATAATAAGTATCTACCAACGATATAACAAAATACAAAGGAAAAACAATAAAATTTAAAGTCAAAACCAGAGAGATAGATAGAAGAAAAAAAGAATAGCAAATACCTTTGAGCCAAAATTGGGGAGAGAGATATCAATACTTGATAAACCCTAGCTAATTGAAAAGAGACCGATAAAAGTTAGAAAAGAGATCTTGAACGAAGTTGAAAAGAGTAAGTTTCAGCGCGAGACGATTTTTCCAACTTCTTCCAATTTTTTTTTTTTAGCGAGTGGGGTTATGGTATATTGGCTTTATCCACGGAATACTTTTTTTGGGCAAAATATTAACCACCTATTTTTTAGAAACGGTGGGGTATACGAATATCAAAACCAAAATTTAACTATATTAGCTTGTTCCGTGGTATATGGCATAATATATACCACTGTTTCGCAATACTAGTGGTATATGCTTATACCAAAATTAGACCAGCCATCTTTACTGTGGTAAGTGCCTATTAGCCATTGTTTTTGGCAAAACAGTGGTATATACCATTTTATCAACCGTGGCTAATATGCTTATCTGTAGTAGTGGCGACATTGTTTGTGCCGACTTTGTGAATACGGTTTATCTTTTCAGGGCTCCAGCCTGGCTCAACAAAGTCGTTCCTATATCGCCTGAAATTTGCTTCAACCCTGCATGGGTTTAGCTCTCTGGTTCGAGTGTAATCACCCATAAAATTATGGAAGGCTTCTTCTATGGCTTCTGGCCCACTGTTGTCTACCTCTTCTATCTCCAGCTCTCTGATAACCTCCATTAGTTCTCCGATGAGTGTTCCTCGAACCATTGTATCCGGATTCCAAGGAATCTAAACCTCCAAGACTACGATCAAATCTTATGTTACTAGGAGCTGGTTTGTATTGTCTTCTTTGTGGTATCGGACTGCAAGAGCGTTGCATGCCACGCTCTATATCGATTTGATCCAAAGAGGAATATCTGGAAACTAACATTGATTGTTCCTTAGAGTACTGGGAACGTATGTTGGGTTAAACACCGATACCAATCGATTCCCCACTACACAGATAACTCGTATTTGAATAATAACAACTCCAGACAACAATCTCCAAAATTCTCTACAACCAAACTAACATGCCCAACTCACTAAACAACTATTAACAACAGATAATAATGTAAAACAGTAAAAGCAAACCACAACACAAAGATATATCATGGTTCGGCCAATGGTGCCTACTTCCACAAGAGCTAGTCCTTATATAAAGTGGAAAGGAACATTACAATTAGTCCTTGCAGTCTCTCACCTTACTAGATCCCTCCTCTCTCTCTTTACAGGCTTGTCTTGCAGTCTCTCACCTTACTAGATCCCTCCTCTCTCTCTTTACAGGCTTGTCTCTCTGTAAAGGTTATCTCTCAATCTTGATTGCTTTCAAGATTAGGTTTCTCTATTTGTTCTTGTGTATTTTCGTGCCTCTTCTGAGTGTTAGGTTTTGCCAAAAAACCCAACCTTTATTGCAAACTCGCGGTCCACAAAAAATAGAATTCTGCCGAAAATAGGCGGGCGCGGGGTGCGCTGAAAATACTGGAGGTCGACCAAGGCATGAGCGTGGGTCGCACCTTGGGCAAGCCTATTCTGAGCGCGGGTCATGCTCAAGCTTCTGCATGTAAGCAAAACTCCTTTTCTCCTCATGTGAGGGATAACTCCAGCAATATTCGGTCTTATACACACCATTGCATACATCAAGCTGCCCACTGCGGATGCATAAGGAATCTTTTCCATCTGACTCTGCTCATGCTCACCCTTTGGACACATCTTTTTGGTCATGCAGAACTGGCCAACAAGTGGACAATTGACTGACTTCGCTTGATCCATGTTGAATCTCTTCAACACCTTCTCAATGTAGCTTTCTTGAAAACAACTTCCCACTCTTTCTATCACGAGTAATCCGCATCCCAAGTATCTGCTTTGCTTGACCTAAATCTTTTATCTTAAAGGACTTACTCAAGTCTTTCTTCATCTTGGATATCTTGTTGATGTTTGAGCCAACTATCAACATATCATCCACATATAACAAGAGTACTATGAAATCCCCGTATAGAAATTTTTGAACAAACACATAATGATCGGAAGCAGACTTCTTATATCCTTGCTTCGCCATAAAGAAATTAAACTTTATGTACCACTGTCTCGGTGCTTGCTTCAACCCATACAAGTTCTTTATCAGCTTGCATACTAGGTGCTCCTTGCCTTTGACCTCAAACCCCTCTGGCTGGTCAATGTAGACATCTTCTTCAAGGTCTCCATGAAGAAAAGATGTCTTAACATCTAGCTGCTCAACCTCTAGGTTCATACTTGCGGTCATACCCAATACCACCCGGATAGAAGTCATCTTCACTACAAGAGAGAAAATCTCATCAAAGTCAATCCCTTTCCTTTGACCGAATCCCTTCATAACAAGGTGAGCTTTGTGCCTTGGGTGTGGATTATTCTCCTCATGCTTGACTTTGTAAATCCACTTATTCTTGAGAACTTTTCTTCCTGTTGGTTTCTCAATTAATTCATAATTGTGATTCTTTGTTTCTCAATTAATTCATAATTGTGATTCTTTTGCAAAGAATCTATCTCATCATGCATGGCCTTCAACCACTTCTCTTTGTATGTACCTTCAAGTGCCTCTTGATAGTACATATGTTCTCTACCATCAGATAGTAAAATATACATATGTGGTGGATACCTGGTTAAAGCTAGTCTCTCGCTGTCTGACCTCCTTTCCCTATCTGCTGGTGCCTCAGGAGGATGCACTTCTGCTTGCTCTGGTGGTGGTTCATGCACTTCATCTGCATCTTCTATACAAATAGGTTCTATCCCATCATTAGCAATAAGATTCTCATCATGAACTTCAAACTCATGGTTCTCTGTATTCTTAATGCCTTCTGCACGTTCCATAGTAGGAACTTCTGGTTCTGAATCAACAAGATCATTGGTGAAAGCCTGTAGCTTTTCACCCTCTTCAAAGTCTGCTATGGTTTGGTCTTCCAAGAACACAACATCTCGACTTCGGATTACCTTCTTGTTAATCGGATCATAGAGTTTGTAACCAAACTTTTCATCTCCATAACCCAGAAAAATGCATTGCTTGGCTTTGTCATCAAGCTTGGATCTCTCATCCTTCGAAATATGCACAAATGCCCTGCACCCAAATACCCTCAAGTATCTATAATCAACTTCTCTGCCTAACCATACTCTCCTTGGATAATCACTATTCAGAGGCTTTGACGGTGATAGGTTGATTACATACACTACTGTACACATTGCTTCTACCTAGTAGGTTCTAGGTAGCTTAGAGTAAGACAACATGCATCTCATCCTCTCTACAATGCTACGGTTCATTCTCTCTGCTATTCCATTATGTTGCGGTGTCTTGGGAACGGTCTGCTCATAACGAATCCCTTGACTCTGGCAATACTCTTCAAATGGCCCAATGTACTCACCCCCATTATCTGAGCGAAGACACTTCAACAACTTCCCTGTCTCTCTTTCCACCATGCTATGAAATTTCTCAAACATGCCAAGTACTTCATCCTTGGTCTTCAGACTATATGCCCATACCTTTCTTGATGCATCATCAATGAAAGTCACGAAGTATAAAGCTCCCCCATGGGACTTCACTTTTATAGGACCACATAAGTCTGTGTGCATTAGTTCAAGGACATTGACCTTTCTGTGAGATGAGAATCTTTGGAAAGACACCCTGTGTTGCTTTTCCTACCAAACAGTGAGTATATCTATTTAAATGTGTACCTTTAATGTTTGAAAAGGCCTTTTGCTTAGCAAGAACTTCTATTCCTTTTACGCCCATATGACACAGTCTCTTGTGGCCACAGTTCGAAGGAAGCTTCTTCTTCTACCGCATTCACTTATGCTTTACACAAACTCGTCTTTGGTATTCACGAGTTATGTTTCTCTGGTCTGGATTGAATGGATACTCGAGTTCTTTCTCTCTCTCTGGAATCGATTGGATACCCTCTATGGACACAGCAACAGTGTTTATATAGAGGAAGTAGCCGGATACCAGATGGGAGAAGGACTCCTCAAAGTCGGTTTCCAAAAATAGCTAGGAAGCAGAAACCAACTTGAAGTAGGACATCCACCGAAACTTGCTGCAAAAGCAAAACAAGTTTAGGCAATTGGTAAGCCACTACCAACTAGACAATAAGCCCAAGCCCGAACTCGACGTGACGCGACTTCGGTCTTGAGGCGGGCGCAACAAGATGTGGGCTTTGGGTGAGTCCTCCCTCCTAACACAAAAGCCTTTGTACCCTAAGGGCACGCCCTTATGGTAGAGGAATTCCTCATATACCTCACTTGCTAGTGGTGGTTCACCAATGTGGGACTAAACATAATGTACTAAAGTGGAGAGAACACACATAGTTCATCTCCTCCACTTTGCACACACACACAAGCATTTTGAAATACTCTTGGAGATTCCAACAATCCCCCACTATTTCAAAATACTAATAGTCCCCCACTATTTTGGAATAGGATATTACAAAAGAAATAGGTTAACGAAATGCCAGAGAGAATTGAAAAAACAATGCATAAGATACTGGTGCTTTTCGGGCTTGAACTAGTCATAGGGTAACATGTTTTATAATACGTGAAAGTGGTGGATTAAAAAATCTTTGAACCAACATTCCCTTGTAGTAAAATAGAGCACATGTACCCACATTGTTCTTTCATTATATGTCTGTTCTGCGTTGTTGCGCTTTTTGGCCTTTGCGCTGCCTGTGTTCCATGAATGCTCTAGAGTACTTGCCTGAATACTCATAAGATCCGACCCAGTTCTACATTCACGTAGGTAGATATCCATCAAGTGTACATTGCAGTTAAAATACACTATCTCAAACAAATAATGGACTATGGATTCCAATAAGAGTAAAATAACTCATCCTTTCTCATTGCAATTCAAGTTATACAAAGTATACAAAAATGCTATCTAGTCATAGGGTGGGACGTCTCAAAGAAAGACAATAGCATACCAGAGCGACGAGGTGACTTGTTTTTCCTTTTGAACCTACTTCATGGGATTTCCAATCACATAGATGGGGTTGCCGTCAGTGTCGCCCTCTATCTAAGACAAAAGTCCCATCCCCCTCGACGTTTTAACCACTTGTCTCCTGTTAAGCGGTTTTGTCAGAGGATCGGCCAAATTTAACTCTGACCTGACATAATCTAGAGCCACAACTCTAGATTCCAGTAGCTGCTTTATAGACTGTAGTCTCAGACGAATATGCCTGCTTTTCCCATTATACAATTTGCTCTTTGCCTTTGCTATCGCGGCCTCCGCGGCCCGATCCACAATGCAATGCATACTACTGAGGCGGTTTTGTACTAATAGAAAGATCTACCAAGAGGTTTCTAAGCCACTCAGCCTCAGCACTTGCTTTATCTAAATCAATAAGCTCAGACTCCATGGTTGAACGAGCTATCAAGGTCTGCTTAGAAGATTTCCAAGCGACTGCACCTCCACCTAGGGTGAAAATATAACCACTAGTGGACTTGATATCATGAGAATCAGATATCCAGTTTGCATCACAATAACCCTCTATCACAGGTGGAGTTTGTCTAAACCGTATGCCGTAATTCATTGTTCCTCTCAAGTACTTGGCTAGTCTCTCTAACGAACTCCAATGTTCCTGGCTAGGACAATGAGTGTATCTGCTTAACCTGCTAACTGCATAAGCAATGTCAGGTCTAGTGCAATTCATTAAGTACATGAGACTACCAATAATTTGGGCATATCTAGACTGAAGGACACCATGTTGAGCATTTTTCTGAAGTTCACTATTTACCTCATAAGGTGTTGGCACAAGCTTACTATCATAAAAGTTAAACTTCTTCAAAAACTTCTCAACATAATGCTCTTGTGAAAGCGTATAGCCATCACAGTTTCTGATGATTTTGATTCCAAGAATCACATCAGCTTCTCCCAAATCCTTCATTTCAAATTGGGAGGATAAAAACATCTTGGTGTTTCTCACAACATCAAGGCTAGGACTCATGATTAACATGTCATCCACATATAGACAGATAATCACATATGTATTCACATCAAAAGATTTAAAGTAAATACATTTATTAGCATCATTTATGTGATATCCATTAGACATCATGGCACTGTCAAACTTTTCATGCCATTGTTTTGGCACTTGTTTCAACCCATATAAAGACTTAACTAACTTGCATACCTTTTGATCATTCCCTGGTACTATCGTACCCTCAGGCTACATCATATATATTTCTTCATCAAGATCACCATTCAAAAGTGCAGTTTTTACATCCATTTGATGAATAAATAAATTATGAATAGCAACTAGAGCCATTAGAACTCTTATAGAAAAAATCCTAGTTACAAGAGCATAAGTATCAAAATAGTCAATGCCTTTTTTCTGGGAGAATCGCTTGACTACAAGTTTAGCCTTGTATTTCTCAATGGAACCATCTAGTTTCAATTTCTTTTTGAAGATCCACTTGTAACGTATAGGTTTCGCCCCAGGAGGTAGATCAACTATCTCCCATGTGTGATTAGCTATAATCGAATCTAGTTCTGAGTGTATAGCATCCTTCCGAGAAAGGTGCATCTCGAGAACCGATTGCCTCATTATCGTCCGCGGGATCATCATCAAGAAAAGCGTGTAAAAGTCATCACCAAAATTGGTGGATTTTCTATCTCTTTTACTCTTCCGAATTTCTTGTTCGAAATTTCGGGGATCTGTTGATTGTTGTTCACTAGGAGCAACCAACCTCTCAATGCCAATTTTCAAAGGAAACAAATTCTCAAAGAAATCAGCATTTTTACTCTATAATAATAGTGTTAGCATCGACAAGGTTATTATCAGATTTTACTACTAAAAATCTATATGCGACTATTATGAGCATAACCAATGAACATACAATCAACAGGTTCTAGGTCCCAATTTTCTCTTTTTAGGTTTGTTCACAAGAACCTTTGCAAGACACCCCCACATTTTGAAGTATGTCAGGTTAGGTACATGACCTTTCCATAACTCATATGGTGTCTTATTCCCTATTTTCTTGTTGGGTATCCTATTTACGTATATGGCAAGAAGATAGGATTGTTTCCCCACAAGTTAGGGAAGCTCGAACTTACAAGCATAGCATTCATCATCTCTTTTAGTGTTCTGTTTTTCCATTCGGCTACTCCATTACACTCAGGAGAGTATGGTGGAGTAGTCTCATGAATAATGCCATTCTTGTCACAAAAGTCCTGGAAAGGGTTAGACTCATATTCTCCACCCCTATCGGACCCGAAGTCTTTTTTTAATCTACAGTTAATTTGGTTTTCAACCCGACTTTGTACTTGAGAAATATCTCACCTGCCTCATGCTTGTTTCTAAGTAAATATACCATGGTGTACCTAGAGAAGTCATCTATGAATGTAATATAATAAAACTTCCCCCGTCTAGACATGGTACTTCTTAATTCACCCAAATCCATATGAATACGAGTTAGTAATCCAGTTTTATCTCTAGAAATAGTTCTGCAGGGTTTCTTTGTGGCTTTAGTCTTAGCACATATCTCACATTTATCATTAGAAAAATCAGAAATATCAGACAATAAACCACATGCTTTCATTCTTTTCGTATACTGAACATTTACATGTCCTAGTCTACCATGCCATATATTAAAAGAGTCAAGCAAGTAAGCAGAAGCAGATTCATTCTTATTAATAATAATGTTGTCAAGTACATTCAACATGAAAAGACCACTGTTATTACAATAACCTTTACCAACAAAACCCTCATTCTTTGTCAAAATGAACTTGTCACTCTCAAAACTCACCTTGACGCCAGCTTTTCCCAGTAAGGACACAAAAATCAGATTCTGACAAATCTCAAGAACATGAAGAACATTACTAAGTGAAAGGGTTTTCCCTGAAGTTAACTTCAGAAGAATCTTGCCTGTTCCCTCAACAGGAACAGACCTAGAGTCACCCATATAGACCTTTTCATCTTTCACTAGTATGTAATCTGAGAAGGCTTAAACATTACCACAGATGTGGCGGGTGGCACTAGAATCTAGTACCCAGTTCTTCTTCCCAGTGGCCATGAACACTTGTGACACTACTGCTAGCAATAATATCATATCCCTCAACTATATTAGCATTGGGAGGATCATCAGTGTCTTTCTTATGCCTGCACTGAAAAGCCCTATGTCCAGGTTTACCACAAGCATAACAATTTCCATTGCCAATACCACTCCTTTTAAAAGAAGTGCCTTTGACCTTGAAATTCTTATTTTTGTTGTACTTCTGCTTTTTAGAGGTTTTGTTAGTTTTGCTGGGATTACCTTCAATGATATTGGCTTTAGAATGGAATTCCTTAGACAACACCTCATCCCGAGTCTTGTTCTTTTCCTCTATGTGAATGTGAATGATCACATCCTCAAGGGTCATCTGCTTGCACTTATGCTTCATACTATTTTTATAGTGTTTCCAAGACTTGGGCAGTTTCTCAATCAAACATCCAGCAACAAAGGTTTCGGGTAAATTAATACCCTCAGTTTTCAAATCATTAATCAAAGACATGATAATCATGGATTTGAGGCGTTACATCTCTATCCTCTCTCATATGGAACTTTAGAAAAGTCCCAATAGCATATTTCTGAGTACCAGCATCCTCTATTATGTATTTCTTGTTCAAACTCTCCCATATATCATGTGCATTCTTATTTGAACAATAAATATCAAAAATTTCATTGGACAAGGTACTCAAAATAGCATGTCGACATACCTTATTCCCATTGAGCCAAGCAGCTTGATTTCTTTCGAAATCATTAGAACCCTACACGGGTGCTGTATCAGTGAGATACTTTGCATAGTTGAGTACATCTAGGGCTGTGAATACCCTTTCTCTCCATCGCTTGAAGTGTGAACCGTTGAAGGATTCAATCTTTGATACATTGGGTAAGTTTCGAGCATTCAGTAGAGGTGCAACATCTCTCATAGTCGAAGTAACTTCCATGACTCCAGAATTGGTTTCTTTGATCGGCGTGGTGTCAATAGGTGTAGACATCTTGTTCTTTCCTTAAGAATGTTGTATGCAGATAAAAGAAAACAATAGAAGACAAGGACATAATAACAGGTAATAACCAAGGCGCGGATTAGGTTGTCCTTAAGAAAAGATTTCGCCCCTTCCAATGGTGCAGAAAGGCAACAGTGGCGTCTTCCTCACATGATTCAATGGTTAACAGCAGCCTAACTTTGCACTAAAACAGACTACCCTCTATAATAGCAATATAACTCTCTTTGGCGGCTGACAGGAAGAAGAGAAGAAGAATAGGGATGAATTTCTGTTTCTCTGAAGTGGGATGAAGACTTCTTTGGTATTCACGAGTTCTGTTTCTATGGTCTGGATTGAATGGATACTCGAGTTCTCTCTCTCTCTCTGGAATTGATTGGATACCTTCTATGGACACAGCAATAGTGTTTATATAGATGAAGTAGCCGGATACCAGATGGGAGAAGGACTCCTCAAAGTCGGTTTCCAAAAACAGCTAGGAAGCAGAAACCAACTTCAAGTAGGACATCCACCGAAACTTGCTGCAAAAGCAACACAAGTTTAGGCAATTGGTAAGCCATTACCCACTAGACAATAAGCCCAAGCCCAAGCCCGATGCAACTCGCTGCCAGTGCGTGTGTGGCTTTGGGTGAGTCCTCCCTCCTAACACAAAAGCCTTTGTACCCTACGGGCACGCCCTTATGGTAGAGGAATTCCTCATATACCTCACTTGCTAGTGGTGGTTCACCAATGTGGGACTAAACATAATGTACTAAAGTGGAGAGAACACACATAGTTCATCTCCTCCACTTTGCACACACACACAAGCATTTTGAAATACTCTTGGAGATTCCAACATGATTGAATCCAAACTCTTCCTCGGCTTGATTTAGCAAGTCATGGAATAAGGGATGGTTCAAGTACGATATTGGAACCACAAATCGTTTCTTCTCGCTCTCTCCAACATAAAATGCAATATGGCCTTTAGGAACAGTCAAGTTTTCGGTATTTGACAGAGAACGTCGAAAACTTCTCTTAGGATGAGAAATAATAGCTGGTAAACCAAAAGCCATTGGATGCTGCAAGAAGAAGAGGAAGAAAAGTGGCTAAAGGGTCTGGGGAACTAAAGAAATGATTTGAGAACTTGGGAGTTGGATGGTAAATAAAGCAGATATAGGTGTGTATATATATTCATAACAGAGTGAGATGGACTTATGGAATTTCCTCATCGTGAGAAAAGTGAAGTACCACATGGTTTTGTATGAAATCTAGTTAATAATTCCCTAACTACTATGTACAAGTGGTCACAATGATTCGGGTTCTGTTGCAACATTATGCCCTACCAAAAAGTGTCTGTTAGACTGAGATGATAGCAAGTTTGGATTTGGGATTTATGCCGAACAAGTACTTATTAATGACAGAGAAAATGAGAAATCACTAATCTAAACTTTTTGTTGGTTCCATTGATCAGTTGTTTTGCAGCAACAGGACGCCTACCTGGAACAAGAAAACAATACTCTAATTAAGCAACGATTCCCTAAATATGAAACTGGACTACTAACCCAGCTATTGGCTACACGAAAAACAGCCTAATCAATTTGTGCCAACTTGGTCAATTGTAGAACAACCACACTATAATGTCTTGAGAAAACGTATACCTTACATTGACTAGGACAGTTTGTAATGTTTGTCTTGACATTAACAACTTTCGGTTTAAATCAAATTTAGATTCTGATCATCCAATGGGCGCTCTTACGATTCCATGCAGTGAAGAGAAGTTCATGAATCTCACTTCTCATTTGAACAGTAGTGTATGACAGAGGAAGAACAAAGGGACATAATTTGCTGGCTGATAAGAGCCCAAAACTGTAGTTTTAACCCCTTAATAATCATACTTTGTTAGACCAATTATGTGAATAATAAGTAAGAGTTAACACCGATTACTGGCGTTTTATGCATTTCGGGTTTCAAAGTCCATTATGTGCGAAATGTACCACTTTAGCGAGATAAAGGAGCAAAAAGTCAGTGAGAACTTCGAAAGCCGTATCTTTGGACTCAGACCTCGTAATTGGGCATACCTTATGTCAAAGCGACCGGCTCGGAAAGAACTTTGCAATGGTCAAGCCTTGACCCAATCAGAGGAGCAGAAGTGGACGAAAAGTCTGTGGAAGTCAACTGCAGCTGAAGAGGCCTTTTGAATTTGAAAGAATTGGGTTTTGGGCACGATTCTGCAGCCCAACCCATGGCTCCAAGCCCATGCACGAATTTTGGATCTGGATGTATAAAAACAAAAGCTTAAGTCTTTGTTAATGGTAGATAGATAATGGTAGCCAGTAGTTAGAAAATAATAGTTAGCTTAGAATAGAAAGTAGCCATTAAAATAGCTTCTAGATCTAGTTTTATTTAATTGTTTTTGATTAAGTATAGTTTCAATATCTAATTCATTTCATTAGATTAAACCTTGAATCTTGTTCTTCATTTGATTAGATCAATAAAGTAGTATTCTTTATCCATTTCGATTTTGTCAATTCCAATTCTAGATCTAATTTCAATTTATGTCCTTAGTTCAATTTAGTCATTAAATTAGATTTCATTATTGTTTAATTAAATAAATTTCAATGCTTTATATTATGTTTAGTTTTAATATAAATGGAAATGATTCATGGAATGATTCAAGGCTAAACCTCCATTAGAGGGTTGTGAAGCCTTGATGAAAGCTTGAGTCGATTATCGTAGAAGTTGTATTATTTTCTATTCCACTCTAGAAATGATTAGTTCACCATGAGAATGGGTTTAATTGTTCACATGCTAGTTATAATTGGTAGAAATGCCATGTATAATTAGGGATTAGGAATAACCAATTGTTCTTTGAAGCCGATTCAATTCGGATTACGACGATTCGTCGTTAGTGGATTAAGTTGAGTTATGGTGGAATCAATCCCCCTCTAACTCCTTAACATAGAATCAACGTAGCATTCCCTTAGTATTCTGATAACCGACTAGTTGCATCTTGTGGGTAGTTGCATCGTAGTATAATTCCCTTCGTAAAACTCTCATAGACTTAAAACCGACTAGTTAGATTAGAAAACATCCATGCTAGAGCACTAGGAGTGGAACGAACTTATCTACTCCACTAGATCTCAATTGGTTTGAGAGTAGAATAATTCTTTGATAAACAAGAGAGCATCAAGTAAAAAGTTTAGTTTACTTACGTTGTGGATTCGTAGTTCATTTTGTAGGTAGACTATTCATTTTACGTTTATCAAATGGCGCCGCTGCCATCTTAGTTGCACTTTATCATTGTTTTCATAATAGAATTAGTAATTTTTAAGTCCCATTTCACCCACCCACCCTTGTTTGATTCATCTTTGTGGTTGCCGTTTCAGTTTTGGAAAAATTCGAGAAAAGCGCGCGCCAGCCAGCGCAAAGAGCGCGACCAGCTATCTTCTTGGACTTTCGTTTATACAGCGGCCAGCGGCGCCAAAGACCAGCGCGACCAGCGCTATCTTTGGAGCTTCGACTTTGCCTTGGCTTCGACTTTTGCCGCCAGCGCCATCAAGATAAGCTGGCGCCAGCGCCCTTCTCTCGAATTTCGGGATTTCCACAGTTTGATTTGAACTTCGAGTTGTCAAGTTTTTCGGTGTTCTATTCTCTTATATACACTGAACAGCGTAAACAAGGCGCTATTCATAAAGCGAAGCAAGGGCCTTAATCAGGTATTCCTTTCTTCCACACCTCGCATCTCTGTTAGAGGTTTATACTAGTATATCAGAATTGTTTGGAGTGTTGCATGTGTAGTTAAGCTCGACTTAGTCTTGCATGAGATTAAAGGTGCGGTCGTACAAAAACACCCGAGCGTAAATACAACAACATCAACAATCAAGTCTATCTAGTATACCACACACTACACCTCTAGCTACTATCACACACACCATACGATATAATGGGGAAGAAAAGAGACTCCTCTCTCGGACTTCTACAAAGCCTTGGCGATAGCCCCAAATCTTGCATCGTTCTAGCAAATTTACCGAGGATTTGAGAATCCCTCAAATATTTTTAATTTGTTACCCGTTTTCATGGTTTAGACCATGAAAAACCTTACCAGCTTATCGCGTAGGATTGAACAAGTCCTAACAACATTCCACCATCCTACGGTTGGTTGAACAAATTAAATTAAGGGTATTCCCTTTCACCTTAGCCCGATAAAGGCGTCTTGGTTAAGCGCCCAAAGCGCCCTAATTACGTGGACTTCGTGGGCTAAACTTGTTCATTTGTTTATGGAACATTTTTACCCTTAAAAAAACGGATGGAGAGATGCTTTCTAAGATTCATTTCTTTTCGACAAAATCCTCATGAAACATTTTGAGGAGGCTTGGAATCGAATTTCACCGATCTGCTTATAGAGTGTCCACATCATAACTTAGCGAAAGACCGTTAGTTAGGTGCCTTTTCAAAGGACTTCAACATCACCATAAAGAAGTCCTTGACATAATGAACGAGGGGTAGTTTCTTAAACAAAGGAGCCTCGGAGGCTTATAAATTTTTAGAGGACCAAACTAAAGCGTAATAATAATTGGGGGTAGTGGCGATTACTCCGCTCCGCTAGTTCTTCTTCCACGAGTTAAAGGCTACCCGGTATGTTTGAGGTTAAATCAGATCGAGCTTAAAACTCTAATTGAATCCCTCACAAAAAGGTAGATGCCATTTACGTACAACAAAGCCAATCCGTTTATGAATGTAAATTCAAATCCATGTAGTTTTACATTTGGAGCCACGAGCATCCCGAATCCCATTTGTCCTATAGCCTATGAGCAGGGCTTGTTCCATTAATAGTGAACCTAGCCCTTGGAGACAAAATCAACCGGTTGGAGAAATAACCAAAAGCGTCACACCTCGAGGGTACAATCATCAATATGTTAGGCCAGCCTTGAGCTTTAACCAAGCTCCGCTCGACAAAGGCGAGGGGTCGGGGTAATTTTAATAATTATAACAACCAAGTGCAACCTCGACAAGGTCAAGCACAAGGTCAAGGTAATTATAATAATTATAATGCTAATAGAGGTATCGTTAGGTAAATAATAACTATCAAAATCCACCGATAAATAATTCGGAAATAGTTCGGTAACACCACCCGTGACCACTACACCCACACAACGGATCGTCTTGACACCTTTATACAAGTGAGCCAAAACTTTTCCAAACCATGGCTCAATCCAATCCAATAGCGGCTTCTACATCCGTAACTAATTTAACCTGGCGGTTGGCTCAAGATAAAGCCCGAACCAAAGGTGTGTTTCAGGTAGCATAATACCTAATCCTAAAAACAACAAACACGACCTTTGAGGTAGCGGATAATACTAGTAATGAATTTGAAAATGTAGGTGAGATAAATGCCATCACCACTCTCGGTTACGGCGAGTGGTTGATAACAAAGTAACTATGCCTATAGTTACCCCACCGATAACCCTACACCTGCTATATTACTAGATCTTGAAATAGAAGCTGAAGAGCCTACCCTTTGTAGGGTCCCGGTTACAACACAACTTAAGAAACAAAAGCCACGGTTAAACATCAGGTGATACCATTGCTAAATATGAGGCGAAACCACCGTTTCCACAAAAATTAGCCATGTTAACTAAGGATACAAATTATGAGGAGATTAGGGATGTTTTTAAGAATCTAACTATAAACCTTCCCTTCCTCGAAGCTATTAAAAGCTACCACATCATGCTAAGTTTCTTAAGGAATTGTGTACTACTAGGCGTAAGAACAAATATACCAAAAAGGCCTTTTTAACGAGGAACAATTCCTGACCTTATCGAACATAATGGAATTGTTAAGTACAAGGACCACAAGTAGATCTCTTTGTACAATGCACCTTAGGAGATTCCTATCGACGACAGCGTTATTAGACACGGGGGCTAGTGTTAACTTACTCCCATTTTATTTGTATAGACAAATAGGTCTAGACAAGATGCAACCCACTAAAATGGCGTTGCAATTAGGCTGATCGGTCTATTAAGTATCCTAAAGGGTGTAGTCGAAAATGTGTTGGTAAAAGTTCACGATTTCTACTATCCGGCTGATTTTGTAGTCCTCGATGAGGAAATTAAGCTAGCGACTCTGTCCGATCATTTTAGGGCATCCTTTCTTGGCAAGCTGCCAATGCGCTCATTAATTGCGTGATGGTTCAATGTCCATGTCTTTTGGCCATCTTTTTGTTGAAGTCAATGTTTTTAAAACAAGGACCACGATTACCCGATTCGATCTATGGATGGAGAGGTTAGCATGATCGAGAGCTTTGCTTTCGAGATTATTTCAACAACACGTTCCACGATAGTCATATGCCCAAAATTCTTTCCTTTGGAAGTCGGACTCAATATTTTTCTTTCCTACACTGAGTCGATACACATGTTATTGGATGAGGGATGGGATAGATGACTTTCTCAAAGGCGTAGAGGGACTACCATAGTAATGTGGATATGACCAATCTAGATGAGGAATTTGATGAGTTTCTTGGTAGGTGACAATTCACCTATCAAGAACTAACTAGCACAACATCCACCTCGATTCCCCTCCTTCCACCCTTTCAAAGGAACCCGAGTTTGCACTTTCGATCACTGTTGTTTCTTACGTGCTCTATATTTTTTTAAATCCTCTAACAAGCGGATACTTGGAAGGACAAACTTTGTGACACCTTCATTTTCAAAATTGAGGCGGTCCCCTACACACACTGATGAATGAGTTGATTGCTAAAACCACATCCTCATTATTGTACAAAGCTGTCTTTCTAAAACTTATCCATATCTACCATATTCTCCACAACCATTCACTTTTCCACACTTATTTACTAGAACACCCACTCATTCAAAATGAAAAAATAAGGTGCATGATAGGTTACACAATAGGGTTATCCGACCGTTTGGATTCCACTAGGCTGAGTCGTAGGAAATCTTGGTGTTTCATTGTGTTTGGATATGTTTCCTCGATATTTATTTATGGAATGATCCCAACTATTTAGGTTGTTGATATATGATCAACTGCATGTTCATACATATGTTTTAGATAAAGTCTTGAGTATCGACTATAAGCGACTCAAATTTCTGTGTTGGTGCATTTCCTTTCATTCCAATATATTGGTGAGTGCACCATTAAGGTAACGGGCCCTCCCTATGGAGTGTGTGGCTGTAAGTACGGATCTAAGTCCACGGTTCACATAGTTCCGTTTTCCACTCTTGCATGTTTTTCGGTTTTTTGAGTCATGTTTCTCTATGGTGTGAATTATGTCTTTATTGCTTATTGTTTTCCTTCTAAAACTAAAATAAAAAAAAAAAAAAATAAAATAAACATAGTAATCTATGAAGTCTCCGGGAATCGACTTTAAAAGACCCGTTCTGCTAAAACAAATTTTCTAAAATTCTTGTAAAAATTTGTTTGGGGGTGAAGTGTTAAATTTTCGTACTAAATGTTTTATGTCCCATTAGAGTTGCTTAGGCGTTTTATTGTATTACGATTCGGATTGACATGATCTATTAATTTAGAGTTCATTCGTTAGCATAACTTCGTCATGCGCTTCGAGGCGTTTTCCACTATCTCATATGTCATCGAAGTCGGAATAGAGTGTTTTATGGATCATTGGATAGGAAATTCTCTCCTGATCATTTCCATATCTCATTCGCAAATATCGGACCCGATAGCGATGGCGGGAATTTTGATTTGAAATTAGCGAAAAAATCGAAAAAAATCGAAAATTTTGATTTTGGGCTTAGGCCCAACTTCAGCATACCAGCCCATGGAAGCGCCTTTCGCTCTTACATTCTCACAACCAGTTCATCGTTTTCATCTTCCACCGCGCCATTACCAAGCTCCAAACCTAAAAGAAAATCAAAATAAAAAAATAAACCCGCGCCAAAAATCAAAATCAAACAACCAATCAAAATCAAAATCCAAATTTAAAACCGAAAAAACCGAATTTCAAAACACCAACCACCACTCCACCACCTCCCATTGTTCTTCAAGTCGGTCAAGTAAAACCACCACTACCACACCCTCTACAAACCCCAAACCGTAATCAAACTCTAAATGGCTCAGCGCCGTATTATCTGGGAGCAGATTTTCACGCCCGACCATTTGGCCGTTTCACGGTGGCGAAATGGCTAGTAAACTGGAATAGTCTACGGTACTTTCGACCGAAGACTTCTACCATGAAGACTTGGTGGGGCGGTTCTACAACACCGGGAGTTGGAGGAGTCGGATTTTTGTTTGGTGAAGAAGAAGAGGAGGAGTTGACTCTGAAATTTGTTGTTGGCTGAGATTCTAGGCATTCGCCTAGAATCAATCTGGATGCCGTTTTCACAGGGCCCCGGTTTTGATGGGGTTGAGCGTTGATGGGCGTTCTTGTCATCAATGGGGCTACAATCAAACTCCCATTGTAATGCGCCCGGGCTTCTCGAGGACCAACCAATTTGGCTCTGACCCGGTGGATTAGTCGGAATATCTAAAGCAAGGACAAAGGTCGGTGACATCGGTCGACCTGCCTCCGCGTCCTATGGATACTCGGGGGCGAATCACGATTTACGTATCACGGAGTTTTTGCTTGAACATGATGTCGGGGAGGTTCGGACGGTCGTTGGCACCTCTTCTGTGCTTATCACTAAGATCATGTTGAAGATGAAGGCAACTCCGAACTTACGAGAGGATTTACATTACCACCTTGCGGGAACCAGCGTATCTATAGGGAGTGTGTCCAACAAGTCTGGAAATTGCCGAGGATAGGGAACGCTGAGGAGGAGGAGAGGGAGGGTAGATGAGGATGAGTCGGAGGAGGATGAGGAGGATGGCACCTGCTTTGATCACGGATGCCTTCGGAGGTGTTGGTCGATCTTTGGCGCATGACTATGCTACATAGGGGCATCGTTCACTCAACACTTCTCAATGCGGAGACCTCCGGTTCGACAGGCCACCATTCACCACAACCGAGCTCCGCACCGGAGGAGGATGAGAGATGGGAGCGGCGAGGGCTGAGATGGAAGCCCAGCGCCGGTTTAGAGTGGATATGCTATGCGCTTCCCACCTCATCTGGACTCTGCCTCACGAGACCACGGCTACTAGGCATGGCGTCGTCGGCCGAAGGGCGGCTGCTCTTTGGACCTACACGGAGCCGGGAGCCACCACTTTCGAGTCATGTGCCCTCCGCCACCGGTGGCGAGGTGTTTAGAAGGATGAGGAGTGATAGTGGTAGTTATTTATGTTTAGTAGTTGTTGTTTTATTATTTTTTTGTTGTCTTTATTGTAATGTAATTTTTATTTTGGTAATGTGAATTTTGTAGTGATACTCGAATGAAAATTTTAATATAAGGGGTTATTTTCGGTTTGTGTGCTTGTTTCATATTAATCCCACCTTCAAACTTGTTTGGGGGTGGTTTGATCATTCAGCTTTTTTTTTTTATAAAAACCTAGTGTTAGAATTTCTTTGCGGAGTAAAGGTGAAAATATGGTAGTATAGGCATATCTATGATTGAGAATCATTGTAGGATGAAATCTAGATTAAATAGGTACATTCGGTCATAATAATATCAAATAAGAATCTTTGGGTTTGAATTAGAATCCGAGGGATATGAGTTGTTTCCGTTTTCGAGTTTGGAAATTTTAGGATTTCGGAAGCTGCCGAAATTAGTTTTGGCAACTTTCGATCCATTCTAGCAACTTTAAGCCTATTTAAACTTGATACAATCTATCCTCACAACTCACATTACACCTAAACTCCATCACTTTCGCCCTTCAAACCAGCGATTCCCGTTTTGACTTCATTTTCGAAATTCGCGGCTTCGGGCGCGCCGCCTAGTTAGTTGGCCTTTCAGCGCCCTAAAATTCTGTCGAGAAAAATTTGTCGAGGCTGGCGCCAGCGCCTAAGTCAAAGCGACCAGCTAAGTTCTTGGAATTCAAAATACAAAGCGGCGCCAGCGACCGCGCTAAGTTGTATGGCGCCAGCGCTTGACTTCTCTGGACCAGAAATTTTTCGGGTTTTGGCGTGTAGTTTCGGATCATTAGTAGCTATTCCAAAGCGTAATTTGAGATGACATCTCAATATTGATACGGAGCAGTCTTTCGAAGATTTGTTCCAAAGCATTACTTACGGTGCTTGGTTTTGTGAGGTGATCACATATGTTGGTAGGAACCTCTTATGGTAAGACCCGGTGAACTTTATTCTCCGGCACTTGCATCTTATTTTTATAATAACTGCATTTTTCTTTGAGACCGGATGGAGAACAAGTGTTCTCCATCAACATTGACGATGAACGATGGAGATTACGGGTTCTTGCTAGCCTTTGTTCTTGGACTTGCTATGCCATTTGAGATACAAGACCCATGGTGCTATTAGATTCGATAATATGCATGTCTACACCTATGAGTCTTTACCGCGAGGCTTATGGGGCAGGCATTTTCCGTATTGAGGACCAAAGGGGACTATAGCGTTGCCCTTGGTAGCTTTGTCCATGAACATAGGAACTGTTATGTTTTGGATAATGCTAAACATTTTAGGGGGGAATGGCGTTTTTTCTTACGTGAATGGCGCCACTTGCGGCGTTTTCCTTGCTTTAGCCAATGGGCCCCGGTTCTATGACCTTCGGGACTTTGATGTCTAGTTTAGCACGAGCCTATACTATGAGGCATAAGTACCTTCTTATGCTGTTCTAATTTCGCGTATTATGCTATGTTTCTTTCCTGTTTTTTGTACCGTTTCCGCGGATTGGATTAAGGTAGACGGTCGCGACCCACTGATAGTATTATCCGATCTTTCCGTGCAATGACTTGGCATGGGTGGCGGATACAACCTCACCGAGGTTGCACCCTACACCCATCGGACCAAGTGGCACTTAATAGGTTAGCAACCATAGATGATAAATGGCGTGAAGCGGCAAATTATCATAGCATGGCGGGGCGAAGGAACCTCACTTCTTTATAGAAGTAGAGGATGGCGAAGATGGCGAATAACAAGCGGAAGTGGAGGTAAGTTTTAGTTTACGTTGTGTGTGCGCTTATGTCCCGAAGCAATTTAATTATGTTAACCCCATAATGGGTGGAACTCTTATAGAGTTGCGTGGGTTTTATTTCCTATATTGATGCGTTCTAACATTGTTTTGCGGATGTTTACGAATTTCATGGCGCTTCAATGGTATTTTTCCTACCCTCTTTATTTACAATGCTTTGAGGGACAAAGCATGCTTCTTCTTGTTTGGGGGGCATAGAATCCGCGTGTAATTAAGACATCTGTTAGGATATAGATATATATAATATGCATTTGTTTTCTAGTTAAAATTTCAAAATTTAAAAATATAAATAAATAAGTTTATGCTATACACTTAGGAATATTGGTATTGTTTTCTTTCTCCATGCTCTTAACAATCTAGAAGTCTCACATAGTTGTTGCATCGAGAATAATTGTTAGAAACTTAGGTTAATCGTAGGTAATAATCTTTGCATCTATCTATAAATATATTACATGAGTATCTATGATTGTTAGCGATAAGTTTCTGAAATCTAGGCTAGAGTACTTATTCTACAAATCCTGTGAGAATATAGCCTAAAGCCTTATATGAAGCCGAAACATTTGAGAAATGACACAAAGGGAAGTAAAATCGGATAGAAATCCCGCGTCCACTTGCTTGATCACTAAACCATATCCTAAGTGAGAATTTAGGCGCTCTTTGGATCGATATAGCCAGAAATTCAAACCTATGAATTATTTTCGCTAGTCACCACTCGAGCCTTTTCTTTAGCCTTCCTTACACCACAATTCCTTTTCCTTTACAAAACAAAAACAAAATAAAAAAAAAAAAGAATAAATCAACCTACCCGATTTAGAATAAGTCGAGGAATAGAATGAGTGAAGAAAAGAAGAAGAGAAAAACCTGTGTAAACAAAAATTGTTACTTGCTTGAGAAAATAAAAGAAAGAAGTTTCCATCAAAGAAAGAAAAATAGAAATAAAAAAAAAAACTCAAAAAAAAATAGAATAAAAGGAGTCAAAAGCGAGGAAAAAGAAAAAATATGGCTAAGGATGGAAACAAAGTGTAGAAGCAAAAGAAAATAACAAGGTTTTCTCTAAGTTACATATCTGAAGACTCTATTATCTCGGACTTGTCCTTTTGAATATCCATTTCCTTCCTTCTTAAACCATCTCCTAATCCCGTAACACCTAATAAAGACCTACAGCTCGATTAGGAATAGGTTAGTGTGATAGTAAGTGGCGGATGTGTTTGATTGACCCGGCTTCCTTGTTGTCATTGAAGTTGTAAGGTAAAGTGTGCTTACTTGTACTTGGAGATAGCGAAACTTGAGTGCAAAAATCAGTGTTGTTTCTTGACTATTATTGTGAGAACCTATTTAGGGGCTATTAGGAGTTCCGAGGAAACAAAACTGCTAAACATTTGATAGTACTACTCATTGTATATATGTTTATTGTAGATGATTGATTATTATGCATATATTAACTTAGGGTTTTGGTTGGTTATTCTTATGTAATTGCTAGAGATGTATAGATAGTTGGGCATGAATAAAGGAAACAATAGTTTTATTTTTCTTAGTCGTTGTAGTATAGATGAAGTTTGTGAGTACCTTCACTGGAAAACTCTCCACGAGGCTATAACTTCGTCCACTAGGAATTCCTAGTGGTTTAAGGCCTTGTTGCATATGGTCAATGCTGTCCTTTCAGTGAAAGCGAGATTAGTTAGAACTCCATTTTTGGTCACTTATTCTAATTTCTCATCTTTGCTTGAGGACAAGCAAAATCTTTGTTTGGGGGTGGTTTGATAAGGCCCAAAACTGTAGTTTTAACCCCTTAATAATCATCTTTGTTAGACCAATTATGTGAATAATAAGTAAGAGTTAACTGATTCGCAGCGTTTTTATGCATTTTCGGGTTTCAAAGTCCATTTATAATGAGAAATGTACCACTTTAGCGAGATAAAGGAGCAAAAGTCATGAGAACTTCGAAAGCCGTATCTTTGGACTCAGACCTGGAGATTGGGCATACCTTATGTCAAAACGACCGGCTCGGAAAGAGCTTTGCAATGGTCAAGCCTTGACCCAATCAGAGGAGCAGAAGTGGACGAAAAGTCTGTGGAAGTCAACTGCAGCTGAAGAGGCCTTTTGAATTTGAAAAGAATTGGGTTTTGGGCACGATTCTCTGGCCCAACCCATGGCTCAAGCCCATGCACGAATTTTGGATCTGGATGTATAAAAACAAAAGCTTAAGTCTTTGTTAATGGTAGATAGATAATGGTAGCGATGGTTAGAAAATAATAGTTAGCTTAGAATAGAAAGTAGCCATTAAAATAGCTTCTAGATCTAGTTTTATTTAATTGTTTTTGATTAAGTATAGTTTCAATATCTAATTCATTTCATTAGATTAAACCTTGAATCTTGTTCCCTTATGGTAGAGGAATTCCTCATATACCTCACTTGCTAGTGGTGGTTCACCAATGTGGGACTAAACATAATGTACTAAAGTGGAGAGAACACACATAGTTCATCTCCTCCACTTTGCACACACACACAAGCATTTTGAAATACTCTTGGAGATTCCAACAATCCCCCACTATTTCAAAATACTAATAGTCCCCCACTATTTTGGAATAGGATATTACAAAAGAAATGGGTTAACGAAATGCCAGAGAGAATTGAAAAAACAATGCATAAGATACTGGTGCTTTTCGGGCTTGAACTAGTCATAGGGTAACATGTTTTATAATACGTGAAAGTGGTGGATTAAAAAATCTTTGAACCAACATTCCCTTGTAGTAAAATAGAGCACATGTACCCACATTGTTCCTTCATTATATGTCTGTTACCGTTGTTATTTAAACTTTTTTTTTCTTGCCTGTGTTCCATGAATGCTCTAGAGTACTTGCCTGAATACTCATAAGAACCGACCCAGTTCTACATTCACGTAGGTAGATATCCATCAAGTGTACATTGCAGTTAAAATACACTATCTCAAACAAATAATGGACTATGGATTCCAATAAGAGTAAAATAACTCATCTTTTCTCATTGCAATTCAAGTTATACAAAGTATACAAAAATGCTATCTAGTCATAGGGTGGGACGTCTCAAAGAAAGACAATAGCATACCAGAGCGACGAGGTGACTTGTTTTTCCCTTTGAACCTACTTCATGGGATCTCCAATCACATAGGTGGGGTTGCCATCAGTGTCGCCCTCTATCTAAGACAAAAGTCCCATCCCCCTCGACGTTTCAACCACTTGTCTCCCCTAAAAGGCGGTTTTGTCGGAGGATCGCCAAATTTAACTCGACTGACATAATCTAGAGCCACAACTCTAGATTCCAGTTAGTAACTTTTATAGGACTGTAGTCTCGCATTTAATATGCCTTTTTCCCATTATACAATTTGCTCTTTTGCCTTTGCTATCGCGACTCCGCCCGATCAATACAATGCATAGGTACAATTTGAGGCGGTTTTGTACTAATAGAAAGATCTCGCCAAGAGGTTTCTAAGCCACTCGACCTCGACTTTGCTTTATCTAAAGCAATAAGCTCGGACTCCATGGTTGAACGAGCTATCAAGGTCTGCTTAGAAGATTTCCAAGCGACTGCACCTCCACCTAGGGTGAAAATATAACCACTAGTGGACTTGATATCATGAGAATCAAATATCCAGTTTGCATCACAATAACCCTCTATCACAGGTGGAGTTTGTCTAAACCGTATGTCGTAATTCATTGTTCCTCTCAAGTACTTGGCTAGTCTCTCTAACGCACTCCAATGTTCCTGGCTAGGACAATGAGTGTATCTGCTTAACCTGCTAACTGCATAAGCAATGTCAGGTCTAGTGCAATTCATCAAGTACATGAGACTACCAATAATTTGGGCATATCTAGACTGAAGGACACCATGTTGAGCATTTTTCTCTTCGTCACTATTTACCTCATAAGGTGTCGGCACGGGCTTACTATCATAAAAGTTAAACTTCTTCAAAAACTTCTCAACATAATGCTCTTGTGGCGGCGTTATAGCCATCATAGTTTCGATGATTTTGATTCCAAGAATCACATCGGCTTCTTCTCCCAAATCCTTCATTTCAAATTGGGAGGATAAAACATCTTGGTGTTTCTCACAACATCAAGGCTAGGACTCATGATTAACATGTCATCCACATATAGACAGATAATCACATATGTATTCACATCAAAAGATTTAAAGTAAATACATTTATCAGCATCATTTATGTGATATCCATTAGACATCATGGCACTGTCAAACTTTTCATGCCATTGTTTTGGCACTTGTTTCAACCCATATAAAGACTTAACTAACTTGCATACCTTTTGATCATTCCCTGGTACTATCGTTATCGTGCTACATCATATATATTTCTTCATCAAGATCACCATTCAAAAGTGCAGTTTTTACATCCATTTGATGAATAAATAAATTATGAATAGCAACTAGAGCCATTAGAACTCTTATAGAAAAAATCCTAGTTACAAGAGCATAAGTATCAAAATAGTCAATGCCTTTTTTTTTCGGGAGAATCGCTTTGACTACAAGTTTAGCCTTGTATTTCTCGATGGAACCATCTAGTTTCAATTTCTTTTTTGAAGATCCACTTGTAACGATATGGGTTTCAGCCCCAGGAGGTAGATCAACTATCTCCCATGTGTGATTAGCTATAATCGAATCTAGTTCTCGAGTGTATAGCATCCTTCCGTAGGTGCATCTCGAGAACCCGATTGCCTCATTATATCGTCACGGGGATCATCATCAAGAAGAAACGTGTAAAAGTCATCACCAAAATTGGTGGATTTTACGTCTCTTTTACTCTTCCGAATTTCTTGTTCAGAAATTTCAGGATCTGATTGTTGTTCACTAGAGCAACCAACCTCGCAATGCCAATTTTCAAAGGAAACAAATTCTCAAAGAAATCAGCATTTTTACTCTCTATAATAGTGTTAGCATCGACAAGGTTATTATCAGATTTTACTACTAAAAATCTATATGCAGCACTATTATGAGCATAACCAATGAACATACAATCAACAGTTCTAGGTCCCAATTTTCTCTTTTTAGGTTTGTTCACAAGAACCTTTGCAAGACACCCCCACATTTTGAAGTATGTCAGGTTAGGTACATGACCTTTCCATAACTCATATGGTGTCTTATTCCCTATTTTCTTGTTGGGTATCCTATTCTGTATATGGCAAGCAGATAGGATTGTTTCCCCCCACAAGTTCAGGGAAGCTCCAGAACTTACAAGCATAGCATTCATCATCTCTTTTAGTGTTCTGTTTTTCCATTCGGCTACTCCATTACACTCAGGAGAGTATGGTGGAGTAGTCTCATGAATAATGCCATTCTTGTCACAAAAGTCCTGGAAAGGGTTAGACTCATATTCTCCACCCCTATCGACCCGAGTCTTTTTAATCTTTCTGATTAAGGCGGTTTTCAACTTCACTTTGTACTTGAGAAATATCTCACCTGCCTCATGCTTGTTTCTAAGTAAATATACCATGGTGTACCTAGAGAAGTCATCTATGAATGTAATATAATAAAACTTCCCCGTCTAGACATGGTACTTCTGAATTCACCCAAATCCATATGAATACGAAGTTAGTAATCCGGTTTATCTCTAAAAAGAGATTCTGCGGGGTTTCTTTTGTGGCTTTAGTCTTAGCACATATCTCACATTTATCATTAGAAAAATCAGAAATATCGGACAATAAACCACATGCTTTCATTCTTTTCAGATATCAACATTTACATGTCCTAGTCTACCATGCCATATATTAAAAGAGTCAAGCAAGTAAGCGATGACGGTCATTCTTATTAATAATAATGTTGTCAAGTACATTCAACATGAAAAGACCATGTTATTACAATAACCTTTACCAACAAAACCCTCATTCTTTGTCAAAACGAACTTGTCACTCTCAAAACTCACCTTGGCCTTGACTTTTTCCCGATGAAGGACACAAAATCGATTCTCGACAAATCTCAAGAACATGAAGAACATTACTAGAAGTGAAAGGGTTTTCCTGAAGTTAACCCCGGAAGAATCTTGCTGTTCCCTCAACAGAAACAGACCTAGAAGTCACCCATATATAGACCTTTTCATCTTTCACTAGTATGTAATCTGAGAAGGCTTAAACATTACCACAGATGTGCCGGGTGGCACTAGAATCTAGTACCCAGTTCTTCCCAAAGGGCTGGCCAACAACACTTGTGACACTACTGTAGCAATAATATCATATCCCTCAACTATATTAGCATTGGGAGGATCATCGTGTCTTTCTTATGCCCTTGACCGAAAAGCCCTATGTCCAGGGTTTACCACAAGCATAACAATTTCCATTGCGATTACCACTCTTTTAAAAGAAGTGCCTTTGACCTTGAAATTCTTATTTTGTTGTATACGCTTTTTAGAGGTTTTGTTAGTTTTGCTGGGATTACCTTCAATGATATTGGCTTTAGAATGGAATTCCTTAGACAACACCTCATCCCGAAGTCTTGTTCTTTTTTCCTCTATGTGAATGTGAATGATCACATCCTCAAGGGTCATCTGCTGCACTTATGCTTCATACTATTTTTATAGTGTTTCCAAGACTTGGGAATTTCTCAATCAAACATCCAAATAACAAAGGTTTCGGTAAATTAATACCCCCGGTTTTCAAATCATTAATCGACATTACGATAATCATGGATTTGAGGCGTTACATCTCTATCCTCTCTCATATGGAACTTTAGAAAAGTCCCAATAGCATATTTCTCGAAGTACCAAAGATCCTCTATTATGTATTTCTTGTTCAAACTCTCCCATATATCATGTGCATTCTTATTTGAACAATAAATATCAAAATTTCATTGGACAAGGTACTCAAAATAGCATGTCGACATACCTTATTCCCATTGAGCCAAGCAGCTTGATTTCTTTCGAAATCATTAGAACCCTACACGGGTGCTGTATCAGTGAGATACTTTGCATAGTTAAGTACATCTAGGGCTGTGAATACCCTTTTTCTCCATCGCTTGAAGTGTGAACCGTTGAAGGATTCAATCTTTGATACATTGGGTAAGTTTCGAGCATTCAAGAGGTGCAACATCTCTCATAGTCGGTAACTTCCATGACTCGACTGGTTTTCTTTGATCGGTGGGTGTCAATAGGTGTAGACATCTTGTTCTTTCCTTAAGAATGTTGTATGCAGATAAAAGAAAACAATAGAAGACAAGGACATAATAACAGGTAATAACCAAGGCGCGGATTAGGTTGTCCTTAAGGAAAGATTTCGCCCCTTCCAATGGTGCGTAAAGGCAACAGATGGCGTCTTCCTCACATGATTCAATGGTTAACAGCAGCCCTAACTTTGCACTAAAAACAGACTACCCCTCTATAATAGCAATATAACTCTCTTTGGCGGCTTACAGGAAGAAGAGAAGAAGAATAGGGATGAATTTCTGTTTCTCTGAAGTGGGATGAAGACTTCTTTGGTATTCACGAGTTCTGTTTCTATGGTCTGGATTGAATGGATACTCGAGTTCTCTCTCTCTCTCTGGAATTGATTGGATACCTTCTATGGACACAGCAATAGTGTTTATATAGAGGAAGTAGCCGGATACCAGATGGGAGAAGGACTCCTCAAAGTCGGTTTCCAAAAACAGCTAGGAAGCAGAAACCAACTTGAAGTAGGACATCCACCAAAACTTGCTGCAAAAGCAACACAAGTTTAGGCAATTGGTAAGCCATTACCCACTAGACAATAAGCCCAAGCCCAAGCCCGATGCAACTCGCTGCCGGTGCGTGTGCGTGTGTGGCTTTAGGTGAGTCCTCCCTCCTAACACAAAAGCCTTTGTACCCTAAGGGCACGCCCTTATGGTAGAGGAATTCCTCATATACCTCACTTGCTAGTGGTGGTTCACCAATGTGGGACTAAACATAATGTACTAAAGTGGAGAGAACACACATAGTTCATCTCCTCCACTTTGCACACACACACAAGCATTTTGAAATACTCTTGGAGATTCCAACATGATTGAATCCAAACTCTTCCTCGGCTTGATTTAGCAAGTCATGGAATAAGGGATGGTTCAAGTACGATATTGGAACCACAAATCGTTTCTTCTCGCTCTCTCCAACATAAAATGCAATATGGCCTTTAGGAACAGTCAAGTTTTCGGTATTTGACAGAGAACGTCGGAGACTTCTCTTAGGATGAGAAATAATAGCTGGTAAACCAAAAGCCATTGGATGCTGCAAGAAGAAGAGGAAGAAAAGTGGCTAAAGGGTCTGGGGAACTAAAGAAATGATTTGAGAACTTGGGAGTTGGATGGTAAATAAAAGCGATATAGGTGTGTATATATATTCATAACAGAGTGAGATGGACTTATGGAATTTCCTCATCGTGAGAAAAGTGAAGTACCACATGGTTTTGTATGAAATCTAGTTAATAATTCCCTAACTACTATGTACAAGTGGTCACAATGATCCGGGTTCTGTTGCAACATTATGCCCTACCAAAAAGTGTACATTGGACTGAGATGATAGCAAGTTTGGATTTGGGATTTATCTTGAACAAGTACTTATTAATGACAGAGAAAATGAGAAATCACTAATCTAAACTTTTTGTTGGTTCCATTGATCATTTGTTTTGCGTAACGGGGCCTACACCGAACAAGAAAACAATACTCTAATTAAGCAACGATTCCCTAAATATGAAACTGGACTACTAACCCAGCTATTGGCTACACGAAAAACAGCCTAATCAATTTGCGCCAACTTGGTCAATTGTAGAACAACCACACTATAATGTCTTGAGAAAACGTATACCTTACATTGACTAGGACAGTTTGTAATGTTTGTCTTGACATTAACAACTTTCGGTTTAAATCAAATTTAGATTCTGATCATCCAATGGGCGCTCTTACGATTCCATGCAGTGAAGAGAAGTTCATGAATCTCACTTCTCATTTGAACAGTAGTGTATGACAGAGGAAGAACAAAGGGACATAATTTGCTGGCTCTAAAATCAGCTAGAGAGGAGGAGGAATGAAGAGATGAAAATTTCTGGTGAAAAAGTTCAGTTAGTCTCAAGTTGAATTATTGTAAATGACTAGCCATACCAAATCAATCATCTATCAAATTTAAGAAAACTTTAGTTGTGTGATCATACAATGAATTTTGCTAAACTCAGAGCAAGATTAATGCGGATTGAGCTATATGATTGTCCAATGGAGTTTGCCACATTGAAGCTATGATGATGTCCACTTCAACTTTTCAAGGAGACTGTAGGGTAGTGTTGGGGTTGTATTCATGACCTAAGAGATTAGTGGTGACAAGTGGACCGGATGCGGTATAGTACGTGGGAACAGGCTGTATGGGGTCATATCCGTGGTATCCTAACTGCTTTGGAACTGCTGCGAGACGTGGATAGAGAGATCGGAATCCTAACTGCAAGATAACTACCGCGATACGTGGAGAGCGAGGGGACACTAGATGGAAAGGAGATCGACGAACCAGGAGGAGAGGAAGTTAGAAAAGAGAAAGAAGATAAAAAGGAGAGGAGAGGAAAAAAGAATAGGGAAAAAGAAGGGTGAAAGAGAGAGATACCCTAATACAAGTGAGTTCATAGGTTGTAATATTTGAGTATACATTTGGCGCCATCTGTGGGGACACCGAAATAAAATGGCCACCGTAACAAAAAAGGGGGTAGGAAGACCTAGGAAAGAAGTTGTTCGAGAGGCAGTAGAGGAGGTTGTGAGCAAAGAAAGGGAGGTGGTCGGAGAGGAAGAGATATCTGATGTGGCGGCAGATGCCACCAGACTTCTTCAAGAGGAAATAGTTAGGTTGAGGAACGAGAATGTGGAGATGAGAAAGGAAAGGGAGACCACACAGGAGGAAATGGAGCGTGGGGATCATCGAGGCAGGGAGGTGGAAGGGGAAAATGAAGAGTACCAACCCCGGGGCGTAGATCCGGTAGAGGGCATCACACGGGAGGTAGTGCATGCGTTGATTAAGAAAGATAGAGAAGTGAACCGTGCGGCTGAAAAAGTGAACCAAAGTGCCGCTCAAAAGGAAGTTGCTAACCCCAATAAGAATCCGCTGGCAGATTCGATATGGAATTCGGATGTGCCTAAGAGATTCAGTCAACCAAGATTTGAAAGGTATGATGGGAAGGGTGACCCAACAGATCATCTGCATCACTTTAGGCAACAGATGCCGTTATGGCAGGAAAGTAAGTATGATGGACTGCGCTGCATGATGTTCCCTTCCAGCTTTAAGGGGGGAGCCTCGGATTGGTATTACCGGTTGTCTTCGCGGAGCATAAGTAGATTTGAAGAGCTAGAGCGCGCCTTTGTGGATCATTTCATCCACCAGAAAAGGAGGGTTGTGGATATCGCGACCCTATTCAACATTAAGCAGAGGTCAACGGAATAGTTAATAAGGGAATTTTTGTGTAGATTCAAAGAAGAGACCCTAAAAGTAGAGAATCTGGATGAACATATAGCGGCCATTGCTTTTCAGCATAGCTTGAGGCAGGGAACTAGATGTAGGAACCGTTATTTTCATAATCAATATTTCTACAAATCGTGAGAACCACATGTAGCGGAATCAATGGGGTTTTCATGGTTTTGAATAGAAAACATACCTTTGAATCCGATTTAGGTAACTCTGAGAATCCAAGCTTTATCAAATCCGAAATCAACCCCTTGATCTTCTGTTGTATTCCTTTAGAACAGATTGGACGTTGTGTGGGCAACGATCTACCAATCCCCTTCTTTCTCTCAAGATCAGAAACGAATTCAGATCTACTTTTCTTGCCTCTTTTTCAGAACCAGTGAATACAGAATTTTGACCAGAGAGAAAGTATATTCTATTTATAGGCTACAACAGGGACCATGAGGAAAAATTAGGGTTGGGCCTCCTGACGGGCTTGGGCTTCCCATGTTCGCCCCGAACACACGGCCCAGGTCCATCAACAAATGATTTATTCCACTAAAGGCCATTGTTGCACTACCACCCTAATCCCAAATTACGTGTCATCGTTTATGGGCTCCATATTATATGCTCGTTGATATCCCTGTGTTTAAGATATCGAATGTCCGTTGATTAAGTCAAGTTACTGACAACTACATTAATCAACTTCTTATGTCCTTGAGTAGTACCACTCAACCTCATTGTCATGTCAGAATAAATCCACCTGCAGGGTTTACACGACAATCTTTTGAGCTCCTCAAGGGGACATCGTCAACCCGACTTCTTGCGGGACACAAATTCCTTCTATAATCAACAGCACACCTTACATACAATGTCATTACCCATTCCATCGAGTTTGTTGATTCACCAATGAATCTCACTCATTGATGATTTAAAGTAATGTACAATACACGTAAGTACCCGTTATTATATCCGGATTAGGAGGACAAGCATCCATAATAACAGAAGCGTTTGTTCTCTTATATAGTTAGTATAAGGAGAAACAACCTCACTTGGTCTTGTTCAATACACACAAAGTGTACTAGTGTAATCTTATAGTCAAGATAGACTAATACCAGATTATAGTACAACCGTACCAATGGTTTGTCCAAATCCATTTAGGTTGTGAATGATTACTTATACTTTATAAGGTACTGATGATATGAACTTCTGTGTGTCAACACCATATCATCTACAATATAAAGTATTAAACACATGCACATAACTAATAACATATATAATATGTATAACATTTGCCCATATGATTCTCATTCAAAATATAAAGAATTAGAGTTAATACAAAAGTAATGCTTTTAGTATATAACCCTATCACTAGAGTCCACGAGTCAGTGTCTAAAATAGAAATCACCACTTTGCACGCTCTATACCCAAAGGTAGAAAAATATATTCGATACAAGGACATAATGCAAAGAAATGCGAGGGAACAAAAGAAATCTAGGAAGGCAGTACAGGCTGTGGATAGGGATGATCGAAAAGATAAAGGTAGGAGAGAAGAAAGAGAGGGGGATCCTACAGAGGGGAGAATCGTGGACCTGAAAGAACTGGAGATTGGGGTAGGAGAGATATTCGCGAAAGAAAGTCATACCGCGAGATAGAATAGACTCCTCTTAACAGGCCATTAGAGGAAATCTTGCCATTGATCAAGGGGTTGCAGCATTATGAAGGACCGCGGAATACCCCTAGAGAGATAGAGGGGAAACCATTTTGCGCCAATCATCAGATTAGGAACCATGCCACTAACGAGTGTTATGCTTTGAAGTGGCTGGTGGAAAGAATGATTGAGAAGGGGATGCTCAGAGAATTTGTCGCGGAGGTTTGTCATGCTGAGAGAGTGCAGACTCTTGCCAGGATCTTAGGAACTATAAATGTCATTTACAGTGGAGAGACACTTGGAAGAAATGCACACCGAGACAAGATAAGAAAGATGGCGAGCTTATAGCAGGTAAATGAGGTGGCGAGCGCACTGCTGTTAGTTGTGGGAACCGCGATGGGTGAGGGAAACATAATGTTCACCCCGAAAGACTTGGAATCAGTGATTTCGCCACATGAGGATGCTTTGGTGATTACCATAGCAATGGGTAATTATCTAGTGAAGCGGGTGTTGATAGATTGCGGAAGTTCGGTGGATCTATTATTTAAAGGGGCCATGGAAGAGATGAACATCGATAGAGATCAGTTAAAGGCTCCTCAGACCAATTTGTATGGCTTCAACAGTAGCATGACAGAGCCCATGGGGGAGTTAACACTACCAGTAACAGCAGGTCCGATGACAGTATTCATAAGGTTTATGGTGGTGGATACTGGGTCCCAATATAATGCCATTCTGGGGAGAAGATGGATCCATGAAATGAAGGTCATTCCGTCGACATATTATTAGATGATCCGCTTCCCCACAAAAGGGGGGATGTACGAAATAAGGGGGGATCAAGTGGCCGCGCAGAATATACATCAAGTGACTGTAAAAAATATGGTCCGCGGAACAGGAGGGGAGAAGTTGACACACGAGCAAGGAGCAGCATAGCAATTACAGGAGGCGGATTCGACTGAAGGGTACGAACCTCCATAGGGACCAAAAACTTTGGATGAGATTGAGGTTGTGAACCTGGGGGTGGGAGAGGAAGAGAAGTTTACATCGGTTGGATCAGACTTGCCAGAGGAATGGAAAATCAAGCTAGTACAATTGTTAACAGAGAATTTGGATATATTTGCATGGGCGATTGAAGATATCACAGGGATAGACCCAGATTTTGCTTGCCATCACTTGCATATGAAGGAAGATGCGAAGCTTGTAAGACAAAAGATGAGAAGCGTAAGACCCAAATATGCGGAGGGGATTCACGAGGAGGTTATACGGCTGAAGGGTGCGGGGATAATCAGGGATGTGGAATGCACGAAATGGCTGTCCAACGTAGTCGCAGTTCCAAAAAAGAACGGCAGTTCCAAAAGACTGTTATCCTATGCCGCGAGTGGATGAGTTAGTAGACAAAACTACTGGTTTCAAGGTGTTTTCTTTCATGGATACGTCCATGGGATATAATTAGGTCGCGATGTTCGGCCCATATCAGGAAAAGACAACCTTCGTGGTGGAAGGAGGTACTTACTGTTATACAATTAAGAATGCTTTTTGGTTTAAAGAATGCGGGGGCTACATTTCAGCGGTTAGGGGAAAAAATATTTGAAGACAAGATTAGGAAGGGTATGGAGATATATATTGATGATATGGTGGAAAAAAACATGTCAGAGGAGGAACACTTGAGGGGTCTCCAAGAAACTTTTCACATACTACGGAGGCATAAGCTGAAACTCAATCCCGAGAAATGCACCTTCAGGGTAACTTCAGGAAAGTTCTTGGGTTACATAGTCACTTACCGCGGAATAGAGGCATTAAACATATTTATTTCTAAATCATTGGTAGAGATGTCGTCCCCTCAGAGTGTGAAAGAGGTGCAGCGGTTGGCCGGACGAGTCGCGGCATTAAACATATTTATTTCTAAATCATCGGACAAATGCAGACCGCTATATCGTTTGTTGAAGAAAACGCCAGATTTCCAATGGACCGCTGAGTGTGAAGAAGCCTTTCAGGAGGTGAATGTTTATTTAGGACAAGCATCTTTACTGTCGCGACCGGAACAGGGAAAGAAATTGTATCTATATTTGGGGGTTTCAGAGTATGCGATAAGTTCAGTCGTCGTGCGAATTGTAGAAAAAGTAGAGAAGCCAGTGTACTTTTAGAGTAAAACCATGCTAGACGCAGAGACGCGATACAGTAGGATTGAGAAGTACGCATTGGCTTTGATATTCTCTGTGTTAAAGTTGAAGCCTTATTTCGAGGCTCATTCAGTGGTGGTGATAACAAATCTGCCCCTCAAGCAAGCGTTGAAGGCAGAGAAGTCAGACAGAATGCTAAAATGGGCAGTGATGCTTAGTTTTTACGAAATCCAATATCAAATCAGAACGGTAGAAAAGACGCAAGCCATGGCGAAGTTCCTGGCAAAGTTCCCAGCCGAGGATCCAACTTGGGGAGAGGATATGGTCATGGAACAGGAGGGGGAACTTAACAGTGATCCCTTGGATCCTTGGGATTTGCAGAATGGATGGAGAGTATTCGCGGATGGATCTGCTATAGATACGGGGAATGGAATTGGCGTTGTTCTGGTGACTCCTAAGAACACAAGGCTAGAGTTGTCAATGAAACTGGGGTTTGCAGCTTCTAATAATGAGTCTAAATATAAAGCAGTGATAGCATGTTTGGATTTGGCACAAGATCTGGGAGTAAGCGAATTATCCGTGTACTCGACTTTAACTTGGTTATTTGTCAGATGAGTGGGGGGGGGGGGGGGGGTTCGTGGCGTGCTGCCCAAGGATGGCGCAATAACTGGAGGTCCTACAAAGAAAAGCAAGCAAGTTCAAAAAGATTTAGTTTGCTCATTTAGGCCACGGTGAAAATAGACATGCTGACGCCTTAGCATATGTGGCTGCTGTGCTTCCAAGAACAGAGGGTTGGTCGATTAAAGTGAGGGTGTTGAGCAAACTGAGTACATCAGAAGAGGAAGGTGTATGGCTCACAGTTGAGAAGGAGGCAGGTTGGATGACGACTATAAAAACTTTCCTGATGGGAGTGGAGATAGAGAATAAACAGGAGAGACGAAGGATGGAGCAAGTAAGTCAGAGATACGTTCTATTAGATGGGGATTTGTACAGGAAAAGTTTTAGCATACCACTGTTAAGGTGCATAGGGCCTCATCAGGTGCAAGAAGTTCTAGCCGAGGTACACGAAGGTGATTGCGGAAGTCATTCAGTTGGGCGAACAACAACCCACAGATTGATATCTCAGGGATATTTTTGGCCCCACATGAAGAGAGATGCGACAGAGTATGTAACAGCATGTGAGAAATGCCAGAGATTTGCACAACTCATACATTCCCCAGCTGAGCCGCTGCATAATGTGTTTAGTCCATGGCCATTCGCCATGTGGGCATTGGATATAGTTGGGCCCTTGCCTATGGCAAGCAGCAAAAGAAGATTTATGGTGGCTGCTATTGATTATTTTACCAAGTGGGTGGAGGGAATGACATTACAGCAAGTCAAAGAAGAGAATGTGAAAAAGTTCCTTTGGGAGAACATCATATGTAGATTCGGATTGCCATACACTATCATCGCAAATAATGGAACACAATTTACTGGGGGAAAGGTGCACAAATTCTTTCAAACCTACAAAGTGAAACAAGGGTTCTCGGCACCATACAATCCAGAGGGAAATGGGCAAGCGGAATCATCGAACAAAATCATCATGGACAATCTAAAGAGAAAGTTGGAGGAGCAGAAGGGAGCGTGGGCCGATGAATTGAATCATGTTTTATGGGCTTATCGTACCACACCGCGAACCTCCACAAATGAATCACCATTCGCTATGGCATATAGGGTAGAGGTAGTTATACTTGTGGAAATGATAGAGAAAACGACAAGAACCAGAGCTGTGGAAATGGGACTAAATGAGAAGATATTAGCCATTGAGTTGAATGTCATTGAGGAAAAAAGAGATATAGCTCACATGCGACTAGAGGAGTACCATCGGAAGTTACAGAGACAGTATGATAGACGAGTAAAGCCACGAGCATTCATGGTTGGGGATTTGGTGTTGCGAAGATTTACCCCAGCCACCAAGAAAGAGAATGACGGCAAACTGGGACCCAACTGGGAAGGACCGTATGTCGTGACAGAGAAAGGAACTTCTAGTGGCATACAAGATTAAGACGTCAACAGGGGAAGAGATTGAGAAACCATGGAACATCAGAATGCTGAAAAAATTCCATGAAAGATGCATTGTTTAACTTTCTAGTGGGATAAGAAAAGTCTTTATGTATATAGAGTGATAAGAAAATATATTGTGTTTCGAATTCTAAGTCAATGAAATAAAGAATGCATTTCTTCCAATCATAGCATGTGGATCAAAGATCCTCAAGGGGAGATATGAGCCCCACTTCTTCATCGCTTTGTTTCAAGTCTCATCCAAAATGACCAAACTGGTGGCAAAGGGCGCCCCATCAAGGCTTCAAAGAATGAACGATCAAAAGGCAAATCAAATTGGGGGCAAATTAGCCCCCATCAGCGGGGGATGAGCCGCCGTGGGACGAAATGTCCAAATCAAACATAGGGGCAATGGGGCAATGTGAGCTGCCCCCATCAAAAACTTCTTCATAAAACTAGACGATCAAAGAGGCCGGGGATGAGCCGTCTCAATACCTTCAATGGACTAAACGTCAAATCAAATTGGGGGCAAATTAACTCAATTAATCCACTAGCTTAATAGTTTAATCCCATCAACTGGGCTTTCTTCCTAATCCCTAACTAACATGGCATTTCTACCAACTAATAATTAGCATGTGAAAGTCATGGTGAACTAAACGGAGGGGAGGAGCCCCTCTAATCTTTAGCGGACTAAATGTCCAAATCAAACTAAGAATGGGCAAAATTGAAATTAGCCCGTCCAAAACGAAATTGAATTTCATAGCTGATCAAAAATGAAGCGATTCAAAGGTTTTATCTAAACAAAGGATTTGAAACTAATTAAATAAAACAATAAAATCTAAGATGGACTAAACGTCCAAATCAAACCTGCCCCATCAGGTTCTTATACATTCAGATCCAAAAATCGTGCATGGGCTTGGAGCCATGTTGGGAGGAGCCCACTTTCTTCACCCACTAAGCGTCCAAATCAACCTCCTCTGGGGCAAATTGAAAGCTCTTGCCCCCTATCATAAGGTAGGCCTCATTCCGGTGATCAAAGATATGGCATTCGAAGTTCTGGGAGGAAAATGCCGCCATAATGGACTAAACGTCAAATCAAATTGGGGGGGTTAAAATGAGGCTCTTATCATTGAGCTACCCCCCATAGCTTCAAACTGATCAAAGATAGCGGGGGGGATGAGCCCTTCGTAGACTATATGTCCGAATCAACTTGGGGGCAACCCTGACTAGCTTCACAGCTGACCAAAGAGAACGAGGGGTCCAAAGCAACTTAGGGGAAACCCTAATTGGCTTCACAGTTAACTAAAGTTAGCGGGGCAAATGGATCTTTCGTGGACCGTACATCCGAATCAACTTGGGTGCAAATCAAGATAGCCTTATCGAAGGTTATGAAAAGGATATCAAAATTAAAGTTTCTGGTAGATTAAATGGCTTTAGGACGTAAGGAATCGAAAGAATGGTGAAGTCTAAAATTATAATAGGCGGTAAATTAAAGTGCAAATGGAAGATAAAACAACTTTGATGGGCACCTACTACGCAAATGTAGTGGTTCAATGAAATATTTGTTCAAACACATGCAAAAGATATTTGTTCAACAAAATGTTACAAGTCTGAAAGATCAACTGCAAAGAAAGAAAACCAGCATATGTTACTGCTGAGGTTCAATATTCACTTCTTCTTGGGGGAGATTTGCCTCCTCACCAACAGCAGTGTTGTTATCTTCGTCCAATTCCACTGGAGAGGTGTCAACACTAGTAGTGGGAATAGTCACATCAGTGGTAGTAGTCTCAACAGTCTCAGGATGCACGGTCGATGGTACCAAAGATGGTGTATCTAGAACTGGAGGCGGCGGGGGAAGAAGACGGCCAGCTGCGGTAAGCTGATCAAGTTGCTGCTGCAATTCATGAGCAATCTTCTTTGCAACTAGACTTCGGAATTGCTCCGCGACTTCTTTCAAAGCGTTGTTTAAAGCAGCTTGAGAGGCAAGTTTCTCCGTCTCATTTAGGCTTTCCAGTTTTGAATTGACCCCCGCTACGTTGTCGTGGTGCTTGTCCTCGACCACCTGGAGCTCCTTGTGGGCCTTGAGTGCCCCGATCCGCGAATCGTTCCTTTCCTTCTCCAGCTTAGCATACTTTGCTTTCCAGCCATCAGGGCCATGAATCTCCTGCTTTGTAGCCTCTAGATTCTCCATAATACTGGTTAGGCCACGCAACGCATAGCCAATATCCAGACTCAGCTCCAGAGACATATTGGGTATCAAGGTAGTAGGACAGATAATGAGAAAGCAAAATTAATAACACGCACCTTTTCCCAACCAGTGTAGATGGAAGCCCTATGGGAAGTGACAGTGCCAGAATCTCCATAGGCTTGATCCCGAGGGAGATGAGAGCTGAAAAACAAAGATGCTGCGACAGCTGGATTTTCCAAAGCTGAGTCATGAGTGGTAACATCGCGATCTCTGGCCTTGAATTTGGGATGCCAGACTTCGACCGGGTCGGATGTTAAGGGACTAGGTAGAAGTGGATCCTGTCTGGGGCAGCGCGAGAGAGCAGTAGACTGCGAAAGATCAGTGTGGGTACCAGTGGTGGGATGAGAAGTAGTTTTGGCCTTTTTCATTGGAGGACTTTTATCTGAAACTTCAACAGGCGCATCGCTATCATATTCGCTGCCCAAAGCTTGTATTTGTTAACATCCATATCGGTAGTAGAAGGTGGAGAGGAAGTGTTGGCAAAATTGTCTTCCCACTCAGCCACACGAGAGTACGAAGGAGGAAGGGGGTCAGTAGTAGTAGTTTGAGCCTTAGTAGCAGCGGCACGTTGGGCGACAGCTCGTGAATGGGAAATTTTGGTGGTATACTTGAAGGACTTGTGAGTTGGACGTTTTCTTTTTTGAGGTGGGGAAAGTTTTGGCTTTCTTTCTTTGGGGGGCGGCAAGCGATATAGGGGGCCTTGGTATTTGCCAATGTCTTTTAGAGAAGGGTCAAGTAAGAGAGGATTGGCTTTTTCCGGATCAATGCCGAGGACTTCACACTGTGCACTCCCCAAATCGCGAAGGGATTGGAAAATCTCTGAAGAAACGCCGTTGTATATCTGTGATCGCGAATCGGGTCTCCAACCCGGATCACCAAAAAATAAAGACAAATTACAAACAAGTTGGACAGAAATACTGCAACTCAAAATGGCTTACTTACCACTTGTAAGGAAATGGAGATGCCTCAGAGAAACTTCCGAAAGGAGGTCCGCGGATAAAAAACTCCCAGACACATAAAACGGATAGTGGTGCCACACCTTGTCAGAAGTGGTGATGTGAAGAATAAAAGACTTCTTTTGTGGACGAGTGCAGAAGGATTGGTATCCCACACTCCCAAGTTTAGTGCTTTTCTTTATATAGAAATGAGCAAGTATATCGCGGAGTTGGATTTTGGGGGAGTGGGTCTCGTTGTAATGGTTGGCGGCATGCATAAAACGCCAAAAGTTACCTATGCCTTGACATGGCAGAATGATGAAATTGTTACATACCTCGATGTCAAGAAGAGTTAAGGAAAATGCAAACCAGCCGCTAACTGTCCTACAGTAGCGACGAGATAACCAGGTCGCAGTGTTACTAAGTGAGGAAAGTGGGTGACGCCAGACACGTGTTCTAGAATAACGTCACTAGGTATGCCATAAGCGGCTTTAACAACATCCAAGTTGGGTCTGCGGTAGTAGGACGGCGGGGGAGGAAGAGAAGGTTTCCTCCCAGAAGTAGATGGAACAAATGGGACCGACCAAAGGGAGTCGGTCGGGGATTCAGATCGTTCCACAGAGGGATGGCTAGATCTGGGGGTAGAAGATTCAGATCTGTCGGATTTGGTGGCGGAGGTAGCCTCCGATTCCGATCCAGACATAATGGAACCAGTGCTAAGAGGGGAGTTTCACACAAAAGGAGATATTGCAATTCAAGAAAAGAAGAAAGCGATGAAGCAGCACCCCAAAAGCGACTAAAACAAATAACGGGAGGAAAAGAAAAAAAAGGTGGAAAACAAACCTGCGGTAAGAGGAAGCCAAGGCAGCGGAGGAAGTCGTAGAACACGAACGGTGTTGGAGAGATCTACCGGAGGGAAGAACAGTGGAGAGAAGTTGGAAGGGGTTGAAGGGAGAGAAGTTGAAGGGAAAAGTGAGGGTTTGGGCTTTTGGGGTTTTGAGAGAAGAGAGAAGTTTGAGCGGGATTTGAAGGGGCAGGGGCAAAAAGGGATTTGCCAACAAAAGGACCAAAGGAAGTGTGACACGTGGAATCTCAAAATTCGAAGAGGCAGGTTCTGATGCGTCGTGCGCTGTATTTCCACATGGCAATAAAGAGGAAGCACGTGGAACACGTCTTGGGGAAGAGAAAATGTGGGGACAGAGTAAAACAATAGGTGGTGGCAGTGTAGAAGAAGAGATATATACCGCAAAGGGTGTATGAAATGAGGAATGTTAGTTCTCGGCCCCATCGCTGTTCGCGGACCATCAATAAGACCGAGAGAGGGCATCTGTGGGGGTCGTATTCATGACCTAAGAGGTTAGTGGTGACAAGTGGACCGGATGCGGTATAGTATGGGGGAACAGGCTGTATGGGATCATATTCGTGGTATCCTAACCGTTTTGGAACTGCTGTGAGACGTGGAGAGAGATAGCGGAATCCTAACTGCAAGATAACTACCGCGATACGTGGAGAGCGAGGGGACACTAGATGGAAAGGAGATCGACGAACCAGGAGGAGAGGGAAGTTAGAAAAGAGAACGAAGATAAAAACGAGAGGAGAGGGAAAAAGAAGGGTGAAAGATACCCTAATACAAGTAAGTTCATAGGTTGTAATATTTGAACATACAGGTAGTCAACGCAAGTGGAACAAAGAACTCGGGGAGTTTTACTCTCCCTTGTGGTGCCCAAATATCGTACATACCGATATTCAACATTATTTCAATAAAGTTTTAATACAATATCGGTATGAGGGCCAATATATTCATTATAAATTTCACGTACAAAGGAAAGAGACAAGGATGGACACATGTCAAAAAGCTATTGGATGGACACATGTGGAGCAACTATAAAAGGAGTGGAGACAAAAGAAAGAGGGACGACCAGATTCATTTTTCCACTATTACTTTTTCTGTTTCTCACATGTAAATGGAGAGAGAAAGAGTGAACAGTTGTAAACCCCATTAATGGAATAAGAAACGCTTCGGCAAATCATTTTCTCTTCTTGCATCTCACATTGGCACCGTCTGTGACTCAAGGATCAAGAGAGAATTCTAGTGTTGTTTTCTTTTCTTCTCTTTAAAGATCGAATCTGAAAAAGAAGAGATGTATTTGTCAATTGAGTTTTTTCTTTCTTATTCTCCACCATTAAAGCTTCATGAAAAGCTTCAAACAGTAGAAGAAGTGAGTGATGATGAATTGATGAAGTTAGTGTAGGAACCGTTATTTTCAGAATGAATATTTCTACAAACCGCGAGAACCCACGCGCAGCAGAATCAATAGGGTTCATGGTTTTGGATAGAAAACATACCTTTTCGATCCGGTTTAGATAACTCTGAGAATCCAAGCTTTATGAATCCGAATCAACAATCAACCCCTTGATCTTCTGTTGTATTCCTTTAGAATAGATTGGACATTGTGTGGGCAACGATCTACCAATCCCCTTCTTTCTCACAAAGCTAGATCTAATTTTGGATCTATCTTTCCTTGTCTCTTTTTCTAATATAGTGAATAGCGAATTTCGGCCAGAGAGAGAGTATTCTATTTATAGGCTACAACAGGGACCATGAGGAGAAATTAGGGTTGGGCCTCCTGACGGGCTTGGGCTTCCCATGTTCGCCCAGAACACACACGGCTCAAGTCCGTCAACAAATGACTTATTCCACTAAAAGCCATTGTTGCACTACCGCCCTAATCCCAAGTTACGTGTCAGCATTTATGGGCTCCATATTATATGCTCGTTGATCTCCCCGTGTTTAAGATATCAAATGTCCGTTGATTAAGTCAAGTTACTGACAACTACATTAATCAACTTCTTATGTCCTTGAGTAGTATCACTCAACCTCATTGTCATGTCGGAATAAATCCACCTGCAGGGTTTACATGACAATCTTTTTGAGCTCCTCAAGGGGACATCATTAACCCGACTTCCTGCAGGTCACAGATTCCTTCTATAATCAACATCACACTTTATATACAATGTCATTACCCAATCCATCGAGTTTGTTGACTCACAAATGAATCTCACTCATTGATGATTTAAAGCAATGTACAATGCACATAAGTTCCCGTTATTATATCCGGATTAAGAGGACAAGCATCCATAATAACAGAGGCGTTTGTTCTCTTATACAGTAAGTATAAAGAGAAACAACCTCACTTGTCGGATGAGGTTGTTTCTCTTATATACAAAAATTCCCATCTCTGATGAACAGTGTCGATGAATAGTATCGGTGAACAATATGGATGAACAGTATCAAGGAATAGTGTATCGATGAATAGTATTGGTGAATAGTATGGATGAACAGTGTTGAGGTTGAATAGTCAACAGTGTTAATGAATAGTTAAAAAAAAAGTTCATTGCTTCTCGAAATCTTCAAATTTTCATTACTAAAATTTGAAAATTTCGAAAGGGGCGATGTAGTGCCCAAACATCATACATACCGATATTCGACATTATTTCAATAAAGTTCTAATACAATATCCGTATGAGGGCCGATATATTCATTATAAATTTCAGGTACAAAGAAAAGAGACAAGGATATGATTGACATATGTAAAAAACTATTGGATGGACATATGTGGAGTAACTATAAAAGGAGTGGAGACAAAAGAAAGAGGCACCAGATTCATTTTTCCACTGTTACTTTTTATGTTTCTCACATGTAAATAAAGAGAGAAAGAGTGAACAGTTGTAAACACCATTAATGGAATAAGAAAAGCTTCGGCAAATCATTTTCTCTTCTTGCATCTCACAACCCCCATCAGGACCCGATACTTTTTTTGGAAATGGTACCTGATAAATCTGTTGGGGTGTGTGGACCGACATCAATAGTCTCATCACATTGGCAAGAGATGAAACAACCATGGTGTGGATCTCTGTAAATTAGCATCGAGGCCTTTTCTTAAAAAATCCCACACCTTGATCCAATCCATGGTGGTTAAGTGGGGACAATATCGATGCTACTGAGATCTGTGGGACTAACAAAATCACCTCACCAACCTTAGCTTAACCAACACACTAGAGGGCATGTAGAGAGACGGGCCTTGTAAAGGATCACTTGAACATAACATTACTCCAACAACACCACCAATGTGAATTTCTTGTTCAAAGGAACAATTTGATCTTTGGTGAATGATCTCTTGGTTCTATGGAACAAAGTTCTTAAAATTTGCATTATTCATTCCCATAATCTTGTTAGCTGCCGACGAACTTCTTGTTACTATAAGATTTTAGGATAGGGTGTTAGGTTCCTGGTTAAGTAATCGACTTTCCATTCCTTTATTACCATTCAACGAGTATTTGTTCATTTGGCTTAATAGAGAACCCAGTTAGAATTTTTACAAATTAAAACATGTTGCATTTTGAAAATTTTCCTAGAATTACAGGTCTACTTTCTGGATTGATTGATAACTTACATACACTGGGTCAATCATTGTATACCAATAAAAATAGGGTCCTATTACTGACGGACCCCATATTGTGTTGGGCAGACTCCAAAAAAAAACAATTATTACAAGTGTGCCATTAGTCCTAAAAAATCCAAAAAAAAAAATATTACAAGTGTGCCATTGGTCTCAAAAAATTGAATTCAAAAACCCCAAGCTTAAACGACCCGGCTAGGTCGTTCATTGTGCAAACCCAATGATGTGGTCACACCATTTGGACTGAGTCTCCAACGATGTGGCCACACCGTTTGGACTAAGTCTCAAACGGTGTGGCCACATCGTTGGGGACTCAGTCCAAACGGTGTGGCCACACCGGTCAAGAGGCCAAAAAACAGAACTTTATATTTTTTCAAAGTTCAAATCCCAAATGGTGTAACGGTGTGGCCACACCGGTCAAGAGGCCAAAAAACAGAACTTTATATTTTTTCAAAGTTCAAATCCCAAATGGTGTGGCCACACCGTTTGGGATTTAAACTTTGAAAAAATATAAAGTTCTATTTTTTGGCCTCTTGATCGGTGTGGCCACACCGTTTGGACTAAGTCTCAAACGCCAAAAAATAGAACTTTATATTTTTTCAAAGTTCAAATCTCAAACGTTGTGGCCACACCATTTGGACTAAGTCTCAAACGATGTGGCCAAGTCATTTGAGACTTAGTCCCAAACAATGTGGCTATACCGTTTGAGACTTAGTCCCAAACGGTGTGGCTATACCGTTTGAGACTTAGTCCAAACGGTGTGGCCACATCGTTGGGGACTCAGTCCAAACGGTGTGGCCACATCGTTGGGTTTGCACAATGAACGGCTTAGCCGGGTCGTTTAGGGCCTGTTTGGCAGCACGAATGGGCCAACCTGTACATGGGTTAGGGTGCACTATCCCTGTTATTCTGTTTGGTTCTTATATTTTGGGCCAAAGTCTGTATACCGTATGCTATTAGTTGGCTGGCCCAACCCCAAAAGTGCGGATAATGGTATCCATTGGAAGGCAATGGATTTCGATCTACATCAGAGCATACACAGAAAATAAAAGAAAGACATGAGAAGGAAAAAAAAACACAAGAAGAAAAAAAAAAAAAAAAAATGACCGCGAAAAACTGAAGAACAGTACCGTCCACCACCTAGCCTCCCACTATTGTTCTCCATTGATCTTTCAACCTCGGCTTCTCTCGATTTCTTTTCGCTACCATCTCTCTCTCTCTGCTATTGTAAGGTAATGGAAGTGTGAATTTAAAGTTTCAAAATTTAAGAAAACTTTTTATATTTGTGCTACCATCTTTGTTATGATATTTTATTTGAGTTTTTCTGCAACTGCTTAGTATAGCTTTCCCTGATAGAAACGGTGTAAAGTTGTACTATTGCAACATGGCACTCAACCTTAACCTTAGTGTTTTTTTTTCTTCGATAAACCTCAACCTTGGGTTTACACTGGTAGTTGCTTTAGGATGTTTTGTTTATGGAATTCTATTTACATAATGGTTCGTGCAGTTTGAATTGTTTTTCTTCTTATTTATGACATTGAATTGTTACGTTCGGTAGTAGGAACTCGAACCCAAGCATGTGCTTAGTGCTTACCTAGAAAGCCATTCAATGTTAAACCATGACTTTTTAAGTTTTAACACCTTGAAAGAGAAAGATTAACATTCCAACTTTGATTATTATTTTTTTATAGGTACCAACTTTGATTTTGATTGTGCTTACCACAAACTAGAATAATAGATTGGATTATATAATCTGAAGTTTTTGGTTCGCTCCCTTTACTTCAGAGATTGCAAAAATCATAAATGATCTTCCTTAACTCACAGTCTTTATACTGCACCACATAGAAATCGCAGTGGTCCAGTGGTGAACAAAAAGCTTTTTGATGCGTAACATTTTAGCTTAGATATTGAGCTCTATCATAATAGCTTAATGAAAATAAACTTAGAATTACCGCTTGTAGGAGACCTGCAGAGTTCTTCATGATTGACATGAAGATTGCTTATAGGTATCTAAAGGCACACTTTCACTACCCTTTTTACTCTGCTACTTTTTCTTTGTTGTATTTCCACCCAGGAAGTGTACTAGAAGCAGGGTACCTTAGTTCTTGCTATTGATTATCTAACCACCTGAATGGAAAACATGGACCAAAAGTGACGTTTGTGAAAAATTAACTAGATTGTAGAGAGTGATTAGTGAAATTAAGTCACATGTCTGAAGTAAGGTACACTCAAGGTTGTGAAATATAAACAAGGTTATTTAAATTATACACTCTTTGAGTCATTATGGAGTTCTGGTTTCATAATTGGATAGACAACTTTAAGACAATTTATTAGGTTGGCCTAAAGTGCGTGTTTGTCTTGTCGCATACATACAAAGATTATCTAGAAGCAGAAGAATTCACCTTTGCTGCTTTTGCTTAAATTTCCCATGCTTCATTTCAGAAGGCTGGGACATGTAACGAATATTGTACAAGTTTACTTCACTGAGTAATTTAAGCATGTCAATAGAGTAAACAATTTAAGGTTTAACTGTTGCTTGTTAATTATGATGCTAAACTAGGCTTACATACAAAAAACCAACTAAAAGTGGCTCCTGAAAATCAATTGTTTAAGGTTTAATAAAAGGGAAAATGAAATATAGCTTGTTGTTCTCTACTTGGCGTCCATTCAATCCAGTCTCTCCTCAATGTTGAAACTATTTTTTTTTTCTTATTTATCTGTGTGATATTGTAAAGAATTGAGAACTCGCACTTTTATATATTTTTTCAACTAACTTGGGTTATACTCTTTGCGCCACTTGACCACTAAATTATTATGTTTTTAACTTTGAAAGAATGGAGAAAGAGACACAGAATGTTAAAGGCCAAAGCAGTAAGAGGACGGTGTGGACGCCTCCAATGGATAAAAAAATTTATGAAACTTATGGTGGCGCAAGTGCATGATGGACAATACCTTGATGGCCAATTTAGTAAACATGCTTGGAAGCATATAGTACAGTAGTTCAAAGCTAAATTTGGTCCCAATTATGATCTGGAAATTTTAAAGAATCACTATAGAGCATTGAAGAAGAACCATAGTGCTATAAGAACTTTAATTGATCAAAGTGGATTTGGCTGGGATAATGATAGAGAAATGGTGTATGCTGATGATGACCAGGTTTGGGATGATTATGTCAAGGTGATTTTCTTACTTTACTTTAAGAACTTTTTGTCTTCCGGAGAACCATAATTCATCACTAGAAAATTATGTCCACCATATGCAGGCACACCCGGATTTCGGAATTTGGAGAACTAAGTCTATTACAAGATATGAGGACTTGTGCATAATATTTGGTGATGGTGGGGCTAGTGGGAAACATAGTCGTGCGCCTAGTGAGAAAGTTATGAACCATGAAAAACATATTCCGAAAGATGCGGGGAATATGAATGGAGAGGGGTCCCAAAGTCCACTTGTTGGTTCTGATGATTTGGGTAATAATACTCTAAAACCTATCAATTTGGACAGTGAATTTGAAGCTTGTGCCCAACTCAAAAAGAGACGACCAAAGATGACGCCAAACCCTCATGATTCTAAAAAGCCGCGTCCTAAAAGCACTGTAGAGGGTATGGTAGATGCTATTCAAAGCATGGCAACAGCATTTACTGAAATAGCAAACAAGAAGAAAGAAATTGCAACACCTAATTCTGAACCATCGTCTGAAGCAAAGTTGATTGTTGAATTAAAAGCCATTCCTGTTCTTGATGACCGTACTTTCATGCGAGCTTTGGATTTCTTAGAAGATGAAAAGAAAGCGAGGGTGTTCATGGGGCTGCGTATGGAAAGGCGAAAGGAATGGTTGCTTTATCAATTTGAAGAAAAGTGATAAGCAAGTTTATAACTTATTTTTTTGTTGATCCCCAATATATTTGATGTGGAAAAATACATACTTTGTTTGTTGGTCTATTGGGGATCATTAGGTGTCCAGGTGTCGTAGACTTTATGAGTCTAGTAGTATATATTTTGCAAGGGTACGTATTGGATATATATTTATTTTGTTAATTATGGTCACTTATGGGAATGCAAAACTTGTTTGATTGAACATGTGTTTGTTCTATGTATTTAATGAGAATGCAAAACTTGTTTGAATGTGAACTTTGTTCTATTTATGCAATGAAGTAGTATTTTTATATTTGCTATGAAAATTATGTTTATCAGGTGTTATGTAATACAACTTAAATATACTATTTACTTAATAAATGTGTTGACAGGGGCTATACTCTGTCTGACGACTTTGATGAAGAAGATATGATAATGCAAGCAGCATGTGTTACTACCATGTTACCAACTGGTTATTATCAATATTATGTCAGTAAAATTCCTTGCCGCACTTCGGGTCTTAGTGGTGCAGAGTGGGTTGAAGAAGTGCTTACTAGACATGGTGTGCGGTGCCAAGAAAACTTTCGTATGGAAAAACACGTGTTCTTGCGATTGTGTGATATTTTACAAACGAAAGGTCTACTCACTCACTCTGATACAGTACAGGTTGAGGAACAACTAGCAATATTTATGTATACTATTGGTCATAACGAACGTAATCGAACCATTCAAGAACGTTTTCAGCATTCTGGGGAAACTATTAGCCGCCACTTCAACAATGTCTTGAATGCAATAGTAGCACTATCTGAAGATTTTCTACAACCAGCAGGATCTAGTACTCCTCCTGAAATTCTTGAAGGTGGTTATAGATTTTATCCGTATTTTAAGGTATTGACATACGTATGATTATAATTTTTTTAAAACTTAAATTGCATGATACATTTTAAATAGTTTGTTTTTTTTATTACTTAAAATATACTTCTATTATGATTGTGTTGGAGCAATAGATGGAACACATATCCCTGCATTGATTGGTTCAAAGGAGAGAGTTCCTTTTATAAATAGGAAAGGAATTGTTACGCAAAATGTTTTGGTGGCATGTTCGTTTGACTTGCAGTTTCAATATGTTCTTGCTTTGGTTGGGAAGGTTCACCACTGATTCACGTGTTTTAAATTCAAAGACTAACAAGGGAAGACAAATTGCAAGTACCTGAAGGTACATAATGCTTATTATTATGTTAAATCTTGTGGATTCTTTTGTCATGATTAATATTCCAAAACCCTTTATACTATTTGAACATGTTTATGATCATAATGCTTAATTTTATTTAATTTGAAATGTAGGTAAATATTATTTGGCTGATGCGGGCTATGCCAATGCACCAAATTTTATTGCTCCATTTCGTGACACTCGTTATCATCTAAAAGAATTTGGAGTGTTGCATCCTACAAATTACAAAGAGCTATTCAATCTTAAGTCATTCATCTTTGAGGAATCTTGTTGAGCGATATCATTGGAATCTTGAAAAAGCGGTTTACTATTTTGGCTCTTCCACCTCCATATCTGTTTGAAACACAAGTAAAGATAGTAATAGCATGTTGCATTCTACATAATCACATATGAAGAGAGAAACTTAATGATGAATTTTTTGATAAGGATCAAAGAGAGCAAGAAGAACTTGAAGGAGACTCTAGAATGAGGAGACAAGATCTAGAAAACCTTAGTAGAAATAGAATACGAGAAATTGCATCAGATTATAGAAAGTCTATTGCCATTGCAATGTGGAATGACTATTGTGACTATCACAATGCAGATTGATGTAATACTTTTGATTTTGCTTTGGATTTGTTTCATGTTAAGAATGAAATGACCGGTTATACTTGTTTCAAATTAAATATTTTGTGGAACTTTTTTGTTTGGTGAGAATATGGACATTGTATTTAAGTTATTATTTTCTTTTTGATTTATATTGTTCTATTATTTTTTTCAAAATGTAATAGGTTATCGATTAATGTATACAATATGAACCAAACAATGTGGACATTGAACTTGTGATGAGCGATTGGCGATAAACGGCTTCAGATTAACTCGCTTTAAGTTGCACATCTACAGAACTAGATCAGCTAATCCAGGTTGGCTACTACGAATTTTTCTACTACCAAACAAAGCCTTAAGCTTGGGGTTTTCGAATTCAATTTTTTGGGACCAATGGCACACTTGTAATATTTTTTTTGGATTTTTTGGAACCAATGGCACACTTATAATAATTGTTTTTTTTTTTTTTGAGTCTGCCCAACACAATATGGAGTCTGTCAATAACAAATACCTAAAAATATGAGAAAAACAAAAACAAAATAAGTAAGAAAGTAGAATGCAGTATAAGAAGAAATTATTCTATTGAATGATATGTTTAGAGGAGGCACTCTTTCTGCCTTTCATCTCTTTTCAATTAAAGTATTTACATTGTTAGCAACTAGATTTCTCAAAGTGTATGATGGTAAAAATTGGGATGATTGGTCCAAGTGCAAACTTATCCGCCGTGTTTTCTAATCAAGACTTGCAACTAATTCAACTGACTAGTTATATCAATGAAGGCCTCTTCCTCCAGTGGCGGAGCCAGGGGGGCCCAGGGTATGCCCTGGCTCACCCTCAATTTTCAATCAAAAAAAAAAAAGTAGTTTTACTATTTGTATAAACTGAAAAACACAGCTAACTAAAGTACATATTTAGGTTGCAGTACTTATTCAACAAAGTACATATTTACTAAAGTACATATTCAACAAAAGTACATAAAGTACTGCAGTACTTATTCCTTAACGACTCAGCAGTGTTCAAACATTATTTAGACTATACTTTAGACTATTACCGACTTACGTGACTCAACAGTATTTAAACTTGAATTAGAATTTAGACTATGACTCAACAGTATTAAACTTGAACTAAAAACCAACAAAAAAACAAAATAAAAGCACAACACACACACCAAAACCAAACAAAAAAAAAACCCAATACTTTACTCAAGTTTGACTCTTTGCCTAATCAAAAAGTTATACAAAATTACAAAACCCACGCCCCACTTACCCACTTTTCCACAATTCCACTTTTATCTCTGTTATTTTAATTAGCTATCCATAATTTGATTAATTTCTAAAGTTTGCTAGGTAATCTAATATTATTAAATTTCTTGTCTTATTTTTTATCTTTTCATGTTAAGTTTATTCCTAAACCATATGTTTTAGTTTTTTTGTATTCTTTTTGTGAATTTATTAAACCACATATTTTGATTTAATTTTATTTTGTGAATATCATAATAATATTGGTGATTTATTTTAATTAATGCAATTTCAATTCAGTTGATTAATGGTTTATTTTAATTATTTAAACAGATATGTTAAAGTATTTGATCAAAGGAAAGTCGTTGCCCGCTCAACCTACCCAACCACCTAATAACACAAATAATGTTACCAGTGTTGAAGTAGGATCCTCCTCAAAGCGAAGTCACCAAGAAATTGAGGATGGTGGTGTTGAACAACCTACGTCAAAGCGGGTTCAACGTGAAAATCGTGAAGAACTTGACTTGTCTAGTCTTCAGGGAGACCCTCCACTGAGAAAAAAGATTTCAAATTATCATCCTAATGATCAAGACTCGGTGAGAAGAACATATTTGCTTAGGGGTCCTTGCCAGCCTAATCATGTTTTTCCTCCAAGAACAAAGGTAAGAGAATTCGACGCTTTCAGGAAGAGTGGTATAAGGAGTTTAGTTGGTTAGAATATAGTATTCACGAGGATGCCGCGTTTTGTCTATATTGTTATCTCTTTAAACCTAATAAGGGAGCACAAGGAGGTGGAGATGTTTTTTCTCATAGGGGGTTTACTAATTGGGAAAGAAAAACCAAATTAAAAGAGCACGTTGGAGGACCAAATAGTGCTCATAATATTGCTTACAGGGCAGCACAGGCTTTGTTAAATCAAGAGCAGCATATCGAGACATTTCTTCATAGACAATCTGACCAAGTTCGAAGGGATTATCGAATACACCTAACTGCAATAACTGATTGCATTAGGTTTCTTTTGAGACAAGGTTTAGCTTTCCGTGGTCATGATGAATCAGATGAGTCGATCAATAAAGGTAATTTTCTTGAACTTATACGATTTCTGAAAGATCATAACGAAGTCATTAAGAAAGTTCTTGATAATGCTTCTAAAAATCGAAAATTGACCTCGCCTGATATCCAAAGAGATATTGTGAATTCGGCTGCTGTGGAAACTACAAATGCTATTCTAAAAGATTATGGGAATTCATTGTTTGCTATTTTAGTTGATGAAGCACGTGATATATCAATTAAGGAGCAAATGGCAGTTGTTTTGCGTTATGTCGACAAGAAAGGTTAGCGATTGAGAGATTTTTTGGAGTTGTGCATGTTAAGGAAACTAGTGCAAGAACACTTAAAAGGCAATCGATGAGTTGTTCTCCAAGCATGGGTTGAGCATATCTAGGCTGCGTGACAAAGGGTATGATGGGGCCGAAGAATATGCAAGGTGATTTGAATGGCCTAAAACACTTGTAATGAAGGAGAATGAGTCTGCATTTTATATTCATTGTTTTGCCCATCGCCTTCATTAGCCTTTGTAGTAGGTAGTTGCAAAAAGAACCATGAGTCAATCGCTAACCTTTTTAGTATTCTCTCTAATGTGGTAAATCTTGTTGGAGCATCATGTAAGCGGCGTGATATGTTCATGAGATGCAATGAAGGCTAAAGTTGTTGCAACGTTACAAAGCGGAGAAATTTCAAGTGGCAAAGGATTGAATCAAGAGACTAGTCTTAAAACGATCCGGTGACACTTTCGATGGGGCTCACACTATTATACACTTCTTGGCATGATAACCACTTATGGTTCAGTAGTTGATGTGCTTGATAATGTAGCGGAAAATGGTTCAAGCTCGGAATAAAGAGGTGAGGCTTACGGATTATTGGATTCAGTGCAGTCTTTTGAATTTATCTTCAATTTGCATTTGATGAAAGCGATACTAGGAATTAGCAATGATTTGTCAAAGGCTTTGCAACGTGAGGACCAAGACATTGTCAATGCCATGGCTCTTGTTAAAATAACAAAGGTACGCTTACAGGCGATGAGAGATGATGGGTGGGATAGTCTCCTGACTGAAGTTTCTTCACTATGTGCCAAACATGATGTGGTTGTTCCAAATATGGAAGAGAGGTATATGGCTCGAGGGAGGTCTCGACGAGAGCGTAAGGAAACACCAATTTACATTACTATCGTGTTGGATTATTCTATCAACGTATTGATTTGCAAATTCAAGAGTTAAACGACCGGTTTAATGAAGCAAACACAGAATTACTTCTTCGTATGGCATGTCTTGATCCTAGTGAATCGTTTGTTGCTTTCGATAAGCAAAAGTTGATCCGTTTTGCTCGACTTTATCCCGATGATTTTTCAGAAATAGATCAGATGGAATTAGCGGATCAGCTTGAGAATTATATCATTGATGTACGTTCCGATACTAAGTTTGGTGAAATAAATGGAATTAACGGCCTAGCCAAAAAAATGGTTGAGACGAAGAAAGACATTGTGTACCCACTTGTTTATTTGTTGATTAAGTTGGCGTTGATTTTACCTGTTGCTACTGCCATTGTGGAGAGAGCATTTTCTGCTATGAATATCATAAAGAATCGTCTGCGCAATCGGATGGCGGATGAATGGTTGAATGATTGTTTAATAACATACATTGAAAAAGAAGTTTTTGATAGCATTGATACCGAGTTGATCTTACAACGCTTCCAGAAGATGAAAAAGAACGACGAAAAAGAAGGCCACCGAGGACAACTATGAACAAGTACTTGTTTAGATTTGATTTTTTTTTCTAATACATTAATATATATATATATATATATATATATATATATATTTATTATTATTATTTTGTATGTTTAGTTTTTGTCTGGCTGGCTCACCCTCACTTACTTTCCTGGCTCTGCCACTGTCTTCCTCGCATGGAATTGTTAGACCACCCATTGGATGATCGAATCCAAACTCTTCCTCGGCTTGATTTAACAACTCATGGAACAAGGGATGGTTCAAGTACGATATTGGAATCACAAATCGTTTCTTCTCGCTGTTCTCTCCAACATAAACTGTAATGTGCCCTTTAGGAACAATCAAGTTTTCCGTATTTGACAGAGACCGTCGAATACTTCTCTTAGGACGAGAAATAATAGCTGGTAAACCAAAGGCCATTGGATGGTGCAACAATAAGAGGAAACCAAGTGTATAAACTATAAAGGTTCTGGGGAACTAAAGAAATGAGTTGAGGACTTGGGAGTTGGATGGTAACAGAGTGGATATAGGTGTGTATTTATAGAGTCTCGTCGCGAGAATAGTGAAATACCACATGTTTTGTCTGATATATAGTTATTAATTCCTAACTACTATGTACAAGTGGTCACATTGATCTGTTTTCTGTTGCAACATGCATGCGGCATGCCCCTACCAAAAAGTGTCTGTTAGACATGAGATATAGCAAGATTGGATTTCGGATTATGCAGAGCAACTACTAATGAGTGATAGAAAAATTGAGGCAAGCTCATAGACATGCCTTGTCATGAATCATATGAGATTGTCTGATAATTTCAATTCTGTGTACTTGATGGTCCCATTAATCCATTGTTCTTCTGCAACAGGACTCCCTAAATGTGGAAGTGGACTTCTAGCCTACCGGATGGACCGAAAACAGCCGTAATTAATGTGTGCCCACTTGCTGTATTGTAGAACAAACGCAGTATAATGTCTTGACAAACCGAGTCTTTAAAAGCAAAACTATTCAAAACCACAAGAATGCATGTGTGAGAACGTATACCTTAAATCAAATAAGCTTTTCAAAGCTATTCTTCCAAATGGTAGGTACAAGAACGCACAATGTCACGCAACTGATGATAAACAATGGTGACCATTAACAAATTTATTTCATCCTCATTGGGTTAGAAGCTAGACAAAACCATGTGATAATTCAAAGGTATGTTCCTCACCACCTCAGCAAGCACCTTGCAAAGGACTCCAATCCAAGTTAAATAGAACTGGCCTTAACCAGGATAGCATCACATTCAAAACCAATATTCACTTCGTTGAACATACAAAGCTATGGGTTTCCACTTGCCAAGAATTCTTCATGCCAAGCAAATTCTTCAGCGGGCTACTTCGGTTCTAGTGGCCACATATATTCCTAAAGGCCACTTCGCAGTGTATGTAGGAGAGAACCAGATCAGGCAGAAGCGTTACGTGGTTCCAATATCATACTTGAACCAACCTTCATTCCAAGACTTGCTACGTAAAGCGGAGGAAGACTTTGGATATGATCATCCAATGGGTGGTCTTACGATTCCTTGCAGTGAGGAGATGTTCGTGAATCTCACTTCTCATCTGATTAATAGCTCATGAGAGAGGAGAAACAAGGAGACGGGATTTGCCAACATTAAAACATGTTAAAGAGGAAGAACGGATTATGAAGAAGTCGAATTTTTGTCAAAACGTACAAGGCTGTTAGATATCCCTCTTGTCGTTGCAACAACTTAAATGGCTTACCATGACCGAATCTCAATTTTGTAAAGTAGGCATCATGCATCGAGTTTGAAATAACAACTTTGTACAGATGGGAATCTAAATAGTGGTCTCGCATTGAGAACATTTATTAGAAATTGTATCAACATTTTAATTTAAATTCTAGTCTCTCTTGACCGAAGTCATTTATAAACTGCAAGAGGGGTAGCATATATGTATTTTGAGATGCATACACCCACAATTCAATCTGCTATTCAGCACATTAGCCACTTGCTAAGAAAACCTCGCTACTTCGCAGAACTTGATTTAGAATAACTCGCATTCATTCAACAGTGTCTCCTGAAAACGTACCTAGAGCACAAATGAAACGCCTAGACCATACTCAGCATTCCTGTTCTCATGCCTAGACATGGAGGTCCACAGACTTACTTACCCCATGACAACATTCAAAGGAACATTCATCATCATCAGATTGAAATAATCGATTTCCATTGCAGCTAGGTTTGTGATTCTTCAGCCATTGCAGCTAGGGGATCATGGCGGTCCGAGAAGGTTTGTCAAACTTAGGTGTTACATGGTATTATGTGCCTCTGTGGATATTTTTATTGAGACAAGAATAAGGATCTGCCTCAGCAACATGAATAGTATAGTATACAAGTAGTATGTAACACCAAGATCCAAGTAACTACCCTCGATCAGTTGTACAAAACAGTGGAACACATGATAGATTCTCTTTGACTAATTATAAAGTGGGACTAGAAATTGGTTCTTTCTCACGCACAGAGCTCAATCCCATGAAAATTTTGAGGGTATATTTGACTTAACATCCCCACTGTTTGGTTCGAATTTAAGCTCAATTCTATCTACTCTGTCTACACCCGCCAATGATCGATCCCCAAAGCACCCGTTTTCCCTCTGTTGGAGTTAGCCCTCACATGAGGAGAAGATGAAGTTCAGTCTGCATGAAGGCTGAGCGCACCATGCGCTCAGTTTGGTCTTGCACAAGGCGCAGCACGCGCTCATGCCTTGCTCGACATCCAGACACTTCAGCGCACCATGCACTCAGTTTGTTCTACTAGAGGCGCGACCCGCGCTCATGCCTTGGTCGACCTCCAGAACCTTCAGCGCGACCCGCGCTCAGCTTGTTCTTGCTCGAGGCGCACCCCACGCCCAAGTTTAATTTCAGAATAAATCTATTTTTGTGGACCGCGAGTTTGCAATAAGAGTTGGGGTTTTTGGCAAAACATAACACTCAGAAGAGACACGAAAATATACAAGAACAAAGAGAGAAACCCAATCTTGAAATCAAGATTGAGAGATAACCTTTACAGAGATACAACTCTGTAAAGAGAGAGGAGTGATCTAGTAAGGTGAGAGACTGCAAAGAGTGATTGTAATATTCTTTCCCACTTTATTCCCACTTTATAAAGAACTAGGTCTTGTGGAAGTAGGTACCATTGGCCGAACCACAGTATATCTTTGTGTCGTGGTTTGCTTTTATTGCTTTACATTATTATTTGTTGTTAATAGTTATTTAGCTAGTTTGGCATGTTTGTATAGGTTGTAGTTGATATTTAGAATTTGTTTGGAGTTGAATTGAGTTCAAATACAAATTATCTATGTAGGGGGGGAATCGATTGGTATTGGTATAAACCCCAACACCCTCTCCAGTACCACAATTATGTAAATCACAGATGAACTTCTTGGCACTGACTTAGAAACAGTTATGAATTTGTACGTGCTTCATTGCTATCAGAGTTATAGGAGAAAGAAACCAAGAAAATAACTTAGAAATGAAAAACATTAACATGTTCCACGCATATTATGTCGATATTTTTTTTCCTCAACAAACAATCTATACAAAATAAATTAATTAATTAAAGTATAAAGTAGAATGTAGGATAAGAAGAACTGATTTCTATTGAATGATTGTCGGAATAGACACTGTTTCTGCCTCTCATCTTTCTTTTACAGAAAAAAGTATATATATGATTAGCAACTACGTATCTCAAAAAAATGATGGTATAATTCCACCGTGTTTGTTCATCATCTAAGTTGGAACTAATTCAACTGAACAGTTATGTTAATGAAGGTTTCTTCGTGACATGGAATTGTTAGACCACCTGTTGGATGATTGAATCCAAACTCTTCCTCCGCTTGATTTAACAAGTCAAGGAATAGAGGATGGTTCAAGTATGATATCGGTACAACAAATCTTTTCTGCTGGCTGACTCCAACATAGATTGCAATGTGGCCTTTAGGTACAATCAAGTTTTCTGAATTTGACAGAGACCGTCGAAGACTTCTCTTGGGGCGAGAAATAACAGATGGTAAGCGAAAAGCCATTGGATGCTGAAAGACAAGAGGAAGAAGTGTTCAAAGGGTCTTGGGAATAAAATAAACGATTTGAGAAGTTGGAGCTGGATGGTAAACAGAGCAGATGTAGGTGTGTATTTATACAGATGAAATGGTATTGGAGAAGTTCCCTCATCACAAGGATAGTGAGGCAAGTGTAACACGTCAAGTAGGAAGACAGGTCGTGTGAAGTACCACATGGTTATGTCTGATATCTAGTTAATAACTGCTATGTACAAGATTGATCTGTGTTCTGTTGCAACATCATGCCCTACCAAAAAGAGTCTGTTAGACTTGAGATGAAAGCAAAACTGGTCCTGGGAATTATTTGGAGCGAATACATATTAATGACAGAAACAAACTGAGAGACCACCTCACCAGTCATTAAAAGAAAATGCCAATTCAGAACATGCTTTCTTGTGGATCATATGATTTTGTCTGAAATCTCCTCTCAGTGTGTACTTGAAGGTCCCATTAATCCATTGTTTTGTTGCAAACACAGGACGCCCTACAAAAATACTCTAATTAAGGTCTCCCTAATTGTAGAAGTGGACTTGTAGCCAACCGGCTGGACGGAAGACAACCTAATCAATTTGAACCTACTTGCTGAATTGTAGAATAACTGAGATAAAATTTCATGAGAAGCGTCTTCGAAAGCAAAACTATTAAGAACCACAAGAATGTAATGTGTGTATGAGAAACATACCCTACATTGAATGGGCCAGCTTATAATGTTTGTCATGAAACCGACAACTTTCAATCTGAATCAAATAAGTCTCTACATTGCTATTCTTCCAAATGGTAGGTAGAAGAACACAAAATGTCATGCTGCAACTTGCACACAACAGATGATATATAATGGTAACCAAAAACAAGTTTCATCTCCATAGAGATATAAGACAAACCCATGTGGTAGTTCATTAGACATTTCCTCCCCAAATGCAGTGACTCCAAATCCTATTTAAACAGAAGTAGTCATAACAAGGATATCCTATAAAGTCTAAATCAATCCTCACTCTCTTGAACATAAAAAAACAATGGGTTTCCACTTGCCAAGAGTTATTCACGCCAAGCAAATTCTTCTTCAACGGGCTACTTATATTCCGGTGGCCACAGTTATTCCTAAAGGCCACTTAGCGGTTTATGTAGGAGAGAACTAGATCAAGAAGAAGTGCTATGTGATTCTAGTATTGTTGTGCACAAAAGTGGAAGCTAACAAAAAACACTAGATCATCCACAAAGGTGTGATCTTTCTGTGGGAGAAGGAAGAGACTGTGTGTGCGCTTCAGTTGCACATGATGAAGGCGCGTGCGCGCTCAATCGGTTCATGACAAGTTCGACCGATATTGGTGTTTCTATAAAAGGGAATACTCCATTATTAGAATATACATGATTTTGTGCACTTGTGTTGTGCCTATATATATCTCTGTAATGGAACCTTAAGAAATTAATCAAACAATAAACATTTCTTTTCCCATGGACGTAAGTTGCCGCATTGGCACCGAACCACTATAAATTCTTGTGTTTTGTCTCTTTAATTAGTTATTTAATTCTACATGGTATCAGAGCGGAGCACTTAATCTCTCCTCTAAATCAATCTAGACAAACACAATACATTATGTCAGATCCAAAATCAAACCCAAAGTCTGCTGTAACAACAGAGTCATTCTAATACTGGTTGGAAGCTGTCATCAATTCTCTTGAATGGAACAAACTATATACCTTGGTCTAGGGCTGTTTCGCTATCTCTGGGTGGCAAGAGAAAATTAGGATTCACTAATGGTGCAAATGTGTGTCCTGCCATTGATGATGCCGGATTTGAGAATTGGGTTTCCAATGATCAGCTTGTTCGATCTTGGTTACTCAATTTTATGGAGTCAACTATTGCTAGAATTTTTACTTTATCTGATTCTGCAAAGGAGATGTGGGATTCAATTGAAGATTTATACGAAACCGCAAACAATTCTTACGCTGTGTTTTGAACTTCAACTCGCAATCGGTGCTTTGCAACAAGGTGAGAAAACTTTTACATAACACCTTGGGAATTTGAAGAAATTGTAGGATGAGTTAAACATATATCGTCCACACACCACAGATGCCAATACTCTTTTGAAATGGGCTGAAGAGGATAAAATCTTCACTGTATTTCATAGTCTTAAACCAAAATATGAGAATCTGGAAAGCAATATTCTAATGGAAAGCACTCTTCCAACACTTGCTGCTGTTTGTGCAACTATTCAGAGAGAGGAAACAAGGAAGAAAACCATGAACTCCGAGGTGAAGTCCTCAATCTCTGAATCTACGGTATTATTTGCAGAAAACTATTTTTGAAAAAAGTCACAGGGATTTGAAAAAGGTAAGGGAAAACGGGAACCATCTCACTGTGATCATTATGGAAAGAACTGGCACACCAAGGACCGTTGTTGGGAATTATATCCGCATCTAAAAAAGGAAAAGGAACTATCCAAGAAAGAGCATGCAGCAGTAGCCGAGACATCAATGTCTAACTCAGATATTAGTCATCAGTTGAGTCAAATTCTCCGACAACTCACTAAGTCCATGCCATCTAGCAAAGGTCAGTCTGTCTCAACTCACGTGTCAGATAATTTACATGCCTATTTTACTATGCCATAAAATAGTAACTCATGGATAATTGATTCGGGGGCTACTGATCATATGGCTAATTACCATGCCTTTGTCCATAATTTTGTGTCCAAAATCGACAAACATAATATTTCCATAGCCAATGGATCCACCGTTCCCATTCTAGGTAGTGGTCAAGTGAATTTTTTTAATCAAAGTCTCAAGAGTGATGCTCTAGTTGTTCCTTCTTTCCCTGTCCAACTTCTATCTATTGGAAAACTTACAAATTATTTAAATTGTGATGTCATTTTTTTTTTAACTTTGTCATCTTTCAGGATTGAAAGTCGAAGAGGATGATTTGTGAAGGAATTTATTCCAATGGGCTCTATTTGTTGAAGTCGAATAAAAGGGCGTGTCAAGCTAGTGGGTTGCTTGAAAGTCGCCTTTTGCATAAAAGACTTAGGCATCCATCTAGTTATGTCCTGTCAAATTTGTTTCCGCATGTTTCTATAAACTCTGATGATGTTTGTGATGTTTGTCAATTTTCTGAACAAACTCGTTTCCCTTTTCCAATCTCGCATTCTATGTCTAATAATTTGTTTGAGTTAATCCACTCTAATTTATGGGGACCTGCTCCCGTTAATTCTTATGATAACTATAAGTATTTTGTGTAGTTTATTGATGATAAATATCGTGCTACATGGTTATATTTGTTGAAATCGAAGACTGAGGTTGTGAATGTTTTCAAAGATTTTCATACTATGGTTACTAATCAGTTTGGTTCAAAAATCAAGATGTTTAGATCTGACAATGGCATTGAGTTTTGCAAATGTCTGTTATCTGATTACCTTCGTAACCATGGGATAATTCATCAAACTAGCTGTGTTGGCAGACCTCAGCAGAATGGCGTGGCTGAAAGAAAAAACAGACACCTTTTGGAGACCACTCGTGCTCTTATGTTGGGTATGAATGTTCCTAAGCAATACTGGTCTCATGGCATCTTAACTGTTGCTTATTTGATTAATCGTCTTCCCAGTCGGGTTCTTGGTTTTAAATCCCCATTAGAAGTGCTAAAATCTAGGCCGCTGGATCTCTCTCATCTGCGAGTTTTTGGGTGTGTTTGTTATGTGCATCAGCAGGCTCTTCATCGAGTTAAATTCGATGCTCGGGCTACTCGATGTGTTTTTGTTGGTTATTCTACCACTCAGAAAGGCTACATATGTTACAATCCGGCAACAAGAAAACTGGTTGTCTCTCGTGATGTCCAATTTGTGGAATCTGAAGCCTTCTTTCAAAATCAAGCTATGCCTGGGAATCGGTCCCAGGGGGAGTGTTTGGCAGATTTGGCACCTCTCCCAGTAGTTGGTGAAGATATAGTTCCTGCCGCAGAAGTTATTGAACCCACTGAAGTTATGGGTTCTATTGAAGAAAGTGAAGCGCGGCGCTTCGGATCGAAGCTAACAGAGAGGCTGGCGCTTTCTAGTGCTCGTGACCTTCCAATGGCGAGGTGGTGTGGGCGCTCCCGAATGAATGAGTTAGTAGAGAAGCGCCGCCGCTTCTAGTACTCGTGACCTTCCAATGGCGAGAGGCACGGCGCCCGAAATGAGCTAATAGAGGTGCGGGTGTGCTCTAGTGCTCCTCCAGCTCCTCCAGCTCCTCCAGTTTCTCGACAATCAGAACGAGAGAGACGACCTCCAATAACTCTCAAGGATTACTATAAATCTGATAGAGAACTACATCCCCCAGTGATTCACAAGAATTTTTATTCATTGCATGACGTGTCATATCCTCTACAGGAATATATAACGTATACCAATATCACTTCATCTCATCATGCTTTCTTGAGTACTGTCGATGATGTGCAAGAACCCAAGAACTTTAGAGAAGCTAACTCTCGTCCGGTATGGAGAAAGGCGATGCAAGAAGAACTTCATGCTCTAGACGAGAATAAAACTTGAGAGATTGTTATGCTACCTTACGGAAAGAAAACAATTGATTGTCATTGGGTGTTTAGAAACAAGTTCAACAGTGATGGTTCCTTAGAGAGGTCTAAAGCACGACTCGTTGCAAGGGGATTCACCTAAACATATGATCAGGACTACAAGGAGACTTTTGCACCAGTTGTAAAGATGAACACGTTTAGAGTTTTTGTATCTCTAGCTGTAAATCAAGACTGGAAATTGTTTCAGATGGATGTTAAAAATGCATTCTTACACGACGATCTTAAAGAAGAAGTGTATATGAGCATCCCACCTAGACATCCGAAGGAGACTAAGGTTGGACTAGTATGTAACTTAAAAAAGGCTATCTATGGGCTTCAACAATCTCCACGAGCGTGGTATGCCAAGCTCAGTTCTGTTCTAGCTATGACCGGTCTTAACCGGAGTGATGCTGATCCTTCCTTATTTGTTAAGTCTAGCAGGTCAGGCTTGGTGGTTGTTCTTATTTATGTTCATGACATAGTTATCATAGGTAATGATTGATAAGCACCCAAAACTGTAATATGAAACCCCATTGAGACATATAAATTTGGTTAATTATGTGTTTAATAATCATGAAATAAGTATATTTTCGTACTTTTGCAGGTATTTGCAGTAAACATAAAAATATTGGTTAAACCTGTGTTAAAGCATGGGGAACGATGTATATATGAATTCTTCCAAATCAGCCATGTGAAGCCCAACAAATTCGCACAGAAGTATCAAACTTCCGAAGCTCCTACCTCTTGAACCAGGACTCTGAATGCGACAAGTGAGCTGCTCACACAATCAAGACGATGAACTCTACGCATAGGCGGGAAGTTGTAAAATTGCCAAAAACCGGACCACCACTGGACTACACGTGGACCCACTATGCAGGCATGCAAGATTTGATAAGTCATCATACAAGTCAAGACAAAGGTGCAAATAATTGGTGCAAAAGTGACACCTTGCATGTAGTTAATAAAGTTAGATGAGATTAGGTGTTAATAGTGAAAAAAGATAGGTGCCACTTTGTTGTGGATTGTGTGGTTAAGAAGGAAGTAAATATGGTTTGGTGTTTCACGTGGGAGGAAAGGAGATTTCTCTCAAATGGAGAAGAAAACAAAACAAGGGGGGGACACTCCATTTACTTTACCATGCATTATTTTAGTTCCTTAGTCTTAGTTTTTATTTAGTTTGAGTTTTTAGAAAAAAAAAAGCTGGTAATAGTTTTAATGGAAGAAACTTTGTGTTCTTCTAGTTCAAAATAAATCTAAATGCAAGTGAGTTCATATATATTTTTTCTTCTTCTTTTTGTTCTCTCTCTCTCATTTGATATTTATATTTTGCACTTTTCTTCTTTTATCCCAAGGATCATGAGCTAAATCTTCCCTTTGTGGGGGGTTAATGATGCTCATGTGAGGATAACCTTTGTTATTTGATTTTAGTAAGTTTGTTTAGGACGAACAACTAGACCTACATCCTATTCCAAAATGGTAGTTGGTGTAGAGTCTAGTTAGGAATCAAAGTGATGAACTTAGAGATAAGTCATTGCTTTGGTTCTACATGCTAGCATGTATGATCTTAGAGATAAGTCATAGTGTTAAGGATCAAGTTAATTTTTTTTTGGACTTGTCTATGAGTTCTAGGAAGATTAAGAACTTAAAATTACACAATAGAGGTTATCTTCACATGAGGAAAATTAACTCTCCACTTTTGTCTTAGTCAATTTTTACCTTGTCTTAGTTGCATGTTTACGTAACTTAAGGTTTTCATTTTTTGTGCATTAAAAGAAACCAAGTAGTAGTATTAATACAATCATTGCTAAACTTACTCACTAATTTCCTAAAAGAGTAAAACCAAGTTGTAAGTGGTCCTAGAATTTAGGTTGGTTCGAATCCCTACTAAAAAACTATACGCACACGAAGATCGTGAGTAAGGACTTATCTTTGAATTCGCACTTTGTCCAATAAGAGATTCAAATCTCTAAGATACGCAAAAGGTGAACATCAAAATGGCGCCGCTGCCATTCTAAAGACCAAGGACTTGTGCTACAAATTGGAAATTGTTCCAAGGCGAACTCCCCCCTCATTTTTCTATTTTCTATTTTCTATTCAAATCTCTCATCCTTCCTTCATTTTTCTATTTTCTACGTCTTTTTTTGTTTTGTTTCAAAAAAATTTTGCCACGCAAAAGACCTAACCACTATCGGATTTTTTGTTGTACTTCCAGGAACAAATAGTTAGGACCGGGAAAGTAAACTACACCATAATATAAGGTTGATATACAAATTTGAGCTCTCTGTGGAAGAATCCTACGCGTGCGCGATACTGGACTCGAGTCCGCTGGTGGAACTTGCGTCCGCGGGTGTATATTCTCTGTTGGTGCTCCTGTTCCATCTCCAACATCCACTGATAAATATTGTTCCATTTCCAGGCCTAACTCTCTGGACCTGTAATCGATACTTCAAATATCTTCTAGGATTAACGATATCGACGGGTTGAAACGTCTGCTTCAATTTTTTTTTGGCGGACTTGCGGGAAGCTACAGGTTCCAAATTTTATACTGTTTTGGCATGAATACCATGTATGTAGTTATTATGTACTAGTTTATGTATTATTATTTACGTATTAGGCTAGAAATATGCATGAATCATGTTAATACGCCAGTAAATATATATATGTGATTAAGTGGATATGAATTACATATTAATGTATATATACATACAAATGGTACTATTTTGTATGGTTATCTCTATCTATATGTATAAATGTATATTGTTGCATGTTTAGTATTTCTCTACGTATAAGTACATGGTCTTGTTTAATAAGTCGATTTTGTCAAGAAAGAGGAGAACATTCCAACAAGGGTTAAAATCTGAGTTAGGTAAGTTGTTTCTAAACCCTACGGGGTGAAGCTGCTATCTATATGACACTCGCAATCTCAATGAGTATTAACAAAATCGAATTATTATGCAATATAAGAGTCATATTTTAGTTTAGGTATAATACGTTGCATGTTTAGTAAACATTTTTGCATTGTCGTATCTATCCACGTACGTATAATATCTTTGCATGCTAATGTATCTAGATACATATGAGTGATTCAAATTTGCCAGTAACTATAGATATCCATCTACGTAATATATATTTACAAATTAGCGTACATATACGTATTACTGATGTATATTTTGCATGCGTGATCGAGTATTTATCGATGATACATCCTTGCCTATTCATATTGCTATACGTATGAGTAGAGTATCTTCACATACTATTGGATCTAGTATTGTATGAGTAGGTTGTATTTGCATGCTTGTACTTTCACCCTTGCATAAATCTTTAAAAAAAAAAAAAAAAAAAAAAAAAAAAAAAAAAAAAAGACCTTGCATAAATTTTAATTCCATAAATCTTAATCATATTCCAACGGTGTCTAGGAAACTTGAAAATTTGAGGTTACTTAATTAGAACCGTGCTTGCACGGAAAGCCTCCCTCATATCTCTCTTGTAACCTGGTCGTTGGTTTATGCACACGTATTTCTCGCTTCACTGCTACATTAGCAGCAGCTTAGGCCTACGTTGTTCAACTCTAATACTTCAAGAGAATCATAAAGTTCAAGTAATAATAAGTTCCTTCTGTCAATTAGATTTAATTTTATGCTTGCATGAGATTAAGGTCTGGTTCCACTAAAGAATTTGAACATACCTATCGTCGAAAAAAGTACGATAAGCAATTGCGTAAGTTCTCACCTAAAAATTGTGTCTTCTCTATTAATTACCTTCATCAAGATCCTTCGTCGCCATTAACTTATATCGTTATGGCCAACGATCCTCCACCAGCTTAGAACCCCCTATCGGACCTCTATACTGCATTACATGAATGACCTTCTTCCTATATCAAACTTGAGGACATTATCGGTGATTTTCGAATTCCGCCAAACGTTTTTAGTTTGTTACCTGTGTATCATGGTTTGGATCACGAAAAACCATACAATCATCTTCGTATGCTTCAACAAGTGGCCACAACATTTCACCATCCAGCCGTCTCTAAGGAACAACTCTTGCTTCGGCTGTTTCCATTCACTTTAGCGGAAAAAGCGTCAATTTGGCTAGCAGGACAACAACCACAATCCATAGATACATGGAATAAACTTGTTCAAGCTTTCATGCTTCAATTTTATACTCAGAAGAAAACTACTGAAATGCTTCAGAAAATTTAATTCTTTCGTCAAAATCCTCATGAATCCTTTATGAAAGCATGGAGTCGCTTTACTGATCTTCTTTTAGAATGTCCTCATCACCAACTAGACAAAGCTGTCCTTGTTCGTTCATTCTTTAATGGACTTTTTGATCATCAAAAAGAAACTTTTGATATAATGAACGGCGGTTGCTTCATGGACAAAGGAGCTACTGAAGCATATACTTTTCTTGGAAACAAACGGAAAAAGGTACACACTAGGGTAACACTGAGTCGTCTAGGTCATCAAAGGATACTGTTACAAAAGCTACATCTATTTTTGAGGTAAAACCCGATCCCGAATTAAAAAATTTGATAGAATCCCTAACTAAAATAGTAGATGCCCTTGTAGTTCAAGTAAACGATCAACTACCAAAACAGTTCATGAACGTTGACACCTCCTTATGTGTTCTTTGTCTTAGTCCTGACCATCCTGATGCGTATTGTCCCTTGTTATATGCTTCCCCTACTTAACCATCGGAGGAGGCATGTGCATTCAACATTCCTAATGCACCTTGGAGACAGCATCCGAATTTCGCTTGGCGCCAAAATAACCAACAGATAGGGGCTCCTCCAGGTTTCGCAAATCCACCTGTTCGACCACCCAACAACTTTATTCCATACCGCCAAGGAAATAATTAGCAATACCAACAAAGTCAAAATCAATTTCAAAATAATTCCGATGCCAACTATCAAACCAACCGCAGCCTTGTTCCAGCCAATCCAAATCCCAACTATAATTAACAACTTCTCAGCAATAATCGTGATCTACCTGTTGCACAACCTGCGCCACTCGTTACGGATAGGACAAACGAGACTTTCTTAGCTTACATGAACCAACAATCTCAATTTTAATGTCTATCCAACAATCACTTCAACAATTGGCGCAAGAAAAGAGTCAGAAAGGCGTGTTTCCTGGACAAGTAGTTCCAAACCCTAAGCCAGCAAACACTGCCTTTGAACTCACCAATGCACCTGGTACAAGTACTCCCAATCAAGGTGAGGTGCACGCAATCACTACTCTTCGATCTGGAAAACTGTAGACAATCAAATACGTATGCCAGATGATCAACCAAAGGAATCCGACGGTTCCAAGGACTTTATTTCCAATAATGAACCTACAGAGGATTCACCAAATCCAACAAAGTCAACATCTTAGAATTTAGGAAACAAGCCAGTGGACCCTTTTGCCAAATTCCACCCTAAGGCACCGTTCCCTGCACGCTTGGCAAAGAATAAACCTAATGAGAATTTTGATGAAATTCGAGAAACTTTTCAGAATTTGACAATCAACTTACCTTTTCTCGATGCCTTAAAGCTATTGCCAAAACATGCAAAATTTCTGAAAGATATGTGCACCACAAAAAGGAGAACTAACACCGAACAGTTTCCATCTATCACCGAACACAATGGTATAGTCAAATACAAGGACCCTGGTAGACCAACAGTTCCATGCACCTTAGGTGACAAATATACGACTACTGCACTACTAGACCTAGGAGCTAGTGTGAACTTACTTCCATATTACTTATTTAAACAACTAGGTCTTCATGAGCTGAAACCTACCACCATGACTCTATAGTTAGCCGATCGTTCCATTAAGTATCCAAAAGAAATTGTGGAAAACGTCCTTGTAAAAGTCCAAAACTTTTTCTATCCTGTAGACTTTGTTATTTTGGATACAGAAGTTGCATGTGATTCCATTCCTATCATCTTAGGACGTCCGTTCCTAGCAACTGCTAATGCTCTTATTAACTGTAGGGATGGCTCCATGACCATGTCCTTCGGAAATCTTTTGGTCGAGGTAAATGTGTTCAAGCTGATGAAACAAATTCCAGAGCCTGACATTGATGGTGAGGTGAACAGGGTTAGCAGCATTGTGTAAGAGTATCTAACAAACTCTTTTCCTGAAGATGAAGTATACCAATTTCTTTCCTTTAGTGATTCTGAATTTGAGGATGATGATTATACAGAAGAAGTAAACGAGTTATTAGAGTCAATACCATTATTTGACCCTACGACCGTGATGTCTAGTGACTTGGATGAACATCAATATGTTTACTCCATGGAAGACGATTTTCCTCAAGAATCTTTAATATCCACTCCACCCGCCCCTGACTTAAAACCTCTTCCTTCGAAATTAAAATACGTACATCTTGATCCAGATGGTAGTCATCCAATTATTATATCATCACAATTGACTGACGATCAAGAATCCCATTTAATAGATGTCATTCAACAACACCGTTATGCTATTGGATGGTCCCTCGATGACATTAAGGGCATTGACCCTAGTGTATGCACACATCACATACCTCTTGAAGAAAATGCTAAGACGTCGCGTGAACTGCATCGTCGTCTAAACCCAACCATGAAAGATGTGGTACGAGAGGAAGTTTGAAGATTACTCGATGCGGGTATTATTTACCCTATCTCCGGTAGTGTTTGGGTGAATCCAGTACACGTTGTTCCAAAGAAATCTGGCATTACAGTTGTGCGCAATGATAAATATGAATGCATCTCCGCTCGTATTCCAGTGAAATGGCGAATATGCATTGACTATCGTAAACTTAATGCAATCACTTATAAGGATCACTTTCCACTGCCTTTCATCGATCAGATGCTTGAACGGTTAGTCGGTCATGTATATTACTGTTTTCTTGATGGTTATTCAGGATATTTTCAGATAGTCAAAGATCCTGCTAATCAAGAAAAGACTACGTTCACCTGTCCTTTAGGTACATTTACATATAAACGAAAGCCTTTCGGCCTTTGCAATGCGCCTTGTACTTTCCAACGCTGCATGCTTCACATTTTTAGTGATATGGTTGAATGTTTTATGGAAGTATTCATGGACGACTTCTCAATATATGGAGATTCTTTCGATAGCTGTCTATCAAATCTTGAAAAGGTCTTTACACGTTGTGAAGAGAAAAATCTTATTCTTAATTGGGAAAAATGCCATTTCGTGGTTACAAAAGGAATAGTTTTAGGACATATCGTTTCAAAAGACGGAATTGAAGTCGACAAAGCTAAGATAGAAAAAATTGTTTCACTTCCTATACCAAAAACAGTTCGCGACATTAGTGCAGTTTTAGGACACGCAGGTTTCTATAGGAGATTTATTCAAGATTTCTCAAAGGTTGCTCGATCTTTAACCAATCTCTTGCTTAAAGATGCCGCTTTTGACTTCAGTTTCCATTGGAAACAAGCTTTTGAGACTTTAAAATCCGCCTTAACTACCGCTCCCATAATTCAACCACCTGATTAGTCTAAACCTTTTGAACTAATGTGTGACGCGAAATACTACACATTATTGGTTGTTATACTAGGGCAACGCCGAGAAGATAAGCCAATTGTCATTTACTATGCGAGTAAAACCCTTAATGAAGCTCAACATAACTATACCACCACTGAAAAAGAATTTCTCGCTATTGAATATGCCTTGGATAAGTTTCGTCCTTACCTAGTGGGTTCTTCCACAATTGTATACACTGACCATGCGGCGCTTCGTTACCTATTAGCGTAAAAAGATGCAAAACAAAGGTTGATCCGATGGATTCTCCTTCTACAAGAATTTACTCTAGAAATTAGAGATAAAAAAGGTTGCGCAAATGTGGTTGCAGACCATTTATCAAGACTTGTTAGTGATGTTGATACTGATACCGAACCTATATGTGATTCCTTTCCGGATGAACACTTATATTCCTTTTTTTCGTTCCCTTGGTACGCTGACATAGTAAATTACTTAGTTACTGAGGAAGTCCCTTCATCTTTGTCTCGTAATGACCGAAAAAAGTTCTTATCCACTGTGAAATTTTATTTCTGGGATGATCCCTACCTCTTCAAGTATTGTTCCGACCAACTAATCCGTCGTTGCATTCCCGACTGGGAACACAATGACGTGTTATCCTTCTGCCATGAACAATCTTGTGGTAGTCATTTTAGTGGTAAGAAAACAGTGGACAAGGTTCTACAATGTGGATTTTATTGGCCAACACTGTTTAGAGATGCACATGAGCATTGCAAAGAATGCAACCCCTGCAAGCAGCTAGGTCGCATTACTCAACGCAATATGATGCCCTTAAATCCCATTTTAATTGTGGAAATCTTTGATGTATGGGGGATCGACTTCATGGGTCCATTTCCAAATTCTCATGGTTTCCTATACATAGTGGTAGCAGTTGACTACGTGTCAAAATGGATTGAGGCATTGGCATGTCATGCTAATGATCACAAAATGGTCGTTTTGTTCATAAAGGAAAATATTTTCTCTCGATTTGGCGTTCCAAAAGCTATAATTAGTAATGGGGAAAACATTTCTATAATAAATTTTTTGAATCATTAGTAAAGAAATATGGAGTCACGCACAAAGTGGCAACTCCGTATCATCTTCAAATCAGTGGCCAAGTAGAAGTCTCTAATAGAGAGATCAAATCCATTTTGGAAAAAACGGTTAATCCATCTAGAAAAGACTGGTCTCTACGATTATCTGATGCCTTGTGGGCATACAGAACAGCTTTTAAGACACCTATAGGGATGTCTCCTTATCGCCTCGTTTTTGGAAAACTTTGTCATCTGCTGGTTGAACTTGAGCATCGTGCTCTATGGGCCATCAAAAGCCTCAATTATAATACTAACGCGGCAGGCGCAAAGAGAAAATTGCAGTTAAATGAGTTTGAGGAAATTTGGAGTGATGCCTATGATCTCTCGAAATCCTATAAAGCAAACATGAAAAGAGTGCATGACAAGCACATATTGAGAAAAGATTTCAAAGTTGGTCAAAAAGTTTTGTTGTACACCTCAAGATTACACATTTTTCCAGAAAAATTAAAAACTCGATGGTCTGGTCCTTTTATTGTCTCTGCTATCACCCCTTATGGGGCTATATCTTTGAAAAACTTAAATGATGACAGCGAATTTCAAGTAAATGGCCAACGCATTCAACATTATCATGAGTTGCGCTCTCCAGATGTCGAAAAGACTCTTCTTAAAGATCCAGTCTACACAGATGAATAGATTCACTGGTGTACTTCTTTCCATGTGATATAAATAGGGAAAGTACACCATTAGGGTAGCCGTGCCCTCTTCAATTTTCTTTTCTAAAAATCCCTAGAGTGTGTGGTTGCAAGCGCCGGAACCTTAGTCCACAAAAAACTCTATTTCAGAACTGAGTATAAATGACTTCTTTTAATCGAGCAAACGTGCCTTATGGTAAACAATGGATACCAAAAATTTCAACTCTTTCCTTCTCTTCCCTTTTATATTCTCTTCCTCGCGATCTTCAGCTTATCATTTGGTGTAAATCTCACCCATCTCGAATAGGTAATGGTCGTAGTACTTTTGCTCGAAAACGTCGTGCGAAAAAGGATGGGGTGGTGTATGAATTGTCAAACACCTTTCTGTCCAGGTCTTGATCTACTATCCGATATGAGCCGGTATAAGGTATATTATTGTCGACACCACCAAGCGGGATAAACTTCGTTAATCGTCCCCGTTGCTCCCACAGGTTGGGATTCGTCTTGAGGATCTGACGTTAAAATACTCACATTCGTCTTGAAGATCTGACGTTAAAAGACTCAACTTGTTTATACTCATGTCTTTTATTTTCACCTTTGCACTAAGTGTTGTGCACAAAGAGAGTCGTGATATGCAACATCGGATGGTCCCTCGTTTGCACGGGCAATGAATTTCACTAGGCCAACCCCGAATAGTTTTCTATTTGATGACAATTCGGGGAGGTTTGAGGCTATACCATATGTACTAAGGGTAATATTATTATTAGACCATTGCATACTGGTGTACCGTCTTGAACCCTAGGCCCCCAAAACATAAAGGTTAAGCCACAGTCTGGCTGGATTGGGTTCGCCCCAGAGTCGACATGACAGTTGCCTGATTTTACAGTAATGATTTTCTTCTTGAAATCCGGTGTTGTTGACACGTTCATCTCCCCTTATACATTTGTATATAAAATTTGTAAATAAATAAAGACCTTTTTTTTTAAAAAAAAAAAAAAAAAAATGGAGGGTTGCGTTCTATTTTTACAAGATTCAACCCCCCCAAATAAAAATAAAAAGGTTTGAATGTGATTTTGTCATATTCCAGTGGATGAGATTTTTAATGCCGATCGTTTTGATATCTCATTCGTTCAATTTGGAGTTAAAACGAATCGAAATTCCACGTTTGAAATTTCGAGACATTTTGGGACATCAGGGGAATTTCTGGAAATCACAAAAATTAGAACCCGACCCAATTCACGAGTCCGGTCACAAAACCCAACCCGCGAGGCAACCCACACGTCAGCCTCTCCTATATCTTCCCCCCAAAATTCTGGATCTTGCTTCCCCTCAAAATCCCTCGCGCACGTGGCATCCCAGGTCTAAAATTGACCAGCGCACGCAGGCAATACACCACCGATTCGTCCAATTTTTTTACACTACCATCCCCTCACTCCGCGCAACCAATATATACCCTCAGAAACTCATCTCGATAACTCTATGGCTGGAAATCGGAGAATCACAGTTGAGAGAAATTTTACAAATCTCTATAATTCCGGCATGTTTCATCCTTTTTTTTATGAGGAAATTGCTAGTAGGGAGTGGGAATACCTTTTGCATCGAATTCCAGCTCATTACTCCAAAGATTTAGTGTTGAAGTTCTATAACAATGGAGGTTTTCGGGAGAATGAGTTTTGGATAACGGCAGATGGGTTGGAATGTGAACTCACGTTAGAGTTGATATCGACTACGGTGAATATTCCAATCAACTCCGATAGTTTGACACTGTTGATATCGGAGTATCCGAATACAATGGAGTTGATGTTTGACACGCTTCTCGAAGGCGAATACAATGATTCCTTGAGATGCGTGTACCAACATTCCCTCCGACTAAACCAACTGGCAGTACGCAATGGCTGCCCTACAACGTCATCGGTATATCGAAGACGTCTGACGTCAACAAGACGTTCTTGCATCTGCTCTAGATACTTCAGGAGAAGAAGGAAACTTTCTGCATGGTCCATTTCCTTGGCCATGTCCTCACAACTGGATCTGACAGGTTAGCTCCTCTTGTTGTACTTGTTACACAGATTATGCTTAATTTAGGGTTCCAGTCCGCTAGTCCTTTAATTCAAACAAGGTCTTTCGAAAATTTTGCGATTTTCGAGACTTGTGTCATGGATCACTGGGACCCTATAGCGAGAGATGATATTGAGCGTGATAACGTACCTCCCCCTCCTCCTTCACCACCCAACTATTTTAATGAGGATGCCATGCGCCGAATCAACACTCCCATGGAAGCTTTGAGACACATGAACACTAGCATGCGCAGGATGCTTCTTCGTCAGGAAGAGATGCTTACTTCCCAAAATGACTTCCAGCAAGAAATGTGTAATCGCCAAGGATGTTTCCAGAGAATGATGATGGCAAATCAACGGCAATTCCAAGATCAATCTGCTTTCTGATCTTTAGGCCACATTCCGACCGGTCATTTCGGCCCGAGTTAAATTAGTGGCCCAAGAAGTAGAAACCCTAGTTCATCTTCTGCTAACCCGGAGGATTCCCAGTAGCTGTTATTTCCCTTGGTTTAGAAATGACTGTCATTTATTTCCCTTATGCACTGCATTTTTATTTTTTTAGTGATGAAAAACTATATATCGTTTGATATCTCATAATTTTGTATCTCCAGACGGTTTGAATGAGAAATTATTTATGTTATGCAATTATTGTAATTCCTAATATATTAGTTTGTTCCTTGATGCACTGGGTCTACTCCCTAAGCCCAACGGTCATAACCTAACGGACTGATCCAAATGGTCAGATACCCAACGGTCAGATTTTCCATTATAAAATCCAACTCTCCTCATCCACTTTCACTCATCCCATTCTCTCACTCTCCATAGCTTTATCCTCACATATTATATTTTCATTCAAAACAATGAATCCGATCGAGTGATTGGAACAGGAGCAATGCGAATGGGCTGTCACAGTATTCGTGATAACCGTGTTTATCATTGTTCTACTGTCCCTCATACATAACATGCTCCAGAATATCTAGATCTATGTAACCGACATCTTTCTTTCCCTTAATTTGTCGCTTTGTATATTACTATGGTGTGTTAAATAATTCTCCACCATTTGTACGGGTTACGTATTAAATGGAGAAGTACACTATTTAATAATTGTGTATATTAGTTGTATTGTTACCTTATCATAAACATAAAATAGTTATCAAAACAATAACAAATAAGCAAAATCAATAACGCACAAAAATAAATCAATCTCAACTTATTGTTTTCGAATAGATCGGAGTAAGCTACACGGCGCGATGCGCTTAACACTTGTCATACACACAGCTCGATTATTCTATCCATCTTCTATTATTAAGGTATGATCATCAATTCTGAAATTACGTATAGGTCTAACTGCCCTGTGAAACTTTCCTCCATATTTTCTAACATTGAAATATCTCATTAATTGTTTTTGGGATTCTGATATGAAAAGACTTAGTATGGATACCCATTGTTGCTGTTCCTAAAGGTAGGTGTCACAACAACACATGAGTCACTTGTGTTTTCATATATTAATTTTGGATTTAACTACACTTGAAATCCTGATTGGTACAAACTCATGGATTGGCTATAAATCTCTTCTTTTTAGCCATTCTCATTTCAAGCATTCTTCACTATCTTTCCCATTCTTAATACTTCCAAATGGATCAACCAAGAAAAATAATGCCTGAGAAAGACTACCTAATTTTTTTTGAAGATGGCCGGTTTTCTCCTTATTTTGACACCGAAATTGTATGTCGAGGATGGACGCCTCTTCTATATCATTCAGCTGCTAATTATTCCCGAGAATTGGTTTTGATGTTCTACCAATTTAGCGGACCTGAAAATGGAAAATTCTACTTCAATGCCTATGGACGACGATTTGAATTGACTAGGGAAATTATCTCTGACATACTTCAAATCCCAATGAATACCTAGGAGTTCCTTTTTCAAGAGTCATCATTTGATTCACAAAAACTTTACTACGAGCTCACCAGATTATCTCATGGCGAAAGTCGGAAATAGACATCACGTTGTTCTTCAACGCTCTTTGAAACAGAATCAACGAGTTGTGCTCCACTAGTTGGGACACAATGTGGTAGGTACATCACACCAATTAGAAGTCACAAAGCCTCAACTTCACCTACTTTGGATTTTGCAGACTCAAAGGGATGATTTTTGTCTAATCCAACACCTGAACGCGATCACCGGGGAAAACAAAAGGTCAAGCACCTCTACCTACTTTAGTCCATAAAATTATGATGTGTTGGGGTTATCCAAGAATTTCTCCGAGAGGCCCCCTACAAAGAGCAAATATTAATGTACTCCACAAGACTACTCCATTGGTTTTGGACTCGATATTCCTACAGATGAATGAGCAGCGAGCGACCCAAAGCTCAAACTCTGAACATTTCTTTGATGAAAATGTCATGCTAAACATTTTTAATCCCATGGAAGACATTCAATTTCTTCATCAAGGCATGCGAGAACTACACGCTCGTCAGAATATCATCATTACAACTCTTAAGGATTTTCAAGAACGTCAAGCAATGCATGATGTTGAACAGGAGGAAATCTTGGAAAATCATTCTCAGTCCTTGCAAAATCATGCTCTCCTAATGGCAAATCAAACTACACTCTCTCTAGCCAGCCAAGGGGACATTCAAATGCAGCTTAGCCAACAAATTGAAAAACTAAATAGTCTGGTGCACGATATGCATCTCTGAAATCAACATAATAATCCATGATTTTATGATTAAATAAAAATAAAATAAAAATCCTAAGTCAATAAATAAATAATCGATATATTATATTTTTGGTCAAAATGAATTTTGTTATTATCTTTGTTTTTTTTGTAAGAAATGCTTAATTGTCATCATTTCGTTGTGACTAAAATAATTTTAATATGGATTTTCAATGTCATTCATGAGAGGTCTATTTTCTTATGATCCATCCGGTTTTGCCTTTATCCTTACCCTTTTCTTTTTACTTCATCCACCATGACATCTTCATCAAACATGACACCTCCAACAATCCTTTCAGTCTATGATGGATTCCAATACTTATGACCATCTCTTCCGTGACTACATCACTAACATTGGGCGGTCTTCCCTAGTTCTTCAACCTGACCAAACTTATTCTCCGAGTTTGGTTGCATACTTTTATGCTAATATGGAGGACACACCAGCATTCAACCATGCGCATGACTTCTACTTAGACGGTTTCACAATCCTAGTTGGTGACACACATCATATTTTTTCTAAACAACAGCTTGCCCTAACTTTGGATCTTCCATATCACGAGCTGACTGCATCATGGCATTACATTTATCATAATTCTTACCGTTCCTTTTAGTGGCCTGTTTTTCGCGAAACTTACGGTGATGGCCTTGGGATTAAACGAGAAGGAGATGACCATGTGTCATGGTGTGACATCACCATTCCCTTAGCAAGCATGACCATGAACATGGGAACTGCGATGTTGTTAATACTCCTGAACATCATGTGAGATTGGCACTTTTCCACTGCCAATGAGGCTGCCTGCGTAGTATTCAATGCACTGGCTCAAGGTCATATATTATTTAATATCTTAGGTTGTGGTATCTCCAATCTGAAACAAGCTCGCACTTTTCAGGATTAGTATATACTTTTATCTGTAATCGCTTGCCGAATCATGAGGACACATTTTCCACAATTCTCAGCTATTTTTCATGACTGGGTCAAGGTAGATTCTATGTGCCCAACAAACAAAATCATTCATTCATTAAGGTTTAGGCAATGAAAACGTCCCACTCGATACCTGAGGCATGTTCGTTGTTACCCGTAGGATGAAAAAATGAGGACACATTTGAACAAATCCGGAGACAAAGAATGGGCAGAAATTTGGCAGACTATTATCTTTTGGCGTGATGCTAAGGAAATGCATTTCATTTTTTAGGACGCCAACCATCACATCCTGCTGGATGGTAAATTTGAGCATGCCATTGTACATATATCTAGCTAAATACTTATGTTTCGTGTGCTATTATTTTTCATTGTTTCTTTCTGTATAATATATTATGTTCTCTAACCTTTTTGTTCCAGCAATCTAACCTTAATTTTGCTCACAGTTCTCAGGTAATTTCTTTCTTTATCTATTGATACTTCGAGGACTAAGCATCATTCTGTTTAGGGGTGCTTTAAACCTATAGCAAAAATTAGGCAAATTGTAGCATGTATATAGTTTTTATTAATAATTGTACTTAATGACAAAGTTTTTTTTCCTTGTCAATGATGAAAATTGTCTAGAAATATCACATTAGTATCCGAATTAGGATTTGTTTTTAAGAAATTTAAGATAATACATATACAATAGTTTATACATCTTTTCATGAATATTCATGCACTAAATATCATCGATTGTACATAGCAGTAAATTTCTGGAACCAACGGTTAATTACTGAAACGATCAATCCTGTGAGAATCTAAACAAAAAGCCTCGATATGTGTGATATGTGAGTAATGACATAGAGGAGTAGTTTTTCCGAATAGAGAAAATCACGCGTCTACTTACTTGATCACCACCCGAATCCTAGGCGAAAATTTAGGCTTCTTTGGATCGACATAGCTAAATATTCTTACCTGTTACAAATTTTACCGCTAGTCACTCCACTGAACCTTTCATTAAACGTTTCACTTTCACCAAAAATTCCTTACCCATCTATTAACCCTAAATAGAAGAGCCTACCTAAGTGATGAGTATGAGAAATAGTATGAAATGTGGAAAGATAAAGAGAAAGACTTGACCTAAATAAAAGTTAGTTACTTGCTTCAGCCAAGGAAAATAGAATTATGTTTCTTAAGCTTCTTGTTTCAAAAAAAAAATAATAAAAAAAATAATAATAAGAGAGAGAGAGAGAGAGAGAGAGAGAGTGTGTGTGTGTGTGTGTGTGTGTGTGTGTGTGTGTGAATAAGTACAAGGCTTAAGAGCAAAATAGGAAAACTCAGGTAGAAGTAGGAAAAGAAAACAAAAGGGAAAAGAAAATATCTTGAGGATTTTCTCTCATATAAATATCTTAAGACCACCACCTTAAGCCCCATAATACCTAATAAAGACCTCTAGCTCAATTAGGACTAGGATGGTGTGATAATAAGTAGTTGATGTGATTGATCGACTTCGGCTCCTTTGACTGTCATTGAGTATGTGAGGAAATGTGTGCCCACTATACACTGGAATTATCAAAACCTAAATAGAAAAATTATGAACGAATTTGTGTTTCGACACATACCTGTGAGAACCCATTTAGGTACGCTCTCCAAAGGATCAAGAAACTACCCTGCTAGTACATTTCAATGAAAAGTTCACTGCATACATGATCATATGTAGATGTTTTAATTATTAAATGCATATTAACTTGAGATTCTAAGAAATCAATCCTCGTTCCCTGCTAAAGAGATGTATGGATATCTTAGATTAATTTAGGAAACGAGTTTTTGTCACTGAGTCGTTGTAGTATAAATGAAGTTTGTGAGTATCTTCTCTGGAAAACTTTCACGAGGCTATAATTCGTCCACTAGGGAATTCCTAGTGGTTTAAGGCCTTGTTACATATGGTCAATGCAACCGCACTCTGCGAAACGAGAATTAGTTATGACTACACATTTTTGGTCACTTATTTGTTTCAATGTCTCTTCTTTGCTTGAGGACAAGCAAAATGTTGTTTGGGGGTAGTGCGATAAACACCCAAAAATGTAATATGAAACCCCATTGAGATATATAAATTTGGTTAATTATGTGTTTAATAATCATGAAATGAGTATATTTTAAATACTTTTCTTGGTATTCGCAGTAAACATGAAAATATTAGTTAAACCTGCGTTAAAGCACGGGGAATGATGTATATATGAATTCTTCCAAATCAGTCATATGAATCCCAACAAATTCGCACAGAAGCATCAAACTTCCGAAGCTCCTACCTCTTGAACCAGGGACTCGAATCGACGACAAGTGAGCTATTCAGACAATCAGGGCGATGAACTCTACGCATAGGCAGGAAGTTGTAAAATTGCCAAAAAATCCGAACCGCCACTGGACTGCACGTGGACTCACTATGCAGACCCACAAGATTTGATGAGTCATCATACAAGTCAAGACAAAAGTACAAATAATTGGTGCAAAAGTGACACCTTGCATGTAGTTAATAAAGTTAGATGAGATTAGGTGTTAATAGTGAAAAAAGATAGGTGTCACTTTGTTGTGGATTGTGTGGTTAAGAAGGAAGTAAATATGGTTTGATGTTTCACGTGGGAAAAAAGGAGATTTCTCTCAAATGGAGAAGAAAACAAAAAAAAAAGGGGGACTCCATTTACTCCCTTGACTTTTTTTTCTTTACCATGCATTATTTTAGTTCCTTCCGTCTTAGTTTTTATTTAGTTTGAGTTTTTAGAAAAAAAAAAATTGGTAATAGTTTTAATGGAAGAAACTTTGTGTTCTTCTAGTTCAAAATAAATCTAAATGCAAGTGAGTTCATATATATATTTTCTTTTTCTTTTTGTTCTCTCTCTCTCATTCGATATTTATATTATGCACTTTTCTTCTTTTATCCCAAGGATCATGAGCTAAACCTTCTCTTTGTGGGGGGTTAATGATGCTCATGTGAGGGATAACTTTTGTTATTTGATTTTAGTAAGTTTGTTTAGGAAGAACAACTAGACCTACATCCTATCCCAAAATGGTAGTTGGTGTAGAGTCTAGTTAGGAATCAAAATGATGAGCTTAAAGATAAGTCATTGCTTTGGTTCTACATGCTAGCATGTATGATCTTAGAGATAAGTCATAGTGTTAGGGATCAAGTTAATTTTTTTTTACGACTTGTTTATGAGTTCTAGGAAGATTAAGAACTTAAAATCACATAATAGAGGTTATCTTCACATGAGGAAAATTAACTCTCCACTTTTGTCTTAGTCAATTTTTACATTGTCTTAGTTGCATGTTTACGTACGTAACTTAAGGTTTTCATTTTTTGTGCATTAAAAGAAACCAAATAGTAGTATTAATACAATCATAGCTAAACTTACTCACTAGTTTCCTAAAAGAGTAAAACCAAGTTGTAAGTGGTCATAGAATTTAAGTTGGTTCGAATCCCTACTCAAAAAACTATACGCACACGAAGATCGTGAGTAAAGACTTATCTTTGAATTCGCACTTTGTCCAATAAGAGATTCAAATTTCTAAGATACGCAAAAGTTGAACATCAATGACCATATTGAAATCTCTAAGCTCAAGGAGTTACGAAATTTGCCATCAAAGATCTGAGTATTATGAAGGACTTTCTTGGGATCGAAATTGCTTATTCAAAAAGAGGTATATTTCTAAATCAAAGAAAATATGTGTTGGATCTTTTGAGTGAAGCAGGAAAGCTGGGGGTAAAACCATCTGATTCTCCAACTGACAGTGGAGCCAAGTTGGACAACACCGGTGATCTTCTTACTGACATTGGTCAATATCAGCGATTAGTTGGTAAACTAATATATTTAACTATTATCCGACCAGATACTTCTTATGTAGTAAGCTTGGTTAGTCGTTTTATGCATGCTCTAAGGACTCCACATATGAATGCAGTTTCCAGAATACTACAGTATCTGAAAGGGTCGCCAGGCAGAGGTAATTGGATGTGGAAAAATGGGCATACACCTATTACTGCTTATACAGATACTGATTGGGCAAGATGTCCAGTTGATCGGCGGTCTACTTCTGGTTATTGTACCTTTGTGGGAGGTAATTTGGTCACTTAGAAGAGCAAGAAACATAATGTAGTAGCTTGTTCTAGTGCTGAAGCTGAGTACCGGGCTATGGCTTCCACCACTAGTGAAATCATATGGTTTCGCACTCTTATGAAGGATTTATGTTTTGGTTTGCATTTGCCAACTACACTTTACTGTGATAATCAAGCTGCTATGCACATTGCTGCAAATCCAGTGTTTCATGAGAGAACTAAGCATATTGAAGTTGACTGTCATTTTGTGCGTGAAAAAGTGCAGTCTAGCATTGTCACTACTTCCTTTGTTCGAAGTGACCAACAACTTGCAGACATTTTTACCAAGGGAATTCCAGCTTCCAAGTTTCATGATATACTCTCCAAGTTGGGTTTGCTGGATATCTTCGCACCAACTTGAGGGGGAATGTGGGAGAAGAAAGAGAGCGGCGTCTTGCTTCAGTTACACATGATGATGAAGCATCATGCGCCACCGGTCGATTCATGACAAGTTTGACCGATATTGGTGTTTCTATAAATGGGAATACTCCATTCTTAGAATATACACGATTTTGTGCACTTGTGTTGTGCCTATATATATCTCTGTAATGGAACCCTAAGAAATTAATCAAGCAATAAACCTTTCTTCTCCCGTGGACGTAGGTTGCCGCATTGGCACCGAACCACTATAAATTCTTGTGTTTTGTCTCTTTAATTGGTTGTTCAATTCTACACTTTCACACAAGACAAAAGTTCCAACAAATAACTCAAGCAATAAACCCAATCAACGATATCAACAAACAAGCATAAACTATTGTAGAGACTATGTAAAGAACACTCACACACAAGACGAGGATATATTGTGGTTCGGCAATGTGCCTACATCCACACACGGCAAGATCAATGATTTACTAGATGAACAAGATAAAGGATTACAAAGAGGAGCTCTCTCTTCACTCACAAAGAATGAATCACTCAATCACTCACTAAGAATACTCTCTAAAATCTCTCTCTCTTTTCTTTTTCATAAGTTTAAGTCAAAACTATAACTCTTCTTTATAGTTGGTGTAATTTTAACCGGGTGACTCACACTCATGAAAGAGTGGGTCACTCTTTGAAAGTTCCTGATATGGGTGACTCACACTCGAGAAAGAGTGGGTTACTCCTTAAAAGTTACTGTTTTTCAACAAGTATCATACTTGAACCAACCTTCATTCAAAGACTTGCTAAGTAAAGCCGAGAAAGAGTTTGGATATGATCATCCAATTGGTGGTCTTACGATTCCATGCAGTCAAGAGAAGTTCATGAATCTGACTTCTTATTTGAACAACAATTTATAACAGAGGAGGAACAAAGGGAGAGAATTGCTGGCTCTAAAATCATCTACAAAGGAGGAACAAAGAGACAAGATTTTCTGGTGAAAATGATCAGTTAGATTTTCCTCTAGTTGACTAACTGTAAATGGCTAGCCATAACAAATCCATTATCTCTCAAATTTTGTAAAGTAGCTAGGTAACGTAGAGTTTGAAATCATTGTAAGCCTAACAAATCAATTGTACAGTAGATGGGGGATCTTTACCTAGTTTATATATTTGCATTAGGTTTCCAAAAGACTACACCTTACTAACCTAGACACTTACATAGCAATACTGAGAACAACAATAAATATAGAGCAAGCTAGAATATTCAGCCTGCACAAGTAAAACTGATTTGAATGCAGAGTTGTAGATGGATAATGCAGAATTTTGTGTCTAGATTCCTTTCCAGAATGTAGTAGCAAATGGATTGAGCCAGAAAAACGAATGGAATAAGTGTAAGGTACATGAACTTCCTTCAATTTTAAGCGAATAACGTCTACCAATTAAAAGTGCAAAACAGTAACAATAATGCTACATGACACCGTCATCATTCATGAAACTGAAATGATAAGATAGACGTTCAAGGTAAATCAATCAAATCATTGACATGGGGCTAGAATGTAAAAGAAGACGACGCTAGAAAGTAGCCTAAGGAATGTTTTTGGTAAAAGTGGATGTCTATAACAGGGAAAGAAAATGGTCAAAGAATATGGATCATTGTCACACAACAACAGATCAGAGAAACACAACAAAAAATATTCTTAAGCACAACAGCCTAACAATTACCTCGAGTTCTCTCTGTCCTCATGCTAATGCCGCATCTGTTGCTTATATCCATGTTCGAGGAGAAAATCATATCTATAAGCAACCTGGAAAGGTTCGTAACTCATTCAAAACTACCGTCTTCCAAGTCCAGCACTCCTATTAATACCAACAGTAGTACCTTTGACCTTGTTCATAAATAGGATTCGCATAAAAAAAAATGGAGCTACAGTGCCGAAATAGACAAAAATCATTTGTCACACACCAAGATCAATGCAGCTCCCAAGCCACAACCATCCTAATCCACTACTTCTGATTCTTTCTATTCAACTTATATGCTTCGGTACTAAAGGATATAGGATCACAACCATCACATGAAAAATTTCTTAAACTACCGCAGACTAGTAAGTACCTCTAATGCTCTCTGAAGTTAATGTAACACTGAGATGCTGAAATCAATGTGTGGAGGTGGCCAAACTATGTTTTGTAAAGTATCATCCTCTAAGTTGAACAAACCTATATCATTATAAAATGAACCTCCATTCTTGGTCATCAAAGGGTAATATGTAAACAATATACAATTTCCTTTAAATCAAGGCAGATCACATCCCGGTAAAGAATATGAGCGCTGCCAATCCACTAAGAACACTGCATTCCTCAAGTTTCCTACCTGCACCCACTGTCGTTCCTTTTCATCCAACCTAAAAACTTTGCATCCCAAGAAAACACCAACACAGTCTTTGCATGGCAATCTGTAATGCACATCAACTAGAAATAAGTCCCCATTGGACTCCACTAAATGCTTCTGCCGATGGTCATTGGCAATAGTATTTGCACCTAAAGTGACACTCAAAGTATGCGAGCCAACAACGAGAGTTCTCCCCACTTTGTCTACTGCATAGAATTTACCTTTGTAATTTATCAAGTCATCATATTCACAAATTTTATCACCAATGAAATTCCACCTCTCATCCCCAGCTCTAAAGCAAACCAAATATTCCCAACAATGGAGTGCCATGATTATGAAATCATCCACGGTTGCAGTTGAAGACAAAGTAACCTTTTGCAGATTATGAAATAAGTGAGTTTTCTGCCAGTATTGGTTCCCATGCCAACAAGATAATGCTCTTTATGAAAACCATGTAGTTTGAGGTCCAGTAAGTTCAAAACCTTTGGAAATGATTTGGGTAAAGGGTTGACCGGGAGACTATTTGAGAGCGGATCAAAAATACGAATCACATTTAGACTATCTTCTTCTTGTTCGACTTTGATTAGCCAAACTCTGGAACATGATTGAGATTGGACAGTATAATAGGTGTTCTCCACAAGTTTGCAGATATGATGTTTCAATTCGCCGTTAATTAGGCTTAATGGGAAAAACATTTTGGTGCTTAGGGGTGGAGGTGGAAGAGCAACAGAAGATCTCCATGAGTTGCAAACTGCACGGATCGGAATTGGAGAGTTTCGAAATGGGTGTGAATATTTTCAGACCAGTCACGAGTAGCCATGTTCATTACTCACTTACCTTGATTTACACAATGTTAATAAGAAGCACGACAAAAGTTTATACTACTATTGTCTCAGTGACCTTGATTACACTATGTTAGAAGCAAGAAACAACACCACAATCAGGACAAACTTTGCTTACCGCCACCAGAAGCACTGAAAGTTTTGTAGATAGGAACCACCCCATTTTTACCGAAGCTATCCACCCCAAAGAACCCAAACACAAACACCCCTTAGTTGCACACGTTCATTTTCACTTGCCTGGAAAGTGGAAACAACAGTAAGACAAATAGACAATGTTAGTCAGCTGCAAAAAATAACATCTCATATTTCCATCTCTGGTTGTACAAATTTTATTTAATTTGCCATAAAAACATGTAGGCAAGGCAACCCATGAATGTTACCCAAGGTTAACATTGTGTTGTAAGGAGATTCTATAAACCACGGTTTTTAACCCCTATTTCCCAACCAATTATGCAAAACACGAGCATGGGGACTAAAAAAGGTTTTGACTATTTTTAGTCTCCTCCCTCAAGTCTCTCGTTGGTTTCTTGAGGTTTTATCTCTTTTTTTTTCCTTTTTTGTTTTCTTTGACCCCTTTGACCAAGCAGTTACCGCCATTTCCTCACTTCTCTTGCAGCTTAGAAGAGAAAGCCCTGCTCCTTCTCTACAGGCTCCGTATTTCCTCTCCCAAAAATGTCGGACCTTCCTTCTCCTTCCACCTTCCCCCAGCTCATCACACATTTCGCCTAGCCTCTGTAATAGAGGCTCATGGAGTTCGCTGTTCAATGGAGGCTCCAGTAGTTCACATACCTCTCTGAGATGTTTCGAAACACATCTAGTGGATGGTATAGCTGAGATACCAGCTAGTATTCTGGAGAAGGGTGTCTCCACTTGGAGTGACTATGTAGTGGGTTTTTTTGTAGAAAAGAGGCTGCCTTTTCCGCTTGTTAAATCCACTCTGTCAAAAATCTGGAAAGTTAAAGGAAATTACTCTATCTCTACAGATAAGGAACTGTTTTATTTCAAGTTTAGTCTTAATGAAGACAGGAAACAAGTACTGGAAGCAGATCCCATTTTCATTGCAGGACGACTGTTTGTGGTACGGCAGTGGAATCGGGAAGTTGAGTCTCAGAGGCATAGGATTACAAAGATACCCATTTGGGTTAAGATAATGGATCTGCCTAAAGAATTATGGACTGAAGATGGACTTGGCTATGTAGCGAGTTTGATTGGAAAGCCAGTGAGTATGGACGAGGCTACGAGGGCAAGAACGAGGCTGAACTATGCAAAGATATGTGTTGAGGTTCCTATTGACTACTCTTATAGGAACTTTATCCCAGTGAAAATGGGGGAAGAAGTAGTGGAGCTAAAGTTAGAATACCCATGGGTGCCTGCGTCTTGTACTAGATGCAATATGTTTGGGCATAAGAACTCCAACTGTCCTGCTCGTCCAAAGCAAGTCTGGAGACCCAAAGGTTCAAACTCTGCGAGTGCAACACACAGTAAGGAGGATAGAACTGGACAGGAAGATATCACTACTGATGGAGGTTCAAACTATCTTTGAATGTGAGGATGCTTTGATGTGAGGATGGTGAGCATATGGAGGGAGGAAATGTGGGCCTTGATATAGTACAATATGTCCCGACATCGTTGCCAGAGGGGCAGGCCTTGCAGTGGTTGATACCGGAACCCAACTCTAACCCTCGAGCTGTTCGGGGACACGAGTATGAAGAGGTTAGGGGTGGCATACAGCTGAGTGAAAATGTTCAAAAGATGCCCACACAGAGCCAGGAAAATGGTGAGAATACAAAAGAGGTTTACTTAAGAGAACGTAATGCCTTTCGGTGCTTTGGCCGATAGTGAGGAAGAGATTGAGGGATGATATTTCTAAGGGTATGCTAGTTGAGTACTTTAGTGATCATGTGATGCCTAAGGAAGTAGTAGCGAAAGCCAAAACTCGCGGCTTTCGAGAAGGCTGAGGAGAATGCATTGGTTTGTGAAGGAAAAAAAAAGGGCCGGATCAAGGAAGGACAGACTTCAGTTGAGAAGAAAAAAGGGTAGACCTAAGGGGTCGAGAAACAAAAACGATAAAGTTAGTAATGGTAAAGCTCTGCACTTGGAACATAAGAGGTATTAATGACCTCAAAAAAGCGGCAGAAATAAACAAGTTTATTTTGAAGAATAAGATTTGCCTTTTTGGTCTATTGGAAACAAAGGTAAAGGAGGCAAAGAGTGTAGGGATCAGTAGAGTGTGTGCACCCAGCTGGAGATTTGAGAACAATTATGGGTGCAACCCGAATGGAAGAATTTGGATATTATGGGATCCAAGCTTAGTGTCAGTGAACAAGCTACATGAAACTTCTCAGTTTATACATGTTAAGGTGACAGTGCTTAGCAATCAAGCCTGGTTCTTCTCCACCGTTATCTATGCAAGTAATGGTAGTCAGGACAGGTTAGGATTATGGATGGATATAACACAGCTTCACAGAAGTATCACTACTCCTTGGTGTGTGCTTGGTGATTTTAATAATGTGTTATACTCTCATGAAAGGATTGGGGCAGTAGTGCAGGCTCGGGAAACAGAACCTTTTGGGGATTGTCTAACCGACTCAGGGCTGTTTGATCTGAAAGCTTCCGGTTGTTATTATACGTGGACAAATTATGGTACTGGAGCCAATAGAAAGTGGTCAAAGATTGATAGGGTGCTGGTAAATATTGAGTGGACTTGTGCCTTTGCTCAGGCAACTGCTGAATTCCTCTCTCCAGGTATCTCTGATCACTCTCCCATGTTGGTGCATCTTGTGGACTTGGAAAGGGGCAGAATTCCATTCAGATTCTGTAATTACTGGGCTCTTCACAAGGACTTCAAGGCGGAGGTGCAGGAAGTGTGGGGTACTGAGATAGTCGGAAGCCCGATGTATATATTAGCGTCAAAGCTGAAGTTACTCAAAAATAGATTGCGTGGATGGGCAAGGAAGTATATGTCTGACTTACATATAAAAACAGAGGCGGCAAGGGCTGAGTTGCATTGTATACAAAAAGAGCTGCAGTTGAACCCGCTGGATGACCGGCTATGTGTAAAGGAAAAGGGAGCCAGAGAACGCTTATGTAATCTTATTGAGATGGAGTATATGGAATTGAAAGCGAAGGCAGACAATGACTGGCTTGACTATGCAGACAAAGGAAATGCATTCTTTCATCAGGCTATCAAAGAAAGAAAGAATAGAAACAACATCTGGACTGTTTCGGACATGAATGGGGTAAAGCATGAAGGAGTTGCTCAAGTCTCAAATGCTTTCATATCCTTTTATAAAGAGCTGATTGGAGTCTCTTCTCAAGCCGTTTGCTCTGAAGAGATGTTGGATGGGATACCAGTGAGGGAAGTTATTGATCAAAGGACTGCTGAGATACTCTCTGAAGACATAACTGATGAGGAAATCAAGAAAGCTCTTTTCTCTATGGAGGACTCAAAAGCTCCGGGGCCAGATGGGTATACAGCTTTTTTCTTCAAGAATTCATGGGATATAGTGGGAGGTGACTTCTTAAATGCTATACAGTCCATTTTCAGGATCAACAGAGTACATAAAGGTACAAATGCCACTTTCCTTTGTTTAATTCCGAAGAAACCTATTGTATCCAAGGTTGATGAATATAGGCCTATAGCATGTTGTAATGTCACTTACAAGTGTATTGCCAAGGTTCTTAGTAACAGGATGAAGCCTCATATGGATCGATGGATTGAGCTCAATCGGTTTGGCCCTTTGTCCCCTGGCAAACATACAAGATAACCTTCTTCTCGCCGCGATGAGCTCCTCGAGGATATCTTGAGAAAGCATGGACCAAAGAGATGTACAATCAAAGTAGATATCCGAAAAGCTTATGATCTTGTTAGTCTGGGAATCCATGCTCCTTGTACTTAAAAGTTCAAGTTTCCTCCAAAGTTTATAACTTGGCGTCTATGAGCTTCCGCCCCTCACTTCTCTATCTTGATCAATGGAAGCCCACATGGATTCTTTGAAGGAAAAAAAGAGGGTTAAGGCAAAGGCGACCCCATCTGCCCCCTATCTCTTTGTCTGATCATGGAACTCCCGGGGTGGTCTGTTAAAGCAAGGCCTCTCCTCCAAATCTTTCAGCCCTCACTCAAGATGCAAAAGGATTGCTATAACTCATTTGAGTTTTGCGATGATGATGTTCTCCTCTTACGTAAAGGAAGCGCAGTCTATCCTAGCGATCAAGACTATATTGATCAATTTTCAGCTATTTCGGGGCTCCGTTAACATCATGAAAACATCTATCCCATCGGAAGCATGTCAAAAGATGATGGAGAAGCTCTAGCAGGGGTTACTTGGTATTCAGTTAGTTGCTCCCCTATCAAGTACTTAGGCCTGCCGCCATCGCCTTCCGAAAATCAATGCAAAGGATTGTCTTCCACCGATTGAAAGACTCACCGTTAGAATGTCAAATGGAAGAATAGAGCCTTGTCCTATGCGCAGATTACAGCTCATCTGATCCAATTCTTTTCGCCTTTTCACATCTATTGGGCTAAGACGTTCATTCTCCCGATGGCGTGCTTGACAAAGTGGCTAAGATATGTAAATGGTTTTTATGGAGTGGAGTCTCGATGCAAGCAAAATGCATAAAGCAAGTCATGCAACTCGAGGTTGCATAAAAAGGAGGGTGGGTTGAGCATCATTGACCCGAGTGTGGAATAGAAGCAACTTCTTGTGGGCTTGTGTTCAAAGTGGCGAAAAGAAGAGACTTTGTGGACAAAATGGACGTGGGAATATCATATTGGAAACAAACATTTTCTGGTCTATGCAGATCCCACAGGGACTTTCATGGGTCCGGGCGTAGTATCCTCGCCACCTGTAAAGATTGCACGGAAATATATAAAGTGCTTGATCGCAAATGGCGAAGATACAAGTCCGTGGCATGATCCGTGGATTTCGTCTAAGCCGATCCATAATTCTCAAGCTAGAAATATGCTCCGGTGCCCGATGATGCAAAGGTGAGCCTCCTTATTACGAATGGCGAATGGAATGGGCTGGTTAGACTCCTTCAAGACAAAGGAACTAAAGACGAGTATCTTGCAGACCTCTATCAATGTAAATCTTGAAAAGGATGTGGTAGTTTGGAGCCCAGCTAGCAATGGCAAGTTCTCCACAAAATCTGCGTATGTGGCTCTAAAACGTATGAGACAAAGAGTTGCGTGGTACAAACCGGTGCGGGGAAGTACCGCATGCGAAGCACTCCTTCATTGCGTGGCAACTCTTTGCGGTGCTTGGCTACACAAGATCGGGTTGATCCACGGGAAGATTATCACTCAATCTAGGTGCTTTGCCTCTGTGGAAACCAAGCTGAAAACTCAAAGCACCCGTTCTTTGACTGCAATTTCTCCCAAAAGGTATGGGCTGCGGTGAAAACAAAGGTCAGGCTAAAACAGTGAAGTGCAAAGTGAAATCTTGAATGGTATCGTCTCCTGAGAATTACTCGACCAAACTCTACTTGCCCGGTGAGATAACTTCGGACACCGATTTGTGCTTCACGGTTATGGGATCTGGAATGAAAGAAACCTGCCGCAAAGTTTAAAAGCAAGACCCACACGAAGCCGCGATCGCCAGAGATATAGTAAGCGGGATGAGGATTTACTTACAAAGGGTGATAAAAGAAGGCGACGATTCTCATGGAAACTAAAAACATGATGAGTGCTCTTGGGATTGAACTCTTGGTTAAGAAACAAATCGATACAAGGGCAGATGGGTAAAGCCACCGGTGGCACGACAAAGATAAACTTCGGATGGAGTTTAAAATGCCGCAGGGAGCGGGATATGGGGAGTCTTGAGAAACCATGAGGGAGCACCTTTGATTGTGTTCATGGGTAACACCAATCTCAGGTCGATGATTATCTGAGAGCTAAAAGGGATCGAAGCAGGACTGATAGCAGCTTGCTACATGAACTGTAAAAGGATCATGTTGGAGTCGGACTCTTTGCGAGCAGTAAATGTGATTAATCGAAAGGAGGACTGTCCTTGGTATTGTTGGGACCTAGTCGAGTCCATTAGGAAAAGCATGCGTCTCTTTGAGACAGTGGAGGTAACTCATGTATACAGGGAGATGAATAGAGTAGCCGATTGGCTGGCTAAGTCTAGTACAGAAAGGGATTGTATATATCCTGGTGTGAGGCTAGGTATCTTTTTTTTAACACTCCTCCACTTGTCTATGAGCTGTTTGTAATAGTGGAGGAGGATGCAAGAGGTATGATGTATCAAAGAGTTTAAGCTAATACAGGTTGGGGTCTGCCTAACCCCTAGCTGTTTCAAAAAAAAAAAAAAAAAAAAAAAAAAAAAAAAACATGAATTGTAATGAAACTAACCATAAGTGCGAGCACAAATCAGTGGGTAAAGCCTTTTTCAATCTAAATCATAAAATGAGAAGTATTACTGTGAAAGTGTGAATGCGACAAGTGGCAAGCAACTTTTGGTTTAGGAAACCCCGGAGTCATCTCCATCACCTTTTTTCAAGGGGAAAGATAGTGGGCCTAGAGCCCATTCTATTGGCCCACTCACAATGGGCCTAGCGTAGCTCAAGTGGACACAAATATTCCAATTTCCGATTTTAAGATATGGAAACCACGAATTCAGTGATTAAATTGTAAAAACATCAAAATTTAAAGTAGAATGCAGGGGAAGAAAAAGATGTTGTATTGAATGATGGGCGGGAATTTCAAGGGGATCCGATTAGAAGACCTAGCTTACGAAAAAGATTCCTACGACTTCTTCATTTAGCCTGACCCTATTTGATCTCTCTTGAACCGTGTTTATATGGATTAGAACTTAAAGTTGGAGAAATAGAGTGAAGAAGAACTTGATAACGAAAGATTTAAAAGAAGCCACATGGGAGTCTTACTGACACCAAAAAATTTATGAGTTTGAGGCAAGCATCTCTACGACTCTACTCACTTCCTATAATGATCCTGGTATTTTAAATTCATTCGGGTATTTTTCTTACGCATAATACTCCAAATGAATAATTAAATCAAACACCTAAATACTATTAAGAATAATTTATTGGTTTTTACCCATGTAAATTTTTAGTACCGATATTGTCCTTCAATTAAGGTGTTGTTTAACATTGTTTAATAAGGATAATTGGTCATTTCATGAGGTGATTAATTAAAAAACCAAATCCATGCCATTTTGAATTGTACGCACACAATACATACCCACTTAATATTAATTACGGTGTCATTAATTACCATAAATACAGAGAGCCCTTTCACTTTCCGTCTCCCTCAATCTCCACTTTACGTCTCTCCCATTTTCTTTTGCTAATAGTAAAAGATAACCAAATGATTTCTCCTGCTCATGCATCATATACAATATACAGTATAGTATGAAGGTTAGTGACACGCCAATCACATGCTCTCAAATTTGAACTACAATTTTCTTCTCTGGGCTATAGATCGTCTACTCAATACTTTCAATAGTAAAAAAAAAACATAGCCAATAGTAGCAATAAGTTGTGTTATACTTGAGTGTACTTTTTCCCATCAATGAAGTCAAACTCAAGGAAACAAGCTGAGGTATCACTACAACACAGAAGCTCTTATACAACGCCTTATGCCATCACTAAAGGTCTTAAAATGCGTTGCAATAGACCAATTGCTACGCCAAAGAGGGCGTCGCAAAGGCGCTGCTAAAAAGTGGGTCACAAAAGCTAAATTGCGATGCACTATATGGCGTTGCAAAAACTTATAAACTTTTGCAATGCCATATATTGTTGCTATTACTTCATCCTCGTCGCTACTTCTATTTTCAATATTAAATTAATTTTCAAACTATTTGCAACGACTAGCGTTGCAAAAGATAACTTGTAACAACACTTCAAGTGTGGCAAAAGGTCAATCTTTGGCTGCGCTTTGAGGCGTTGCAAAAAGAAACCTTTTTGCTGCACCGAAACCGTCACAAAAGGATTAAATCATTAGGTGCACCCTTGCAAAAAAGGTGTTTATAGCTGCCAGAATTGCCGTGGCAAAAGAGTGCTTTTAGCTGCATCAGATGTCTACGCGCTTTACACATAATTTTGATTCGTTCTTGTTTGTAGATTGTGCCAAATGCAATTTATGTAGATATATATAACAACCCCATGTGAATTCACAACGATGACAACAAAATATATCAAATTCATTAACTAAGATCCTCCATTACAAAAGTATTTCACACAACTACACGTGATTGTTACCAATACAATCATTACAAAAATTCCACAACATTAACTTAATTTATGCAAATTTCATAAAAACTAGCACTTAGCAAAAAAAAAAAAAAAAATCAGCAAATGTCCACATTCTTTGAGATTGAACAACATCCACCCAAGTATTCTTCATTAATCATATGGCATCTGATCGTCCAATCTGGAACAAAAAAAAAAAAAAAAAATAAAAAATAGGGCATAAGTGATTAAGGACAATAAAACAAAAATGCACTCAAGTATGCAATGCAAAGATATTTTCAAAAATAACACCAACTTAATACACCCTTCTTATTAGCCAAGTATGGGCTTCAGATGTTGTGCTTGCAAAAACCAAGATAAGAAAGGAAACAAGATAATTAACACAATATCAGATACTCATATTTTTTACTTGTTAAAGTCCTCAAACAAGAGAAACTCAAAAAAATTAAAAGAACGGAAATTTGTACCTTGGTCCAAGTGGGGAAGAAATTTGTACCTTGATCCAAGAAAATTTGTACCTGATCCACTTCATGTTGCAATGGCCAAATATATACTTTTTGTGTCTTAGTTAGTAAAGATGGAAGTGTTAAGTTAGTTGACAACTTATAGATTGATGATTAACCAATGAACAAATATATATACTTTGTGTATCACATGAACGGATGTTTAACGTGGCTTGTGCAGTTGAACAAGGTTGTTTCGAGTTAGAAAAAATGTTCAATGAGAAGATGATATGACATAAAAACTTAAAAGTTAACCAATGCAACAGACGACACAACCATGCACTAATACCAAAGCAATTAGCTAAGGCGGTATAAGAAGAACCATTTAGAGCAAACTATATATATAAAAAAAAGAATAAACTAAAGCAAAAAAAACATGTAACATGTAAAATAAGAATAAGAATAAATTGCATTAGAGGTTTGAAGAATGAAAAATTAAATAAACAAAAATATTATAGTGCATGCTTATCATATATGAGACGAGGAAGCCAAATGTATTCCCCCCCACACATCAAAGCACGATTTTGAACACTCTAATGACGTATGTCTATCAAGTTTATTGCGGCCAACCAACTAAGAATTATGTACCAGAATCCCATCATGACTTGTTAAGTGCTTAGAGAATGCATGAATTACAATAACATAAGAACAAGCCAAAAGAAAAGAGGGAAAAACCTGTAGGCAGTGTTGGACATCAACAATCAGCTCTAGCATTTCGAACCCCTGTTTCAGGACAGACAAGTTTAAATATTCAAGAAGGGGACTCAACTCTAAATATTTTAATTCATTGAAAGCTTTACATCTAAAATAATTAATAATGTAATAACAATGCAATAACACGACTAATAATAGTATTAATAACAAAACAATCTGACATGTAAACAATATGTCTGGTTAATTACCTTTGTCAAACCATCGCATCTAGAGCACATCCAAGTAAACAATTACATCCAAATATGACATGTAAACCTACAAGATGCAAAGACCATGTCTCCAGTAATCAACTGCAGGTTAAGCATCCTGTTAAGACATTATGACCTGATACCCACGAGTCCCAACTAACATATCCATTTCAATGTCAAGGGGCGGTAAGATAATCAGGCCTCTCCATTTTCCAACAAAACACTTCTTTACTTCAGTTTGAACTCTAAGAAAAAATAAATGTAAAATTCAATAAGGGGACTTACCGCAATTCCTATACAAGTAATACAACTACAAACATTGAAACCCTTTCAAAGGATACAAGGGGACCAACAAGCCTCATAAAAGGATCACATCTAGTTCTTGATCAAGGTATACTAAACACTAAAAATTTAGTTGGAATAACTATCCAACAGCTATCTTTAAAAATATCAAGAAAAACCATGGTATACATAGTAATATTCAATCATGCCTTACCCATCAATCCAATATGCACTATCACTAGTCTACAATGTTAAATGTATAATGTAATACAATTTATATTCAAGAGACATTTATCAAACAAAGCAATGGCAACAAGCCAAGATGCCAATAAACTATCCATTTAACATACACATTGTATTGAAAGGGAAAACTAAAAAGAAGAGTACCTGGAAAAAAAAAATAAAGCTTCAAATTTTTTGCCCCTGATAATATTTTAAGCTTCCAGAACAAAAATAGCCGAGAGAACTGCAGAATTACAATAACAAATTATATGGTTTTGGTTTTTTACGCCAAAAAATGAACAATGCAACACAAAATTCCTTAACCATATCACTAGAGCCAAGAAATTATTAGTTACCTTAAAACTCGAAAACCAAACTTGAGATATCGAAGCATTGATGGTGGCGGTCACCCAAAACGTTTCTGAAACCCAAAATCAAACCTTTCAAGTGTTAATAAAATAAAATAGAGGGAGAGGGAGAGGGAGAGAGAGAGAGAGATCGTTAACTAACAGGCGTCGTTAGTTTCGTTGCTTCTTCAGTCGGTATAGTGGTTACGGTGGAAATTATTCTAATCCGAAGAGAGAGAGAGCGGAGAGAGTATCCATGCGTGTGTGTTTTTAGGGCATTTCAATTTTAGTGCCAACACCAAGAATGAAGGGCCCCCACTAAAATCTTTTGAGGCAAAAATAAAATAAACGCCTAAATAGTAAATATAAAACCCATCACGACACCAATTTAAAATTGGCACCAATGGCGATACCACATAAAATTTGTACATTCACAGAATCTTATTACAACGAAAAAGGCGTTGCAATTGATTATTCGAACATTGGCGACCACTAAAGCGTAGCAAATGGTAAAGTTCATTTTTATAAAACTGCATTTTCTATTTTTTAAAAAAATAGTACAACCATTTGCCTCGCCAGAGGTGTTGCAATAGTTAATTTCACATAAATTAAAACCAATAGCACGACAAACTTTTAGCAACACCAAATGGAGTGACAAAAGGAGATTTATACCAACGAATTTTGGGCGTGGCAAAAGGGTGCGTTGCAAAAGATCCCTTCTGTTGTAGTGTATGTACTTGGTGTACTCTGTTTACTGTGTTAATGGGTATTCTCACTTGGTTGATGTGTTATGTTTTTTAACTATCAGATCCTCTAGCCAAAAATTGTTATGAAGAAGTTGCTTAATATTAGCACTAAGGATTCTGATTTCTTGGCTGACTCAGATGAAGGTGAAAGTGACTCCAATTCTGATGATGAAGGTGAGAATGGACTACTTTAACTCATTCAACAATACCCATAATGTTATCAGTAACAGTTTCTTAACTTTAGTTGAAATTTCAGTCCCAGTTATGTATTTTTCTTTTTGCAGAAATTGATTGGTGGGTGTAGTGAGAAGTTCATTACTGGGAAGTCAGGCTTGAATTACAACAAGGAAGGTAAAGTTGGCTTTGAATCTAATGGTAATTTGTTTTATAACTCAAAGTTGATTCATTTTTAGTCTCATTTATTGGAAATGTTATTCTATCTTGAAAAATAAACTTATTCATAAAAAAAAAACGAGGCCTTATGTTCCTAGAGGTTCACCTTTACAGTTATACTCTTAAAAAGTGTTGACACTTTGATGGATTCCCTTTTCCATTAAAGCTTCCACCTCGTTAAAGTGATTGAGATTTGAGAATGATAAAAGAATATCAGCTTTGGAAGTCACATGGATTTTTCGCCTTTTCCATTATATGTCTCATGGGAATTTATTTTCTTTCTTCTTTAATTTTCCTTTTGAAGTGTCATTGTATATGTGCAAGGACACATTTTTTATTCCTTGTAGTTTTTTATCGAAGAAGTTATTATATTCAAGAGTCTTGTGGTACAGTTTTAGTAAAATGGAACTACTTATGAGTTATGAATGAAGTTATCAAAGCCTTATATGGATTATATGGAGAATTTTGAAATATTTAGTTAGTCACATATGGCTTACGTAAAATGATTAGTTATCATTATTTCACCGTTGTTAACCATTATCAGTTTGAGCAGCTATCTTGGTGTTGCTCCTTTATTATGTTTCTTTTTTGCTTCATTTGGTAGTTTTTAATTGAAAACACCAATTTAGGTGTGTAGTTTGAAGTGATCAATATCTTTTTTTATTAAGTTTTCATATTATTTATTGTTGCTGCTAAAAGTTCCAGTTAGATGTGTTATTCTATTGATTAACTTCCGGGCATTACTCTGCAGGGATATTCTTTGAGACTATTCCCAAGTTAAGACGGCAAAATTCAGAGACCCTTTGAGCTCAATATATCAATAGCAAAGAACTCAGGCAGGCTTCTTCATCCTCTGTTGTAAAACTGTGCTTTTTTACACTATATTGGAATATTTGCTGTTAATGTGTTTTCCCCTGAATCAATATTATCAAAATTATATAAGAAGATCATGGAGTTAGGACCTGGGGTGGTCTTATTTTTCTGATTGTCGGTGTATTTTTTATTCAAGAATTTGTGTAGGGACATGGAATGTTGGAGGAAAATTATCAGCAGATGACCTGGATATAAGTGATTGGTTAAATATGAACCAACCTGCAGATATCTATTTATACATTTTCTTTAACGCCAACGACTAACATCCTCATTGCGAATTGCTAGAGACATAAATGCATATTTAGGTGACATTTACTGCACTCTTCGTCTATTTTTTGGTTTTGCTGTTTCCTTAATTTCATTTCAAAAATGTAAAATGCATATTAAGCTTCTTTAAGGTCTATTTAATTAAGATATTCTACTGCGTGATTTATGGCAATACAACTCTTCATTTCCCAAGTTTCAGGACGATTTCACCTTATGGTTAAGCACTTAAGCATTATTAAAACAAATTTTCAATAAGCTCACTTGAACTTACGACTTCCATAGTTATGTTCTCAAAACTAGCTGAAAAGTCAGCAAAAATAAAGTTGTTAAATGTGTGAAAAAGAATGTTAGGTTTGCAGCGATAATGAAGAAGTGGATTGAAGAACTCCAGGGTCAGCCATGGTCCAGAAAAGCCAAGTCTAACGACAAACCCGCTTTCAACTAGGCTTTGAATAAAACTGCTGGACATGTACTCCATTTCTTTTCTCTTGCTATTTCCCCACATTTTATATTTTTGCTTTATAGTGTGTTTAATTTGCAATTGGAATGGGAAAAGTGTTTGATGGAGTGAGTATACAGTAGTTGTCCATATATTATAAATAAACCTTTTTATGTTTTTAGGATAACTAACAAAAAGGAAAGAACAACTCTTAAAATTTATATGTTATTCCTCATTCTCGACTGGAGTTCAAGATGAAAAATGATATACTTGAGATGGATCATTGGGAGTGTTCAGTCTGTGTAACCGGTACCTCATTTACAATTTGAACCATTTTATTTCTGAGTTCATGATGCTAGAATTACAGAAGGAAAAGGGAGCTAAATAACTAGAGAGCAAATTCGGTCCTTATGGCGCTACTATTCATTAGATTGAATAAATAGAGAAGCAAAAAATCTCCCTAACTCATGAGGTGAAAGTGAGATACTTAGGTTCATCATTTTGCTGATGATCGTCACAAAGACGGTCAAATTGGGATGATCTGGATCACATAATTAGCAAACAACTTCTGAAACTGTCACCATTATGGCTTTGCCTCATCTCTTTCTCCTTGAATAGTGTGTGATTTTTTATGTTTAATTTTCTGGTGCTGGTCGATCTGTATTTGTTGCCTCAAGTGGCATTCCCTTCAGGATGGTTGTACTTCAAGAATCAGACATTAAACTAGGAAACCAAATACATCTGAGTTGACTATATCTATGTGAGTCAGAAGGGGTGAGAAAGCAAGGAAGGTCCTTTCTTGGCTTGGTATCAAATGCATGTATATTTTTACTACTTTCTATTCTTTCACTTGGCCTGTCATCTGCTGGATGTGTTTTTCGCTTTTGTGTAAAAGCATATTTGGGGTGATCACACAAACTTCTTTTTCTACTATTTCAATATATTCTGAGATCCATTGTCTCTAAGATATCTTCTTTTACTGCTTAAATTCTCGAACTGAAGGCCCTAAACCCTAAACCTCACTTTGAATAACACGAATTAATCAAGGATCTGATCTGTTGGCAATGCCTAAGTATTTTTGTTCCAGGCCTACAACAGATGACACCCATTAGAAGGGGAGCTCACCAACCTGGAGAAAGAAACAATGAAAGCAACTGATGTAACAGAACATTGTCCAAATTTCACCTCATAATCTCACATATATATTAGAGTTTCCTAACTTATGGGAGTATCATAGGTATTCAATCAAGTTCCTTTCTTAATGAACTTTGGCTTGTGGAATGGTTCTATCTATTTGATAATCGTTGAACTTGTGACTTTATTTGTAGCTTAATTTGGGGTTGTGTGATGTGCGGAAGATGAGATTTTGGAAGATGCCTGAAGTGAGCATTATGTCTAATAACTAGGCCTATGGCAAGAAAGTTTGCATTGAGAAGGTACAAGAAGGTTCAAACTGCAGGTCTGGAGATTCGGGAACCTTATTTGGTGATACCACCACCATGCAAGTCCATGAGAGTATCAATGCACAACATGTCTCAAACATCACTCTTCCCTTAAAATCTAAAAGTCTTGGCCCAGACGCTTCTACCCCACCCCTTTCTTTGTTATCCAAGCATCAACAGAGGGTTGACCCAGGAGTTATGCAGGATCATTATTTTGGGTCTGCTATGAATGCATCGGGAGTTCCCCCTTCTGGGAGGGAGCTTATGGTCTCATACACTGACCCAATTAGTGGTAGTATGTCTTTGCTTCATGGAAAAAGAGAAAATCAAGATGCTCCACTTACACCCTCCTCAAAAAGAGCAAGACAAACACCTGTGGGTCTTGATGGAGTACCGTGGCAGCATCTTGGGTCACAACTGGATAGTCTTTCTGATATAAGTTGGAATAGTCCAGGGCTACACCTACATGTCAACCCAAGAGGAGTATAGCACGGGAGCACTGGGGTTCAAAAGTATCCTAAAAAAGTTTTGGAAATGGTACCAAATCAGGATGCCAGTGTGTCTTTGTTTAGTTTGGATTGCTACGGAAGTAGATATATATGGTGTCAAGGATGAACTGATTAAAGCAAAAAATTTGGATAGGACAGAGATTGAGAGGATTAGAAACGATTCAAACATTTTGGAGGCAAAAACAGCCATTTGGATACTTAGCAGTCACGACTGCAGCAACGGCTACCACAACATCCACTGATGAGATCACATATTTCGCAGATGCAGTGGCATAATCTTGGTTAACTGGTTGACAATGATCCAAGAAAAGAAGACTAGCTTTCCAAGAGAAAGCTAGTCGCGAGTCCCCGGGTTTTACGCTATACCCGCGTGGTTCATCTCTATATCATCAAAGTCAGGAGAATTTTCAAGTGGCTCATTTGGATAGCAATTTAATGTTGTTGCATCAACCACCACCTTTGGGTCCTCACAAAAGGAAAAAGTAGGTGGCATTTCAGGAACTACAGTTGGTGGGCCACCATTTGTGACTTCAAGCCCAAGTGATTCCATGCAACGACAGCATCAGGAGACAATGGCCATGAAGTGGAGATCAAATTCCTTTCCTAGAACCCCCGCCATGAGTGGAGTTGGTTCTCCCTGCAGTGTTGGTAACATGATCGTTCGAATGAATGCAAGTAACCCTTCAATAAGTGCCCAGCCTTTGGCTGATCAAATTATTCTTGAGAGGTTCTCAAAGATTGAAATGGTTACCCAGAGGTATGACAAAATACTACCACATCATAGCTATCAATATTACCTATTGGAAATGTTAAAGTTTTTACTAGCCTCCTATTTTATTTAAGTGAATAATGTCATATGTATTTAACATGGCTGGCATCCACTACTAGATAGATCCAACCTGTATGATCTTCTCGGTCAGAGTTTTGCTAGTTATTAGATTTTTCATACAATTGACCTTCTTTCCCAGCATGCAATAGAGCGGTATAGACTGAATGTTTAGGATCACTTGATCATATTTACTTCTAGGTTAGTGAAAGGTTCTCAGGGATGTCTATCAAATGTGGTGTCACATTTTTTTGTGCTAGTGTGGCTAAGCACTTGTCACTGTATATGTATTTTAGCATTGGCAAGATGTCCATATTAATTCTTTCTGACTCGTGTCTGTACTTTGCTGATAAGTTAAAATCTTAAAACTATACCGAGTTAACAACATGATTATAATCATCTCCTGATTCTGATATCAATGGGGTTACTTTTGCAGGTACAAACTTAACCACAAAAAGAATAAGGTTGATGACTACCCTGTAAGGAAACCAATGTCATATTCAACCCAATTGCTCTCATCTCATCTTTCCAATGCACTAATTAATGAGGAACTTAAAGACCTAGACAACCCAAATCCAATGTCTAAGTCACTTATAGGTGGGAGCAGCATGAATGTTTGTAAGACACGAGCATTAACATTCTTGCAGACATAAAGGAGAGTACAAGGTTTGTTGTGCTTTTGGCTAGCTAATGCTTCAATTTTATTCCCATTAAGACCATTTTCCTTTTGACTCCAACTTCGAACACTACAGGAAATGTTCCCAAGGCAAGGAACAGACTCATGATGTCCGAAAAGCAGAATGATGGCACAGTAGCAATACAGTATGGAGTTATAGATGATAATGATTTTCAATTTCTAAAGGATCATATGCCTACATTACCAAATATAGTGAGTTTCCTTTACAAATTAAATATAGTGTTTCCTGACGTCCCTCACGACATAGACTCACTATTTTATTCTCCCTGTCACATCAGTACTATGCAAATTTGCTCGGGGCGCAATTCATTTCACTGGTAAGTGTATATTTTATTAAGGATGCAAACATTTCCATTCTTTTCCTTCAATCATGTGTTCTATTTGCATTTTATTTTCTATGACTACTTTGTTTTTGTAGATGATACGTGAAGGATATCAACATACCGATGATCAAGTCCGACCAAAACCAACAGCCAGTCTCGCCTCTAATACTCAATCCAATGCTTCTACCGTCCCTTCAAGTAGCATGACAACTAAGATGCAGCAGTACCCATAAACTAATACGGTCAGCCCTTTTTTCTCTTACCATGTATATCACCATTTTCTTTAATTTGCTGCCATGTATTTGAGATACACACATAAATTTTTTTGTTTAAATATTCAAAATTTTTGTTGTCTACGTTCTACAGCACATGGCATCATGCAAACCAACATTGCGAAATACCAGAGCCACTGTCCTCGGTTAAATAGAAGCAATTACTCAAGACTACCTCTCCAGTTCAGGCTCATCGAGCGTGCCCAATTTACCTAAGGATACTGATTTCAGTGAATAACATTACATAGATTCTTTTGATGCACTAACCTTTTATCTTTGTCGTTGGCAACGTGCACTTGCTAGGATGAGAGGCTCAAAGTACATGTTATTTGGAGCTATACTTAAAAGTTTATTGCTTAGGTATGTCCGGAAATCAAATAGGAATGGAGTTCCATTCAATTCAAAATTTAAACGGATGCCAGTGTGTCTGCTCATACATAATGTCAATTGTAAGTGTGCTCACCCAAATATGTTTACACTTTTTGGCAAGTTTTGTTTAACATTGCGTGCATAACACGTGCATCTTGCTAGTATATATAGGGGAGGGATCAATATACCATGGTTTTCATACCATGGTTTATACCATGGCCCACAACTTCACCCACAAGATGAACTAGAACCTAATTTTTTGTGGATATGTCCAACAAACCTTGAAGATCACCTCTACAAAATTTCAGCTCATTTGATGATGATTAACAATGTCAAAAGATGATTGCAAAATCGAAAAATTGGGGTCGTTAAAAAAAATTTAAAGTTGTCAACAATTTTTAATTAGGTTAGAGATTTCCAAATGAGCCGAATTTTTGTGGAAAATTTATCCATAGTTAGGAGATCATATCCACAAAATATTAGTTTTTAACTCATCTTGTAAAGGGGTGTGGTATAAACCATGGTAAACGGATCCCTCCCCACATATATATATATCGAGCAGGTTCCGTTTACCATACTTTTTATACCATTTTTTTTCTTTTTTTTTCCCCAAATTAAGCTAGGGTTAGGCAGACCCTCACTTGTATTGATTTAACTATTTCGTACATAGATTTGCCCACTTGCGTCGTCATTTACAATACATTGTAATCTATGATCTAAAGGGGGAACAAAATGTACAACAGAACTAGATGTGTCATGAAGAGAAGCTAGATAGTCCGCAGCTCGGTTCACTTCTCTATAAGCATGAGAGAAGGATATATAAGTGAATCTGTCTCTTTTCATCTCTATAGCTTTAAGCATGTCAAGACAGAACCAAGGAGGTTTCTCTAGCTTGTTGATTGCATTCACAGCTCTCAATGAGTCAGACTCGACCTCCACTTCCTTGTAACCTTCATCGAGACATCTTTGTAGGCATATGTCGATAGCTTTGATTTCCTGGAACATCACCGACAGCAAGCCTCCACTGCCACTGAACCCAGCTACCACTTGTCCCTCTTTGTCTCTTATAATCCCTCCTTGGCCCGCACCGTTACTGCTCAAGGCTCCGTCTATGTTTGGTTTCACTCGGTTGCCACTTGGAGGTCTCCAAACACATTCAGTTTGCCTTTGCTTCTTGTATTTGGTTTCAAGGTTGAGTCGCTGAAATAGGTTCCTTGCTCTGACCGTATCATCCATTTCTGGTCTTAGGACTTGCAAATAATTCCTTGTATCTCTGACCAATTTCTCGTATATCCTCTTCGCTGGTTTGGTAGAGTGCTGAAATCTGCGTTCATTCCTTTCCCGCCAAATATAGGCTGCAGCAGCGCAGAAAAAAACCTTGTATACCTCTCCCACATCTGCCTGTTTGCATAGCCGCAGAATCGACGACCACTCCCTGTTAGCTATTCTGCTATCAGTGACAATACCAAGAAGTCGTTTGACTCTAGAGATGATCTCCTTGGAATACGGACACTCAAAGAACAGATGTCCTGAAAATTCCCGGCTGTTATTACATAAGCAACAAGATGAAGAAAGTAGGATTTTTCTTTGCACCAATCTGTCTTGAGTCGGAAACTTTGCGAAAATAGCTGCCATATAGTGAATGAGTGTCTCGATAACACCCACTTACCCCATGCCAACTTGTGCCATCTTTTCTTGTCCTTGACTGGTGAGAGGGCCTGATAAACACTGTGTGATGTAAACAACCCCCTTGGGTGAGGCGTCCACACTACCTGATCCTGTGCAAGATGGGTATTGATGTCCACTACTCTAATAACCTCCCGTAAGGTGTGAGACTGCATCAGGTTGACCGCGTCATTCCACTCTCCATTGGAAATGATGATACTCACCTTTGCATTCAGAGGAAAGTCCCATTCTGCCTTTGCTTCAGCGTCTTCGATCAGAGGTGATCTTTCACACCATATGTCATGCCAAAACAGTGTTTCTTCCCCTTTTGCAATTGAATATTTGACAAATTTCTTGGCTGTGGTTCTACTGTTCAAGATACTTCACCATGTCCAAGAACAGTCTCTGGGGACTTGCATAGTCCAAAAGTAGTTGGATTTGATGTGTTGCTTCCATATCCAATCTACCCAGATGGATTCTGCTTTCGTGACTAGTTTGAAAATCAGCCCACAATGTGCTCCCACATTCCATCTATGGGTATTCATCACTCCCAATCCACCTTCCTCCTGTGATTGACAAACTATACTCCAGCTTGCCTGGTGCAGTCCTCTCCTATTATTCGTACCAGTCCATAAGAATTTAGCACAGATACTTTCCACTTGCTCGAGTACTGTCTTGGGAAGAATGAAGGTTCGTGCCCAATATGTGTGGAAGGACAGCAGGATGGACTTTATTAACTGTAATCTACCCGCATACGATAAGACCCATGCTTTCCAATTAGAAATCTTCTGAGTAATCTTCTCTATCAAGGGTTGACATTCCTTGATGCCCAGGTGATAAACTTAAAATTGATAGTTTACCTACGAAATGAACGATGAACTCAAAACGTAAGTAAACTAAAACTATTTATGATGCTAGATTGCTTATCAAAGTCTCTACTCTCAATTCTATCAAAATAGAGTGGAGTAACAAATTCGTTCCACTCTTAGTTCTCTAGCATGGAGTGTTTTCTAATCTAATTAATCAGTCTTAAGTCTAATGAGAGCTTTACGAAGGGTGTTATACTACGATACAATATGAAATTGATTATGTTGAATTTAAACTACGAATGCTATGGAAATATGGTTGTTTTTGAATCTAGATAAAAGATTAGAGGGGAATTGAATCCACCTCGAATCCAACTTAATAACCTAGCATAGATTCTTGTATCTCAATTCTTACGTTCTTATGGCAAGAATTTCGAGTTCTAATCCCTAGTGTTCATGGCATTTCTACCAAATACTAACTAGCATGTGAGGTCGTCCACCCATTCTCATGGCGAATCACAACCTTCTAGAGTGGAATAGATTCTACAACGCTACTACACTATACCACTAAGTTTTTATCAAAGCTTCATCAACCCCTCTAATGGAGGTTTTAGCCTTTAGTCATCAACCCATCATTTCCCATTGAATTATAACTACTCATCATATTAAAATTCTAACTTAACTAATTTAACTAATAATGTTTCAATCTACTTAAACTACGAAATGATAATCAACAAGAATTAGAACTAGATCTATAAATTGAAATGACAAAAATCAAAATTGACAAAATAACTATTTTATTTATCTAATCAATTAAGAACAATGATTCAAAGACTTAATCTAAAACAAGAATTGAAAATGGAACTTAAACTTAATTACTCTACTGAAAACTAGATCTAGAATTCTATATAGTTTTAGGTCTAACTAGCTACCATTAACAAAGAGTCAAGCTCTTGTTTTTATACTTTCAGATCCAAAAATCGTGCATGGGCTTGGAGCCATGTTTTGGGCCAGAGAATCAGGCCCAAAACCTAATTCTTTCAGTCCAACAAGGCCTCTTCAGCTACAGTTAACTTCAACAGACTTTTCGTCCACTTCTGCTCCTCTGATTGGGTCAAGGCTTAGACCATTGGAAAGCTCCTTCCGAGCCGGTCGTTTTGACATAAGGTAGGCCCAATTCTGAGGTCTGAGTCCAAAGATACGGCCTTTAGAAATTCTACTGACTTTGTGTGCTATTTCTGCCCGCGTCGACTTTTCAGCTTTTGACCAGGCTTTAGAAAGGCTTTGTCTTCTTGAATCTTAGCCTTTAATCACCGAACTCCTTAGCAACCGACCTTTGCTCCTTTATCTCGCTAAAGTGGCACATTTCTGCACATAATGGACTTTGAAGCTTGAAATGCATAAAAACACGTAATCAGTACTAACTCTTAATTATTACTCACATAATTGGTCTAAAAGTATGATGGTTAAGGGGTTAAAACTACAGTTTTGGGCTCTTATCACCAGGTGAGCAGAGATAAGTGGAAGACCAAGATATTTCACCAACTCAACCTCTAAAATGGTGGCCAGAGCAATAGCTTCTTGATCATTAAGTCCTCCCACAAGAAGTGATGTCTTGTGCTTATTGATCTGTAACCCAGTTGCACTTCCGAAGATGTCCAGACATTCCTTCATGGCTTGTATGGAGGCAGTCTCTCCCTTGCAGAACATAAGAACGTCATCATCAAAAGCTAGGTGGGAGATTTTCACTTTCTTACATTTGGAATGGTACTGGATATCTCTACTGTTGAGCTTTTCCTTGATCACACAACTGAGAATCTCCATAACTAGCACAAAAAGATACGGAGATAAGGGGTCTCCTTGTCTGACTCCTCTGCCTCCATTAAAATATCCTTCCGGTGCACCATTTATCATGACAGAATAAGAAGGAGAGGATATGCACATGTCTATCCACTGATACATGTTGTCCGTGAAATCGAAGGTCCTGATCATTGCCTTTATAGACTCCCAACTGACCATATCATATGCCTTCCTTATGTCCACCTTAATGGTACATTGAGGAGTGTCGTGCTTCCTGTCATATCCTCGGAGAAGCTTATGCGACAGAAGAATATTATCCTGTATGGATCTGCCAGGAATGAAAGCTGATTGGTTAGACTGCACTAACACGTCAATAACTATCTTAATCCTATTTGCAATAACCTTAGAAATACATTTGTATATAGTGTTACACAAGGCTATCGGTCTAAAGTCTTCAACTTTTGTGAGATTGTTGACTTTAGGGATAAGACATAAAAAAGTGGCGTTAACTCCTCTAGGAAACTTGTAGAATTTGAAAGCATTAAGAATAGCAAGTGAGAAATCATGACCGACTACTTCCCAAAGCACTTCTTAAAGAAGATAGGAGTGAACCCGTCTGGCCCTAGGGCTGTGTTCTCTTTCATCTCAAATAGAGCAGTTTTTACTTCTGCTACAGTAACTTCCGCTTCCATGATGGCCTTCATGTGGTTAGAGATTGTATTTCGACTTGGTACCGAAGAAGTTCGTGATCACTTATCTCCTCTCGCCCAGTTCCCGTATAGGCCAGTGTAATACTCAATAATAGTCTTGATCACCTCTGCCTGTCCTGTGATAGCATTCCCTTGAGGATTCTGGATAGCCCAAATCCCTATTCTAGCCTTCCTTTCTTCAATGGATTTAAAAAAAAATGATGTACATTTGTCTCCTTCTAGCATCCATTCACTGTCTTGCTTACATTTAATCTCCGAGATTTCAATACCTGCTAATTCACTGTATCTCTGTAGAGCTTCATGTTCCTTCTGTCCCAACCAAGGGTCCAAAGGCTTAGATTGGAGCTGCCTTTGAATATCATATAGGTTCTCTCTGGCCTGCTGAACTCTTCCACGGATGTTTGAAAAGTTATTCCTTGCCCACGGCTTCAATCTTTCCTTTAGGAGCTTTAATTTTTGCATCAGCACATACATAGGATTGGAGACAATACTACTCGTCCACACTTCTTGGAGGATAGTGTGGAACTGCGGCTGTTCAAGCCAAAAGTTCTTGAACCTGAAAGGTGTCGCCCTCCTCTCGAAATCATTCCAAAAGAGAAGAATCGGCGAGTGGTCAGAGACTCCGTGGGGCAGAAATTTTTCCATGGAATTTGCAAATTCATCTTCCCATAGACTATTAACCATACATCGGTCAATTTTGGTCATTATTCTGCCTTTTCCCTCCACTTTATTGTTCCATGTGTAAAAAAACCCATTGAATCTCAAATCGGATAATTCTGTTTTGTGCAAACAGTCTACAAATTCCTCTGCTTCTCTAGGATGCATTGGACTCCCACCCATTCTTTCTTCCACTTTGGTGATGTTGTTAAAGTCTCCTGCTGTACACCAAGGCAAATTCACTGAGCTTTTGATGATAATTAAGTCTCTCCATAGCTGCATCCTGAGGTTTTTGGTATTTCTGGCATACACTGCAGTTAAAAGGAACTCTTCATTGGTAGGTTTGAATCTCCCCTTGCAGTGAATGTACTGGTCCGATTCCGATATCTTATTCAATTCCATCAATATAGGGTCCCAGCATATCCAAATATGCCCCGAAGGATCCTTATTGTAATTATTCATATGCTCCCATAGCGGACAACAAGTGGTCCTAATGAGATCATATTTATCTTGCCTGACTTTGGTTTCAAGCAAGCAAAAAACACTAAGCTTCTTCTCTATTCTAACCTTATTTATTTCTCTCGCTTTTGCAACCTCGTTTGCACCTCGCACATTCCAGAAACACATAGGAGTCCTCATTGATGATTCCTATTTTTGGAGCCTCGAGGTCTGCCCCTGTTCTTCTTGCCACTGTTGCAACTCCTTGGGTTCAAGTCCTTCTGTTTACTGACATCAGGCCCTCTTCTACCACATTGTTTCCCCAATCTTGTTGTAACTCCGTACAATATTTCCACATTCGGAGTAACAGGGTCAGCCACTGCCACCTCCTCAAGCTGAATACGATCATGGAAATGCTTCGTCTCGACTTCAGAAGCTTCCGACTTCGCTGAGTTTATATATCACATCAATCAACAGATGGAATCTGCCTGATTCCAGATTGTATAGGGCTCTATCCTCAGTGTCCATGCATGAATCGAGTGGTTCAGAGAGAGTTAATTCATAATTGATAATGTCTAGATTCATCCCATCCCTTCTGCATCCCTGTTGGGCCATTACTTTCGATCTAGGGACTCCTTTTGTGTCGGTTCCTAATGTTTCTCCATTCACTTCAGTTGCGGTCTGAGTATCGTCCGCTTGCCCATACTGATTCTCCTCTACTTGTTGCTGCCTTTCAGGAGCTGTGCTATTAGAGATTGGTAGTGGTCTAGGTCTCCATTCCTGTGCTCTCTTATTTCTCTTCAGTCTCCTTTTTTGGTTCTTCGACATTCTTCCCCTGTCCTCCTGAGGTTCCTACTCTACTAGACCTTTCCCTCTATCATTTGTTGAGTTTCCGTTCTCTGTAGAATCTTGTGCCACTGAGTCGTTCCCTTTTGCGGCATTCCTACACTCAGCAACTAAGTGTCCTACCAACTTGCAGTGGTTGCAGAACTTAGGAATTGATCCGAACTAAATGTTCTGCCAGAATTCAATCCCTAGTTCAGGCACTTCCACAAATATTTGGTCCGGAATTGGATTGGCTAGGTTGATATCAACCAGCACACTAGGATAATATCCCTTATTCCTTTCCAGAGAGTTCAGATCAACAGGGATTGGACTACCAAGTCCTCTTCCCATACTCATGAGTATTTCCACTTCCCAATACTCAAAAGGCAACCCTGGGAATTTAACCCAAACAAACGCAGAAGTTTGTCGATGAGTTTCTATATTAAAATTCGGTGTCCACTTAGTGAATCTAACCAATTGGCTCTGCACATACCAAGGACCACAACTAAAAACCCTATTATAGTCCTCCTCATTAGAGAATCTGAACAAAACATATCCTTTCCCCAAAGGTGAGAGCTTGAATGTTGTAGACAGTCCCCATTCAGAGCTGACTACCACTCTAATGGTTTCTAAGTTCAGAGTTTTAGCTTCCAGCCTAGCAATTAAAGTAAACTTGTAGGCTTCAATGCCTTTTTCCACTGCATCTCGAGAAAGTTTAATAGCCGGTTTATCACCTATGCTTGGGAGAGGGAAGAGCTGTGATGTCTATTGTTTGTTTCATCCTACCTCGAGCTATATCAGCATACGATTCCTTGTTAGACACAGAACTATTTCTAAGTGCGCCTTGTCTAGATGTTTCCACTCCGACAGCCTCAGACGGTCTAGTAAACCTCACTTGATGTCTATCACTACCAAGACCAAATGGAACCGAAGCCATAGAGCTCAGAGAATCCTGACAACAAACAAGAGCTTGTTTTTTCCTCCTGTGAACTCACACTGTATCCAGTGGAGGGTTTTACCAACAGAAGGAAGAGAGGATGGTAACAAAAGAGATGTGCTTCCACTATTGAACGCTCACTGTTGGCAGTGACGGATTTTACCAAAAGTGGAAACAAAAGGCGCTAAACTAGATAAGAAACTTTTGAAGAAAGGTTTTATTTCCTATTTTCGGTAAGAAAAGAGGGTATAGGATCAGAGAGCCACTTATGTTATCTCACTACCTGTCTCTCCTAAAGCTGTCCCCATTGAATTAATATATTTTTTAGGTTCTATGAGGGTCCCCATTGAATTAATATACTTTTTATACCATAGTTTATACCATGCCCCACAACTTTACCTATAATATGAATTATAACCTAGCTTTTTGTGGATGTGTTCAACTAACTATGAAGATCACCTTTATAAAATTTCACCTCATTTGATAACGTTTAACTATGTCAAAAGATGATTGCAAAATCAAAAATCTGAACCGTTAAACAAAATTCAAAGTTTACAACAACTTTTAACTAGGTTAGAGATTTCCAAATGAGATAATTTTTTGTGGAGATGTTATCTATAGTTAGTAGATCATATCCACAAATTATTAACACTTAATTCATCTTTTAAAGGGGTGTGGTATAAACTATGGTATAAAAAGTATTGTAAATGGAACCTGCTCGTAAATTTATGTGTGTTTGGTGAAGAGTTTGGTATTATTATTGTTTTCTTGAACAATTATGTTAACTGAAATGTTGGCTAGTTGAATGAGTATATTTGTTTTGGGTGTATATTTTTTTGTTTTGACTACGGTATGGATACGTACTTCTATTGTTCATTTGGTTTGAGTATTGGATGCATAGAAACTAAAATTTGGTTTCAATTCACCATTATGCTAGTGGTTCTATGATTTTATTTGTATTGATAAGTGAACTATATGGATTATTGGTTTCAGGCTTGCTGAATTTTTCTAGAAGTAAGTGTATAGTCTACAAATTTGTATGATATGTGAGGAGCTATGGAATTTACATCATATATATATATATATATATATATATATATATTATTTTTTTTAGTTTCCTCTCACGCAAGTATGTGATCTTAATCATGGGAATCGGGTTTAAGTTTACAATACTGTACCTTCACGCTCGAGATTTGTTATTAGTATTAACCGTAAGTTTAGATATTTCCAGTTCTAAATCCCCTTATTTCTAGCCATAATACGTGTTGGTGTTTAACTTGTTTATTTGTCACTTTTACGCTACGTGTTTGGTGTGTAAGAGTAGTTACTAGAGGTTACTTGTTGGGTGCTTGGTTTTGTTAAACCAGAGGATTCAATTCAATTCAGTTTTATATTTACTTAATTGAATTCTAAAGAGATTACAATTGTTTATATAGAGGTTACAAAAAATAGAAACAAAACAGTCGGTGTGACTTGAGAAACACGAGGTGCATGGTGCGCTCTGTTTGTTCTGAAGAAAAGTGCGGGTCGCGCTCTAGCTATTGGACATCGGTCATGCCGGATGTGCAGGTCGCGCTCCATCATGCTTTATCTGAGCGCATGTCACGCTCTATACATGAAAAAGTATATACAACTTTCTACACTCCCCCCTCAAGTTGGTGCATAGATGTCAATCATGCCCAACTTGTCAACTGAGCTGTCAAACACCTTGTGAGATACACCTTTGGTAAGAACATCAGCTAATTGCTCCTCTGAGGTTACGAATGAAAAACAAATAACCTTCTTGTCAAGATTTTCTTTAATAAAATGACGATCAACATCCACATGCTTTGTTCGATCATGCTGAACTGGGTTATGTGCAATTTGAATGGCAACTTGATTATCACAATGTAAATCCATAGGCTTTTGAAGCTTGATGCCCAATTCCATCAAGACAGTATAGATCCATAATAATTCACATACTCCCTATGCCATACCTCAAAATTCAGCTTCTGCACTCGATCTGGCAACAACTTTCTTCTTCTTACTACGCCAAGTTACAAGATTTCCACCAACAAAAGTGAAATATCCTAATGTAGAACATCTATCAGTTTTATCACCAGCCCAATCTACATTTGTGTATCCGACAATGTCCAATACATCATACTTTCCAAACAGTAAACCTTTGCCAGGTGCCTTCTTCAAATACTTCAAGATACGAGACTGCATCCATATGTTCTTCACTAGGACAATGCATAAACTGACTAACAACACTCATAGCATAAGCAATATCAGGTCTAGTATGAGAGAGATAAATTAACCTTCCTACAAGACGCTGATACCTTCTTTTATCAGTAGGAACTTGATCATAATGAATGGCGAGTCCATGATTCATTTTAATGGGTGTCTCCATTGGTTTGCAATCCAACATTCCTGTTTCAGCAAGCAAATCTAGGACATACTTCCTCTGTGAGAGTGAAATCCCCTTTTTAGACCTTGCAACTTCAATACCCAAAAATACTTCAGTTGTCCTAGATCCTTCATTTCAAATTCTTCCAACAAATACTTCTGCAATTCATTTATTTCCTTCGGATCATCTCCTGTAACGATCATGTCATCAACATACATAATTAGAGCTGTAATCTTACCATCCTTGTGTTTGATAAACAAGGTATGGTCAAAATTGCTCTGTTTGTACCCAAAAACTCTCATTCACTGTGTAAGTCTTCCAAACTAAGCTCTTGGAGACTATTTCAGGCCATACAAAGCTTTCTTCAGTTTACATACCTTCCCAACATCTTTGGGATTGTTCTTCACACCTGGAGGCATATCCATGTATACTTCTTCCTCCAAATTCCCATTTAGGAATGCATTCTTCACATCAAGCTGGTGCAAGGGCCAATCTTTATTTGCTGCAAGTGAAATTAAAATTTGGACCGTATTGATTTTCGCCACAGGTGCGAAAGTCTCCTCATAATCAATTCCATAATGCTGTGTGTATCCCTTGGCAACCAATCTCGTCTTATATATATTAATAGTTCCATCTGCATTAAGCTTCATAGTAAACACCCAATGACATCCAACAGTCTTCATTCCAATAGGCATAACAACTACCTCCCATGTTACATTCTTTTGAAGGCTTCCATTTCTTCATTCATTGTTTTCTTCCATTTTGGATCTTTCAAAGCATCCTGCACGTTACTAGGAATAGATACAGTAGATAATTGATTTATGATAAGTGCATGTGACTTAAAAAGGCTATGATTAGACATAGAGTTAGCTATAGGATATTTGGCATTGGCTTTGATGTCTGGTTCATATTGTTTCTTAGGAACTCCCTTACTAGCTCTTTATGATTGTCTAGGTTCAAGACTTTATAACCCAACAGATTCATTAACGGTTATAGGAGGTACCTGAGGCGGATCATTCTGATCGAGATCTTCAGTTATTGATGTAGAAGGGGAAATGTCGTGTACTACAGTTTCAGATACATCTGACTAGTGTACTACAGTTTCAGATACATCCGGATCATGTGCTTCTGTCTCTACTGCTATAGGATTAATTTCTGCTTCAGGAACTTCAAATCGTTCTTCCAAGTGTTCCAATTCCCCAAAGACATTAGGATTCCCTTCACCATCACTCTCCCCCTAAAGGGAAGACTAGGAAACTCCCTTTGAGTAATACGGGTCGGATTCATGGAATGAGACATCAAGAGATATATGCATCTTGTCAATAAGTGGATCATAACACCTATACCCTTTCTGAAACTCGGCATAACCCACAAAAATACACTTCTTCTCATGAGGATCAAGTTTACTTCGTTCTGGTTGTGGAATATGGACATAAGCTATACATCCAAACACCCGAGGCTCCAAGTTAGGTATGGATGGGATGGACAAAAGTGTATGGAGTTTCTAATAAGGATTCTGGAACTCAATTACCCATGAGGGAGTACGGTTTATAACATAGGCTGCTAATTTCACTACTTCACCCCAATAGGATCGAGGTACATTCATGCCAAACAAGGAAGCACGAACAACTTCCAACAACTGCCTGTTCTTCCTTTCTGCTAAACCATTTTGTTGGGGGTTAATTGAGGCTTGATGACGAATTCCAATTGACCGACAAAATTCAGACATGAGGCCATTCACAAATTTGCCACCATTATTAGACTAAAAGACACTGATAGATTGTTGATACTGTGTCGCCACCATTTTGTAAAAAACAATAAACATCCCATACACATCATTTTTGTTTTTTAGTAATGACACCCAAGTCATGCGAGTGCAATCATCAATAAAAGTCACATAATAGCGAACTCCAGAAAATGAAGAAACTTTGGCAGGACCACAAACATCAGAGTGAATTTTCATAAAAGGAACAGGACATCTATTAATACTTAGTGAATAAGAAATATGGTGGCTCTTGGCTAGTTCACAAATGTCACAATGAAACTTCATAATCACTAACAACTGAAAATAACTGAGGTTGCAACCTCTTAAGATAACTAAACAAAAGATGACCTAACCGATGATGCCATAACCACACAACTTTTTTGCATTCTCAACCCGATTGACCTAATTAGCTTGCTCCAGAGAATTCTTCTGTTTCTCTCCAGTTTCTGTCAAATCCAGATAGTACAGTTTCCCCCTTCTAACACCATAACCAAGGACTTGTCGAGTCAGAATGTCCTGAAAAACACAGAAGGATGGATAGAACATCACAGTACATGCAAGTGTTAGAATGATTTGACAAACAGACAATAGATTATAAGCAAGAGATGGAACAACTAAGACAAATTCATGAGTGATGGTTTTAGATAACATAATAGAACCTTCTCCGCTAACCGGAGTTGGAGTACCATCTGTAGTAGAAACAGCGGTTTGAGGTAAAGTTCTAAGACTTTCCACAAGGCTATGGTCATTTGTCATATGGTCAGATGCACCTGAATCAATTATCCATGTACTATTCGAAATAACCTTACCATCCATACCTGATTGAGTTACATTAGCCGAAGCATGGTCTGGATGTCCATGTACAACATTAGTAATGGCAGCCTTACTTATATTCTTTCGTGGCCTCTTTGCGAAGTCCCACCAATCAGGATAGCCAATCACTTCATAACATCTCTCCTTGCTATGACCCAATTCTCTACAAACATTACACTTTTTATCTGCACAAGGATTGGATTTACCTTTAGGGTGGTGTGAAGGACTAGAGAAACCGGGTGGAGTAAATGTCTTGCTATGAACAGCCAAGACAGAGGATTCAGTTGATATAGAGCGCCCCATAGCCTGTTTCTCCGATTGCACCTTGCGAATGTAAGCATAGCTTTGCTCCAAGGAAAATTTAGGTTCCTTGTGAAGAATCCCTCCACGCACCTGATCATACTCCAAATCTAGTCCACACAAAAATATATGAACCCGCAATCTGGACATTGTTGACGTGTCATGGACTATATCTGCAATATTGTTATTCTGGGAGGTCACCCTTTGATCAATCTCTTGGAACATGGCCACCAATTCGTTGTAATAGGAAGAAATAGGTCTCCCATTCTGCTTCGCTTCAAAGCACTTCATATTCAATTAAAAAATTCGAGTTTCATCAGAGTCATCATAGAAGGTCTTCTCCACAGCCTCCCAAATGTCTTTTGCAGTAGGAAGACGAATATATTGACTCATAAGAGAAATCTCCATAAAATCAATAAGCTAACTTTTCAACTTTTCATTATTTGTTGCCCAAACTTCATATTCGGGAGAATTCATATCCGGTTCAACCTTTACGCCAGTCAAAAAACCAATATTTCACCTTGCTCCAATACACATCTGCATGAGAGGAGCCCATATGGTATAGTTGGACTCATCTAATGAAATAGTTTTTGGGAATGCTGAGTTGTCTTGTGGGGTGTAGTGGTGATGAATGACGTTTGAAGAATTGTTGTCAAATTCAGCCATTGCAGAAAAAAAAAAGGCTAAAAATTTGGGTTTGAGGTTTAGGTTTTGGGAAAAAAAAATTTAGGTTTGAGATTCAAGGATTCAAGGATGGTTTGATTAATGGTTGTAATACGCAGTGGATTTAAATGGTTTGGTCTGATACCATGTTAAACCAGAGGATTCAATTCAATTTAGTTATATATTTACATAATTGAATTCTAAAGAGATTACAATTGTTTATATAGAGGTTACAAAAAATAGAAACAAAACAATTGGTGTGACTTGAGAAACACAAGGCGTGGGGTGCGCTCTGTTTGTATTAAAGAAGAGCGCGGGTCGCACTCCAGCTACTGGACATCGGTCATGCTCGAGGCGCAGGTCACGCTCCATCATGCTTTATCTGAGCGCAGGTCGCGCTCTATACATGAAAAAGTATATACATCTTTCTACGTGTTTTTGCCCTTACAGATTTTTGCAGGTGTTTAATATTAGAGTTCGGACAGACGAGTAAAGTCTTGAGACATTGTTCGGTTAGAGCTCAGCTTTGGAAAAGTCATTTTTATTTCTTTTTACATATTTGTTAATTATCATTTGACTTGTAACTAGTGTTTTTTTTTGTTAAATGGTAATTTTAATTAGAAATGGGAAAATTACATGGAAGTAAAAAAAAAACAAAAAAAACAAAAAAAAAGAATTGAAGAAAGAAGATACATAAAGCCCTGGTCATTGGAGTGTAACTCCAAGAGCTCATTAAGAAGTAAATCTATAATATGTGGCACCAGGGTCTATAGGCCTTGTCAGAACTTCCGGTCTATTGTTCCACCATTGTTTAGTTCCTAAAGCTAGTGCACATCCTTGTCGAAAGCACATGTGTCTGCGGAGAAGTTTACCTTTCTCCATGATGAGGTGATCTTTAGCCATGAGACTTTACTCTTCAACTTGTTCCAGTGGCTTCTAAACCTCCAATGAACATTGCCTGATTGAAATGCATGAACTACGGCTTGAGAGTCAGACTCCACCCTGATGTTCTTCCAACCCATTTGAATTGTTCTCTCCACTCCTTCAAGAATGGCATGGCATTCCACTACATAACATGTTCAATGCCCATTCCACCAATCCCAGCATCACACACAATCCCATTATGATCCCTAAGTACTACCCCCCAACTCGTAAGTCTTGGGTTATCTCAAGAGGACCCATCAGTGTTTGCCTTTATAATACTGGGCGGAGGCAGCAACCAATAGCTAGCATTCTAGGGCTTTAGGCGCGTGTTTGAGTTTGGGCTACAAGCTGTGTTGCTGAAGCATATATATGATGATCAGTTGAAGTGTGTATGATTCCCTTACAAACAAGAGCATAGTTCGCTCGTTTCTAATCATAAAGCATACAAGAGATGGAAGCTGCTGCCCATAACTCTTTTGCCAATGGGCTATGATTCTTGTAGGCTTCGACGACTTCAAGGTGAGTAGTTGGGGATTTGCAACTAGTGTTACAAAAGAGAACAATGAGGGTTTGCAACTAGTGTTATAAAGGAGAACAATGAGGGTTTGCAATATATTTTTGAGACTTGGACAATGCAATATTTTGTTCATGTTATAGATTTAGAGACGTTTAAATGCATTTTTGGCTTATTGTATCAATTATATAGGTGCAATTGTAATGATTCATTTTGTAAACCGGTTACTTCACTGCTTTGGCACTTGTTGAGATGGTCAAGTAGCTGGGCTCTCCTACTCATTATATCTTGGGCTGGTCAGCTAGGATATAGTGGGTTGGGGCGTTACAATGCAGGATATATAAGAAGTTGTTCTATGGAATGATGTTGTTGGTTGGAGAGACTCTTTCGTCTCATTTATCATTTACAAAAAAAAGTATTTACATGATTAGCAACTAGATATCTCAAAATTGTGATCATATAACTTGGACTGAATAATCCGGCAATATGCAAGAATAACTCCATTGTGTCTATTCATCATCTGAGTTACAGCTAATTCAACTGACCAGTTATATCAATGAAGGTCTCTTCATCACATGGAATCGTGAGACCACCCATTGGATGATTGAACCCAAAATCTTGCTCGGCTTGATTTAACAAGTCAAGAAATAAAGGATGATTCAAGTACGATATTGGAACTAAAAATCTTTTACTGCTGGCTAACTCCAACATAAATTGTAATGTGGGCTTTAGGAACAACCAAAGTGTCTGTATTTGACAGAGACCATCGATGACTCCTCTTAGGACGAGAAATAATAGCTGGTAAACCAAAAGCCATTGGATGCTGCAAGAAGAAGAGGAAGATAAGTGGCTAAAGGGTTTAGGGAACTAAATAAATGATTTGAGAACTTGGGAGTTGGATGATAAATAAAGCAGATATAGGTGTGTATATATAGAGTGAGATGGACTTCAGAAATTTCCTCATCATGAGAATTGTGAAGTACGACATGGTTTTTCTGATATCTAGTTAATAATACCCTACCTACTATACACAAGTACTCACAATGATCTATGTTATGTTGCAACATTATGCCCTAGTAAAAAGTGTCTATCAGACTTGCAATGATAGCAAGACTAGACTTGGCATTTATGCAGGGCAACTACGTATTGGTGATAGAGAAGATGAGAAATCACCTAACGTCTCATTAACGGAAGAGGCAAGTTCATAGACAAGCCTTGCAATGGATCATATAAGTTTGTCTGATAATACAAACTCTGTGTACTTGTTGGTCTCATTGATCCCTTGTTTTGCTTGAACAGGACGCCCTACCTGGAACAAGAAAATGATACTCTTGCCAAAGGCCTCCCTAAATGTGGAAGTGGACTTCTAACTTACTGGCTGGATGGAAAACAACCTAATCAGTTTGTGCCTACTTGTTGAATTATAGAACAACCGCGATAAAATTTCTTGACAAACAGAGCCTTTGCAAGCAAAACTAAAAGGGTTAACGAACATGAGCCAATTAGGATTCCCCATAGATGGGAAATTAGGGTCTCAAACACAAAAACACGGTCAACCCAAGTTGATTTTTTTTTATGTACTTAGGGGGAGACCCTAATTTTCCATCTAGTAATGGGGAAATCCTAATTGGCTCATCTAGGGGTAGTTCTAGTTAACCCAAACTAGAAAGAACCACAAGAATGTATGTATGAGAAAACCTGCCTTACATTGAATGGGCCAGCTTGTAATGCTTGTCTTCAAACCAACAACTTTCAATCTAAATTAAAAAAGCCTTTTCGGCTTTTCCAGACTTGCACACAAACAGATGATAAATAATGGCAACCATTAGCAAATTTCCATCTCAATAAAGTTAGAAGACAAACCCATGTGATAATTCATTAGATATGTTCCTCAGCAAACCCCTTGCAAGTTCCAAATGACTTTGCACGTATTTAAACAGAAGTAGTCTTAAGAAGGATAACATCCAAATTAGGAACCACTCACCACATTCTTGAACATTGATAGCTATGGGTTTCCGCTTGCCAAAAATTGTTCATGCCAAGACAATTCTTCAATAGGCAATTTCTGTTCCATTGGCCATAGATATACTGAAAGGCCACTTAGCGGTTTATGTAGGAGAGAACATGATCAAGAAGAAGCGTTACGTGGTTCCAGTATCATACTTGAACCAACCTTCATTCCAAAACTTGCTAAGTAAAGCCGAGGAAAAGTTTGGATATGAGCATCCAATGGGCAGTCTTACAATTCCCTATGGTGAAGAGATGTTCATGAATCTCACTTCTCATTTTCAATAGCTCGATCATGAGATATGAGATAGAAGGAACGAAGTAACCGAATTTGCTAGCCGGCAAAAAAAAAACCGTTAGGTATCCCTTTAGTTGTATCAGTGTAAACGGCTTGCTCCAGCTCTCATTTTGTAAAGTAGGCACCATGAGTATACTTTAAAAATACTGTAAACTGAGCAACTCCTTTGTATAATATATAGGATTTTTCCCTTCGGGGTTGATGAGCCTTCGGGCAATGTAAGCCTTTGGGCTAGTGTCCCTCTGGGGTTGATGAGCCTTCGGGCTAGGGTCATTCGATGTAACCGGTGTGGGTCTGCCTTAACTCTCTAAATATTTCTAAAAAAAAAAAAAAAAGAGAGCTGGAACAACAGTTTGTTGAGCTTCTCAAGAGACTTCAGAAATTTATGGACAGTAATGTTATGACAGCTGGTTCTAACGAGTTTGTTTTCAGAAGAATAGGATTTGCTATTCAGAAAGGACTTGCGGTGCAGCTTGTTGCACGCTTGTCTTAATTATTTGTAAAATTCTTTATCAGTATCAATAAAATTTCCACTTAAAATATATATATATATATATATATATACGAGCAGGTTCAGTGTACCATAGTTTTTGTACCATAGATTTTACAATAGATCTGGACCACACAACACACTAAATCTAACGGTTTTGAAGCGAAGTCAATTGGAAAAATGGGACAAGCCAAATATGGCTTAAGCCAAGCCAATTAGGTGTAACTTTCCTAAACACAAGAAGATACGCACTCTCTCTCTCCTCTCCATATTTTCTAAATACAGTCGTACATGTCTCCCTCTCCTCCTCTCCAAATTGCCTATTTCTACTTCTCATCTTTTGATTTTGTATCTCTACCAAATCTAACAAGGGATTTCGACCCAGCAGAGGACTTAGACAAATAACCGAACCTCCTGTTTCCATCTCGCTTTGTTTCTCTATTCTCTTCATCGTCCCACCACTAAACCAAAAAAAAAAGACAAACGTTACAAATCAAATTTTCGTCCTCCTTTTCTTCCTACTATATCTTTTTCTTCCTACTAGGTGTACGTTGAGCGAAAGATTTAAGTGAACTAGCTATAAACCAGCAACTAATGACCATTCGGTATGCTCTTGTTGACGTAGCTAGAACATATTATTTAGTTTGGGGCTTTTGGAATTTGTTTTGTATGTGGTTCGTAATTATTTTTGTTTTGTGATTTCTACTTTTTTTGTTATGAGCATATGGATATCTTTGATACATTATTACAAAAGGTTCTTTCACAATAATATAACAACAGAAGTCTTTGATACGTTCATTGATATGTGTTGCGAAATAAATCTTAAAATGGTCGTATTAATTTTTTTTTTTATCGTTTTATTTTTTTTAGGTGATACGTACGGAAAATGGACGAGTCTCATGACCAAGAATGTGAGCTTCCGGGCAACTTCAGTGGAGTCGCAGAGTGTGAAGCATCTTCTGTCCAAGTAGAAAAGAACACAATTCGATCTCCTACAAAGGATTTAGACAATACCATAGAAACACCCTATGCAGGGATGCCTTTTGAATCTTTTGAAGAAGCAAAAATATACTATGAACGATATGGTGTAAGCAAAGGATTCTCAACTATTACAAGATCTTCTAACAAATCTTGGTTGCATTGTGACAAGGTAACAAATGTTTGTCTTGCATGCTCACATTTTGGTTCTCACAAGAAGAAGTTAAATGAAAATGTGGAGAGACCATGTTTGAATACATCAACACAAAGAGGGGAATGCAAAGCGCATATGTACGTTAAACTTAGGAAAACCACATTGAAGTGGGAGGTTGGACGGTTTTGTGATGAACACAATCACACATTTGTCTCGCCGTCTAAACAGATATTTCTTAAGCCAAACCGAATGATGCCTGATGCAGCGAAAAGCATGTTGGAACTTTTTCAGATGGCAAATATACAAATAAACAAAGTTGCAACGGTCTTTGGAGGTGATGCCATTGGTTTCAATGATCGTAATTGTTGGAATCATCTTCGTGACGTAAGGCAAAAACTTGATGTTGGGGATGCTCAGTGGGTCTTTAACCACTTCCAAAGAAGACAAATTGAGAATCCATAGTTTTTCTATGCTATTCAGTATGATGGAGAAGGTAGAGCAGTTAATTTCTTCTGGGTTGATGCTAACTCTCGCATGTCGTATGAACAGTTTGGAGAAGTAGTGTCATTTGATACTACATACAAGACTAACAAGTACAAGTGTCGTTTGCACCATTCACCGGTGTGAATCATCACTTTCAAACTATCCAGTTTGGATGTGGGTTACTACAAGATGAGACAGAGGAGAGTTTCATATGGCTATTTTCGACTTGGAAAGAAGCAATGGGGGGAAAGGCTCCAATTTCTATTATTACTGACTCAGACCTAGCCATGAGAGCTGTTGTACCTAAAGTGTTCCCTAACACACGTCACAAGCTATGCTATTGGCATATTAAGAAAAAATTCGGTGAGAAGTTGGGACATTTGTACCACAAAGGCTCAAATTTTAAAGGAGATCTTAAGAAATGCCTAAGATGGACATTCAGGATTGAAGATTTCGAGAGAAGATGGAACACACTGATGACTAAATACGAATTAAATGAAAATTCTTGGCTCATTGGAATATTTGAAGATCGTGAGGCATGGGTTCCTGTGTACAATCAAACTACTTTCTTTGCTGGTATGAATACTACTGGTCGTAGTGAGGGGATAAACGGGTTTTTCAAAAATCATATCAAAGGCACCACTCATTTAAGGGAATTTGTTCAAAAATATGAACAAGCTTTGAAGACTATGGAAGTAAAGGAGAGAACTGAAGATTATGAGTCAGAACAAAAGAACCGAATTGTCATCGGGAGAAATTATATTCTGAAACATGCAGCCAAGATATATACAAGAAGGATGTTTGAAAAGTTTAGGACTCAATTTCTTAATTCCGAGTTGTACAAAACCGACATTATTGTTACTACTAAACCACTGCTTACATGTAACGTGAAGTTCATTAAAAGCAAGGCTGATGGTGAGAGTGCATTTGGACTGCAATGGAATCCATGAGACTGTGAAGGTATTTGTGAATGTAATCATTATGAGTTTGTTGGAATACCGTGTGCCCACATATTGAAGGTATTATCAAAACTTGATCTCTATGAAATCCCCGAAAGTTTCATTAATAAAAGATGGTTGAAAGGGGCTATATCAACCGCCATTCCAACATCATGGGTTCAACATGGTCGTAACTTCACTAGTCACATGATAAGTTCTTCGCCATATACTCAATGAGTTTGACTGCCATGTGGATAATGGGTTCAACATGGTTGCATGTCTTAACCGCCATGCCAACATCATGGGTTTAACATGGTTAAGTACATCAACCGCCATTATATTCCAACATCATGGGTTCAACATGGTCACAACATCACTTGAGTCATATGGGTTTAACATAAAGAACAAATTACGAAAGCATAACGAATAACGTACTACATGACACGTCATAAACAACTCATTGGATAAATAAATTTTAGTCCTACCATAGCAACCATCAAATGTCAAAAGGGATAGACACACACACACATGCTCGCATTACAATACACACTACAAATCCCATCCACACAACATAAGTAGAAAAAGTGTTTACAAACTTATCATACAAACAAATTTTGCACAATAAGCACAAGCAAATCAAATGTCTACTGTCAGACATAAAATGGACGATTGTCACCATCCAATCTAAATACATTTAACAAACACGGATAAAATGCAAACCAATAAATCATTAACAACTTTATAAACCAACAACATAGTTGAACATGCTCACTCATTTATTAACCCAATGTTTAAACCTAAACGAGGTTAAGAAATATTTAGGATACCCAAGCCTACTAGGACACTTGAACCTAAAGCTCTGATACCACTTTGTAATGCCCCAAATCTCAAACAATTATATAACTAAACTACGTGACTTTTTTGGAAAATTTTGGCATAGTCGCCTTTGTATTTTCAACATTTCATAAATATGATAACCTGTCATAACCTGAAAATTTTATAAGAATACATCCAAACCAAATATAAAATCTCATACCTAGCTCAGTCGTAAATTCAACTACTAAAAGATATACTGATTCATAGAACCAGCCACTTAACTATCTCGACCAATGCCAGTTAAGTCAAGTAACCAATCCTCGAATAAGAATAAAATTATAAATATACAAACATCCCAGAAACCCTAATACACGACTTATACAGTGAAACTAACATACATACATCTAAGTCCAATAACTATCAAAAGATTTAAGCCCTTAACAATAAGTAATTATTATAAAACTTTCTGAAAGAGATACAAAAGAGAAAGATACTAAAGCGTCTTGACAAGTGCCAGATCACTTGAGTACCAAACTAATATTGGTTAAACAAACTAAACAAATAAAGATATCTCTAATATAGCAATCGGGTAGACACAAACACAACTAAAATTAATGACATTCATAGCGATAAATATCTAAGTTATAGTAAAACTTACTCTCAGTGCCATTCATGCATCTGTCTATTCGTAACCAAATGGCATACGTACAACATTAAACCTGAATCACTTAATATCAGTTCTTCCAAGCAAAATACGTGAGGACCCAATATTAAACATATCACACTAAGCACGCTCTAACATATATAGTTATGAAATAAAACAACAATCAAACATCAGAAACAAAGAACTCTACGGGGTGGGTATCTACCTACGGAAGCGCCTGTGCCAGGTGGCTGCCTACGTACCCTTTTAGGGATCAAGCCATACGTAGTTCTTCCTAAATATAGCACATCAACGTTATAACTTAACAAACCTACAGAACAAATCAACAGTTCAGTATTATATCTCAACAGTTCGATATAATAACTCGAATATCGAAACTTGACAGATAAACCATCTTTCCATAAAAATGAATTACAACTCATATTGCACAACACTCACAATAACATTCAGTGTCCGAATACCAAATCATTTAGGTTAAGACATTATTGTTTAAAAGGACGATACTGAGACCAAACACACCATTGAAACCAGTAGTACAAACACCAAAACAACTATATAAACATCCTAATTAAAGTAATTGTCTGAAAGGACTAACGAAACACATCACCATTAACAATGGATTGATATACTTAAATTAATTATGCACTCAATACTAATACAAACTTAAAGTAAAATAATCAACAATCATTTCGAACATATATCTTTCTTGACATGCGAAACAGTAATGATAAATATATATAACCTTCTTCTCAAAGTCAATGGCAAATTCCTCATTAGATTTGGGAAAATAAAAGAAATATTTACTTGCTTTTGAGTTATCAAATAAGCACCTTTAAGAAATCAGCTCCAAAGCTAAGATGCATCCTTCCAAGCAAAGTCTACAGTCCTTAAAGATTTCCCCATAAGTTCCATATTATAATATAGTAAAACCCCAAATTATTCCCATCAAAATAACTCCAAATCAACATCCCACAAATTAAAACCCTACTTTGTATTTCTTAGAAATAGTGATGATTAAGAGTCCTTCAATAACATAACTAGTCGAGAAATGGAGTAAATTCTTCCCCACAACAAAACAATAATATTTTAGTTTGAAGACTTTAGGAGAAGAGATCGAAGTCAGAGAGAGCGATAGAGAAGGTCTAGACTATTCCCACTTTTTTTTCTTTTCTTTTTTTTCATGGACCCAACCATGGGTCATGGGCCATCACCCCTAAGCCCAATAATATGGGGTTTTACATGGGCCCACCACCAAGTCATCCAACCAAGCACCGGTAAAATAGAAACTGGGGTAATTTTTCTAAAATAAAGATTTGCCCTCTTTTCGAACCAAACAAGCGGAGCCTATATGTTCTTGTTCTGCTGCAACAAAAGAATGGCTACCGTTAAGAGAACAATGATTATTTTTTATGCTAATAATTAGATAGTCACGAGGGTGTACTTGTGTTCTACATGCACAACCACAAAAAATTAATCAAATCTCGAAAAAGATGCATATGACATCTGTCTCCCATATTTATATTTGGACCCATGGGGGTTTACTATATAGTCTATTGTCTGGTTAAGAAAACAATGCTAATACAGATAGAGATGGCCCCTTCTGAGTATATATTATTGGACCACTTAGATAGCACAGAACTGGTGTAATTTCTCAGTCATAAACTTATATAAATTAGTTAGTCAAGATAGTGACTAATACATTGATGATGGTAATAACCCATGATGTCTTAGGCACCATATAAGCGTTATCTCCAGACTGATAGGTAAATGTCACAGTGAGAAAGGAGACATGTTCTATGGATCAGTCAACATAATTGAAAAAAATAATCAGAAAATAGAAAATGTCAGGAATAAAATTGTTTCCATTAAATGATTGTGTAGGGAGTGATTTCTCTAAAAGCTCCAATTTCTCTTTTACAAAAATATTTACAAAATTAATTAAGAACTTGACATCTCGCCAAAAATGGTGGTTTATAATGTATGATGTATTGATGTATCCACTCCAAGTTAGGAACTGTAATTGACCTGTTTTGGCTCATTATCTGACTGCTCACAACAAAAACAACTGACCGGTTAGATCCATGAAGGTATCTTCGTCGCATGGAATTGTGAAACCACCCATTGGGTGATTGAATCCAAACTTTTCTTCAGCTTGACTTAAGAAGGCTTGGAATGAAGGTTGGTGCAAGTATGAAATAGGAACTACAAATCGCTTCTTATGATTCTCTCCAACATATACGGCAATGTGGCCTTTGGGGACACTCAAAGTCTCTGAATTTGAAAGAGATCTTTGAAGACTTCGTTTAATATAAGGAATACCAGGTGTAAGTACCCTCCATTCTCAAGCATATCACTATAGCACACGTGTCCACAATCCAGGTTGTATCTTTACACGTACATCACCAGCTCGTACCATGCCACCATGACGTAACAACGACTCAGACTCAGGTCGTTCCAAATATCAGTTACAGCCATATATGGAAGTAAATGATCTAGCACGATCCTAGAGCTCAGTCAACGCACCAATCAAGGAGACATTTACTTTGTAACATCAGGAGTAATGATGAATCATCAAGATAACACAAAATATGGATCTACACTTGACAACGGCCTGGAGCAAATAAGGAAGGTCAGCTCAAACATCTATAAGTAGAAAGAGATGAACTACATAAGGCCGGATTCAAGTTTACCAAAGGAACTTTATACGGAGGCAACTCTTATCTCTAGAAAGAGTGTAGCCATTCCCTACCAACCACAACATTAGGTCGTAGACCCCAAAATATACAAACCTCTACATTGGCGCCGTTTGCTGGTTCGTTCCCTTTGAGAAAAAACACACACCATTTTCTCAAGCCCACGAAGCTGGTCAGAAAACCACCATGGAAGCACAACTACAAGCCATAATAGATCAAGTCAAATTCCTCAGCGAATCATTCACCACGCTCCAGCAAGAGAACCAAGCTATGCATGAGCAAACCACTTCTAACACCAACAACATGACTCTAGACGCAATTGAGAACAACGCAGTCATAACACTCACCACCACCACCAATCAATGATTAGAAGACTTTGCCCAGAGGTTAGAGAAATCAAGCGAAAAGGCCAGTGCAACATAAATCATTCAAAAGATGCTCTAGTCGTACAAGGCGTCACCATTCTCCACTGAAGTCAGGGACAAACAGCCTCCTACAGATTTCATCTAACCAAAGTTTCCATTATACGATAGTAGCTCATGTCCAGGCCAGCACATAGCTCGCTTCAGCTAGATCCTTAAGCTTTACAGCGCTCCATACTACAACTACCTAAAGTGCAAACTCTTTCCAGCCAGCTTGAAGGACGGAGCATTAGTCTAGTTTTACACGCTTACTCCTAATTCAATCAGCAACTTTGACAAACTAGCAGAGACGTTCGCAGCAGAGTTCATCCACAACAGGAAGAAACAAGCCGACCTAGACTCGTTGTTCCAGCTGAAGCAAGCATACAGTGAGACTATCCACGCTTTGCTAGAACGTTTCAAGAAGGAACTCCTATCAATGGAGCCAGGCCTCAAGGACAACTTTGCAACTTCTACATTTACCAATGCCCTCCTAGACGACTTCGATCTAGCAGGGTCTCTCATGCGCAACAAGCCAGAGCGCCTAGACGACCTGTACCACAGAGTCGACAACACTACAAGAAAAAAGGCTTTATATATCATTGTTAAAAACAGTGACAAATAGTCTTTTGTCACTGTTTTTTTTTTCCAAAACCGTGTCGGAGTGGGGGTCATTTATTTTTTTTCCAAAATAGTCACAAATATTTGTTTTAGACTAACATCTCTCTATCATAAAAAATGGTAACAACTGTTAAAAAACTGTCACAACAAATCATATCATTTGTGACGGTTTTAAATAAACGGTTATGCGTTCATCCTTTTTAATGGTCATAAAACCATAAAAACGGTAACAACTGCTAAAAAACCATCACAACAAATCATATCATTTGTGACGGTTTTAAATAAACTATTATGCATTCATTCTTTTTAAGGTTCATAAAAAGTATCATTAGTCATGACGGTTTGGGTAAAATCGTGATATGTATACATTTGTTTTTTTATATTTGGGACCTGCAATAAATTACACACTTGAATAAATTAGATATCTGAATATGATCCATTAAATTTCAAGTAATACTTATATATATTGCTAATTTCATTGAAACATTCCAATCCCATTGGATAACCAATATATATTTGTACTTAATCGTAAAACGTAATGAAGTAAATAACACATTTCCAATCTAATCCATATAAATATAATCAGCCTAATCCAAATCTAAATGAAAAAAATAACCTAATCTCGTCAAAGTCGATCACCCACATATATGTCTTCAGGCCTTATGGTTCATCTTTGTCTTGAGGATAGTTCATAATACATTTTTGGATTAACATAACAAAATCCATTCAAACTTCATTTATCTCGTTGTCGGTGAAGGCTTTTTTATGGCTAAGATTTTTTAGTTAGAATATAATAAACAACAAAGTTAATATTTTGCAAAATAGAGAAAAAAAAAAAGTTAAAAACACAGTTGCTAAAGATATCAAACATAAATTAAGTTAAAATGTTAGAGGCATTTTATTTACTTTCAATGGCAAAGGAGAAGGATCGCTCATTATGTCTTGCATGAAGCGCATTGCATGAATACCATATTGTTTACCATCTGGTTGCCCAGGGTCATGGAAAAATATGAAATTGAAATTAGGGATATTGTACATCAAGTACATACATAAATAGTAACTGCAATAATTTACCTTGATGTGGTGCCAACATGGTTTTTGAGAACTTCTATTCACTTGAATCCCTCTTAAAGCTATCAATGCACTTCAAGTTAAAATTTTAAACAATTAATGTCAATATAAGAAATAAAAAGTCTACATATATAATAAAAAATATATATAATCAATTACATAGACACCATTACTAAATACTACTTGATTCTCAAATCATAAAATCAATTACACAAGCAACATACTAAAATAACACATTTCAAAAATTGATATATTATACATTGGTTTTCCAAAATTTTCAATGTTTTCGAGTTGTTGATTGCCAATAAATAACTAGGCTTTTAAAGTACACAAGGCATAATAAGAACATAATGGAAAAAACAATTTATGCTTTGAAATTCCTATCTTCATCACCTTTATGCAATTTGTTCTTTCATTGAGTTGCGCGCCCAACCTTTCATGTGGGTAAAGAGCCTCGAGAATTTTCTAGAGATGGAACAAGTAGTGGCAAACAACACGGCATGAGCATTATCAATGCAGTGCCACTCCACATAGAGCAAGAGTAGACTTCGGTTTGTCAGAATGAACCTGGAAGTTACTGTACAAGACTACTTATGGACAAATACCTAATAATAGCATTCATATATTAAACACTAAAGTCAAATAATTAACACAAAGGGCACTACTAAAAACATCAAGGTTTAAGTATCTAGTAGGCTATTTACCATTCAAACCATCATGTAAGAGTTGCCGTGAAAGCGGGTTTAACACTATCATATGAAGGACTCAAGAAAAAAAAAAATGCATGTAAAGATTCAAAATGATATAATTCTCATATTCGTAGAAACTTAACCGTTCAAACTTGGGATTCTACGAATTGAAGATAAGAAACCTTTAAACTGTGTATGGGCTAGCTGCTTGTTCCTACTTGAATGGGTTTAAAGTGCACCCCGCCTTCAGAGGGAAGTATTAGTATCCTCAAATTGAATAACTTAAAAACCAAACACAGATGGGGGTCAAGGAAGCACAAAAAGCATATACATGAATTTATATTCTAAAAGGAACCAAAGCAAAGATATGTGATGTTATAAGCATATTCCTAAATTGTTCAAGTCATTCGATCAACTTTAAGTACCTGATAAGAGCCTAAAACTGTAGTTTTAATCCCTTAATAATATTACATTTAGACCAATTATGTTTATAATAAATAAGAATTCGTATTGTTTATGTACTTTTATGTATTTCAGGTTTTGGAGTCAAATATATGAAGACATATGTCACTTTTGCAAGAGAAAGGAGCAAAGGTTGGTTGCTAAGAAATTCTATGGTTAAAGCAAGTTTCAAGGAGAAAAAACCTTTTTAAATCCCAGTCAAAGTTGAAAAGTCAAAGTCAACACGAGCAGAAATAGTGCATAAAATCAACCAGAACTTCCGCAGGTCGTATCTTTGGATTCAGACCTCAGCATTGGGCTCACCATATGTCAAAACGACCGGCTCGGAAAGAGATTTATAATGGTCTAGGCCTTTATCCAATCAGATGAGTAAAAATGGATGAAAAGGCTATTGCAATAATTTTTCCATTAGAGAAACCATTTTTAGACTTAAGTAATTAGGTTTTGGGCTTGATTTAGTGGCCTAAAATATAGCTCCAAAGCCCATGCATGAAATTGTAAATCTAGCCCTCTCTTATATAAAGAGGACTAAGGCGAAACTCTAACTCTCTCTCTCCCACTTAGTTTAGTTTAATTAGGGTTTAATACTCCTCTCCTACCTCTTATCTCTTTAGTTAAAATCTAGTTAATGTTTTATTAGCCTAGCCACTATTAATTCAATTCAAGTTATTTCTAATAAAGTAGTTATCTCATTATGTCTTATTATTCTTATTATTTATTCCATGATAGTCTAATGATCCATAGCTAAACCTCCATTAGAGGGGTTTGATTGAAGCTTTGATGAAGACTTGATTTGTTAGTATAGAATAGTTATATTAAACAGCTTCAATTCTAGAGGGTAGTTTATTCACCATGAGAATGGGTTTCAACTTCCTCTCATGCTAATTATTAGTTGGTTAGAGATGCCATGAATAATTAGCGATAAAAAGACAAACTTTTATGTTGAACCTTATGTGAAAACATAAAGATTAGGGTTGCAACAAACTCCATACTAACATGTTAGGGATTAATCAAGGTGGATATCAAATCTTCCTAATTCGTTCTCATATTCAATCTTATTATTCAATTGTCATAGTTTAAATTAGAATATCTTAATTCATAGTTTTCACCATATTAGTTATATTCACAATAATTACTCTCATGTTTGTTGAATTTTTAATCACTAGTAAAATTAGTTATGTTCAAAGCAATTAGGAGTGGAACGAATTCTAACTCCAATTTTATTATATGATAATCGAGAGTAGAAATTTGATAACAAAATACTAAAGTGTGTTTTTACTTATGCTTAGTTTAAATAGTTAAGATAGGGTAAAAGCTTGTTTTTTGTATATAAAATGGCGCCTCTGTCGGGTTTTAGTTTTAAGTTATATGAGGTATAGACCATGATGGGTATTACAGATTTGTTTTGGGATTGGGCCTGAAATTTTAAAACCCTACGCGATCACGTGCCCCGCACGTGACTTTCTATTTATAAAAAGGCCCCACGCGTTTTCTTCTTTTCTTCTTTGCCTCCATACTCAAGAACACCGCCTGAACCCAGAAAACATTGAGCGCACACGCCCTCGTTTTCAGACCAACTTGAGCGCGCCCGTGCCCTAACCTCCACACAACCCTAGTTCTAGTTTAAACCGAGTGATTGGTTCACTATCCCACACCTTACCTTCACCACAAATTCCAAATCCAGATCTCAATGGCACCTAAAACCCCAACAATTCTTCCTGAACAAGTTTTTTCCAATGCAAAATTTGCACCCTTCTTTGATACCGAGATGCTTATTAGGAAGTGGGACGGGTTGTGGTATTCTACTTAGGATTGTTATCACACTGATTTGGTGCTAGATTTTTACAAGAAGAGGGAGATTAATGGTTGATTAAAAATGGTTAATTGTACGTTTATTGGTTTTCTTGATTAAGTGCGAGGTCCACAGTCCGAAGTCCGAAGTCCGAAGACCAAAGTCCAAAGTCTGTTTAGTCGTCCATTTTAGTCAAGTTACCTTACTCACGTGGGTTTGGTAGGATAAGTCGAGTAAGGGATCGTCCAAATCTTAGGGCTCGAAAAAGTTTCACAGCTGGAATTACAACTTTTGGTGAGTAGGATTTTAGGTTTTTTAGTTGGTTTTAATTAAATTAACGGTAATGCAAATAATGTAACTTACTACAGTGATTTTGATGTAAGTAAACAAAGATCGAAAAACAGGAAGAGGGTTAATCATACTCATGCAAGAATCATTTTTTGACAGTTTATATTAACATATCACTACATCTCTAATTCGTCTCGTGTTCGAAGACGACGTCGAGTATTGATCCCTAGAGCATGCCCACATCTCTGAGCCGCATCGCACTAGCATAAGAAATTGAACTAATATTTCATCTCTGGAATATCATTTCAGCTCCTGGCTCGATTCCACATCAGCTGGACAAATTGGAGAGTCGTCGACACACCATAGATTAGTCGCGAGACATTTTGGGTCGCGCACGAGACTGTTCTGGGGCATCAGCACTCTAAATTTGTACAGTCTCTGTCATTTTGGGACCGGATGTCTAATCTATGCCTAATTCCTATGCAGTGATTCTAGAATATTAAAGAGTCAATCCAGATTCTCACACGAGTAGCATAACCCTCCACCTGAGGGGGGGGGGGATTAGCTCATGGTCATTGAAGGAATAATAAAGCTTGTTGTATACATTAAATAAATAAATGCAGGACAAGAATTAAACTAGAAAAGAAATTACTGTTATTAAGTGTAAAATGACTTACAGTATTTAAGCTGTTGGAATGAAAATGACGGAATGTAAGTGCTGAAATAAAACTAACTAACTGCTAAGCAGATGCTAGAGCATGAAAATGCTAAAGACCGAATAATGAAGACCCCCCTTACATATATATAGGCTGATCTCTCATGAAACCTTTAATTGGGTTTCGTCTGTTTGCTAATTGAGTCATTCAAAACTTTAAATAACAAAGTTTTGTCTCCATGTGAATTAATTTGATCCAAAGTTTTGTTACGAAACAAAACTTTCATTTAATGTTTTGTCCTTTTGTGTTTTATCTTTTAGCCAATTTCAATTCAAACCACCTGCTTTGAATTGGTACGTGTCTTCTCCTATTGCAAGGTGGCACCAAATTAAGATCATTGATAACTGCTCAAAAAGTGCAATTTAACCCTCGATTATGCCTCTTGTTTACCCATCTTAGTGGACTAATAATGTTTGTAAGTTATGTTTTAAGATCTATAGGTGAAAAAGAGAGTTTTGTAGAATATTAGAGAAAAAGGGGTAAAATGGAGCAATTTGGAGCATTAAGGATCACATGGGAAGCCCGTGGACAATCATGGAGAAGGCCAAGGAATTGAAGCTATTAAAGATTCAACTTGGACCTATTTTAAAGCCTATTTGGAAGCCCAAGGCCAAAGGATTCGTTGCTTGGACCAAAGCCCGCAAAAGAGGATAAAATGATAGAGCAGAAGAGACAAAATAGACTTACGCGTCTGGGACGCATGGATCGAGTGTCCAGACGCATTGATTAAGTCTGGGACACATGAATAGTACGTCCAGATGCATGAATCGACACTGTAGCCAATTCTTTCTTAGTTTTGAAGACGAAGTTGGACTCTGAAAGAAGTCTATTTGTATTAGGAAACAAATGACGGTTTGGAATGCTTCTAGAGCTCATTGTAACCCCTATAAATAGAGGACCTAAGTGCCTTATGTAAAGGGCCAATTCACTTATATTCTTGCCTCCAGAACTTGAGGCAGAGAGAGATTAATAATAAAAGATCGGTTTTAACTAGCTGAGTCTTAATAAATTAGTCTTTCTAGTCTTATGTTCTTCGACTCTTCTTCTTCTCGTTCTTCGTGTTCTTCCTTCTTTATGGAAGGCTAATCTTCTCTTTCAAGGGAGGAGATGAAGCCAGATGCTTAAGGTTTAATGATTCTTCGGTTCATGGTGTTCTTCAATCGGGTTAGTTCTTTATGGTTTTAGTTATTAGTTCCATTGCCCACACCAGGGGATGGAAGTATAGAATAGGGTTTATATTTTGCAATATTAAGATCATGCTAGTGTTCTTTACTTTTCTTCTAGTAGTATAGTTCTTTAGAGTTAGGGAAGTATTCTTTGTGTTGCCTTAGAAGGGGTAGCTCGGGGGGAGTGGCTGCCTAGGGAAGTATTCTTTGTGTTTGCCTTAAGTGGTGATTTATTGAATGGCAGCCTATTAGGAAGTACTCCTTGATGTTGCTCTTGGTAATACATTGAATGGCTGCCCGAGCTTACATAAAAGGAAAAAAGATATTAATAGCATAAACATAGGAACAACCTTAAGTAGAGTTAATTGTTAATGATGTTTTGTCCAAGAGGGCATCGGCACTTGCTCGATTGCATAATTGTAGTCTACTTGTAAGAACAACCATGAAGCAGAAGGTTATAGATTAAAAGTATTGGTGGATTCTAATCTCTTGAATTCCCTCTCTTATAAATTTCCAATAGTTTAGTTAATTTAGTTTAGTTTAGCATTAGAATCTAAATCTTTATAATCATAGTTTTTAATCCCTTAAACCCCCTTTCCAGTCTTGTCATTCACATAACATACACTTAAAAGTGGAACGATACCCTACTCATCTTTTACTTATTGAGGGATAATTAGGTTTTGATACGCTTCTATTTGTTCAATGACCATCATCTATCTACATCATCCATACACCATCTACACACAAAAAGGAGTGAGTGTCAAATGGCGCCGCTGCCGGGGAGTCAAATGGCGCAGCTGCAGTTTTAAGTTGTTTATGTTTAACATTTTCTTTCAAGATTAGAAGTTTGGATCTTGAGGTAATTTTTAGCCGCATCATCCATCCTTTTAAGAAAGAGAGAAGCTTGAAGGACATCTCGAAGACAAGATCTACCATCCAGGTTAGTCAAATCTTCATTCTTTTTATTTTTCTTATGATAGTTGCATCATAGTTTAGTTTTATTGCTTTCTAGTATAATTGCATTTAGGATATTTTCAACAATTGAAGATGTAAGCCAACACAACAAAATATCAAACTCTAGTGTTTCTTGTCTGAATTTTGACAAACGGACTATTGTCTGTGGGCCGTGGTACTTAAGCAATCCAAGCGATTCACCATAACCCTAGAAGAGACAGCTTTAGACAACGGGCGAGATACTAGCTGCAAAGCCCAACCCAGTTGAAGGAAAGTTGTTTTACATTTTAGTATAATTTAGAATAATTGCATATTATTCAAGCATTGTAGGATAGTTTTTCATCATTTTTGCATAGCATTTTCTAGTGTATTCCCCGTCATCCATATCATCGTCCTATAAGAACACAACAGTGGACAAGGTTTAACAATCGACTTACAAGAATACTAGACGAGATTGAAACAATGGCTGCAAGCAATGATGGAGGTGTTATGAACCCAAATAATCCTAAAGTTATCCCACCCATGCAAGCACAACAGAGGAAGAAGTTGAGTGATTTCTATTCACCAATCATTGGAGACCCACCTAGCAATATTGTTTTTCCAGAGACAGAAGCTAACCAGTTTGAACTTAGAGCATCAGTAATCTCTATGCTTCCAAAGTTCAATGGTTTAGATAATGTTCAACCTTATGTTCACATGAACAAATTTCTATCAGTCCTCAGAACTTTCAAGAACCAGAATATCAGGGATGAGAGTATCAAGTTAATTCTTTTTCCACTCTCCCTCAAAGGTAAAGCATCCGAATGGTTAACTGCACAACCGATCAATTCAATCAACAACTGGGAGAAGTTGAGAACAAAGTTTATGAACAAGTTCTACCCACCACAGAAGACAGATGCCATGCAGCAAGCCATCAGCAATTTCAAAGGGAAGGTGACTGAAGAATATCATCAAAGTTGGGAGAAATTCAATAATCTGCTAGTCTCATGTCCACATCATGGTTATGATAAGAGCACACTGGCTCATTTTTTCTTTCGAGGACTTTCTACTATGAACAAGCAGATGATACAGTCAATGCATCAAGGTAAGTTTACATCATTGGATGGAGAGGAAGCTTACAACTTTCTCGAGAATTTAGCTGAAGACACTCAACAATGGAGTACTAGCAACGAGGACGTAGCTAGAGTGGAGGGGGTGTCGAAGCAATTTGGCAACCAAATTCAAGAAGACCCAAATCAAGCGATGCTATCAATTATGGCAAGCCTATCAACAGGACTTGAAAATCTGAACAAGAAGTTTGATCAGTTCTCCATGAATCCTCCAAAAGCAAACAATTTCCAAGCTAAACTTCAGCCATCCAAGCCTTGTTATGCAATTTGTGAGTTATGTTCTGATGAAGGCCACACCACTGAAGAGTGTTCGTACTATCTAGATACTAATGAAGAGGCATGTAGTATCAACTCTTTAGGAACAAATAACCAGTTCAATTAGGGACAAAATTATTGGAAGCCACAAAATACAAATAAGAGGAATTTTCCTCCAGGATTCCAGAATCAGTCAAATCAGTTCCAGAATAACCAGCATCAGTTTCAAAATCGCCAGCAACCATACAGAAATCAACAGTCATACTAGAACCAGCAATACCAAGCTAACACAAACAGAGAGTTAGTACCAGATCTTATGAGTGGATATATTGCCCCTACACCTCAGTCGAGCAAAGCAGTTATCCCACATCTGGAAGAAGCTATCACCACCATTGTCAATGAGCTGAAATAGACAAATCAAAGAACCCAGAAATTAGAGAATAACTTTAGTGTCATTCAAGGCCAGATAGGACAAATCGCTGCCGCCTTGACGGAAAGATCGAAAGGAACATTACCAAGCTAGCCGGAGCCAAATCCGAAAGGAAGAGGTATCCTGCAGGTGGATAACCTGGAGATTACTCATGAACAAGTTAATGCTGTCACCACTCTGAGGTCAGGCAAGAAAGTTGATAACAAGATTGTCTATGAACCAGGAACAGATTTTGTGGAGCCTAAGGTAACTTATGTCCCTACCATCCCACCCAGTTCTAACATTCAAGATATATCTAGTGTTGTGCCATCCACTGAAGTAACTGTTGAGAGAGAAGCTAAAGGAACTACTGTGAAAGTAAGTAAGAAGAAGCCATCACAAGTGACTCCACCTGTCACTCCACTATTTGTTACCAAGCCAACCGAAGCCGAAAGAAGAGAACCGATATTGAAGAATTCCCAAGCACCGTTTCCTTCAAAACTAGTAAATACCAGAAAAGATAACCAGTACAAGGAGATTTGCGATGTATTTCAGAATTTATAGATTAATATCCCATTTCTGACTGCCATCAAGCAAGTTCCCTCGTATGCCAAGTTCCTGAAAGATCTAGTGAAGAAGAAGACCAACATTCCGAAAGAAGCTTTTATCACTCAACGATATTCATCGTACCTACAAAATCTATCGGTTGTGAAACTGAAAGATCCCGGAAGTCCAACTGTTACATGCGAATGGAGATTCTTTGGAGGAACAAGCTTTATTAGATTTGGGTGCGAGTGTGAATCTTCTACCATATTTCGTCTACGAGAAGTTGGGCTTGAAGGATCTAAAACCGACTGATGTTACTTTATAGTTGGCAGATAGATTAGTGAAGATACCTAGAGGACTAATTGAAGACGTCATAGTCAAGATTGAAGATTTCTATTATCCGGTTGATTTCATAGTACTTCGACCGCGAAACCTACATCTGGTAGGCAGATACCAATCATTCTAGGCAGACCATTCTTGGCCACTGCAAATGCACTCATCAACTGTTGAAATGGTAATATGATGTTATCCTTTGGTAATATGAAAGTCGAGACCAATGTTTTCCAGATGTTACAGCAACCACAGGAGGTGTGTGCTGTGAACGAGGTATGTATGATTGAAGCGTTAGCACAGGATTATCTGACTCATTCATATCCTGCTGACGAGTTATTGAAAGCTCTGACAGACTCAGATTGTGAGGACCTTAGTGTTGAGGCAATGCCTGATGGACCATATAAAGAGCTTATAAAGGAGCCGCCTAAGCTAGAATTGAAGCCTTTGCCGTCTACACTCAAGTATGTTTTATTGGGAGATTTGGGAACCTACCCAGTAGTCATTACATCAGATTTGACTGAGGAGCAGGAATCCAAGTTAGTAGCACTTTTAAAGGAACACAAGTCAGCTATATGTTGGACAATTGATGATATCAAGGGGATCAGCCCTATGATAGTTCAACATAGGATTCATTTGGAAGAGGATTCCAAGACTTCTAAGCAACCATAGAGGAGGCTTAATCCAAAAATGAAGGAAGTAGTTAGAGAAGAGGTCGTCAAACTCCTTGACGCCGGCATTATCTACCCTATTTCTGATAGTCAATGGGTTAGTCCAGTTCAAGTTGTGCCAAAAAGAAGTCCGAACCACGTTGATCGAAATGAGAACAATGAGTTGATTCCAACCAGGATTCAGACCGGATGGAGAGTTTGCATCGACATGTGAAGTTTGAATAGCGCATCAAGGAAAGACCATTTTCCATTGCCATTCATCGATCAGATGTTAGAAAGATTAGCTTGACAAGCTTACTACTGCTTTCTAGATGGTTACTCAAGATATTTTCAAATCCATATTCACCCTGAGGACCTAGAGAAGACCACATTCACATGTCCGTTTGGAACATTCGCCTACCGTCGTATGCCTTTTGGTCTATGCAATGCACCGACCACTTTTCAACGATGCATGATGAGTATTTTTGATGACATGGTGGAGAAATACATGGAAGTTTTTATGGATGATTTTTCAGTTTTTGGATCATCTTTTGAGGATTGCCTACACCATCTCTCCTTAGTCCTTAAACGTTGTTGCGATACCAACTTAGTTCTGAACTGGGAAAAGTGTCACTTCATGGTAAAGGAAGAGATAGTGCTAGGTCACCAAGTTTCAAAGGAAGGAATTCTAGTAGATCAAGTGAAGATTGATATTATAAAGGATCTACCCAAACCGAGAACTGTCAAAGATATCCGTGCCTTCCTAGGTCACGTGGGATTCTACCATCAATTTATCAAGGATTTCAGCAGAATTGCAAGACCGCTGTCACATCTGTTAGGGAAAGATATTGTCTTTGATTTTGATACATCATGTGTTGAAGCTTTTATGAAGTTAAAGGAAGCACTCACTTCAGCACCAATCATTCGTGCACCCGATTGGAGCCAGCCATTTGAAATCATGTGTGATGCATCTCATTATGCTATAGGAGCCATTCTAGGACAAAGATACAAGAAAGTGCCATATGCAATCTACTATGCTAGCAAGACTCTAAATGGAGCTCAGATTAATTATTCTACCACTGAGAAGGAACTCTTAGCCGTCGTCTATTCTCTTGACAAATTCCGACAATATCTGATAGGTTCAAAGGTGATTGTCTATACTGACCATGCTGCCTTGCGTCATTTACTCGCTAGGAAGCCTAGGTTGATCCAATGGATCTACTTTTACAAGAATTTGATTTGGAGATACGTGATAAGAAAGGAACAGAGAATGTCATTGCTGATCACCTTTCTAGATTGCTAGTGGAGAATTCAGAAGACAATTTACAAATCTGTGAGACTTTTCCTGATGAATAGTTGTTAAGTATATCAGAAGTGACATGGTACAGCCACATTGCAAATTATCTTGTGACCGACGTACCATCACATTGGAGCAAGCAAGAAAAAGATTTATTCTACTTAAAGGCCAGATATTATTTTTGGGATGATCCATACTTATTCAAGAAGTGTTCGATCAAATTATTCAAGATGCATCCCGAATGGAACAGAATCCATTCTATCATTCTCATCATGATCGACCTTGGGAGGACACTTTGGCCCGCAACGTACTGCAGACAAGGTATTACAAGCTGGATTCTATTGGCTTACCCTTTTCAAAGATGCAAATATTTATTGCAAAGCATGTTCGAGATGCCAATTTTTGGGCTAGACCTCGAAAAGGTTCGAGTGGCCTCAACAACCAATCCTTATCTCATAAATCTTTGATGTATGGGGTATAGACTTCATGGGACCATTTCCGCCTTCTTTTGGTTACACCTACATTCTACTGGCTGTGGACTATGTTTCAAAATGGATTGAAACAGTTCCTACGAAGACCGCCTATCATAAAGTCGTCGTGGACTTTCTGAAGAAGAACATTCTACCATGATTTGGAACACCGAGAGCCATCATCAGTGATAACGGTTCTTACTTCTGTAACCATGTATTTGGGAATCTTATGGAAAAGTATGGAGTAATTCACAAGCTAGCTTTACCATATCATCCTCAGACTAATGGTCAAGCAGAAGTTTCGAATAGGAAAATCAAGAGTATTCTGGAGAAGACAGTAAATCCATCTAGGAAAGACTGGTCTCTTAGACTCCAAGATGCACTATGGGCATACAGAACAACATTCAAAACACCCATAGGGATGTCGCCCTATCGCTTGGTATATGGAAAAGCGTGTCATCTACCTGTTGAGTTAGAACATAAAGCCTATTAGGCAGTGAAAGAGATGAATTTCAACCTAGATCAAGCAGGAGAAAGGAGGAAGCTTTAGATCAGTGAATTAGAGGAATTGAGAAGTGATGCTATGATAAGTCGAGGATTTACAAGGATAAGACTAAAGCATTACATGACAGAAGAATTCTGAAGAGAGAATTTGAACCTGGACAGAAGGTTCTGGTCTACAACTCTCGTCTAGAAAATTTCCCTGGAAAGCTGAGATCTAGATGGATGGGACCGTTTATAGTAAAACATGTGACACCTTTTGGAGCTATTGAAGTAAAAGACATAAAGAGAAGGACTCGTTTCAAAGTAAATGTTCATCGACTGAAGCCTTTTCTGGAGTTACCTACTGGAGACGTAGAGGCCGTTTTTCTCAAGGATCCGGTTTATCAGACCACTGTTGAAGCGAAAAATTGGGGTAAGTTATCTACACACCTTAAAGATTACATTCTATGTCTTGCTGAACATGTTACTCTATCTAGTTTAAGTTTTTTGCATGAAGAAGCCAAGCGTCTTAAGCTTGACTCCTTAGGATCTCATTAGTATAAGTGCCACCGATAGTCAGGCCTCAGATTTTCATAACTTTATCCTTTACTGAGAGGAGTTGCAAGCACCGGAGTCAAAGTCTCATAACTCTAGTAGACCGAGTATAAAATGTCTACAGGAAGTAAACATGTTGTTGAGATATCAGTTTTGAGGTGGGAATACTAGTCTTGAGGATCTGACTATAAAAGACTCAAAAGTCTTGAGAATCTGACTTTAAAAGACTCACATTACATCTTGGGGATCTGACGTAAAAAGACCTAAAAATTTGTTTCTTGAACTAATTCTGATATTCAGCATCAATGGTAATATCCTACCTTTTTCTCATCCATTTCATTTACTTCTTTATACATTGAGGTCAATGCATGCATAAGTAGGGGGAGGGTGTACTTGAGAAATGAATTTTGAAAATTAGTTTTCAAAAAAAAAAAAAATATTTTTGGTTTCTATATCAGTAGCATGAGAAAAATGAATTTTAATGATGAGTCTGGGATATATTCTATACTGCTTAGTGTTGAGTTTGATAGATAGTTGATATTATTGATTTCATTACCGCTTAGACTATTTATTATGCTCGGACATAGTTCTTATTGATAGAATTCTTTATCAAGGCACCACTATAGTACGTACTTGGTCAGTTTTGTGTACTTTTGCTAGAAGAGAGATTTAAACCCCTAGTAAACTGGAAGTAGAATTTTTAGACTTAGCCCATAAGACTTGAGCTTTATACCCATTCTTTGGAGAGTTCTTACAAAAAATCCGAGTCTTAGTGGCTCAACATCTTTCAATTCTTTATGTCGTTGTAATATAGTCTCATTATTCGTTGATTTGGTTAATCACGAAGTGACATCAACTGGGGAGATAGCCATTAGGTCTTGTGGTCTATTCGAAACAGAGTATCATACTGATAAGTCAAGTAGTGAACCCATTCAGCCTTTATCCCACCTAATAGGAATTTGAGCCTTACAATAAGCCATTTTCTTTCATAAAACCCTTTACCCGTCACCCAACTCCAGACAAGGAGTATAACCAAAATCTTTATTAGCCATACCCATATGTTTCTGAGAATACGAGGGGCACAAAGAGGAAGAAAGACCACAAAAGAAAGATTACAAGGAAATATCAGAGAGATACAATGAAGTCCATCATTCTGTTCAAAGTGAAAGAAGCTAGTGGAAAACAAGCATATCCAGTACTAATCAAGGATATACCACTAAGCTTTAACTAAAAAAAAAAAAAAAAAAAAAGTTGAACATAATGAATGGAAAAGCTAAGACAAAGGAAGAATTTTCTCTGCAATACAGAATTTGAATAAATCTTCCAAAGAAAGAAGCAAAACCCTTAGTGTTTTTCAGAAACAACCTTAGAATCCTTTTTACCTTTCCTTTATAAACCAATACCCAATCCAAGTTACAACCTATGACTTATCACTACAGTATGGTATGAAGTCTAGAATAGGTGAGAGGATGCTAAAGTGAAGGACCCGACACTTCATATGTGATTGACATTCTTTCCATGAGACTACTTTTATTCAGAAGTCTGTTTTTCAAGGTAGTATGTGGGATGTTCGCATGCATTATTCTTTTCCCCACATACACGAGGTAAAATAGTAGACCATCTTCTGAGATATTCTTTTCTGAGAGTATGACCGGTGAGGATTGAAAGTCGAGATTATCTACCTATGGTAAACTAGGGATTCCATTTCTTGGATAGGAGAGTATAGGAGATTGACTAAGTACACACATATGCCTTGATTGAGAATTTTGTCAATTTTAACTATCTCCCATCATAATCTATGAGTCTTTACAGCAATGTAGTTCGCAATGGATACCGTCTATTGGAGTAAGCACTAAGTGGGTAAGGAATTTCTCTCTCTGAAAAATACTATCATTCTTGAACATGTTATTGATTAATTTTGTGGGTATATCACCTGAAAACCCTCACGAGACTATAACTCGTCATTTTTGGGGAACTTAAAGGTTTAAAGCCTTGTTGCATATAGTAAATACAATCGCGATGCCTGCGAAAGTGAGTTAAAATTTTATTTTTGTTATTAGGATGTGATTTTGATTACTTATCTATTTTTATCTTATTTGCTAAGAGACTAGCAAAAGGCTAGTTGGGAGTTGTGATAAGTGCTCAAAAAGTGCAATTTAACCCTCGATTATGCCTCTTGTTTAGCCATCTTAGTGGACTAATAATGTTTGTAAGTTATGTTTTAAGATCTACAGGTGAAAAAGAGAGTTTTGTAGAATATTAGAGAAAAAGGGGTAAAATTGAGCAATTCGGAGCATTAAGGATCACATGGGAAGCCCGTGGACAATCATGGAGAAGGCCAAGGAATTGAAGCTATTAAAGATGCGACTTGGACCTATTTTAAAGCCTATTTGGAAGCCCAAGGCCAAAGGATTTGTTGCTTGGACCAAAGCCCGCAAAAGAGGATAAAAGAATAGAGCAGAAGAGACAAAATAGACTTACGCGTCTGGGACGCATGGATCGAGCGTCCAGACGCATTGATTAAGTCTGGGACACATGAATAGTGCATCCAGACGCATGAATCGACACTGTATCCAATTCCTTCTCAGTTTTGAAGGCGAAGTTGGACTCTGAAAGAAGTCTATTTGTATTAGGAAACAAATGACGGTTTGGAATGTTTCTAGAGCTCATTGTAACTCCTATAAATAGAGGACCTATGTGCCTCAGGTAAAGGGCCAATTCACTTATATTCTTGTCTCCAGAACTTGAGGTAGAGAGAGATTAATAATAAAAGATCGGTTTTAACTAGTTGAGTCTTAATAAATTAGTCTTTCTAGTCTTATGTTCTTCTACTCTTCTTCTTCTCGTTCTTCGTGTTCTTCCTTCTTTATGGAAGGCTAATCTTCTCCTTCAAGGGAGGAGATGAAGCCAGTGCTTAAGGTTTAATGATTCTTCCGGTTCATGGTGTTCTTCAATCAGGGTTAGTTCTTTATGTTTTTAGTTATTAGTTCCATTGCCCACACCAGGGGATGGAAGTATAGAATAGGGTTTATGTTTTGCAATATTAATATCATGCTAGCGTTCTTTACTTTTCTTCTAGAAGTATAGTTCTTTAGAGTTAGGGAAGTATTCTTTGTGTTGCCTTAGAAGGGGTAGCTCAGGGAGTGGCTGCCTAGGGGAAGTATTCTTTGTGTTTGTCTTAAGTGGTAATTCATTGAATGGCCGCCCTATTAGGAAGTATTCCTTGATGTTGCTCTTGGTAATACATTGAATGGCTGCCCGAGCTTACATAAAAGGAAAGAAGATATTAATAGCATAAACATAGGAACAACCTTAAGTAAAGTTAATTGTTAACGATGTTTCGTCCAAGAGGGCATCGGCACTTGCTCGATTGCCTAATTGTAGTCTACTTGTAAGAACAACCATGAAGCAAAAGGTCATAGATTAAAAGTATTGGTGGATTCTAATCTCTTGAATTCCCTCCCTTATAAATTCCCAATAGTTTAGTTAATTTAGTTTAGTTTAGCATTAGAATCTAAATCTCTATAATCATAGTTTTTAATCCCTTAAACCCCCTTTCCAGTCCTGTCCTTCACATAACATACACTTAAAAGTGGAACGATACCCTACTCATCCTTTACTTATTGAGGGATAATTAGGTTTTGATACGCTTCTATTTGTTCAACGACCATCATCTATCTACATCATCTATACACCATATACACACAAAAAGGAGTGAGTGTCAATCATCACTTCCCACCTGCCTATGCGGACTCATCATGCCTTTTGGGCTCGCAGAGTGGGTCCTCTTAGTGTGTCCAGTGGCGGCGCCGATTTTGGCATTTTTATGACTTTCTGTCTTTGCGTAGAGTTCGTCGCCCGGGTTGCTATGGCAGTTCCACTAGCCAACGTCGGCATCCAGATTTATCAGATGTGAGCTTTGGAAGTTTGCTGCTTCTTTATATGTGGACCCGTTTTGCACTGGTTTTGTTCTTTTGGAAACTTTGGCTCTAGTCAGGCTTTGTTGGGCTTCACTGGGGTTGAGTGGGAAACTTCAAATATTCCAGTATTCCCATACTTCGATGCATGTTTTATCATTATATTCATGTTAACTGCGGAAACCTGCAAAAGTACAAAAATATAATTATTACATGATTATTAAACACATAATCGACTAAAATGCTGTCTCTCGGGGTTTAATATTACAGTTTTGGGTGCTTATCACACCACCCCCAAATAGCATTTTGCTTGTCCTCAAGCAAAGAAGAGACATTAAAATGATAAGTGGTCAAAAATGTGTTGTTCTAAGCTAAATCTCATTTCGCAGAGTGCGGTTGCATTGACCGTATGCAACAAGGCCTTGAACCACTAGGAATTCCCTAGTGGACGAGTTATAGTCTCGTGAGAGTTTTCTAGAGAAGATACTCACAAACTTCATTTATATTACAACGACTTAGTAACAAAGGCTTGTTTCCTTAATTAATCTCAGGTATCTAGATATCTCACTAGCGGAGGAAACAAGAATTTAATTCTTTTGAAATTCAAGTTAATATACATACAATAATCAAAACATCTACGTATGAGCATGCATGCAGTGATCTTATAATGAAATGTACGACCAGGGCCATTTCTGGATCCTTTGGATAGCGTTCTTAAGTAGGTTCTCACAAGTATGTGTCGAAACACAATTTCTCTCTTATTTTTCCACTCAAGTTTTGCTATCTCCAGTGTGTAGTGGGCACACGTTTCCTCACATACTCAATAACATTCAGAGGAGCCGAGGTCGAGAAGTCATAACTACTACTTATTATCATACTATCTTACTCCTAATTGAGCTTATTAATTGTTATGGGGCTTAGGAGGTTGTGTAGAAGAAAATGGAATGGAAAATTCAAAAATAATAAGTATGAGAGAATAAGGTCTTCGAGATATTTATACTAGAGAAATCCTTATTTTCTTTCTGCTTCTAACATGGGTTTCCATACTTGTCTTTTTTAAGCTTTTGTATTCCCTTTTGATTTGATTTGGGGGAAATTCTACCTTTGATATTTCTTTTGATTTTTGGAAACATATTTCTATTTCTATTTTTCTTTTCTTCTGAAGTAGGTAACTGATTCTGATTTGTGACAAGGTTTTTCTCTTCATTTTTCTGCACTTCATCCTATTTCTCATACTCATCATCTAGGTAGGCTTATTTATTTGTGGTTAATAGATGGGTAATGATTTTTTTGGTGAAGTAGAAAGGATTAATGAAAGGTTTAGTGGGGCGACTAGCGGTAATTTTTTTTTACAGGTGTGAATTTTGGCTATATCGATCCAAAGAAGGCCTAAATTCTCGCTTAGGATTTGGGTAGTGATCAAGTAAGTAGGCATGTGAACTTCTCTATTCGGAAGAACTACTCATCTGTGTCGTTACTCATATATCACACATTTTGAGGCTTTTGGTTAGATTCTTACAGGATATGGAAACTAAGTTGTTTAACCGTGGGTCCCAGAAACTTACTGCTGTGTACATTTAATGATAGTCAGTGCATGAATGCTCATGAAAAGATGTAAAACTATTGCATACGTAGTAAATTAAGTTTCTAAGAACAAGTCCTAATTCTGATGCTAGGGTGAGATTTCTAAATATTTTTCATCACAGAAAAGGAAACGAGAATTTGTCACTAAATACGTTTATTTAGACATCCAGTAAATTATATACAACTATGCATGCCTAATTTTTGCAAAGGTTCTCACCACCCCCAAACAATCGGATGCTATGTCCTTAAAGTGTTAAGAGGAAGAAAGAGTATACCTGAGAGGCTTGAGCAAAAATATAGCTGACATCTTCCACAGAAATTTATTGTAACACACTATATATTATACATCATAAAAGTAGAAGCACACTGTTAGGTTATTTATTTATTTCACATCAAAACGTAAAATAGATATGTACATGCATCAACTCACATTGCCCCAACCTTGAACTGGGGGATGGTCCATCCTTGCTTCGTCTCTGTAGAAATGCCATTCCTTTGTATCACGCCAATCTATCATAGCTTTCCAGACTTCACTCCACTTCCTCTTCTTTGCAATGTCTAGATGAGCTATCATTTTATCATCATTAGGGAAATAATGAACTTTCTTTAGATACCTTGCAGGGCATCGCCATGTCCGAAATCGCAAAGAACGAATTATCTTGTTTGTTGGACACATAGAGTCGACCTTTACCCATCCCCGAAGGTGGCGCAAACGCGGAAGTACGCCCCTCACTATCCCATCTTTGCCGGAATCGGTAGGGTGATATAGTGCTGCTGAAAAGACCGAGCCCTCTTAAGATTCTCAATTACTAGGTCTGTAATGTCGAAGGTGGTATGTTGCTGGGCTAATGCATGGAATGTCTTACACGCTGACTTTGATGCAGTGGAAAAATGCCAATCCCGCATGATGTTCAGAAGAATAAATAACATGGGAGTTCCAACTTTCATGGTCATACTGGGTAGTGGAATAGTGAAGTCTGGCCATCAGCCAACTTCGGCACGTTCATTGACGTGGGTAAGGCCATCGCCATACCGGGCAGCAAAATCTTCCCTAGAATAGTCATTAAAGTCATTCGCTATCATGTATTGAATGGGGAGGTCTGGCTGAAGAGGAGGAAGGTCTAGAGCCATAGCAACTGTTGGCTCGTAAAAAGAGTGTCGAAGTGTTACCAATACGGATTGTAAATCCATTCAAAGGGAAACCCCAGATAGCGGGTAGATCTTCCATATGATCGTAAAATAAGTTGCCAAACCTGGGGAATATGTTTGCTTCGGGTGTAGAATAAGGGAGTTCCAACCAACTCATGTGATGAAATCTCTCAAGAGATGTCCATACGCCAGGAGAATTCAAAGAACGAATGGAAGGATTGTTCGAATTATCTTTGGGGACTGCCATAGTAGAAGACGTGCAAAAAGAAAGATGCCACCTGTAGACAAATATTAATAAATATTAGAATAAGATGAGAATGATTAAGTAAAAACAAATTACCATAGGAAAATTTCATTATAATTAAAAACTAAAAAGAAAATGACAAAGAACATAAAATTGCAAAATTTAAATGGTGTCATGGGCCCAAGTAACAGCGAGGATCCTTTTGTGGGAGGGATCCATTTATAAGATTTTCTATGCCGTCAATTCTTGCAACAGCCCGTTGTAACATTTCGCTTTCTGTCTGGTAAATCTCGGCGTGGTTATCCATTATGAGAGTGTGATTTGCCAAGAACTGGTTGTGGCTGTGCAAGAATTGTGCTTGTTCCTCTTCGTTTATTGTCCGCAGGTCCTGAAATTTAAGAAGACTGGTGATGATAATGTTCTGACGTTTAAATAATGTCATCAGTCCTTGTTGAATTAAATGAAGGCCTTCCATGGGATTAAATACGTTGCATAATACATTTTCAGTGAAGATGTTGTCAGCGGAACAATCTTTGTAGGTTTCTGTACCGACATGGTTCATTGCAACGTCGGGATTCCAGAATCCGTTCCTACATACTGAGTGAATGGTAAGAATGTTAGCTGTTCGAAGAGGTGTATGAGGAGAAGTACTAGAAAAACCCCAACATATCATGATAAGTGTCACAATGGTTGGTAAAGGAGCTGCCTTTTTCCTGGCACGTGCGATCGATTCCAGAGAAATTTAATAATACAAAAATCATTGCAGTGACTCTGTAAGACCCAAAGTAGATGGAGGAGGGGTTTGGTTATTTCGAAAGTCTTAGACGTGCTGAGCACATTATGAGCTACCCATTGGATCACAGATAATTGGTTCTTTTGTAAAGATTGCTGATAAACAATACGGTTTTTCCGATTGTATTCGCCGTGAAGGATAGTTGCAAACATCAGATGCCTGATATTGTCAAAAGGTGAATCCTGAAGGTGTACTCCTTGGTTTGTAATAGGAATTTGAAGTACCTCAGAGATGATTTCCATAGTCAATTCACGCTCGCATTCGTTAGCACGGACAAAGAATTGCCCGTTTTGGAAATAATCGCTTTTATAGAACAACATGACTAATTCTCTAGAATAAAAAACCTGCTTATGATGTAAAAGAGGGTACCATCCTCGACATAATATTTCTGTGTCAAAAAGGGGATGAAAAAGACCATTTTGGAAATTTTTCATAAAATTTTGTTCGGGCACGAAACTTCGAGTGAGGGCCATTAAAGATGGAGTGGTGGAGAAAATTTTTTTTGGAAAAAGGGAAGTTAGATTTTTAAGGTGTCTATCCTTGTTATAAAAGGGCACCAATCCGAAAATATAAAAGATACGGATTGAGGTGTCACAGGGTAGTTAGACCACGTGTATCTTCTAAGATATGCGCAAAAGTGGATGTAGTGTGGATGAGAAGAATGAGGTATGTGACAAGGAGTGCCCCCTTTTTTTTGTTTTTTTTTTTTTTTTTTTTTTTTTTAAACTAGCGTAAGTAGAAGGACAAGGAAAATGTAGATATACTATCACAATAAGATGTAAGAACATACAACGGTATGGAAACACAACATAATGATACGGGGAATGAAATACAAACCTAAATATTAGATAGAACTATATGCCACATTAACAACATTACTATAATGAATCAAACAAGCATGAAGACTTGAGTAGCATATTCAATTTGCCGCTGCTCAAACTTTTCTAGTGCATCCATGAAGCTTGAAATTTGGATCGGACTAAAAACGATTTTTAGAATAAGAAGTGTAGAGGGAAGAATATGAAATGAGTGAATGTGGAGGAAGTGTTGAACTTATTTATAGAAAGAAAATTGCCGTTTTCTGACCGTTTTTAGATGCAATTTCATGACCGTTTTTTTTTTTTTTTTTTTTTTTTTTTTTTTTTTTTTTTTTTTTTTTTTATGTTTTCATGACCGTTTAATAAAACGTTAGTTTACGGTAAAGTTTGCTATTAAGTGTGACATCTAAAATATATATGTATATATATTTATATATATATCTATATAAATTATTATTACTAATATTATTATATATGTTCCTACCTATATAATATAATATTAGATATAACTAATATATCCAGGCAGAAATTTTTAGGAAATAACCTACTATTAAGCTGGAAATGCAAACACGTAAATCAAATATCTAACATAAATATTATACAAGACTGGAAAAATAAACTAGCTATTGATGATCCTCAGGAGCTGCAGAAGAATCCTCGGGGGCTGCAGAAGAAGAACCAGGAGTCCTGCGACATCGTCAAGATCTGAGCTCCGTGGGAGGCTAACTGCTCCTGGATATCACCCAGAGTATCCATCACCCGAGCTGGCCCGATCTTTGGCTCGCCATGAACATTCCCAGAACTAGTTCGCGAGTAAGCATATGGTCCCAAAATGCAGTCATGGAAGCTCTCATTTCCTACTAGAATTAAGCCCATGCATGCGTCATCGACTCGTGGCGAGTGGTCATATCTGTCCTTAACTCGCCCAAGGTACGTTTCATCGATACCTGGCGAGTGTACATGTCTCTCAAACCACTGTTCACAGCACATAAGGCATCTATGGGTTGGGTCATCTTACTCATGGCAGTCTCATCAAAGTAGGGTGGGTGAGATGAGCCTATGCTAGCGTGCTCGGCAGCCCTAGGTGTTGTGGGGTCTCAAGGGTCCAGTATGCATTTCTTGAAGACAAGCATATTCTCATATTGTGGTAGCGGGGTGGCGGACAGAAAACCCAAGATAATCATAACTTGCATTACCAGAATAGCAAGAGGGGCTGATCTAAGAGTGGCATGTGTAATAATATCAAAAAGAAAGGTAACGATGCAGAAGTTACCCTTTTTCGCCTAGGAGGATCCGAGAAGGTGGAGGAAGGTCTTGTTGATGTCCGAGGGGCTTCGAGGTGCCAATGACGTTCAGTCCCACCATTGAGTCACAACCAAATCGGGTTTTACGTCGCGACCGAAATGATGCATTTCCCGTCTGTGTTGTACTCTCCCTCGATTAGCGTGTCGAGCATTAGGTCGTAAGTCTGTGGGTACATGGACTATTGCTGAGTCAGCACGTGGTCGACTAGAGGAATGCCCGTGATCCCGGAGAGCAAAACAGGTGTGACTTCGTGGCGCACACCCTCGACGGTAACCCAAAAATGGTCGCCATTAAAGCTCCCATTGTCGTAGAATTTCATCACCAAATCCTTGGAATAAAGCCCTCCATTAGCATATAACAAGTACTCCCATCCTCTAAAGTGATTTTCATTATCAAATAATAGAGCAAACATCCTGTTTTTAAATAAATTTCCAAAAAATTTCTCCACACAAATACGCCTATTTCCGGCCATCACTGGTCTTAGGGAGAGGCTGGCTATTGATTAATGATGATGGGGAGAAATGGGATTTGTTGACGGAAGGGAATTGTTGTCGGAGTTGTAAGAGTCTCGCGCGAGACCTAGATTTAGCGTGGGCCTGTCTCGTGCGAGACTTAAACGAGATAGGGCAAGATCCGGAAATTTGGGAAGACGAAGTGGGTGATGGTGACGCGTGTGGTCGGCTTTGTCGGGTTTAAAGGGCCCAAGATTTTGATATTTTGGTTGGGCCAAAAAATTTCCGAAGCCCAAATCAAGCCAAAAACCCGATTTAAGCCTAAAAAAAAACTAAACTCTTACCCACGACTCGTTTGGACTCCGAATTGGATGAATGAGATATCGAAATGATTGGCACGAAAAATGCTATCAAATTGTATGAGTCATTCTCAAAGGTCACAACAGTTTTTGAAAAGAAGGAGAGTGTTTTATTTATAAACAAAGGTTTTATTTATATACAAGGGAGATATACGTGAAGAACACTGGATGTCCAGAAGAGTCACCATCTTAAATCATAGACAACTGTCATGTCGACTCTGGAGTGAACCCAATCCAGCCAGACTGTGGCTTTACCTTTATGTATTATGGGGTTAGGGGCAGGACGGTACCATCCTGGACCGTGCGCGCTACTGTCTAATAAAATTGCCCTTATTACATACGACTATCCTCAAACTGCCACAAGGGAACTCAAAGTAACCAATTCTAGGGTTGTTCTGGTGGAATCCATTGCCCGTTTGTGTTCCAAGTATGCGACATCCGAGGTTGGACACGAATCTCATGTGCAAAACTTACTGCAAAGGGAAAAGGCAACAATATAAACATATCTACAAGGTGAGTCTTTTAACGTCATATCCTCAAGACAAATCGAGTCTTTTAATGTCAGATTCTCAAGACGAATCAAGTCTTTTAACGTCAGATTCTCAAGATGAATCCCAACCTGTCGGAGAAACGGCGTGGCGACGAAGATTATCCTGCGCAGCTGGTGTTAGACAAAAGTATACCTTAAACTGGCTAGTATCGGATAGGAAGTCTAGACCTAGATAGAAGGGTGTTTAGCAATGCATAAACCAGCCTATCTTTCGCGCACGATGTTTATGAGCAAAAGTACTACGACCATTCCCTATTCGTGATGAGTGGGACTTACACGAAATGATTAGCTGAAGTTCGCGAGGCAGAGAGTAGAAAAGGAAAGAGAAGGAAGGAGGTGAATATTTAGGTACCCATCGTTTACCAAAAAGCATGTTTGCTTGTGCTACAGAAGACATTTATACTCATATCTGAAATAGAGTTTTTGTGGACTAAGGTTCTGGCGCTTGCAACCACACACTTCAAAGAACTTTGGAGATCATAAGATAGAAGATTGCCCGGCTACCAGAATGGCGTACCCTCTATAGAAACAAGATTGAGTATGCCAAACGAAACATCTAGTCTGTGTAGACCGGATCCTGAAAAAGAGTATGTTCAACATCTGGTGAGCGTAATTCGTGGTAATGTTTTAGGCGTTGTCCATTGACTTGAAATTCGCTGTTATCTTGTGGATTAAGCAAAGAAATTACCCCATAATGTTTCACAGTTGACACAATGAAAGGACCAGACCATCGTGTTTTCAATTTACCAGGAAAAATGTGTAATCTGGAGTTGTACAGTAAAACTTTTTGGCCAATTTTAAAATCCTTATGCAAAATGTGCTTGTCGTGCACTCTTTTTATATTAGCTTTGTAGGATTTTGAGAGATCATAAGCATCACTCCGAATCTCCTCAAGCTTATTTAATTGCAGTTTTCGCTTCTCGCCTACCTCGATGATATTGTAATTGAGGCTTTTGATGGCCCAAAGGGCACAATGCTCAAGTTCAACTGGAAGATGACAAGGTTTTCCAAAAATAATGCGGTAAGGAGACATCCCTATAGGTGTCTTAAATGATGTTCGGTATGCCCACAAGGCATCCGATAAGCGGAGAGACCAGTCCTTTCTTGATGGGTTGACAGTTTTCTCCAGAATAGACTTTATCTCTCTGTTGGAGACTTCCACTTGGCCACTCGTTTGTGGGTGGTATGGAGTAGCAACCTTGTGAGTAACTACATATTTCTTCATTAAAAACCCAAAAATTTTATTACAAAAATGTGTACCCCCATCACTGATGATAGCTTTGGGGACACCAAAATGAGAGAAAATGTTTTCTTTAATAAATTTTACGACAGTCTTATGGTCATTTGAGCGACATGCGAGTGCCTCAATCCATTTGGACACATAGTCTACAACGACTAAAATGTATAGAAAACCTTAAGAAATAGGGAAAGGTCCCATAAAATCAATGCCCCAAACATCAAAAATTTCCACAATCAAGATAGGATTTAGGGGCATCATATTTCGTTTGGTAATTCGACCTAAGTCGACAACGAATGCAAGCTATGCAATGTTAGGTGTGCATCGCGAAAAAGGGTAGGCCAGTAAAAACCACATTGTAATACCTTGGCCACAGTTTTCTTTCCACTGAAATGACCTCCGCAAGATTGTTCATAGCAAAAGGATAATACGTCAGTGTGCTCCCCAAATGAATGCAAAACACGAATGAGTTGGTCAGAACAATACTTAAAGAGGTAGGGGTCATCCCAAAAATAATATTTTATAGTCTATAAGAACTTTTTATGATCAGGACGTGACCAAGTGGAAGGAACTTCCTCAGTAACTAGGTAGTTAATGATATCCGCGTAACATGAAGATGAGAAAATATAGTACAAATATTCATCTGGGAAGAAATCACAGATGGCTTCAGAATCACTATTAATGTCACCAACCAGCCTTGATAAATGGTCGGCCACGACATTTTCGGTTCCTTTCTTGTCTTTGATTTCCAAGGTGAATTCTTGCAAGAGAAGGATCCAGCGGAACAATCGTTATTTTCGTCCCTTTTTCGAAAGTAAGTACCGGTCGCGGCATGGTCGGGTATATAACGATGGTGGATGTTCCAACTAGGTAAGGGCAAAACTTATCCAAGGCATAGACAACAGCTAGGAACTCTTTCTCAGTTGTTATGTAATTACATTGAGTGTCATTAAGAGTTTTACTAGCGTAGTAATGACAATGGGTTTGTCATCACGTCGTTGGCCTAGTATGGCGCCAATAGCAAAGTCGCTAGCGTCACGCATTAGTTCAAATGGTTTAGACCAATCAGGGGGTTGAATGATAGGAGCGGTAGTCAGAGCGGTTTTTTGAGCATCGAAAGCTTGTTTGCAATTGAAATTGAAGTCGAATACTGTATCCTTAAGCAGGAGATTGGTTAAAGGTCGAGCAACTTTAGAAAAATTCTGAATGAATCTCTTGTAAAACCCAGCGTGGACTAAAAAGGCACGGATATTACGAACTGTACGTGGGAAAGGTAGCGAAGCAATTTTAACAATTTTAGCTTTATCAACCTCTATCCCGTCTTTTGAAACAATATGACCTAGAACAAGTCCTTTGGTAACTATGGAATGACACTTCTCCCAATTGAGTACCAGATTTTTTCTTCGCAATCGCGTTAATACTTTAGAAAGGTTGGATTGGCAATTGTCAAAGAAATTTCCGTAAATGGAAAAGTCGTCCATGAAGACTTCCATATAACGTTCCACCATATCACTGAAAATGTGAAGCATGCAGCGTCGAAAGGTGCCTGGGGCATTACAAAAACCAAAAGGCATTCGTCTATATACAAAGGTTCCAAAAGGACATGTGAAAGTTGTCTTTTCTTGATCGGCGGGATCGATGACAATTTGGAAGTATCCGGAATAGGCATCAAGAAAACAGTAGTAAGCATGACCGGCTAAACGTTCTAGCATCTGGTCAATGAATGGAAGAGGGAAGTGATCTTTACGTGTTCTAGCATTAAGTTTGTGATAGTCAATGCAAATTCTCCATTTTAATGGAATGCAAGTGGAGATGCACTCACCATTTTCATTTTGCACAACTTGAATGCCGGACTTTTTGGGAACAACGTGGACAGGACTAACCCAATCACTATCAGAGATAGGGTATATGATACCCACATCAAGTAAACGTAAAACTTCCTCTCTCACCACTTCCTTCCTGGCGGGATTAAAGCGGCGTTGTGGTTCTCGCGATGTCTTTGTGCCGTCATTGAGATGTATGCGATGCATGCATATGCTAGGGTCTATTCCCTTGATATCATCTAAGGACCATCCGATAGCGGAGCTGTGTTCATGAATGACATGAATCAAACGTGCCTCTTCGTCGGTAGTTAAGTGAGCAAAAATTATTATTGGGTGGCTACCATCGAGATCGAGATGCACGTACTTCAAATCAGAGGGTAAAGGTTTTAAATCCGGAGTTGGAGGATTGGGGATCAAGGATTCGTGAGGGATCATCTCTTCAATGGAAAAGAGTGAATCCAGTTCTTCTGAATCAGTTTGCAACGCAGCAGTAGGATCAAATAGTGGTACCGGCTCTAAGAATGCGTGGACATCCTTTATTTACGAGTCATCGTCAAACTCAGGATTATCAAAAGAAAGAAATTAGGGTATCTCGTCTGGGGGAAAAGAGTTTGTGAAATAATCATGTTCCAAACTAATCTCGCCCTCCATTATAGGATCGGGAAATTGTTTCATTAATTTGAATACGTTGAGTTCGACAAAAGGTTCCCGAAAGACAATGTCATTGAACCGTCCCGACAATTTATGAGAGCATTAGCAGTTGCAAGAAAAGGACGTCCCAAGATGATAGGAATGGAGTCACAGGCCATTTCAGTATCTAGAATGACAAAATCAACTGGGTAGTAAAAATATTGGACCTTGACTATGACGTTCTCTATTATGCCCTTTGGGTACTTAATGGAGCGATCCGCGAGTTGCAGTGTCATATTGGTAGATTTTAATTCATGAAGACCTAACTGCTTAAATAAGTAGTAGGGAAGTAGGTTAACACTGACACCTAGGTCTAAAAGTGCGGTAGCGGTATACTTGTCAACCCAACGCATGGTACAGTTAATTCGACACGGTCCTATACTTTACCACACCATTGGTAGTGGTAATCGAGGGAAACTGCTTAGTAAGGAACGCTTGTTGAGGAAGATTAGTACGTCGTTTGGTGATGCACATGTCCTTCAAAAACTTGGCATGCTTGGATAAATGCTTAAGCGCATCTAGGAAAGGTAAGTTTATGGTCAAATTTTTGAAGGTTTCACGGATCTCATCGAAATGTTCGTCACGTTTGTTCTTTACCAAACGGGCAGGGAACGGAGCTTTTGGGCGGAAATCACGCATAAGGATCAGAGGCGTCTTTCCCTAGGGACGTAGGTGTAGAATTGGAAGCCACAACTTCGTCCATTATAGGTTGCGAGGTAGGAGTTGGAAGGACGTCAGCCGTGGTTTCCATCGATTCCTCGTCTAACATATGTATTTTATTGTCGATGGTTCGACCAGAACGAAGAGTGGTAATGACATTTACCTCACCCTGGCTTGGATTACTAGATCATGGTGCATTGTTGAGTTCAAAGGCAGTGTTTGTAGGCTTAGGGTTTGGAACTGCTTGGCCAGGGAACATGCCCTTTTGACTTTTATCCTGAGCTAACAGCTGAAGAAACTGTTGGATAGAAGCTAGGATTTGATTATGTTGATTCATGTATGTCAGAAAAGTTTTAGCTGTTTTATCGGCTGTGGATTGTACCAGCGGAGCAGCAGGAACTAGTTCACGGTTATTATTTACGGGTTGATTTTGGTAGCCGTATCCTTGATTAGCAGGAACAAGGTTGCGGTTGTTTTGGTACCCTATATTTGCATTGTTGGAAAAATTACTTTGCCCTTGCTAGAATTGCGGAGGATTTCCTTGACGATAGGAATTGTAGTTCGTGGGTGGTCGTACAGGAACGTTGTTGACACCCGGAGGAGCTTGTTGTTAGGTAGGGGGTGCCCAAGCTAAATTTGGATGTTGTCGCCAAGGTGCATTAGGGATGTTAAAAGCATAAGCCTCTTCAGAAGGTTGGGGAGGGCGCTAGTATACCGAAGGACAATAAGAATCGGCGTGCTCAGGACTTAAGCAAAGAGGACATGGGGAAGCGTTGGCAGCCATGACCTGTTTGGGTTTTTGATCATTTACTTGTACTGAAAGAGCATCGACCTATTTGTTTAGGGACTCGATTATAGTTTTTAATTCCGGATCGGGTTTGTCCTCGAACATAGACGTAACTTTGGTAGGAGTGTCTTTAGAAGATCCGGAAGAATCGATGTTTCCCCAATGGGTGCTTCGAAGCCCGTTTCTCAAGAAAATTGTATGCTTCCAAGAATACCTTTGTCCATGAAACAACCGCCGCTCATGATATCTAAGGTTTCCTTTTGATGGTCAGAGAGACCATTAAAGAATGAATGGACTAATACAGCGGTGTCGAGTTGATGATGGGGACATTCGAGAAGCAGATCAGTAAATCTGCTCCATGCTTTCGAAAAGGATTCCTGGGGGTGCTGGCGAAAGAATTGAATCTTTGGAAGCATTTCTGTAGTTTTCTTCTGAGTATAGAACTTTATCATGAATGCTTATACGAGTTTGGCCCATGTGTCAATGGATTGCGGCGGTTCGCCTGTGAGCCAAACTGAAACTTAATCAGCTAAGGTGAAGGGAAATAACCTAAGCAAGACTTGTTCGTTGGTAACAGTCGGATGGCGGAAAGTGGTGACTACTTGTTGCATCCGACGAAGGTGATTGTACGGTTTTTCATGGTCTAGACCATGGTAAACAAGTAACAAACCAAAAATGTTTGGCGGAATTCGAAAATCACCTACATCGAGTTTAATGTAGGAAGCAGGTCCTTCTTGTAAGGCAGTATAGAAATTCGAAAGGGGTTTCTCGACTGTGGGATTTTCCTGGGCCATAATTAAGGGAGATGATGGCAACGGAGATGTTTGATGAGGTTGGTTTACAGAGGAGGAACTATGTCTAGGAGATAGCATAAGCAGTTATTTATTGTATTTCCGACGACGATATATAAGTTCTAATTTCTTATGTTTACCAGACCGTAGTCTCATACAAATATAAATTTTAATTTAAGGCTCATAAGGAACGAATTATGACTGGAGGTTTTAGAATTAAGGAAAGAGGGAGGTGAAGCACGTCTTCCTGAGCTATTGGTAACTTGAGCATGTAAGCTAGGATAACGTGTGAATATTCCAATAGCCAGGTCACCTGAGAGAATTGAGGGAGGTTGTTCATGCTAGCACGTTCCTTAATTAGGCAACCTCAATTTTTTTCAAGTTTCCTAGGCACTGATGGAATAGGATGATGATTTATGAAGGTGTATTATGCGGGGTACTATTAAGATGATTATGATGAAATTTTAATTATTAGGATTTTTTATTTTATTTTCTTTTCTTTTTAGTTTACGTAATTAATGTATTATGGAGACGTGATTACGAAACATGCAATTAAAAACGATAGATGTCAAAATAGAAACTAAACATACAATTAACGCATGCTAGTTTTACACAGGAAGTTTACATATGCAAATCTATGTGAATAGAAATGTGTCCTACGCATGCAATAATCTATAGCTATTGATACGTGCAACTTAAATGTGAGCTAGGGGAATGTCGAGAACGAACTCATACAAATGAATACTGCGTATGTGAATTGATGTAACATACACATACAAAAATATTCTAAGCAGGTGGTCTGAAACTACACATACATCCAAATATATTCGAATCATATTAATCGTGTTAACGTGAAGATATAATGACGAACCACATTTATATGCAAAAAGTTCTTATGCCAACACACAAACATGCAAGGTAAAACAGGTTATAGTAACAACCAAATAATATCCTCGACAAAGTTTGAGGAGTTTAAAAATTTGAAACCTAGCGTCCCGCGATTCCTCTTACATGATCGAACTAACTCCCGAGCTTGTGAACTTACTGGAAAAACAGGACCAGAGAGTCCAAAAGAGTACTGAAAAGGAAAGTGGCCTGTACCTGAAAACCGGAGTGTTGATACTCCAAGTAAGTCTCGCGCGCTACTAATTTAGTCTCGTCCGAGACTCTTTTGTCTGTTCAGTACTTCAAGTTCCTACGGAATACTTAGACTGTGATAATGAAAATAAACAAGACTTGGTTCATAGATATTTGTTAGTTGAAAAAGTTAGGGCAAACAGTTACGTAACACGTTAGTATCGTAAAAGAAATGGAAATTAAAAATGAAGAGGTAGGGGAGGGGGTTTTACGTGATGTGTTCCAGTTATTACGTTAAGTCCAAAGTCCTTCGGCGTGCAGTGGCGCCATTTGATTAAAAACAGCTAATTGTACGTTTATTGGTTTTCTTGATTAAGTCCGAGGTCCACAGTCCGAAGTCTGAAGTCCGAAGACCAAAGTCCAAAGTCTAAAGTCCAAAGTCCGTTTAGTCGTCCGTTTTAGTCAAGTTACCTTACTCACGTGGGTTTGGTAGGATAGGTCGAGTAAGGGATCGTCCAAACCTTAGGGCTCGGAAAAGGTTCACAGCTGGAATTACAACTTTTGGTGAGTAAGATTTTAGGTTTTTTAGTTGGTTTTAATTAAATTAACGGTAATGCAAATAATGTAACTTACTACAGTGATTTTGATGTAGGTAAACAAAGATAGAGAAACAGGAAGAGGGTTAATCATACTCATGTAAGAATCATTTTTCAACAGTTTATATTAACATATCACTACATCTCTAATTCGTCTTGTGTTTGGAGACGACGTCGAGTATTGATCCCTAGCGCATGCCCACATCTCTTAGCCGCATCACACTAGCATAAGGAATTGAACTAATATTTCATCTCTGGAATATCATTTCAGCTCCTGGCTCGATTCCATATCAGCTGGAAAAATTGGAGAGTTGTCTGACACCATAGAGTTGCGCGCGAGACATTTTGGGTCGCGCATGGGACTGATTCGGGGCATCAGCACTCCAAATTTGTACAATCTCAGTCATTTTGGGACCGGATGTCTACTCTATGCCTAATTCCTAAGCAGTGATTCTAGAATATTAAAGAGTCAATCCGGATTCTCACACGAGCAGCATAACCCTCCCCCTGAGGGGGGGGGGGAGGAATTAACTCATGGTCATTGAAGGAATAATAAAACTTGCTGTATACATTAAGTAAATAAATGCAGGACAGGAATTAAACTAGAAAAGAAATGACTGTTATTAAGGGTAATCTCTTGTGAAGCCTTTAATTGGGTTTCATCTGTTTGCTAATTGAGACATTCAAAACTTTGAATAACAAAGTTTTGTCTCCATGTGAATTAATTTGATCCAAAGTTTTGTTACGAAACAAAACTTTCATTTAATGTTTTGTCCTTTTGTGTTTTGTCTTTTAGCCAATTTCAATTCAAACCACCTGCTTTGAATTGGTACGTGTCTTCTCCTATTGCAAGGTGGCACCAAATTAAGATCATCACTTGCCACCTGCCTATGCGGACTCGTCATGCCTTTTGGGCCCGCAGAGTGGGTCCTCTTAGTGTGTCAAGTGGCGGCGCCGATTTTGGCGTTTTTACGACTTTCTGTCTTTACGTAGAGTTCGTTGCCCGGGTCACTATGGCAGTTTCACTAGCCAACGTCGGCATCCAGATTTATCAGATGTGAGCTTCGGAAGTTTGCTGCTTCTTTATATGTAGACCCGTTCTTCACTGGTTTTGTTCTTTTGGAAACTTCGGCTCTAGTCAGGCTTTGTTGGGCTTCACTGGGGTTGAGTGGGAAACTTCAAATATTCCAGTATTCCCGTACTTCGATGCATGTTTTATCATTATATTCATGTTAACTGTGGAAACCTGCAAAAGTACGAAAATATAATTATTACATGATTATTAAACACATAATCGACTAAAATGTTATGTCTCTCGAGGTTTAATATTACAGTTTTGGGTGCTTATCAATGGTCATAGGATTTTTCTGGATGTGAATGGTAGTCGTAAGGAGTTGACTACAGCAGTGTTGGCTGAGGTTGCTGGCATTGAGGAATGAGACATCGTGATCACCATGCAGGAATCTCAGCTCGGAGGTATAGGTCCACTGATGACAAAGACAATATTGGAGGGACGTTACAATTCTGGGTCGCATTATGTTCGACAGATGTCTCTGAGAAGAAACCAACTGGTAGTGGCTCAGTGGGTTGGAAGGAATGTTATTTCCACCACGAAAGCCAGTGACATCATCTTGAGTTGTCTGCACATTCTCTGGACCCTTCAAAACAGAAGGAATGGGTTTTGCATCCTTGAATTTTTATTGAATGAGATTATAACAGTTGGTCAAACTACCACAGCTTTCCCTGCATTGATTACAAAGATTATGTTAGTTTGGGGATGTGTGCCGGAGTCTGTTAGGGTTAAGTTGAAGTTGCATGATAATACACATATTTATAAGGAGTGTATTCAGAAGGAGTGGAATTTGCCTGAGGTTTTAGCTGGTGAGATGGAATCAGATGAGGAAGAGGAGGAAGATACAACTTGTTTTGATATAGGAGCTTTGGAAAGGGCTACTACAGATATAGCCCATGTCTCATTACTTCATCATGGCCTGCGAACTCTCCATAACCAGCATGAGACGATTCGTATAGGCCAACATTCTCTTAGTGACCTCAGTAAGGCTATCCAGACTAGGCAAAGTAATATCCCACGTAACCAGACTAACATTCAGAACAATATTCAGTTGCTCGGTTATAGTCACTAGGATCTCCAGGCTAACATGGAGACTCTCGTTTATAATAATAATGAGCGTTGGGAAGCCATGGATATTTTAATGGAGCAACAACGCACGTTTCAAGAAGAAGTTCTACAACGCCTGCCACCTAATGATGGTTATTCTTCTACTGACTCTGGAGGCGTGAGGGTCATCGACCCAGGATGGATGGCTCCCCTTTTTAGGTTAAGCGGCATTATTTAATTAGTTACCTAGGTCGTCCACTTTAGTTCAAATATCCTAAGTCGTTCGCTTTAGTTATTCAATTGATGACATATAACTAATTTGATAAACGTAAAAAATCACAATACTAGATCTCTCTAACTTATTCTTACGTTACCAATTATTTACTTCCTACTCTCACAAGTATATTCATGCAATATATAGAGTACGAAATCATTCCACTTTTAACTCTCTAAACTTAAACGAATTAAACTAATCAAACACAAGAAAAAAATAGTGAGAGCAATATTTATGGATGTGAATTTATACTATGAAACTAAATATATGAATTTAACTTATACTAATTTAATTAAAGCAATTGAATAAAATATGGAGAAGAATAGAGAGAGATTGAAATCCACTTTTTAATTTCTTAACATGCTAGCATAGATTTGTATAGAAAACCCTAGTCTAGATATTCTCACACAAGGTTAAAATATAAAGACTAGACCTTTAATGATCCCTAATTACTTTATACTATCTCTACTCATAAACTAATTAGCATGAGAGAAAGCTTGTTCCCATTCTCATGGCAAACTCAATATTATCTAGTTTAGGTTAAACTCTTCTTATCTCTAAGTCAAGAAAAACCTAAACTTGAAACCCTAAACAACAAATCTATACTAACAAATCAAGTCCTATCAAACCTTCATTCAAACTCCCTTTAATGGGAGTTTAGCTTTGGTTCATGGGACTATCATAAATAAAAGAATGAGAAGAAGACATAATAGAAAGAGAAGCAATTGAATTGAATAATAATAATAACTTGAAGGTATTTTAATGGAGGTTTTATGGAGGCTACAATTATAAACCATAATTACTTAAACTATATTAAACTAAAGAAAGGGGAGAAAGAGAGAGAACCCTAATTTACAACTAAACAAAAGAGGGGAGTAGCCAAGTTTTGTTTAGCCTTAACTCTCTTTATATAGGAGAGGGTTAGGTTTACAATTTCATGCATGGGATTTGGAGCTGTGTTTTGGGCCATTAAATCAAGCCCAAAACCTAATTACTTAAGTCCAAAAAGGGTTTCTCTGTGGGAATTTACTGCAATACCCGTTTCGTCCACTTTTACTACTCTGATTGGGTCATAGCTTAAACCATTAGAAAGCTCTTTCAGAGTTAGTCGTTTTGACATATAATAAGCCCAATTCCGAGGTTTATGTCCAAAGATATGGCCTGTGGAAGTTCTATTGACTTTTATGCTCTTTTTCTACCTGCATAGACTTTGACTTTTAAGCTTTTACTAGGCTTTAAAAAAGTTTTCTCTCTTTGAAACTTGGGCTTTAATCATATAATTTCTCTAGCAAGCAATTTGACTCATTTCTCTTGCAAAAGTGACATATTTCTTCACATAATTGATTCCAAGACCTGAAATACACAAAAACACGTAAACATTACTAACTCTTATTTATTATAAACATAATTAGCTTAAATATAATACTGTTAAGTGGTTGAAACTAAAGTTTTGGGCTCTTATCAAACCACCCCCAAATAGCATTTTGTTTGGCCTCAAGCAAATATGTGAAATTAAAATAAGTGGGCAAAAATGTATTCCTAACTACTATTGTTTCGCTGAGTGCGACTGCATTGACCATATGCAATAAGGCCTTGAACCACTAAGAATTCCCTAGTGGATGAGTTATACCCTCATGAGAGTTTTCTAGAGAAGGTACTTACAAACTTCATTGATACTACAATGACTAAAAAATAAAAGTAATTGTCCCCTAATTTATCTCAGATATCTATACATCTAACTAGCATTTAAACAAGGATCACTCTAACTCCTAAATTAATACATGCATAATAATCAAATCATCTTAAGATAAACAACTATACAATGAACTATGATATGAAATGCAGTGGCAGGTCTTTTTAGGAAACTTTTGGGTAGCATGCCTAAGTAGGTTCTCACAAGGAATGTGTCAAGACACATAACGTAAATTCTGATTTTTCCACTCAAGTTTGCTAACTCCAGTGTGCAGTGGGCACACGTTTCCTCACAATCTCAATGACATTCCCAGGAAGCCAAGGTCGATCAAACACATCTACCACTTACTATCATACCAACCTATTCCTAATTGAGCTAGATGTCTTTATTAGGTGATACGGGGAGTAGATGTTGGTTAAAGAAGGAAGGAAATGGATATTCAAAATGACAAATCTGATAAAATAGGGTTTTCATATTATGTAACTAGAGAAAACCTCGTTCTTCTTTTAGCTTCAACACTTTGTTTCCATCCTTAGCCTTTTTATTTTAGCTTTTTGACTCATTTTATTCTGTTTTTTGGAGTTTTTAATTTTATTTTTAATTTTATTTTATTTTTCTTTTCTTTTCTTTGGATGGAAACTTTCTTTTCTTTTTCTTTTCTAAAGCAACTAACTAATTTTTGTTTACACAGGTTTTTCTCTTCTATTTTCTTCACTCATCTTATTTCTCAGACTTATCCAGATAGCTAGGTAGGATGATTTTATTTTTTATTTTGTTTTATTGGGTAAATGATTTGTGGTTTGTGGAAGGGTTAATGAAAAGCTCAGTGAGGTGACTAGCGGATAATAAATTTCATATAAGTGTGAATTTTTGGCTATATCGATCCAAAGAGTAAATTCTCGCTTAGGATATAGTATGGTGATCAAGCAAGTGGATGTTTGATTTCTCTACTCATAATTGACTTCTCCCTTGTGTCATCACTCAGATATTAATTCATATGGGCTTTTTGGCTAGATGTTCACATGATATGTATTAAGTACTCTAACCTAAGTCTCCAAAAAATATTGCCAAATACAATCATAGATGCTCTTGCAAGATGTTCATGAAAAGATCGATGCAATAACTATTACCTATATATTAATCTAAGTTTTAAAAATTAAATCCTAATTCAAGTACTACGTGAGATTTCTAGACTAATATCATCATGAAAAAGGGAACAATACCATTATCTCAAAGTGCATAGCATAAACTATATGTATATGTATATGTAAACTATATATATATACATATACTATATATATGTAAACTATATATATATATATATATATAAAAATTTATAAGACAAATAATATGTAATATACAACCTAATATTTGCTTACATATTTACAACGTGTTTCTATACCAACCCCAAACAGAATCATGATTTTTCTCCAAAGTATGTAATGAAAATAATGGATAGAGAGAACACCACACTAACTTAACACTAACTTAACATGTATTGAATCATTGAGAGAATGAGATAGAGAGAATTCTTATTCATTGAGGTAAATCTGAATGGGAGGAGGTTACCTTTATATATAACTAGGTAACCTCCTTTCTAAGATAAATGATTAACAGGATAAACAGTAAGATAGAGGATGATCAGGATAAACACCAAGATAGAAGATTAAGGATAAATACCAAGATAGAGGATTATCAGGATAACACATATCAATGGTGGGCATCTATATAAGCCCACATATTTCATAACACTCCCCCTTGAATGTCCACCATTCTTATGGAAATTTTGGTGGATGCATCTTTTGTAGCATTCTTCTGGATGCTCTATAACTATCCAATAGCAGTTGCCTCATTAAAAGCTTGCTAAGGAAAACCTAGTGGAAAAAACCAAAGCGAAGGGAAAAAGAGTACAACATTACTCAGAATCATTGTGACTTGCTTTATACTACCTCATTAAAACCTTTACTAGGAAAACCCAATGAGATAAAACCTAGATAAGGGAAAAGAGTACAGTGCATATGTCCTGGGATACATTCTTCAGGATGTTCCCCCTGATAAAGACAAGTCTTTATATGGCTTGGTGGTGAACTCTGCACATGCCGATCCCATATACAAGCTTTTGAAATGTATGCTTCGGTAGTGATTTAGTGAAGAGATCAGCAAGGTTGTCACTAGAACGAACTTGCTCGACCTTAATCTGCTTCTTCTTCTGATGCTGATGAGTGTAAAAGAATTTTGGCGTAATGTGTTTTGTCATGTCTCCTTTTATAAATCCTTCTTGAATATGGGCTATACAAGCTGCATTATCCTCATAAATAATGCTGGGAACACCTGTTATAGAAGGTAATTGACAAGAACTACTAATATGCCTAATTAATAACCTTAGCCATACACATTCACGACTAGCTTCATGAAGAGCTAAAATTTTAGAGTGGTCAGAGGAAGTTGCCACTAAAGTTTGTTTAGTGCAATGCCAACAAATGGCAGCATTACCACTAAGAAATACATACCTGTTTAGGAGTGACCCTTCTGAGGGTCAAATAGATAACCAAAGACTGCATAGCTAACTAGATCATAGTCATTAGTGGAACCATAAGAATAAAATAGTTTCATACAATTTATTCCATAAAAATATCTCAATATGTGTTTGACATCATTCTAGTGTCTAAGTGTATGTGCACAATTATATCTTGATAAGAAACTAATAGAAAATGTAATGTATGATCTTGTGCACGTATTGTGCTAGATACATAAATGCTTCAATATCACTCAAGTAGAGTATTTTTAAGACCAAGAACTTCCTCATGTTATTCCTTTAGTCGAAATGGATCCTTATCCAAATCAAAGTTCCGCACAACCATGTGCTTTGTCCATTTCATTTCAAAAATCTATAGTCAGCAGTTTTCTCCAATTCCTTAGGAGTTCCAATCAAGTTTATACCAACCAAACTTGCTGCTACTATATTGAATCCAACCTCGGATTTTACTATAGGTCCACACCACATTTTTCAAAGAGTTTAATTATGCTTGAATAGCAAATTCCAGATTGGTCAATCTTTCCTTTGTCGACAAAATACGTGGTTCATTTATTTTTCATCATTGTCCTTTGATGTTCCAATAGCTATACCATAGCTAAATATGTCATCTATGACAAGTGCTTTCCTATCCCACAATTCACCTGAACATGCATGGAATATTGAGATCGATCTCTTCATTTTCAGGTACATGTGCCTCTCCATGGGCAACCATATATAGGCATTTCAGTGAATTTGAATATTTGCACATTTTCATTATTTGTTTATGGAGCTCCAACCATTAACTGGCTATTATTTGGACAAGATGGTTCCTCAGTTCTCCTCTCCTAGGAGCACGCTCTTTGGATCATATAGGTTTACCACACTTTTAGCGTATAGTAGATTCATTTGCCGCCATGTTTGGACCCCGTCCAAATGGAACATCAATTCTGGCTGGCACATTCATGGTTACTTTTACCATATCATTAAATGCTTAGGCATTTTCTCTTCAACCACTTGCAAGTGTATCATTCTCCTTATCTCATATAGTCACATTCATTATTTGGATCCTTAATGAGATAGAGGACGTGATCCAAGTTGCTTCACGTCATTCCTTAGAGCAACCATTGCTCTTCTCCCCCTAACGACGGGAATATTGTCTCAGTAAATTGACAATTATGTAATACAGACTGTCTAAGTGAGCTTCTTACTCCCAATGTTAGATATGATACATAATATCTTTCTCATTTATGGGTATAGTCTACCGGACACATATCCATAATACTTTTCTTAATTTATATATCCATACATTTTAACATAAAGCAAAAAAATTTTTAAAGATTGATACTAGCACAAGTATATTAAGAAAAATAAAACTTGAGATTCATAATAAGGAAATTCAAAATATTAACGACAATCCTGGCCTAGACTGTCCATGAAGAAAACACAATATTAATGGTAAACGTTCCATGAATTGGTAATAAAAATATAATTAACTGAATAAATCATTCCAAGGATGAAAGTTTGCTCATCAAACTTTCCCATTACATTTGGTAGTATGACCATCTTCTGGTGATCATACCTATCCTTCAGGGATTTCCAAAGACCTGCTGGGTTTTCCTCTGTTAGGTACTCATTCTTTAAGTCGTCATGAATATGATGACGGAGGAATATGAGAGTTGTGGCCTTTTCCTCTGGGCTCATTTTGTTTCCTTCTTTAATAGCATCACCAAGTTTTTTTAGATTGTAAATGGATCTTGGTAGCCAACTGCCATGATAAATAATTGTCGCCTCTAATTGAAAGAGCTTGAAAATCGAGTTTAGTAAGGGTTGACATCTTTCAAGTAATTGTAACAAATTAAACATACATGGACTTAAACATAAATGATTTTTAGAATTGTAAGTCCTTATTTATGTTAGAACTTCAAGTTCTTGAAAACAAAATAGCTATAAAAACGAATTGGGCCTACATAAATGACCACTGTAATGGGCTAAAATCGGACCAATCCTTATGGGTTGGACCTGACCAAGTCGATATAGTCAACCAAACGATCTTGGAACTTCAAGTTCCTAAAAATTGAATCTTTGGAACTTCAGGTTCTTAAAAAAAAATAGATCTTGGAACTTCAGGTTCCTAAAAATTCGACCTTAGAACTTCTGGTTCCTAAAAATTAGATCTTGGAACGTCAGGTTCCTAAAAATAATAGATTTAGAACTTCAAGTTCCTAAAAAAAATAGATTTTGGAACTTCGGGTTCCTAACAATTTAATTCTTGGAACTTCAGGTTCATAAAAAAATCGATCTTGGAACATTGGGTTCCAAATATATCGTAGAACTTTAGGGTCTACTTCATTACGCAATAGTATACATCAAAAAAACAAAATGAAAAGAAAAAAAAATCCTTAAATTAAAAACCTTAGCATGTAATTCTATGTTTTAATCTATCTCACAATATAAAACAAAGAATTGCATAGATTTGGTAAGGAATACGATACCTATCCAATTGAAAAATCAAATTACTACGTTTCGCTATTCGACGAGAAATTGGCCCATAAAGAACTGTAAAGCTGAATCAGCTCTGAACGAATTAGGCTCCAAGCCATACACCGTTGGAAACATCTCTAAGCTAGCTTTCTAATGCAATAAGCGGATTGCAAAACCGAACACCGAGTAGAAAGTTACAACTGTTTTCGTCAGAAGTGTCTTTCTATTCCGAATTTCGAACTGTTTTTCTTTTCCGGTAATCTGTGAACCTCGAGCTCGGACGTTGCTCACATGCAGGTGAAACCAATTGAGAGAGTTACAAAACAAATAATCATATCATCAAATAAAATAGACAGATTCTAACCTGAGACTCGCAAATGCAATTAGGAAGGAGCCAGGTCAAACCGCTATAACACAACTTCATAGACAAAACACAAAAAGTATAGCAACAAAGTAACACCAAAGAAGAGGGGCACAAGAATTCCAGAAAATGATTGACATAACACACAATGACAACATACTTGAAAACGGAACTAAGCATCTACATCATATCTAGTGTGACAAGATCATAATGGCAAACTGATGTGAATATAAAGAAACCACTCGAGAAATGATCAACATACAAAAAAATTAGTACAACAACAAGAAATTCATTTCAATCCAATTGAATAAAACTTACACCATAGATCAACATACAAATACACAATCATATTCCCTGTTAAGTAGGTACAGAAAAACACCGTATGTTGCTTTTTCACAACCTAGTTTAAAAATGATTATATATATAACAAAATAATGGAGACACAAGTAAAGACAGATGCATCCCCAATTTGCTACAACTGAATATAAGTAGGACACGAGCAAAGCACCCTATTCTACAGAAAAAAAACTTTGACGAATCACAAAATAACCATCAAGACAGATGTAAAGAGGCTATATGCAAGATGGATGAGATATCATACAGTAAAATAACAAACAATATTGAACCTGTTATGAAATAGATGGAACAGACATATACCGATACACATGATGCAATAACGTACCTTTTAATCGCTTAACCCCAAAACAAAACCGATAAACAAACCTTAACCTTTCTTTGTATTCAACTTTGAAACATGCTCAACTTTAATCCAAAGCTAGAGACTATCGTGCTGATAACGTGTTAGAATTAAACTGACTTAGAGAGAACACCACACTAACTTAACATGTATTGAATCATTGAGAGAACGAGATAGAGAGAATTCTTATTCATTGAGGTAAATCTGAATGGGAGGAGGTTACCTTTATATACAACTAGGTAACCTCCTTTCTAAGATAAAGGATTAACAGGATAAACACCAAGATAGAAGATTAAGGATAAATACCAAGATAAAGGATTGTCATGATAAACACATATCAATAGTGGGCATCCATATAAGCCCACGTATTTCATAACATATATATATAAAAGACAAATAATATGTAATATACAACCTAATATGTGCTTAAACATTTACAACGTGTTTCTATACTACCCCCAAACAGAATCATGCTTTGTCCCCAAAGTATGGAAAGAAAATAATGGATAGAGAGTACCATAGAAATGTGCTTGTAAATGGGAGCACCTGAAAAAGAAGGTTAATCTATACTACTATAAAGAAATAAAAACATACGTAACTCCTATATGAGTTCCAGCCGTTATAGGGATAACATGAAATAATAAATAGCACTTGGGACATAAGCGGACTCTAACAAAAATAATACAATACAATACGTTCACAAATCAAGCATGCACCTATCGTGGCTCATATCGGATTAGCTTCTGAAATTCCGTTAAATAGTGAATTTCACGAAATTAAGGTACCTAATTACATTATGAATCCCAATAAAATCAACAAGGCCTATGGATTCTATATTTCGATATTTATATATGCAATTTTAATACGTGAATGTACAATGTGCTAAAATTAAATATACCACCCCCAAACAATTTGGGAGAAGGGGGTTCATGAAATAATTCAATAGCACAATTAAATTATGTAACTAACTAATTTTTATCATTTTTATCATTTTATAAAGAAAAGTGCGTAATTTACATCCTAAAAGTGCATATTTTTTTGCAAATGTTTCTATACCACCCCCAAACAATCGAACGCTTTGTCCTCAAAGTGTAAAGAGATAAATAAAAAATTTACTATAAAAACGTGGCAAAAAATGGCAGTACCTGTAACAGAAATATTATAAAGAAGATATGATAACATGAAACACAATTAAACTGTTACGTACAAACTAACATGGACTCTACTAGAGTAAACATGACAAGCAAAGGGTGGCAAAAAGATTTGAAATAAAATACCAAAATACGCCACCCCCAAATAAAATTTGAAAACTCTTTTTAAGTTTGAAAAATTTTGTAGCCTATACTCTAGAAAGATGGTATGTTATAAAATATTATATGGGTCTTTTAAAGTCAGATACCCTAGACATAATTTATATATATATGTATTAACATGCAATTTACCATATATCAATAATCTAAATAATTGTGGATCTTTTCATAAATAGTTAACATGGAATGCACCATCAAACAGAATTAAGCACCAAGATTTCCTATGATGTGGCTTAGTGGAATGGGAGTGGATTTTGATGGATCTAGAACCTAATCTAGCATACAGTTTCGCCTTTTTCCTTTTACGAAAGGGATCTCAAGTGAATGAGCATGAGAAAATGGATGGTTTTGGAAAATGCGTGGGATGTGGATAAATTTTAGAAGGAAGGAATGGAAAAAAATAAAAAAGTGTCAGGTGGCTTGTCCTTGGGTATTACTTCTGTATCACAAAGGTTTAGAAAATCATGAAGCACAGGAGAAGCAAGAAGGTCAAGTACAAACTCAAGGTTCCTTTGAAAAGGTGGAAGGTGGGGAATATTGGTGATAGAAGGTGAATGAGTGACATGAGGATGTGAGGTGGGTGAATGGTGCTCAACTAGTGTTCTCAGTTCTAGATCATCAGAAGCATTAAGATATGCAAGACATTCCTTAATAGGTGGGTTAAAAGAATAAGTGGGATAGAGGTTGAAAAATTCTTCTTCTGTCATGGCATCGAGGGATGAATTGATGTCAATAGGAGGGGACTCGTGAGGTGGCTAAGAAGGGTTGCAATAGAGTCGAAGGAAATCTCCCTCGATTTCATATACGTCTAGGGAGTCAAAATTGTGATCTTTGTCTTCTTCCATAAGAGGGGTATCTCTACTAGTGTGGGATGAAAGCATCGACCGCACTAATGTGAGATACAAAACTCTCAATGGATTCCACTTCTCTTTCTACAGGAAAACCTACTTGTCCCTGTTTTTATCTAAACATTTTAACTTCCATAGAAAGATTTCCAAAAGAAAGAGTCATTAAGCCATCCCGACAATTGATTTAGGCATTGGCAGTTGCCAAGAAAGGACGCCCTAAGATGATGGAAATATAATCATGAGCAACTTCTGTGTCGAGAATAATGAAGTCGATTGGATAGTAAAAGTCTTGAACTTTAACGAGAATATTTTCAACTATGCCCTTGGGGTACTTAATAGAACGATTGACTAACTACAAAGTCATTTTGGTCGGTTGAAGTTTTGTTAGACCTAGTTGTTTATATAAATAAAAAGAGAGTAAGTTAACACTCGCCCCCAGGTCTAATAGAGCAGTTATTATGAAGTAATCTCCCAAGGTGCATTGGACAGTTGGATAACTAGGGTCCTTGTACTTAATAATTCTGTTATGTTCAGATAAAGAGGGATATTGTTCAGTTAAGAAGGTTTCGTTGGGTATGTTGGTTTTCCTCTTCTTAGTGCACAACTCTTTTAGAAACTTAGTGTGTCTAGGTAGACTTTTTATAGCATCTAGAAAAGGTTGGTTTATAGTCAGATTTTTAAACACTTTCCTAATCTCATCAAAATTCTCGTCCTTTTTAGACACAACTAGTCTCTGGGGATACAGTGGTTTATCTCAATATTTAGCATAAGGGTCAAAAGTATTATTAGTCATTGCTTTATCTTTAGCCGTTTTCCATCTAGGTGTCCATATTAGAACCTCTACAGGTGTAGGATCATCAATTTCTATGGTGGTATTTAGTAAGGTTTTACCTTTTGGTTGTGGTTGGACTGGAACTTCTATAGTTTTAGGGTCTTCAGTTTCTATGATAGTATTTGGTATGGTTTAATTTTCAACTTTCGTTTGCAGGAGAGTTCAGGCATAGTCACTTTATTATCAACTACTCTCCCTGAACAAAGGGTAGTGACTGCCTGTAGGTCCCTTTGGTTTATATCACCATTACAGTGAATATTGTTCACTTCGGAGGTGGTGTTTGTCGACTTAGGATTAGGCACTACTTGACCTTGAAGCACACCTGTTTGGTTATTATTTTGGTTAGGAGACATATCAATAACCTTTTGGCACAAAGACTACATCATTTGAAATGTTTGTTGCATAATTTGATTATGATTTTCCAACAAGTTCACTACTACTTCGTCTGTATATGGTTTGACTAGTGGAGTGGTCATAGGAGGAGTAAGTTAAATTAAGGCTTGTTGAGTGTTCATGTCTGGATGTTGATAGTTCTAGGTCATAGGCACTAAACCTTTGTTCTAGTCACCTAAGTTTCCTTGTCCTAGATGTTGGTTAAATTGGTGGAAGTTTGTAGTGGGCCTAACGTTTTGATTATTAAAACCTTGAGGTGTAGCTTGTTGTTGTGGATTATAATTAGTGTTTTGCCTCCATTGTGTGTTAGGTTTGTTATTAAAAGTGCATACATTTTCTGGTTATAGTGGTGGTTGTTCATAGATAAGAGGATAATAGAAGTTGGAATGCTCAAGACTAAAATAGACATTACAACTAGTAGAGTTTATGTTCATGACAGGAGTGGGTTATTGTTGAACAGAGATGGCATCTACCTTTGTAGTGATGGTATTAATAAGAGTTCTAAGCTCGAGATCAGGTTTAACCTCAAACATATTGGCAGTCTTAATTGTTGAAGAAGAAGGAGTGGAGCGGGAAGAGTCATTACCTCCCCAATTGTTGTTTCTCTTAGATTGATCTTCTAAGAATTTATAAGCCTCCAAGGCTCCTTTACTAAGAAAACTACCCCCATTCATGATATCTAGAACCTCCTTATGATGATGTGAAAGTCCCTTGAAGAAGGCACGAACAAGCTTGTCTTTCTCAAGATTATGATGCGGGTATTCAATGAGAAGATCAGTGAAACGATTCCAGGCCTCTAAAAAGGATTCATGAGGATTCTGGTGGAAAAATTGAATCTTTTGAAGCATTTCATCTGTCTTCAATGGTGGGTAAAATTGTTCCATGAACAATTGAACAAGTTTAGCCCATGAGTCCACAGAGTTTGGCATTTGGGCAGTTAACTAAGACGCCGCCTTGTCGGCTAGGGTGAATGGAAACACCCTAAGTTTAACTTGATCCAGACTTACGTTAGGATGATGGAATGTAGTGAGAACTTGTTCTATCCTACGCATGTGTTGATAAGGTTTCTCGTGGTCTAAACCATGGCAAATTGGTAACAAGTTAAATATATTCGGGCGAATTCAAAAATCCCCAACTGGGTCTGCAAGAACGATGCATGACTTAGGTCCATCGATCAGGGCTTTGTAAAAATTAGAGAGAGGAGTCTCTGTTTCTTTAGCCATTGTTGCAGGTGTGGAGTGTGATATTCTAGATAAGCGTGTGCGTTAATGTTTACGATATATAACGTTAGATGATTTTTCTTACCAGACCTTAATCTCATGCAAGGCCAAGTCTAATATGAAAGAACAAGAATAACAATCAAACAAGAGCCTGATTATACTAGAATTAAACTCCTTTGACAGAAAAAACAAGGAGTGAAAAAATGAGAACTTGAATGCCTCCTTGCTACGCCTATGAATAGCGTCTTTAATACGAATCTTAGTGTCCTATAGAAGCTTGGAATATTGAACCAGCAATTATTTCCAACGAAAATATGAATTGTAACTAACCTGTGAAAATCAAGCTTTCTTCAGAGGGGCACGGGCTCTCTCAAATATAAGGTAACTAGGGTGTGTGCACGCTGTAAAAGAAAACTGAAGAAAAATGTAAACTTAGGTTACTGGAGGTCAGGGCGCGTGCATGCTCAAATATAGGTATAATAGGGTGTGTGTGCGCTCTAAAAAATTTAAAATTTTTACAATAATTTGCTAAGACATCCAGTAAGTAGCCTGTAAATTTTAGAACAATTGGAGTTATGAAAGTCCATTACTGCCCTGCAAAGTTTATAAAACATAGTTTTCGGACACAATACAAACAACTGAATGATTAACCAAACAAAATAGTGCCACAAATCGCCAAACATTTACTGGAGACTCCTGACAGATCATGCGTGTTCCTGTAAAAATGTTAGAGCAATTGGAGTTCTACAAACCCTCCTTATTGGCTGTTGTTCAAGAAATTAAGTGTTGCAAACTGCAGAAACACACTAGAAACAATCCACTAGTTAGGTGGTCAAAACAAATAAAAAAACTCTTCAAATTTTTACTGCAAACTCCTAACTTATGATAAATACTCTTGTAAAAATGTTAGAATTTTTGGAACTGCCTAAGTAACCCTACTCGTCTATTTTTCCAAAAACGTATGGTATGAAAGTGGAAATACAGTAGTGTAATGATAGTAATAGTTCATTAGGTAAAACAACTAGGAAAAATCTGAAACAATTCCAATAAATTAGCAACATCTTAGATATTATGCCTGAAAAATATTAGAATTTTCAGAAATTTAAAAATACCTTTACTGTAGTAGTTTTCACTGTGAGTCCCGCAATCTTAAGGGAGCGCTCTGTGCAAGACAAAAGTGAGGGCGGGCGCGCTCTTAGTTTAAAATAGTGAATATCAAGTTTGAACAGTAATGAAAATATTAGAAACAAGAATGAAAAATTAAAGGGGTGGGTGGGTAGAGAATGGGGGATTGCCCCTTGAATTCAACCAATTGAATTATTGTCCTGAATGAGTTTAAGCCGGCAGTGGCACAATTTGATTAACCGTTAAAAACACAACTAGATTTATCTAACTTATTCTTACATTATCAATTATTTATTTTCTACTTTCACATGTATATTCATGCAATATATAGATTACGGAATCATTCCACTATTAACTCTCTAGAATTAAACGAATTCAACTAATTAAAACAAGGAAACAGTAGTGAGAGCAATATTTATGGATGTGAATTTATACTACAAAACTAAATATATGAATTTAACTTATACTAATTTAATTAATGTAATTGAACATGATTTGAATACAATATGGAGAAGAATAGAGAGAGATTGAAATCCACTTTTTAATTTCTTAACATGCTAGCATAGATTTGTATAGAAAACCCTAGTCTAGATATTCTCACACAAGGTCAAAATATTAAAACTAGACCTTTAATGATCCCTAATTATTTTATACTATCTCTAGTTATAAACTAAGTAACATGAGAGAAAGCTTATTCTCATTCTCATTGCAAACTCACTATTATCTAGTTTAGGTTAAACTCTTCTTATCTCTAAGTCAAGAAAAACCTAAACTTGAAACCTTAAACAACAAATCTATACTAACAAATCAAGTTCTCTCAAACCTTCATGCAAACTCCCTTTAATGGGAGTTTAGCTTTGATTCATTGGACTATCATAAATAAAAGAATGAGAAGAAGACATAATAGAAAAAGAAGCAATTCAATTGAATAATAATAATAATGACTTGAAGGTATTTTAATGAAGGTTTTATGGAGGCTATAATTATAAACCCTAATTACTTAAAATATATTAAACTAAAGAAAAGGGAGAGAGATAGCTAAATTATTCTAACTAATTAGGAGGAGAGAGAGAGAGAGAACCCTAATTTACAACTAAACTAAAGAGTGGGGTAGCCAAGTTTTGTTTAGTCTTAACCCTCTTTATATAGGAGAAGATTAGGTTTAGAATTTCATGCATGGGCTTTGAAGCTGTGTTTTTGGCCACTAAATCTACCTCAAAACCTAATTACTTGTCTAGAAAGGGTTTCTCTATGGGAATTTACTATAACACACTTTTTGTCCACTTTTGCCGATCTGATTGGGTTAAGTCATAGACCATTAGAAATCTCTTTCCGAGCCGGTCGTTTTGACATATAATAGGCCCAATTCTAAGGTCTGAGTCCAAAGATCTGGCCTGCGGAAGTTCTGTTGACTTTTATGCTCTTTTTCTACCTGCATTGACTTTGACTTTTCAGCTTTGACTAGGCTTTAAAAAGGTTTTTTCTCTTTGAAACTTAGGATTTAATCATATAATTTCTCTAGCAAGCAATTTAACTCATTTCTCTTGCAAAAGTGATGTATTTCTTCACATAATTGATTTCAAGACCTGAAATACACAAAAACACGTAAACATTACTAACTCTTATTTATTATAAACATAATTGGCCTAAATAAAATTCTATTAAGGGGTTGAAACTACATTTTTGGGTTCGTATCAAAACATAGAGCGTGCCGCTGCCGGGGATGGGGTGTTTAGTCTTTCCATTCTTGATCGCTCAGCTTCCTATTCTTGTTGTATCTACCATTTAGTCAAACTTTGATTTGGGTTGACACTATCTATGAATTTAGATTTCTTTTGATCACATAACTTATGTCATTCACGAATTTCGATGCATTTTCCATCTTCTTATATGTCAACCACTTTTAGATTTGAGTTTTTTATTGATCATTGGATTGTAATTTCTCTGATCATTTTCATTGCTCATTCGCAAAAATCGGACCGTTAACGAATTGGAAATTTTAGTTTTAAGTTATACAAGACATAGGATAGGATGGGTATTATAGATTTGTTTTGGGCTTGGGCCCGAAATTTTAAAACCCTATGCGGTCACGTGCCCTACACGTGACTTGCTATTTAAAAAACCCCACGTGTTTTCTTCTTTTTTTCTTCGCCTCCATACACAAGAACACCGCCTGAACCCAGAAAACCTTGAACACGCACGCCCTAATTTTCAGATCAACTTGAGCGTGCCCGCGCCCTAATATCCACACAACCCCAGTTCTAGTTTAAGCCGAGTGATTGGTTCACTTTTCCACACCGTACCTTCACCACAAATTCCAAATCCATATCTCAATGGCACCTAAAACCCCAACAATTCTTCCTGAACAAGTTTTTTCCAGTGCAAAGTTTGCACCCTTCTTCGATACCGAGATGCGTATTAGGAAGTGGGACGGGTTGTGGTATTCTACTGAGGATTTTTATCACACTGATTTGGTGCTGGATTTTTACAAGAAGAGGGAGATTAATGGTCGTAGGATTTTTCTAGATGTGAATGGTAGTCGTAAGGAGTTGACCACAATAGTGTTAGCTGGGGTTTTCTAGCATTGAGGAACGAGACATCATGATCACCATGCAAGAATCTCAGCTTGGGGGTATATGTCCGCTGATGACAGAGACAATATTAGAAGGATGTTACAATTCTGGGTTGCATTGTGTTCGACAAACATCTCCGAGAAGAAACTAACTGGTAGTGGCTCAGTGGGTTAGCTAGAATGTTATTGCCACCACGAAAGCTAGTGATATCAATTTGAGTTGTTTGCACATTCTCTTGACCCTTCAGAACAGAAGGTATGGGTTTTGCATCCTCAAATTTTTATTGAATGAGATTATAGCAGTTAGTCAAACTACCACAGCTTTCCCTGCATTGATTACAAATATTATGTTGTTTTAGTGTTATGTGCTAGAGTCTGTTAGGTTAAGTTGAAGTTTTTTTTTGCATGCAAGTAGGGATATATTATAAATAAATAAAAGAATATTACAACGAGGGTGATGATTTTTCATCCCTGGCTTTTAGAAGCCAAGTCATATAAAATGTGCTAAACTAAAAGATACACTGGGCCCATGACAGGCCTTATAGATCTCCAGAGTAAGGGTCCTGGGATTAAACTTAGACTCCCTTTGTTGTTGTCTGATCCATCTCAGAGATCTTAAATGCTTCAAAGAAGGGAGCTCAACGTAGTTCCCTCTGTTAGGACCAGCACTCCAAAGTTCACAATGCCCGCCCACCTGTTTTATCCGCACACTTATTATATAAAACATACCAACCAAACTTAGCAAAATCGGTAGTATGTCCTATAAGGGCTCTCTAAGTTTCTAATATAACAAGGTCTGGAAGAGCTCCATCGTCCCTCGCCTTGGTTCAGTGATGAACCTATCTTGGTAGTTGCATCGGCCCCAAAGTTCGCTTCTCGAAAGGTATGCATCATTCTCCAGCTGGTAAGTTGTTGCGTCGCTCTCAGCCACCGAGCTTTGAGAACCTGAGGTGCTTTGTCCGTGTTCAGGGCCAAGATCGCTGCTATAGAATCGCTTTCTAACCATAGTTGCTGCCATCCATTTACCACTGTCGTTTCCACTGCCATGACAAGCGCATAACATTCGGCGTGAAAATTAGTGGTAATCCCAAGCCCGAAGGCCCTGACCCCAACTAGCTGATTCATGTGGTCTCTGTAGATGACCCCAGCTCCTCCAATCCCTGGGTTTCGAAAAGAGGAGCCATCCATATTTGCTTTGACAACGCCATCGTCGGGTGGAATCCATTTGACTTCTTGTATCCTACTCCTCCTTGCTCTTCCCTAGAGATTAAAAGAGTGCAGCACTTCCAAGTCATTAGTAGTATTATACATGTACCCAGTGGCTATCTTACCCGAGGCTTTGGCACCTTTAGTAACTTTGTTCTTTATGTGGGCACTGTTCAACCTTGTTTCCTCGAAGTAAATTCTATTCCTCGTCTTCCAGATTTGGACCAAAAGGTGGACAGCAGCTGCATTCCAGAGTTCTTGTCTGGTAGGACTGAGCATCTTGGGGGCAGCCATGATGCCTTGAAGACTAAGGCTTGGGCATAGCTTGTGCACTCCATAAAGCCATGACCATAGCTCTTTCGTGACTTCGCATTCCCAAAGCATATGGCCAACCGATTCTTCTTCCTTTTTGCAGAGCCTGTATCGGGAAACCATGTGAACTCCTCATTTCTGTACCCGGTCATCAGTTGGCACCGTATTTTGAATAAGCTTCCAGGTCAAACAAGCAGTTCTAGGGTGCACATACTTATTCCAAATCCATCTGTGCCAGCCCACCACTTGCCTTTTTTTCCTAATGGAGTCAAAGGCAGTTTTGATGATGAAAATGGCCATCCAGAGCAGCGGTTTTCGTGATTCTAACGTCCTCGGCATCTCCAGTAGGCGGTGGCAAGGTGTTAAGATCTATTCCCGCTCGAGCGAAGACTTGGTGCACTTGGTTTGGAATGGTCCACTGCCCCTCGATAATAATGTCAGAGACTTTAGCTTTGAGGGCCCTCCAGTGAACCCCTTGGACTTTATCCGCTAAAACAACTCTAGCCCAGTCATATTGCCACAGTCTAAGATCTTTGCCTTGGCCCACTAACCAGCCCAAGTTAGGAGCTAACTCCTCCAGAGCCCATCTGATGCCTAGCCAGATAGAGGATTTTTTGTAGTAGGTAATCAGTTCACCTGAGGCTGTGGTGAACTTTGCGGGCATATACAAGCTCCATTCAGTAGATCCTGCAAGGAAAGCCCAAGCAAGCTTCATGAGTAAGGCCAAGTTCATCTCTCTGAAGCTTCGAAGGCCAAGCCCCCCTTCCTCTAGAGGCTTACACACCTTATCCCATTTAAGGGTAATACCTTTCCGCACAATAGGATTCCCCGACCACACAAAGTTTCGTATGGCAGCTTCACAGTCCTTGATACACTTTGACGGCCACTTGTACATAGACATGTTATACACTGGCAAACTATTAAGAATTGATTAGGCAATGACCACCCTTCCTTGAAAAGAGAGCATTTTACCTGCCCAGCCACTCGCTCTTCTCTTCACTTTATCCACCAAAAGCTGAATACTTGCTCGTGTAACTCTTCCTTTAAAAAGCAGGGTGCCCAGATATTTCTCAGGGAGAGACCCTTCAGAGATACCAAAAAGATCTATCACTTTGGCTTTTTTATCACTATCCATTGCACCTAGGAACAACTTGCTTTTAGACGAGTTAAATATCTGACCCACAGACTGCTCATAGACTTGTAGCAGAAGTTTAACTCCATTTGCAAAGATGAAGACATCATCCGCAAACAAAATGTGAGTGGGGCTAGGGCACTTTACCGCTGCCGTCATATGCTTTATCATGCCCAAGAGAAATAGCCAATTCAGTCCTTTGCTAAGGACATCTTCCGCTATGTCGAACAAAATGGGGGATAGAGGATCCCCTTGCCTGAGCCCTCTACCAGCCCCGAAGAACCCACATGGACCACCATTGATCATAACAAAGATGTTTGCACTTTTGAGAAGAGTAGAAATCCAGGAGCACCATTGGTTGCAGAAGCCAAATCGTCTAAGCACTTCAACCAAAAACTCCCAACTATTGGTATCAAAAGCTTGAGTGATGTCAAGTTTGATTCCCACATTCCCACCTCTAGTCTTCTTGTCTAATTCATTCACCATTTCTGATGCCAGAGCAATGCCCACTGTGCCTGATCTGCCTTGAATAAAAGCCAGCTGCTCTCCGCTAGTGATCTTGCTTACAATGGATTTAATTCTCAAAGAAAGAATCTTGGTGATAATCTTGAACAAGAAATTACTGAGGTATATCGGTCTAAAATGGTTCACCTCTACCGCATTTGTATTTTTGGCACAAGGACGAGAAAACTAGAGTTCATGCCTCTGGGAAGGACATTATCCCTAAAGAAAGATATAACCGCCAAGCTAACATCCTATCGAATAATACTCCAGAAGGTGTGATAGAAAATGCCTTAGAAGCCGTCGGGCCCCAGGCACTATTTACATCCATAGAGAACACCGCCTCTCTAACCTCATCTCTGGTTGGCATAGCTGATAGCCTAGCATTATCCTCTATAGTAACCAGGTTCATGATTAGATTCATCATAGTTGCGTCCATCTCCACTGGCTGCTTCTTGTATTTCTCCTGATATTCCTCAACAATAAAACCCTTTATTTGATCCTGTTACTTGAGCAAGACACCTTCTCTGTTCTTTATCTCAATGATTTGTGCTCTGAACTGTCGCATTTTGATAGTGGCATGGAAGTAGGCGGAGTTTCTTTCACCATGTAGAGCATATGATACTCTGGACTTTTCCTTGGCCATGGTAGTCATTACATTTGTGACCTCGTCAATCTCAGCTGCCTTATCAAATTCCATTTGTTATAAGGTGGAATCTGACGGGTCAGCGTCCTAGTCCAGTAGAATCTGATCCATCTCTTCTTCCAGGCACTTTAGATGTTGTGCTTGATTGCCAAAAACTTTAAAACTCCAGCTTTTCAGCTTTTGCTTGAGCCTTTTAAGTTTTTTGACGAATTTCCTGATAGGGACATCAAAAAGCGGCTCCTCCCAACTTGCAAGCACTACCTCCCTAAGAGTGTCGTTAGAAATCCAGTCCTTTCTAAATCGGAAAAGGATGTTATGGGGGCTTTGGGGATGCGTGTGTTCCAGCCCACTATTTGGCTATGGTCCGAGGACTTACGTTTAAGAATTTTGCTCCTCCATCCCGCATTACCTTGCATCCAAGCCTAGTTAACCAACATTCTATCTATCTTCTGAAGCATCCGTTTGCTACCCCATCTCTTATTACACCAAGAGAATCTGAACCCGAGGTGGTGGAATCAATGAGAGCATTCGAGTGGATAAAAAGTTGAAGTCATCCATTGTCAAGATACACGGAGTGCCACCCCCTTTCCTTTCCGCAAAAGATGTATCTATATTGAAGTCCCCTATTACTGCCCAAGCTTGTCCACTTTTAGCCAACATGGTTAGTTCCTACCATAGCTGACGATGAACACCATAAAAATAGCTTGCATGCACAAAACTCATCAGATAGTTCTCCATTTGAACTGTAATCTGCTGCTCCGATAAACTAACAAGGGTGGGGGACATGCTCTCCCTCCAAAATAACCAAATGTTGCCAACCCTATTCAGGGTGTTATTATGCAGAAAAGTCGCACTGAAGCCATGTTTACTCAACACTGGCAGAAGCACGTTCGGCGTCTTGATAAGAGGTTCCTCTATACAAAGAAATCCAGGGTTGTGAGTTAGGACAAGCTCCTCAACATGAGTCCAAGGTTCCTGTCGCTTGACTCCCCTCACATTCCAGTACAGTGTATTCATTTATGATTGGCGGAAGAGGCCTTCGCCCTGGTACTCGGTGCAGGTAGGTTTTGTGCCTTCCACTTAGGCTTATATCCCTTCTTGGAACTTGCTTGGGCCTCATCTTGCTCCACCTAATCTGCCCAATTGCCTTGTAGCAATGAACCAACCTCCTCAAGGACCCTAACCCTATTTGGAGAGGCCAAAACATAAGCTTCTTTACCTGGAGTCGATCTGTCATGTGAAGCCAGAGCAGTAGTCGCCTTGGCCTTTACTCCTTCTAGGTCCGCCAACACCAAAGGAGCTGACCTACCCACTGTCACTGCTCGTGTTTCTCCAACCAAGAGAGGCTCATCTCGGGCCTGTGATTGAAGCTCTTCCCTCCCTTTCCCTATCTCCGTTTCCTTCTCGTGCCAGTTTGTACCTTCATTGGCCATAAAGGAGGTCTGAGCATCATGCATTTCAAGTTCCACCACAACCTCAGCAGGCTCTATCACAGGTTCCACAACAGCTTCAACAGGCTCTACCATAGCAACCCCACCCAGCCCTAGCAACCACTCCCTTCGAGATAACATGTTGTGCATCTTGTCTTCCTTGGTACCCATGGTTCTTTTTGCTCCCTGAGTTTAGCTCAGGCATTGGGTCTATGATTGTCGGTATCTCAGTACCATGCGTTTCTATTAGTTGCTCTCGTTAAGTTGAAGTTGCATGAGAATGCAATTATTTGTAGGGAGTGTATTCAGAAGGAGTGGAATTTACTTGAGGTTTTGGCTGCTAAGATGGAATCATATGAGGAAGAGGAGGAAAATCACATCTTGTTTTGATATAGGAGCTTTGGAAAGGGCTACTACGGATGTAGCCCGTGTCTCATTACTTCATCGTGGCCTGCGAACTCTCCATAACCATTATGAGACGATTCATACAAGCCAATGTTCTCTTAGTGACCTCTGTGAGGCTATCCATACTAGGCAAAGTAACATCCAACATAACCAGACTAACCTTCATAACAATATTCAATTGCTCAGTGATAGTCACTAGGATCTCTAGGCTAACATGGAAACTCTCGTTCAGAGTAATAATGAGCGTTGGGAAGCCATGGATATTTTAATGGAGCAACAGCACACGTTTCAAGAAGAAGTTCTTCGACGCCTGCCACCTCATAATGGTTCTTCTTCTGATGACTCTGGAAGGCATGAGCGTCGTCGACGTAGGACGGATGGGTCTGGCCATTCCTCATCTCGTGGCTAGTTTCATTGTATTATGTTTAAGAATATTTCCCTGTTTTAGTAGAATTTTTATTCTGATTTGTTAAGTAGTTAATAATGGATAATGTATTTGGTTGTTATTTGAATTTCAAGTTAGTTTAATTTTTCTCCAAGCATGCTATCTATTTTTCATGAATCCCACCTTTCCGACTTGTTTGGGGGTGACATTAATTGTTTAGCATTGTATTTGCCCTATCCACATGTTTTTGGAAGTTAATATTGCAAGGTTGTAAGAATATAGTTTATATATGAGCATGCTCCTAATGTGGTGTAGCTAGAATTAGCTAATGTTGTTTGGTGCAACCTCAAGGGTTAAAGGCATTAAGATTGCTATTTTGATAGGATGGTTAAAACCATGTGGAATTATTGCTGAGGTTTCTCTCGGCTGTTTCTATTTTGGTTTATAGCAACCTTTTTCTTATTCCATCTCTTTCCTTATCAATTTGGGAACCTTAGGGACCTTTGTTTAAGAAACTAGTGCTCTATAAATACATGGCACGCCATATACTTCACACTGCACCTCTCTACAGGTCTTGCACCAAGCACGCACGCCCTTATTTTGCCTTAACATAGAGCGCGCCCACGCCCAACTTCCAGTATCGCAAATTTTCCTTTTGTCAGAAAAGAGCGCGCCCGCAAATTTTCTGTAGTCACTTCTAAGAGTTCAGTAGTGTATTTGTTTGCTATTAAATTCTCCTCAAATCATACCGGAGCAGTCCTTTGAAGAATTACTCGAAAGTGACACCTATGGGTTCTGGTTCTGCAACTTGATTATACAGTCCGGATGGCAGCCTCTAATGGTAAGTGCTGATGAAACTTATTCTCTTGTACTTATTGCTTATTCCTATGATAATTGTAAGTTCTTTTATCGACCGGATGGGGAACAAGTGTTCTTTGTCACCATTGATGGTGTAATAATGTATTTAAACAAGTTTTTGTTGGCATTTGCTATTGGATTGTCTATGCCTGCTGTCCAAAACTAATGGGGTTATATGGCTGATAATATGTACATCTACAACTGTGAGTATTTCCATAAGACCTATGGGGCAGGGATTTTTTGTGTATAGGACCAAGGGCAATATAACGTAGCCCTTAGTAGCCTATCCCTTAACTTAGGCACTATTATGTTCTTTATCATGCTGAATATTTTAGGGGAATGGTGTTTTTCTTCTGTGAATAACATCACTTGTAACGACTTTCTTGCTCTAGCTGAGGGATGTATGTTACATGACCTTCCTCATACCTTAGTGTCTAGTTTAGCACGAGCACATAGGATGAAGCATAAGTACCTTCTTATGCCTATCTTGGTTTGCCGCATAATGTTATGTTTCTTTCCTAAGTTCTGTACCCGTTTCACAGATTGGGTTGGGGTTGACATTGTGAGACCCACCAATTGCATTATACACTCTTTATGTGCGATGATTTGGCCGGGGTGGAGGCTACAACCTAATTGGGTTGCATCTTACACCCCATCCGATCAAGTGGTGCTAAACAGGTTAGCAAAGGTTGATGATAAATGACGTGAGGCCTGGCAAATTATCATGGCTTGGCAGGACGCAAAGGAACCTCACTTCTTTATAGAAGGGGAGGACAACACTTAGTGCTGGATATGAGGTATGTTTTACTTTCTGTTAGTGTCTGCTTATGTCCCAAGCAATTTAATTTTTGTTATTCCCTAACGGGTGGAACTCATATAGAGCTGTGTATATTTTTCTTTACATATATTAGTATGTTCTGAATTTGTTTTGCATATGTTCTAAAATTTTCACGCTTTTTCATGGTATTTCCTATCCTCCTTATTTCTATACTTTGAGGACAAAGCATGTTTTTATTTGGGGGTGGCATACAAACACGCGGAATTTAAGGCACCTATTAGTATATATATATAATATACACTTGTTTTTTCTAGTAAAAAAATTAAAAAATATATAAATAAAAAGTATTTATACTATACACTTAAGAATATTGGCCGGTATTATTTCTTTTTCTGTGATGATAGTAGTCTAGAAGTTTCTCGTTAGCTCTTAAATTAGAATAGTTTTTAGAAACATAGGTTAATATGTAGGTAATAGTCATTGCATCTTTCCATAAATATATTGCATGAACATTTATTTTGTATTGGTAGTAAGTTTCTGAAATCTAGGCTAGAGTACTTATTCTACAAATCCTGTGAGAATATAGCCTAAAAGCGTTATATGAGTGAAATATATGAGTAATGACACAAGGGAGAAGTAAATTCCGAATAGAGAAATCACACGTCCACTTGCTTGATCACTATACCATATCCTAAGCAAGAATTTAGGCCCTTTTTGGATCGATATAGCCAGAAATTCAAACTTATATGAAATTATTTTCCGTTAGTCGCCTCTCTGAGATTTTCTTTAGCCTTTTCATAAACCACAAATCCTTTACCCTTTTATAAAAACAAAATAAAAATAAAATCAGCCTATCCATTTTTGAATGAGTTTGAGAAGTAGGATGAAATGGAGAAAAGTAAAAAGAAAGACTTATGGAAAACCAAGAATTTGTTAGTTGTTTCAAATAAGAAAAGAAAGTTTTCATCCAAAGAAAAGAAAAATAAATAAATAAATAAATAAAAATAAAAAGTTAAAACTCCAAAAACATAATCAAAGGAGTCAAAAGCCAAAAGAAAAAGAAAAAATGGCTAAGGATGGAAACAAAGTGCAGAAGCAAAGTAAGCTAAGAACAAGGTTTTCTCTAGTTACATAATATGAAGACCCTATTTTCTCCGACTTGTCCTTTTGAATATCCATTACCTTCCTTCTTAAACCATCACCTAATCCCCGCAACACCTAATAAAGACATCTAGCTCAATTAAGAATAGGTTAGTATGATAGTAAGTGGCAGATGTGTTTGATCGACTTCAGCTTTCTTGTACGTCATTGAGTTTGTGAGGAAAAGTGTGCCCACTACACACTGGAGTGAGCAAAACTTGAGTGGAAAAATTAAAGTGTTTTTGTCTTGACATATTTGTGAGGACCTACTTAAAGACGCTATTCAAAAGTTTCAGAAACGGACCTATTATTGCATTTCATAGCATAGTTCAGTATATATATGTTTATCCGTAGATGATTGATTATTATGTACGTCTTAGCTTATGTTTCGAATTGATTATTCTTTATTCATTGCTAGTGAGATGTATAGATATCTGAAAATAAATAAGGAAACATTAATTTTATTTCTTAAGTCGTTATAGTATAAATGAAGTTTGTGAGTAACTTCTCTGTAAAATACTCACGAGACTGTAACTCGTCCCCTAGGGAATTTCTAGTGGTTTAAGGCCTTATTGCATAGGGTCAATGCAATAGCACTCGGTAAAACGAGATTAGTTAGAACTCCATTTTTGGTCACTTATTTTAATTTCTCATATTTGCTTGAGGACAAGCAAAATACATTTTAGGGGTGGTTTGATAAGAGCCCAAAATTGTAGTTTTCACACCTTAATAATATTACATTTAGACCAATTATGTTTATAATAAATAAGAGTTAGTACTATTTATGTACTTTTGTGTATTTTAGGTCTTGGAGTCAAATATGTAAAGGAATATGTCACTTTTGCAAAAGAAAGGAGCAAATGTTGGTTGTTAAGAAGTTTTATGGTTAAAGCCCAAGCTTCAAGGAGAAAAAACCTTTTTAAAGCCCAGTCAAAGCTAAAAAGTCAAAGGCAACGTGGGCAGAAATAGCGCATAAAAGTAAACAGATGTTCCATAGGCCGTATCTTTGGACTAAAACCTTCGAATTGGGCCTACTATATGTAATCGGCTCTGAAAGAGCTTCCTAATTGTACATGCATTGATCTAATCAGAGGAGTAAAGGTAGACGAAAAGGCTATTGCAGTAATTTCTAGCAAAGAAACCCTTTTTAGACTTAAGTAATTAGGTTTTGGGCTTGATTTAGTGGCCCAAAACATAGCTCCAAAGACCATGCAAGAAATTGAAAAACTTAGCCCTCTCCTATATAAAGAGGACTAAGGCAAAACTCTAACTCTCTCTCTCCCACTTAGTTTAGTTTAATTAGGGTTTAATACTCCTCTCCTACCTATTGTCTCTTGGCTTTTCTCTTTAGTTAAAACCTAGTTTATGTTTTATTAGCATAGCCACCACTAATTCAATTCAAGTTATTTATAATAAAGTAGTTCTTTCATTATGTCTTCTTCTTTTTATTATTTATTCCATGATAGTCTAATGATCCATAACTAAACCTCCATTAGAGGGGTTTGATTGAAGCTTTGATGAAGACTTGATGTGTTAGTATAGAATAGTTGTATTAAAGAGCTTCAATTCTAGATGGTAGTTTATTCACCATGAGAATGAGTTTCAACTTCCTCTCATGCTAATTATTAGTTGGTTAGAGATGTCATGAATAATTAGGGATAAAAAGACTTAACCTTTATGTTGAACCTTGTGTGAAAACATAAAGATTAGGGTTGCAACAAACTCCATACTAGCATGTTAGGGATTAATCAATGTGGATATCAAATCTCCCTTTCTCATATTCAATTTTATTATTCAATTGTCATAGTTTAAATTAGAATATCTTAATTCATAGTTTTCACCATATTAGTTATATTCACAATAATTACTCTCATGTTTGTTGAATTGTTAATCACTAGTAAAATTAGTTATGTTCTAAGCAATTAGGAGTGGAACGAATTCTAACTCCAGTTTTATTATATAATAATCGATAGTAGAAATTTGATAACAAAAGACTAAAGCGTGTTTTTACTTCTGCCTAGTTTAATTAGTTAAGATAGAGTAAAAGCTTGTTTTTAGTATTATCAGTAAGTATACAACTTCAACCAAGTTCAACTCATGTTCATCCACAAAAATCAATCAAAAACTATTTTTCCTAATTTTTTTTCTTTTTTCTTTTTATCTCTAACTATTACAAACAAGTTCCACTAGTTTATCCTACTTTATTACAAAATCCAGGCTCGGAGTTCAACTAAACATAAAAAAACTTCTGGATTTGAAAAAAACTGGACCATGGTGTGCTTAGGTGGACCGGCGGTCGCGCACAATGCCTAGTGCGGTCGCTCGCCGGCTCCGACCAAGTTACGTCGTCTTGCGGCAGCAACTTCAACTTCTCTCCATATTTTGATTTATGAACCTGGTATTGCAAAAAAGTAAGTCAGTAGAGAAAAAAAACAAAGTAAATCAACGAAAATAAAAAACAAGAAGTGAAAAGGATGAGAAGGATGCTTCCCTTATTAGATGCTCAACCAAGCATTCTTGTTCCTTCAATCCATGACGGCGGAACCATTTAAAGCTGATGTAAAGTGATGAGTCTTCAAAAGTTTGTAAGAAGTGAGGTTCATCCTGGATTGTTTGGGCTTGAATGATGGGAGTTTGAAGAAAGGAAGGTAGAGTTCTTATCTTAGGACTTGTGTTTTTATCTAAGTTATGAAGAACATTGAAAGCAAAGTTTAAGTTGTTAAATGATTTCAAAGAAACATAACTTGGAAACAAGTAAAGGAGATTGATTGGTTGAACACTAACAATAAAAGAAGATTGATTGATTGAAATAAAGCAAAATTCCAAGATTGAAATGAAAGAAATGAAGAACAATAAAGTAAAGGACTTGAATTGAAAAACAAGAAAAATAAATCCTAATGACACTAGATTAAGTCTAGGTGCATTTTCTACTCCTACAAACAAAATGGTTTGGACCCTAAATACAATGGATGCTTTCTCTCTCTCCCTAACTTTTAGATTACCCCAACTGATAAGCACCCAAAACTGTAGTACTAAACCTCGTAGAGACATAACATTTTGGTTAATTATGTGTTTAATTATATTTTCGTACTTTTTAAGCTTTTTGCAGTTAACATGAATATGATGATAAAACTTGCATCAAAGCATGGGAATATTGTGTATACTTGAAGTCTTCCCACTCAGCCCCAGTGAAACCCAACAAAACCTGACTAAAGCCGAAGATTCCAACGGGACAGAACCAATGCAGAACGGGATCACGTGCAAATAAGTAGCAAACTTTCTAAGCTCATATCTTTCAAACCTGAACTCTGATTTTTGCAAGTAAACTGCCATAACGACCAGGGCGACGAGTTCTATGCAAAGAAAAGAAGTTGTAAAACTGCCAACATCCCAAGCCGCCACTGGGCATAGAATGTGGACACAATATACGAGCCCACAGGAAGTGATGAGTCATCACGCATGGACAAGTGGCAAGTTATGGACACTTTTGTGACACCTTGCAAGAAAAGACAAGACAAAACAATAAATGCTTGACTGGACTTGTGGGTAGGAAATATGTGCTAACTTTTGGCATGGTTTGGTGGAAAATGACAAGCTTGTAATAAAAAGTGAGAAGGCTTCACATGAGAGGAGGGGGATATATCTTTTGGGATGTTGGTGAAAAGGCTAGGGCATTCATTCTTTCATTCCATTTTTGCTATTTACATTTCATGCATGATATTTTCTTCTATTTGAACCATTTGTATTAGGCTGATACAGGAAGTCTTGAACTTCTAATAAAATCTGTTTTCTTCAAGTTAAATTTCCAGTTCTTACTTTGCTACTTCTTACTTTTTTATTTCATACATTAAAGACATCAAATCCATCCAAGGACCATGAGTTAAAACCCTCCCAAGGGTAGGGTTAATGATGCTCTTCTGAGGATCTGGCTCCATTTTAGTAGTCCAAAATCACTACTTAGGAAAATAGGTTTTGATAATACATCCAGTCCTAAAATGACTGAGTCTGATAAAGTTTGGAGTGCTGATACTCCAGGTCAGTCTCGTGCGAGACCCAGTTAACACTAGGTCAAGTCTCTTGAGAGATCATATGGTAGCCGTTAGCCTTCTAGTTTGCCCAGCTGGTGTATAATTAAACCAGGAGTTGAAGTGATACTTTAGAGATGGAATGTTAATTGAACTCCTCATGCTAGTAAGTTGAACTTAGATATAATTACATCTTACTAGGTGATAATAGTAAAATGAGTAGTTTACCTACGAAATGAACGATGAATTCACAACGTAAGTAAACTAAAACTAGACTTTTACTAATCAATTATCAAAGCTTCTACTCTCGATGCGAATTGCACTAAGTGGAGTAGGAAGTTCGTTCCACTCCTAGTTCCCTAACATGGATTGTCTTCTAAGTCTAAGAAATCTCTCTTAAGTCAATGAGAGCTTTACGAAATGTTATGCTAACAAGACGCCAGCTATTTTAAATAACTAGATATAATAAATAACAAGATAAAATTTAACTAAAGATAATCTCTACGGCTACGGAAATACACGATTGTTTGACTCTAGATAAAGAAATAGAGGGGAATTAAATCCACCTCGACTCCAACTTAATAACCTAGTATAGATTGTCGTATCTCGATTCTTACGTTTTAAATCCAAGAATTTCGAGTCTAATCCCTAGTGTTCATGGCATTCCTACCGGATACTAACTAGCATGTGAGGTCGTCCACCCATTCTCATGGCGAAACACGACCTTCTAGAGTGGAATAGATTCTACTACCAATTCCTATACTAACCACTAAGTTTTCATCAAGGCTTCATCAACCCCTCTAATGGAGGTTTAGCCTTGAGTCATCAAACCAACATTTCCCATTGAATCTAAACTAAACATAATGTAAGAAATTGAGATTTACTTAGTTAACAATAATGAATCTAATTTAATGGCTGGAATGGAATAATAACAAGAATTTAATTTAGATCTAGAATGGAAATGACAAAATTCGAAATTGACAACTAACTATTTTATTAATCTAATCAATCAAGAACAATCATTCAGAGATTTAATCTAAAACAGGAATTGAAATGGAACTAAACGTAATTAATTAATTAAAACTAGATCTAGAATTCTATATATTAATTTAGGTCTAACTAGCTACCATTAACAAAGAATGAAGCTTTTGTTTTTATACATCCAGATCCAAAAATCGTGCATGGGCTTGGAGCCATGTTTTGGGCCGTGAGAATCGCCCAAAACCCAATTCTTTCGGTCCAGAAAGGCCTCTTCAGCTGCAGTTCGCTTCAACAGACTTTTCGTTCACTTCTGCTCCTCTGATTGGGGCAAGGCTTGGACCATTGGAAAGCTCTTTCCGAGCCGGTCGTTTTGACATAAAGTAGGCCCAATTCCGAGGTCTGAGTCCAAAGATATGGCATTCGGAAGTTCTGGCCGATCAAGTTGCTCCTTTATCTCGCTAAAGTGGCACGTTCTCACATAAATGGACTTTGAAGCCCTCGAATGCATAAAACACGTAATCAGTATTAACTCTTACTTATTATTCACATAATTGGTCTAACAATGATGATTATTAAGGGGTTAAAACTACAGTTTTGGGCTCTTATCAAACCACCCCCAAACAAAGATTTTGCTTGTCCTCAAGCAAAGATGAGAAATTAGAATAAGTGACCAAAAATGGAGTTCTAACTACTCGTTTACTGAGTCGCGATTGCATTGACCATATGCAACAAGGCCTTAAACCACTAGGAATTCCCTAGTGGACGAGTTATAGCCTCGTGAGAGTTTTCCAATTGAAGGTACTCACAAACTTCATCTATACTACAAATCGACTAAGAAATAAACTATTGTTTCCTCATTCATGTCTCAACTATCTATACATCTCACTAGCAATTGAATACAGAATAATCATGTCGAAACCTAAGCTAATATATGCATAATAATCAATCATCTACTTAATAAACATATAACAATGAGTAATACTATGAAAATGTAATAGCGGGTCCGTTTCAAAAACTTCGAATAAAGCGTCCCCAAGTAGGTCCTCACATAAATGTCAAGACAAAACCACTCTGATTTTTCCACTCAAGTTTATTTGCTCCATTGTAGTGGGCACACTTTACCTTACAATCTCAATGACAACAAGGAAGCTCGGAGTCGATCAAACACATCCCGCCACTTACTATCACACTAACCTATTCCTAATTAAGCTAGAGGTCTTTATTAGGTGTTATGGGATTAGGAGATGGTTTAAGAAGGAAGGAAATGGATATTCAAAAAGGACAAGTCTGAGATAATAGAGTCTTCATATTATGTAACTAGAGAAACCTTGTTATTTACTTTTGCTTCTACACTTTGTTTCCATCCTTAGCCATATTTTTTTTTTTTCTTTTCTTTGGCTTTTGACTCCCTTTATTCTATTTTTGGAGTTTTGATTTATTTTATTTTTTTTTTTTTTTTTTTTTCTTTGGATGGAAACTTCTTTTCTTTTTATTTCCCGGAGCAACTAACTAATTTTTGTTTGCACGGAGGTTTTCTCTTCTTCTTTCTTCATCATTCTATTCTCGGACTTATTCTAAGTTGGGTAGGTTGATTTATTTTTTTTTTTTTTCTTTTGTTTTGTAACAGGTAAAGGAATTGTGGTTTATGGAAGGGCTAATGAAAGGCTCGAGGGGCTTACTAGCGGAAAATAATTCATAGGTTTGAATTTCTGGCTATATCGATCCAAAGAGGGCCTAAATTCTCGCTTAGGATATGGCATAGTGATCAAGCAAGTGGGCGTGTGATTTCTCTATCCGGTTTTTACTTCTCCCTTGTGTCATTTCTCAAATGTTTCGCTTCATATAAGGCTTTAGGCTATATTCTCACAGGATTTGTAGAATAAGTACTCTAGCCTAGATTTCAGAAACTTACTGCTAACAATCATAGATACTCATGTAATAAATTTATAGATAGATGCAAAGATTATTACCTACATATTAACCTAAGTTTCTAACAATTATTCTGATGCAAAAGCTATGTGAGACTTCTAAATTGTTAAGAGCATAGAGAAAGAAAACAATACAAATATTCCTAAGTGTATAGCATATTTTTTTATTTATATTTTTGAATTTTTGACATTTTAACTAGAAAACAAGTGCATATTATACATATCTATATCCTAACAGATGCCTTAATTACACGTGTTTCTATGCCCCCCCCCCCAAACAAGAAGCATGCTTTGTCCTCAAAGCATTTAAATAAAGAGGGTAGGAAAAATACCATTGAAGCGCGTGAAATTCAGGAACATCTGCAAAATAAAGTTAAAACATACAAATATAGTAATATAAAAACCGACGAACCCTCTATAAGAGTTCCACCCATTATGGGGTTAGCAATTAAATTGCTTGGGACATAAGCGGACACTAACTTAACTAAAACTTACCCGCACCCCAAAGATCTACTCGTCATCCTCCTCTTCTATATGAGGTTCTTTTCAGATCCTGCCATGCCATAACAACTTGCCACGCCCGCCGTGTATCATCAACTAGTGCTAACCTCTCTAGTGTTATTTGGTCCGATGGGGTGTAAGGGGCAACCAAATGTGGTTGCACACGCCATCCCGCCAAGTCATGGCTCGGAATGATCTTACCACCACGATTGGTGGGTCTCATGATTTCGACCCTTTCCCAATCTGTGTAATGTGTCTGAGAATATGGGTAGGCAAGCGCCAAGAAAAGGCGTGAACCAAGACAGGCATAAGAAGGTACTTATGCCTCAAGGTATGGCCTCGCCGAGTAGCAACTAAAACTTCGGGGAATGTCATACCGACGACGGCCCTCCCCTAAAGCAAGGAAAAACGTCACCAAATGATATTATTGGCGTAAGTAAACCGCCGTTCCCCTAGAATGTTCATCATGATGAACAACATGGTTGTGCCTACATTCAAATGATAGGCTACTTTCGAGGCGATGTTATATTGGTCTTGGTCCATGATACTGAAACACCCTCCCCATAATACTCATGGAAATAGGCATATTCATATAGGTATGAGTTATCGTCATATATCCCCACGTGCATAGGGTCGGTAATGGCAACCCCAAACCAAAGCTATCAAGTGCTTACTTGAATTCCATAGTCGCGCCATAAAAAGCAAGGGAAAATTTTTGTTCTCCTTCTTGGGTACAAAAGAAAGTAATATTATTATAGAAGAATTCAGTTAGCTTTGGTGAAAAACACTCATCATCACTTACCGAAGATGCCGCATCCTAATCGCACGATCCGGCCGTGAACGATGCTCCATAGGTATCGGTTCCCATCAAGTCCTCAAATGACTGTTCAGGAATCACTATAGGAGGTGTCATCTCAAAACTACTCTGTAGGACAGCTGCGAAAACCTGGAAGAAACCTCAGAAAAAATTGGAATTTCACATTGCCTTTACGGGGGAGGAGCGCGGCGCGCCAGATAGAGCGAAGTCGCTCTTAGGTTTTTGGAATTACAGTGTTTTAGGGCGAGTCGCGCTCTACTTGGGCGCGGGCGCGCTCTGAGATTTTTCGATTTACAGTGTTTTAGGGCGGGTCGCTCTTACTTGAAGCGCGGCGCCTCTGAACAAAATTCGACAAAAGTGTAGAGGCCTGGCCTGCAGACGGCAGCGGCGCTTCGTAAAGTCGTAAACAGAGTTTACAATAAAACAAGCTGAAAAAGCTTGGAGTGAAAGGTGAGAGATGATTGTGAGGTGTATTGTGGGTTGTGAGTGTAGAATGATGGAAGTTTAAATAGGTTCTGGGTTTCCAAAACAAATCGGCAAGTTGCCAAATTGTTCTAAGGCAATTTCCGGAAATAGAAATCTGCCAAACCCGAAAACGGAAACTAACCATAGTTTTGATTTCCTAACAACCCTGGTATCTTTTAAACTTGGTTTAGAATAGGTGCTTCTAAACTCTCCTACATATCATGCTACCACTACAAAAAATCATAGATATGCCGATATCGGCCTAATTTTCAACTCTAACTCCAAGACAACCTTACGAAAGATGATCAAAATAAATTATATTAAAATAATATGAAATCCAAGCAATCTAAAACAAACAACTTAATATTTAAATCTAACTACTGAAATAAAATTCCACTAACAAAACAATAAAACAATGAAATAACAGACACAACCGATGGTGAACACCTAGGCGTGTGAAGAAGATGGTCCCTGAGATGGAGACTGGTTCTGTGGCGAAGAATGGCTTGAGCCATCTGGCCTGCGGCGACGACGCTCATGCCTCTCAGACTCAGCTGAGACAGACTCATCCACGAGTGGCATACGTCGTAGCATCTCTATCCTGAACAAGCGCTGTGCTTCCATCTCAGTCTTGAGTATCGATCTTGGGGCTTGGTGATTCTGGTGGATAATCTCCAAGTTAGACAAGATATCTTCCTGACCCCTTTCGAGCATTTCAACTCTCGTCTGAAAGTTCGTTTGCTTATTTCGAATTACAATTTGTCTATGTCGGATATCTTCACAGATACGATAACTGCATCGCAACCCAGTTTGCAGCATTATCATTCGTTCTAAATTAGAAGTATGACTATCAAAATTATCCTCAACCAACCATGTCATATCTTAGCCTTCATTATTCGACTCAACTCTATTCTCTGCGCAGACAACGGCCAAGTCTCTTGGATGCATTCCTTATAAATACTTGCATTAGAATGCAATTTGATCTTAATAGGAGCAGATTTAGCGGCAGCTCTAAATGAGAGCATAATCTTAGTGATCAATACGGAAGAGGCCATGCTCTTCCCCACTCCTCTAATCACATTCAAAATTACATCGAGGATGCAGAAATTACACTCATCCGTTTGCAAAATCCGAGAACGCGTCATAATCGAAGTCCGATGTCGCCGACTTTGTCTTTGCCGAGGGGCGTTCCTACCAATCCAATCGAGCTACAGCCAGTTGATTGGTTCTCGTTCGGTCGTCGGGCGAACCTGATGAGATATCGTATTGTATTCACCCTCTATGACCGTATCTTTCATCAAAACAGGAACTGCCGATTATCTTTACCGATTCCTGTTTGGTCGTATCTAGGTTGGTTACGGTGATTCCTAATAGCTCAGCAACAACCGCCTCGTTACTTCCTCCTCGTTCTCGCTATCCTAATGAAAATCCTATTTCCCTCCAATTCTCGTTTCTTATAAAACTGTTCTACCAAATCATAGTGATAGAAATCCCCGGTCGAATACCACAGTCTGTTCCAATCCCTCTTAATCATATTGGCGTCGTAAAATGGTGCGAATTGGTCGGCCTCAAACGCGTGCTCCGGCAACATTCTTCGTCGTAGCGCCATTGGAGTTTGAACTGATTTGGGGTTTGTAGATGGTGGTGGATGCGAGTTTGATGAAAACTAACTAAACACAACGGTGGTGGTTATGGTAGGTACGATGGCAGGTTTGAAAAACTTGGATTGGTGTGCATTTTCTTGGTGGAAACGGTTGGAGGTTGTGTTGGTGTTTCACAATGGGGTTGGGTGGTCTTTCTATTTTGATGTATTCTATTTTTTATTTTATTTTATTTTATTTTATTTTATTTTATTTTTTTATTTGGGTTGCTAGGGTTTGAATTTAAAAGTGTGTCAAGCGGTTGGAGAAGATGAAGTCGTGATTTGTTTTTGGAAAGGGGGGTGCGGGCGCGCTGTAGGTGAGCGCGAGTTCGGCCCAAGCCCAATTTGATTTTTCGACTTTCGTCGATTTTCAGTGCAACTTCAAACTAAATTTGCCGCTTCGTTATCGGTCCGATTTTTGCGAATGAGATATGGAAATGATCAGGAGAGAATTTCCAATCCAATGATCCATAAAACACTCGATTCCAACCATGGGTGACGTATGAGAGGGTGGAAGGACGCCTCGAAGTGCGTGTGTGACGTAAGTTATGCGAACGAATGAACACTAAATTAGATGACGTCAAACCCAATGAACTATACTAATGGACCTAAGCAACGCATAAAGGAAGTTTCGAAAGCAATCCGGATGCAAGGATCGATTTGCCCACCCCAAACAAATTTTTAAACACAAAATTTGTTTACAACGTCGTCGCTTAAAGTCGATTCCCAAGACTTGTTGGATTGCTATGTCTATGATTTTTAAGAATTTTAATTTTATTTTTATTTGTTAAGAAACACGAAAAACAATAAATACATAATTCACTCCATAGAGGAACATGACTCAAAAATCGAGAAAACATGCGAAAGTGGAAAACGTGAATTATGTGAACTGTGGACTTAGGATCCGGTGCTTACAGCCACACACTCCATAGGGAGGGCCCGGTTACCTGAATGGTGTACTTATCAGTATATGGAATTGCAAGTAAGTACACCAAATGACAAGGGTCAGTCCTCATAGACAGGGTCCTGTAAAAGGACTTCCTCCACATCAGGGGACAGCAGTTCGTGAAAATGTTTTAACCGTTGACCATTAACTTGAAAGGTACTGTTGTCCTTGGGATTTACCAAGGTAATTGCCCCGTAAGGGGTGACTTCAAGAACGAGAAAAGGACCCGGACCAACGGGTTTTAGTTTCCACGGGAAAATATGTAGACGGGAGTTGTAAAGCAAAACCTTTTGTCCGACCACAAACTCTTTTCCAAGATATGCTTATCATGAACACGTTTCATGTTAGCTTTATAATCCTTCATGAGATCGTAAGAATCGCCACGGATTTCTTCAAGCTCATTTAATTGTAACTCATATTGACACCCTTCTCATCAATATTGTAGTTAAGGCTTTTATAGCCCACGAGCACGCGGTGCTCTAATTCAACGGGCAAATGACATGGTTTCCCAAATACAAGTCTAAAGGGAGACATACCTATAGGAGTTTTGAAAGCAGTTCTATATGCCCATAAGGCATCCGATAGACGCTTCGACCAGTTTTCCTATCGGTTTACTTGTTGTTTCTAAAATCTTTTTGATTTCCCTATTAGAAACTTCTACTTGTCCGCTAGTTTGTGGATGATAAGGAGTTGCTACTTTGTGTGTAACTCCATACTTTTTCACTAGGGATGCAACAACTCATTTGCAAAAATGTGTTCCCCATCACTAATGATGGCTTTAGGAATGCCAAACCTACGAAAAATGTATTCTTTAATAAAAATACCACGGTCTTATGGTCATTGCTACGGCAAGCTAGGGCCTCTATCCATTTAGATTACCATTAGTCCACGGCAACTAGAATATAAATATAACCGTGGGAAACAGGGAAAGGGCCCATGAAATCAATACCCCAAACATCAAAAATTTCTACTATCAAGATTGGATTTAATGGCATCATATTACACTTCGTGATTCGCCCAAGTTGTTGGCAACGAATACACGTCTTGCAATGCACTTGGGCATCCTTAAAAAGGGTAGGCCAATAAAATCCACATTGAAGAACTTTAGCGGCTGTTTTCATTCCGCTAAAGTGGCCACCACACTTTTATCATGGCGAACGATAGAACCCGTTGTATTCCCAATCGGGAATGCAACGGCGAATAATAACTGATCCGCATAATACTTGAAAAGGTAGGGCTCATCCCAAAGAGTATAACTTGACTCGCCAAGAACTTCTACGCTTCATTTCTTGTCCAATTATAAGGCATAACATCAGCCGCTAAATAATTTACGATGTCCGCATACCATGGTGATGAAAAATAGCATATAGATGCTCGTCGTCGAAAAGAGTCCCAGTATGGACTCGAATCACTACTATCGCCATTTGTAAGTCTAGATAAGTGGTCGGCAACTACATTTTCGACCACTCTTTTGTCCTTTATTTCTAATGTGAACTCTTGCGGAGAAGAATCCATCGGATTAATCTCTAGCAGCATCCTTCTTTGCAAGAAGGTACCTAAGTGGTCTGCATGGTCCGTAAACTAAAGTTTTAGAACCAACCAAATAAGGACTAAACTTATCTAAAGCGTAAATGACAAATGCTAAGAATTCTTTTCAGTAGTTGAATAATTCCGTTGAGCATCGTTTAATGTTTTACTAGCATAATAAATAACAAATGGACTTATTATCTAGTTTACGTCCCAAGACAAAGACCAACCGCATAGTCACTAGCATCACACATGAGTTTGAAAGGTTTAGACCAATCGAGGTCTGTATAATAGGTGCAGTGGTTAGGGCGGTTTTAAGGTTTCAAAAGCCCGTTTTTACGATTAAAATTAAAATCAAAGATTGCATCCTTCAACAAAGGTTAGTTAAAGGCCTAGCTATTTTCAAAAATCTTTAATGAAACGCCTATAAAACCCCTGCATGGCCTAGAAAGGCTCTAATCTCACCAGACAGATCCGTGGTTTAGGTAGGGGTCGCTATCTTATCTAGTTTGGCTTTATCTACTTGATGCCATCACTAGATACAATATGACCTAGTACTATGCCCTTTTGACCATGAAATGACACTTTTCCCAATTTAAAACGAGGCTCTTTTCTTCACACCGTCGTCAAGACCTTAGACAAGTTAGACAAACATTCTGTAAAGAGTCTCCATAGATAGAGAAATCATCCATGAACACTTCCATAAAGCTTCTACCATGTCACTAAATATATGAAGCATACATCACCGGAAGGTACGGGGCATTACAAAGGCCAAAAGGCATTCGCTTTATAGGCATATGTTCGAAGGGACATGTGAAGGTTGTCTTTTCTTGGTCATCAATATCAATAATAATCTGAAAATAGCCGAGTAGCCATCCGTAAAACAATAAAAGGCATGACCAGCCTAGACGTTCTAGCATCCGATCTATAAATGGTAAGGAAAGTGATCCTTCCGTGTCATAGCATTTAAACGCCTCCAAATCAATACAGATTCTCCATTTCATAGGACCTTGAGTGACAACATAGTCACCCTTCCCGTTCGCACCATGGTAACTCCCCGATTTCTTAGGAACTACATGAATGGGACTTACCCATTCATTATCGGAGATTGGGTATATAATACCCGCGATCGAGTAATCGCAAAGACTTCTTCCCTAACCACCTCTTTCATGGCGGGGTTCAAGCGGCCGAGGTTCATGAGAAGTCTTCGTTATCCTCTAAATGGATAATGATGAGTGCAAACATTAGGGTCAATTCCGCTTAATGTCGGCTAGGGACCAACCAATCGCAGACCGATGTTCCCTAATCACCCTTATTAAACATGTCTCTTCATCCTTAGTTAACGAGAAGATATAATTATCGGTGACTACCATCCGGATCAAGTTGAATATATTTTAACTCGGGAAAGAGGTTTAAGACCGGTGCGGACGGAATGTCCATTGATTTTTGATAAGTGTCCTTATCTTGCGTAATGAAGACTTGCTTAGGTAGCAAGTCTTCGTGAATCGATATATGGAGCAACCGACGGTCTACAATTGGTGTGGACTCCGGGATGGTGTTGACTTCCTCTAAGTAGGAGTCATTTACAAAATCGAGAAGGTCCAAAAAGAAAGGAATTTGTACATATTGCTTTCAGGAAACGTGTTGTTAAAATAATCTTGAGCTAAACTCTCGATCATGCTAACCTCCCCATCTACAGACGAATCTGGTAACTGTTTCATCATTTTAAAAACATTTACCTCGACAGACAGATGGCCAAAAGATAAGGACATCTTTCCATCATGACAATTTATAAAGCGCATTGGCGGTTGCCAAAGAAGGGCGCCCTAAAATGATCGGTCAGAGTCATTAGCGACTTCTGTATCGAGGATAACAAAATCAGCAGGATAGTAAAAATCCTGAACCTTAACAAGCACGTTTTCCACTGCACCTTTAGGATACTTAATTGATCTGTCCGCTAATTGCAACGTTATTTTTGTAGGTTGCATTTCCTGTAGACCTATTTGTTTATACAAGTAATACGGGAGTAAGTTAACACCCGCCCCGTGTCTAATAAAGCGGTCGTCGTGTGGGAATCTCCTAAGGTGCATTTTGATGGGGGATCGACCCGGGGGTCCTTGTACTTAACAATTCCATTGTTTTCGGATAACGTTAGAACTGCTCAGTTAAAAGTCTTTAGGTATATTGGTCTTACGCCTAGTAGTGCCTGAACTCTTTAAGAAACTTAAAGCGTGGTTAGGTAGCTTTTTTAATAGCTTCGAAAAAGAAGGTTTATCGTTAGATTCTTGAAAACGCTCCTAATTTCCTCAAAGTTTGTATCCCCGGTTAGCATGGCTAATTTTTTTAGGAACGGTGGTTTCGCTCTATATTTAGTGTATGGCTCGACTTGAAGTGTAACCTTGGCTTTCTGTTTCTTAGGTTGTGGTTTAACCGGGACCTCTACGGTGGTAGGTTCTTCGGTTCTATTTCGGTATCTAGTTCGATATCCGGTGTAGGGGAGTATCATGGGGTAACTATAGGCATAGTTACTTTGTTATCAACCACTCTTCCGAGGCGGAGAGTGGTGATGGCATTTAGGTCACCTACGATTGTAGTTTCCGCATTAGAATTACCGTTTACCTCAAAGGCCGTGTTTGCTGTTTTAGGGTTTGGTATTGCTTGTCCCGAAACACGCCTTTTGGTTGGACTTTCGCTTGGGCTAACTGGTTGTATGCCCCGATTTATGGATTGTAAAATCTGTTGGTTTGATTGAGTCATTGTCCGGAAAAGTTGTTGGGTAACTTGTATAAAGGCATCGATCACGATCCGGTTGTGTAGGTGTAGTAGTCACGGGTGGTGTATTTGGAACTATCTCGTTGATTATTTATGGGTGGGTTGTGATAGTTATTATTATTAACCGAACGATACCTCTATTGGTATTATAATTATTATAATTACCTTGACCTTGTGCTTGACCTTGTCGAGGTTGCACTTGGTTGTTATAATTATTATAATTCCCTTGACCTTGTCCTTGTCTAGGTGGAGCTTGGTTATAATTGTTTGCTTGCCTAACGTTTTGATTATTGTTACCGAGGTGTTACTTGTTGATTATTTCTCCAACCGAAGTTGGGATGTTGTCTCCAAGGGCGAAATAGGATAGTTATTAATAGAGTAAACATTATCCCGATTACGGTGGTTGTTGTTCATAAGCTAGAGGACAATAATCGTCGGGGTGCTCTGGACTCAAACAGAAATTACATGGGTTGGAGTTTACATTCATGACGGGATAGGCTTTTGTTGAAAGCAGAAATAGCCTCTACTTTTTTAGTTAGAGATTCGATTAGATTTTTTAGTTCGGATCGGTTTTCTTCTCAAACATACCGGGCCTTTTATTTGTTGAAGAAGAACTAGGCGAAATGGGGATATCATCACTACCCACCCCAATTATTATTCCGTTTAGTTTGGTCTTCTAAAAATTTGTAAGCCTCCGAGGCTCCTTTTACTTAGGAAACTACCCCATTCATTATGTCGTCAAGACTTCTTTATGGTGGTGTAGAAGACCTTTGAAAAGGCAACGAACTAACGTGTCTTTAGCTAAGTTATGATGTGGACACTCTATAAGGGAGATCGGTGAAACGATTCCATGCCTCGAAAATGATTCATGAGGATTCGGCCGGAAAAATGAATCTTTGAAAGCATCTCATCCGTCTTTTAGGGGTGGGTAAAATGTTCCATAAACAATGAACAAGTTTAGCCCACGAGTCCATTGCAATTAGGCGCTTTGGGCGGTTAACCAAGACAGCCTTTATCGGCTAATGTGAAAGGGAATACCCTCGGTTTAATTTGTTCCGCTTCATCGTTAGGATGATGGAATGTTGTAAGGACTTGTTCAATCCCACGACGTAATGGATAAGGTTTTTCATGGTCTAACCCATGAAAACCGGTAACAAATTAAATATGTTTGGGGATTCAAAATCCCCAATCGGGTCCGCTAGAAACGATGCACGATTTAGGGCTATCGCCGCCGAGGCTTTGTAAAAGTCGGAGAGGAGTCTCTTTCTTCTTGACCCGTTATGTCGGTATGGTGTGTGTGATAGTAGTTAGAGGTGTCGTGGGTTGTGTACTAGATAGACTTGTTTGTTGCCGTAATTACGCTTGTTGTTTTTGTTCGACCGGACCTTAATCTCATGCAAGACTAAGTTGAGCTTAACTAAACATGCAACACTCCAAACAATTCGATATACTAGTAGAAAACCTCTAACCGGAAATCGAGGTATGGAAGAAAGGAATACCTGATTGCGTCCTTGCTTTTATAAATAGCGCTTTGTGTAATGCGTGTTCGTTAATATAGAAGAGATTAGAACACTGAAAAATATGAAAGATCAAAGTTTAAATCAAAACCGTGGAAATCTGGAAATTTTAACACCTGGCGCCATTTCAGCAAGCATAGATAGCGCTTCAAGCTCCGAAAGTAATTTTCAGATTACAGTGTTTTTAGGGTCGGTCGCCGTGGGAAGTCGAAGTTCCAGTGTTTGAGCGAGCTGGTCGCTATGTATGCGGCCAGCGCTTCGATTAGTAAACAAAATTCCAAGAACTTAGCGGGTCATCGCTTCCTCGCTGGCCCGTGTATTTTTCTCGCTGAATTTGTCAATACGAAATGGGCAACCACAATATGAAACAAACAAGGGTGGGTGGGTTTAATGGGACTTAAAATGACTACTTCTACTATGAAAACAATGCTAAAGTGTAACTAACCCGGCAGCGGCGCCATTTGATAATTATAAAATGAGTAGTTTACCTACGAAATGAACGATGAATTCACAACGTAAGTAAACTAAAACTAGACTTTTACTAATCAATTATCAAAGCTTCTACTCTCGATGCGAATTGCACTAAGTGGAGTAGGAAGTTCGTTCCACTCCTAGTTCCCTAGTATGGATTGTCTTCTAAGTCTAAGAAATCTCTTTAAGTCAATGAGAGCTTTTACTGAAATGTTATGCTAACAAGACGCCAAGCATTTTAAATAACTAGATATAATAAATAACAAGATAAAATTTAACTAAAGATAATCTACGAAGCTACGGAAATACGATTGTTTGACTCTAGATAAAGAAATAGAGGGGAATTAAATCCACCTCGACTCCAACTTAATAACCTAGTATAGATTGTCGTATCTCGATTCTTACGTTTTAACGGCAAGAATTTCGAGTCTAATCCCTAGTGTTCATGGCATTCCTACCGGATACTAACTAGCATGTGAGGTCGTCCACCCATTCTCATGGCGAAACACGACCTTTTAGAGTGGAATAGATTCTACTACCAATTCCTATACTAACCACTAAGTTTTCATCAAGGCTTCATCAACCCCTCAAATGGAGGTTTAGCCTTGAGTCATCAAACCAACATTTCCCATTGAATCTAAACTAAACATAATGTAAGAAATTGAGATTTACTTAGTTAACAATAATGAATCTAATTTAATGGCTGGAATGGAATAATAACAAGAATTTAATTTAGATCTAGAATGGAAATGACAAAATTCGAAATTGACAACTAACTATTTTATTAATCTAATCAATCAAGAACAATCATTCAGAGATTTAATCTAAAACAGGAATTGAAATGGAACTAAACGTAATTAATTAATTAAAACTAGATCTAGAATTCTATATATTAATTTAGGTCTAACTAGCTACCATTAACAAAGAATGAAGCTTTTGTTTTTATACATCCAGATCCAAAAATCGTGCATGGGCTTGGAGCCATGTTTTGGGCCAGAGAATCAGGCCCAAAACCCAATTCTTTCGGTCCAAAAAGGCCTCTTCAGCTGCAGTTCACTTCAACAGACTTTTCGTTCACTTCTGCTCCTCTTATTGGGGCAAGGCTTGGACCATTGGAAAGCTCTTTCCGAGCCGGTCGTTTTGACATAAGGTAGGCCCAATTCGGTCCCATCTCGAGTCCAAAGATATGGCATTCGGAAGTTCCTCACGACCGCTGCTCCTTTTATCTCGCTAAAAGTGGCACGATTACGCACATAATGGACTTTGAAGCCCGAAATGCATAAAACACGTAATCAGTATTAACTCTTTACTTATTATTCACATAATTGGTCTAACAGTATGATTATTAAGGGGTTAAAACTACAGTTTTGGGCTCTTATCACTAGGGATCGATATTTGACGCCATTTCGGGTTTGTTTATGAACTCGAGACGAATTAAAGATGTAGTGATAAGGTACTCTAAAAGTTTGTAACTAATCTTGCATGATTATGATTAACAGTCTTCCTATATCTCTCTCTCTCTCTATCTAGTTTACTAAAAAATTAATCTTTGTAGTTCTACGTTAACTTGCATTCCAAGTTTTAATTGAGAATATTTTTAGCAGCATAAGAAATAACTTGAAATCCTACTTACTAATTCCCTTGAAGCTGTAAATTCAGTTGTGAACTTTGCCTAGTCCTAAGGTTTGGACGATCCCTTACTCGATCTATGCTACCAACCCACGTGAGTAAGGTAAGTTGACTTGTCGAACGTTTTATGGACTTTGGACTCAAAAATAAGAAACCTAAAATGTCTGATTATCAAATGGCATCGTTGCACGCCTAAAGACTCCGAACACTTAATATAACAACAAGAATACATCACTAGGGAACCCCGCCCCCCCCCCCCCCCCTCTCCTACCCCTCCTCTTTTTGATTTTTCATTTATTTTGCAATTCTATCGTTTCTCTTAACTGCTCGTACTGATTTTTATTTTTTTGCTTATAGGTACCTGTAAACCAGATTGGAATTATCATCCTTAGGACATTCTAAGAACGTTGAAAGAAGTTGAAGTACTGCACTTATCTCATAGTCTCGGACGAGACTTTCAAGGGTTACGGGCGAGACTGCCCTGGAGTATTAGCCCTCCATTTTTTAGGTCCAAGTCACTTCCCTTCTCAATGCTGTTTTGGACTCTCTAGACATGTTTAGCTAACTTCCAGTACGTGCATGAGTTCAACTCGTTTCAGGAGTTAATTCGGTCGCTTAATTCTAATAGGTGGAGTTGTATGCCGCTCCAGGTTTCCTATTCTTCCACTCCTCATCAACCTTTGTCGAAGAGTTTGTTTGGTTGATTGCTATAACCTGTTTTATATCGCGTATTTGTATGCTGGCATGCTCAATAAGAACTTTTTGCATGTGTAGAATTTTTCTTGACTAGGTGTGGTTCGTCATTGCATATTGACGTTAATACGGTTAATATGATTCGAATATATTTGGATGTCCGCATGATTCCAACCCGCCTGCTTAGATTATTTTTGTATGTGTATGTTACATCCATTTAGATACGCGACATTACTTTGCATGAGTTCATTCTCGATATTCCTCTACCTCGCATCTAGTTGCACGTGTAGGTTATATTTTATGTATGCGTAGCTATATATTATTGGATGCGTAGGACGTGTTTCTATTCACGTACGAGTAATATAAGGTAACATGTGTAACCTTCCTGTGTATAACTAGCATGTGCTTATTGCATGATTAGAATATTAATTGCATGATTAGTCATTTATTTTGGCATTTCTCGTCTTTGTTTGCATGTTTCGTAATCTAATCACATGTTTAGGCTACATATATGGTTGCGCGAATATATTACCTGTGTTTTTCCCCTTCTCCATAATACATTAATTACATAATTTTTTTTTTTTTAAAAAAATCCTAATAAATTTTTTTATCATAATCATATTAATAATAATCGCATAATATACCATCATCAATCATCATCCTATTCCATCAGTGCCTAGCAAACTTGAAAGATTGAGGTTCTCTAATTAAGGAACGTGCTAGCACGAATAGCCTCCCTCAATTCTCTCATGTGACCTGGCTGCTGGAATATTTACACGTCATCCTAGCTTACCTGCTCACGTTAGCAACAGCTAAGGAGGACGTGGTTCACCGCCCTCCTTCCGTAATTACTAATCCTCATGTAATAATTCTTTCCTTATAAACCTAGAATTAAGATTTGTGTTTGGATGCGTGACACTACGGTCTGGTACTAATAAGGAATTCGAACATACATATTGTCGTCGCAAATACGATAATCAACTACATAAGTTATCCCCTAGACATAGTTCTTCCTCCGTAAACCAACCTCGTTAAGTATCTCAGTTGCCATTACCTCCCATAGTTATGGCCCAGGAAAATCGCACAGTAGAGAAACCCCTTTCAGACTTCTATACTACCTTACAGGAAGGACCTGCTTCTTGCATTAAACTCGATGAGATTGCAAGTGATTTTCGCATTCCACCAAATGTTTTCGGTTTGTTACCTGTTTACCATGGTCTAAACCATGAAAAACCATACAATCACCTTCGTCGGATTCAGCAAATGGCCACCACTTTCCACCATTCGATCGTCACCAACAAACAAGTCTTGCTTAGGTTGTTTCCCTTCACCTTAGCTGATAAACCTTCAGTTTGGCTCCCGGGCGAAGCACCATAATCCCTTGACACATGGGCCAAGCTCATACAAGCATTCGTGATAAAGTTTTATACTCAGAAGAAAACTACAAAGATGCTTCAGAAGATTCAATTCTTTCGCCAGCATCCCCATGAATCCTTTATGGAAGCATGGAACAGATTTACTGATCTGCTTCTCGAATGTCCCTATCATCAACTCGACACTGCTGTCTTAGTCTGGTCTTTTTTTAATAGTCTCTTTGACCATCAAAAGGAAACACTAGATATCATGAACAGCGGCTGTTTCATGGACAAAGGCGTTATTCAAGCATACACTTTTCTCAAGAAATTGGCTTCACGAAACACCCATTGGTGTAACACTGATTCTTCCAGATCTTCTAAAGACACTCCTACCAAAGTTACGTCTATGTTCGAGGTCAAACCCGATCCGGAATTAAAAACTCTGATCGAGTCCCTAACCAAAAAGGTCGATGCTTTTTCTGTTTAAGTGAATGATCAAAAACCCAAACAAGTCATGGCCGCCAATGCTTCCCCATGACTTCTTTGCTTAAGTCTTGAGCACTCCAATTCATATTGTCCTTTAGCATACAAGCACCCTCCCCAACCATTTGAAGAGGCTTGTTCTTTCAACATCCCTAATACACCTTGGCGACAACATCCGAATTTCACTTGGCGTACCCCTACCCAACAGCCAGCTCCTCTGGGTTCCAACAACCCTCCTGTACGGCCATCCATGAACTACAATTCCTACCGTAAAGAGAATCCTCAATAGTTCCCGCAAGGGCAAATTAAGTTTCCCAACACCACCAATATAGGGTACCAAAACAACCGCAACCTTGTTCCCGCTACTCCAGGTTATGGCTACCAAAATCAACCCGTAAACAATAACCGAGAACTTGTTCCTACTGCGCCACTAGTACAATCCATTGCTGATAAAACGGTTGAAACTTTACTGACTTACATGAATCAACAGTCCTAAATCCTAGCATCTATCCAACAGTCTCTTTAGTTGTTAGCACAAGATAAAAGTAAAAAGGGCATGTTTCCTAGCCAAGCAGTTCCCAACCCTAAGCCGACAAACACTGCTTTTGAACTCACTAATGCACCAGGATCAAGTAATCCCATCCAGGGTGAGGTGAATGCCATCACCACCCTTTGTTCTGGCTAAACTGTCGACAATCACATACGTATGCCAGACATTCAACTGACAGAAACCGCGCCTGACGTCCTTCTAACTCCTACTTTGCAACCTATATCAAACGAAGTTGTTCCTTCCAAATCTGCAACCATGTCCCTGGAGAAAGACGACATTGATCCATATGCGTGATTCCACCCAAAAGCCCCGTTCTCTAACCGTTTGGTAAAGAACAAACCTGATGAGCATTTCGGTGAGATCTGAGAAACCTTCAAAAATTTGACCATAAACCTACCTTTTCTCAATGCACTTAAGCATTTGCCCAAGCATGCCAAGTTTTTGAAGGACATGTGCACCACCAAACGACGAAAGAATGTTCCTTAACAAGCATTCCTCACTGAGTAGTTTCCCTCCATTACTGCTACTAATGGTGTGGTTAAATACAAAAACCCAGGTCGACCAACTGTGCCATGCATGTTCGGCGACAAGTATACCACTATCGCCCTTTTAGACCTTGGCACAAGTGTTAACTTACTTCCCTACTACTTATTCAAGCAGTTAGGTCTTCATGAATTAAAACCTACCAGCATAACCCTGCAACTCGCGGATTGCATCACCAAGTACCCAAAGGGCATAGTAGAAAACGTCCTAGTCAAGGTCCAAGATTTTGACTACCTAGTTGATTTTGTCATTCTAGATACCAAAGTTGCTTGTGACTCCATTCCTATCAGTTTCAGACGTCCATTTCTTGCAACTGCTAACGATCTCATCATTGCCTAGATGGTTCAATGACAATGTCTTTCGGGAACCTTTCTGTATAAGTCAATGTGTTCAACTTAATGAAACAACTTCCCGATCCTGACATTAAGAGTGAGATTAGCATGGTTGATAGTATGGCATAGGAATATTTCACAAACTCTTTTCTCGCAGACGAGGTACACCAATTTCTTTCTTTTGATAATCCTGAGTTTGATGATGACTCGTACATTAAGGATGTCCACGCATTATTAGAGTCAGTACCACTATTTGACCCTACTACTGTGTTACCAACCGATTCAGAAGAACCTGACTAGCTTTTTTCCATTGAAGAGGTAGTCCCTCACGAATCCTTAATCCCCACTCCTCTAACTCCGAATTTAAAACCTTTACCCTATGATTTGAAGTATGTGCATCTCGATCCGGATGGTAGTCACCCTATAATAATTTCTTCCTACTTGACTACTGATGAAGAAGTGTGTTTGATTCATGTCATTTGTGAACACCGCTCCGCTTTCGGTTGGTCCTTAGATGATATCAAAGGAATACACCCTAGTGTATGCACGCATCACATACATCTAGATGACAGCACAAAGATATCGCAGGAACCGCAACGTCGCCTTAACCCCGCCATGAAGGAGGTGGTGAGGGAGGAAGTTTTATGTTTACTTGATGCGGGTATCATATACCCTATCTCTGGTAGTGTTTGGGTTAGTCCTATCCACGTTGTTCCCAAGAAGTCCGGCATTACAGTTGTGCGCAATGATAAGGATGAATGCATCTCTACTCGCGTCCCGGTGAAATAGAGAATTTGCATTGACTATCGCAAACTTAATGCCGTAACATGTAAAGATCACTTCCCTCTTCCATTCGTTGACCATATGTTAGAATGTTTAGCCAGTCATGCTCACTACTATTTTCTTGACGGCTATTCCAACTACTTCCAAATTGTCATCGATCCAGCTAATCAAGGAAGGACAACTTTCACATGTCCCTTTGGCACCTTTGCATACAAATGAATGCCTTTCGATATTTGCAGCGCCCATGGTACTTTCCAACGCAGCATGCTTCACATTTTCAGTGATATGGTAACGTTATATGGAAGTCTTCATGGATGACTTTTCCATTTATGGAAACTCCTTTGACAACTACCTATCTAACCTTTCTAAAGTGTTAACGTGTTGTGAAGAGAAAAATCTGGTACTTAATTGGGAGAAGTGTCATTTCATAGTTACCAAAGAAATTGTTCTAGGTCATGTTGTTTCGAAAGACGGGATAGAGGTTGATAAAGCTAAAATTGTTAAAATTGCTTCTTTACCTATCCTCCGAACAGTTTGCGATATCCGTGCCTTTTTAGGCCACACCGGGTTTTACAAGCAATTCATTCAGGATTTTTCTAAAGTTGCTCGACCCTTAACCAATCTCCTGCTTAAGGATGTGGTCTTCAACTTCAATTTCAATTGCAAATAAGCTTTTGAAACTCTAAAAATCGCCATGACTACCGCTTCTATCATTCAACCCCCTGATTAGTCTTAACCATTCGAACTGATGTGTGATGCTAGCGACTTTGCTATTAGTGCCGTACTAGGCCAACGACATGATGACAAACCCGTTGTCATTTACTATGCTAGTAAAACTCTTAATGATGCTCAACGTAATTACACAACAACTGAGAAAGAGTTCCTAGCTGTTGTCTATGTTTTGGATAAGTTTCACCCTTACCTGATCGGATCTTCAACCATTGTATATACTGACCATGCCGAACTTCGGTACCTACTCACGAAAAAGGATGTGAAACAGAGGTTGTTCTGCTGGATCCTTCTCTTGCAAGAATTCACCCTGGAAATCAAAGACAAGGAAGGAACCGAAAATGTGGTGGCCGACCATTTATCAAGGCTGGTTGGTGACATTGATAGTGATTTTGACGCCATCTGTGATTCCTTCCCAGACGAGCATTTGTACTCCATTTTCTCCTCTTCATGGTACGCGGATATCGTTAACTACCTAGTTACTTACGAAGTTCCTTCCTCTTGGTCACGCCCTGATCGTAAAAAGTTCTTATCCACTGTAAAATATTATTTCCTGGGATGACCCCTACCTCTTTAAGTATTGTTCCAACCAACTCATTCGTCACTGCATTCCCGACTGGGAACACATCGACGTGTTATCTTTTTTACATGAACAATCTTGCGGTGGTTATTTCAGTGGAAAGAAAACTGCGGCCAAGGTTTTACAATGTGGTTCTTACTAGCCTACCCTTTTTTGCGATGCTTACGAACATAACAAAGATTGCATTCGTTGTCAGCACCTAGGTCGCATTACCTAACACAATATGATGCCCATAAATCCCATTTTAATTGTAGAAATTTTTTATGTTTGGGGCATTGATTTTATGGGACCCTTCCCTATTTCTCAAGGTTTTCTCTACATTCTAGTCGCTGTGGACTATGTGTCTAAATAGATTGAGGCACTCGCATGTCGCTCAAATGACCATAAGACTGTCGTGAAATTTGTAAAAGAAAACATTTTCTCTCGTTTTGGTGTCCCCAAAGCTATCATCAGTGACGGGGGTACACATTTTTGTAATAAAACTTTTGGATTTTTAATGAAGATATATGGAGTTACTCACAAAGTTGCTACTCCGTATCACCCACAGACGAGTGGCCAAGTGGAAGTCTCCAACAGAGAGATAAAGTCTATTCTGGAGAAAATTGTCAATCCCTCAAGGGAAGACTGGTCTCTCCACTTATAGGATGCCATGTGGGCATACCGGATGGCCTTTAAGACACCTATAGGGATGTCTCCTTACCGTATCATTTTTGGAAAATCTTGCCATCTGTCGGTTGAACTTGAGCATCATGCTCTATTGGCCATCAAAAGCCTCAATTATAATATCAACCCAGCAGGCGAGAAGCGAAAACTACAATTAAATGAGCTTGAGGAGATTCAGAGTGATGCATATGATCTCTCAAAATCTTACAAAGCTAATATGAAAAGATTGCACGACAAGCACATTTTGCATAAAGATTTCAAAATTGGCCAAGAAGTCTTACTTTACAGCTCCATATTACACATTTTTCTTGGTAAATTGAAAACACGATGATCTAGTCTTTTCATTGTGTCAGTTGTGACCCATTTTGGGGCAATCTCTTTGCTTAATCCACAAGATAACATCAAATTTCAAGTAAATGGCCAACGCCTCAAACATTACCATGAGTTACGCTCCCCAACTGTTGAACAAACTCTTCTTCAGGATCCGATCTACATAGACTAGATGTTTTGTTTGGCGTACTCAATCTTGTTTTTCTGTAGAGGGTACGCCATTTTTTTAGCCGTGCCATCTTATATTTTATGATCTCAAAATTACTTTGAAGTGTGTGGTTGCAAGCGCCGGAGCCGTAGTCCACAAAAACTCTATTTCAGAACTGAGTATAAATGTCTTCTGAAACGTGAGCAAACCTTCTTGCTGGTAAACGATGAGTTCCAAAAATTTCTCCCTCTTCTTTCTCCACTCTCTTCTTGCCCATGTTCAAATCATAATTTGGACAAAGTCTCAACCCTCTCGAATTGGACAAGGTCGTAGTACTTTTGCTCGTCACCGACGTGCGCGCAGAATGGGGTGGTGTATACATTTTCAAACCCCTAACTGCCCTGGTCTTCAGCCACTTGGTGAAGGTGCTTATTATAATGTATACACTTGTTTGACACTAGCAGCTCGAGATCAACTTCACCAGGTCATTCCTCCCACAGGTTGGGATTCATCTTAAGGATCTGACGTTAAAAAACTCACCTTGTATATATGTATATATTGATGTATTTTAAAATTCCCCTTGCATTAACGCTATGCACAAAGAGATTCGTGTTCAACCTCGGATGTTGATTACTTAGGACACTGGTAATTGATTCCACCAGGCCAACCCCTAGATATTGGTTAATTTGAGTTCCCTTTGGGGTGCTTTGAGGCTAACCATATGTAATAAAAGTAATATTATTAGACCGTAGTGCGCACAGTTAAGGATGGTACCGTCCTGCACCCTAGACCCACAATACATAAAGTTGAAGCCACAGTCTGGCTGGATTAGGTTCGCTCCAAAGCCGACATGAAAGTTGCCTGAGAGTTCAGATGGAGAGTCTTCTGGCCATCCAATGTTGTTCAAATTAATCCCCCTTGTATAGAAATTAAACCATATATATAAGTTTTTGTGGACTACGGCTTCGGCGCTTGCAAACGTTCCTATTGGTAAACGATGGGTTCCAAAAATTTCTCCCTCTTCTTTTTCCATTCTTTTCTACTCTCTTCCTGCCCACGTTCAAATCATAATTTGGACGAAGTCTCAACCCTCTCGAATTGGAGAAGGTCGCAGTAATTTTGCTCGTCACCGACGTGCGCACAGAATGGGGTGTTGTATGCATTTTCAAACCCCTAACTACCATGGTCTTCAACCGCTTGGTGAAGGTGCTTATTATAACATATACACTTGTTTGACACCAGCAGCTCGAGATCCACTTCGCCAGGTCGTTCCTCCCACAGGTTGGGACTCGTCTTAAGGATCTGACATTAAAAGACTCACCTTGTATATATGTATATATTGATGTTTTTTAAAATTCCCCTTGCATTAATGCTATGCACAAAGAGATTCGTGTTCAACCTCGGATGTTGCTTACTTGGGACAGGGGTAATTGATTCCACCAGGCCAACCCCTAGATATTGGTTACTTTGAGTTCCTTTTGGGGTGGTTTGAGGCTAACCATATATAATAAGGGTAATATTATTAGACCATAGCGTGCACGGTCAATGATGGTACCGTCCTGCACCCTAGACCCATAATACATAAAGGTGAAGCCACAGTCTGGCTGGATTGGGTTCACTCTAGAGTTGACATGACAGTTGCCTTAAAGTTCAGATGGAGAGTCTTCTAGCTATCCAATGTTGTTCACATTAATCCCCCTTGTATAGAAATTAAACCATATCGGCAAGTTGACGTCACACATAACGGCAAGTTTTACCGGCAACTAACGATCTGCAATGGTCATAAAACCGCCACCACAATGGTCAGAAAATGGCTCCATTTCCTTTCTATACATATAAAGTTCACCACATCCTTCACATTCACTCCTCTCATATTCTCCCCTCTACACTTTTTCTTTAATTCCAATTATGCTTTTGTTCTTATCAATCTTTAGCTTCATGGATGCACTAGAAAAGTTTGAGAAATAGCAAATTGAATATGCTACTCATCACGTCTTCATGCTCGTTAGTTTTATTATCATAATGTTGTTGATATGGTATATAGTCATATCTAATATCTAGATCTGTATTTTTTCCTTTGTCATTATGGTGTGTTTTCACATCCATGTACATTGTTACAACTTAATGTACGATCCTATTTATGCATTCGTATTACCTGTTCTTCTACTTGTGCTACGTCTAGAGATCTTGCTAAAAAAAAAGGTAGAGTGCACCACTCCTTGTAGTCGCATGCCCTATTCTTTCCCCTCCACACTACATCCATTTTTGCGCCTTGTTTAATTGATTTATTAATATACAAGTTGGTCAAACTATCTTGTGAAACTTTCTCTCGTATATTCTATCTCTTCCCACGTATGACTAACAGTCTCAGGGATCTGACTTTAAACGATCTTTTGCACAAGCACCTTAATAGAATTATTTTAGAAGATACACGTGGTCTAACTACCCTGCGACACCTTGATTCGTATTTTCTAAACTTTCGGATTGGTGCCTATTTATAGCTAGGCTAGACACCTCTCAAATCCAGTCTTCCTTTTTCACTCAATTATCTTCACCACTCCATTCCTTCCATCTTCAATGGCTCTCACTCGAATTTTCGTGCATGAGCAAAACTTTATGCAAAATTTTCAGTGCTGTCTATTTCAACCATATTTTGACATTGAAATTTTACGTCACGGATGGTTCCCTCTATTACATCATAAAGAGGCAATTTATTCCAGAGAGTTGGTTCTGCATTTCTATACACACGGTTATTTCTAAAACGGGCAATTCTTTGTCTATGCAAACGGATGTGAGCGCGAATTGACACTGGAAATCATCTCCGAGGTCCTTCAAATTCCCATAATGAACCCTGGGGTACACCTTCAGGATTCACCATTCAACAATATAAGGCATCTAATGTTTGCAACTATCCTTTACGGCGAATACAACAGGAAAAACCGCATTGTTTATCAGCAATCCTTGCAAAAGAACCAATTAGCTGTGATCCAATGGCTAGCCCATAATGTGCTCGGCACATCTAAGACTTTCAAAATAAACAAACCCCTCCTCCATCTACTCTAGGTCCTGCAGACTAAAAGCAATGATTTTTGCATAATTCAATTTCTCTGGAAAGCGATCGCACGTGCCAAGAAAAAGTAAGCTCCTTTGCCAACCATTTTGACACTTATCATGGTGCGTTGGGGTTTTCCTATTACTGCTCCTATTACCTATCTCAGAACAGCTAACATTCTCACCATTCACTCCATTTGTATGAACGGTTTTTGGACTCCCGACGTTGCAAAGAACCATGCCGGTGCAGAAACCAACGAAGCTTTTTCCTCTGTCAACATCTTCACTGACAATGCAATACACAACGTATTTAATCCTATGGAAAGCCTTCGTTTAATTCACCAAGGACTAATGACATTATACACATATCATAACATCATCATTACCAGTCTTTTTGAGTTTCACGAGCTTCAGACAATGCATGACGAGGAACAATCACAATTCTTTCATAGCCACAACTAGTTCTTGACAAATCACAATCTCATAATGGATAACCAATCCGAGATTTACTAGACACAGAGCGCCCTATTGCAATGGGCTGTTGAACGGATTGACTTCATCGAGAATCTTATAAATGGATTTCTCCCACTTAAGGATCCTCACCGTTACCCGGGCCATGGCCCAAATTAAATTTTTCGAATTTCCGTTTGAATTTTTGTTCTTTGTCATTTTCTATTTTTTCTTTAGTAACCCTAATTACATGTAGCGCAATTTTCCTGTTATAATCAATGTCATTTGTTTTTACTCAGTCATTTCCATCAAATTTTAAAAATTAGTTTACCTTTGTGTCTAGGTGGTGTGTTTTATCACACGTCTTCTTTCATCCATTTCCTGCCTTCCTATCTGCATCTCCAATAATGGAACCTCCAAAGATTATCCCTGAACAATCCTTCCAGGCTATGTTGGATTCTCCTTCATATGGACTTCATTTCAGAGACCTTATCACCTAAGCCGGTTGGTCCTCCCTCGTTTTGCAACCTGAGCAAACATACTCTCCATGTTTAGCGATATATTTTTATGATCATATGGAGGATACAACAACATTTAATGGTGCACGTGGCTTCTTTTTGAACGGATTCGCAATCCGTATGGGTAACACCAAACATATCTTTCACGAGCCAACAGTTGATATGACTTTGGACCTTCCTTATCACGAGCCCACCCCCACCATTCAATACATCATATAAAACTCCTTTAATCACTACTTTTGGGAAGATTTTGACGGCCTCTACGGTGATGGCCTCACCTAAGTCATTAAACGTGAAGAAGCTGGCCAATGGACTCACCTGAGTCATTGAACGTGAAGAAGCTGGCCAATGGACGGACAAAACAATTCCCCTAGCAAGTATGGCAATGAATGTCGGGATTGCCATGTTGTTTATCCTTCTAAACATCATAGGGGATTGGCATTTTTCTACTACCACCAAATCAACTTGTAAGACTTTCCATGCTCTCGCTCAGCAACACACTTTCTTCGACATCACGAACCTCTTAATTGAGAACATGAAAAGGGCTCGTGATTTTTGACACCATTATATCACCTTGCCCGTTACCGCATGCCGGATAATTAGGGCATTCTTCCCACAATTTTTAGCCACTTTTCATGACTGGGTACGAGTAGATTCTATGTGTCCGGCGAATAGGATAATTTGTTCTTTGAGATTTCAGGTCTGGCATCAGTGCTCTTCAAGGCACCTGAAGTATGTTCGTTGCTTCCCTAAAGACAAAGACATGATAGCTCATTTGGATGCTTATAAAAAGAGAAAGTGGAGCGAAGTTTGGCAGGCTATGATAAACTGGCGTGACGCTAAATAATGGCACTTCGATAGAGATGAAGCTAGAATGGACGTACCCCTAATTCTTAATTAGGGCAGTGTAAGTTGATGTATATATTTGTTGTTTTAGTTTTTGATGTGCCCTTTCCCTTTTGTTTTTGTATATTATATGTTGTGTTAGCATAATTTTCTGTTGCAGATATCAGCTTTATTTATGCTCAAGCCTCTCAGGTATATTCTTTCTTCCTCTTGACACTTTGAGGACACAACGTCCTACTGTGTGGGGGTGATTAGAACCTTTCGCAAAAATTAAGCATTTCTAGGTTGTATATAGCTTTATTTTCTATCTAAATAAGTGTATTTAGTGACAAAGTCTCGTTTCCTTTTCTGTGATGAAAAATATCTAAAAATCTCACTCTAGCATTAGAATTATGATTTGTTCTTAGAAACTTAAGTTAATACGTATGCAATAGTTTTTACATCTTTTCATGAGAATTCATGCACTGACTGTCATTGAATGTACATAGCAGTAAGTTTCTGAGACCCACGGTTAGACAACTTAATTTTTATATCCTGTGAGAATCTAACCAAAAAAAACCTTAATATGTATGATATATGAGTAATGAAACAGACGAGTAGCTTTTCCGAATAGAGAGGTTCACTCATCTACTTACTTGATCACTACCCGAATCCTAGGCAAGAATTTAGGCCTTCTTTGGATCGACATAGCAAAAAAGCCATACCTGTACAAATTTTACCTCTAATCACCCCATTGAACCCTTTAGCAGACCTTTCATTTTCACCAAAAAATCCTTACCCATCTATTAACCACAAATAAATAAGCCCACCTAGATGATGAGTATGAGAAATAGTATGAAGTGTGGAAAAATGAAGAGAAAAACTTGTTACAAATCAAAATCAGTTACTTGCTTCAGAAAGAAAATAAAAAGAAAAATAGAAATATGTTTCCAAAAATCAAAAGAAAAATCAAAGTTAGAACTTTCCCCAAAATCAAATCAAAAGGGAATACAAAAGCTTAAAAGAGCTAAGTATGGAAACTCATGTTAGCAGAAGGAAATAAAATAAGGATTTCCCTAGTGTAAATATCTCGAAGACCTTATTCTCTCATACTTATCATTTTTTATTTTTTCCATTCCGTTTTCTTCTACACTACCACCTAAGCCCCATAACACCTAATAAAAACCTCTAACTCTATTAGGAGTAGGATGGTGTGATAATAAGTAGTATATATAAATTCTTGACCTTGGCTCCTCTAACTGTCATTGAGTATGTGAGGAAATATATGCTCACTGCACATTAGAATTAGCAAAAATTGAGTGGAAAAATATGAGAAAATTTGTGTTTCGACACATGCCTGTGAGAACCTATCCAGAAACGGCCCTGCTCGAACATTTCATTATAAAGATCACTGCATGCATGCTCATATGTAGATGTTTTGAATATTGTATGTATATTAACTTGAATTTCAAAGGAATTCTCGTTTCCCCTGCTAATGAGATGTATAGATATCTGAGATTAATTAAGGGAACAAGCCTTTGTTACTGAGTCGTTGTAGTATAGATGAAATTTGTGAGTATATTCTCTGAAAAACTCTCACGAGGCTATAACTCATCTACTAGAGAATTCCTAGTGGTTTAAAACCTTGTTGCATACGGTCAATGCAACCGCACTCTCCGAAATGAGACTTAGTTTATAACAACACATTTTTTGCCACTTATCGTTTTAATGTCTCTTCTTTGCTTAAAGACAAGCAAAGTGCTGTTCAGTGTGATAAGCACCCAAAACTGTAATACTAAACCCCGTACAAACATAGCATTTTGGTTAATTATGTGTTTAATAATCATGAAATAATTATATTTTCGTACTTTTTAAGGTTTTTGCAACTAACGTGAATATGATGATAAAACCTGCATCAAAGCACGGGAATACTGTGCATACTTGAAGTCTTCCCATTCAGCCCCAGTGAAGCCCAACAAAACCTGACTAAAGTCGAAGATTCCAACAGGACAGAACCAGTGTAAAATGGGATCACGTGCAAAGAAGCAGCAAACTTCCGAAGCTCATATCTTCCAAACCTAGACTCCGATTTTGGCAAGTGAACTGCCAGGGCGATGAGTTCTACACAAAGACAGGAAGTTTTTAAAAATCTCAAAATCCCGGGCCACCACTGGACACAGCACATGGACCCACACTGTGGGCCCACAAGAAGTGATGAGTCATCATGCATTGACAAGTGGCAAGTTATGGACACTTTTGTGTTACCTTGCAAGAAAAGACAAGACTAAAAATTAAATGCTTGACTAGACTTGTGGGTAGGAAATGTGTGCTAACTTTTGGCATGGTTTGGTGGAAAAAGACAAGCTTGTAATAAAAGGTGGGAATACTTCACGTGAGAGGAGGGGGATATATCTTTTGGGATGTTGGAGAAAGGGGCATTCATTCTTGCATTCCATTTTTGTTGTTTACATTGCATGCATGGTATTTTCTTCTATTTGAAGCTTTTGTATTAGGTTGATACAGGAAATCTTGAATTTCTAATTAGATCTGTTTTCTTCAAGTTAAATTTCCATTTCTTACTTTGCTTCTTCTTACTTTTTCATTTCAAACATCAAAGATATCAAATCCATCCAAGGACCATGAGCTAAAACCCTCCCAATAGGGGAAGGTTAATGATACCCATGTGAAGATCAGGCTGTATTTTAGTAGCCCAGAATCACTACTTAGGAAAATAAGTTTTGATACATCCGGTCCCAAAATGAATGAGTCTGATCAAGTTTGGAGTTTTAATACTCCATATCAGTCTCGTACGAGACCCATTTAACACTAGGTCAAGTCTCGTGCGAGATCCTATAGTAGCCATTAGCCCTCTAGTTTGCCCAGCTGGTGTATAATTAAACCAAGAGTTGAAGTGATATTCCAGAGATGGAATGTTAATTCAACTCCTCATGCTAGTGAGATGAACTCAGAGATGAGTACATCTTACTAGGGATCGATACTCGACGCCGTTTCGGGTTTGTCTATAAACTCGAGACGGATTAGAGATGTAGTGATAAGGTGCTCTGAAAGTTTGTAAATGATCTTGTATGATTATGATTAACCTTCTTCCTGTATCTCTCTCTATCTAGTTTACTAAGAAATTAATCTTTGCAGTTCTACATTAACTTGCATTCTAAGTTTTAATTGAGAATATTTTTAGCAACATAAGAAATAACCTAAAATCCTACTCACTAATTATCTTAAAGCTGTAAATTCAGTTGTGAACTTTGTCTAGTCCTAAAGTTTGGACGATCCCTTACTCGATCTATGCTACGAACCCATGTGAGTAAGGTAACTTGACTAGTCGGACGTTTTACGGACTTTGGACTCAAAACTAACAAACCTAAAAAGTCTGATTATCACCTAATTCATGCCATTTACTGATTTGCCCTTCTCCATTATATTTGAGACACCTCACACTTCACTTTATGCATTTGCTTTTTCTTTTGCTTTTTTATTTCTTCTTGACAAAGATAGGTTTTCGAGAATGCCATATTTTGAGATAAGGGCCTCCACCTTTGGTATTCTGAGTTGAGGGCTTTGACTTTTGACTATGACCTTTGACTTTGACCATTGATTTTGACTTTTTCAGTACTTTTTCATAGCAGCTTCTGGTCTTCATAATAAGTGTAATTAAGGCTCCTTTTGGTGCTAAGACTCAGCTTTTATGATAAGTTGTCTGAAATTCTCTGTAACCTGAAAAAGGCAATAAAAGCTATGAATTGTCTTTTCATTAAACGTAAGAAGGGCTATAATGTAGTAATATAAGGGTAATAAAATGCACATTTAGGAGCTGATCAGTTACCAATCACATTCTAATTTTGGTACAAATTGCCACGCGAACTCCTCAAATTTCTCTTCAAAGAAGAATGTTGGGATTCTACTCTATTGCTGGTGTGAGTGTCGAAGTGCTTCACTAAATCAACCCAAGCCGCCACAAACTATTCCTTGTACTTGTTCAACAATTCTTCGACGTATTGTACCACACGTGTCATATGTTCATTTTCATTTCTAAACATCACAAAATTTTCATTGTAGACATCTTCAATAGGTGAACTGAATAAATCACAAACCATTTCGTAGAACTTCTGAAACTCATTGTTTTCTTCAAAAGATTTTTTACAGTTACTAATCACATTGGTCTGAATATGCCAACGACAAAGGAGGTGTTTAGCCATGGGAAATACATGCACCACAACATTCATCAATGCCAAGTCTCTATCAGTCCTAATGCCTTTCACACTAGATGCATTGCCTTCCAAAACACTGTATAACATTTCCAAAGCCCAAACAAAGTTATCTCCCTTCTCTGAATCTAAATATGCAAAAGCAATAGCAAACGTCTTCATCATAGACATAAACCCAACAATTTCTAGCAATGGCAGATTGTGAAGATTAGTCATGTAGGTATAATCAATAATCAACACTTCCGAAAAACACTTGGCCAACTTAATTGATCTCGAATAAGCAAAAAAAAAGATCCTTGCAATCTCTTGTAATCAGGTTCTCTCTATGAGACTCATAGTAATCACGATCGTCCAACATCTTCAATAATTGTTGCATCTGTGATCACCCTTGCAATTTTGTAAGGCGATATTTCGCTTGAAAATTGTAGATGGTACTTAAGGTTGACAAATTCTCTAGGTCTTCCTTTTTCAAAGCATTCAAAATTTCTCTTAGTTTAAATCCAGCCTCAGACATCTCGATCACAAACATTTCTTCATCTAGTGTTAGCCTTCCCATAAAAGAATGGCATGTAAGATTTTCAGCAAGACGGTGATTATGAGTTCCGCAAACTATTACCACTTCAACTTAAATGAACACTTGCACTTTTTTGTTCCTGTCTGTCGAGGGAGTTTCATGGATAGCTTGTATCGATCTATCTTCTTTGGTTTTTGAGGTCTAAAAGCACCGCCTCTCTCACAAGTTAAAAGCACCCTAGGTCTTCGGCCACTTTCAATGCTATCCGACTTTGCAATGATAACCACGAAACCAATTTCTCTCCCTACCTCTTTACACCAATCAACAAGGTATTTTTTATTTTCAAATAGCTGCAATCATTTTGTTATAGATTGTATTACATCACTATTCAACAAAACAATATACTAAATTTATAAAAGTGCCTTCAAGTTCTTACTATTGCAGTTGTAAATGCGTCGGTTATATCCGGACAAACAAAATTAGAGTTTTATGTCGGGCTTTCTTGCTCTTCATTTTCTGACTCATAATTTAGTTGAAGCAAAGACAATGCATTTGGAGATGCACAACCAATATGATGAGGCTGTTCAGAGTAAAATTTTATCAAAAAAAAAAAATGGTTTAGGTTTCTTATACTCAATATACACCTAAAAGAAATAGCACTTTGCTTAATATTGCAAACAAACTCACATTTTTGTTTGGTGTTTGTACCTGTTCATTGTAGTAATCCAAAGTATAATAGTTTTCTGAGTTCTCCCATTTCTCAAAATTTGATTTTGAATTTTTTTTCTTCATCCTCATTCGGTTAGTATTCATCCTCATTACTTTGGTATGTTTGATTCAAATCAAAAGTGGGTGTTTGCATGTTTATTGGTGAGATAAAATACGAGGTTATTGGAGGAGAAGAAGAAGAAGAAAACCGTGGTTTTTTCTTCTACAAGTGAATCATGTAGAAGGTTTAGTATGGGTCCCACGAGTTATATTCAATAACTTGTTTTAGTCAATAAATGCTTTGGGTACGTTTAATAAAAAGAAGGATAATTTTGGAAACTAAATGTGTCTAAAATCATTTTATTTATTTTTTAAAGTAGGGGTACGGGAGCATTTTTATGGGTGTGTCCAAGATCACCCAATCAATTAGTTAATAATTGAAATAAATAGAAAATTAATTTTTCCCAAGATTCTCTCTAACAAAAACTTTTTACGACTTATTCCCTCCAACTTCTTTCTCTCTCCGTTCCACTTCTCCATTGTTTCTTCTGCTACAACCTTTTTTTTTCTTTCTATCCTTAGTCGCTAGTGTTTGTTGTAGTAACGTAACATTTGCATTTTGTGAAAGGAATGGGATGTCAATTTTTTACCTGTTTGCATACAATGAAATCCAAGATGTCCATTTGTAGTTTCACTTTCCCGAAAAGGGATGAAGTGCTCATAGCCTTCATAGGTAGCCAATTCAGGCTAAAATTGATGTTTCAAAGGGTGATATAAATGCCCAAGTAGATCCATTAGAATATTGTATTCACTGTATAAGCCTTTAGCCATTAGCAGGAGCTTTATCACTGTCTATGTCTTTCCATTTGTTTGCTCATATCTCCTATGTCGTTGGTGTAGGAACCATTATTTCATAATACAAATTTCTACAAACCGTGAAAACCACACGCAGCGGAATTAGTGGTTCTCACGATTTTGGATAGGAAACATACCTTTATATCCGGCTTGATATCTCTGAGAATCCAAGCTTTATGAAATCAACAATCAACCTCTTGATCTTCTGTTGTATTCTTTTCAATAGAGTCGACGTTGTGTGGATAACGATCTACCAACCCCCTTCTTTCTTACAAAGCTAGATCCAATTTTGGATCTATCTTTCCTTGCCTCTCTTTTCAGTCTAGGGAATAGTGAATTTCGGCTAGGAGAAAAGAGATTATATTTATAGGCTACAACAGGGACCATGAGGAGAAATTAGGGTTGGGCCTCCTGACGGGCTTGGGCTTCCCATGTTCACCCAGAACACACGGCCCAAGTCCGTCGACAAATGGCTTATTCCACTAAAGGTCATTGTTGCACTACCGCCCTAATCCCAAATTACGTGTCTGCATTTATGGGCTTCATATTATATGCTTGTGGATCTCCCCGTGTTTCAGATATCGAATGCCCGTTAATTAAGTCAAGTTACTGACAACTACATTAATCAACTTCTTATGTCCTTGAGTAGTACCACTCAACCTCATTGTCATGTCGGAATAAATCCACCTACAGGGTTTACATGACAATCTTTTTGAGCTCCTCAAGGGGACATCATCAACCCAACTTCTTGCGGGTCACGGATTCCTTCTATAATCAATAGCACACCTTACATACAATGTCATTACCCAATCCATCGAGTTTGTTGATTCACAAATGAATCTCACTCATTGATGATTTAAGCAATGTACAATGCATGTAAGTGCCCGTTATTATATCCAGATTAGGAGGACAAGCATCCATAATAACAGAGGCGTTTGTTCTCTTATATAGTCAGTATAAAAAGAAACAATCTCACTTGGTTCTGTTCAATACACACAAAGTGTACTAATGTAATCTTATAGTCAAGATAGACTAATACCAGATTATACTATAACCGTACCAATGGTTTGTCCAAATCCATCTAGGTTGTGAATGATTACTTATACTTTATAAGGTACTGATGATATAATCTTCTGTGTGTCCACACCATATCATCTACAACATAAAGTATTAGACACATGCATATAACTAATAACATATATAATATGCATAACATTTGCCCATATGATTATCATTCAAAATATAAAGAATTAGAGTTAATACAAAAGTAATTCTTTTAGTATATAACCCTATCACTTGGGCAAGCTATATCAGCCAGAGAGCAAAATACAAGCCCATGGTACTATGCATAATTAAATTGCATACAAGCAAATACTAATAGTAGACGACATGCAAGTGTGTGTTGATATTCCGGTACACTTCTTACTCTCCTATGTATAACACCCGGCTATTTTTATTTATTATTTTTATAATATATAATTAATATTAATAATCAGAATAAATAAAATAAAACAATATAGGATAAAGATTAGTGGAGAGAGGAAACGTGGGTAAGGAGGATAAACCCTTTTCTCTATTGTCGGGGGTTTTGAAAAAAAAAAAGGAGTTTACACAGAGAGTTTTAATACAGAGAGAGTTTTACACAGAGTGGAAAAGAGAGAAAGGCGAAGATTATTGGGATTACTTTTTGACGATTGATACGTGGCGTTTTTCATTCTTAAGCTTATATTCATTCATGTCGCCTCGTAAATACAACAGAGGTGAGTAGATATTTTGTATACGTGTAAATTTCAGCGTGACGAGTGATGAAACATGATATTTATAGCCTGTCGTGAATATATATGTTATGTTGGATTGTTCTATATTGTCGTGTCTGCCAATTATAGTTAGTATACTAATGATTTATTATCATCACCAATAAATACAGACAACTTCAGAGAAATAGTTTTAGATCTCATTAAATTCATGGAGTTAAAGTATCATTTGTTTTTCTTAAAATCATCTTTAATGGATTTGAATGTAATTCCTTTGTTCTTCGATTTCACTGCCGTCAATCTATGTAGGTCTATGTATATTTATTATTTGGGTTACAAAACTATGTGATGAACTGCCAGGTAGCTTACTGTGGGGTTATTTGTTTGGGTTGATTTGGGTTGTTGGTTTATGTCGGTTGGTTGTTGTTTGAATTGGATATTATGGGTTAATGGTTTGGATGTTGTTAAAGCTTGAATGGGTTGTTAATGGAGGTCGAGATTTATGGTTGAGGAGGGATATTTCGAACTAATGATATAGAGTTTTTGTATGAATTAAATTTATTAGGTTTTTCACCCTAACCAATTTTGAATGATTTTTGGGTCGATCGGTGGTGGCGGTCGGTAGGTTAGTGTTTAGGGTTTGCTGGTTCGATGGTTGAGGAAGAAGATGAGGGTGAGGGTGATCTTGTACAGCCGGTCGTTGTTTAGTTTATATCTTGGGCTTAAGTTTAGTTATGGTTTCGGGCCTTGAGTTGTTAGGCTGGTTTCTATTATTTTTGTGGGCTCGGTCCTTTTATTTTAAGTGGACCGGATTCTATTAATTTAGATGGGCCTTGAGTTGTTGGGCTGGTTTCTATTATTTTTGTGGACTGGGTCCTTTTATATTAAGTGGACCGGATTCTATAAATTTAGATGGGCTTTGGTTAGAGTTTGTTTTTGGGCTGAATATGTTCTAGTTAGGCTTGGTTTAGTCTCTGTTTGCCATTGTGAAATTCTGTAGTACCTGACCATGTTTAGGCAATGTATAATTTGTGGTGGATACCCCAAAAGTAATAAGTCTGGAGACTGTTTGGTCCCTCAGATTTGTCTGGTACTGTTCTTCATTTATTTATTTATTTATTTATTTATTTTTTTTTTTTTTTTTTATCAATTCTCCAAATTGAATGAAAATAACATCAAATTTTCTAGCACAAAAATAACCACAAATCAACCGAAAGATAACCTAGATTAGTAATTTCAAAATGACAACCAAACTTCAATTCAACATAATCTCCCTATTACTTGAAGTCCAACTAAAAAAAATTGATAATTCAAAAGCACTCCACTAGATTGTGAAGATTGAGAGAAGATTGAAAGTATAAAAAGGAGGAAATTGTGAAGATGGTTATTCTTTGAATACCCAAATTCTACTTGTGGGTAATGCTTTGTTTTTGTTTTTCTCAGAATGGAGACGGTAGAGAAGAAGAAGTCATAGAGTGGGTGAAGAAGAAGGCTTTCTTCTACAAGTTCTCATTTTTTTTTTACGCGATTAAGTTGAATGAATATCGTTATCTTACCTTTCCCAAGAGATAACGTAATCCTTGTTATCAGGCCATTTCTGTTCTCTTTATTTATAAGTTGTGGTCCATATTCTGAAAATAGATTGGACCAAACAACTAAACACCTTATAAGGGGTCTTATACATTTTACAGGCTACCTAAACCATGCTGCCAAACAGGCCCTTAGTTATAGGGACCGGTTCTTAACTTTGTGCGGGTTGGGCCCTTATCATATTAAGTGTTTTTTTTTTTTTTATGTGGGTCTATTTTAGTTGTCATGGGCCAGGGTTTTTGTTTTAGAATTTTGGGCTTTAGTCTTTAGTTATCTTTTGGGTTTTAGTCTTTGGTTTTGGTTAGTTGGGTCTGAACCATGGCTTTGACCATGAACCATGACCTTAACCATGAACCATGGCTATGACTATGAGTTTGTTGACCACAACTAGGACTGTTGATTGTTGACCATCGACTTTGATTGGTGAATGTGGTTCGTTGACTTTGATTGTTGACAATTGATTTTTTGATTGTTGACTTTTCAGACTTTTGACATATTGAACTTAGTGGACAAATTAAATCCAATAATAGGATGTTGTCGAAACTTGTATAAACATGTTTGTCATTGTCTAATAAAGATTTAACGTGATTTTATATTATGCAATTATATATATTGGCATTGATGGACTTTGACTTTGACTATGTAGCTAATAAGAACTATGAAGGCTTGATTCCAATCTTGAAAGATTTAAATACGTAGGCAACTTTGAACAAAAATGCAACCACTATATTATATATTAATTGTTGTGATAAACGGTATGTGGAACTTGATTGTGCTCTTTCAGAGTGTTGCTCCTCGATTGAGAGTATATTTTAATTCATGAGGCATTTAATTAATGCATTACTCATAATTGAGAATTTGATAATATGGTTTATATATTCGATATTGAGGCGAGTTGATTGACTATTGTGTTTGGAATCTTTATTAATGATTCTACTGTGTGATCGAGAAGATGTATATTTTATGATGAAAATATTATAATAAATGATAACTCTTGGGTGTTAAAAAGTGTTGAAAAAAGTCTAGTGAAAATTTAATGTGTCGCCCACATCTTTAGATCTCTCCACGCCTCTTTGATGAAAAGAAAAGAAATGAAATGTTTATGACTAATGATGTCTTGTGAAAATTAAACCACCTTAAAGAGGTACTAAGGCATTCACCTTGCGGGTTGGCTATATTCTTTGAGTGTACGAGGAATGTAGGTCTGGGTATTCCTTGAATGTGGTGGGAATGACCAAGGTATTCAATGAATATGCGGCATGAATGACCTGTTAGTGTTATGATGGGTATTCCTTTAATGTTGCAGGAATGGCCCAAGGTATTTATTGAATGTGCCATGAATGACCTGTTAGTGTTATGATGGGTATTCCTTGAATATGGCAGGAATGACCCAAGGTATTTGATATTAACCCTTTTTGCGGTGTAAAGAATTGATGATTCTTCTCCGTTCGGTGTTAACTCAAGTCCTTACTCACGATTCTTCATTTGTTTAGTTCGAGTAGGGATTCGTTCCAACCTAAAGTCTAGGACAACATTACAATTTTATTATGTACTTTAGGAAACTAGTGAGTAAGTTTTTGATATATGCTAAGTCTTGATTGTTTTAATTCCTTTCGGACACTTATCATGCAAATATACGAAAATAGATCGAAGTTGATGTTTGACAGGATAAATCAAAAGAGAGAAAAGGTAGGGGCATATGCCACTCATGCAAGGTCTCACTATATTTCTTCTAGAATCAGATTACTACAATTTCTAATCCATTTTGGGTTCATTAACAAACCCCAAACAGATTAAGAATTGATCCCTAGCGAGATAAACTCATCTCTAAGTCCATCTTACTAGCAAGAGGAGTTGAACTGACATTTCATCTCTGAAATACCATCTCAACTCCTGGACTCATACAACATACTCCTGTCAATTAGAGGAACATTAGGTCAAATAGGACTCACGCATGCGGCTATCCCAAGCATGAAAAGGGGCGCACGTGAGTCATTCTCAACCTCCAGGCCTCAAGTTTGGCCAGACACTACCATTTTGGGGTAGTGTTCTACATGGGTCCTAAGTTCTAAGCAGTTAATCCTACTTCTAAGAAACATAAACGAATCCTCACATGAGCATCATTAACCCTCCACCTTGGAGAGTTTTAGCTCATGATCCTTGGATTATTGAAAGATATGATGTATAATGTTGAATTTCAAGAAAAGAAGAAGGATAAAAATACAAGATACAAACTTTTAAGCTAAAAAGAATGACTTTTATTTAGAAACCTCATTTACCTTCCATTAACACTATTACACTAATCTTAGTTCTAAAAAAGGAAAAATTACATTCAAACATGGAATGAATGCTAGCTTTCTTTCTCTTTACTCATATGAGAGAATTCCTTCCCCATCCCATGTGAAGCACCCCATATTAACTATCCTCTTATCTAAAAACTAAAACCATTTTGACACCTTGCATTTTTTTCATTATTAGCACCTAATTCCATCTAACTCCATTAATTACATGCAAGGTGTCCACTTTGTGCCAATTATTTACACATTTGTCTTGACTTGCATGATGACTCATCAAATCTTGTGGGCCCGCATAGTGGGTCCATATGCTGTGTCCAGTGGCAGGCTAATCTTTTGGCATTTTTACAACTTCCTACCTCTGTTTAGAGTTTGTCGCACTAATCGTCTAAGCAGCTCACTTGCCGAATGCGGAGTCCTGGTTTAAAAGATATGAGCATCGGAAGCTTGCTGTTTCTGTACACATAATCCCATTTTTGACTTGATTCTATCTTGTTTAAGTCTTTGGGCTTTAGTCCAAATTTGTTGGGATTCACATGGCTTAATCGAAAAGCTTTATGTATACTCCCTATTCTGTGCTTAAATACTGGCTTTATCATTATTTTTACGTTGGTTGCTTCAACCTGCAAAAGCACAAAAATACAATTATTTCATGATTATTAAGCACAAAATTAACCGAAATGTTATGCCTCTACGGGGTTTTATAATACAGTTTTAGGTGTTTATCACACCACCCCCAAACAACACTTTGCTTGTCCTCAAGCAAAGAAGAGACATATATACAGATAATGGCAAAAATGTGCAGTCCTAAGCTAATTCTCATTTTGCAGAGTGCAGTTGCATTGACCATATACAACAAGGCCTTAAACCACTAGGAATTCCCTAGTGGACGAGTTATAGTCTCATGAGAGTTTTCCAGAGAAGATACTCACAAACTTCATCTATACTACAACGACTCAGTAACAAAAGCTTGTTTTCTAAATTAATCTTAGATATATATACATCTCCTTAGCGGGGGAACGAGGATTAATTCCTTTGAAACTCAAGTTAATATGTATATAATAATTAAAACATCTACATATGAACATACATACAGTGAACTTTACATTAAGATGTATAAGCAGGGCCATTTCTGGATCTTTTGGAGAGTGTCCCTAAATTGATTCTCACAAGTACGTGTCGAAACACAAATTCGCTCATAATTTTTCCACTCAAGTTTTGCTAACTCCAGTGTGCAGTGGCACACATTTCCTCACATCTCAATGAGAATAGAGGAGCCGAGGTCGATCGATCACATCTACTACTTAATATCACACCATCCTACTCCTAATTGAGCTAAAGGTCTTTATTAGGTATTATGGGGCTTAGGTGGTGGTGTAGAAGAAAATGGAAATTGAAAATCAGAAATGACAAGTATGAGAGAATAAGATATTTAAGATATTTACACTAGAGAAATCCTTGTTTTCTTTTCCTGCTTCTACTTGAGTTTTCCTACTTTGCTCTTAAGCCTTTGGACTCATCATTTGTTTTTTTTTTACTAGGGCTTAAGAAACATGATTTTATTTAAGCAAGAAACTGACTTTAATTTGGGACAAGTCTTTCTCTTTATTTATCTACATCCTATTTCTCATACTCATCATTTAGGTAGGTTATTTTATTTAGGGTTAATAGATGGGTAAGGAATTTTTGGTGAAAGTGAAAGGTTTGATGAAAGGTTCAGTGGAGTGACAAGCAGTAAAATTTGTAACAGGTATGAATTTTTGTCTATGTTGATCCAAAGACAACCTAAATTCTCACCTAGGGTTCGAATGGTAATCAAGTAAGTAGATGCGTGATTTTCTCTATTCAGAAAAACTACTCCTCTTTGTCATTACTCACATATCACACATATCGAGGCTTTTTTCTTAGATTCTCACACAAGATTGATAGTTTAAGTAGACTAATCGTGGGTTCCTGAAACTTACTGCTATGTACAATCAATGATACTCAGTGCATGAATACTCATGAAAAGATGTAAAAACTATTGCGTATGTATTATCTTAAGTTTCTTAAAAACAAATCCTAATTCGAATACTAATGTGAGATTTCTAGACAATTTTCATCATTGAAAACGAAACAAGACTTTATCACTAAGTACAGTCACTAACAAGAAAATATAAACTATATACAGCCTATAAGTTGCCTAATTTTTGCTACAGATTAAAAGCACCCCCAAACTGAATGATGTTTAGTCCTCGAAATATCAATAGATAATAAAAGAAAGTACCTGAGAATCGTGAGAAAAATTAGGGATGGATTGCTGGAACAGAAAAGTATTTAACATAATATATTATACATAAATAAACAAGGAAAATAATAGCACATGAAACACAACTAAATACAGTTAGATATATATATATATATATATATATATATATATATATATATATATATATATATATATATATATATATATATACAATGGCCTACTCAAATTTACCAACTAGCCTTGTCTTGATGGTGCAAGGCCATCCATGTGAAATGCCTTAGCATCGCGCCAAAAGATAATGGTTTGCCAAATGGTGCTTCATGTTTGTTCTCCAAATTCGTTCAGATGTGCCAACATTTTGTCATCATTCGGGTAACAACAAACATGCCTCAGGTACCTTGAAGGACGTTGCCATTGCCGATATCTTAATGAACGAATTATTCTATTTGCCGGGCACATAGAATCTACTGTGACCCAATCATGTAAAGTAGCTGAAAACTGTGGGAAATGTGTCCTCATAATTCGACAAGCGGTTATAGATAAAAGTAGATATTGATGCCGAACAGTGCGGTCTCTTATTCTAATATTTTATATTCTTGGAATTTCACGTGTTCCCAGATTCTTGATTAGTCAGGTTGTTGCTAAAGTACTTGACGATACGAGGAAGCTGGATATTGGTGTTGGAATCATCTTGGATATCACTCATCCATAGTAGGAGGTAATCAACGAAAGCACACAAAAGGTATGACTCGCTTCCTTTAAAAATTTCAATTAGTACAATTATGCATCCATTTGAATATATATATATATATATATATATATATGTGTGTGTGTGTGTGTGTGTGTGTGTGTGTGTGTGTGTGTGTGTGTGTGTGTGTGTGTGTGTGTGTGTGTGTTTTTGTGTGAAACCAGATTTTCACAAAATGCGGGGTGTAGTATTGGGTGAATTTAAATTATTTAAGAGCATGTTTATGGGTTCATTATCTCATTTCTTGTAACAGAAATGAGATTGATTTTGTGTGCGAAATGAGAGATTCTGGTTGTATGATTTGTGTGCGTAAGTTTCTTTGATCTGGACATGGTTGGATTAGTGCATTATGACCGAGCCCGACAGAGGGAGTCGTAGATGATATTGTAATGAACGCATGTCAGGTAAAGTAACTTGCAGCACAGTTAATGAACAAACCCGTTTCTTAAAATCTATATAGTTGAGTGCGTAAGTTTCTTTGATTTGGACATGGTTGGATTAGTACATTATGACCGAGCTCGACAGAGGGAGTCATAGATGATATTGTAATGAACGTGTTTCGACCCCCACCTACGTGGCAAACGTCCATTAGTAGGGGTCTCTATTTTATTCATTTAATCGACAGGGCTAAAGCCCAATTTGCAATACCATGGATCAATGTACAGACTCATTAACTCATGTGTCTAAGGTTGAACCTTAACCACATGGCTTGCCACTAATGTACATTAATTTATGTCCAGATTTGTTTCTTATCAAATAGATAATTATCAGTTGAGAGTTATATTCAATTACAATTACTTAAGCTACAAGAAGTCTCCACTCTACCAATATAAATACAAAACTATTTATCATAAGGAACTACGTTCTTGAGACTTGATCCCATCGATAATTTGGGTACGTAGGCAACCGCAAGGTATAGTCTCATCATTCTCCCGATCACCATCATTTTTCTGACTACTTTTCTACGTTCTTCGTCTCTTTCTTTACCACTTAGTGTTTTGATCATATTTGGTCGAAATATAATTGGCGCCGTCTGCGGTTCTTATTCAAAACCGACGATCACGTTCTACAAAAGTTATGACGAATACTCGACAAGCCTAAGTTCTCAATGCACTTACTGACGATAATCGCGAATGTGAGGTTCAAGGTCAACCTGGCGTTATCGAACTACTCTCTTCTATTCCTTTTCAACATCCGATTGCATGCAACCCGGCTATCGTTCCACCGATGCACCAACTTATTCGGCACAAAGTTATTGCCTCTGACGATTCTTTGTCATCTGTTTTGGATAATGTCAGTCATATGTCTCGAGAAACACTTCTTCAAAAGTGCACGAGTGTACGACAAATATAACAACTACTACAAATATCGTCTAAAACGAACCATTCCTCTCGAAGATGATGTTGTATCTGTCACACCACAATGTAACACACGCCAATGACATCATAACATGTGGGATCATTTACGTGGTGAGGATGAGATTCCTGTTGTTCGCAATGACTGATTTTCTTATTGATGATATTCCGATGTCGAACGCATACTCTATAAAGAACACGTCGATCCCTAATTGTCATTAACTCCCGGGGGTGATGACTTGAAATACTTATCGGATATATCAGCTGATTGTTAGATTTACACCGATAGTTTGCATAATAAGTCTGGCCCCGATCGTGGTTTTGTCATCTTGAAGCTGAATGAATACATAAATGGGAGGTCTCTACGTTTGGGTTTTGATGCTTCACATAATATGGCCGAGTACGAAACTATCATTTACGGTGTACGCACAACTCTTCAGTTGGGGGCGACTAAGTTACAATTAATTATTCTAAGTTAGTCACTAGCCACTTTGAATGATAATATTCGGCTCGCGATGATAGAATAGACGTTTATTTGGACTTAGTTCAATGAATTGCATGAAATTGTACAACTATCATTATTGTGCAGTATCCACGTTATGATGTACGACATCCTGATTCTATCGCAACTTATTTGTGGAAATCAAGTTGTCGCTACTAAAACAACACTGGATTAACCACTTATGTTGTCAAATAATTTCAACGAGCTTGGCACTGATAATGTCTCGGTATCTACCGGCGACAATTATGCAGCTGACGATGATATGGAATTCCTGCTGACCAAAAATTCTATCGCAGCGGAACAAGTCTCAATCCTATCCTTCGTTGCTTGGGCAGAACGAACGATTTACTAGGCCTTGAAGAAATTCAATCAGGACTATGTGAACACCACTCCCAGGGGTGAAGTCTCGCCTACATAACTAACCCAATGGTATTGGTGGCCATACATGCCAAAAGATGTTAAGCGTTTGTCCGAGAAGTGTGTGCCTTGTCAAAAACATGATATATGATATGGGTCAAACTTCCCGCAATGAAGCGTCATCTAATCCATAAACCTTGGTCATGTGCAAAATGGGGCCTTGACATTGTTGGTTTATTTCCGACGGCCCCCGGCAGTGTTCGTTTATTGCTCGTCGCAACAGATTATTTTACTAAGTGAGCGAAAGCCCCGATCCATACTTTGGACATTAAATATTTCTTATGGGGTGACATTATTTGCCGTTTTGGTTTTCCAGCATCGTTGACTTCCGACAATAACAAATAATACGACATCCAAGAAATTTGACAATTTTGTTTTGTAAGCGGACAAAATAGACAAATTGAACGAAAAACCGAACAAAAATTTGTTAGTCTGTTTCTAGTTCAATAGTTTCTTTTCCATTATTATCTTTGCACTTTTCAAGATTTGGTGATCAATGAAGTCTTTCTTTCACTTTAGTTCTAATGGTATAATTTTGTATCTATCGCTACATTATTATCACTATGACAAAATCTGACGAAGTTACAACATTTAACTTCGTCAGTCTAAGTTTGAACGCTTTTACGCTCACTTAGTACGTTACTATCGCTACGAAAAAATCTGACAAAGTTACCACGTTTAGCTTCGTCAATCTAAGTTTGAACGCTTTTACGCTCACTTAGTTTGTTAATATCGCTACGACAAAATCTGACGAAGTTACCACGTTTATCTTCATCAGTCTAAGTTTGAACCCTTTTACGCTTTTTAGTTAGTTACTATCACTCTACGACAAAATCGGCCGAAATTCTTTGCGTTTAGCCGTCGATCTAAGTTTGAACGCTTTTACACTCGCTTAGTTCGTTACTATCGCTACGACAAAATCTGACGAAATTACTGCGTTTAGCTTCATCAGTTTAAGTTTGAACACTTTTACGCTCTCTTAGTTCGTTACTATCACTACAACAAACTCTGACGAAATTACCGCGTTTAGCTTCGTCAGTCTAAATTTGAACGCTTTTACGCTCGCTTAGTTCATTACTATCTCTACGAAAAAATATAACGAAGTTACCACATTCCGCTTCGTCAGTCTAAGTTTGAACGCTTTTACGCTCGCTTAGTTCGTTATTATCGCTATGTCAAAATCTGACGAAGTTACCACGTTTAGCTTCGTCAGTCTAAGTTTGACAGCTTTTACGCTCGCTTAGTCTAGTTTTGCCTAGTTAAGTTAGCATTGGGGGCGTTTTTCTCTACATGGGGGCGTCTCGTTCTATTTCATTTCAACTACATAAATCAACAACATTGTCAGTTTTCCACAGGTATGTTATCTGACACAACAACAATATTCAATAGCAAACCTATATATACTTTATTTTTATTTTTCATCAAAAGAAGTTTTAGCTCTATGGTATTACATTCACACAATTACCTAATCAATTGTCATTGTCAATTGTCTTACGGTCGCTCGATTAAATCTTCGTTTTCTTCTTCGAAATCTGCATTCGCTTCACTTAGCGCTTTCAATTAACTATCTTCCGCATTCATTATTTTTTCTAAGGCATTGCGCCGCTCTTTCTCAACGAAACTTCTTTCAGCTTTTTTAATTCTTCTACGGCATTAATTAACACCTTTCTGTGCGAAACTTTTCTCCATCGACTCTTTGTGAATATAATTTGCTCGTCATATCTCCGTTTCTCCGTGTGGCAAAAATTCACATTACGTCAACTTTTTTAGCGAAAACTTTCTCCAGCTTCTTTATTTTTTCTAAGGCATTATCCTGATCTTTCTAAGTGAAATTTTCTAAGCGAATTTTTTTGACATCTTCATTATTTTTTCTAAGGCATTGGGCCGATATTTCTAAGAGACACTTTTCGTCGGTTTTTTTGAGAGAAAATTTTCTCCGGCTTTTTTATTTATTCTACGGCATTGCGGCGCAATCACCCTGGGCAAAACCTTTCTTCAGCTTCTTTATTTTTTCTAAGGCATTGAGATCTTTCCACTCAAAATTTTTCGTCAATATCTTTTGCTCATAATTCCTCCGTTTCTACCTGCGACGACAAGAATAAACTTTTCGTCAGTCTTTCAGATTTAACCAAAATTTTAAGATAACTGATAAAAAATATTAACATACCTGATTTATACTGTCGAAACTCTTTGACACCACTTTTTTCATATTCTACGAACTTTTCTCCGTCTTCTTCGGCAGCCCAAATTCAATTTTAATCGAAACCCAATAATTTGAATTTAATATCCTAGCAGATCCAATTTGAACCTGATCAATCATGACCTAGATTATGCCTGTCATCTGCGCGAGTATCTATCATATATCCTAATGTCACCAGCAGTTTCCTGAGCAATGATACCAGCCGCGGCGACCAGGATCCGATCGAATTTCTTCAACATCTCGTCCAACCAGACACAAGCTTCCAAGTCAAGATGATTTGTAGGTTCATCAAGGAGAAGTATGGTCGGATTCATGAACAAGGCACGTGCCAATGCAATTCTCATTCGTCATCCACTAGAATAATCCGGGGTTTTCTTAGCTTGCATCTTCTTGTTGAACTCAAGTCCAAACAAAATCTCAGCCACTCGTTTCTCAACAGTCGCTGCATCCAATGCATTTAAACACTCTTAATTACGATCCAAGGCATCTGCACCACCACCATCCTCTGCTGCCAACGTTTCTGCTTCTTGTGCATAGTTACAAGAAGACCTCAATGATAATTCGTTTGGATTTACACCCTGTCTTATGGAAAATATCAATTTCAGTGGTTTCTTATTCTTTCAAGAGTTAAGGTTGAAGTACCTGAACTCGTCCTTGGATTGTTTAACAATTTCTAAGATGATATCTTCTTTGTCTTCTTCTTCTAGATGTTAATGTGAACTTGCTATGTTCAGACTTCCCACTTCCCACCAATATTGGTAACGCCTTATAACAAAACAAATCTGAGTTTGTACGTTTTTCTTGATGCCAGCCTATATTAGTTTTACAATTTTTCCCAAGATATTCTCGATTCTTACCTTTTTGGTCTTCTTGAGTTCACCTGTTTGAGATCTGCGGCATCTGATTTGAAACTTGAATTCTCTTCAACAGTAGCAATATATACCCCACTTGCCACAAATTTTTGCGTCCACTTTTCCCACTTATTGCCCCAAAATAGAAAAGCCAAAAATAGAGGAGAAGACGACCCTTTTTCGAGAGAGAGAAAGTTCAGGTTTTCATTTTTTATTTTCCTTTGAAGATATGTTATAGGCAATTCTCATTCAAGTTCAAATATTATTCCAAGTCCATCCCAAGTCTTGTTTTTGAAATGGGATTCTATATACTAAACCTAGTTCACGCACATGTGTAATTGTATTCAATTCCAATTCATATTTTAACTCGTTGACTTCTTATTATTACTCTTTTGCCCCTCTTTTTAATTCACATGCATGCCTGCTCACACAAACAATCACCCCTGTTTCGGTCCATATCAAAAGTTCCTCCTTTACTTCTTACTGCTATTACTTACTGCCAGTCCCTTGAATCACGTTTCTGACATTAATTAACTTTCTCATGCATATTTATCGTTAATTTTCCCATTAATTAATCTAAACTCTTATCTACTCCGAATTCTTATCTAATCCAAACTCTTATCTACTCCGAACTCTTATCTAATCCAAACTCTTATCTAATCCGAATTCTTATCTAATTCGAAACCTTTGAATCCAATTCGTATTTAACTTCCTTTTCTTTCTATTATTACTAAACTGCCCCTACACTTAATTTTAAATGTCTAAATCCTAATATCGCTATTCCGCTAGCATGCATCGTTGAAATCAATTTTCGTATTATTACGTAATTATTTCAGTACAATTTTTTGCCATAGTTTTCTTTTACAATTTTTTCTATGCCACCCATTTTAATTCTCACTTCAGCCATCTTTCATTTAATTACATTGCGTCCCGTATACATTAGTTTGACATTATTTCGTTCCCGATAATTTACGAATTTTTCCCGATTGTCAAAACGACTGCCCATTTTCCTATCGTTTATGTTCACACGACACTTTGTTATACATTCCGCTCACTCTTTACTTATTCTATTTTTTTTTCTTGATTTTTCTTCTCTTCTTTGCCATATGAACTTTGCTCGCATTCCAAAGAGGGGGCGGTGTTTCAACCCCCACCTACGTGGCAAACGTCCATTAGTAGGGGTCTCTATTTTATTCGTTTAATCGACAGGGCTAAAGCCCAATTTGCAATACCTTGGATCAATGTACAGACCCATTAACTCATGTGTCTAAGGTTGAACCTTAGCCACATGGCTTGCCACTAATGTACATTAATTTATGTCCAGATTCGTTTCTTATCAAAGAGATAATTATCAGTTGAGAGTTATATTCAATTACAATTAGTTAAGCTACAAGAGTCTCCACTCTACCTATATAAATACAAAACTATTTATCATAAAGAACTACATTTTTTAGACTTAATCCCATCGATAATTTGGGTACATAGGCAACGGCAAGGTACAGTCTCATCATTCTCCCGATCACCATCATTTTTCTGACTACTTTTCTACGTTCTTCGTCTCTTTCATCACCACTTAATGTTTTGATCATATTTGGTCAAAACAGAACGCATGTCAGGTAAAGTAACTTGCAGCACAGTTAGTGAACATAACCAATTGCATAAAACTATATATATGTAATTATTTTGGAATAACTGGAAATACAATAATATACTACTATTCTTATCACGAGGTGATTTAGAAAAAGATTTGTGAATTCCTAAAAGAATGAGTTGTTGTCATATGTCGGCGACGACAGTTCATTCTAGGAGTTACAACTGTGGTGTACACCTTTCGAGGTTAATGGGCCAGCTTTAAAGGGGTGCATCACAGGGTGTAGTCTAGGAAATCCTTTTCTACTTTTCTAGATGACCCTGTTTGTACGTGGCACGCTGTTTGGTGCTTAGTTTGGTGGAGGATACATGCTACCTCGATGAGGTTTAGACACGAAGGGTGGTTATATAGATTCACTCCTAGATTGGCTTTAGGTATTAAAGCAATCTGCAGTCGTCGAACGGTTGACCACTGTAAGTTATGTGACAATCCGTATGGGGGTCACGGTCATAGGGCGACCAGAGCCCTAAAAGCTTTGGGTTTTGTGTGTAAGATCACAACAACGGCATTTCAGCTCCGTGCCGGTGAAATCAGAAAATAATGGTGCATGGTTCACACTGGGAAGTACTGAATCAAAATATTGCCTGGGACTGGGGTTGAGTACCAGTCGTATCATCCCCTCTCTAATAGGATGCAGCGGCCACAATATTGGTATGATGATTGTATTAGGTAGTTATTATAGCTATAGAGTATACGCATATTTCATGTTGCATGTGGCAAGAGGTGTATCAGGTATTGTTTCGACAGTCGGTGTTTTGTGAACCTCTTGTATTGTGAGGATGATTGGTTTTCTATATGGTGGATGCCAATATTTCTGTTAAGTGATAGAGTTGGTTTCCTTGCTCCGAGTTGTGGTGGGACTTTTATTCTCCGGATACGGTACAGATGGCTTCTATTTATTGGGGGTTCCGTCTTTGTGTATGGTTGGAAAGTGTTGATATATCAGCTGTAGTATTCTGATGGGGTCTTTATTATCTAGTTATTTCCTTGCATCTTATATTTGGTTATTGGTTCCAGTATCTCGGACGTTGGATTTCATATTGGAGCTGGATTCTTGGACTATATGATGATGGCTATCATGTGGCATATTATCTTGCTCTCCTTTTTCTTTTATTCGGCAAAGACTAATATTTCTTCATTGGGATTTTGCGAGATACACCGTTGATATATATTTTTTCTTCGTGCAAGTTAGAGCTATTTTTGGCAATGTTGTATATACTTCGTGTTTCTCTATTGGATCATCATATGGATTTGTTAAATTTGTTAGTTCTCTCTATATTATTGGAGCTCTCACAACATACTATCGTTCATGGAGTTGATATGGCTTCTATCATATTTCCTATTTCATCTGGAACTTCTTGCCACTATGGAGCTGACGTATGCTTAAAGCTTTTCAGCTCATTAAGTCCTCTACATCTATCATTGGATCTTATTATACACTTGGTAGATTATATCACTATCAAATGGAGTTCTTATAAACTTTATATATAGTGAGCGGGCAGCTTGAGGTTAGTAACTTTAGATTTAGAATGTTATGTGGTTGTTTTCTTGTGTTCAACCATCTTTTCGGTATGGTAATGTGATCATTGCTTGATAATTCATATTATTGGTTTCTTTGGGTGAGAGGGTATATCTGTTTTGTGTGTTGGTTCGTGCACTAGCCTTTTGGTATTGTGATGCTACTTCTTTTATGACAGCTTCCTGATAAAGTGTGTGGTTGTCTTGGATCGGGTGTAACTCGTAAATATTCTTTATGTCATAGTTTCAATTATTTTGACTTTTAATTCTATGGTGAGGTAGGAATGCGTAGCTGGTGTAGTCTTTGTTTATATTTGATTAGTAATTGATGTTAGTATGTAATATATAATAGCTTTTTCTGTAGTAGGTGCACTGCGAATTTCATAATCTACTCCATTAATGACGTGTTGCTTCTGTAGTCTATGTTTGTTTTTGGTGTATCTTTGATATTCCCTTGGTGGTTGACTATTGATTCTTTTATGTGTGTTTTAAATTCATGGATGCTAGCGTTAGCAGTTTGTATAGATTGTGTTGTACCTAGGTAAGAGTTTGATTTCAGGGACAAAATTTCTCTAAGGAGGGTTGGATGTAATGACCTCGAATTTTTCCTAAGGACAATCCCGTTATTACACGTGTTAGTTCAGTGCTACTATAGAATAATAGGTGTAGACTGATGTGGGTGACGAGTGTTGGTATCTGGTTACTTAAGTATTCTAGTAATTACAATTTTTGGTATGGGTGTTTGACGCCATAAATTCTAAAGTTAATACAAATTTATTGTTGTTACCAGTAATATGTAACCGGTTAATTACTAGATATATAGTTACTGGATATATAGTGGGGTTTAACGTTTATCATTGGCGGGGTGATAACGTATATTATTCATGGATTTTCATAATTATGGGCTTTTCATTGATGGTTATTTTTATATTGGGCCTGGTTATTATATTGGACTTGCTCTATATTAGTGGGCCACCTTTTATGTTTTGGTCCCGTTGTATTAGAGCCACACATGGCCTTAAGGAGGAGGGAGAAACGAAGGGAGAAGTGGAGAAAAAAAAATTGAGGATCGATCTCTCTCTCTAAAAAATTTGGGAGGGGGAAATCAAATTGGATGAAGAGAAAGAGAGATGGAAATGAAAAGAGAAGAACAGAGAGAAGAAAGGGAAGTAAGGAGACAGAGAGAGAGGGAAGACAGAAGAAGAAAAAGAGGAGAAAGTGGCGGCAAAAGTCGACGTACTAACGGTAGCAACTTGGGAATTTTGTGAGGAGTTGATTTTTTTTATAAACTAAGTGAGTGAATTCATCTTTTTATTACTGAAATTTATTTGGAAGGATTGTTTGTTCAAACCTTGAAATTGGGGGTTTAGAAATTAATTTGAATTCGATGCTTCTATTTTAATTAGTAGGACCGAAAATATAAAATTTTAGTATGTAAATATGAAGTTTTTTTTATATATATAACTAGGTACTGTAGGTTTCTAGTAGTGGTTCCTGTAGCTATGTAGCACTATAGCCCTGTACTAGTTTGTAGCAGTGTACTGTGGAATGTCGTTAAAATTTATTGGTGGTTTGTAGTTTGAGGCACGATTCATTGTTTTGTCTTAATTTCGAGTTTCTGTAAAGTTTGATAATTTGCACGACACTCTGTGTATCCGGTGTTTGTAACAGATTAAGAATTTACATAGTTTAGTTATTAAGTTGATTATTAATTATTAGCTTATATATACATCTACTATCTATATACTAAAGCAGAGACCTCTAATGGAGGATTTTCTCTCTCCTATGTGGCACTCTAATATGAGAGTTAGTTTTTTCTCTCTCCTATGTGCCTCTAATATGAAAGATAGTCTTTTCTAATATATAACATACAATCCCACGTACATTTAGAGAGTTTGAGCGTATTTCTAATTCTTATATATTTGATCAAATAAAATAAATTGCTAAAAAAATAGATGATTTGTAAAAGGTAATTCTTATTACAAATCAAACACTTTTAGTGTTCCAATTCTTATACAATTGATCAAATAAAAAAAATTACTAAAGAACTAACCTAAATAAATAATTAATGGGAAATTATAAATTTGATGTAGCTGCATTGAATTAACCGCAAAAAATAATTAACGTGAAATCGGAAACTTGATGCAAATGCATTGAACTAACCTCAAACAACAATTAACATAAAATCGGAAATTGGATGAAACTGCATCGAACTAATCTCAAAGAATAATTAACGGAAAACCAAACACTAGATGCAACTGCTTTAAACTTAAATCAGAGATTAACTAACGGGAAATCAGAAATTGGATGCAAATACATTGAAATAACCTAAAAAAATAGTTAACTGGAAATCGAAAGTCGGATGTAAATGCATCGCACTGACCTTAAAGCATAAATGTCTGCTTTTTTAGCCTTCTCACATAAGTAATTACAAGTAATTAGGAACCCAAAACGAAAGTGAGTTTATAAAAACAAACTCTTACATGTATGCAAACTGTATAGAAATTGTAAACTATCGAACTAACTTATAAAAACAATTAACGGGAAATCAGAAACTGAATGCAGATGTATTGAACTACCTCAAAGAGTAATTAACGGGAGATTGAAATATGGATGCAAATGTAATGAACTAATCTCGAATACTAATTAACGAAACATCGAAAACTGGATGCAACTGTACTGAATTAACCTTAATGAATAACTAACGGAAAATCTTAAAGTGGATGCAATTGTATTGAACTAACCTCAAATAATAATTAAAGAAAAATCAGAAATTTAATGCAACTGCATTGAACTAACCTCAAAGAATAATTAATGAGAAATTGGAAACTGGATGCAACGTACTACATTAAACTAACATCAAAGAATAATTAATGGAAAATCAGAAACTTGATGCAAATGCATTGAACTAATAACCCTAAAACATATTTGTATTATATGTAGGGGGAATAAATGTCTCGACAAATATAGTTTTGCATTTTAAGTAGTATTTATCATAATTCTTTTATTGTGATTGTGAATGTCTTGCTATTCAAGTAGCTTCAATATTATCTTCGCCATATTGGGCATTTTCACAAAACTTCAATTAAACTTCTATTGTTAAACCTAAACAATAAAAAAAAGTCGATGAGTTTTATCAAGGTTTGATGCTTTCTTTATATATTGAGTGATGCAAGAAATTTAAATGAGTAATTAATATAATTTTCATATCTCATAACTATACATAATTGCTAATGTTTTTTAAAATAATTTAATATAACGGCACCCGTTCGTAGGCCACGTTCGATCATGTGATAAATCTTTTCAAGTTGGAGTAGTGTATTCTTTGATGATATGGAAACAATCAATCTGTTTTAGTGATTTGTACACATTAATACGTAAGCCGAGCAGTGATGATTTACGGCTAAATCACTATAAATCTAATAAAACTATTATACAAACTAGATCGAGTTTAAGATAATTCCATTTGAAAATTACGGATTAATATCCTAAACCACAAAGTGAAGAGGCTATCTCAATTTGATCTCTTACTTTCCAAGTACTTATACATCATAATCCCTGCTCATTAACGTATTTCTGTTTATTTTCAATAAAAATATATTCTGATTCGAAAATTTGCCGCTAAATCACCATAAATATAAGAAAACTATTATACAAGCTAAATCGAGTTTAAGATAATTCTATTTGAAAATTATGGATTAATATCCTAAACCACAAAGTGAAGAGGCTATCTAAATTTGATCCCTTAGTTCCCAAGTACTTATGCACCATAATTGCTGCTCATTAACGTATTTCGGTTTATTTTCAATAAAAATATATTCTGGTTCAAAAATTTGTGTGAGACATTTTGTAAAGCCTTTTCAACACACAAAATATTTAATAGATCCCGGGCGTATGCCCGGGTTCAAAATCTAGTAAGTTTCTAAGATCAAACAAACTAAGCCGTTGTCAGACCGCAACAAGGCCACAGCAAGGTCACGTCGAGCCATAACAACGGGCCGCACTAGGCCATCATCAGGCCTTGTTAGGCCGTTTTAGGCAGCATCCAAGTCACTTATATGCCATATCGATAGGACCAAGGCCAGGCCACGCGTAATTTATTGTTTAATTTACTCGTGTAACTATATTTAGTTAAAATAGTATGGATTAATATTCTTTTATGGGTATTGAGATTTTGTTCGTGTGCTTGAGGATTCGGGAAAAACCTCGAATGAGTAGAAGTGAAGGGACATACCCTGTAGAATACTGATTCAAGGTTGAGAATCGGTTAATTAGGGGACGTTACCTAATTAGAACATGAGTGAGGAACCCATACCGCCTTCCTCATCGGAATGGCTTAATCCCTTCCCATAGATCCTTACCCCAATAAGAGAACTACGATTGGCTTGATCCCTAAATGAGTACGTAGGCAGCCACCTGGCTCAGCCTCTTCCATAGGAAACCTACCCTTTTGAGAAAGAAAACTGAATGTTTAATATTCTTATTGCTGTTGAAGTTGGGCATGAGAAATATATAATTATACGTGTTATGCATGGATATATTGAATTATATTGAATGCTAATGTTTTCTTGAGATTATGTTAATCGATGCACTTACGAGGATTTAATAAGGAAACGATAAGTGGTATTAAGCAGCTAAAGGTATGTGTTAACCTTGTCTTTTGTTTTCAATTTCATTTCAAGTTGATAATTATATATTGACTATGTATCCAACGTTGAGCATTGGAGTATCTTCACATGGATGACAGGTGCTCCCATAAAACACAAAAAGGTGTACGGGCAAGTTAAGAACAATTTAACATGAATGAAGTGCGCACTCTGATTGATACAACAGTTCTGTTACCTATGCATTTTATTTTCAAATTGATTCATTTCAAGTTGTTTGTAATAATTTAGTTATAATATTATTTGTCTTTTAAGAATGAATCCATATTAGGATGCATCTATTAGTTAGAAACTATGACATGGATTAGTGTTCACTTGTGAAAGACCGATCTGGGGTATGAGATTGGTTTCGAGGCGCTGCAACTACTTGATTTAACTGGCATTTGTCGAGATGGTTAAGTAGCCGGTGCCACGAATCAATATCTTTAGTAGTTGGGTTTATGGTTGAGGTTTTAATATGATAAATGGAAGTGTATTATTTGATTTTCAGGTTATGACAAGTTGTAAATTTATGAAATGTTAGAAATACAGAGGAAACTCTACTGATTTTTTTTTAGAACGCGATGTTCAGAGAGGATTTTATATTTTAGTTCTAGTTTGGACTCGTATGAGTCAAACCCGCTCACGTCTTGGTTTATTAGACGGTTGAATATTTAGATTGAGCTCTTTCATCTGAATATAACACAGTTTAAAATATCAAAGAATGTATGACCTTGAGCAAGCGCATTGAATATTACATAGGCAGCATCATTGGCAGTAGAAAAATGTCAATCTCCCATGATGTTCAAAAGGATAAACATCGCATTTCCCACGTTTATGGTCATGCTTGCTAAGGGAATGGTGATGTCTGGCCATCTGCCAGGTGCAGCTCCTTCTTTAATTTCAAGACCATCACTGTATGTTACGCGAAAAGCAGGCCATGAAAAGGAACGGGTAGAGTTCTGGATAATGTATGGCTATGTTGTTGCTGGCTCATGATATGGAAGATCCAAAGTTAGGGCAAGCATTGGCTCAGAAAAGATATGGTGTGTGCCACCAACTTGGATTGTGAACCCGTCTAAGAAGAAGTCGTGAGCATGGTTGAATGCTGGTGTGTCTCCCATATTGGCATAAAAGTATGCAGCCAAACTTGGAGAGTAAATTTGGTCCGGTCGAAGAACGAGGGAAGACCACCCAATGTTAGTGATGCAATCTCGAAAATGAAGGCCATAAGCATCGGAATCCATCATAGCCTGAAAGGATTGCTCAGGAATGATTTTCGGAGTTGCCATGCTTGATGAAGATGATCTTTGATGGAGAAGAGTGAGGGGTAAGGCAAAGATGTCTGGCAGAATATCAATCAGTGTGAGGAAACGTCCAAAATGAAGTAGCCACGTTGCGTAAAGTAACGTGAGAGTCTTATCAGAAGGAAATCAAGTATGTCTCCCACGTCTGATGGATAAGGATATGTATGAAGAAGAGTGTCCAATGAAGTCTGACTGGATGGATGATAGAGTATGGAAGAAGATAGACCCCTCCTGTAATCAAATTTAAAATAACAGGTTAAAATTTGATTATTGGATATTAATAACAACTTGAATTATGATAGTCGTAGTAGGCCTTGCTTACAAAAGAAGACACAAAGATAACAACAATTTTTAAATATTTGAGCACACGACGAAAACTTAATTAATTTTTTTTTTTATTTTTTTTTGGAAGAAAATCATGGATCACGATGATGATGGTGATGGGGATGCAGATCGTGCACAACACTATTTAGTTCATTAATTTGTTGTTCTTGCTGAAGTTGAATGGCCCCCTGGTTGGTAGAGAATGTAGTTTGATTCTCCATTAGGAGAGTGATTTTCCAAGGATTGAGAGTGATTTTCCAAGATTACCTCTTGTTCAACGTAATGCATTGCTTAACGTTCCGGGAAATCCAGAAGACTTTTGATGATGATTTTCTGGCGTGCGTGTAGTTCCTGTATGCCTTGGTGAAGAAAATGAATGCCTTCCATAGGATTAAAAATGTTCTGCATGGCATTTTCATTAATAGCTGGATAACCCCAACACAACATAATTTTTGTGACTAGAGTAGGCAGATGTGCTAACCGTTTCTTAGGCCTGGTGATCGCGTTCCAAAGATATTGGATTATGCAAAAGTCATCCTTTTGATTCTGCATAATCCAAAGTAGGTGGAGTTGAGGTTTTGTCACTTCAGATGTTTGTGTTATACCTGCCACATTGTGTCCTAACCAGTGGAGCACAGCTCATTGATTCAGTTTCAAAGAGCGTTGAAGAACAACGTGATGTCTGTTTCCGACTTCACCACGAGAGACAGTGGCCTGTAGTAGTTGTTTGACGGTATCAAAAGGTGACTCTGGAATATGGAATTCCGAGTTATTCATTGGAATTTGAAATATGTCGGAGATAATTTCCATAGTCAATTCAAATCGTTGTCCATGGGCATAGAAACAGAATTTACCATGTTCGGTTCCACTAAATTGGTAGAACATTAAAACCAATTCTCTGTAATAAGCAGCTTCTGAATGATATAGAAAAGGCATCCATCCTCGACGCACAATTTCGGTGTCAAAATATGGAGAAAACAGGCTGTCATCAAAAATTTCAAATAATTTTTCTCGGGCACTATCTTTCTTGGTTGATCCATTTGAAAGTATGAGGGAAGGATAGTGAAGAATGATTGAAATGAAGAATGCTGAAAATAAGAAATGTATAGCCAATATATGAGCTTGTACGAATTAGGATGTCAAGTGTCGTTAGATCCAGAATTAATATGTGAAAACACAAGTGAACCATGTGTTGTTGTTACACATTATTATGGAACATCAACTATGGGTATCCATAGTAAGTCTTTTCATGTCAAATTCCCAAAACAAGTAATGAGGTGTTCCAATGTTAGAAAATATGGAGGAAGGTTTCATATGGCAGTTAGACCAACATATATTTTTTATCATGAGTTGTCAAATAGGGTATTGAAAATAACGTCCCTAAGACTGTGACAGAGGTATGTAAAGAGATAGAACGTACGGAGGTGCAATAGCCACAATTTAGTTAGACCTACAGGTAATTTATGAATTGATGTAGCAAATTAACCTCAATAATGGATAGAACGATAGAGCTACATGCGCGACATGTTTTAGACTTATCGTGTAGCGTGCATGACTTGCTATGAACAGAATGAGTCGAGATTGATTTATGTTTGTGAGTTATTGATTTTGTTTATTTGTTATAGTTTTTATGATTTTTTATATTTATGATAAGGTAAAAATACAACTAATACACACAATTATTAAATATGGGACTTCTCCATTTAATATGTAAACCGTACAAATGTTTGAGACGCTTGCAACCACACACTCTAGGAGATTTGAGAAAAGAAAATAGAAGAGGGCCCGGCTACCCTAATGGTGTACTTCCCCTTTTTTAAATACATGGAAGGAAGTACACCAGCGAATCTATTAGTCTCTGTAGACTGGATCTTAGAGAAGAGTCTTTTCGACATCTGGAGAGCGCAACTTGATAAGTACCCAAAACTGTGTTTTAAACCCCGTAGAGAACATTACATTTGGGTCAATTATGTGTTTAATAAATGTAAATTAATTGTATTTTCATGTTTTCACAGGTTTCAACAGTCAAGGATAAAATACACACAAAACCTGTGTTTTAGTACATAATACGGTTGAAGAAAGCTAGTCTTTAAATCTTCCGTCTCAGCCTTGTAAAGCTCACAGATGCCAAAATATAGCTTATGGACTCATCTGGCCAGATTTTGCAGAAATCGATGTCCGAACCCACCAATGGACACAGCACATGGACCTACCTTGCGGGCCCACAAGAAGAGATGAGTCATCAATCATGGAGCAAGTCAAGACAAAGGTGCTAAATTATTGGCACAAATTGACACTTTGCATGTAGTTAAATGCATCATTATCCAAAATAGTGTTGAATAGTGTCAAATAGTGATTACTATTCCTTAAAGTCAAAAATTTGAATAGTGATCAAATCTCAGTCGTTGGATCATATTTTTGAGATTCGATCACGACCGTCCTTTCAACTATAAATAGAATGGTCTATTTTTAGTTTTTCTCATAAAATGGTTAGCATTCCATCAGTAGGAGTAGAGTAATTTATTGCTTTCTTAGTGTAATGAAGAATTTAGTTTCCAGTTTTTAATTAAAATGTTTTTAATTCAGTTTTATTTTATGTTAATTAGAATAACAATTTAGTTTCTGTGATCTCAGAGCAGAAACTCTGCCCGAGTGAGGATTATATATGTTAGGGAGGGTGTTTCGATAATTATAACGATTAGGAACCAAGTAAGTTCACTCAGAGATGGGGTTCTGAATCGATTCCACGCATTAATAACGCTCATTCAGAGATGAAGAGTCGTTATTATGGATCAAAAATCGATACTAACTCTTTTAACGAAGATATGATTCGCTCAAACGGATTTTCTATCTCCGAAATCCAAAGTCTATTTTATTTTATTTTCATCATTTTCTCACCTAAATTCACGTGATCATATTAGTTTTCTTTATAAATAACGTTTTGCAATTTTATTGAAATGCGAACGAAATGATAAACCCGGCCGCTATTTTACAGACTGATCACAACTCATGATAATGTTTAAGGCGTTGGCTATTTACTTGAAATTCGTTGTTATCATTTAAATTTTTCAAAGAGATAGCCCCATAAGGGGTGACAACAGAGACAGTGAAAGGACCAGACCATCGAGTTTTTAATTTTCCTGGAAAAATGTGTAATCTCGAGTTATACAACAAAACTTTTTGACCAATTTTGAAATTTTTTCTCAATATGTGCTTGTCATGTACTCTTTTCATATTGGCTTTATAGGACTTCGAGAGATCATAGGCATCACTCCGAATCTCCTCAAGCTCATTTAACTACAATTTTCGCTTCTTGCCAGCCGCATTGGTATTATAATTTAGGCTTTTGATGGCCTATAGAGCACGATGCTCCAGTTTAACCGGTAGGTGACAAGGTTTTCCAAAAACGAGGCGGTAAGGAGACATGCCTATAGGTGTCTTAAAGGCCGTTTTATAAGCCCACAAGGCATCAGATAATCGGAGAGACCAGTCTTTCCTAGATAGATTAATAGTTTTTTTCTAAAATGGATTTAATCTCTATATTAGAGACTTCTACTTGGTCACTAGTCTGAGGATGATACGGAGTTGCCACCTTGTGAGTGACTCCATATTTCTTTACTAACAACTCAAAATTTTTATTACAAAAATGTTTTCCCCCATTACTAATGATAGCTCTGGGAACACCAAAATGAGAGAAAATATTTTCTTTTACGAACAAAACGACAGTCTTATGATCATTCGCAAGACATGTCATTACCTCAATCAATTTTGACACGTAGTCAACAGCTACCAGTATGTAGAGAAAGCTATGAGAGTTTGGAAAGGGCCCCATAAAGCTGAAGTCCCACACATCAAATATTTCTACAATTAAAATTGGATTTAAAGGCATCATATTGCGTTGAGCGAGTAGTGCGTCCTAGCTACTGGCAGCAGGTGCATGCTTTGTAATGCTCATGTGCATCTCTAAACAGTGTTAGCCAATAAAATCCACATTGTAGAACTTTGGTCGTAGTTTTCTTACCACTGAAATAACCACCACAAGATTGTTCATGGCAGAAGGATAACACGTCATTGTGTTCCCAGTCGGGAATGCAGCGGCGGATCAGTTGGTCGGAACAATACTTGAAAAGATAGGGATCATTCCAGAAATAAAACTTCACATTGGATAAGAACTTTTTTTGGTCAGTACGAGACCACGATGAAGGGACTTCCTCGATAACTAGGTAGTTTAATATATCAACATGCCAAGAAGACGAAAAGACGGAATACAAGTGTTCATCCGGGAAAGAATCACATATGGGTTCGGTATCATTATTGCCATCAATGACGAGTCGTGATAAATGGTCTGCAACCGCATTCTTGTAACCTTTTTTACCTCTAATTTCTAGAGTAAACACTTGCAAGAGGAGGATCCATCGGATCAACCTCTGTTTTGCATCTTTTTTCGCTAATAGGTAACGGAGCACTGCATGGTCAATGTATACTATTGTGGAAGAACCAACTAGGTAAGGACAAAACTTATCCAAGGAATATACAACTGCGAGAAACTTTTTCTCAGTAGTGGTATAGTTACGTTGAGCTTCATTAAGAGTTTTACTAGCATAGTAAATGACAATTGGCTTGTCCTCTCGGTATTGCCCTAGGACAGTGATAAGAGCCAAAAACTGTAGTTTTAACCCTTTAACAATAATACTTTTAGACCAATTATGCGAGTAATAAATAATAGTTAATGTTGATTAAGTGCTTTTATCCACTTCAGGCATTGGAGTCAATTATGTGCAGAAATAAAGGAGCAAGGGTTGGTTACTAAGAAGCTCTGTGATTAAAGATGTGTCACTTTTGCGAAATAAAGGAGCAAGGGTTGGTTACTAAGAAGCTCTGTGATTAAAGGCCAAGATTCAAGGAGAAAAGCCTTTTTAAATCCCGGTCAAAGCTGAAAAGTCAAAGTCAACACGGGCAGAAACAGCTCACAAAAGTCAGCAGAACTTCCGAAGACCGTATCTTTGGACTCAGACCTCGGAATTGGGCCTATCTTATGTCAAAATGACCATCTTGGAAAGAGCTTTCCAATGGTTCAAAATTTGACCCAATCAGAAGAGCAGAAGTGGACGAAAAGTCTGTTGAAGTCAAATATAGCTGAAAAGACCTCTGTGGACTAAAGAAATTGGGTTTTGGGCTCGATTTTCCAGCCCAAAACATGGCTCCTCAGCCCATGCACGAAAAAGTGGATCTGGTCTCCTCCATTTGAAGACACAAGACTTAACTCTTAAGCATAGAGTGGATTAGCTAGACCTAGATTAGAAAATAAATTAGTTAGACTCCATTTATTATTTTTATTTAGTTGTTTTTAATTCAGTTGTTGAATCAATACTCTTTTATTTCATTAGATCAATAAAGTTAGTTTTTTACTCATAATCTAGTTTTAATTATTAAATCACTTAGATCTAATTTCGATCACTTAGTTATTAATCATTTCTTAGTTGTTAATTTAGTTTTGAATTCTTTATTAGATCAATAAAGTAAATTTATAATTTTTATATCATGTCTTGTTTAAATTCATATAGAAATGAAAGTTCAATGACTCAAGTCTAAAACCTTCATTAGAGGGATTTGAGGAAGTCTTGATAAAAACTTGATTTTGTTAGCTTAGAAATCGTCGTGATAATCTATTCAATTCTATAAAGTAATTAGTTCACCATGAGAATGGGTTTGATGGTTTCACATGCTAGTTATTATTTGGTAGAGATTGTCATGAATAACTAGGGATTAGAAATACCAGTTTGTTATGCGAAAGCATTGAAAATTGGATTACGACATTTCTTTGTTAGTTGATTAAGTTGAATCAAGGTGGAATCGAATTCCCCTAATTCATTCTCTATTGTCAAGTTAGTATTTGAATTCCGTCATTTCGTTATTCGCATAATGATTAGTAGTTTTCCATTGTAGTATATTTTTATCATTACTCTCATTGATTTTGATAGACTGATAATCGTAGTTAACTTAGAATTCTAAAGAACTAGGAGTGGAATGAATATTCTATTCCAACTATATTGCAATAGCATCGAGAGTAGAAAACTTTGATAATATTAAGCTAGAAATAGTTTTAGTTTTACTTACGTTTGAGTTTCATCACTTATAGCAGTGCCGCCTTTTATCAAATGGCGTCGCTGCCATCATAGTTCCCTTTAGAATTGTTTTCATTAGTATTGTTAGTCTTCCCAAAGTCCCATTAAATCCACCCACCCTTGTTTGCTTCTAACAGTGATTGTCTGGTTCAGAAACTAAAAAATTTCAAAGAACAAGCCTGAGCGCGCCCCGCACCCATACAAGGCTAAATTTGAGCGCCCTTAGCGCTGAAGTGCCTGGAACTCGAATTGGACTTGAAAGCGCACGCAGCTACCAACCAAGACCCCCATCTTTGAACTCGAAGTTGGACCTAAAAAACGCGACCAGCCCTACCTAGGGTTATTTCGAGCGCGACCAGCACCTCTTCTTGAACCACCCGGTTTTCACCGGTTAGTACAAACTTCTATTACTTCAAGTTATTCAGTGTTTCTAACTTGTTAAACACACTGAGTTCGTATATACAAGACGCTATTCATAAGCGAAGCAAGGAGGAATTCAGGTATTTCTTTCTTCCACTCCTCGCATCTCCTGTTATTGGTTTATACTAGCATATCAGGATTGTTTTGATTATTGTCGTGTTTAGTTAAGATTAGTCTTAGCCTTGCATGAGATTTAGGTCAGGTAGAAGAAAACGCCTAATGTAATCAACCGACAACGTCAACAAACAACCCTATCTAGTATACTACTCACTACACCTCTAGCTAATATACCACACACTCCACCTGAAATAATGGCAGAAGAAAGAGAGTCTTATGTCCCTAACTTTTACAAAGCCTTGAACGATAGCCCAAAATCTTGCATCATTCTTGCAGACCCAATGAGGGATTTTCGAATCCCCCCAAATATATTTAATTTATTACCCATTTTTCATGGGTTAGACCATAAAAACCTTATCAGCACATGCGTAGGATTGAACAAGTCCTTACCACATTCCAACATCCTACGGTTGGTGTTGAACAAATTAAACTGAGGGTGTTTCCTTTCACCTTAACCGATAAGGCGGCGTCTTGGTTAACTGCCCAAGCGCTTAATTCTGTGGACTCATGGGCCAAACTTGTTCAACTATTTATGGAATATTTTTACCCACCACTGAAGATAGATGAAATGCTTTCCAAGATTCATTTCTTTCGACAAAATCCTCATGAATCATTTTCAGAGGCCTGGAATCATTTCACTGATCTTCTTATAGAGTGTCCACACCATAACCTCGCAAAAGGCACGTTAGTTCGTGCCTTTTTCAAGGGAGTGTTACACCACCATAAAGAGGTGCTTGACATAATGAATGGGGGTAGTTTTCTCAGTAAAGGAGCCTCAGAGGATTATAAATTTTTAGAAGATCAACCAAAGCGTAATAATAACTGGGGGGGGTAGTGCCGCTCCACTAGTTCTTCTACAACAGTTAAGGCCGCCGGTATGTTTGAGATTAAACCCGATCCTGAACTAAAAACTTTAATCGAATCTCTCGCTAAAAAGGTAGTGGCTATTTCTGTTCAACAAAAGTCTATCCCCATCATGAATGTCAACTCTAATCCATGTAATTTCTGTTTGAGTCCTGAGCATCCCGACTCCTATTGTCCTCTCGCTTACGAACAACAAACATTACAACAAGATAATGTTTGCTCAATTAATAGCTATCCTATTCCTAACGCCCCTTGGAGACAACATCCCAACTTCAGTTGGAGAAATAACAACAAGTAACACCTCTAGGGTTTAATAATCAAAATGTAAGGCCAGCAAACAATTAAAACCAAGCTCCACCACGACAAGGACAAGGTCAAGGACAATGTCAGGGTAATTATAATAATTATAATGCTAATAGAGGTATCGTTCCGGTAAATAATAACTATCACAACCCACCCATTAATAATCAACGTGACATAGTTCCTGTCACATAACCTATAGCTAACACTCCTCCACAACTGGATCATTTTGACACCTTTATGCAATCCTAACAATAGATTTTACAAGCCATCCAACTTTCCTTACAGCAGTTAGCATAAGAGAAATTACAACCCAAAGGTTTGTTTCCAGGTCAAGCGAAACCTAATCCTAAAACAACAAACACAGCCTTTGAGGTAAACGATAATACTAGTAAGGAAAATGCAAACGTAGGTGAGCTAAATGCCATCACCACTCTCCGTTCTGGCAAAGTGGTTGATAACAACGTAACTATGTCTATAGTTACCCCACCAATAGTCCCTACACCAGATATTGTACTAGATACCGACGTAATAATTAAAGATCCTACCCCAGTAGAGGTACTAGTTAAACCACAACCTTAGAAACAAAAAGCCAAGGTTAGACATCATGTTGATCCATACGCTAAATATAGAGAGAAACCACCGTTTCCCTAGAGATTAGCAATGTTAAACAAGGATACAAATTTTGACGAGATTAGGGAAGTTTTAAAAATCTAACGATAAACTTACCTTTTCTTGAAGCGATTAAAAAGTTACCTCACCATGCTAAATTTCTCAAAGAGTTATGCACTACTAGGCATAAGACAAATATTCCTAAAAACGTCTTTTTAACTGAACAATTTCCAAATTTAACCGAACATAATGGAATTGTTAAGTACAATGACCCTGGTCGTCCAATTGTAAATGCACCTTAGGAGATTCCCACACGACCACCGCTTTATTAGACCTGGGGGCGAGTGTTAACTTACTCCTGTATTATCTATACAAACAAATAGGTCTACAAGAGATGCAACGTACTAAAATGACGTTGCAATTAGCGGATCGATCTATTAAGTATCCTAAGGGTGTAGTTGAAAATGTGCTTGTTAAGATTCAGGATTTCTACTGTCCTACTGATTTTGTTCTCCTCGACACGAAAGTCGTTAACGACTCTATTCCGATCATCTTAGGGCATCCCTTCTTGGCGAGTGCCAACGCGCTTATAAATTGCCACGATGGTTCAATGTCCTTGTCTTTTGGCCATCTTTTTGTTGAGGTAAATGTTTTTAAAATGATGAAACAGTTACCAAATTCGTCTGTAGATGGGGAGGTTAGCATGACTGAGAGCTTAGCTCAAGACTATTTTAATAACACGTTTCCCGAAAACCAGATGCATAAATTCTTTTCTTTTGAAAGTTCAGATTTTGCCGATGACTCCCACTTAGAGGAAGTTAACACCATCTTCGAGTCTACACCTATCGTAGACCCTTCTGTTGCTCAATCTACTGAGTTTGAAGACTTGTTGCCTAAGCAAGTCTTCACTACTCAAGATGAGGACCCTCTAGAAGCATTTATCGACATTCCTTCCACCCCGGTGTTTAAACATCTTCCTTCTGAGTTAAAGTACATTCAAATTGATCCGGATGGTAGTCATCCGGTAATTATATATTCTCTGTTATCTAAGGATGAAGAGACATGTTTGATTAGGGTGATTAGGGAACATCGTTCTGTGATTGGTTGGTCCCTAGCTGATAAGCACCCAAAACTAAAATATTAAACCCCGAGAGACATAGCATTTTGGTTGATTATGTGTTTAATAATCATGTAATAATTATATTTTTGTACTTTTCCAGGTTTCCGCAATTAAAATAAATATAGTTATAAAACATGCATCGAAGTACGGGAATACGGGAATATTTGAAGTTTCCCACTCAACCCCTGTGAAGCCCAACAAAGCCTGACTAGAGCCGAAGTTTCCAAAAGAACAAAACCAGTGCAGAATGGGTCCATATATAAAGAAGCAACAAACTTCCAAAACTCAAATCGGATAAATCTAGATGCCGACGTTGGCTAGTGAAGTTGTCATAGCGACCCGGGCAATGAACTCTGTGCAAGGACAGAAAGTCGTAAAAACGCCAAAATCGGCGCCGCCACTAGACACACTAAGTGGACCCACTCTGCGGGCCCAAAAGGTATGACGAGTCAGCATAGGCAAGTGGTAAGAGATGGTCACAAAATTGTGCCACATTGCAATGAGAGAAGACACGTACCTACTCAAAATAGATGGTTTGAAATGAAATTGGCTAAAAGACGAAACTTTAATACGAAAAAAGGACAAAACAAATGGGTAAAAAACAAAACTTTGATTCTCAAAGTTTTGAACAACTCAATTAGCAAACAAACAACATCAAATTAAACCATCTTCAGTCTCCAGCCTATATATATGAGGGGGTAGCCTTCATATATTTTGCTTCAGCATTTTCATGTTTTAGCTTCCGCCTAGTTAGTTTATTTCTTCAGTACTTACATTCTGTCATTTCCATTCAAGTAGCTTAAATACTGTAAGTTATTTTACCCTTAATAACAATAATTTCTTTTCTAGTTTAATTCCTGTCCTGCATTTATTTACTTAATGTATACAGCAAGTTTTATTATTCCTTCTATGACCATAAGCTAATCCCCTGGGAGGGTTATCTTTACTTCGTGTAAAAATCCGGATTGACTCTTTAATATTCTAGAATCACTACTTAGGAATTAGGCTTAGATTTGACATCCGGTCCCAAAATGACTCGATGGTTGACTGTACAAAGTTCGATTTCGCTGATGCTCGAGAACGCTGTAGCGACAAAATGTCATCGTAGCGACTCTGCAGTGTCAGACAACTCTCCAATTCGTCCAGCTGATGTGAAATGGAGCCAGGAGCTAAAATAATATACCAGAGATGAGATATTATTGAAACTCCTTATGCTAGTGAAATGCGACCTAGAGATGTGGGCATGCACTTGGGATCAATACTCGACGCCGTCTCCGAAAACGAGACGAATTAGAGATGTAGTGATGTGGTAATATAAACTGTTGAAAAATGATTCTCGCATGAGTATGACTAACTCTCTCCCTGTTTCTCTATTTTTGTTTACCTACATATAATCGCCGTAGTAATTTACATTATTTGCATTACCGTTAATTTAATTAAAACCAACTAAAAAGAAACCTAAAAATCCTACTCACCAAAAGTTGTAATTCCAGTTGTGAACTTATCCGAGCCCTAAGGTTTGGACGATCCCTTACTCGACCTATCCTACCAAACCCACGTGAGTAAGGTAACTTGACTAAAATGTACGACTATACGGACGTTGGACTTTGGACTTCGGACTTTGAACTGTGGACCTCGGACTTAAGAAAATAAGTAACTGAAATCAATAAACGTGTATAAAGAGTGTTTTTATCAAATGGCGCCGCTGCACGCCGAAGGACTCTGGACTTAACGTAATAACTGGAATACATCCATAAAAACCCCCTCCCCTACCTCCTCATCTTTTTAAATTTTCATTTCTGTTACAATACTAACAAGTTACGTAACTCTTTACTGTAACTCTTTACCCTAACTTTTTCTACTAACAAATATTTGTGAACCATGTTTTGTTTATTTTCATTAGCACACCTAAGTACTCCGTTAGGAATTTGAAAATCTTGAAACGGACAAAAAAGAGTCTCGACGAGACTGAATTAGTAGCACGTGAGACTAACCTAGAGTATCAACACTCCGGTTTTCAAGTACAGGCCACTTTCCTTTTCAGTACTCTTTTGGGCTCTCTGGTCCTATTTTTCTAGTAAGCATAAGCTTGGGAGTTAGTCGAACGCTATATCTGGAATCGCGGGGCCTTGTGTTTCAAACTCTTAAACTCCTCAAACTTTGTCGAGGATATTATTTGCTATAACCTGTTTTACCTCGTATATTTGTATGTTGGCATGAGGACTCCTTGCATGTAAAGGTGGTTCGTCATTACATATTCACATTAACACAATATGATTCAAATATATTTTGATATATGCGTAGCGTCAAACCATCTGCTTAGAATATTTTTGTATGTGTATGTTACATCAATTCACGTACACGGTATTCAATTGCATGAGTTCGTTCTCGACATTCCCCTAGCTCACGTATAACTTACATATAGTTGCACGTATAGGTAATATAGATTTGCATGGGTAGACTTTATGCTTAAACTAGTATATGTTAGTTAGTTTCTATTTTGGCATCTATCGTTTTAATTGCATATTTCGTAATCACGTCTCCATAATACATTAATTACGTAAAAAAATAAAAATAAAAATAAAATAAATAAAAAAATAAAAATAAATAAAAAAAAAAAAAATCATAGTAATTAAAAATTTTATCTAAATCATCTTAATAACACCCCGCATAATACACCATCATAAATCATCATCCTATTCCATCAGTGCCTAGGAAACTTGAAAAAAATTGAGGTTGCCTAATTAAGGAACGTGCTAGCACGAACAACCTCCCTCAATTCTCTCAGGTGACCTGGCTGCTGGAATATTCACACGTTATCCTAGCTTCCCTCGCCGAAGTTAGCAAATGTACCGGAAGAAGGCGTGCTTCAACTCCCTCCTTCCTAAATTCTAAAACATCCAGTCATTATTCGTTCCTTATGAGCCTTAAATTAAAATTTATATTTGTATGAGACTACGGTCTGGTAAACATAAGGAATTAGAACTTACATATCATCGTCGAAAATACAAGAAACAACTGTTTATGTTATCTCCTAGACATAGTCCCTCCTCCGTAAATCAACCTCGTCAAACATCTCCGTTGCCATTATCTCCTTTAACTATGGCTGAGGAAAATCTCACAGTCGAAAAACCCCTTTCGGATTTCTATACTGCCTTATAGGAAAGACCTGCTTCCTGCATTAAACTCGATGCGATTGTAGGTGATTTTCGTATTCCGCCAAACATTTTCGGTTTGTTACCTGTTTACTATGGTTTAGACCATGAAAAACCGTACAATCATCTTCGTCAGATGCAACAAGTAGTCACCACTTTCCGCCATCCGACCGTTACTAACGAACAAGTCTTGCTTAGGTTGTTTCCCTTCACCTTAGCTGATAAAGCTTCAGTTTGGCTCGCCCGGACAAGCGCCCGCCATCCATTGACACATGGGCCAAACTTGTTCAAGCATTCATGATAAAGTTCTATACTTTCGAAAAACTACAGAAATGCTTCAAAAGATTCAATTCTTTTCGCCAAAGCACCCCGGGAATCCTTTTCGAAGCGTGGAGCGATTTATTGATCTACTTCTCGAATGTCCCGTCATCAACTTCGACACCGCTGTATTAGTCCATTCATTCTTTAATGGTCTCTCTGACCATCAAAAGGAAACATTAGATATCATGAACGGCAGTTGTTTCATGGACAAGGGCGCTACTGAAGCATACACTTTTCTTGAGAAACAGGCTTCACGAAGCACCCATTGGGGAAACACTGATTCTTCTAGATCTTCTAAAGACACTCCTTCCAACTCCTACCTCGCAACCTATAACGGACGAAGTTGTACCTTCAAAATCTACACCCACGTCCCTAGGAAAAGATACCACTGATCCTTATACGCGATTCCGCCCAAAAGCTCCGTTCCCTGCCCGTTTGGTAAAGAACAAACATGACGAACATTTTGATGAGATCCGTGAAACCTTCAAAAATTTGACCATAAACTTACCTTTCCTAGATGCGCTAAAGCATTTGCCCAAGCATGCCAAGTTTTTGAAGGACATGTGCACCACCAAACAACGTACGAATGTACCTCAACAAGCGTTCCTCACTGAGCAGTTTCCTCGATTACCACTACCAATGGTGTGGTAAAGTACAAGGACCCAGGTCGACCAACTGTACCATGCACGTTGGGCGACAAGTATACCGCTACTGCACTTTTAGACCTAGGTGCCAGTGTTAACCTACTTCCCTACTACTTATTTAAGCAGTTAGGTCTTCATGAATTAAAATCTACCAATATGACTCTGCAACTCGCGGATCGCTCCATCAAGTACCCAAAAGGCATAGTAGAGAACGTTATAGTAAAGGTCCAAGATTTTTACTACCCAGTGGATTTTGTCATTTTAGATACTGAGGTGGCCTGTGACTCCATTCCTATCATCTTGGGACGTTCTTTTCTTGCAACTGCTAACCCTCTCATAAATTGTCGGGACGGTTCAATGACATTGTCTTTCGGGAACCTTTATGTCGAACTCAACGTGTTCAAATTAATGAAACAGTTTCCCGATCCTATAATGGAGGGCGAGATTAGCCTAGTTGATAGTCTGGAACATGATTATTTCACAAACTCTTTTCCCCCAGACGAGATATACCAATTTCTTTCTTTTGATAATCCGGAGTTTGACGATGACTCGTACATAAAGGATGTACATGCATTATTAGAGTCAGTACCACTATTTGACCCTAATGCTACGTTGCAAACTGATTCAGAAGAACCGACTTCACTCTTTTCCATTGAAGAGATGATCCCTCATGAATCCTTGATCCCCAATCTTCCAACTCCGGATTTAAAACCTCTACCCTCTCGAAGTTGAAGCATGCGCATCTCGATCTCGATGGTAGTCACCCTATAATAATTTCGCTCACTTGACTACCGGCGAAGAGGCACGTTTGATTCATGTCATTCGTGAACACCGCCCACTATCGAATGGTCCTTAGATAATATCAAGGGAATAGACCCTAGCATATGCACGATCGCATACATCTCGATGACGACACAAAGATATCGCGAGAACCACAACGCCCTTAATCCCGCCATGAAGGAAGTGGTGAGAGAGGAAGTTTTACGCTTACTTGATGCGGTATCATATACCCTATCTCGATAGTGATTAGGTTAGTCCTGTCCCGCGTTGTTCCCAAAAAGTCCGGCATTCAAGTTGTACAAAATGAAAATGGTGAGTGCATCTCCACTCGCATTCCTTTGAAATGGAGAATTTGCATTGACTATCGCAAACTTAATGCCAGAACCCGTAAAGATCATTTCCCTCTCCCATTCATTGACCAGATGCTAGATCATTTAGCCGGTCATGCTTACTACTGTTTTCTTGATGGCTATTCCGGATACTTCCAAATTGTCATCGATCCCGCCGATCAAGAAAAGACAACTTTCACGTGTCCCTTTGGAACTTTTGCATACAGACGAATGCCTTTTGGTCTTTGTAATGCCCCAGGCACTTTCCAAAGCTGCATGCTTCACATTTTTAGTGATATGGTGGAACGTTATATGGAAGTCTTCATGGACGAATTTTCCATTTATGGAAATTCCTTTGACGACTGTTTATCTAACCTTTCTAAAGTATTAACGCGTTGCGAAGAGAAAAATCTGGTACTCAATTGGGAGAAGTGTCATTTCATGGTTACCAAAGGACTTGTTCTAGGTCATATTGTTTCAAAAGACGGGATAGAGGTTGATAAAGTTAAATTTGTTAAAATTGCTTCGCTACCTTTCCTACTTATAGTTCGTGATATCCGAGCCTTTTTAGGCCACGCTGGGTTTTACAGGAGATTCATTTAGGATTTTTCTAAAGTTGCTCGACCCTTAACCAATCTCCTGCTTAAGGATGCAGTATTCGACTTCAATTTCAATTGCAAACAAGCTTTTGATACTCTAAAAACCGCTCTAACTAACGCTCCTATCATTCAACCCCCTGATTGGTCTCAACCATTTGAACTGATATGTGACGCTAGCGACTTTGCTATTGGCGCCGTACTAGGCCAACGACGTGACGACAAGCCCATTGTCATTTACTACGCTAGTAAAACTCTTAACGACGCTCAACGTAATTATACCACAACTGAGAAAGAGTTCCTAGCTGTTGTCTATGCTTTGGATAAGTTTTTCCCCTACCTAGTTGGAACATCGACCATCGTATATACTGACCATGCCGCAATTCGGTACTTACTCGCGAAAAAGGACGAAAACAACGATTGTTCCACTTGATCCTTCTCTTACAAGAATTCACCCCCTGAAATCAAAGACAAGAAAGGAAAAGAAAATGTCATAGCCGACCATTTATCAAGGCCGGTTGGTGACATCGATAGTGATTCCGGGCTATCAATGATTCCTTCCCAGACAAATACTTGTACTCTATTTTCTCATCTCCATGGTATGCAGATATCGTTAACTACCTAGTTACCGAGGAAGTCTCCTCCTTTTGGTCACGCCCCGATCATAAAAGTTATTATCCACAAAGGAAATATTATTTCGATGAACCCTACCTCTTTATGTATTGTTCGACCAACTCATTGGTCGCCGATTCCCGACCGGGAACACACCGACGATTATCCTTTTGCCATGAACAATCTTGCGAGGTCATTTCAGGGAAAGAAAAAACGCGCCAAGGTGTCACAATGTGGTTTTATCGGCTACCCCTTTTTCGCGATGCACACCTAACATTGCATAGCTTGCATTCATTGTCGACACCTAGGTCGGGCACCAAACGAAATATGATGCCCCTAAATCCTATCTTGATTGTGGAAATTTTTTATGTTTGGGGCATTGATTTTATGGGACCCTTCCCTATTTCTCAAGGTTTTCTATACATTTTAGTCGTTGTAGACTATGTGTCCAAATGGATTGAGGCACTCGCCTGTCGCTCAAATGACCATAAGACTGTCGTGAGATTTGTAAAAGAAAACATTTTCTCTCATTTTGGTGTTCCCAAAGCTATCATCAGTGATGGGGGTACACATTTTTGTAACAAAATTTTTGGGTTCTTAATGAAGAAATATGGAGTTACTCACAAGGTTGCTACTCCATACCACCCACAAACGAGTGGCCAAGTGGAAGTCTCCAATAGAGAGATAAAGTCTATTATGGAGAAAACTGTCAACCCATCAAGAAAGGATTGGTCTTTCCGCTTATCGGATGCCTTGTGGGCATACCGAACAAAGATTTAAGACACCTATAGGATGTCTCCTTACCGCATTGTTTTGGAAAACCTTGTCATCCGCCAATGAACTTGAGCATCGTGCCTTTGGGCCATCAAAAGCCTTAATTACAATATCATCGAGGGCAAAGCAGAAGCGAAACTGCAATTAAATAAGCCGAGGAGATTCAGAGTGATGCTTATGATCTCTCAAATCCTACAAAGCTAATATGAAAAGAGTGCACGACAAGCACATTTTTATGTAAGGATTTCAAAATTGGCCAAAAGTTTTACCAGTATAACCCGTGATTACACATCTTTCTTGGTAAATTGAAAACACGATGGTCCGGTCCTTTCATTGTGGTCGGGGTTGTGAAACATTATGGGGCAATCTCTTTGCTTAATCCAAAAGATAACAAAGAATTTCAAGTCAATGGACAACGATAAAACATTACCACGAATTACGCCACCGGATGTTGAACGTGACTCTTCTTTAGAATCCAAAGATACACACTAGATGTTTCGCTTGGCATGCATCTAATCTTGTTTCTATAGAGGGTACGCCATTTTGGTAGCCGTGCCATCTTCTATCTTATGATCTCCAAAGTTCTTTGAAGTGTGTGGTTGCAAGCGTCGGAACCTTAGTCCACGAAAACTCTTTTTCAGAACTGAGTATAAATGTCTTCTGCAACACAAGCAAACGTGCTTTTTGGTAAACGATGGGTACCTAAAATTTCACCTCCTTCCTTCTCTTCCCTTTTCTACTCTCTACCTCGCGAACTTCAGCTAATCATTTGGTGTAAGTCTCACTCATCACGAATAGGGAATGGTCGTAGTTCTTTTGCTCATAAACGACGTGCGCGAAGGATGGGCAGGTGTATGCATTGCCAAACACCCTTCTGTCTAGGCCCTGACTTCCTATCCGATACTAGCCAGCTTAAGGTATACTTTTGTTCGACACCACCAAGCAGATAATCTTCGTCACCGCGCCGTTTCTCCCACAGGTTGGGATTCGTCTTGAGAATCTGACGTTAAAAGACTCGATTCGTCTTGAGAATCTTACGTTAAAAGACTCGATTCGTCTTGAGGATCTGACGTTAAAAGACTCATCTTGTAGATATGTTTATATTGTTGCCTTTTCCCTTTGCATTAAGTTTTGCACATGTGATTCGTGTCCAACCTCGGATGTCGCATATTTGGAACATAAACGGGCAATGGATTCCACCAGACCAACCCTAGAATTGGTTACTTTGAGTTCCCTTGGGGCGGTTTGAGGATAGCCGTATGTAATAAGGGAAATTTTATTAGATCAGAAGACGGTCCAGGATGGTACCGTCCTGCCCCTAAACCCATAATACATAAAGGTAAAGCCACAGTCTGGCTGGATTGGGTTCACTCCAGAGCCGACATGACAGTTGTGTATGATTATAGATGGTGACTCTTTTGGACATCCAGTGTTCTTCACATTTATCTCCTTTGTATATAAATAAAATCTTGGTTTATAAATAAAACACCCTCCTTCTTTTCAAAAACTCTTGTGACCTTTGAGGATGACTCATACAATTGGATAGCATTTTTTGTGTCGTTCATTTCAATATCTCATTCGTCTAATTCGGAGTCCAAACGAGTCGTGGGTAAGCATTTAGATTTTTTTAGGCTTAAATCGGGTTTTAGGCTTGATTTGGGCTTGGGCAAAAATTTTTGGCCCAACCAAAATATCGAATTCTCGGTCCATTTAAACACAAAAAACTGGAACACACGCGTCACATTTACATCATTCTTCTCCCTAAAAAAACAGATCTTGCCCCCTCTCGATTTAGTCTCGCACGAGACAGGCCCACACTAAAACCAGTCTCATGAGACCCCCTCACATCTCCGACCAAGTTTTCCTTCCGTCAAAACATCCCATTTCTTCCCTCATCAAGAATCAATAGCCATCCTCTCTAAGACCAAGAATGGCCGGAAATAAAGCGGATTTGTGTGGAAAAATTTTGAAATTTGTTTGAAAACGGGATGTTTGCTCCATTCTTTGATCACAAAATTCACTCTAGAGGATGGAAGAGTTTGTTATATGCCAATGGAGGGCTTTATTCCAAGGATTTGGTGATGAAATTCTACGACAATGGGGAGCTTTAATGGCGACCACCATTTTGGGTCACCGCCGAGGGTGTGCGCCACGTCACACCTGTGTTGCTCTCCCGATCACGGGCATTCCTCCGGGTCGACCACGTATTGACTTCAAAGAGCAGTCCGTGTACCCACGGACTTACGACCTAATGCTCGACACGCCAATCGAGGGAGAGTACAACATCGACGGAAATGCGCGTATCGTGGCTCGGTCGCGACGGAACCAAATTGGGTCGTGGACTCAATGGCTAGGATCTGAACGTCATTGGCACCTCGAAGCCTTCGACATCAACAAGACCTTCCTCCACCTTCTCTCGATCCTCCAGAGAGAAAAGGGTAACTTCTGCATCGTTACCTTTCTTTTTATATATTATCACACATGCCACTCTTAGGTCACCCTCTTGCCGCTCTAGTAACGCAAGTTATGATTAATCCGGGTTTCTCGTCCGCCACCCCACTACTCCCTATACCACAATATGAGAATATGCTTGTCTCCAAGAAATGCATACAGACCCCCTTGGGAACCCACAAAGACCTAGGGCTGCCGAAAGCACTAAAGCGATCCTCCTCTCACCCACCCTACTTTGATGAGACTGCCATGAGTAAGATCACCCACCCCATAGAGGCCTTTACGTGCTTGGAAATAAAGTGGTCTCGAGACATGTACACTCGCCGGTATCAATGAGACATACCTTGGGCGAAGTTAAGGACGATATGACCACTTGCCACGAAGTCGATGATAGACAAAGATGGGCGAATTCCAAAAGGAAATGAGAGCTTCCATGACTGCATTTCAGACAATATGCTTACTCGCCGTAACCGGTTCCAAATAATGTTCATGGTGAGCCAAAGATCGGGCCAGCTCGCTCGGTGATGGATACTCTTGGTGATATCCAGAGCAGTTAGCCTCCACGGAGTTCAGATCGCGATGTCACAGACTCCTAGTTCTTCTTCTGCAACCCCCAAGGATTCTGCTACAGCACCTGAGGATCATCAGTAGCTAGATTTATTTTTTCCGGTCTTGTATAATATTTATATCAAATATTTTATTTACGTGTTTGCATTTTCCAGCTTAATAGTAGATGGTTTCTTAAATATTTCTATCTTGATATATTAGCTATATCTAATATTATAGTATATAGGTAGGAACATATATTGGTAATAATAAATTATATACATATATATAAATATATATTTTAAATGTCATACTTAAACAACATATTTTAACGTAAACTAACATTTTATAAAACGTTCAGAAACCGATAATGAAAACACATCAAAAACGGTCAGAAAACGGTCATGAACCACATCTAAAAAACGGTCAGAAAACGGTCATGAACCACATCTAAAAAACAGTCAGAAAACGGCAATTTTCTTTCTCTAAATAAGTTCAACTCTTTCTCCATATTCACTCATTTCATATTCTTCCCTCTACACTTCTTATTCTAAAAAACATTTTTAGATCACTCCAAGCTCAAGATTCATGGATGCACTAGAAAAGTTTGAGCAGCAGCAGATTGAATATGCTACTCAAGTCTTCATGCTCGGTTGTTTTATTATAGTCATGTTGTTAATGTGGCATATAGTTCTATCTAATATTTAGGTTTGTATTTGAGTCATTGTATCATTATGTTGTGTTTCCATACCGTTGTACGTTCTTACATCTTATTGTGATCGTATATCTACATTTTCCTTGTCCTTCTACTTACGCTTTTCTAAAAAAAAAAGGGCACTCCTTGTCACATGCCCCATTCTTCTCATCCACACTACATCCACTTTTGCACATATCTTAGAAGATACACGTGGTCTAACTACCCTGTGACACCTCGAAATGTATCTTTTACATTTTCGGATGGGTGCCTATTTATAACAAGGATAGACACCTCAAAAATTTAACTTCCCTTTTTCCAAAATAATCTTTTTTTTCACCACTCCATCTTTAATGGCCCTCACTTTCGAGTTTAGCCCGAGCAAAATTTTATGGAAAATTTCCAAAATGGTCTTTTTCATCCTTTTTTTACACCGAAATATTACGCCAAGGATGGTACCCTCTTTTACACCATAAGCAAGCATTTTATTCCGTGAGAATTGGTCTTGTTATTTTATAAAAGCGTTATTTCCAAAATGGACAATTCTTTGTCCGTGCTAACGGATGCTAACATGAATTGAATATGGAAATCATCTCTGAGGTACTTCAAATTCCTATTACAAACCAAGGAGTACACCTTCAGATTCACCTTTCGATAATATCCGCATCCGATGTTTTGCAACTATCCTTCACGGCGAAATACAACCGAAAAACCGTGATTGTTTATCAACCGATCTTTACAAAAGAACCAATTATCTGTGATCCAATGGGTAGCTCATAATGTCCTAGGCACGCCTAAGACTTCAAATAACCAAACCCTCCTCCATTTACTTCGGTCTTGCAGAGTAACCGCAATGATTTTTGCATTATTAAATTTCTCCGGAATGCGATCGCGACGCGCCGGGAAAAAAGGCAGCTCCTTTTACCAACCATTATGACACTTATCATGATACATTGGGGTTTTCTAGTACTTCTCCTCATACACCTCTTCGAACAGCTAATATTCTTACTATTCACTCAGTATGTAGGAACGGATTCTAGAACCCCGACGTTGCAAAGAACCATGTAGGTGCAGGACCAAACGAAGATTGTTCCACCGACAACATCTTTACTGAAAATGCATTATGCAACGTATTTAATCCCATGGAAGGGCTTCGCTTAATTCAACAAGGACTGATGACATTATTCAAACGTCAGAACATTATTATCACCAGCCTTCTTGAATTTCAGGACCTGCGGACAATAAACGAAGAGGAACAAGCACAATTCTTGCACAGCCACAACCAATTCTTGGCAAATCACACTCTCATAATGGAGAACCACGCCGAGATTTACCAGACAGAAAACAAAATGTTGCAACAGGCTGTTGCACGGATTGACGGCATAGAAAATCTTATAAACGGATCCCTCCCACAAAAGGATCCTCGCCGTTACTTGGGCCAATGAAACCATTTAAATTTTGCAATTTTATATTATTTATCATTTTCTTTTTAGTTTTTAATTTTCATATGGTAATTTGTTTTTACTTAATTATTCTCATCATACTCTAATATTTGTTTATCCTTGTCTAAACAGTCACATTTTTTTCACACATCTTCTACAATGGAAGCTCCAAAGATGATTCCGAACAATCTTTCCATTCGTTCTTTGAATTCTCCCAAGATATGGACATCTTTTTCGTGAGACTACATCACTCGAAGTTGGTTGAACTCTCTTATTCTACACCCGAGCGCACATACTCCCCGGTGTTTGGCAACTTATTTTTATGATCACATGGAAGATCTACCACCGCTCTAGGGTTTCCCTTTGAATGGTTTTACACTCACGATTGGTAACACCCGACACGCTTTTATGAGCCAAAAGAGGCTATGGCTCTAGACCTTCCTCCTCTTCAGCCAGATCTCCCCATTCAATACATGATAGAGAATGACTTTAATGACTATTCTAGGGAAGATTTTGCTGCCCGGTATGGCGATGGCCTTGCCCACGTCAAAGAACGTGCCGAAGCTGGCCGATGGCCGGACTTCACTATTCCACTAGCCAGTATGACCATGAATGTTGGAACTGCCATGTTATTTATTCTTCTGAACATCATGGGGGATTGGCATTTTTCCACTGCATCAAAGTCAGCGTGTAAGACATTCCATGCATTGGCCCAGCAACATACCGCCTTCGACATTACAGACCTAGTAATTGAGAATCTTAAGAAGGCTCGGTCTTTTCGGCAACACTATATCACCCTGCCAGTTATAGCATGCAGGATAGTGAGGACGTATTTCCCTCAGTTTGTGGCCACCTTTCAGGACTGGGTAAAGGTCGACTCTATGTGTCCAACAAATAAGATAATTCGTTCTTTGTGATTTCGACATGGCGGCCTTCAAAGGTATCTTAAGAAAGTTCGTTCTTTCCCTAATGATGATAAAATGATAGCTCATCTAGACAATGCAAAAAAGAGGAAGTGGAGTGAAGTCTGGAAAGCTATGATAGATTGGCGGGATGCAAGGGAATGGCATTTCTACAGGGACGAGGCAAGGAGGGACTATCCCCCAGTTCAAGGTTGGGGCAATGTGAGTTGATGCATGTACATATTTGTTTTACGTTTTGATGTGAAATAAATAAATAACCTAACAAAGATGCTACTCTAACATTGTGCTTCTACTTTTATGATGTATAATATATAGTGTGTTACAATAAATTTTTGTGGAAGGTGTCACTTTATATTTTTGCTCAAAGCCTCCTCGTATACTCTTTCTTCCTCTTAACACTTTGAGGACACGTTGTCCGACCGTTTGGGGTGGTGAGAACCTTTTGCAAAAATTAGGCATGCATAGTTGTATATATTTTACTTAATGTCTAAATAAACGTATTTAGTGACAAATTCTCGTTTCCCTTCTATGATGAAAAATATTTAGAAATCTCACCCTAGCATCAGAATTAGGACTTGTTCTTAGAAACTTAATTTAATACATATGCAATAGTTTTTACATCTTTTCATGAGCATTCATGCACTGACTATCATTTAATGTACACAACAGTAAGTTTCTGGGACCCACGGTTCGACAACTTAGTTTCCATATCCTATAAGAATCTAACCAAAAGCCTCAAAATGTGTGATATATGAGTAATGACACAGAGGAGTAGTTCTTCCGAATAGAGAAGTTCACACGTCTACTTACTTGATCACTACCCAAATCCTAGGCGAGAATTTAGGCCTTCTTTGGATCGATATAGCCAAAAATTCACACCAAAAAAAAAATTTACCGCTAGTCGCCCCACTGAACCTTTCATTAATCCTTTCTACTTCACCAAAAAAATCATTACCCATCTAGTAACCACAAATAAATAAGCCTACCTAGATGATGAGTATGAGAAATAGGATGAAGTGCACAAAAATGAAGAGAAAAATCTTGTCACAAATCAAAATCAGTTATCTGTTTCAGAAGAAAAGAAAAAGAAAAAAAAATATAAATATGTTTCCAAAAATCAAAAGAAATGTTAAGGTTAGAATTCTCCCCAAAAAAATCAAATCAAAAGGGAATACAAAAGCTTGAAAAATCCAAGTATGGAAACCCATGTTAGAAGCAGGAAAAAAAATAAGGATTCTCTAGTATAAATATCTCGAAGACCTTATTCTCTCATACTTATCATTTTTGAATTTTCCATTCCATTTTCTTCTACACTACCACCTAAGCCCCATAACACCTAATAAAGACCTCTAGCTCAATTAGGAATAGGATAGTGTGATAATAAGTAGTAGTTGTGACTTCTCGACCTCGGCTCCTCTAACTGTCATTGAGTATGTGAGGAAACGTGTGCCCACTGGAGATAGCAAAGGTTGAATGGAAAAATAAGAGAGAAATTGTGTTTCGACACATACCTGTGAGAACCTACTTAAGGACGCTATCCAAAGGATCTATCCGAAACGCCCCGCATACATTTCATTATTAGATCACTGCATGCATGCTTATACGTAGATGTTTCGATTATTGTATGTATATTAACTTGAATTTCAAAAGAATAAAATCCTTGTTTCCCCTGCTAGTGAGATGTCTAGATACCTGAGATTAATTAAGGAAACAAGCCTTTGTTACTAAGTCGTTGTAGTTTAAATGAAGTTTGTGAGTATCTTCTCTGGAAAACTCTCACGAGGCTATAACTCGTCCACTAGGGAATTCCTAGTGGTTCAAGGCCTTGTTGCATATGGTCAATGCAACCGCACTCTGCGAAATGAGATTTAGCTTAGGACAACACATTTTTGACCACTTATCATTTTAATGTCTCTTCTTTGCTTGAGGACAAGCAAAGTGCTGTTTGGGGGTGGTGTGATAAGCACCCAAAACTGTAATATTAAACCCCAAGAGACATAGCATTTTGGTCGATTATGTGTTTAATAATCATGTAATAATTATATTTTCGTGTTTTTGCAGGTTTCCGCAATTAAAATAAATATAGTGATAAAACATGCATCGAAGTACGGGAATACGGGAATATTTGAAGTTTCCCACTAGAGATAAAGCCTGTGAAGCCCAACAAAGCCTGGCTAGAGATAAAGTTTCCAAAAGAACAAAACCAATGCAGAACGGGTCCACATATAAAAAAGCAGCAAACTTTCGGAGCTCAAATCGGATAAATCTAGATGCCGACGTTGGCTAGTGAAGCTGCCATAGCGACCCGGGCAACAAACTCTGCGCAAGGACAGAAAATCGTAAAAACACCAAAATTGGCGTCGCCACTAGACACACTAAGTGGACCCACTCTGCGGGCCCAAAAGGCATGACGAGTCAGCATAGGCAGGTGGCAAGAGATGGTCACAAAATTGTGCCACATTGCAATGAGAGAAGACACGTACCTGCTCAAAATAGATGGTTTGAAATGAAATTGGCTAAAAGACGAAACTTTAATACGGAAAAGGACAAAACAAATGGGTAAAAAACAAAACTTTGATTCTCAAAGTTTTGAACAACTCAATTAGCAAACAAATAACATCAAATTAAACCGTCTTCAGTCTCCAAAATATATATGAGGGGTAGCCTTCATATATTTTGCTTCAAAGATTTTCATGCTTTAGCTTCTTCGCCTAGTCGGTTTATTTCTTCAAGATTTCTACATTCTCGTCATTTCCATTCCAAAGCAAAATTAAAAATACGTAGTTATTTTACCCTTAATAACAATCATTTCTTTTCTAGTTTAATTCATGTCCCGCATTTATTTACTTAATGTATACAAAGAAGTTTTATTATTCCTTCTATGACCATGAGCTAATCCCCTCGGGGGGGTTATCTTGCTTCATGTAAAAATCGGATTGACTCTTTAATATTCTAGAGTCACTACTTAGAATTAGGCTTAGATTTGACATCCGGTCCCAAAATGATCGAGATCGCATAAAGTTGGATTGATGCTCCATAACGGTCTCGTGCGGACCCAAAATGTCTCAGTGTCGGTGTCGAACTCTCCAATTCGCCCAAATTAATGTGAATCGAGCCGGAGCTTAAATAATATACCAGAGATGAGATATTATTGAAACTCCTTATGCTAGTGAAATGCGACCTAGAGATGGGCATGCACTAGGGATCAATACTCGACGTCGTCTCCAAAAACTAGACGAATTAGAGATGTAGTGATGTGGTAATATAAACTGTTGAAAAATGATTCTCGCATGAGTATGACTAACTCTCTCCCTGTTTCTCTATTTTTGTTTACCTATATATAATCACCGTAGTAATTTACATTATTTGCATTACCGTTAATTTAATTAAAACCAACTAAAAAGAAACCTAAAAATCCTACTCACCAAAAGTTTTAATTCCAGTTGTGAACCTATCCGAACCCTAAGGTTTGGATGATCCCTTACTCGACCTATCTTACCAAACCCACGTGAGTAAGGTAACTTGACTAAACTGTACAACTATACGAACGTTGGACTTTGGACTCGGGTCTTTGGACTTCGGACTTTGGACTGTGGACCTCGGACTTAAGAAAATAAGTAACTGAAATCAATAAATGTGTATAAAGAGTGTTTTTATCACTAGTCGACATTAAGGGAATTGACCCTAATGTTTGCACTCATCGTATCCATTTGGAGGATAACACAAAGACTTCTCGTGAACCTCCGTGTCTATTGAACCCTACCATGAAAGAGGTGGTCAGGGAAGAAGTCTTACGGTTACTCGATGCGAGTATCATATACCCAATCTCTGATAGCGAATGAGTAAGTCTCATTAATGTAGTTCCTAAGAAATCAGGGATTACCATGGTACGTAATGCCAAGGGTGAATATGTTGCAACACATGGTCCTATGAAATGGAGAATCTGTATCGATTATAGACGTTTAAATGCCATGACACGAAAGGATTATTTTCCTTGACCCTTTATAGATCAGATGCTTGAACGTTTAGCAACTCATGCTTTTTATTGTTTTTTGGATGGCTACTCTGGCTATTTTCATATTATTATTCATATTGATGACCAGGAAAAGACTACCTTCAAATGTCCATTTGGAACATATGCCTATAAACGAATGCCTTTTGGCCTTTGTAACACTCTTGGTACCTTCCAGCGGTGTATGCTTCATATATTTAGTGACATGGTAAAACGCTTCAATGAAGTTTTGATGGATGACTTTTCTATCTACGGAGACTCTTTCACTGACTGCCTGTCTAACCTATCTAAGGTTTTGACACGGTGTGAAGAGAAGAGTCTGGTTTTAATTTGGAAAAATGTCATTTCATGGTGAAAAAAAGAATAATGCTAATGCACATTGTATCTAGTGATGGCATCGAAGTAGATAAGGCCAAACTAGATAAGATAGCATCTCTACCCATACCACGGACTGTTCATGATATTATAGCCTTTCTAGGCCATGCAGGTTTTTATAGGCATTTTATCAAAGATTTTTCAAAAATAGCTAGGCCTTTAACTAACCTACTTTTAAAGGATGCCATCTTTGATTTTAATTTTATCTGTAAACAGGCTTTTGAAACTTTAAAAGCCACCTTAAGCTCTGCACCTATTATACAGCCTCCCGATTGCTCTAAACCTTTCGAACTCATGTGTGATGCTAGTGATTATGCTATTGGTGTTGTCTTGGGACAAAAACTAGATGATAAGTCCACTGTTATTTATTATGCTAGTAAAACTTTAAACGATGCTCAAAGGAATTATACAACTACTGAAAAAGAATTCTTAGCTGTCGTTTATGCTTTGGATAAGTTTCATCCTTATTTGGTTGGTTCTAAGACTTTAGTTTACACGAACCATGCAGCCCTTAGGTACCTTCTATCAAAGAAGGATGCTAAGCAGAGATTAATCTGATGGATTCTTCTCCTGTAATAGTTCACATTAGAAATAAAAGACAAAAGAGAGGTCAAAAATGTAGTTGCCGACCACTTAGCTAGATTAACAAATGACGATGATAGTGATTCTGAGTCTATACTGGACTCTTTTCCTGATGAGAATCTGTATGCTATTTTTTCTACACCATGGTATGCTGACATTGTGAATTATTTAGCGTCCGATATTCTTCCTGATGATTGGTCAAGAAATGAACGTAATAAGTTCTTGGCCAGAGTTAAACTATACTACTAGGATGAGTCCTACCTTTTTAAGTATTGTGCGGATCAGATTATTCATCGTTTTATTCCCAGTGGGAATATAATGAGGTTCTATCATTCTACCATGACAAAGAGTGTGGTAGCCATTTTAGTGGTATGAAAACAGCTACTAAAATTCTTCAATGTGGGTTTTATTGGCCTACTCTTTTTAAAGATGCCCAAGTGCATTGCAAGACGTGTGTTCATTGCCAACAACTTGGGCGAATCACGAAGCGTAATATGATGCCATTAAATCCAATCATGGTGGTAGAAGTTTTTGACGTATGGGGCATTGATTTCATGGGTCCTTTTCCTATTTCCCACAATTTTATATATATTGTAGTTGTCGTGGACTATGTGTCTAAATGGATAGAGGTCATGGTTTGTCGTAGCAATGGGGGCAATGACTATAAGACAGTTGTGTTTTTTGTTAAGGAGTATATTTTCTATCGATTTGGCATTCCTAAAGCCATCATTAGTGATGGTGGAACATATTTTTGCAACAGAGTTGTTGCATCTCTAGTGAAAAAGTATGGAGTTACACATAAGGTAGCAACTCCGTATCATCCACAAACTAGCAGACAAGTAGAAGTTTCTAATAGGGAAATCAAAAAAATATTAAAAACAACTGTAAATCCTGATATAAAAGATTGGTCTAAGCATCTAACTGATGTCTTATGGGTGTACAGGACTGCTTTTAAAACTCCTATAGGTATGTCTCCCTTTAGACTTGTATTTAGGAAACCTTGTCATTTGCCCATTAAATTAGAACACCGTGCTATGTGGGCTATAAAAAGCCTTAACTTCAATTTTGATGATGCGGGTGTCAAACGCAAGTTGCAATTGAATGAGCTTGAAGAAATATGTAGCGATTCTTATGATCTCGTGAAGGATTATAAAGCTAACATGAAATGTGTTCATGATAAGCAAATCTTGCGCAAAGAGTTTATAGTAGGTCAAAAGGTCTTGCTTTACAACTCCCGTCTACATATTTTTCCAAGAAAATTAAAAACCTGTTGGTCTGGTCCTTTTCTAGTTACTGAAGTCACCCCTTACGGGGCAATCACCTTTGTAAAGCCCAAGGACAACATTACCTTTCAATTCAATGGCCAACGGTTAAAACATTTTCACGAGCTAATGTCCCCTGATGTGGAGGAAGTCCTTTTACAGGACCCTGTCTATGAGGACTGACCTTTGTTGCTTGGTGTACTTCCTTTCACGTCCATATATTGGTAAGTGCATCATTCAGGTAACCGGGCCCTCCCTATAGAGTGTGTGGCTGTAAGTACCGAATCCTAAGTCCACATTTAACATAATTCACGTTTTCCACTCTTGCATATTTTCTTGGATTTTGAATCATGTTCCTCTATGGTGTGAATTATGTCCTTATTGCTTTTTGTTTTTCCTTATATGAATCCGTAGTTATAAAAAATAAAAATATATATATATATATTAAAACCATAAAAATAGTAATCTAGGAAGTCTCGGGAATCTGACTTTAAAAGACCCACGTTTAAAACAAATTTTCTAAACTCTATTGTCTAAAATTTGTTTGGGGGTGGGGTGTTGGTCTTTCCATCCGTGATTGCTCAACTTTCCATTTTGTTGCTTATGTCGTTTAATCATATTTTGATTCGGGTTGACATGATCTATAAATTTAGATTTCATTTGTTCGCATAACTTACGTCACGCACGCACTTTGAGATATTTTCCATCTTTTTATATGTCACCCACGGTTAGAGTAGCATGTTTTATAGATCATTGGATTGGAAATTCTCTCCTGATCGTTTCCATATCTCATTCGCAAAAATTGACTAGTAACGAATCGGCAATCTTAGTTTGAAGTTGCGCAAAAAAATCGGAAAATTTCGGAAATCAAATTGAGCTTGGGCCCAAATACCGCACACACGTGCGTCTCCTTCCTCAAAACAAAACAGTTCGCGATTCTCTTTTCTCACTTCTGCCATTAACAATTTTAAACCCTAAAAAAAAAAAACCACACCAAAAGTTTTAACCCACTCCAAAACTTCTCCACAACATCCCCACCACCATTTCCAACCTTTTGCACCACCAAAACATAAAAAGTTCAAAAAAAATACAAACCACCACCGCCACCACCGCGCCACCTCCCAAATTTTTAATGAGTTTGGTTCAACACCTCTCCTCCACCTTATACAAACCCACAAATCAACTCCAAACTTCAATGGCACAAAGACGAAGAATTTTGCCAGAACAAGCTTTTACTGCCGCCCACTTTACGCCGTTTTTTCGTGACGAGATGATTTGGTGGGATTGGAATAGGTTGTAGTATTCGACAGATGATTTCTACCACTCTGATTTGGTCGAACAATTCTATAAGAAGAGGGAGTTGGAGGGTCAGAAAATTTTTGTGAAGGTGGCTGGGACGAGGAGAGAGGTTTCTAGAGAGTTGTTGGCTCATATTTTAGGCATTATGCCTGAACGCCACCTCGAAGCCACTTTGCAGGAATCCCAGTATACTGGAGTTCCTACATTAATGAAAGACACTGTCATGGAGGGTCAGAACAATCCGAATTCTCATTATGTTCGACAGTCATCTCTGCGAACCAACCAACTAGCTATAGCTCAGTGGATTGGTAAGAACGTCATTAGGAAGGAGAAAGTCAGCAACATCAGTCTGACATGTCTGCACGTTCTCTGGATATTGCAGGAGAAGAGGTATAACTTCTGCATCCTCGAGTTTATTTTAAATATGATTAGAGGAGTTGGAAAGAGTATTGCGCCCTTCCCGATATTGATCACTAAGATCATGATGTCTTTTAGAGCTGTTACAAAATATGTTCGTATTATGATAAAATTGCATTCAAATGCAATTATTTATACGGAGTGTATCTAAAAGACTTGGAAGTTGCCAGAGGATAGGGTGGTTGATTCAGATGATGAGATGGAGGATATGACATGTTTGGATGAAAATGCTTTGGAAAGTTGTACTTCTGACTTAGAACGCATGTCAATGCTGCATAGTGGCTTGCGTTGCGTTTATGGAAAGATTTACGGGCTAGGCAGATTATAATTCGAAATAAACAAAAGAACCTTCAAACGAGTTATGAACTGCTCGACAAGGGTTAGGCAGATCTCCAGTATAATATGGAGACTCTCGTCCAGCGTCAGGATGCACATTGGGTAGAAATGAAGGCAGAGATGGAAACACAGCGCCGATTCCGAGTAGAGATGCTAGAACGCTTGCCACCCCAGGGGGTTTTTCTTTTGAGGAGGCGTCTGTGAGGCATGAGCGTCGTTGCAGAAGGACGGATGGCTCGGGCCCATCTTCATCCCAGGCCCCATCTTCATCCCAGGCCCAATCTTCATCTCAGGGGCCATCTTCATCTCGTGGCTAGTTGTTTAGGAATTTGTTGCTTTGATGTTTTTTTTATTGTTTTTATTTAGTTCGGATGATAAGTTGTTGAATTCAGTAGTTAAAATTGAATTCAGTAGTTAAATTTGAATTCGATAGTTAATCGTTATTTGAATTTTGATTTTAATTTAATGTGGTTATTTTCAAATTATGCGATGATTTTTGTGTTAATCCCACCTTCCCGAATTGTTTGGGGGTGGTATTATTTCTTTTATCATGTTTTTATATGATCCACGATTTTAGCAGAAATTTTGCGATGATTGTTGGGAATGTTGCCGAGATTGGCATGGATATGATTAGATATTGTGGTAGGATGAAATTTCAATGAGTTAGGAAGTTGCTAATCTAAATTCAACCTAAAAGATATTATGTTTGTTTTGGAATAAGGAATATGGGTTGTTTCCGTTTTAGATTTTGGAAATATTTTGTTTCCGGCAATTGCCTTAAGTTTTTTTTAGCAACTTATTAATTCGTTTTAGAAACTAAAACCCTATATAAACTTCCTTCATTCTCCACACAAAACCCACACATCTCACTTTCATCTCTCACCTTAAACCTCCAATTTTTCCTTTTATTTTTCACTTCACCATGCTCAGAACACACGGAGCGCGATGATAAGTGCTCAAAAAGTGCAATTTAATCCTCAATTATGCCTCTTGTTTAGCCATCTTAGTTGACTAATAGTGTTTATAAGTTATATTTTATGATTCTATAGGTGAAAAAGAGAGTTTTGTGGAATATTAGAGAAAAAAGGGTAAAACGGAGCAATTCAGAGCATTAAGGATCACATAGGAAGCCCGTGGACAATTATGGAGAAGGCCAATGAATTAAAGCTATTAAAGATGTGACTTGGACCTATTTTAAAGCCTATTCGGAAGCCCAAGGCCAAAGGATTCATTGCTTGGACCAAAGCCCGCAAAAGAGGATAGAATGATAGAGCAGAAGAGACAAAACAGACTTCCGCGTCTAGGACGCATGGATCGTGCATCCAGACGCATTGCTTGCGTCTGGGATGCATAGATCGTGCGACTAGACACATTTCTCGCATCTGAGATGCATGGATCGTGCTTTCAGATGCATGAAACGACACTGTAGCCAATTCCTTCTCAGTTTTGGAGACGAAGTTGGACTCTGAAAGAAGTCTATTTGTATTAGGAAACAAATGACGATTTGGAATGCTTCTAGAACTCATTGTAACCCCTATAAATAGAGGACCTAAGTACCTCATGTAATTTGCCAATTCACTTATATTCTTGTCTCCAGAACTTGAGGCAGAGACAGATTAATAATAAAAGATCGGTTTTAACTAGTTGAGTCTTAATAAATTAGTCTTTCTAGTCTTATGTTCTTCGACTCTTCTTCTTCTCGTTCTTCGTGTTCTTCCTTCTTTATGGAAGACTAATCTTCTCCTTCAAGGGGGAGATGAAGCCAATGCTTAAGGTTTAATGTTTCTTCCGGTTCATGGTGTTCTTTAATCGGGTTAGTTTTTATGTTTTTAGTTATTAGTTCCGCTGTTCCCACACTAGGGATGGAAGTATAGAATAGGGTTTATGTTTTGCAATATTAATATCATGCTAGTGTTCTTTACTTTTCTTCTAGTAGTATAGTTCTTTAGAGTTAGAAAAGTATTCTTTGTGTTGCCTTAGAAGGGGTAGCTCAGGGAGTGGCTGCCTAGGGGAAGTATTCTTTGTGTTTGCCTTAAGTGGTGATTCACTGAATGGCCGCCCTATTAGGAAGTACTCCTTGATGTTGCTCTCGGTAATACATTGAATGGCTGCCCGAGCTTACATAAAAGGAAAGAAGATATTAATAGCATAAGGAACAACCTTAAGTATAGTTAATTATTAACGATGTTTCGTCCAAGAGGGCATCGGCACTCGCTCGATTGCCTAATTATAGTCTACTTGTAAGAACAACCATGAAGCAGAAGGTCATAGATTAAAAGTATTGGTGGATTCTAATCTCTTGAATTCCCTCTCTTATAAATTCTCAATAGTTTAGTTAATTTAGTTTAGTTTAGCATTAGAATCTACAATATCTATAATCTTAATTTTTAATCCCTCAAACCCCCTTTCCAGTCCTGTCCTTCACATAACATACACTTAAAAGTGGAACGATACCCTACTCATCCTTTACTTCTTGAGGGATAATTAGGTTTTGATACGCTTCTATTTTGTTCAACGACCATCATCCATATACCATCTACATCATTTATCTATATCATCCATACACCATACACATACACAAAAAGAGGCAAGGTCACGCTACCCGCACCCTCCCAAGACAAATTGTGAGAGCGCCTAGCGCTGACACACCTGTTACTCCATTTTCACCTGAGCGCAACCCACGCCCATACAAGGCATAGTTTGAGCTCCACCCGCGCTCTGACCTCTGTAGGCACGAAAAATTCTGATTTTTTTGTGGGTTGTTCTAGGATCGTTTGTAGCTTTTCTAGATAGTAGTTTTGTGATGACATCTCCTACAGTCATACCTAAGCAGTCTTTCAAAAACTTGTTGGGAAGCGAAACCTATGGAGGTTGGTTCCGCGATAGGATCTTGCAGTTAGGATGGAGGCATCTACTGGTAAGTGATGACGACTCATATTCACCTCAGCTTACTGCATATTTATACAATAATATTAATTTCTATTGTAACCATGATGGAGAACAAAAATTTTCACTTGCAATTAATGACACAACAATGGAATTTAGTAAGAATTTGGTAGCTTTGATTTTGGGATTGCCTTTGCCTAATCCTACACACACGTTGGGATATATGACTGATAATGTATACCTCTATGACTATGCATATTTCCAAGACTATGCCTTTGCCTAATCCTACACACACGTGAGCCCAAAACTGTAGTTTTAACCCTTTAACAATAATACTTTTAGACCAATTATGCAAGTAATAAATAAGAGTTAATGTTGATTACGTGCTTTTATGTATTTCAGGCATTGGAGTCAATTATGTGCAGAAATGTGTCACTTTTGCAAAATAAAGGAGCAAGGGTTGGTTGCTAAGAATTTCTATAATTAAAGGCCAAGATTCAAGGAGAAAAGCCTTTTTAAATCCCAGTCAAAGTTGAAAAGTCAAAGTCAACACGGGTAGAAACAACGCACAAAAGTCAGCAGAACTTTCGAACACCGTATCATTGGACTCAGACCTCGGAATTGGGCCTACCTTATGTCAAAACGACCGTCATGGAAAGAGCTTTCCAATGGTCTAAACCTTGACCCAATCAGAGGAGCAAAAATGGATGAAACATCTGTTGAAGGAAAATCCAACTTAAAAGACTTCTGTGGACTGAAGAAATTGGGTTTTGGGCTCGATTTTCCATCCCAAAATATAGCTCCTCAGCCCATGCACGAAAAAGTGGATCTGGACTCCTCCATTTGAAGACACAAGACTTAACTCTTAAGCATAGAGTGGATTAGCTAGATCTATATTATAAAATAAAATTAGTTAGACTCCATTTATTAGTTTTATTTACTTGTTTTTAATTCAGTTGTTGAATCAATACTCATTTATTTCATTAGATCAATAAAGTTAGTTTGTTACTCATAATCTAGTTTTAATTATTAAATCACTTAGATCTAATTTCGATTATTTAGTTATTAATCATTTCTTAGATATTAATTTAGTTTTGAATTCTTGATTAGATCAATATAGTAAATTTATAATCTTTATATCATGTCTTGCTTAAATTCATATAGAAATGATAGTTCAATGACTCAAGGATAAAACCTCCATTAGAGGGATTTGAGGAAGCCTTGATGAAAACTTGATTTTGTTAGCTTAGAAATCATCGTGATAATCTATTCAATTCTAGAAAGTAATTAGTTCACCATGAGAATGGGTTTGATGGCTTCACATGTTAGTTATTATTTGGTAGAGATTGCCATGAATAAATAGGGATTAGAAATACCAGTTTGTTATGCGAAAGCATTGAATATTGGATTACGACATTTCTTTGTTAGTTGATTAAGTTGAATCAAGGTGGAATCGAATTCCCCTAATTCATTCTCTATTGTCAAGTTAGTATTTGAATTTCGTCATTTCGTTATATGCATATTGATTAGTAGTTTCCCATCGTAGTATATTTCTGTCGTTACTCTCATTGATTTTGATAGACTGATAATCGTAGTTAACTTAGAATTCTAAAGAACTAGGAGTGGAACGAATCTTCTATTCCAACTATATTGCAATAGCATCGAGAGTAGAAAACTTTGATAATATTAAGGTAGAAATAGTTTTAGTTTTACTTACGTTTGAGTTTCATCACTTATTAGTAGGTAAAACTATTGTTTTACCTTTTATCAGACAGCTCCAATAGCATAGTCGCTCACGTCACACATTAATTCAAAAGGTTTAGATTAATCCGGTGGTTGAATTATAGGAGCGGTAGTTAGGGCGGATTTTAAGGTCTCAAAAGCTTGTTGGCAATTGAAAGTGAAGTCAAATTTGGAATCTTTAAGCAGGAGATTTGTTAAAGGTCGAGCAACCTTAGAGAAATCTTGGATAAATCTCCTATAGAACCCTGCATATCCTAAAAATGCATGTATGTCGCGAATTGTTTTTGGTATAGAAAGGGAAGCAATTTTTTCAATCATAGCTTTATCTACTTTGATTCCGTCCTTTGAAACAATATGACCTAGAACTATTCCTTTTGTAACAATAAAATGGCATTTTCCCCAATTAAGAATAAGATTTTTCTCTTCACAACGTGCAAAAATCTTTTCAAGATTTGATAGACAGCTATCGAAAGAATTACCATATATTGAGAAATCATCCATGAAGACTTCCATAAAATGTTCTACCATGCCATTGAAAATGTGAAGCATTCAACGTTGGAATGTACTAGGGGCAATTCAAAGGCCGAAAGGCATTCGTTTATGAGCAAATGTACCAAATGGACAAGTGAACGTTGCTTTTTTTTTATCCGCAGGATCTATGACTATTTGAAAATATCCTAAATAACCATCAAAAAAATAGTAATATGCATGACCCGCTAACCGTTCAAGCATCTGGTAAATGAAGGGAAGGGGAAAGTGATCCTTACGAGTGACCGTATTAAGTTTGCGATAGTTAATGCATATTCGCCACTTTACTGGAATACGAGCGGAGATGCATTCATCTTTATAATTTTGCACAGCTGTAATGCCAGACTTCTTGGGAACAACGTGTACTGGACTCACCTAAACACTATCAGAGATAGGGTAAATAATACCTACATCGAGTAACCTTAAAACTTATTCCCATACCACATCCTTCATGGTGGGATTTAGACAACGTTGCAATTCACGTGACGTCTTTGCATTTTCTTTAAGATGTATGTGATGGGTGCACACACTAGGGTCAATGCCTTTAATGTCATCGAGAGACCATCCAATAGCAGAACGTTGTTTTTGAATGACATTAATTAAACAGGATTCCTGATCGTCAATCAATTGTGATGATATGATAGTTGGGTGATTACCATCTGGATCAAGATATATGCATTTTAAATCCGGAGGAATAGGCTTTAAGTCAGGAGTGGGAGGAGTGGGTATTAAAGATTCTTGAGGAAAGTCGCCTTCCATAAAGCAAACAAATTGATGTTCATCCAAGTCGCTTGATAGGACGGTAGTAGGGTCAATTAGTGGTATTGACTCTAATAATGCGTTTACTTCCTGTGTATAAGCATCAACATCAAATTCATAATCACCAAAGGAAAGAAATTGGTGTACTTCATCGTCAGGAAAAGAGTTTGTTAAATTTTCTTGTACAAGGGTGTCAACTAGGTTAACCTCACCATCATTATCAACCTCTGGAATTTGTTTCATCAACTTGAACACATTAACCTCGACCGAAAGATTTCTGAAGGACATGGCCATGGAACCATCCCTACAGTTTATGAGAGCATTAGCAGTTGCTAGGAACATATGCCCTAATATGATAGGAATGGAGTCACAGGCAATTTCTATATCCAAAATGACAAAATTGACAGGGATAGTAAAAGTTTTGGACTTTTACAAGGACGTTTTCCATAATGCATTTTGGATACTTAATGGAACGATCAGTTAACTGTAGAGTCATTGTGGTAGGTTTAAGCTCATGAAGACCTAGTTTTTTTAATAAATAATATGGAAGTAAGTGCACACTAGGCTTCTAGGTCTAGTAGCGTAGTAGCCGTATATTTGTCACCTAATGTGCATGGAAATGTTGGTCTACCAGGGTCCTTGTATTTTACTATACCATTGTATTCGGTGATAGACGGAAACTGTTTGGTAAGTAATGTTTGTTGAGGAACATTTGTTCTCCTTTTTGTGGTGCACATATCTTTCAGAAATTTTGCATGTTTTGGCAATTGTTTGAGGGCATTGAGAAAAGGTAAGTTGATTATTAAATTCTTAAAAGTTTCTCGAATTTCATCAAAAATTTTGTCAGGTTTATTCTTTGTCAAACGGGTAGGAAACAATGCCTTATGGTGGAATTTGGCATAAGGATCTGCATGCTGGTTTCCTAATTTTTGAGTTGTTGACTTTGTTGGACTTGGTGTTTCCATCGTCGGTTCATTATCGGAAGCAGATTCATTGGAATCTTTGGTTACCTTTGTTTGATCACCTGGCATACGTATTTGATTGTCAATGGTTTTGCCAGATCGAAGAGTATTTATTACATTAACCTCACCTTCATTTGGAGCATTTGTACCAGGTGCATTAGTGAGTTCAAAGGCAGTGCTTGCTGGCTCGGGTTCGAAATTGCTTGGCCAGGAAACACACATTTCTGACTCTTTTCTTGCGCTAATTGTTGAAGTGATTGTTCAATAGACGTTAGTATTTTAGATTGTTGGTTCATGTAAGCTAAGAAAGTCTCACTTGTCTTATCAGTAGCGAGTGGCATAGGTTGTGCAACAGGGACTAGTTCACAATTATTGCTGAGAAGTTGTTGATTATAGCCAGAACTGGGATTGGCTTGAACAAGGCTGCGGTTGTTTTGGTAGTTAGCATTGGAATTACTTTGAAATTGATTTTGACTTTCTTGGTATTGCTGATTATTTCCTTGGCGGTATGGAATTAAGTTGTTGGGTGGTCTAACAGGTGGATTGGCGAAACCTGGAGGCGCCATATGTTGGGTATTCGGGTGCCAAGTGAAATTCGGATGTTGTCTCCAAGGTGCATTAGGAATGTTGAATGCACATGCCTCTTCTGATGGTTGGGTAGGGGGGGCATATAACAAGGGACAATAAGCATCAGGATGGTCAAGACTGAGACAAAGAACACACGGGGAGGTGTTAACATTCATGACCTATTTTGGGAGTTGATCATTTACTTGAACTGCGAGGGCATCTACTTTTTTAGTGAAGGATTCTATCAGATTTTTTAATTCGAGATCGGGTTTTACCTCAAAAATAGATGTAGCTTTTGTAACAGTGTCCTTAGATGACCTAGAAGAATCATTGTTACCCCAATGTGTGCCTCTTATTGCTTGTTTTTCAAGAAAAGTATATGCTTCAGTATCTCCTTTGTCCATGAAGCAACCGTCGTTCATTATATCAAGGGTTTCTTTTTGATGATCGGAAAATTCATTAAAGAATGAACAAACAAGGACAGCGGTGTTGAGCTGATAATGAGGACATTCTAAAAGAAAATCAGTAAATCGACTCCACGCCTCTGTAAAGGATTCATGAGGATTTTGGCGAAAGAATTGTATTTTCTGAAGCATTTCAGTAGTTTTCTTCTGAGTATAAAATTGTAGCATGAAATCTTGCTCAAGTTTATTCCATGTGTCTATAGACTGTGGTTGTTGTCCTGCTAGCCAAACTGAGGCTTTATCAGCTAAAGTGAAAGGAAACAACCTAAGCAAAACTTGTTCAGTAGAGACGGATGGATGGTGAAATTTTGTGGCTACTTGTTAAATCCTACGAAGGTGATTGTATGGTTTCTCATGGTCTAAACCATGATAAACATGTAACAATCCAAAAACGTTAGCCAAGATTCTAAAATCGTCGGCAATATCCTCGAGTTTTATGCAGGAAGAAGGTCATTCCTGTAATGCAGTATAGAAGTCCGAAAGGGGCTTCTTAGTTGGTGGATTTTTGTCAGCCATAACGAATGAAGTTAATGGTGACAAGGGATCTTGATGATTTTTATTAACAGATGAGGAACTAGTTTGTGGTCAGACCTTACGCAAATGCTTATCGTATTTTCTCCTACGATAAGTATGTTCAAATTCTTTATTGTTACCAAACCGTAATCTCATGCAAGCATAAAATTAGATTTTATGCACACAAGGAACTTATTATTACTTGAATTTTATTATTTTTGGAAGCATTCAAAGTAAACAACGTAGGCCTAAGCTGCTGCTAACGTAGTAGTGAAGCTAGGAATACGTGTGCATAAACCAACAGCCAGGTCATAAAAAAGATATGAGGGAGGATTTCCATGCAAGCACGGCTCTAAATAAGTAACCTCAATCTTTCAAGTTTCCTAGACACCGTTGGAATATAATTAAGATTTATGGGATTTTTTTTTTAGTTAAAATTTATGCAAGGGATAAAGCCACTACATATTTATATTATTATTATTATTTAAAATTTATGCAAGGACCTTTTTTTTTTTAGTTAAAATTTATGCAAGGGAGAAAGTACAATCATACAATCATGCAAATATAACTCATACGTATAGAATTTAAGTACAATCATGCAAATATAACCTACTCATACATTACTAGATACAATAGCATATGAAGATACTCTACTTATACGTATAGAAATACTAATAGGCAAGGTTGTATCATCAATAAATACTTCAATACGTACAGGCAAATACACATCAGTAATACGTATATGTAGCCTAATAGGTAGATATATATTACGTATATGTATATCTACACTAACAGGCAAATTGTAATTACTCATACGTATCTAGATACGGTAGCATGCGAAGATATTATTCATACGCGCATATATACTAATAGGCAAAGATGTAACAGATACGTAAAAACTAAATAGGCAACTTAACGTATTATATATAGACTAATATACTACTCGTGTTTTGCATAATAATTTGATTTCGTCAATACTCATTGAGATTGCGAATGTCATATAGATAGCAGCTTCACCCCGTAGGGTTTAGAAACAACTTACCTAACTCATATTTTAACCCTCGTTGGAATGTTCTCCTCTTTCATGACAAAATCGACTTATTAAACAAGACAGTTTGCTCCTACATAAATAGATACTAAACATGCAACAATAGTCACTTATACGTATAGATAGATATAACCATGCAAAACAATACCACGGGCATGTATATATACATTAATATACAATTCATAATCACTTAACCGCATATATATATTAACGGGCGTATTCACATGATTCATATATATTTCTAACCTAATACGCAGATAATAGTTCATTACCTATGACATAATAAATAACACATGTGAATCATACAATAGAATATTAATATTAGAACCTGTTAGCATCCCGCAAGTCCGTCTAAGAAATGAAACAGTCGTTTCAACCCGTTGACGTCTCGAACACCACAAGGAATTGTGAAGTAGTTGTTGCAGTTTCAAAGACTTAGGCCCTTTCCTTGAATGAGAAAGACCAGTAGGTGCTGGTGTTGAAAAACAAGCAAGAATTGATAACATCAACCAGCATGCACGAGGTAGTGTTGGCGGATGCGAGTCAGGTATCGCGCACACGTAGTATTCTTTTACAGTAGGCTCAAATTTTTACAAGAGTCTTAGGTTAGTATGTAGAGTAGGCTCCAGGTCCTAACTTTTGTTTCCTATAAGTGCCACCAAAAAATAGATTTCGGATCAGTACCAAAACGCGGGAAAATTTTTAAAAAAAAAAAAAAAAAAACGAAGAAAAACGCAAGAAAATGAAATGAAGGAAAGGAATGAGATTGGGGGGGTTTCCCCTTGGAGAAATTCCAATTTGTAATCAATGGTCCTTTGTTCTTTAGAACTGCAGCGGTGCCATTTGATATTAACCCTTTTTGCAGTGTAAAGAATTGATGATTATTCTCCGTTCGGTGTTAACTCATGTCCTTACTCACGGTTCTTCGTTTGTTTAGTTCGAGTAGGGATTCGTTCCAACCTAAAGTCTAGGACAACATTACAACTTTATTGTGCTCTTTAGGAAACTAGTGAGTAAGTTTTTGATATATGCTAAGTCTTGATTGTTTTAATTCCTATCGGACACTTATCATGCAAATTAAATATACGAAAATAGATCGAAGTTGATGTTTGACAAGATAAATCAAAAGAGAGAAAAGGTAGGGGCTTATCCTACTCATGCAAGGTCTCACTATATTTCTTCTAGAATCGGATTACTACAATTTTTAATCTGTTTTGGGTTCATTAACAAACCCCAAACGGATTAAGAATCGATCCCTAGCGAGATAAACTCATCTCTAAGTCCATCTTGCTAGCATGAGGAGTTGAACTGATATTTCATCTCTGAAATACCATTTCAACTCCTAGACTCATACAACATACTCCTATCAATTAGAAGAACATTAGGTCAAATAGGACTCGCACGCGCGGCTATCCCAGGAATGAAAAGGGTGGCGCATGTGAGTCATTCTCAACCTCCGGGCATCAAGTTTGGCCGAACACTACCATTTTGGGGTAGGGTGCTACATGGGTCCTAAGTTCTAAGCAGTTAATCCTATTTCTAAGAAACATATATGAATCCTCATATGAGCATCATTAATCCTCCACCTTTGAGAGTTTTAGCTCATGATCCTTGGATTATTAAAAGATATGATATATGTATGTTGAATTTCAAGAAAAGAATAAGAATAAAATACAAGATACAAACTTTTAAGCTAGAAAGGAATGGCTTTTATTTAGAAACCTCATTTACCTTCCATTAACACTATTACACTAAGCTTAGTTCTAAAAAAGGAAAAATTACATTCCAACAAGAAATGAATGCTAGCTTTCTTTCTCTCTACTCATATGAGAGAATTCCTTCTTCATCCCCCCCCCCCCCCACCCACCCCCATATTAACTATTCTTTTATCTAAAAACTAAAACCATTTTGACACCTTGCATTTTCTTCATTATTAGCACCTAATTCCATCTAACTCCATTAATTGCATGCAAGGTGTCCACTTTGTGCCAATTATTTGCACATTTGTCTTGACTTGTATGATGACTCATCAAATCTTGTGGGTCCACGTGCTGTGTCCTGTGGCGGGCCGGTCTTTTGGCATTTTTACAACTTCCCGCATCTGCATAGAGTTCGTCGAACTGATCGTCTAAGCAGCTCACTTGCCAAATTCGGAGTCCTAGTTCAAGAGATATGAGCTTCAGAAGCTTGCAGTTTCTGTGCACGTAATCCCATTTCTGACTTGATTCTGTCCTGTTTGAGTCTTTGGGCTGTAGTCCGAATTTGTTGGGCTTCACATGGCTTAATCGGAAAGCTTTATGTATACTCCCTATTCCTTGCTTAAATACTGGCTTTATCATCATTTTTACGTTGGTTGCTTTAACCTGCAAAAGTACGAAAATACGATTATTTTTCATGATTATTAAGCACAAAATTAACCGAAATGTTATGTTTCTACGGGGTTTTATAATACAGTTTTTGGTGCTTATCAGTATTCATTGAATGTGTCATAAATGACCTGAGATTTTATGCCCAAAGAGGTTGTGATTATGTGTATGGAAAGCCCAGAGATGGTTGTGACTCACAAGTTACGAGTTTACAAGATGAAAATATGTTTCCTAGAGGCAATATCCCTGCTTTGGACATATGTCTTGTATTGGTACTTGGTGTGAGTGAGGCACACGAATATGTGTGATTTGACAAATGTGTGAAGTGCAAATCGTGGAGTAGGAACTAAATGTTGGGCAATGTCTATTTATACAAGATAATTAATAAACAAAGTAAAATATTAATTTTACGTATAACTGAGTTATTGCATATGAATATTTATGTACTATTATGTACATGATTTCTTACAAGAATTATATATGTGGTTTGTGTGAGTTGATACTCATGAGGGATGTGAATGTACTCCCTGGATGTGATTTTCCTCGTTCTCATAACTAGATGAGTGGTTTTAAAGAAAAATATTGGCTTTATGTATGAGCGAGTTGTTGGATATGATTTGTTGTGTATTATGATATGATACACATGATTTCTTACGAAGGAATATAAAAAAATGTTGTTAACGTGATATAATTGATACGGTGGTGTGACATGAATGTTAATATTGGTGATATATTATGCCAGATTGTGTATTCTCACGATTATTGAGAGAGAAGTAGATGTATAAATTAAATGTTTATGTTTGGGAAACCTAACTTTGCTTTGCAGGAAGGTAGGACTTATTAACATCTTATGCAGGGACGTTATCCTACCCTAACACGTAAGCAGTTATAGATAATATTTTAATTAAATTAATTTACTAGATAATGGGATTGAAATCTTACTTGGGAAGAAATTATACGCCGTTTTGGAAAATGGAACTATCTTGTCTTCCAAGTTGAAATGGTTGGTAAAGTTATGTTTATCTATTAGAAGATTAAATGTAGTACTGTATATTTTATTTTATTTTAGTATTACATTCAATCTTCTAATAGATAAAGGTGGCCCATGTTTGCTTTGTTTTGCAACGTGGATGTGTTCTTAGAAACATAGATGGTAGAATGCATGCAGTGGATGACGACGTCTGATTTGGATTCGTTTTTGGAGCTTTCCTGGTTTAAGTTTTCTGAAGTGGAAAGTTTTGATTTGAAACAGATGTAATAGAGTTGGTTAGTAATTTTTATTTGTCAATGAAGAGTTGTTCTTTCGGTTTTAATTTGATCTCATTTTTCTATATCGTGTAATAGAGTTGGTTAGTAATTTTTATTTGTGCCTTTGAACATTTTACTTTTGTTATTAGGATTTCGTTTCACCCTGGGTTTTTAGAATATGGAATAGGGTGACAATTGAGATAATTATATCTTAGATAATTCCCTATTTTAATTTTCTTGAAATTTGGGGTGTGACACTATGTCAGCGAGTTTGAAATTTAGAACAGAAGGTTCAAACTGATGTAATGGACGTCTGGGTGACCTTCGAAGTTTATCCTCTGTAAGAGCATTCCCAATGAAAGTCACTATGAGGGAAATTGAAAATTTTCACCTTTGAATACCAAAAACCCTTTGAATGACAAAAACTTGTAACTAAGTCACAACGAGGGTAACACTTCCGTCTCATCAGTGTTTTTTTTATTCCGTCTCAGTTTTTTTTTAAGTTTTTTTTTTTTCGCATCTAAATGTTTCATTAAATCATCTCGTTTTTCAATTTTTTTTCGGTTCTTTTTTTTAACTTCAAACGGGATGTTTCATTCCGTCCGGCACATTTTTTCGATTTTTACATTCATACGGAATCAAATATCCCGTCCGAGATTCAAAGTCACCTCTGTATTGGGCACCCTCACCTTGTTTTTCACCAAAACAGTAGCAAAAGGGGGAAATTGAGCCTACGTGGAGGTGAAAAACACGTACTTGCATTGGGAATGATCTAACTAGAGTGAAATTCGCGGCTATTTCAATTGAACTAAGAAAGTATTGAAAACTATAAAAAGAATTCACGGGCTTCAACAACACAATACTCTAAGCATATGATAAGTGGAGATCCAAGCTAGCTTCTGAGCTGCTAAAGAAAGGGAACAATTTAGTAAAACACAAAAGACATGGCAATAACTAACAGAAACCAGAGCCGGCTCAAAGCTTATCCATAAATAAACAACATAGCAATAAGTAATGCAAGTGAACCAAGCCGGCTCAAGTCATTGGAATTGTCAGCTTCCTTTTACAGGTAAGTCACAATCTAATCGTATTATGTGATAGTTGAATAGAATGTCCTATTTCGATGTTTTATATAACAAACATACTCATCATGCCTCAGAAACATTCATTATATTGCGAGTTCTCTAAGCTTTCATTTACAGTATGCTACTCGCTGCTTTTTATCCACCTGTTGGTAATCTGGTATGTCCTTAATCTATATTGTTTTCAAGTTTTCTTGTTTGTAACGTATCCAGTGATTTGTCATTACTGCATTTCCAGGTCCAGAAAGTGAATGGGAGAATCTTATCAAAAGACCTTTCATACCGAACGCAGAATATAGCAATGGAATTGTATCCCTTATTCTCCAATGTCCTATTGCAGGAGGAAGTAGTTCTTATGCTCTGCCAGCTTGCGTAATAAAGGGAAGTGCTACACAAGCTGAAGTGAAACTTGGGAAGGCAATGCAGGCATGCAGCAGCATATACCTGAGATGAGTTCTTCACAAAGTACACTCATAAAATGTCAGGACGCGTCTCCCCATCTCTAGGTAGACCATTCTAACACCTTGGATCCAAATACCAAGTCAAAAGCACCTACACCCGAGAAATTCCATCCTCAAACCAAAGTTGAAAAACTACCTGTCACATCCCAAATTTCTAAACAATTACAAAGTGAATATTTGAAATATAAATATCTCAAACATCGTTATGTTCAATTGTCTAAAAACCCAGGCTATGACGAGGTGGATACAACACATGCCAAAATCCCCAAGTTCCAGAGGATTTACCGGAAAGACTATGTATGTACCCAACAAAAACTTCCATACCCAAGAATTCCTTAGGAAAAATATCCCAAAGAAAACCCACATCATAAAGAATCAGCTTCATAACAAAAATCTCCAAAATTTCTCTTATTATCACTTTATTAAAATACTATCTTCCGTCCAAAAACCATCAAAACAAACTCTAAGAATAAAAGCTCTTCAACATCGTATTCTCATTCCATGATGAATATGAAACTACATTATTACATACTTCCAAAAAGATCAGACCTAATAAAAATAAACTCCTGGACTGCTCCAGAAACAAATCCAAATCAAAACACCTTGGTTCCACTGCCTTCCACCTATGTTCCCAAGAACACACCCACGTTGCCAAAACAAAGCAAACATGGGTCAGCAAAATGGAATTTGCTGGTATGAGTAAACTAACCACATAAAAACAATGTCATACTTTAATTATCCAAACAAACACTTTATATTTTCCCATAACTTAATCATTCTCAACTTGGAAGACAGGTAGTTCCGTCATTTCAACCGGCATAGTTTCTTCCCAAGCAAGACTTCTATTCTATTAACTCATTATAATAACTCATCTTAATTACTTAATAATTGAATTAAATCTCACCGCTATCCACTTCGGTATAAGGGTAGGACAGCGTCCCTGCACAAAAATTATTAAGTTTACCCTCCTGCAAATAGAAGTTAGAAATTTTATATAACATATGTAGATATCCTATAGGTATTCAAATGTAAACCCAAGCACACTCGCACAATCAATTTAATTTCTCTTATTAATTAGTCAATTACTTGTCGTATACACCCACCTTTTAGTACTTATGTACCTCAGGTCATTCCCGCCACATTCAAATTAATACCCGGGTCATTCATGGCACATTCAATGAATACCCAGTTATCACATGACACCTTCAGTCATAAAATCTCATTTCCAAAACTTGAGGCGTGGAGAGATTCAAAGAAGGGTGTGGTAAATTTGTTGAGAACACTATTAAACTTTATTGCTTATATTATTTCAGAGAATGGAGGAGTATCTTGTTTCTTGGATTACTGTTTATACATTATTAATATATCGATGTCTAAGTGTCATAGCGTTGTATATCATAAAAGGCTGAAATATCACATAGTAGTTAATACACGTACACACGTATATATATATAAAGGTCTTAGCCTAAATCCAAACACGCTAATAGCCCTAGACCTATTCTAATAGACTAAATCATAATCCGAGTTAAAAGTCAAATTGGGTCAACTTGTCAAAGTCAACCCTGGTCAACAGTCAAAATCAACCTGTCAAGGGTCAACAGTAGTCAGCCAGCCAGGTCAACAGTAGTCAACCAGTCCTAAACTCTTCTAACCCAAAAGCCCAAAGACTAAGGCCCAAAGTCTAAAACGTAAGCCCAAAATTGAAATAGAAAAAAGAAAACACTCAAGCCCACATTCACATTTCGGCCCAAGCCCAACAGCAAAAAAATGAATTTCGCTGTCATCTTCTTCCTCACTTCACCAGTGCCTCCACCACCACAACCACCACTCGCCACCACTACTAAACCACACAGTTTTAATCCCTACCAAAAACCCAAACTACATATACCACAAAATCGTGATTTCCTCTCTTCTCAAAATTCGCGTTTTTGTCTGCCATTGATGCTCCTGTCAACATTCACAGCACTCAAACACAATTCAACCCATACCTAAACCACTCGGTTTCAATTCCCAATCAAAACCCAACCCTATTATACCATCTACTTGTTTTCCCCACTCACGAAAAACATCCAACGACCATTAAAGCTTTTTCAGAGTTTCAACAGTATCGCTCGGCACCACAGAGCAGTGTCCACTCAACACTTTACTCGACATCCACCATGTTCAATTCATAACAATTTATAGGATTCAAATGAAAAAAAAAGCAGTTGATTGTTCAATTTACAATGTCGACAAAAATGTTCATTCCAAAGTTCGGTAGTATGTGAACTAAACAGAACGAACATAAAATAATGAGCAGTGGAGTAAGTTTCGTAAAAATTTTAAATAGCAAACTAGGAACCAAACTATGAGTTCAGTGTAAAGATCAAACTATCTACTCACCCGTGATTAGCTCCGACTGTCAGCTAGTTATCCGTAGATTTCCAGAAAAACTTATTTTCCTCTCTCAGTAAAACTCTCCATTTTTTTGTGTAAAACTCTATGTGTTTTTCCAAACTCTCCGTGCAAAACTCCTTTTTGTTTTAAAACCCCGTGAAAAACAAGGAAGGAAGGTTTATCTCTTAACCTACAGGGTTTCCTATCCTTAACAAAAGTTTATCCTATTTTTTTTGTTTTACCTAATATTATTATTATTATTATTATTATTATTATTATTATTATTATTATTATTATTATTATTATTGTTATTGTTATTATTATTATTATTATTATTATTATTATTATGGTAATAGGAAAAGTAAAATAAAAACACAGGGTGTTATACTACCAGTTAAACATGTTATACAAAAGCAGGAACGCCACCCATTGTTACATCAGATAGGCTCAATCAGAGTTCCTCGGGAAAGTGCAACAAAGACAAGTTGGTCAGTAACATTTTGAATCCCCAGGACCTCGTAAGTGAGCCTTTGTGTTCAGAGCGGAGAATCTTGCAGCTTCAAATGGAACCACAATTTCTGCAGCAGCAGTTCGGAACCAATTACTATCAGTCCTCATCATATTCGTGCCCCCAATTTGGGACAAGTACCCAAAATGGATTGTTTTCATACCCAAATCAGTTCCCATCCCAGTACCTGGATGTTAATGATTGGCTGGTGCAATCTTCTACTTGTCATTCTCTTCCTGGGATGCTTAAATCACCTCGCCATATCTCTACTACGTGTTCTTTACAAGACTTTTTCATAGATTACCTATAACACCCCTATTTTTATTCTCCTTTTTAATTAAATATATATAAAGTTAAATAATAATAAAAATAGATAAAAATAAAAAGGATAAAGATTAGAAAGAGATAGGGTAAAGAGGATAAACCCTATTCCCTATTTTTAAGGGGTTTTTGAAAAAAATGGTGTTTACACAGGAGTTTACACGGAGAGTTTTAAACAGTGGAGAAAGAGAGAGAGTTTTACTCAAAGAAGAAAAGGGAGATTTCTTGTTGGGGATTTGCTGGCAACAGGAGTGTATCACGAGTGAGTAGTCTAAATTTGTATATATATATGTATAATTAATTGATTATCATGTGGTTTATAATAGTTGTGTATTGATTTAATTGTTAGAACTTTGAAGTCGAAAATTATTGAATTGAACAAAGACACATTTGGTATACTGAGTTACATACGCCAAAGTTTATTTAATTGTGGAATATGGATTTCATGGGCTTTGTTTATTTGCTCTATGGGAATATGGTGAAGTAAAGTGCATGGCTTAAAGTGTCCATATATTCATGTTAGAAGCTTCTGGACAGGATCTGAACTTTAAAGGTTAAAGGTTGAAGTATATATATATATTATATATATATATATATATATATATATATATATATATATATATATATATATATAGGTTGTTTATAGCTACAGGTGTGAACTTTAGAGATTACTACTTTAACTAGTGTTATTAGGTTATAAGCGGAAATATTTATTTGCCATGCATGAGATAGTTATAGGTACAACCATATAGAATATTTTTGGATCCGACTTTGATTAACGATACGTGCTCAATAGCAGAAATGTTTGGCTATTATACATGAAAATATTTCTCCCTGTTCAATGATTTAATACAATGTTGTCTTATTTGACTTGACACACAAGGTGATATCTAACATCTGGAAAGTGATGATTATGTGTGCTTGAAATACACTGCCGACTATTTGTTTATCTTGCTTGTGCACGTGAATGTTTATAAGAAATAAACCATGACATGGGATGCCAACCTATTGGTATTTTAGACGAGTTTTGATTACTCATATGGATTGTACAAGGCTAAGTCGTCACACTTTAGTAATGCATTAGCTTAACCTTATTTTAGTTTTGAACTTATCTATTACCTTTGTTTTTGTATATAGACCCTAGATGAGCATGACCCTTACTATTAAATCTAATGAGGTCTCAAATCGTATATATATATAATACTAATAACGGATGTATAAGTACTGACATGGGTGTCTATGTTGTTGCAAAATTTGGTGTTGTTTGGTCATGTTCAAGTCATGAATTTTGTCTGATTTGGAGACGAATTTAAGTGTGTTTAAAGATTGATTTTGGTTTTCTTTAAAGCATTTTAACTAAGTGTTATCCGCCCTCTTTCAAACTCAAAAAGTCCCATAGTATTTCGGTTTATGTAGAAGGAGCTACACCCTTCGGAAGTTGGCACGTCAAAATTTGTTGACTGCAGAAATCTGGTCTGTGCCTGGTTTAGAATTAAGTTTTCACCTAGTTAGGGTCAAATTCAAACTCTCACCAAAACATTAAAAAATGAGTTTTTTGTGTCTTCTTTCTATTCCAATTTTCCTCATTGCATTCCGAGGTCTGTGGTGGTAGATATGATGTTTGGAAGTTTGGTTGACAGAAAACAATGCGTCAGAAATCAGTTTCTGCGCACTGTGTTCAAGTCCAGCTTTAATTTAGTTAGATTTTGAACTAGATTTTTATGAAAACATGAAAAAGTAATATTTGGAAGTCTTCTTTCTATTCCAATTGTACTCATTGCATTCCGAGGTCTGTGGAATTAATTATGGTGTTTGGAAGTTTGATTAGCAGAAAATAGTGTGTCAGAAATCAGTTTCTATGCACTATGTTCAAGCCTAGTTTTCAAACATTTCGAATGAGATTGAGTATTTTTGTAAAACATAAGAAAGTAAGTTCTATGTGTTAGCTTTTCAACGCAAAAATCCTCGATGTATTTGGACACCTTTGGAAAGTGTTGTGTCATTCGGAAGATAGTCCGTCAAAAATCTAGTTTGCTGAAAAATTAGGATTATTACCGTTTTCAACTTAAGTTTTCTTCTAGATGGGATGAGGTTGGGACTTCGAGCTCTACATGAAAAAGTATGTCTACATACCCTAGTTTCTAAATATTTAAGTTATATGTCATTTGGATGAATGTTGGAAAAACTATAGCATTGACTATGTGGCTGATAAGAACTACGAAGGCTTAATTCCAATCTTAAAAGATTTGGATACGTAGGCAGCTTTGAGCAAAAGTGCAGCCACTATATTATATATTACTTATTAGTTATTAGTTATTGTGATAACTATATATGTACAATGTTAGTACTTAATTGTGTACATGATTGTGGTTGTTTAAAATATATTCACGAAACATTTAACTAATGCGTTATTCCTAATTGATCCTTTTGATATCTATGATTTATATAATTGATAATGAGGTGAGTTGATTAGTTATTGTGTTTGGAATATTAAGTAATGATTCTATTGTTTGAGATGATATTTGTTTTGTAATGAAAATATTATAATAAATGAGAACTCTTGAGTGCTAAAAATCTGGTGTAAAAGTGTCCGGTGAAAATTTAATGTGTCGTCCACATCTTTAGATCTCTCCACGCCTCTTTGATGAAAAGAAAAGAAATGAAATATTTATGACTAATGATGTCATGTGAAAAGCCGCATTAGAGAGGAACTAATTCATTTGCCTTGCGGGTTGGTTGTATTCCTTGAATGTACTGGAATGTAGGTGGGTATTCTTTGAATGTAGCGGGAATGACCCAAGGTATTCATTGAATGTGTCATGAATGACCTGTTAGTGCTATGATAGGTATTCCTTGAATGTGGAGGGATGACTTAAGGTATTCATTGAATGTGCCATGAATGACCTGTTAGTATTATGATGGGTATTCCTTGAATGTGGCGGGAATGACCCAAGGTATTCATTGAATGTGCCATGAATGACCTGATATTTTGTTATGCCCAAAGGAGGCTTTGTGATTATATGTATGGAAAACCCAGAGATGGCTGCGACTCACAAGTTATGAGTTTATAAGATGAAAATATGTTTCCTAGAGGCGATATCCCCGCTTGGGACATATGTCTTGTAGTGGTACTCAGTGTGAGTGAGGCACACCGATATGTGTGATTCGGCAAATGTGTGTAGTGCAAATCGTGGAGTAGGAACTAAAGGTTAGACTGTGTCTTTTAATAAATGAGTCAACGAGATAATTAATAAGCAAAGTAAAATATTGATTTTACGAGTGATGGAGCTATTACATATGATATATATATGATTTCTTATGATAAATGTTTATGTGGTTTGTGTGAATTGATACTCACGAGGGATGAATGTACTCCCTGGTTGTGACTTTTTCCTCGTTCCCATAAGTAGACGAGTGATATTAAAGTAAAACATTGATTTTACATGTGACTGAGTTATTGCATATGAATATTTATGTATTGTGATGTACATGATTTCTTACAAGAAAATGTATACGTGGTTTGTGTGAGTTGATACTCATGAGGGATGAATGTAGTCCCTAGTGGTGATATATTATGATATGATACATATAATTTCTTACGAAGAAATGTGAATATGGTTAGCGTGATATGAAGGATATGGTAGTGTGATATGATTGTTAGTTAATATTGGCAATATATTATGTCATATTATATATACCCATGATGGTTGCAGTGAGAGTAAAATAAATGTATACTATAAATGATTACGTTTGGGAAATCTAACTTTGTTTTGCAGGAGGGTAGAACTTATTAACTTTTTATGCAGAGACGTTGTCCTACCCTAAGACAACGTGCTGGCTTAAAGGTACAGTGTATCAAACTCATATTTAAATAAGTTATCATATGTGTATGTAATAAGTTGAATGTAAGTGGAAATTATATTGTGAGTTATTTTGGAAATTGAGCATGATAAATACTGTTATCTGAGATTTCTAGGAAATGTATATTGGGGGTTGAAATTTTACTTGGGAAGAAACTGTATGCCATTTTGATAATACAGAACTAACTTGTCTTCCAAGTTGAAATGATTGAATAGTATATTTCTTTATTCGAAAGATATGAATGTATTGCTATTTTATATTTAGTCTTACTCATACCAGCAAATTCAATTTGCTGACCCATGTTTGCTTTATTTTGCAATGTGGGTGTGTTCTTGGAAACATAGATAGTGGAGTGCAGTGGTTGAGGACACGTGATTTGGAGTTGCTCTTGGAGTTTTCTGGTTTAAGTTTTTTTGAAGTGTACGGTTTTGTTTTGAGACAGATGTAATAGAGTTAGTTAGTTTCTTTGTAGTTTAATAATGTGATGAAGAGTTGTTCCTTTTAGTTTTCTTTTGATTTTAGTTTTTTTTATATCGTGTTTGATAACAGGGTATTGGGTTTTGTTGCACCCCGGGTTTCCAGATGATTGAATATCACTGTTTTAAATATTGTCAGGAAATTTGGGGTGTGACATTACCCAAATTTAGTAAACCCGACAATGCCTACATTTGATCAAGAAATTGTCGGCCCAGAGATGAATTCTTTTCTCAAGCAGAAGAACTTACTCAATTTCCTCGGCAAGATACAAGCACCTTACTCATTGCAACTAACTCGTGTGGGTTGAGAGATCTCTCCGAGGACAGTAAGGAACATAGTGAGATATATGACGGTCTTCCTTTTGGATCAACGAAAGATGAAGGAACAATTATTGATCCTTCTGTTTCAAGCACTCTCTTAGATAGATTTGGTTCACTGGGAAATGCCAGTTTAAGAATCAAATTTTTTTTATGGGGAAGTTCGAGCCAGGATGTTCAGTCTCAAATCACGACAGCTAGCCTTGCTGATTCTCATGGTTTCTATCTGCAAGAGTTTCAAGACAACTCTGGTGGTACTTCTTCAAGCAATGTGGATTTTGATGAGTCCAGCGTTTTCCATCAAGGTGCACCATGGAAACAAGTATCTTCACCTCTAAGAACATATCCCAAGGTGTGATTGAGACTGTGACTAATAAATTTATATATTTAGTAACGCATGATGTATTTCATGCATTAGAATATTCCTAAGGGCACCCCCACCCCCCCTCCCCCCCCAAACACCTCTCTCTTTCTCTCCCCTCTTCGCCCCTTTTCTGCTCGTCCTTTGACATTAACTACTAGTATTATCAATTCACAGGTACAAAAAACGGGGTCAGTTGGGAGGTAGATCGATGTTACCCGATATAAGGACTGCTTGATGATCCAAGAGGCTCTGAATAGAAACTCGTTTATGTGGATTATGAGAATGATGTTCTTCTTGTGGGGGATGATTCATGGGAGTAAGTCTCTATTTCCTCGTATTAATAATGAAGGCAATAGCCATCATTACAATCATATAGCAGGCTTGCAGTGCTCTTAATTATAGTGAAAAGAATTATTAATCTAGAACCCTCCTGATGGGAATTGATTTCAAACAAAATAGAGGTAATACGAGCTGAGTTCTTGCAGTATATTAGACAGAGACAACGGAACCTAAACTCCATATAGGTTCACCTGTAGCTTTTTTTGTTAGTTGAAAACAGCAGTTAAGCACGTGTAAGATCATCCACTTTGGTTAGCGGTCTTAAAGTGCTGTCTCGGTTCTTTGATTAAATCGTTTTTTTTCTCTTGCAGGGAATTTGTTACTTGTGTCCGCAGCATTAGAATTCTATCGCCCTCTGAAGTTCAGCAGATGAGTGATGATGGGCTGCTACAATGATTGGTTCTTTCTCAATCAGAGGATATTGGTGACTAGGTAGCCCAACCTAAAGGAGTATCGTTAGCAAACAAAAGGCATATCAAAGTTGCACAGTCGGGACTGTAGATCGAAATAGCTAAAAACCGTTTTAGACCTGTGATGAACATCTACATACTAGAACACACGGGTGGTGTAAAAAACTGGGATTGAGATAAAATTTTATATGCTGAAGCCTGAAGGTTTAGGGCGGTGTTTGTTTTTTGTTTTTTTTGAGATACAAGTCAATGTAAACTGTGTTACACACTTACATGAAGCATTTCCAGCGCCGTCTTTATGAACAGAATTTAACTCTGAAATTGTTGGATTGCAGTACATGCATCGTTTTTGACAAAAAAAACTGAAAGACCTGTAGGAATACTTTGGTGTTCGAGTGGTTGACGATGCCACGGCTTTATCAGCTGCCATAACTTGCTTTTGGAACTAGTTTGTTGTCAAGTTTAAGTTGTTTAGCAACCCTTTTTCTCGATTCCAGTGTTCCTAGTGTAAGAATTGCTCCTTCCACGTTTTTTTACCAGCTCACTCATGAGCAAGTCCTTTTTCACAAGAAGAGTTGATATGTTCAATTTACGCAACTCTTCCTCCAGTTCCCCCTCATATCAACCTTTGCCTGAAAAGAACCGAACCAAGCAAATAAGAAAAATATTAGAGCTCAAACAACTATTAAAGAATTGCTATTGTAAGTACCCTCCGTTCTACATTTCATATCACTACACCACACGTGTCTACAACCCAGGTCGTATCTCCACCAGCTTGTACCACTTTACCAACACGTCATGACAACCCAAACTCAGGTTGTCATGAATCTCAGCTACAACCATATATGGAAGCAAATCATCCAGTGCAGTCCTATAGCTCAGTCAATTCACCAATCAAGGAGACATTAACTTTGTAACATCAGGAGTAATGGCAAATCATCAAGATAGTACACAATGTGGATCTACACTTGACAAACGGCCTGGAGCAAATATGGAAGGTCAGCTTAAATATCTATAAGTAGAGAGAGATGAACTACGTAAGGCTTGATTCAAGTTTACCCGTAGAAACTTGATACGTAGGCAACTCTTGTCCCAAGAAGAGTGCAGTCATTCCCTATCAAACAAAACATTAGGTCGTTCACCCCAAAACACCAAACCTCTACATTGGCACCATCTGCCAGTTTGTTTTTTTAAGAAAAGAACACACACTCTTTTCTCAGGCCCACGAAGCTGGTCAGAAAAACCACCATGGACCCATCACTTCAAATATTACCAGATGAAGACGCTCCAGGAGGCCTTCATCACCCTACAACAAGAAAACCAAACGATGCACGAACAGGCCACCTCCAACGCCAACAACAAAGACTCCGGGCGCGATTGAGAACAACGCGTCGTCAAACCCCACCACCACCACCACCAATCAAAGACTAGAAGACTTCGCCCAAAGGTTGGAGAAGTCAAACGACAAAGCCAGCGTGATCCAGATCGCTCAGAAGATACTCCATACGTACAAAGCGTCATCATTAACCACTGAAATCAGGGACAAGCAGCCTCCCTCAAAATTCATCCAACCAAAGTTCCCGCTGTACGATGGTAGCTCATGTCCAGGCCAGCACGTAGCTCGTTTCATCCAGATCCTTACACTATACAGCGCTCTAGAGTACAACTACCTGAAGTGCAAACTCTTTCCAACCAGCCTGAAAAATGGAGCCTTAGAATGGTTCTACACGCTCACTCCTGATTCAATCAGCAACTTCGACAAGTTAGTTTAGACGTTCGCAACAGAGTTCGTCCACAACAGGAAGAAACAAACCGACCTGGACTCCTTATTTCAACTCAAGCAAGCACATGGCGAAACGATCCGCGCTTTCCTAGGAGGTTTTAAGAAGGAACTCCTATCAATGGAGCTAGGCCCAAAGGACAGTTTTTCCACTTCTGCATTCACCAACGCCCTCCTAGACGACTCCGACCTAGCAGGGTCTCTACTGCGCAACAAACCAGAACGCTTAGACCACCTGTACCACAGAATTGACAAGTACATCAAGTACGAAGAATGGTTGGCCCAACGCAAGGGCAAAGAAGTCATCACAGTAAGCGACAAGCGAGGACCTAAAGAAAATAATCACTACTCAGGCAACAACACCAACAACAACAAGGTCTCCAGCTCCCACAAGCCCTCCTACACAAAACGGGAATTCTCCAACTTCTCCAAGACGCCAAGTCAGATCCTGAAGAATATTTATACAGCACCGTACTTCAAGCCCAACATCAACAACATAATAGCAATACAAGGACGTCCATACTGCCACTTCCACAAACTCCAACACCATGACATAGATGAGTCTTGGAGCCTCAAGCACTACCTCCAAGACTTAGTCGAAGAGGGAAAACTGAAAAAGTTCCTGCCAAAGCGACCTCAGGCATAAGCTGAATGCTAATTGCCACAGAAGCAAGAGCCAAAGCCATGAATGATCTGCTAACAACAGGAGCAGAAGTAGAACAGCCCGACGATCTAAATATCCAGATCGGTCGAGGCACAACAGGAGACATCACTCCTCCAACCACGATAAGAAAAAGGTAATCAACATGATTACAGACACCTCCAACGACAAAACCTCAGGTCGAGAAAAGCGCAGACGTGTAGGCGCGCTGCAAGAAATCTACCACCTCTCCTACAAAGCTGAAGTCATCACTCCTACCAGCTCTCAATCAACGATCTCCATAGCATTCACGGAGGACGATCTAGACAAGGTGTGCCGACCCCACAATGATGCCCTAGTAGTGCACGTCAAAATCAATAGGTGGACAGACAAAAGAGTCCTCATCGATCCAGGCAGCTCCTGCGACATCCTTTTCTATCAAACGTATAGAGACATGCACCTGCCAGACTCGGTTATGATAGAATCAAACGCACCACTCTATGGGTTCAACGGAGACCACACAGATATCATTGGAGACGTCATCCTACCAGTCTCCATTGGCAAAAAAGAGGACATGGTCAAAACCTCAACACGTTTCAGCGTGACTGATGTTAAGTCGTCCTACACTACCATCCTAGGGCGCAGGTGGATCCACAAGATCCAAGCAGTTCCGTCCACCTTGCACTAAGTGTTGCGGTTCCCCAGACTCCAAGGCATCATGGAGCTTAGAAGCAACCAACTAGAGGCTCATAGATGCAATCAAATCATCACAACAACTACGGCCAAACCTCAGGTCGTCCAAGCAAAAGAAAGCCCAAAGCTGCAAGATCCTCAAGCTTCCAGCCCTCCAAACATTAGAAGCAGACAAGCTCAAGGGGAGGTAAGCACAAATAGAACGAGGAGAAAAAGTCAATTTGGGCACAAATGATGACCCAAAGTTTGTTTATGTAGGGGCTGATCTAGACCCCAAGCTCAAGGAGCAACTTGTCAAATTTCTATCTCTTAATAAAGATGTTTTTGCTTAGTCGTATATCGATATGCCTGGAATCGACCCACAAGTCGTTTGCCACAAATTAAATGTTAATCCAAATGTAAAGCCTATCAAACAGCTACCTCGCAAACTGGCACTCAAATTTCAGAAAGCCATCAATGAAGAGATAGAAAAGCTAAAAAATGTGGGATTCATCAGAGAAGTCGAGTACCCGACATGGCTAGCTAACATCGTAGCCGTTCCAAAGAAGAACGGCCAGGTACGACTCTGCATAGACTTCACAAAAGTCAACAAACATTGCTCCAAAGACAGCTTCCCCTTTCCAAGAATTGACATACTGGTAGATCAAACTTGCGGACACGAACTCCTATTGTTCATGGACGCATATAGTGGGTACAATCAAATACCACTTGCAGAGGAAGACCAAGAAAAGACGTCCTTCATAACCGAACAAGGAACGTTCTGCTACAATGTCCTACCATTTGGTTTAAAGAACGCAGGTGCAACCTACCAAAGACTAGTCACAAAGATGCTCAAAGACTTGTTGGGCGACACCATGAAAGTCTACATAGACGACATGGTAGTCAAAAACGAAAAGGCTAAAGATCACATTTCTCACCTACAAGAAGCCTTTGAAAGATTGTGCCAAAACAAAATGAAGCTCAACCCAGCAAAATGTGTATTTGGGGTAGCTTCAGGGAAATTCCTAGGATACCTCGTTTCACAAAGGAGCATCGAAGCAAACCCAGAACAGATACGAGCTCTCCTTGGAATGCCAGAACCAACTTCCAAACAACAAATCTACAACTTATCTGGCATGGTTTCAGCCCTCAACAGATTCATCTCACGTGCATCTGACAAGTGTAGACGATTCCTACAAATTAATACTAAAGAAAGGCGCAACATTCACATGGATAGACGAATTCCACAAAGCTTTCAACGACCTGAAAGCTTACCTATCAACTCCGCTCATCCTGTCCAAACCAACTGAAGGAAAGACACTGGGGCTTTACCTCGCAACTACCGACTTTGCCATCAGCTCGGTCATATTTCGGGAAAACGAGGGAATTGAAAAACCAGTCTACTTCACTAGCAAGACATTGGCAGATGCAGAAAAACATTACTCAGCATTAGAGAAAACAATGCTGTCTTTGCTCTACTCTGCTAGAAAGTTCCGACCTTACTTCTAGGCTCACAGGATCAAGGTCATCACGGATGTACCCATCAAACATATCTTAAGTTCCAACAACAAAACAGCCTGCATGGCCAAGTGGGCTGAGGAACTTAGTGAGCATCACATCGAATTTGTTCCCAAAATGTCTAGCAAAGGCCAGGACGTTGCTGACTTTCTGGTTGAGTTCCCTGTCCAAGATGTCCACTGGGAATCCGAGACCATCACTACATTCTATCAACCAACCACCCCAGACACATGGCACCTCTACGTAGATGGAGCGTGCAATAATAAAGGTAGTGGACTGGGGCCTGTGTTAGCTTCACCAGAAGGAACACAGCTACAAAAGTCAATCAAGATCGATTTCGCAACATCAAACAATGAAGCAGAATATGAAGCATTGATCACAAGCCTCCGCATGTCACAACAGGTACAAGTCAAGAAGCTAAAAGCTCACAATGACTCACAACTCATCGTCAAGCAGATCACCAAAGAATATGTAACAAATGGAGCAAACCTGGCCAAGTATGCTCAGGTCGTCAATGACATCATCAACTCGTTCAAAGCATTCTCCTTGGAACACATTCCCCGAGAAGACAATAGACATGCAGACAATTTGGCTTTCTTAGCCTCGAAAACCCAAGAGGCATATCCCAGCACAGGCTACAATGACATCCTGGAAAGGCCAACCTACCAGCAAGAAAGTGTCAACATCTTCACAGACTTTTAACCATCATCCGAAGAAGAGATCACTCAATCTTGGATAGGCCCATTTCTGAAATTTATCCTACATAGGGAACTCTCAACATAAGCAAAGAACGTTCGTGCCATACAATTCCGAGCTCCCAGATACACCATAATCAACGGACAGTAAATCTGCAGGAGTACCCCACCTAAGGTGCATACCTCCACGCGAAGGCCAACTCATCTTCAATGAAATTCATTAAGGTGAATGTGGCAACCATGTAAGAGCACGATCTCTTGCTCATAAAGCAATTGCCCAAGGGTATTATTGGCCAGACATGCACATCGAGGCAAAGAAGTACGTTTTCAGATGCCACCAATGTCAAACATTTGGACACAACCATCTAAGTCCGGCACGGGAATTGATCAACATAGCCAACCCATGGCCCTTTCATATATGGGGGCTAGATATCATGGGACCATTCATTCCACAAAAGAAAACAGGACTCAAATACGTCCTAGCATCCACAAATTACTACACCAAATGGGTTGAAGCAATCCCAATCGTTCAAGTCAAAGAAGTCCACGTCATCAACTTCATATGGACCAATATCATTACAAGATTTGGTCTACGCTACACCCTTGTCATGGACAATGGAACCCAATTTGCTGGTTCACAAGTCAAGACATTTCTACAAAAATAGCGCATCATTCAAGCATTTTCTACACCTAGATATGCACAAAGCAATGGTCAGGCAGAGGCTACCAGCAAATCAATCAAAGAAAATCTCCAAAAGAAGTTGGAGAGCAAGAAAAGCCAATAGGCAGAACAACTCGAGAACATTCTATGGGCATACAGGACAACAGCCAAAGCCAGTACCAATGAGTTTCTTCCACACTTTGCTTCGAAACAGAAGCAGTCATACCATCAGAGCTCACAATCACAACCACATGTTCTGACATCGTCGAATCAGGAGACAATGACAACATCTTGGCAAAAGAGGTCAATCTCCTAGAAGTGCAAATGGAAACAGCTGCAATATCCCTAGCTCGGTACCACCAAACAATCCAACGATCTTACAACAAGAAGGTCGTCCCAAGATCTTTCCAAGCTGGCGACCTAGTCCTCAAAAAGACACTAACTCCAGCCAAGCTCGACCCAACATGGGAGGGCCCCTACATTGTTGACAAAGTCATTGGTAATGGAGCATACTGGATCAAAACTCAGCTCGGTGATATGCTTCCCCGACCTTGGAACACAGCTCTCCTCAAGCGATTTTATCAATAATCTTTCTTCAGATGTATCAGTCAATATGAATAAAATTTCATCAGCATTTCGCGTACAAATGTCATCTTTACATTACATGAGTACCACGCATCTTGTACTAAGCTACCCGATCTGGGACATCACAATGTCAGGTCGTATACCCCAACCGGAGTTAAGAACGACTCAACTACAATTACCATGCAGTGGTTAATTACCAATTAAATCCAACCCAAGGTCCCCTAAAAGGACTCTAAATCAACTTAACACCAACTCCAGGGTTAAGCATGATTCAACTGTAATTGCCACGCAATCATCAGTCAAATACAAACATAAAGGACCCCCAAAAGGACCCAAAGCCAACTTAAGGCCTTGGAAAAGGGTTAAGTTTGGCTCAACTATAAGTACCATTCAAAGGCTAGTTATCAGTCAATAAGAAGTTCCCCTAAAAAGAACGACCCAATCAACACACACGAGGAGACCTAGGTGACAGCTACACTCAGGTCGTGAACCAAACAATTACGACCTTCGAACATTAGACGATCTACCACAGTTCAACAAGTCGTCAAAATCTGCTACTATGCAGCACAGAGCGTCAAACAATAAGTCAAAACACAGGAAAAACAATCACACGCATGCAAATTCAAAAGACAAATATCAATACAGAACAAGTAAGTAATTTAAATATTTTACTTCTCACAAATTTGGTTAGATACTAGGGTCCCCCAGGTTTCCCCGAAAAATGACCTCAGCATCCCCATCAAAAAATAGAAGTATCAGTATCAACCACAAAAGATAATATTGTTTAAATACTTCATCCACCATCACTCAAAACAACTTACAAGAAGAACAAGATCAATTAACACAAGAAAGATTCTCCACATTCAAGGGCTCCAGTTGGCAGCCCTCTTCACCAACAGAGCTACTAGCCGGATCACCACTTGCATTCAACACTTCGGTGGCAACATCTTCAATGGGCTGAGTAGCAGCAGCAGCACCAAGGTCGGATGGTAGATCAGGTCGTCTACTAGCATCTACAACAGCGCTATCCACAGCTACTGTTGCAGCCCCACTTTCGATCCACCTCTTGAGGGTTTTGTATTTACAGTCTAGTTCCATGAAGTCATCCACTAGAATGTAAACATCCTCACTCTCTACCAAATCAACCAGGTCGTTGTATTTTTTTAAGCTATTTTAGCAACGTCCTGCGCTCGCTTGGCCTCATTAACCCAATGCTAAACCTCCACCCTAGAAGCATCAAGTGTTGGTTGTAGCAAAGCCACCTTCCCAGCCAGGTCCCCGACCTGCGACCTCAGCCCTATCACTTCAGCCCTCTCCACCTCTTGCACAACCACCAACTTATCATAAGCCTCATTGGCCGCATCTAGCTCTTTCTTGTATAGGTCGGAGATAGTGGCCATCTCCCTCAGCTTCCTGTACATGGCCAGAACCTGACAAACCAGCAAAATAAGTCAGATCGGAAAGATACTAACAGAGCACAAATAGAGATCGGATGGACAATTACGAAGCACAAGGAGCGATCCATATCTCTCAGGTTTGCCCCCAGATCCTTCCCAGTCTCCAGCTGGAGCTTGTCCCCATCTAGGGCAACACTCTCCAGCAGCCCTCCAACAACTAATGAAAACTTGAAACTATAATCCAAGTTCTTCACTAGCTAGCTTGGTCAACCCACTCACCGGGTCGTAGTAGCTGACCACCCGGTCCAGGACGGCATCACCACTCTTGTCACTTAGGGTCACACTATCCGACCCCTTGCACTTCTGGGCAGTTGGCTCAGTCTCACTAACCTTCTTCTTGCCCCGGGCATCAGCTACCCCCACATCAACCGCCAGCTCCTTTAGGTTCATCTTCTTCAAAGGAGCCCGACCTGAAAAAGTTCGACCTTCCCCGAATCCAGGGTTCCTCCTCGACTTCGCCGGACCTCTTACCCCCTCGGGCTCACCCACCTCGTGGCACCTCTTTCAGATGAAGCCTCCGGAAAAAAGTAGGAGCATCACCACCTCCCCTAGCACTTCCACTTACACCACTACCAGATTGGTCACCATCACCCCCCTCAGCACGTCTAGAAGCAGAATGGCTATCAGCAGCTTCTCCAATCGTTCTCACTCCAGAAATAGGTTGCCTTTTTGGCTCTCCCTCTCTATCTTAGCGTCCGAGCTAGAATCAAATATGTCAAAAACGAGCTTACGAGCCATCTTCTTTTGCTCCACCTTCTTTCGGTTGATCTTCTCCCCTCCATGCTTCTTAAAGTAGTGGGCAACCTCCCCCAAGACAGCTCGTTTCTCCTCCCAACTCAAACAAACAAACTTTTCTATAACGTCAAGCTGGGGACGACCCAGAATGGAAACCTCTTCACAAAAGGAAACAAAAATATCAGAACGTACAACATATCATACAATACTTACATACGACCTACAAAATAACTACATACCATCCCACTTTACAGAGCGGGTATTCAACTCACACCCATCGGGGGTGTAATTACCCACAACCAACAATGGCCTATGCCCCCATTCCTCCTTACTCACTCCCACAATCACAGCAGACTTCCCCCTTACGACCTGCAAACTAAAGTTCATTGCAAACGATCTCTTCACAGAGAAATGCTCCAACACATCCCCTAAGCGGATGTTATAACCCCTCTTATTCAACAAATCCAACTGTTTGATAGAATGAAGAGTGAAAAACCTTTCGCACACCAAAACCCCTGAGCTGCCCAAACTTCGAGAAGAGACAAACATTTTGTATTCCCAAAAACACAATCATAACTCGCCCACAAACCGCCGCGATTTTAGGCCCATGGGTCAAATCCAACTGTTCCCGCACATTTTTCCAAAATACAAAAAACCCATCAGATGGACACGTGTTAAAAAGCTTTGTTTTAACTTTTAGTTTCACACCTCAGCTATCCAAACAAGAAGCAAAACAAAGGGGGTTGTGTAAGTACCCTCCGTTCTACATTTCATATCACTACAGCACACATGTCCACAACCCAGGTCGTATCTCCACCAACTCGTACCACTTTACCAGCACGTCATGATGACCCAAACTCAGGTCGTCCCGAATCTCAGCTACAGCCATATATGGAAGCTAATCATTCAGCGCAGTCCTTAAGCTCAGTCAACGCACAAATCAAGGAGACATTAACTTTGTAACATCAGGAGTAATGGAAAATCATCAAGATAGCACACAATATGGATCTACACTTGACAAACGGCCTGGAGCAAATATGGAAGGTCAGCTCAAATATCTATAAGTAGATAGAAATGAACTACGTAAGGCTTTATTCAAGTTTACCCCTAGAAACTTGATACGTTGGCAACTCTTGTCCCAAGAAGAGTGTAGCTATTCTCTATCAAATAGAACATCAGGTCGTTGACCCCAAAACACCAAACCTCTACAGCTATTGATATATAATAATGTACTGCAGTAACTGTTCAAGGACATAAATTAATCTCATTACGGTCTAACTAAGAATTAATATATTGAAAACATCTGAAACACTGTTCAAGGATATAACTAAGGATTAACTAGGAGGTAACTATAATATATTAACTAGATAGTAACTAGATAATTGTCTAACTAAGAATGACATAAAAGACCTACATGCAATTATTATACATATTTACATTTAGAACATGTAATGTGCTTCTCGCCTATTAACTTAGGATTGGTGTCTAGTGGCAAACCAGAGATGGAATAAATGATGAATAAGCCTAGCTAGCGGTTAGGAGACCAAATCAGTTTCTATATAACCAGATGGAAGAAATGATGAAAATTCAAAAACCACATAGTTTTCAAAATATTTCGACAAATCAAATTAGGGGAACTGGTTTTTCACAGAGATAGCTTAGCAACACAAAGTAAATCTGCATTATGTTACGCAAGGAAGTTTCCATCAAACTGTAGCAGTGATTAAGCTTACAGAATTTACTGGCTGAAGAGTTATTTGAGCATACATTTCATCTGGGTCTTTCTCAACCTATAACAAAATCAATTGATATGAGTGACTTAAGAAAACAACAACCATCCTCGTTTTCCACTCCACATACACAAATGAAGATGAGTGTTAGCACGTACATGTAGTGTGGTGTTGGATTCTCTTTAGTATTTCAAACTACTTCTGAGTGTGTGCAAAGTGGAGGAGAAGAACATAGAGTGTTCTCTCCACTTTTGTGCCTTGAAGATAAGCCACTGCTAACCTTGTATGTATATAGGGGCTTTCTCTTACATAAGGGAGTGCCCTTAGAGAAATTTGATTAGTGCAAAACCGGATGCTGATTTAACCTTCAAACTTGGTGCTACCTCGATGAGGTTTAGACACGAAGGGTGGTTATATAGATTCACTCCTAGATTGGCTTTAGGTATTGAAGCAATCTGCAGTCGTCGAACGGTTGACCACTGTAAGTTAGGTGACAACCCGTATGGGGGTCATGGTCATAGGGCGACCAGAGCCCTAAAAGCTTTGGGTTTTGTGTGTAAGATCACAACAACGGCATTTCAGCTCCGTGCCGGTGAAATCAGAAAATAATGGTGCATGGTTCACACTGGGAAGTACTGAATCGAAATATTGCCTGGGACTGGGGTTGAGTACCAGTCGTATCATCCCCTCTCTAATAGGATGCAGTGGCCACAATATTGGTATGATGATTGTATTAGGTAGTTATTATAGCTATAGAGTATACGCATATTTCATGTTGCATGTGGCAAGAGGTGTATCAGGTATTGTTTCGACAGTTGGTGTTTTGTGAACCTCTTGTATTGTGAGGATGATTGGTTTTCTATATGGTGGATGCCAATATTTCTGTTAAGTGATAGAGTTGGTTTCCTTGCTCCGAGTTGTGGTGGGACTTTTATTCTCCGGATACGGTACAGATGGCTTCTATTTATTGGGGGTTTCGTCTTTGTGTATGGTTGGAAAGTGTTGATATATCAGCTGTAGTATTCTGATGGGGTCTTTATTATCTAGTTATTTCCTTGCATCTTATATTTGGTTATTGGTTCCAGTATCTCGGACGTTGGATTTCATATTGGAGCTGGATTCTTGGACTATATGATGATGGCTATCATGTGGCATATTATCTTGCTCTCCTTTTTCTTTTATTCGGCAAAGACTAATATTTCTTCATTGGGATTTTGCGAGATACACCGTTGATATATATTTTTTCTTCGTGCAAGTTAGAGCTATTTTTGGCAATGTTGTATATACTTCGTGTTTCTCTATTGGATCATCATATGGATTTGTTAAATTTGTTAGTTCTCTCTATATTATTGGAGCTCTCACAACACACTATCGTTCATGGAGTTGATATGGCTTCTATCATATTTCCTATTTCATCTGGAACTTCTTGCCACTATGGAGCTGACGTATGCTTAAAGCTTTTCAGCTCATTAAGTCCTCTACATCTATCATTGGATCTTATTATACACTTGGTAGATTATATCACTATCAAATGGAGTTCTTATAAACTTTATATATATGCCATATCGATAGGGCCAAGGCCAGGCCACGCGTAATTTATTGTTTAATTTACTCGTGTAACTATATTTAGTTAAAATAGTATGGATTAATATTCTTTTATGGGTATTGAGATTTTGTTAGGTATTAGCTTGAGGATTAGGAAAAACCTCGAATGAGTAGAAGTGAAGGGACATACCACAGTAGAATCTTGATTCAAGGTTGAGAATCGGTTAATTAGGGGACGTTACCTAATTAGAACATGAGTGAGGAACCCATACCGCCTTCATCATCGGAATGGCTTAATCCCTTCCCATAGATCCTTACCCCAATAAGAGAACTACGATTGGCTTGATCCCTAAATGAGTACGTAGGCAGCCACCTGGCTCAGCCTCTTCCATAGGAAACCTACCCTTTTGGAGAAAAGAAAACTGAATGTTTAATATTCTTATTCTTTGTTGAAGTTGGGCATGAGAAATATATAATTATCGTGTTTATGCATGGATATATTGAATTATATTGAATGCTAATGTTTTCTTGAGATTATGTTAATCGATGCACTTACGAGGATTTAATAAGGAAACGATAAGTGGTATTAAGCAGCTAAAGGTATGTGTTAACCTTGTCTTTTGTTTTCAATTTCATTTCAAGTTGATAATTATATATTGACTATGTATCCAACGTTGAGCATTGGAGTATCTTCACATGGATGACAGGTGCTCCCATAAAACACAAAAAGGTGTACGGGCAAGTTAAGAACAATTTAACATGAATGAAGTGCGCACTCTGATTGATACAACAGTTCTGTTACCTATGCATTTTATTTTCAAATTGATTCATTTCAAGTTGTTTGTAATAATTTAGTTATAATATTATTTGTCTTTTAAGAATGAATCCATATTAGGATGCATCTATTAGTTAGAAACTATGACATGGATTAAGCGTTCACTTGTGAAAGACCGATCACGGGGTATGAGATTGGTTTCAAAGTATTTTTCAACTACTTGATTTAACTGGCATTTGTCGAGATGGTTAAGTAGCCGGTGCCACGAATCAATATCTTTAGTAGTTGGGTTTATGGTTGAGGTTTTAATATGATAAATGGAAGTATATTATTTGATTTTCAGGTTATGACAAGTTGTAAATTTATGAAATGTTAGAAATACAGAGGAAACTCTACTGATTTTTTTTTAGAACGCGATGTTCAGAGAGGATTTTATATTTTAGTTCTAGTTTGGACTCGTATGAGTCAAACCCGCTCACATCTTGGTTTATTAGACGGTTGAATATTTAGATTGAGCTCTTTCATCTGAATATAACACAGTTTAAAATATCAAAGAATGTATGACCTTGAGCAAGCGCGGCTTGACAGCATTTTTAGATATTGGGGGGAAATGAAAGTCTTTACTAACTGACTGGGGTAGGGAACCCCGGGTAGGATGGTTCGGCCTGATTATAAGATGGTGGACCGTAGCCCTATTAGGTTAGTGGGGTTTCATTAGTGTCACAGCTCATGGGGGAAAATTTTCCATATAGCGCACGAAATCGCCCATTTCACACATGGCCAATAGTAGCGTTGAGATCCTATTCCAGCCATCCTTGTCGGGTCCCATTGCCTATCTTTTCCGTGATGGCCTAGCTGCTGACCTCACTGCCCATTCAGAACCAGAAGAAGGAGAGGAGCGATTAGAAGAAGTGAGTATTGGCCCGTCCTCTCTGGCTCGATATCCATTTTAGATATCAGAAGATCGGTGTTGGTCGCATAGGCGGTTGGAGAAGCTAGATCAGGTCCAGGGCCGGGTCAAGCGGCCCTATTGTTTTTTATATTACGATTTTCATTTCCCATTCAATGCCCTATCAATGAAACATTTATTAATAAATGTGTCGGGCCAGAGAGGAATCAAATGCTTCTATAAGGATGGGTGCTCAAAATGGTAGAAATGCAGCAGGGAAGGATACGTAGGTGGATCATTCATTTCTACTATTCTATCTGAAGTGGCTTCTTCCCATGGAGGCAAAGCGAGACGACTAGTTCAAGAGGTAATGTTTCAACACAAGAGGCGTGAGTCGACTCAATTCCCTCGCTAGCTATCTCTCTATCTCATTATGGGGTGCATGGATGCCAACTCGACTTATAGTTATTTTTTTTCTTCACCGGTATTTGTAGCGGTAGCGAGGTCTAATGTTGGAGACTTCGGATAAGTAGAAGCTTCTCCCGCCACCACATCCATTCATTGGTAATTAACGGCTGAATGTGGGGGGAGGGGGGTTTATGTCCATTCCAATGATTGGTCCATGGAGGTTGTAGCAGCAATTTGATTCCTACCGCTTCCATTTCTTTCTTAATCTCATTTAATCTTCTTCTGATTCCATGTTGTCCGTCCGCCCGGTGTACCTACTAGTTCAATACCCTAACTAAACGTTTAGTTCGAATCAAGGGAATGATGGATCCCAGCTGCCTCGCTCCCTCCCCCCAGGAAGTGAGACTAAGTACCATATAGCTAATAGAAGCTTTCTCTGGGCCGGGATCACCTAATTTAGACATTGAACTCGGGCCCCTTTCAGTCACTCCGTTCACTCTGTGAGACCAACTAAGGCGTACTTTCCTTCACTGCGTTCACTAAAAAAGAGAGGGTTCACTCATAATCAAAGCTAATTAATTGCGTATATAAATAGAAGGGGAAATTTTAGTTGGGATCAAAGGCAATTTTGGTGTGTGATATTCAACTTTTTGCCTTTTGCTTTGTTAGAGATTTGAATCTCTTCTTTGGCGAAAGTGTGAATTCAAAGATTTTCCTTACTCACGATCTTCGTGTTTATATAGTTTGGAATAAGGATTCGAACCAACCTAAATTCTAGGACCACTTACAACTTGGTTTTTACTCTTTTAGGGAACTAGTGAGTAAGTTTAAATATGATTATATTAATACTAAATATTTGGTTTATTTACTACACAAAAATTAAAAACATTAAGTTACGAAATCATGCAACTAAGACACAATAAAATTTTACTAAAACAAAAGCGGAGAGTTAATTCTCCTCATGTGAAGATTACTTTTGTTATTTGATTTTTATAAGTGCATTAAAATCTTCCTAGAACTCATAGACAAGTTCTACTAAAAGAAAACTTAATCCTTAACAAATATGACTCATCTCTAAGCTCATCAGTTGATCCCTAACTAGACTCTACACCAACTATCATTTTGGGATAGGATGTAGGCCTAGTTGTTCTTCCTAAACACCTACTAAACCAAATAACAAGACTTTTCCCTCACATGAGTGTTATTAACTCCTCACAAAGGGAAGGTTTAGCTCATGATCCTTGGGCTAAAACTAAAACAAGTGTGGAATGTAAACAGAGAGAGAGAGAACAAAAAGAAGAAACTATCTATTTATAAACTCACTTGCATGAAGAAGTGAGAATTTTTCAAGAGGAACACAAGATTTCCTCCATTAAAACTATTACAAGCTTTTGTTTCCAAAACCAAAAACTAAAAAAATATTAAAGCTAAGGAACTAAAATAATACATGGTAAAGGAAAAGAAGTCAAGGGAGTAAATGGATTGTCCCCCCCCCCCCTTGTTTTGTTTTCTTCTCCATTTGAGAGAAATCTCATTTCCTCCCACATGAAACACCAAACCACATTTACTTCATTTTTATCCACCACATTAAAACAAAGTGACACCTTGCCTTTGTTTTCACTATTAACACCTAATCTAATTAATTACATGCAAGGTGTCAACTTTGCACCAATAATTTGGCATTTTTGTCTTGACATGCTCCATGATTGATGACTCATCAAATCTTGCGGGCCCGTATAGTGGGTCCACGTGCAATCCCGTGGTGGTTTGGTCTTTGGGCAATTTTACAACTTCCTGCTTATGCGTAGAGTTCATCGCTCTGATTGTCTAAGCAGCTCACTTGTCGTATTCGGAGTCCTGGTTCAAGAGGTAGGAGCTTCGGAAGTTTGATGCTTCTGTGCGGATTTGTTGGGCTTTACATGCCTGATTTGAAAGAATTCATATATACGTCGTTCCTCGTGCTTTAACGCAGGTTTAACCAATATTTTCATGTTTACTACGAATACATGCAAAAATACAAAAATATATTTATTTCATGATTATTAAACACATAATTAACCAAATTTATATGTCTCAATGGGGTTTCATATTACAGTTTTGGGTGCTTATCACACTACCCCCAAACAGCATTTTGCTTGTCCTCAAGCAAAGAAAAGACATTAAAACAGATAAGTGGCCAAAATGTGTAGTCCTAACTAATTCTCGTTTCACAGAGTGCGGTTGCATTGACCATATGCAACAAGGCCTTAAACCACTAGGAATTCCCTAGTGGACGAGTTATAGCCTCGTGAGAGTTTTCTAGAGAAGATACTCACAAACTTCATTTATACTACAACGACTCAGTGACAAAAACTCGTTTCCAAAATTAATCTCAGATATCCATACATCTCCTTAGCAGGGAACGAGGATTGATTTCTTTGAAACTCAAGTTAATATGCATTCAATAATTAAAACATCTACATATGATAATGCATACAGTGAACTTTGCATTGAAATGTACTAGCAGGGCATTTCTGGATCCTTTGGAGAGCGTACCTAAATGGGTTCTCACAGGTATGTGTCAAAACACAATTCCACTCAAAATTTTACAACTCAGGTTTTGTTAACTCCAGTGGGCACACATTTCCTCACATCTCAATGACAGTCAGAGGAGCCAATGTCGATCAATCACGTCTACTACTTATTATCACACCACCCTACTCCTAATTGAGCTAGAGGTCTTTATTAGGTATTGTGGGGCTTAGGTGATGGTGTATAAGAAAATGGAAATGGATAATCAAAATTTATGAGTATGAGAGAATAGGGTCTTTAAGATATTTATACTAGAGAATTTCTTGTTTTCTTTCCTTCTTCTAACTGAATTTTCCAACCTTGTTCTTAAGCCTTGGATACTAAATTTTTTTTTATATAGATTGCTTAAGAACATGATTCTATTTTTCTTTCCTGAAGCAAGTAACTGACTTTTATTTGGGACAAGTCTTTCTTTTTATTTTTCCACATTTCATCCTATTTCTCATACTCATCACTTAGGTAGGTTCTTTTATTTGGTTTAATAGATGGGTAAGGAATTTTTTGTGAAAGTGAAAGGTTTGATGAAAAGTTCAATGGAGTGACTAGCAGTAAAATTTGTAACAGGTAAGAATTTTTAGCTATGTCGATCCAAAGAAGACCTAAATTCTCGCCTAGGGTTCGGGTGGTGATCAAGTAAGTAGACGTGTGATTTTCTCTCTAATCGAAAAACTACTCCTCTGTGTCATCACACACAAATCACTCATGTCAAGGCTTTTGGTTAGATTCTCACAGGATTTATAGTTTAAGTAACTAACCGTTGGTTCCAGAAACTTGCTGCTATGTACAATCGATGATACTTAGTGCATGAATGTTCATGAAAAGATGTATAAACTATTGCATACGTATTATCTTAAGTTTCTTAAAACAAATCCTAATTCGGATACTAATGTGAGATTTCTAGACAATTTTCATCATTGAGAAGGAAACCAGACTTTGTCACTAAGTACAATTATTAACAAGAAAATAAAAACTATATACAGTGTACAATATGCCTAATTTTTGCTACAGGTTTAAAAACACCCCCAAACTGGATGATGCTTAGTCCTCGAAGTATCAATAAATAAAGAGAGAAATTACCTGAGAACCGTGAGCAAAATTAGGGCTAGATTGCTGGAACAGAAAGGTTGGATAACATAATATATTATTCAGAAAAAAAAACAATAAAATGTTCAATAGCACACGAAACATAGCACACTAAACATAGCACACGGAATAATGAAAGACAATAGCATAAAAAAACATAATTTTTAGCTAGATATATGTACAATGACAAGCTCAAATTTACCATCTAGCGGGATGTGTAGGTATGGCGTCCTCAATAAGGAAATGCATTTCCTTAGCATCGCGCCAAAAGATAATAGTCTGCCAAATTTCTGCCCATTCTTTGTCTCTGGATTTCCTCAAATGTTTCTGCATATTTTCATCCGTCGGGTAACAACGAACATGCCTCAAGTACCGAGCGGGATGCTTCCATTGCCTAAACCTTAATGAACGAATGATTTTGTTTGCTGGGCACATAGAATCTACCTTGACCCAATCATAAAAAGTAGCTGCAAACTGTGGGAAATGTGTCTTCATGATTCAAAGAAGCGATTCTGAGGTAAAAGAATATACTTGATCCCGAAAAAGTCGCGAGCTCGTTTCAGGTTGGAGATAACACAACCTAAGATGTTAAATAATGTATGACCTTGAGCCAGTGTACTGAATACTACGCAGGCAGCCTCATTGGCAGTAGAAAAATGTCAATCTCCCATGATGTTTAGGAGTATAAACAACATCGCAGTCCCCATGTTCATGGTCATGCTTGCTAAGGGAATGGTGATGTCGCGCCATGGCACATGGCCAGCTCCTTCTCGTTTAATCTCAAGACCATCACCGTAAGTTTCGCAAAACACTTGCCACTGAAAGGAATGGTAAGAATTATGATATATATAATGTCATGATGCGGCCGGTTCGTGATATGGAAGATCCAAAGTTAGGGCAAGCTGTTGTTCAGAAAAAATATGATGTGTGTCACCAACTAGGATTGTGAACCCGTCTAAGTAGAAGCCATATGCATAATTGAATGCTGGTGTGTCCTCCATATTAGCATAAAAGTATGCGACCAAACTCGGATAATAAGTTTGGTCAGGTTGAAGAACTAGGGAAGACCACCCAATGTTAGTGATGTAGTCACGGAAGAGATGGCCATAAGTATTGGAATCCATCATAGACTGAAAGGATTGCTCAGGAATGAGTTTTGGAGGTGTCATGTTTGATGAAGTTGCAATGTTTGATGAAGATGCCATGGTGGATGAAGTAAAGAAATGGGCAATGAGAAAGGCAATTGGATGGATAAATGAGTATGGAAGAAAATAAACCCTCCTGTAATGACATTGAAAATCACATGTTAAAATTAGTTAGTCACAACGTAAATGATTCTAGCAAGCATTTCTTACAAAAGAAGACACAAAGATAAGAACAAAATTAATAATACGACAAAAAACGTAATATTATATACGATTATTTATTTATTCACTTAGTATTATTATTCCATTTTTATTAAATAAGAAAATCATGGATTATGATGCTACTGGAGACGCATATTGTGCACCACAGTGTTTAGTTCTTCAATTTGTTGTCTGAGCTGCATCTGAATCTCCCCTTGGCTGGCAGAGAGTGTAGTTTGATTCGCCATTAGGAGAGCGTGATTTTGCAAGGACTAAGAATGATTTTCCAAGATTTCCTCCTGTTCAACATCATGCATTGCTTGACGTTCTTGGAATTCCTTAAGAGTTGTAATGATGATATTCTGACGAGCGTATAGTTCCCTCATGCCGTGATGAAGAAATTGAATGCCTTCCATGGGATTAAAAATGTTTATCATGGCATTTTCATCAAAGAAAAGTTCAGAGTTTGAGCTTGGGTTGTTCTGTTCATCTGCCAGAGTGTCAGGACTCCAAAAACCAATGGAGTAGTCTGTTTGGAGCACACTAATATTTGCTCTTTGAAGGGGTGTCTCTGGAGAAATTATTGGATAACCCCAACACATCATAATCTGGGTGACTAAAGTAGGTAGAGGTGCTGACCTTTTTGTTTTCCTGGTGATCGCGTTCCAGAGGTGTTGGATTAGACAAAAATCATCCCTTTGAGTCTGCAAAACCCAAAGTAGATGAAGTTGAGACTTTGTGACTTCTGATTGGTATGATGTACCTACCACATTGTGTCCCAACCAGAGGAACACAACTCGTTGATTCTGTTTCAAAGAACGTTGAAGAACAATGTGATGTCTATTTCTGACTTCGCCATGGGATACGATAGCTCATAGTAAAGTTTTGACGGAATCAAATGATGACTCTAGAAAAAGGAACTCCTGGGTATTCATTGGGATTTGAAGTATGTCGGAGATAATTTCCCTAGTCAATTCCAATCGTCGTCCATAGGCATTGAAATAGCATTTTCCATTTTCAGTTCCGCTAAATTGGTAGAAAATCATAACCAATTCTTGGGAATAACTAGCTACTGAATGATATAGAAGAGGTGTCCATCCTCGACGTACAATTTTAGTGTCAAAATAAGGAGAAAACCGGCCATCTTCAAAAAAATTCAAGTAGTCTTTCTCAAGCGTTATTTTTCTTGGTTGATCCATTTGGAAGTATTACGGAGGGAAGTATAGTGAAGAATGCTTGAAAGAGAATGGCTGAAAAGAAGAGATTTATAGGCAATCTATGAGTCTGTACCAATCAAGATTCCAAGTTTAGGTAAATCTAAAATTAATATATGAAAACACAAGTGACTCATGTGTTGTTGTGACACCGACCTTTATGAACAGCAACAATGGGTATCCATAGTAACTCTTTTCATGTCAGATTTCCACAAACAATTAATGAGATGTTAAAATGATAGAAAGTATGGGGGAAGGTTTCACATTGTACCCATAATTTCAGAATTTATGTTCATGCCTCAGTAATAAAATATGGATAGAATAATCGAGTTGCGTGTGTGACAAGTGCTATGTGTACCGTGTAACGCGTCTTGATCTTCTTCTCAACAACACCATGAGTAGAGATAGAATTAGATGGTAATTTCTTTGTTATGGTTTTCTTAGTTTGTTGTTGTTTTTTTTTTTTTTTTTTTTTTTGTTAATAGGTAAAAATACAACTAATACACACAAATATTTAATACTGACTTCTCCATTTAATAATGTAACCCGCATACAAATGGTGGAGAATTATTTAACACACCATAGTAATATACAAAGTGACAAAGGGAAAGAAATATGTCGGTTACATAGATCTAGATATTCCGAGCATGTTATGCATGAGCGACAATGGAACAATGATAAACACAGCTTATCACGATATTGTTCTGACCCATTAGCGTTGCTCCTTTTCCCATCGCTCAAGTTGATTCATTATGTTGAAGAAAATGAGAATTTGTGAAGAGGAATTTGTGAAGAGTGAGAGAAAGGGATGAGTGAAAGTAAGAGGAGAGTTGGATTTATAATTAGAAATCTGACCGTTGGGCATCTGACCGTTTGGATCAGTCCGTTAAGTTTTGACCGTTGGGCTTTGAAAGTAGGCCCAGTGCATCAAGGAACAACTAAAATATTATGAAGTACAATAATTTCATATCATAAACAATTTCTCATTCAAACCGTCTGGAGATACAAAATTATGAGAAATCAAACAATATATAATTTTTTTTTATCACTAGAAAAATAAAAATACAATGCATAAGGGAAATAAATAACATAGTCATTTCTAAGCCAAGGAAAATAAACAACTACTATGAATCCTCAGGGTTAGCAGAGGATGAACTAGGGTTTCTACTTCGTTGGCTACGATGAACTCCTGGCTGAGCTGACTAGTCTGGAATGTGGCCCAACGACTCTAGCAATTGATCTTGGAATTGCTACTGATTTGCCATCATCATTCTCTGGAAACGGCCTTGGCGACACATTTTTCTTGGTTGGAAGTCATTTTGGGAAGTAAGCATCTCTTCCTGACGAAGAAACATCCTGCGCATGCTAGTGTTCATGTGTCTCAAAGCTTCCATGGGAGTGCTGATTCGGTGCATGTTATCCTCATTAAAACAGTTGGGTGGTGAAGGAGGAGGAGGAGGTACGTTATCACGCTCAATATCATCTCTAGCTACTGGGTCCTAGTGGTCCAGAACACAAGTCTCGAAAATTCCAAAATTCTCGAAAGACCTTGTTGGAATGAAAGGAGTAGCAAACTGGAATCCTAAGTTAAGCATAAGCTGAGTAACAAGTACAGCAAGAGGAGCTGACCTGTTTGACGCAGTTGTAAGAACATAGCCCAAGAAATGGACCATACATAAAGTATTTTTCTTCTCCTGGAGGATCCATTGCAGGTGTAAGAATGTCTTGTTCACGTCAGACGTCTTAGAAGTTCCAATGACATTGTAAGCCAGCCATTGAGTGACGGCTAGTTGGTTTCGTCTGAGTGAGTGCTGGTACACGCAGTTCGAGCCATTATTGTACTCTCCCTCGAGAAGCGTGTCAAACATTAAGTCCATCATAGTCGGATACTCTGATAACAACAAGGTCGGACTATCTAAGTTTATCGGAATCTGTGCTGTATTTAATATTAACTCCAGTGTGAGTTCACGGTCCATCCCATCCGCCGTAATCCAAAATTCATCACCCCGGAAACCACCATTGTTGTAAAACTTTAAAACCAAATCTTCCAAGTAATTAGCCGGTACCTTGTGCAACAGATACTCCCACTCCCTATTTGCAATTTCTTCATCGAAAAAGGGATGAAACATGCCCAAATCGAATAGATTTTTGAAATTCCTCTCAACTGTGATTCGTCTTCATGCTGCCATAGAGAGGTCTAGATGATTTTCTGAGGGTGGAAATTGCTAGGAGTGATGGAGGAGACGGTGCTGGAGCAAGGGGGTTTGAATTGGTAGAGTTATGCCCGCGTGCGCTGGTGAAAATCAAGCCTGTGAAGCCACATGCGCGAGTTGAGTGGGAGGGGGACCAAGATCTGGATTTTGGGGGGGAAGAAAAGTGAGGGGATGACGTGTGGGGTGGCCCGCGGGTTGTGTTTTGTGACCGGATCTGTGATTTTGGATCAAGTCCAATTTTTGGCCCAAGCCCAAATGATTTCCAAAAATTCTCCTTATGTACCGAAATGTTCCGAAATTTCAAACGTAGAATTTCGATTCGTTTGAACTCCAAATTGAACGAATGAGATATCAAAACGATTGGCATTAAAAATGTCATCCACTGGAATATGACATAATCACATTCAAACCTTTTTTTTTTTTGGGGGTTTGAATTTTGTAAAAACAGAACGCAAACCTTTTTTTTTTTTTTTTAAAGGAAGTTTATTTATTTACAAATTATATATACAAATGTACAAGGGGAGATGAACGTGTTAACAACACCGGATTTCAAGAAGAAAATCATTACTATAATATGAGGCAACTGTCATGTCGGCTCTGGGGCGAACCCAATCCAGCCAGACTGTGGCTTAACCTTTATGTTTTGGGGGCCTAAGGTTTAGGACGGTACCATCCCTGACCAATGTGCAATGGTCTAATAATAATATTACCCTTAGTACATATGGTATAGCCTCAAACCGCCCCGAACTATCATCAAATAGAAAACTATTCGGGGTTGGCCTGGTGAAATCCATTGCCCGTACGAACGAGGGACCATCCGATGTTGCATATCACGACTCTCTTTATGCACAACACTTAGTGCAAAGGTGAAAATAAAAGACATGAGTATAAACAAGTTGAGTCTTTTAACGTCAGATCCTCAAGACGAATGTGAGTCTTTTAACGTCAGATCCTCAAGACGAATCCCAACCTGTGGGAGCAATGGGACGACGACGAAGTTTACCCTGCAGAGCTGGTGTCAGACAATAATATACCTTATACCGGCTCATATCGGATAGTAGATCAAGACCTGGACAGAAAGGTGTTTGACAATTCATACACCACCCCATCCTTTTCGCCCGTTGCTTTCGAGCAAAAGTACTACGACCATTACCTATTCGAGATGGGTGAGATTTACACCAAATGATGAGCTGAAGTTCACGAGGAAGAGAATAGAAAAGGGAAGAGAAGGAAGGAGTTGAAATTTTTGGTACCCATTGTTTACCAAAAGGCACGTTTGCTCGATTAACATAAGACATTTATACTCAGTTCTGAAGTAGAGTTTTTGATGGACTAAGGTTCCAGCGCTTGCAACCACACACTCTAGAGATTTTTAGAAAAGAAAATAGAAGAGGGCCCGGCTACCCTAATGGCATACTTTTCCTATTTATATCACATGGAAAGAAGTACACCAGTGAATCTATTAGTCTGTGTAGACTGGATCTTTGAGAAGAGTCTCTTCGACATCTGGAGAGCTCAACTCATGATAATGTTTTACGCGTTGGCCATTTACTTGAAATTCCCTTTCATCATTTACGTTTTTCAAAGATATAGCCACATAAGGGGTGACTACAGAGACAATGAAAGGACCAAACCATCGAGTTTTTAATTTTCCTGGAAAAATGTGTAACCTTGAGTTGTACAACAAAACTTTTTGACCAACTTTGAAATCTTTTCTCAATATGTGCTTGTCATGCACTCCTTTCATGTTGGCTTTATAAGATTTCGAGAGATCATAGGCATCACTCCGAATTTCCTCGAGCTCATTTAATTGCAATTTTCTCTTTGTGCCTGCTGCATGAGTATTATAATTGAAGCTTTTGATGGCCCATAGAGCACGATGCTCAAGTTCAACCGGCAGGTGACAAGGTTTTCCAAAAATGAGGCGATAAGGAGACATCCCTATAGGTGTCTTAAAAGCTATTCTGTATGCCCACAAGGCATCAGATAATCGTAGAGACTAGTCTTTTCTAGATGGATTAACAATTTTTTCCAAAATGGATTTGATCTCTCTATTAGAGACTTCTACTTGGCCACTGGTTTGAGGATGATACGGAGTTGCCACTTTGTGCGTGACTCCATATTTCTTTACTAATGATTCAAAAATTTTATTACAGAAATGTTTTCCGCCATCACTAATAATAGCTTTTGGAACACCAAATCGAGATAAAATATTTTCTTTTACGAACAAAACGACCATTTTATGATCATTAGCACGACATGTCAATGCATCAATCCATTTTGACACGTAGTCAACTGCTACCAATATGTAAAGGAAACCATGAGAATTTGGAAAGGGACCCATGAAGTCGATGCCCCATACATCAAAGATTTCCACAATTAAAATGGGATTTAAGGGCATCATATTGCGTTGAGTAATGTGTCCTAGCTTCTAGCAGCGGTTGCATGCTTTGCAATGCTCATGTGCATCTCTAAACAGTGTTGGCCAATAAAATCCACATTGTAGAACCTTGGCCACTGTTTTCTTACCACTAAAATGACCACCACATGATTGTGCATGGCAGAAGGATAACATGTCAGTGTGTTCCCAGTCTGGAATGCAACGACGGATTAGTTGGTCGGAACAATACTTGAAGAGGTAGGGATCATCCCATAAATAAAATTTCACAGTGGATAAGAACTTTTTTCTGTCATTACGAGACCAAGATGAAGGGACTTCCTCGGTAACTAAGTAATTTACTATGTCAGCGTACCAGGGGGACGAAAAAATGGAATATAAGTGTTCATCCCGAAAGGAATCACAAATAGGTTCTGTATTAGTATCAACATCACTGACAAGTCTTGATAAATGGTCTGCAACCACATTTTCGCAACCTTTTTTATCTCTAATTTCTAGAGTAAACTCTTGCAAAAGGAGAATCCATTGGATCAACCTCTGTTTTGCATCTTTTTTCACTAATATGTAATGAAACGCCGCATGGTCAGTGTAGACAATTGTGGAAGAACCCACTAGGTAAGGACGAAACTTATCCAAGGCATATACAACGGCGAGAAACTCTTTCTCAGTGGTTGTATAGTTAGGTTGAGCTTCATTAAGGGTTTTACTAGCGTAGTAAATAACAATTGGCTTATCTTCTCGATGTTGCCCTAGTACAGCTCCAATAGCATAGTCACTCGCGTTACACATTAATTCAAAAGGTTTAGACCAATCAGGTGGTTGAATTATGGGAGCGGTAGTTAAGGCTGATTTTAAAGTCTCAAAAGCTTGTTTGCAATTGAAACTGAAGTCAAAAACGGCATCTTTAAGCAAGAGATTGGTTAAAGGTCAAGCAACCTTTGAGAAATCTTGAATAAATCTCCTATAGAAACCTACGTGTCCTAAAAATGCTAACCTTTGAGAGATTGGTTAATGTCGCGAACTATTTTTGGTATAGGAAGTGAAGCAATTTTTTCTATCTTAGCTTTGTCGACTTCGATTCCGTCTTTTGAAACGATATGTCCTAAAACTATTCCTTTTTTAACCATGAAATGGCATTTTTCCCAATTAAGAACAAGGTTTTTCTCTTCTCAACGTGTAAAGACCTTTTCAAGATTTGATAGACAGCTATCGAAAAGAATCTCCATATATTGAGAAGTCGTCCATGAATACTTCCATAAAACGCTCAACCATATCATCGAAAAATGTGAAGCATGCAGCGTTGGAAAGTACCAGTGCATTGCAAAGGCCGAAAGGCATTCGCTTTATATGGAAATGTACCAAAAGGACAGTGAACGTAGTCTTTTCTTTGATCGCCAGGATCTATGACTATCCGAAAAATATCCCCAATAACCATCAAGAAAATAGTAATACGCATGACCGCTAACCGCTCAAGCATCCGATCAATGAAGGCGAGAAAGTGATCCTTACAAGTTACTGCATTAAGTTTGCAATAGTCAATGCATATTCGCCATTTCATTGGAATACGAGCGGAGATGCATTCATCTTTATCATTGCGCACAACTGTAATGCCAAATTTCTTTGGAACAACATGTACTGGACTCACCCAAATACTATCGGATTTAGGGTAAATAATACCTACATCGAGTAATCTTAAAACTTCCTCCCGTACCACATCTTTCATGGTTGGGTTTAGACGATGCTGCGGTTCACGCGACGTCTTAGCATTTTCTTCAAGATGTATGCGATGGGTGCATACATTAGGGTCAATGCCCTTAATGTCATCGAGGGACCATCCAATAGCAGAACGGTGTTGTTGAATGACATCTATTAAACGGGATTCTTGATCATCAGTCAATTGAGATGATATAATAATTGGATGACTACCATTTGGATCAAGATGTACGTATTTTAATTCCGAAGGAAGAGGTTTTAAGTCAGGGGCGGGTGGAGTAGGTATTAAAGATTCTTGAGGAAAATCGTCTTCCATAGAGTAAACAGATTGATGTTCCTCCAAATCGCTGGACCTCACGGTCGTAGGGTCAAATAATGGTATTGACTCTAATAATTCGTTTACTTCTTGTGTATAATCATTGTCCTCAAATTCAGAATCGCTAAAGGAAAGAAATTGGTATACTTCATCTTCAGGAAAAGTGATTGTTAAATACTCTTGCACAATGCTATCAACCCTATTCACCTCACCATCAATGCCAGCCTCTGGAATTTGTTTCATCATCTTGAACACATTTACCTCGACCGAAAGATTTCCGAAGGACATGATCATGAAACCATCCTTACAATTAATAAGAGCATTAGCAGTTGCTAGGAACGGACGTCCTAAGATGATAGGAATGGAATCACATCCAACTTCAGTATCCAAAATAACAAAGTCGATAGGATAGAAAAAGTCTTGGACTTTTACAAGGACGTTTTCCACAATTCCTTTTGGATACTTAATGGAACGATCGGCTAACTGTAGAGTCATGGTGGTGGTTTCAGCTCATGAAGACCTAGTTGCTTAAATAAGTAATATGGAAGTATGTTCACAATAGCTCCTAGGTCTAGTAGTGCAGTAGTCGTATATTTGTCACCTAAGGTACATGGAACCGTTGGTTTACCAGGGTCCTTGTATTTGACTATACCATTGTGTTCGGTGATGGATGGAAACTGTTCGGTGAGGAACATTAGTTCTCCTTTTTGTGGTGCACATATCTTTTAGAAATTTTGCATGTTTTGGCAATAGCTTTAAGGCGTCGAGAAAAGGTAAGTTGATTGTCAAATTCTGAAAAGTCTCTCGAATTTTAGCAAAATTATCATCAGGTTTATTCTTTGCCAAGCGCGGCAGAAACGGTGCCTTAGGGCGGAATTTGGCAAAGGGGTCTGCTTGCTTGTTTCCTAAATTCTGAGATGTTGACTTTGTTGTATTTGGTGAATCCTCCGTAGGTTCATTATTGGAAATAGATTCATTTAAACCGTCGGATTCCTTTGGTTGATCATCTGGCATATGTATTTGATTGTCTACAGTTTTTCCAGATCGAAGAGTAGTGATTGGGTGCACCTCACCTTGGTTGGGAGTACTTTTACCCGGTGCATTGGTGAGTTCAAAGGCAGTGTTTGCTGGCTTAGGGTTTGGAACTGCTTGTCCAGGAAACACGCCTTTCTGACTCTTTTCTTACGCCAATTGTTGAAGTGATTGTTGGATAGATGTTAAAATTTGAGATTGTTGGTTCATGTAAGCTAAGAAAGTCTCGTTTGTCTTATCCATAACGAGTGGCGCAGGTTGTGCAACAGGTACTAGATCACGATTATTGCTGAGAAGTTGTTAATTATAGTTGGGATTTGGATTGGCTGGAACAAGGCCACGGTTGGTTTGATAGTTAGCATCCGAAGTATTTTGAAATTGATTCTGACTTTGTTGGTATTGTTGATTATTGCCTTGGCGGTATGGAATAAAGTTGTTGGTTGGTCGAACAGGTGGATTAGCAAAACCTGGAGGAGCCCCCAGCTGTTGGTTATTCTGGCGCCAAGAGAAATTCGGATGCTGTCGCCAAGGTGCATTAGGAATGTTGAATGCACATGCCTCTTCTGATGGTTGAGAAGGGGAGGCATATAACAAGGGATAATAAGCATCAGGATGGTCAGGACTGAGACAAAGAACACATGGGGATGTGTCAACGTTCATGACCTGTTTTGGGAGTTGATCGTTTACTTGAACTGCAAGGGCATCTACTTTTTTAGTTAGGGATTCTATCGAATTTTTTAATTCAGGATCGGGTTTTACCTCAAAAATAGATGTATCCTTTGTTACAGTATCCTTTGATGATCTAGACGGCTCAGTGTTCGCTTGTTTTTCAAGAAAAGTATATGTTTCAGTAGCTCCTTTGTCCATGAAGCAACCGCCGTTCATTATATCAAGAGTTTCTTTTTTATGATCAGAAAGTCCATTAAAGAAGGAATGAACAAGGACGGCTTTGTCTAGTTGGTGATGAGGACATTCTAAAAGAAGATCAGTAAAGTGACTCCATGCTTCCGTAAACAGTTCATGAGGATTTTGACGAAAAAATTGAATTTTCTGAAGCATTTAAGTAGTTTTCTTTTGAGTATAAAATTGAAGCATGAAAGCTTGAACAAGTTTATTCCATGTGTCTATGGATTGTGGTTGTTGTCCTGCAAGCCAAATTGACGCTTTTTCTGCTAAGGTGAATGGAAATAGCCGAAGCAAGAGTTGTTCCTTAGAGACAGCTGGATGGTGAAATGTTGTGGCCACTTGTTGAAGCCTACGAAGATGATTGTACGGTTTTTCGTGATCCAAACCATGATACACAGGTAACAAACTAAAAACATTTGGTGGGATACGAAAATCACCGACAATGTCCTCAAGTTTGATGCAGGAAGAAGGTCTTTCTTGTAATGCAGTATAAAAGTCTGACAGGGGCTTCTCAGCTGGTGGAGGATTGTCAGCCATAACTGCAGTAGAAGTTAATGGTGACGAAGGAACTTGATGAAGGTAATTAACAGAAGGAGAACAATTTTTAGGTGAGAACTTACGCAGTTGCTTATCGTATTTTTTTCGATGATAAGTATGTTCAAATTCTTTAGTGGAACCAGACCTTAATCTCATGCAAGCATAAAATTAGATCTAATTGACATAAGGAACTTATTATTACTTGAATTTTATGATTCTCTTAAAGATTTTGGAGTTGAACAACGTAGGCCTAAGCTGCTGCTAATGTAGTAGTGAAGCGAGGAATACGTGTGTATAAACCAACGGCCAGGTTACAAGAGAGATATGAGGGAGGCTTTCACGTGCAAGCACGGTTCTAAATAAGTAACCTCAATCTTTCAAGTTTTCTAGACACCATTGAAATATGATTAAGATTTATGGAATTAAAATTTATGCAAGGTCGTCTTAATTATTATTATTTTTTTTTTTTTTTTTTTTATGCAAGGGTGAAATTACAAGCATGCAAATACGATCTACTCATACGATACTAGATGCAGTAGCATGTGAAGATACTCTACTCATATGTATAGCTATACGAATAGGCAAGGTTGTATCATCGATAAATACTTTCATATGTACAGGCAAATATACATCAGTAATACGTATATGTACGCTAATTTGTAGATCGATATTATGTAGACGATATCAACAAGAATGAAAATTTGAATCACTCATATTATCTAAATACAAGTAGCATGCTTAATATAGTATAATGTCACGATATAAAATCACGACAATGCTAAAACTAAACATGCAACATATTATACATAAACTAAAATACGACTCTTGTATTGCATAATAAATCGATTTTGGCAATACTCATTGAGATTGCGAGTGTCATATAGAGAGAAGCTTCACCCCGTAGGGTTTAGAAACAACTTACCCAACCCAACTCAGATTTTAACCCTCGTTGGAATGTTCTCCTCTTTCTTGACAAAATCGAAGTATTATACAAGACGTGTACTTATACGTAGAGAAATACTAAACATACAACAATAGACACTTATACGTAGAAAGACAGATAACCATGCAAAAAATGTACCATTTATATGTATATATACATTAAGATGCAATTCATGCCCAAGACCGTATATAAATATTTACAGTATATGAACATGATTCATGCATATTTCTAGGCTAACACGTAAATAATAATCCATAAACTAGCACATAATAACTACGTACATGGCATTCATGCAAAAACAGTAAAAATTTGGAACCTGTTGCTTCCCGCAAGTCCGCCAAAAAAATGAAACAGACGTTTCAATCCGTCAACATAATTAATCCCAGAAGATATTCGAATTTTTTTTTCACGGTTCCAGAAAAGTTAGACCTGGATATGGATCAGGATTTATCAGTGGATGTTGGAGGTAGAATAGGAGCAACAAAAGAGAAAATACACCCGCAACGCGGGTTACACCTGCGGACGCGAGTCCAGTACCGCGCACGCGTGTCGATTATGCCACAATGAGTTCAAATTTTCACAGCAACCTTAGAATCTTGTGTAGTTTACTTTCCTCGGTCCTAACTTTTTGTCCCTAGAAGTACAACAAAAAATTCGAGAGAGGTCAGGTCTTTTGCGAGACAAAAATAACGAAAATAAAACAAAAATGTAAAAAAGAAACGAAAAGGAAAGAAGGATGAGAGTGGGGGTTCCCCTTGGAGCAATTTCCAGTCTGTAGCACAAGCCCTTAGTCTTTAGAATGGCAGCGGCGCCATTTTGATATTTCACTTTTTTCCTTTTGCTTTGTTAAAGATTTGAATCTCTTCTTTGGCGAAAGTGCGAATTCAAAGATTTTCCTTACTCACGATCTTCGTGTTCATATAGTTTGGAGTAAGAATTCGAACCAACCTAAATTCTATGACCACTTACAACTTGGTTTTTACTCTTTTGGGGAACTAGTGAGTAAGTTTAAATATGATTATATTAATACTAAATATTTGGTTTTTTTACTACACAAAAATTAAAAACATTAAGTTACGAAATCATACAACTAAGACACAATAAAATTTTACTAAAACAAAAGCGGAGAGTTAATTCTCCTCATGTGAAGATTACTTTTGTTATTTGATTTTTATAAGTGCATTAAAATCTTCCTAGAACTCATAGACAAGTTCTACTAAAAGAAAACTTGATCCCTAACAAATATGACTCATCTCTAAGCTCATACATGCTAGCATGTGGAACCAAGCAATGACTTATCTCTAAGCTCATCACTTGATCCCTAACTAGACTCTACACCAACTATCATTTTGGGATAAGATGTAGGCCTAGTTGTTCTTCCTAAACACCTACTAAACCAAATAACAAGACTTTTCCCTCACATGAGTGTTATTAACTCCCCACAAAGGGAAGGTTTAGCTCATGATCCTTAGGCTAAAACTAAAACAAGTGTGGAATGTAAAAAGAGAGAGAGAAAACAAAAAGAATAAACTATCTATTTATAAACTCACTTGCATGAAGAAATGAGAATTTTTCAAGAGGAACACAAGGTTTCCTCCATTAAAACTATTACAAGCTTTTGTTTCCAAAACCAAAAACTAAAAAAATGTTAAAGCTAAGGAACTAAAATAATATATGATAAAGGAAAAGAAGTCAAGGGAGTAAATGGATTGTCCCCCCCTTGTTTTGTTTTCTTCTCCATTTGAGAGAAATCTCATTTCCTCCCACATGAAACACCAAACCACATTTACTTTATTTTTATCCACCACATTAAAACAAAGTGACACCTTGCCTTTTTTTTCACTATTAACACCTAATCTAATTAATTACATGCAAGGTGTCAACTTTGCACCAATAATTTGGTATTTTTGTCTTGACATGCTCCATGATTGATGATTCATCAAATCTTGCAGGCCCGTATAGTGGGTCCACGTGCAGTCCAATGGCAGTTCGGTCTTTTGGCAATTTTACAACTTCCCGCCTATGCATAGAGTTCATCGCTCTGATTGTCTGAGCAGTTCACTTGTCGCATTCGGAGTTCTGCTTCAAGAGGTAGGAGCTTCGGAAGTTTGATGCTTCTGTGCATATTTGTTGGGCTTTACATGGCTGATTTGAAAGAATTCATATATACATCGTTCCCCATGCTTTAACGCAGGTTTAACCAATATTTTCATGTTTACTGCGAATACCTGCAAAAGTACGAAAATATATTTATTTCATGATTATTAAACACATAATTAACCAAATTTATATGTCTCAATGGGGTTTCATATTACAGTTTTGGGTGCTTATCAGTGTGAATTGCCTTTTCAAGAAGGAAACGCACTAGGTCAAACGACAGGTAGCCATGATATGAGAAGGAATGAGGATCTCAGTGCGTATGGTCGAAGGGAGGAGTAGGAGCAAGGGGGAAACAAATCGTTTGGTAGAACCCCGCAAAGCAAGGAGAAAATGATAAGAGGGAACATCATGATAATTGGAGTACAGGTAGAACAAAGGATCAGATTAGGTTATAGGGCGTATTGCTCAACCGCTAAAGAGGAGCTTTCAGCTACTACCCCGAACGAAAGACAAAGCATGGCTAAACAAAGAAGCAAAAGTAAGAAGGAAGATATGATGGAAAAGGAAGTGATCGGGAGTAATCACTAGTAATAAGGCAAAAAAAACCATTAGCTAGGTTTAGTACGAAGAAGTAAGCACCTACCTTGGACTGATCCCGTTAGCGATAGCACGAACTAAGCTAGCTAGTCACCAAAGTCATAGTTTCATTAGTCTAGGTGATTTGTTTTCAAGTGAGATTGATCATGAAATCCTTTGTAGAATCTCTTGTCATAATGACAACAACCGGTGCCAAAAGAATAGTCGTTAGGGTAGGTTGGGAAGAATCAATGGTCCACAATCTGTCGTATTCTTCTCTCTAGATATATGTTTAATGGAGGGCCAAACCACATGAAAGGAGGCTCTGTGACTATAATAGTAGTGGGAGGCATTGAAAGGATCACCAATAAGAGCTAGTTAGTACTGGATTTGCTTTCTAGCGCTCTCTATAGTCCCGGAAGTGCTATCGCGCTATTCACCAGATATTAAGTGATGAGTCTATCTGGCCTTATTATATATAGCCCATGATTCATAGTGCAACATAAGGATATGAGGGAGGTAACTCATGCATGACCGCGCTAACTTAATGACTCAAAATGAGGGACTACTGCCCTTTAGATCAACCCCGCAGAGCTTCTTCATCTCTGTTTGGTGACGTAAGGGATTTCGCTGGTGAAGGCGATGGAAGCTTTGATTTGTGGATTTCATTTCCTTCTGGGGGGCTGTAGCTATACTCAACTATGCTAGCCCAAGCGAAAGCATAGGCCATGACTAATTAGGTGGGGCTTGGCGGTCGCTATCAAGATTCTTATGACTAGTGAAGGAAGATAAGAACTCACTAATTGAAACCCTCATCAGTGGGTAAGTCGGCCTAATCGAAGTTAATAAGGACTTGACCTAAGCCTTTAGCTGGAGGATCTCAATCCAAAAGAGAAGGGAAAAGGAAAAGAAAGGGGACCTACCAAACAAAAAGTAACCCGATGAGCAAGTCACGCAATTCAAAACACATGAATAATAGCGAGTATAATGTTGTCGAGCAGTTGAATCGCATGCCTGCACACACAGATCTCCATCCTTGGTTAATGGCTTCAGAGGTGCACAGGGCTGCTCTGTTGAAAACTTTGAATGAGGCACACGTACCGTAGTTTATACCACACTTTTGATACCATAGTTTATACCATGCCCTACAACTTTACCTACAACGTGAATTATAACCTAGTTTTTTGTGGATGTGTTCAACTAACTATGAAGATCATCTCTATAAAATTTCAACTCATTTGATAATGTTTAACTATCTCAAAAGATGATTGCAAAATCGAAAATTTTGAGCCGTTAACAAAAATTCAAAGTTGACAACGATTTTTAGCTAGGTTAGATATTTCCAAATGAGATGAGTTTTTGTGTAGATGATATCTATAATTAGTAGATCATATCCACAAATTATAAGCCCTTAACTCATCTTGTAGGAGAGTGTGGTATAAACTATATATATATACAGTCATTCTCTTAAAAGTAGCTACCTTAAGTTAACTTAAAAATAAGTACGTAAGTAAAACTTCACCTACAAAATGAATTTAAACCTATTTTTTTGTGGATATGATATACTCAATATTAAGATCATCTCTACAAAATTTCAACTAATTTGGAAACCTCTAACATTGGCAAAAAACAATTACAAAAATTCAACATTTCTAAACCGTTAGATTTCTTTTTAAAGATGATAACAATTTTTATCTGTGTTAGAAATTTCCAAATGCATTGAAATTTTGTGAAGATAATCTTTATGGTGAGTGCTTCATAACTACAAAATATTAGGGTTGAATTCATTTTCTAGGTGAAGTTTTACTTACGTACTTATTTTTAAGTTAACTTAAGTAGCTACTTTTTAGAGAAGGACTGTATATATATATCAAAATACAAAGAGAAACTCATTTGATTATTATAGGTTTGATATTGTTATATATACAAAAAATGAAAATATATTAAAGTAACAAATGTATCTTTCTTGGTGATGAAAATAGTACATCCATCTTTGTTCAAACTTCTATAAACATACATAATTTCAACCCGATTTCTTGTTCTCCCTTTTAAAAGATTTAACAAAATTATGTTTTTTGTTTAGGATTAATTACATAAATATGCAACGTACTTAGGTCTTCTTAACACTTGTATCAACATACAATTTTTTTTAACAAACGTATCAATGTACTATGCCTGATTTCACAAAAATAGCAACATGTTAGCACCCGTCAGTTAAGTGATGATGTGTCTGTTAAATGATGATGTGTCCGTCACTTAACTAATAGACATATCATCATTTAATGGACACACATCACTTAACTGACGGACACATCATCACTTAACTTACGGGTGCTAACAGGTTGCTATTTTTGTGAAATCATGCGTAGTACATTGATATGTTTGTTAAAAAACATTATATGTTGATACAGGTGTTAAGAGGACCTAAGTACATTGCATATTTCTGTAATTAAACATTTTGTTTATCCTTGACATAAATTAAACCATATTTAAATAAGTAAATGAGATATAATATTGTACCCATGTCAAGAAAGAACACACGTAATAACACACTACAACATATGAGGCTTTTGGTAAGATATCAAAGAAACTCTTATCAATAGAAATCTTCATGAAGATAGAGTGATTTGGTCACCTCATCAGAGTGGTAAATATACATCCAAAAGTGTTAATGATGCTCTACGGCTTGTTTATGAAAAAGTGCGATGGCATGGCATGGTTTGGAGAAAATTGGTCATTCCCAAACATTCCTTCATAGTTTGGCAGTTGTTTTCACACAGTTTGTCCACACCGGATAGACTAATGCAGAAAATAAGTCTTTCCCACTCCTCTTGCTTGCTGCCTATGCAATGCTAGTACTGAGTTCCCAAATCACTTATTTTTTTTATTATCCCTTTTCAAGAGAGATACTGGAAGGTGTAAAGGGTATTTTGGGCATACAAACTGACACTAGAAGCTCAAATAGGGAGTGGTCTTTGATTCTTAGATTGTGCAAAGGGAAGAAGCTAGTGGCAAAAATATATAAGGTCTACTTGTTTTTTACTAAATAAGTTAGGGTTAGGCAGACCCTCACCTGCATATATAATTAAAATCTTTGATACACCGTGCTAGTCGCGTCTTCCTCCACCATTATATTTTAATGAGCATCTAGGGGAGGAGACCACCAAATACAATAGAACAACCAACCTAATATAATCCTGCCGGATAATATGTCGCTTTGTTGCACTCTTAATACACATGGGAGAAGGAGATATAATAAAAAGAACTAGTTAAGGAGTGGACAAAGTTGATCAAGTCCTCACATAACCATGGAGGGTTTTTACACTTGTTGATAGCTTGGATAGCATTCAGTGAATCATACTCCACAAGAAGGTGTTTATATTGTGAAGATAGGCTCAGAGTCATTCCTACTTCAATCGCCTTAAACTCTTGGTAAAGAATATTGCCTCGGCCTCCACTTTTAGTATATGCATACACTAACCTTCCTTCTTCATCTCTAATAGTGCCTCTATGACCAGACCCCATGGATTCCAATAGCCCCATCTACGTTTAGTTTCAACTGACCTTGCTGGAGAGGACTCCAAAAGCATTGCTTAATAGATGGTTGCTTGTATTTAACTGTAACACCAATGGCCCCAAAGACAAGTCTTGCTTCCACCAAATCATTGATCTCAATGGATAGAGAGTGGATATATCTTTTCATGAACCTGCATAACTTTTTAAACACCAATGACATTGATTTAGCTATGTTTTGGAACCTTCTTACATTCCACTCTTTCCATATAGCATCAACCCCCGCACATAAATAGGTTTTGTATATTTATGTTATCATACTAGACCTCCTACATAACCTTAACAATGATGACCATTCTCTTTGTGTACTTCTTGTGTCAGTAGTAATCCCAAGTAGTTGCTTAATGTCATTCAATAGCTCACTTAAATACTCGCATTCAAAGAACATGTGTTTAGAGAATTCTCTACTCCGATTGCACTTACAACGAGATGAGTGCAAAATAATCTTCTTCTGGACAAGCCAATCTTGTGTAGGTAGATTATTGGAAAGGCTGGAGTTGCCAACACATGAAAGAATGCCGAGGGAACACCCATTTCCCCCAAACTAACCTATTTCATATAACTTTCGATCTAGCAGTTCTCAAAGCCATATATGCACTGTTAAATATGTATCTTTCCGAGTGATGGGGAAGCCAAATAACCTTGTCATTATCGATGTTACAATTAATCTCGACCTCAAGGATTGCCTCTCTGAGTTGTACACTCTGAAGATTAGTGACTGCCTCATTCTATCTAACATTGTGCATGATGTGGCTGACTTTGGTATTGAGAGGGAAATCCCATTCTGCTACATCTAGCAGATTCTCAAGTAGTGGTGCTTGCCCACATCAGATATCATGCCATAGAAAAGTATTCATCCCATTAGCAATACTATACTTGATAAGGTTTTGAGCATCCTTCCTTGCTTGTAGCACATTTCTCCAAGCCCATGAGCAATCTCTTGGAATTTGCATAGTTCAAAAAAACTTGTCTCTGAGGTGTTACTTCCAGGTCCATTGAACCCAACTACTCTCCTCTTTCCTTGCCACTTTAAAAACTAGCCCACATTAGGCTCCCCTATTCCAACATTGTAGATTCATAACGCCAAGACCCCCTTCATCTTTGAGTTTGATGGTGCTGAAACTAGCTTGGTGGAAAACTTTCTTCATATTTGCACCACTCCATAAAAATTGTGCACAGATCTTCTCAATAATTTTTAAACAAGACTTAGGGAGTATAAACGTCCTTGCCCAATAAGTGTAAAAGGCCATAAGAACCGAGTGGATGAGTTGTAGTTTTTCAGCATGGGATAAGAATCTTGATTTCCAGTTTGTGATTCTAGAAGATACTTTCTCAATGAGCGGCTGGCATTCTTTTTTTTCCTAATCTGGAAGAAAAAATAGGCACACCTAGATAGCAAACTGGGGGGGTCAATCAGATCCAATCTAAGAATAGAGGTGAGTGCAAATCCATCTCGATAACTCAAAGCTCCAGTAAGTAGTGAAGACTTGTGAGTGTTGATAATTAATTCTGTTTTTTGCCCAAATTCCTTTAGTGCTTGTGTCATGCCTGAGATGGAATGAGTGCCACCTCTACAGAATATAAGCACATCATCGGCAAAATCCAAGTGAGATATATGGCTTCTTTTGCATTTGGGATGATAATTGATCAGTTTTGACTCCAACTTCTCTTATAAAATGCAACTCAAAATCTCCATGACTAGAATAAACAAATATGAGGATAAGGGATTGCCTTGACACAAACCTCTTTGTCCAGGAAAGAAACCTTCGGGGGCACCATTTATAAGCACTGAAAAAACAAGAGAAGCAATATACATTTCTATCCATTTCCTTAAGGCTTTAGGAAAGCTAAACTTGACCATCATGGCATTGACTGCTTCCCAACTCACCATGTCGAAGGCTTTCTTGATGTCAAGTTTGATGGAGCATCTAGGGGTGCCATATTTTCTTCCATAGCCTCTTAGTAGTTCATAAGAAAGCAAAATGTTATCCTGTATATCTCTACCAGGAATGAAAGCACATTGGTTAGTGCACCAGATCATCTATGGTCGTTTTAAGCCTATTAGTAATCACCTTGGATATACATTTATATATGGTATTACAAAGAGCAATAAGTCGATAATCTTATACTTTTGAAGGGTTCATGATTTTAGGTATGAGACATAGAAAGGTAGCATTGATTTCACTAGGCATTTTACATGTAAGGAAAGCATTTTTAATGGCAGAAATGAAATTCATACCTACCACCTCCCAACAACTCTTGAAAAAAAAAAAGAGTGAAACCATCAGGTCCTGAAGGATCATTATCCTCCATGTTGAATAGGGCACATTTTATCTCTTCCTCAGTGACTTCACATTCCAAGGCCTGTATACAGGTACTTGAAACTCTGCCTTTGGTCTGAAGTGAATTAAAGAACTCATTCCCTCTAATGGAGGGGCTTGAAGATCCCAAAAGTTGCTTGTAATAACATATAATTATTTCAGAAACTTCCAGTTGACTCGAGAAAGTATCCCCATTTTCGTTCCTTAATTATCTTCCATACAACACTTCGAGCTTTTCTTTCTTTGATGGCATTGAAGAAGAAAGTCGTACGCTTATCTCCTTCCAAAGTCCACTGTCTATCACTTTGCTGAACGATGTCAATTTGTTCATCTCTAAAAAGCTCAGTGAACTTGTTAAGAGCTTTTATCTCTTTTTCACATAGGAAAGGCTCATGCGGCTTAGACTAAAGGAGCATTTGAATGCCACATAATTCATGTTTAGCCTCTTCCACTCTATTATGCAGATTTGAAAACCTTGCAACAGCCCATGGCTTTATTTTATGTTTGAGAAGTTTCAATTTCTCAATCAAAACATACATAGGATTAGTATAAATCTTGGTCCTCCAAACCTCCAACAACATCTCTTGAAACTCTGGTTTTTGCGACAAAAAATTCTTAAACTTGAAAGGGGGGAAATTTTGTGGTGTAATCACTCCAAGATAATAGAACTAGGGAGTGGTCTGAAACACCAGGAGACAAAATTCAACATTGGAGGAGGGAAAAAGACCCATCCAAGAATGATTCACTAGACATCGATCTATTTTTGAACAAATTTTAGATCGACCCACTGCTTTGTTGTTCCAAGTAAATTGACATCTTGAGTAATTGAGGTCATGGAGTCCAGCTTGTTGTAACCAATCTACAAACTCCATTGCTTCATTGGGGTGTATAAGTGCACCACCAATTCTCTCATGAGAAAGCAAAATATTGTTGTAATCTCCAAGTACACACTATGGCAACTGAACCGAAATGGACAGTGCAATGATATCTTTCCTGAGTTCCAATCTCTCTCTTTTATTGTTCCTTGCATATATTGTGGTCAAGAGGAAGACTTCATTATTTGGCAGAAAAAAAACGTTTTACAGTGAATCATCTAATTAGTGACCTTCAATAGTTGCAAATCAATCAACATCGGGTCCCAACACACCCAAATCCTACTAGAAGGATCCTTGTTATAATTGCCAAACCAATTCCAGAGAGGGCAGCAAACCTTTCTTATTAAGTCAAAATTGTGTTGCCGAACCTTTGTTTCTAACAGTCCAAAGATGCACAGTTTCTTTGCTACTCTGATTTTATTAATCTCCTTCGCTCTTAACATGTTGTTAGCTCCTCTTACATTCCATACACTGATAGGGGGAATCATCTATAATGCTTTTTGTTTTTTGACCCTTTAGGTCGACCTCTCCCCCTTTTGCTAATACTAGCAAAACTCTGTGGTTGCTTGAATTCGATCCTTTGTTAAGTGGAGTCACTGTACTCTCTAGGATAACTTGATCATGGAAGTGTTCTATTTCAACCTCTGAAATATCATCCTCAAAAAACACATTGTTATTAGCATGTTCAGTCTCATTAAAGTCAACTTCCTCAAAGTTAAGAATTGCAAATTGAATGGGGTCAGCAAACTCCATGAGTTCAAGTAATGCTTCTCCATTATTCTCCTCAATACTTGGATTCCTAACTGTCGGTTGTTCCACTGAAAAAGCCCCATTAGAGCATATTTAGGAGAGAAACCAAGAAAATACCAAATTTTTTAACCAAGCGAAACACCAAACCAAAAAAACACCAACCAACTTTAGGAGAAACATTAAATATTCGACATCAAATGACACGGTTTTGGATAAACCGCACTATATAGCCCACGCGGCTTTCTTAAAACCGCGCCACTGAAACCCATCTTAAAAGTCCAAGCCCACGCGGTTTTCCAAAAACAACGCGATGTGTCGCACATCAACTTTCTTCTTTTTTCTCTTTCCAAATCTCTCGCGCGGTTTTTCCAAAACTGCCAGAGAGATTTGATACATCACCAAAGCTGGAACCAAATTTTGGTCTATTTAGTGTTTAGTTTGGTGTTTTCATCAACATGTGTCACTCCTAAAGATGAAAAAACACCAAATTATTGGAAATTTGGTGTTTGATGCTAGGATAGTATCTCACCAAAAGATGCTCTTAGTACCATTTTAGACTATTAATTGAGTATATGCCGTTACCAAAGACTCTGATAGTACTATTGCCACATTGTCTTCCCCAGGCTAGTTGGTTACTGCTTGCACTAAAGCCTCACTACCTTCGATGTTACCATTCACATTTCTAATACAGCTTGCTACAACACTTTCAAAAAGAATCCTATTACCAAGTGCACGCGGTCTCCATATTCTTCTGGTCTCATCTTCCCCAGTTCTATTACCATCATAAATTAAATGACAGTATTTGTTGATGCAATTTGGAAAGAGGGAATGCTCGAGGTTCAAATTTGATTTTAAACAAGATTAAGAGAGACGTGAGAAACTATTTACAGGTAAAGATATCTGAGATTCCTTATTCTCAAATTTCTAGATCTTTTTGTCAAAGAATCGGTTTGCAAGTTCTTTTCTCAGGTCAAATCACAAGAGAATGTAACTGGTGGTCACCTATAAGTCCAAATATCAAGTTAAACGCAGATGGTGCTTTGTCTTCAGATGGTATAGGGTGCAGGGGTCTGACAAGGGATTGTAATGGTGAGGTTCTCATGGCATTGTCTAGCCTAGGCTTGGGGGAATGTAATTGTCTAAGATTTGTTGGTCCTCCATTAGAAAATGGCTTAGATGACATTGTAAAGGAGGATGCAGCTGGAAAAAGTTACGTAAGATTTTGAAAAATATATACAGATGGAGGTCTACCAAACCTCAGATTACTTCTAAAAAAAACATATAGGGCCTTTAGCAATTCAATGCTTGCAAAAACTAGCCCATCTTATGCAAATACAGATCTTCTGCCACGCTCAATAAAGTGTATCATTGCGGCTTATGGCGGCACAAAAGCTAATTGGCAGCACAAACCCTTGCTAATACTTTTATTGTTCACTACACATAAAAGTACGTGTTCTTGAAAAAATCTCCTAAAGGCTTAGCAAATAATATTTTCATGTTCTCATTTTTTAAACGTATAATTATTTGTAAATACTATTAGCAACGATTTAAGCATAACTAAAAGAATTGGCCAAGCCATATTTTCGCAAATGATACTGCATTAGCAACTCTTGAAAGCGTGAAAATTGTTTTAGTTTCAAGTTCATTTGAGGTGTGGAAACGCATTAGCTATTGCAGAAGGTGGTATGTGATTCAATATAGTAACAGATTTTGGTAACACTGCACGTTATGTTGAAACATGGTTAAAAGTAAAGAAAATGGTAATTACATTAATCCCTTGAAGTGGGTTTTAAATATATATTCCAATAAACCTAGCTAATAAGGAAACTAGAATAACACGATCATAATTAAATCAATTAATTTATGATTATGATTATGATCTCCAATAGGAGATCGACAACTATTGCTAATAGTATTTTCTTTAATTTGACTATAGTACCCTTAAATGATTTCTGAAAAAACGAAGGAAGATGTTGAAAAAAAATCCCCATAACTATAGCATCCATAACTATATCATACGAGTTCAAACTTTTATTGCGACCGCCTTACTTGGTTTCTCCAGGTTTTCATATTTCTTTTACCATGAGAGTTCAAACCTCTATTGCAACTCCCTTACTTGGTTTTCCTAGGTTTTCAATTTTCTTTTACTATGAGAAGGTACGACTTTGTGTTTGAGCTAGCACCATAAGAATCAATCAAACCCATATTGCCTAACTCAGTTAGCAAGGGTCCAGGCACATGTAATTTTAAGGGTCAAATGGCACACCTTATAGTGTGACTATGAAACCTAACTTCATAAGGGCAGGCTCCAAGACTTGAATTCCAAGCTTTAGATCGATCCAATAAGTAAATTCATAAAAATATGGATGATAAATTGTACAAGAAGTGAATTCATACCCCATGAACACTATAAGTGCATATATTCATCCAATATCCAACAACTAATCATGAGACGACATGTGGAAGACAAGCCAACAACACATCAGATCAAGGCATCGATCAACACAAGTACAAGATACTCCACCTTATACTCAGCACCGCTCTACCAACAAAAGATACCTCACTTAGAGCCAAATGGGCTAGAACTCATATACTACGCCCTATCTCCCGAACCGTTTCATCTATCCAACTGACATATAATCCGCAATCACATGCATAAATAGAACACCCTAAACCAAGTCCAGAGCGTTCCCTCCTTCAACATGCATCAAGTACGGACCGTCGTCCACTATCCCTGTATTATTGCAGTGTCATTACCTCAACAACTATAATCATCATCCCTTATGCCAACTACTTCCACCATACCTCTCCACCGACTGCACTATTCAACCACTCCATTTTGTACTATTTGACCACTCCATTTTGTACTATTTGACCACTCCACTCCATACCATTAAGCCGCACTGATCCACCACCACAAGTCGCCATCATTTATGTCCTCACACCAGATCTATAAAAACCAATCCTAGAACTACGTTGGCTTGATTCCGGATCCTTCATTCTAACCGGATACGTCGTTGGCATCTTCCACGACAAGGAGAGCAGCCATTACCAAACACCCAAAACCTCCCCTGTTTACCTCATATTAGCATAACTCTAATCTCATTTGGTGTGATATTAGAGTGCGTGAGTAGTCCTAAATAGACTCATTTTGGTATTTAATTACAAACACCGACAAACTAAGACATAAGAAAATCCAATTTTGCTTTAGAAGAAAATTTTCAACTTTGCAATTCTGCTCGATCTCCTCGTAAGCTCTCTCACTTTTTGAATTATTGCAAGTCCATGAAGATCCATAATAATTCAAAAAATCTATTAAAATGGATTAATTAATTTAGTACTAGGAGCTCCTTAGTAGTAGTTTACAATAGTTTTGTTTGACAATATGGTTGAAGGAATGAAGCAACTGTGAAAAACTAATTATTGAAATTTCACTTATATCAAACATCTCAAGCACTTTCAGAGCATTACTCATTACTTGTGACCTGCTAACGGTTCATTCTCTTTCCTTGTATAAAATCTAAAGTTCTTTGACTAGGACTAATAAAAGTAGAGGCGCGGTATTGACACCCCACTTTATGGGATTAGCACCCATTTGGCCGAAAGTAGAATAATAATGATTATTCATTATATGTCCTTTTACACCCCCACATACCCGATAGTTCTATGGTATCGGGTTACCCCGAAATCTCATATCCCATGGTAGGCAATTGCCACAAGATTGTACAATCCACAGCATCGGGTTGCCGCGAGATCCCATATCCCACGGCAGGGAGTTGCTGCGGAGGATTTTTTTGTGTTTTTGTTTTTTTTTTCACTTCAAATTTTGCGTATTAAACATACACGACATATGGATACCTCATTTTCTTCTTTAGAGCTTCTTTATACACTCCAAGAACAATGCCAAAACCATGAAAAATATATATACAATCAAGACATAATTTTGCTATCTCGCAGCAAATATTTTCATATGCTATAAAAAAACTTGTGATCAAATTAATGAAGAAGAATTTTGATAATTAATACAAGAAAATACTCCATTTTAGTGAACACAACCATCTCGCAACAACTAACTTTCTTTACGGTGGCTATTAAAAAAAATAACAAAAAAGGATCCACAGCAACAACCTTCCGTGGGATATGGGATCTCGCGGCAACCCGATGCCATGGATTGTGAGATCTCGTGGCAACTTTTTACTATAGGTGTTTTTTTATGTGATTAATGGAGGGGTGCCAATACCTTTGAATTGGTCAAAGGGGTGCCAATCCCATAAAATAGGGTGTCAATACCACGACCCTAAAAGTAAAAAAAAAAAAAAAAAAAAAGAACAATGCACACGCACACTCTCTTCTTCCTCATTTGTTCTTCATTTTTTCCTTTTTTAACCGTTTACATCTACCATTGTAATGGGGGAAAATGAAATACCCATTTTCTTCTTTTGTTTTCTCTTTGTAAGTTATATCATATAAAAATCCAACGTAACGTAACATTGAAATTGAGGAGGACAAAATTGTTATTTCAAGTTGGGTTTTTTTTTTGTGGTGGTGTACGGCAGTGTGTAATGCCCAACACAATTTGGGGGTGCCAATAGGACTCAAAAAAATGAAGAAAAAATAGGAAAGGGATAAGAAAAGACACGTGTCTTGATATGAGAGGTTGGGAGGAGAGAGAGACAAATAAATGGGGTTCTTTTCTGTCGTAACTGGTCAAGTTGCTCATTTCGGTCGAGAGTAGTATTTTTTGGTTTATATGGGAGGCATGGTTTTTAGAACCAAATAGTGTCAGACTAGTTCCGGTTCAAACCACTGGTTCAATTAAAATCCGGTAGGTTCTTTGGTAAGTGAAGTCTTCTCTAAATAATATTATATATTTAAATTAATTAATGAAAGAAATAAAGAGACATTGTGTACCTTATTGAGATACTGGATTCAACTAATTTGAAATCTCTGAGAGGGCTTACCAATCTTACTAGAAATAAGTCACTACCAAAATTTTGGAAAATTGGGACGGATGGGGACCGTTCCTGTTTGGTGTATGTCAAAAATCAGCAAAAAATAAGCTACCGGATCAGTAAATTTGTTCATATATTAGCAACGTACCTAACAAGAACGGCTCCAGTCTATTCCAAATAGGAAAAAATGGTGTAGTGAGTATCCAATAGATACGTTGAACTCTATGACTTCTAATTACATTACCAGAAGGAAGTGACATTAGGTAGGGAACATGGACACAATAAAATGGGAATTGGTATTGTGATTTAGTTAGGATATTGTTTATGGATATAGACAGTTCAAATAGAAGTATAGAAGCACGCTAAACATTAGACATGCATCTCCCCACTACTATCCCATTTCCACAACTAATCCCCCTACTTCCTTTTAAGTTTCTACATACAGTTCTATCAAGATCCCTCTTCTCACCACCTCCACCTATGGTTAAATACAAAATTTCAAAAACAATACGTTTGAGAATAATAAATAAATATCATTCAAACACCACCTAGTTGTTCTTCTTATTATTGAAATGGATTAATAATTTAGTAGTAATTTTAAATAGTTTTCTTCGATGATTTGGTTTAAGAAGTAGACCAAGAAAAAAATATATGAAATTACACTTTCAAAAAAGGAATTCAGTTCAAAGTGGGTAGTGGTAACAAATGCCTTTTTTGGTTAGATAATTGGGTCGGCGATAAGTCCTTGGCTGAACTTTTTCCTCATATTTACCAAGCATCTAATAACAAAAGGAGCTTGATCCATGAGCATGCACAATTTGTAAACAATTAAATGGCATGGCACTTGTTTCTAAGGAGAGATAGCAACGATTGGGAGGTGTAGCAATATGCCGACTTGGCCATGCTTTTGGAAACGATGGTGATAACTGACCAGGAAGATAGGTGTTTGTGGCGCTTAATGAAGGATGGTGTGAGGGAGTAATATACACCTCCAGTGAATATCAAGCACGTGTCCAGCATACCAGGACGATCACACTCATCCACAAGTCCAGGTTGCTGATGATCAGTTCATACAAGTCAAGCGACCTCATCATCACCCAGAACGTTAAGCGTCCAGAACGCAAACATAAGCCAACGCCACAATGGCTACTAACGTATCCCACAGCTGGAATCTTCAAGACCGAATTGAAGCTTCAAATGCGCACACCATTACTCCACCGCAGGACGCCTTCATGGCTCATTAAATGTCATCAAGTCCAGAACTTGACCTGACGCTGGAGAAGAGGAGGCGCGAGCATCTTTGCCTATATGAAGAAGAGGAGGAACTACGTCTAACCTGATTTAAGTCTCCCCCCAGCAGAGAGAACTTGATACATAGGCAGTTCGTCCAAACGAACTCGGTCAAACCCAATCAATCAACCATCTCCCCCAAATTGCCTACTCCTGTAAGGTTAAACGAAACTCAACCTTTACAGATGGTATCTCCTCAGTAAGCACTTTCTATGGTACACTAACTACTTGTAATGATCTGGAATTTTACCTACGGGTAAACCGGTCATTTTACGTGTTAGTTTACTGCCACTCTAGGTAATTACATACTATATGGCGAAGTCTTAACATTTATCATTTGGCGGGTTGGATTAATTGATATGGGTTTTTCATTGATGGTTAATTTTATGTTGGACTTACTGTATTTTGGGCCTTTATTTATATTACTAGTTTAAATTATGGGGGCTTAGAACTGAATTGGGCTTGATTGTGTGGGCTTGAGTAGAAATATCAATATGCATTTGTTATTATATTGGACTTGTTTTATATTTGGGCTTAATTTAGAATATGGGGTCTGTTCTTTTAATGGGCCTATTTTATGTTGGGCCTGCTCTAATATTATGGGGATATGTTTTACTTTAACCCACGCATGGCTAAAAGGGAGAGAGGATAAGGATGGAATTTGTTAGAACTTGACACCTATTACTTACGGGGTAAGGAAAGAGGGGCGGAGGGAAATGGACGTCTGATTTTTGCCCATCACCTTACCTTAGGTCAATTATCACTTCTGAGTTAAACAATCACACGAATAACACCTCTAGATATATACTAAGAAGAATGAGATTGCTTGGATTCATTAGAGTATTTTGATGGCCGAAATACATTAACGGGAAGATCGAAGCTGGCACTATCCTTGTTCTTGAAGTCGAAAATCACTAGTGTCTAGTGGTGTATGTCTCACGGTGTGGCTATGATGATTCGGGGCGTGGTTGTTTATTTTTGTCTCTGTGCTGTACAATCACTGCCAAGAAGCGCGAAGACCTTATATTTGGCCTTTAACTTGGTGGCGGCAAAGAGTATATATTTAAGAGCTTACAGGTGGAGAGTCTCTATCTCTCTGTAACATTTCTAAATTAAACTTGGCAGCCAAAACTCTATGTGATCCAGCTGCAATTTTGGAAGAAAGCTAATTAAGGATATTAGCAAGCATTCCTCAACACCAGGTAAGTGTTTGTGTTTCCATTTAACTGGTCTGCCTTGTGAACGGTACTAGTAGCTATGTCCACTAAATATAAATTTTATTGTTGCGGCATATTATTCTTAGTACTTCAAATTGATTAAAATGTATTATATTCTTTTTATTTATGGCGGGTCAACTGTTATAGCTCTGTTGAAATAATGTGAGTGGCATTTAATTTGTGGTGATCTAGTTCTATTTTTATTAACATTGAGAATATTGGTATTATTATTATTAACACCTATATCGAATGGAATGAGATTTACTTTCTATATTTCTGACCAATACATTTTCAAGAATTTTGTCGGGTACAGTACGGAAAGGTTTAATCAAAGGAGAAGGAACAAATAGGTCCCTCCCTATAGAGATCAGCAAAGGTTAATTCACTCTAGTTAATGAAGGTGAAACCTTGGAAGCTTAAGGACTTGCCTGGTAGATCTTCTGGGATACAAAGTGCATAACGCGGTATGATGTGATAGCATGAATACTGATTCAAAGTTGGGAATTGGTTAATTAGGGGACGTTACATAATTAGAACATAAGTGAGGAACCCATACCGCCTTCCTCATCGGAAATGTCTTTAATTCCTTCCCATAGTACCTTACACCGCAATAGGAGAACTACGATTGGCTTTATCCCTAAATGGGTACGTAGGTAGCCACCCGGCTCAGCCGCTTCCATAGGAAAACCCCACCCCTTGTAACAAGGAAATTGGTTATTCTATATAGGTTATTAAATGTTTAATTTGGGTTCAACATATGATTCTACTTGTTAAGCATGATCTTAATCTCGTAGTACGTAATATCTAACAATAGTTATTGATGTTGATCGTTTAAGTGTTTTCTTAAATATTTGTTTATTAATTAAGCACGTAGAGACTTTTATAAGAAAAACGGTAAGCCAAGCATTGCGATGTAGTTTAAAGGTAAGCCGTTAAGTAAATCTTGTCAGCTGGTAATAAATTTAATTCACGTTGATTATTATATACCGGCTAACCATCTAGCGTTGCGTGTTAGAAGTGTTAATTGACAGGGACAAACAGGTTTCCATAAAACAGGAAAAGGCATCGGTGCTCACTAAGAAATTTTAACGTGAAGCGTACTCTGATTGGCTAAGGCAGTTCTTTTAGCTCTTTCTTGTTCTAAATTTATTCCCCTTAAGTGATTTTGTAATAATTTAGTATAATGTTATTTGTCTTTAGTTATGAATTCATTAATTAGAAGTTATGACGATAATTGGGTAAAGATCAGTTTTGGGGCATTGTAGCTACTTGATTTAACTGGCATTTGTCGAGATGGTTAAGTAGTTGGTGCCACGAATCAATATCTATTAGTAGTTGGGTTTACGGCTGAGGTTTTAATATATTAAATGGAAGTATATTATTTGCTTTTCAGGTTAGGACAGGTTCTAAATTTATGAAATGTTGGAAATACAAAAGAAACTCTATCAAAATTTCTTTGAACGTGATGTTCAAAGGGGTGTTTTTTTATTTTAGTTCTAGTTGGACTCATGGAAGTAAAAACCGCTCACGTCTTGGTTTATTAGATGGTTGAATATTCAGATTGAGCTATTTTATCTGAATATTCAATTGTTTGAAAAATCAGGGCACTACAAATGGTATCAGAGCATGACTTTAAATCCGAATTGAGCAGGGTACCAGTAAGGATTTTCTTTTAATATTAATTTGTTTAATTTTTTTGATATTTTTAGGTGTTCTCAGATTCTTGATCAGCCAGGTTTTGCTAAAGTACTTGACAATACGAGGAAGCTGGATATTCGTGTTGGAATCATCTTGGATATTGCTCGTCCATAGTATGAGGTAACTAACGAAAGCATGCAAAAGGTATGCCTCACTTCCCTATTTATTTCTTCAACATATTATAATTGTTTATTCATTTAAAAACAAAAAGTTTGTGTGTGAAAACAGATTTTCACAAAAAGTGGGGTCTAGTATTGGGTGAATTTAAATTATTCAGAGCATGTTCATGGGGTTCATTATCCCATTTCTTGTGACAGAAATGAGATTGATTTTGTGTGCGGAAGGAGAAATTCTGGTTGTATGATTTGTGTGCTTAAGTTTCTTTGATCTGGACACGGTTGGATTAGTACATGATGACCGAGCCCGACAGAGGGAGTCATAGATGATATCATAATGAACGTATGTTAGGTAAAGTAACTTGCGGCACAGTTAATGAACAAAACCGTTTTCTTAAAATCTATATAGTTGGCTGCGTAAGTTTCTTTGATCTGGACATGGTTGGATTAATATATTATGACCGGCCCTAGATGATATTGTAATGATGAACGCGATGTCCGAGCAAAGGGAGTCATAGATGATATTGTAATGAACGCATGTCTGATAAAGTAACTTACGGCATAGTTAGTGAACAGAACCATTGGTATAAAACTATATATATGTAATTATTTTGGAATAACCGCAAATACAATAATATACTACTATTCTTATCACATGGTGATTTAGAAAAGGATTTGTGAATTCCTATAAAGAATGAGTTATTGTCATATGTCGGCGATGGCAGTTCATTCTAGGAGTTACAACTGTGGTGTACACCTTTCAGAGGTGAATGAGCCAAATTTAAAATATTAAATGCATCACGGGGAATGTAGTCCAGAATTCCTTTTTTACTTTTCTAGATGACCCCATCGCTTTTTTGTAATTTGGCACGCTTGGACCGGTGCTTAGTTTGGTGGAGGATACATGCTACCTCGATGAGGTTTTGAAGAATAAGATAATGGGGTGGTTATATAGATTCACTCCTGGATTTGGCTTTAGGTACCGGGCAATTTAAACCACAGAATCGTTTAAAACGGTTGACCAATCGTGAAATTTAGTTTCGACCCGTTTAGGGGTTTGTGACAGACCGTGGGAATCGTGGTAAAAGACCATCAAACCCACCAATTTCATCATCAGCGTTTTCATTAATTAATTTTTTGCCTTGTTTCGGAGAGTTTTGATAGGGCCCACCTAAATAGAGCCCTAAAAGATTTGGGTTTTGTGTGTAAGATCATAACAACAAAGCATTTCTATGGTTTCGGTAAAATCGAAAAATAACAAAGGCATGGTTTAGTTCACACCGAAAAGAATCGAACCGAGATATTGCCTCGATTGGGGTTCGAAAATTCACCGTATCCTCACTTCTCTAATAGGATGCAGCGGCCACAATATTGGTATGATGATTGTATTAGGTAATTATTATAGTTATATAGTATATGCATATTTCATGTTGCATGTTGCATGTGACAAGATGTGTATAAAGTATTGTTTCGATAGTCGGTGTTCGTGAACCTCTTGTATTGTGAGGATGATTGGTTTTCTATATGGTGGATGCCAATATTTTTGTTAAGTGGTAAAGTTGGTTTTCTTGCTCCGAGTTGTGGTGGGACTTTTATTCTCCGGATACGGTGCTGATGGCTTCTATTTATTGGGGGGTTCCGTCTTTGTGTATGGTTGGATAGTGTTGATTTATCAGCTGCAATATTCTGATTGGGTCTTTTATTATCTGGTTATTTCTTTGTGTCGTATATTTGGTTATTGGTTTCGGTATCTCGGACGTTGGATTTCATATTGAACTGGATTCTTGGACTATATGACGATGGCTATCATTTGGCGTATTATCTTGATCTCATTTTTCTTTTATTCGGCAAAGACTAATATTTTTTCATTGGAATTTTGCGAGATCCATCATCGTTATCTTTCTTTTCGTGCAAGTTGGAGGTGTTTGGCATTGCTAGTATACATGTGTCAGCACCCTATCGTTCTTGGAGTTTATATGACTTCTAGTCTATACTATTTTCATAGGGAACTTATTGGCACTATTGAGGTGGCAATATATGGTCCATTTCTTGGCAATATTACTGGAGCTCAATATATACATTATATCATATCGTCTATCTAATACACGGAAGACCTTAGTATTAATGCATCTTGATTGATCTCTGGGCTCTGGCATTATTGGAGCAGCACTATGTGTTAATGACCGCTATCATTCCTCACGGTTCTCGGGGGTGAATATATCATCAAATGGAATTTTTCTTAAGCTTTATATATTGGACATGAAACAAATTAGACATCGAGGTTAGTAACTCTAACCTTTACTTGTCAGTAAATGTGTTCGTTTTGTTTTTATTTGAAAGGAAATATAGTTGTGTTATTGTATACGTTACTTATATTTTATGTCTAGAGCAACAAAATGCAAGTTACATATGTGCGAGTTACTGTACTTCATGAGTTTGGCATTTTACTCCAGTGATGAGATTTATTATGTTCAATTTTATTTATTTCCCTTGAGTGTTTAAATTGTATGCATAATGCCATGCAACTTCTCATTGTTATTGTGTAAAATGGAATATTTTATCTCATTCTAGTCTTGCTGGGTGTTGGTTGTAATTTCTTTTGATTTGATTTTGGCCAAGTGATTAGGGTTTTGTGCTTAGCTGCTTGATAATATTGTTGTGTGGTTGTTTGGTAATTGTGAGTCCATCTCTTTGAGGGCTCCTTCTCGTTATAGTATTTGGTTGTCTTGGGTTTTATGTGAATATCCTTTTCGTGAGATTTTCAGTTCTTCAGTCTTTAAATATTATTGGGACGTGGGGTTTTGTTCAGTATGTGATTCTAGCTTTTCATTTGGTGGGTGCCTTGCGAATTTGATAATCCATTCCAGTAATGACGTGTTTGCTTGTATATCCTATATTTGATATTGGTTGATCTTTGAGATTCCATTAATTAGTTGTGTTGTACTAGTGCATCTTTTAAATACCTGAATACTAGTATTTGCATTATATATGGTCTTGGACTTATATAATTTTTAATTTTGCGGACGAAATTTCTCTAAGGAGGGTAGAATGTAATGACCTGGAATTTTACCTACGGATAAACCAGTCATTTTATGTGTTAGTTCAGTGTAACTCAAAGTAATTACATACTATATGGCAAAGTCTTAACATTTATCATTTGGCGGGCTGGATTAATTGATGTGGGTTTTTCATTAATGGTTCATTTTATGTTGGGCTTACTGTATTTTGGGCCTTTATTTATATTACTAGTTTAAATTATGGGGGCTTAGAACTGAATTGGGCTTGATTGTGTGGGCTTGAGTAGAAATATCAATATGCATGTGCTATTATATTGGGCTTGTTTTATATTTGGGTTTGCTTTAGAATATGGGGCTTGTTCTTTTAGTGGGCCTATTTTATGTTGGGCCTGCTCTAATATTATGGGGATATGTTTTACTTTAACCACGCATGGTTAAAAGGGAGAGAGGATAAGGATGGAATTTGTTAGAACTTGACCCTATTACTTACGGGGAAGGAAAGAGGAGCGGAGGGAAATGGACGTCTGATTTTTACCCATCACCTTACCTTAGGTCAATTATCACTTCTGAGTTAAACAATCACACGAATAACACCTCTAGATACTAAGAAGAATGGGATTGCTTGGATTCATGAGAATATTTTGATGGCCGAAATACATTAACGGGAAGATCGAAGCTGGCACTGTCCTTGTTCTTGAAGTCGAAAATCGCTAGTGTCTAGTGGTGTATGTCTCACGGTGTGGCTATGATGATTCAGGGCGTGGTTGTTTATTTTTGTCTCTGTGCTGTACAATCACTGCCAAGAAGCGCGAAGACCTTATATTTGGCCTTTAACTTGGTGGCGGCAAAGAGTATATATTTAAGAGCTTACATGTGGAGTCTCTATCTCTCTGTAACATTTCTAAATTAAACTTGGCAGCCAAAACTCTATGTGATCCAGCTGCAATTTTGGAAGAAAGCTAATTAAGGATATTAGCAAGCATTCCTCAACACCAAGTAAGTGTTTGTGTTTCCATTTAACTGGTCTGCCTTGTGAACGGTACTAGTAGCTATGTCCACTAAATATAAATTTTATTGTTGCGGCATATTATTCTTAGTACGTCAAATTGATTAAAATGTATTATATTCTTTTTATTTATGGAGGGTCAATTGTTATAGCTCTGTTGAAATAATGCGAGTGGTATTTAATTTGTGGGGATCTAGTTCTATGTTTATTAACATTGAGAATATTGGTATTATTATTAACACCTATATCGAATGGAATGAGATTTACTTTCTATATTTCTGACCAATACATTTTCGAGAATTTTGCCGGGTACAGTACGGAAAGGTTTAATCAAAGGAGAAATAACAAATAGGTTCCCTATAGAGATCAGCAAAGGTTAATTCACTCTAGTTAATGAAGGTGAAACCTTGGAAGCTTAAGGACTTGCCTGATAGATCTTTTGGGATACAAAGTGCATAGCATGAATACCGATTCAAAGTTGGGAATTGGTTAATTAGGGGACGTTACATAATTAGAACATAAGTGAGGAACCCATACCGCCTTCCTCATCGGAAATGGCTTTAATTCCTTCCCATAGTACCTTACACCGCAATAGGAGAACTACGATTGGCTTGATCCGGCCCTAAATGGGTACGTAGGTAACCACCCAGCTCAGCCACTTCCATAGGAAAACCCCCACCCCTTGTAACAAGGAAATCGGTTATTCTATATAGGTTATTAAATGTTTAATTTCGGTTCAACATATGATTCTACGTGTTAAGCATGATCTTAATCTCGTAGTACGTAATATCTAATAATAGTTATTGACGTTGATCGTTTAAGTGTTTTTTTAAATATTTGTTTATTAATTAAGAACGCAGGGACTTTTATAAGAAAAACGGTAAGCCAAGCATTGCGATGTAGCTGAAAGGTAAGCCGTTAAGTAAATCTTGTCAGCTGATAATAAATTTAATTCACGTTGATTATTATATATCGGCTAACCATCTAGCGTTGCGTGTTAGAAGTGTTAATTGACAGGGACAAACAGGCTTCCAGAAGACAAGAAAAGGCTTCGGTGCTCACTAAGAAAATTTAACGTGAAGTGTACTCTGATTAGCTAAGGCGGTTCTTTTAACTCTTTCTTGTTCTAAATTTATTCCCCTTAAGTGATTTTGTAATAATTTAGTATAATGTTAATTGTCTTTAGTTATGAATTCATTAATTAGAAGTTATGACGATAATTAGGTAAAGATCGGTTTTGGGGCGCTGCAGCTACTTGATTTAACTAGTATTTGTCGAGATGGTTAAGTAGCCGGTGCCACGAATCAATATCTATTAGTAGTTGGGTTTATGGCTGAGGTTTTAATATATTAAATGGAAGTATATTATTTGCTTTTTAGGTTATGACAAGTTGTAAATTTATGAAATATTGGAAATATAGAGGAAACTTTGTTGAAATTTCTTTGAACGTGATGTTCAAAGGGGTGTTTTTTATTTTAGTTTTAGTTGGACTCATGGGAGTAAAAACCGCTCACGTCTTGGTTTATTAGATGGTTGAATATTTGGATCAAGCTCTTTTATCTAAATATTCATTTGTCTGGAAAATCGGGGCGCTACACTGCTAAAGGTAGAGACCAAGAATACCAACCCCCCTCTTTTCCCACTAAGTTGGTGTGGTGGGTTCCCATATCTTTGAAGGTGAAAATTTTCTTTTGGGAGGCCGTTTCGAGTTGCATTCTCAGTGCTGATATACTTAGACATAGGGGAACTATGGTGTCTCCAGTGTGTACAATGTGTGACACTTTTGATAAGGATATTGGTCATCTTTTCCACACTGCTCTTTTGCTTTAGAGGTGTGGGCAGAGTTGACACAACCAAGGGTAATAGCTTTTCCACTTCTTGCTCAAGCTGAGTCGTTACAAGATTTTCTATCACTATGGCCTAGGAAAAGATATGGATGCTTTGGGGACAAGATATGGCGTCTTTTACCGTATGCTACTCTAATACACGAACGCACCTGCTAAAGGACTGTGTCCGCGTCGGACGCGGACGCGGACGCGGACGCGGCATGGGCGCGTGTCTGATGCAGTTAACATGGTCAGGACGCAGTCAACTGCAATGGACGCAGGTCAGGACGCATGTTGGATGCGGGTCAACCAAGGTCAGGACGCAAAGTCGACAAAAAAAAAAAAACAAACAACAACGAACTAAAATTGAACCTGGAAATCGGGAATTCTCGATCTAAATAGTTAAGACAAAGAAAAAGAAAATAGAACTAAATCAAGAATTCATGATGCACTTCCTTGATTAGAGGTTTCTTCATCTTAATATGGAGAATTGGAGACAACTTCTCATATTTCTTTATAGTTTTTGCTACACTTTCTTGATCAGACGCGTCTTCATCTTAATATAGAGAATCAATATGTTGTTTAGATGTAGTAATTCAAATAGAGCTTTAGATTCCATTGACGAGAAACTGTTGTAGAAGAAGGTGAGCTCATACGAAAGTAAACTGTTGTAGAAGATGACGAGAAACTAGAATTCATGTTTCTCTTTTTCTGTAAGTTTACTTAGGAACGTGTTTGACTTGTCATCAAGTCAATTTAGTTTTGAGACTTTGAGTTGTACATTTTTAGGCTTTTTCACTACTTTGTTTTTTCTTTGTGGAGTTTATTGGTTTTTAAGATTTAAGACACGTGAAATTTTGTTAAAGTTAATTTTGTGGATATTTATTTTTAATAGTCATGAATTTTTAATACATAAATAAATTAGTTTATATTGTTTTAATACATAAATAATTTTTAATATTATATTGTTTTGTTAAATTAGTTTATATATATATATATATATATATATATATATATATATATATATATATATATATATATATAATATTATTTAATTTCCAAAAATCAAGCGTCCAAGCGCCCTATTTTTTGAGATATAGTTTAGTCGCCGTGTCTACGTCCGCGTCCGCGTATGTGGAAAACAAGAAACAATCATATATTCAGGGGTACAATGTTAGCAGTTCGGAGTACTGTGCTAGAGGTTAAAGGGCTACTGTGGCATTGGATGTCCACTACATATCAAAGAAGGAATTACAAGTTCAAAGACCTTGTTTTAGACTGGTCACATGTCTTTCTTAACAGGAGAGTGATGTTGGGGTCTTTGGAGGGTAGTTAGTTTGTTCTGTTTTTTTATGTGTAAACAAGTGAGGTACTCACTCACTGTTTTACATTTTTGTTTTCTTTTGTATCTTTTGTGCTATGCACAAACAAGTCCAATAGGGGCTATATGGGCTGCTAAAGGCAAATATAGCACCCCAACCACAAAAATGTTATTCCAATGGGGCTGCTAAAACGGTCTTAAATTTTTGAGTAAAAAACCCAGCCAAAGTTAAGATCTTCGTTAGCAGCTGCTACAATAAGTTTGGGAGACGGACGACATAGTTTCTGCCGTCCATGTGTTAAATTTCGATGAACAGCGGAAACTGTGCCGTCCGTCCAAAAAAAATTCAACTCAACTTACAAAATAATGGACGAACGGCAGAAACTATGCCGTCCGTATCATTTAGCACTTCAAAACAAAAAACGCGATTGGATTGGTTTTTTATTTTGGGGTGCCAAATTTGGCTGGGCAAGCTAAAAAGCCTATGTGGCACCTTTTAGCAGCCCTATTTAGCATCTCTCCATTGGACTTGCTCTAATAAAGATCACTTACCAAAAAAATAATTTATGATGATCTCGAAAGACTTAGACTAAAATTTTCATACATATATCGAAGCATCTCAAGCAATTTCACAACATTCCACGAAACTTTACACCAATCTCTCATCCAGCGCTCCAACTTAATTCTTGTAGTTATATTTGTCTACCATTGTGCTTACTCAGTGACATACTAATGCAATATGTCACACCTCTCTCTCTCTCTCTCCCAGATCAAAATTTCTAACAGGGAGGGCAAGAGTTATTGCAATAGGCGGTCCAGTTACCAAAAGCAAGTTAAAAGGTTGATTATTAGTTTTGAGTACTGAAACCGAACACGTACTCAAGGGTGTTAAATATCATATCGCATAGACCCTCTTCAAATTTCTTCTTGCTCATCCAAAGGAACCAATTCCTTTTTATTTCTTCCCATTTATACTGAAAGTGTTGAGAAATGGTTGAAAATTCACAATTAAAATGTTTGAACAAAAGGGTTTTTCCCTAGACACAGTTAACTCACTTCAATAAAATGCAATTAGCCACAAGCTTAACAAAATGTGGGGGATGATGATTTTCGAAGCAAATAAAGTTACAGAGGAAGGTTTGGAGTAAAAGAAGAACCAATCTAACTTCTGCTAAAGAGAAAGGTAACCGTCTTTCTACAGTTTATACTGACTTTAAGGAAGGAGGTGAATGGTCAAGTTAGATTGGTAACGACTTTGTATTTATCATCTATGCTAGGATGTGAATCCTTGAATATTGTCTTCCTGCTGATGCACCATTTGTTTTTATTTAATGTTGATGTTTCATTTCTTAGTTCAACTGGGTACATGTAATTGTGTATGTATTATATTATGGTTTCATGACAGTATTTTGTATTTGAGTGGTCATGGACTTGTATTCTATGAAGCACCGATACGTCCCTAAGGGTGAAGTATCCGTGTTCGATACGTGTTCGACATGGATACGCCCCGATACGCGACCGATTCGTGTCGGATACGCGATTTGGAGTATTCGATTTTATAATTAATTTTTTAATTTCCAACACACGGGGGATAGTAATCTCACACATATATAAATTTTTTTGGAACTTCAACAAAAAAAAACAAGTGAAATAAAATCCAAGTTAAGAAGAGATGCAAGAGAAGAAAGATGAAGTGAATCCAAGTTATACATGTAAGTTGCTGCTTAATGTGTTTGAATTGGTAATTTTATGAAGTAGAATTGCCATTTTAATTTGAATTTGGTGAAAAATGCTCAATTATATAATATTTATATATATATATATATATTATTCAAACGTGTCCATGATGTATCCGTGTCCTATATTTTTGAAAAATGTCGTGTACGCGTATCCGTGTCGCGTATCGGTATCCATGCTTCTTAGCTTGTATTACTTGAAACAATAATTTTAATATACACTCGGAGAAGTTTATACAATAGTCTTGAGATGTTAGTATAGTCCCACACATAGTACAAAATATCGGGATATGGCAAAATATCGACCTCTGATTTATAGATATGTATCGTGGATATATCCCCATGTGTGGGGATATATTACATTGGGGCATTTGCAAATATCATAGATATATTGAGATATATCGATAAATATCAACAAATATCGACAAATATCCACAGACTATGTGTGGGTATTTCTGACTGCAAATATCGTTGATATATCAGGATATATCGTGATATATCGACAAATATCGATAAATATCCACAAATCAACTATATTTTCTTTGAATGTGGTCATTATAAAAGTTGAATTTGATTAGTCCTTACAAGTGTGAATAATGGGGAAGATTGTGATGGGTCGAGTTTTGACTAAGCTCGCTTTGGGACAAAGCCGCCACGTGATCAAGTTTTGTGATGAACTTGAATCAAGTCAGACGTAGTTCCTCTCCTCTGTTTTATAGGTAAGTACCCAATGCTTCTCCCCTTTCCTCTGTCAACTATATACACCACAACTTCACACTACTCACATGTAGAACTCGAAGTCCCAACCTCAGCCCATCTAGAAGAAAACTTAGGTTGAAAACAGTAAAAATCCTAAATTTCAACAAACTAGATTTCTGACGGGCTTTTTTTGGGATAGCACAACTCTTTCCACAGATATCCAAAAACAACGAGGCTTTTTGCGTTGTAAAGATAACACACAGACCTTACTTCTTTATGTTTTACAAAAATTCTCAATCTCATTCTAAATATACTAAAACTAGACTTGAACACAGTGCACAGAAACTGATTTCTGACGCACTGTTTTCTGCCAACCAAACTTTGTGATACCGTATCTATCTCCACAGGACTCGCAATGTGCCAAGGCCAATTGGGTTGGAAAGCTAATACACAGGTCTTACTTTTTCATGTTTTAGCATGGGTTCGAATCTTGACCAAACTATGTGAAAACGTGGCTCCAAAACTGGTGCAGATCCTGATTTTAAGAAGACAGGTTTTTAACGATGTATCTTATCGACTGCCTAACTTTTCACACTCGTAATCAAATAAAGAAAGAATTCTTGTAAGAAAAAGCAGACCTAACAAGGTCTAAAATAAAACTTTCCCAACTCAAGAAATAAGCTCTACGCCAGGGAAGTTCAAGCATGAACACAACCGATAGCCCTTGACCAAAAACATACAAAGCCACTATATAAACCACTAGACTACCAAGAAGTCGACCCAATCATAAGTTAATATGAACTCAGAAAAATAAACTTATGTTATGATCCCAAGACCAACCTATTACATCTCACAAATATTCAAATTTTATTGTGTGAGCTAAGCCACCATATCAAAATTTCTACCAAACAGAGGGAGAAGATCAACCAACGACAATATATAACATTGTCTTCCTATAATGAAAGTAACAAATTTGAAGACTCACCTCAAACATAATCAATTCTTGTGAGAATAAAAAGGGGTAAAAGATACACATACATTCTTTAAAAGCGTGGACCAAGCAGCCATGGCATCATTTTTTTTTTTAATTTGTTTCTTGGTCTCAGGCTTTGGTTCTATTTGTGAAACTCCATCTTGCAATCTCAACTGCAATGAATGAAAGACAGAACAAACAAACAATTGGTATAAAAGGGAAGTTTAAACCGGCTCTATGGGATGTTTCTTGAAGTATGTAAATTCTTGTAAACCCCAGTTTTCCTCTAGTTGAATCATATATCACATAACAATGTTCTTCTAATCCTTGTCAGATACCTTAAGTCACAATTAATTGGATTTGAATCAGATCCTTTTAATAAACAAATATTACAACATATATAACGTGAACGTTTCTATAGAAGCATGCTTCAATTCAATAGTTCCAACAATTGCACTTGATACTAAAACTTGGAATTCATTTCAGACATAAGTACATAACTTGGTCATAGATAACGTAGTGTTTTACAAGTCAAGGAAGGGTTTATCTGAAATAGACTTATCAGCCAAAGGAAAACTTTTGACAAAATCAGAAGGTTTGCTCAAGCATAATTTCAGTCGAAACCCTTCAACAAGTAGACAGATCAAATATGAGAAAAGGAGATGAACACCTTTTTCTAGCCTTTTCTTTCCACTTTCTTTCTTTCAAATCACCGCCACCACCAACTACCACCGAAGCACAATTATATCTGCCCAAATATCGTGGATAGAATAAAAAATTTGTTATATCGTTGAAATATCACGATATATCCACAAATATCGTTGATATTTACACTAGTATTTATCCAATTGAATATCACGATATTTCTGTGCCCATTTTTAATTTCTCGATATATATCGCGATATATTGCGCTATATCGCGATATTTTGTACTATGGTCCTACATGGAAATATGGGATAATTAAAGCGTTGCGTAATAGTATATAGTATCTGGTGCTCATTGGTATTGAGTTGGATGCTCTAATATTTGAGAAATAGTATCCACAAAATTTGATTGCGCCAATGTTCGAACTCGTGTCCATGAGTCACATGTCTTGGTCTTTTTCTACTGGACCAAATGACAAATTTAATCTAGGGAATGGTACTTCGGATCTAAATACTTTGTCCAATATGATTTAATTTTTTTGAAGAATGAAAGTAATAATATATGTTTTTGATTCTATAGATTCAAACTCATATTGTGAAGCTGAGGAGACAATTGAGCTTACTGGATGCACAACCACAACAATCAAATCCAATATCTGGTTAGTGAATACAGTTTACTTCCTATGTTAGAAGGTTTCTTTCTTTAAATTTGTATATAGCCCGAAACAACAAGGGGCTACAACGGAATGATCCAGGCAGTTGAGTGCAGGTGAATCATTTTGAACCACAGAATTCTGGGGTGCAGACCTGATTAGGTACGAACACAGACAATATTGTAAAGATTGTGATGTTGATGTTAATTTCCAAAATGTTCATATGATATATGTCTATCTCCATTGTGGAAGAGCTGACTGTCAATTTGGTTTTGTATCAAATTACAAATGGAAGAGGATCTATTGGTTGATCTCTGATCCACAATGAGTCTTTATTTCGTTTGACTAGTTTGCTTGTTTATAAGCGTGTGTTTTGTTTTTGGGTACTATTTCCAAAAATTCCAATATGAAATGTGTTGCATTTTGTTGTAGGGTGCGCTAAAATTAGAGAAGGATTTGTTGACTTATTATCAGTAAAATTATGTCATGTACATGGCTATGCGTTATACATATTAAGTATGCGTGTGCTTTACTTACCTGGGTGTGGTCTATATGGGCTATCAAGAAGGTCTGTGGCCTTGGTTGGGAGCCTCATGGCACTTTGGCGGAGTGCCCGCCTAACGTCTCCCTTGGGAGAGTGTACGCCATTAATATTTGGAAGGGGGGAACGAGTTTGCATGACCCTTGCTTGAAAAGAATAAATTAAAATAAAATATTATGTGATTTACTTTTTGCTCCCTCAGAAATAGAATTGTTGGTCCATATTGGCACCATGTATACACATTATACCCTCACACAGGAGTCTTCATCTTTTAACCCATGCAAACTAATTATAAGATATGTTGTTCTGCCTACGGCCCTCCCAGTCATGCAAATAGTTTTGGACAATGTAAAGCGCTTCCTTACCTTCGATGCCACACGAACTCTAGCAACCAAAATTTTTGAGTTTGAACTTTAGATTTTGTCACTGCTCGCATAAAACATCTCAGCAAGTGTCCAAAATACCAATTTTAGACTTGAGTTATATTTTTTTCGGCCAAACTTTATGACATCTTTACTGCATCCAATGATGCTTTGGATGCTACTTCCTTTTTTGATGAAGTCTCATCTCCAACACATAGGCTTGCTTCTTTTTGCTTTCGGTCTTTACACCATAAAGGTTTTAATTTATTATGTAAGTTTAAACATCCGTCTGTGGATTGTAATTGGTATTGCAGCTATTGCACAGAGAGAGAGAGAGAGAGAGAGAGTTGTCCAATGGAAAGTGATGGTTACTGAGAAAGGAAGAGGTTTCTCTTTGTCTTCTAGTACACCTCTTGAAGCGGCCCAATGGTGTGAAAATAAGGCTGCTGATTTAGCGCTTGGAAGAAGAGAGTTTGGGTTGGTTGCAAGCAAGAGGTTTGGGGATCTGGTGGTTTTCTTGAAGTTAAGGGAAATCATGTCGGTAGATTTGTTTTTCTGACTTCTTGGGGAGGAGGGTTAAGAGAGGCAAATCGATGATTTGTTGCTCTGAAATAGAGAAAGGTGGTGGGTGGAAGACTTTCAGCGGGTGTTTGCAGGAGGTATGACATGGCAGTAGAAACAATGATATGGAGCATCAACAGAGGAGGGTTATTGCTGATCGTGTTGGGGGCACAACCAGGGTGTTGGTAAGGAATAGACTAGATAGGCAGGTGCAGACGATGAAAACACGAGCCGTAGTGATTGACAATAAAAATGGGATGCGCCATTGGGAGGAGGTGACTGTCATGTTGGGTGAAATACTTGGTTTGTGAAAACTCCTTTGTTTATTCAAATAAACATAGTGAAAGCAATCTTGAAGATACGAGTGAATTCTATCCCGTTTCGAGTGGCCTTCTTTACTTGGATGGCATATCTTAGGCGCATTCAAACCATTGACAAACGAAACAAAAGAGGTATGGGTATTGAAAATGTATGCTCTCTTTGTAAGGAGGTTGAAGAGGATGTGGACCACTTATTTATTCTTTGTTTGGTGGCTAAGCGACTTTGGGAATTGTTCTTCTCTTTGTTTAATAAACCATGGAGGCGTCCAGGTGATATTAGAAAGGCTCTTGATGACGACATATTCGCGGTGGATCTTTCTTTGAAAGTCAAATGGCTAGCGGAACATATTCCCAAGGCAATAGTGTGGGGGATTTGGTTGGAACGCAATAGGAGAGTATTTGAGAACAAGGAAAAGGATATGCACAAGATTTTGGTGGATATTAAGAAACTTGTTTAATTGGTCAAGGAATGTGTCCATCCATCTTTATAGGGAGTTGAGTTTTCTTGATTTTATTTGTAATTGGGATACACTAGTGTTGTAATTTTGTTTTTGGGAGTCTTGTGGAGATGTGGTTAGCTACTCTTAATTTCTCGCTACGGGTTAGCTATCTTGTTTGTAACACTCTTATTATTATTGGGAATGAAATTTAACTTTTACGGATTAAAAAAAAAACAATCTTGGAGATGCACAGGAGTGAGGAGGCAGAGAGGATGCTCAAGATCCATGATATGTCTATCGATGGCTTGAGATTATGATTTCAGAAGTGGGAATTTGATTCTTAACCATTAAACCTGATTGGTTGAAGAAAAGGAGGAGATGGGTCAAATTTTTAGGAGTGCCGGTGCATCTATGAAATGTGGAGAGTTAAGACAGGAGGCTAGGAGAGTTAACTAGTTTGCTGACGTGGTGAGGAGGGGCACTTATAATGAAATCGGGGTTGGGACCATGGGATCAATTCAGGAAATAACTGAAAGAGGCGGACTAATTCAAAATTCTAATTTAAGATCGATTGTGGTGTGTGAGGGGAGAACTTCTGATGTCCTTGTGGGTCTGATTTGGCACCCATAATTAGCCCAATTAATGATATTCTTGTGCATGGATTTTCTTCAACATCTGGTAAGTGGGGATAATGCAGACAGGGTTGCAAACCCCATTTTAGGACCAAGTGTTGGATCGGAATCTAATTCTTTCAATTGTGTGATCGGAGACTCACTAGACCAGTAGGAAGGAGTTCGTAAAAATCAGTTTTTAGAGGCGATGGAGCATACTCATGTGGTTCATAGGGAAGGCGATCAGAATCTAATCAGTAGGAAGGATTCTTTGTTTGTGGCGATGGTTTTATGATAAAGAGAACCTTGAAGAAGACAGATGGGTTAATGATAAAGTGATAGGTATGGGGATAAATTTTGTTTTAAATCAAGAACGTAACAGACCTGAGACTGTTACTCTTCATATAGATATCAATGGATGAAGATGGAGAACATTCCTTTTTTCTGATACTACAAGTAGGAGTGTGTGGAGTTCAGTGCTGTTTTTATCTAATGAATTTTGGTATTTTAACATGAAATATGAGGGGTTCCTGCTGCAAGATAAAAATTAGTAGTTTCTGGAGAGCTGTGAGGAAATTGTGGTGGTGCTGTAAGAAACAAAAAGGGAAGAAGTACTTTAAGCCTTTATTAGTAATATTTGGGGTATATGGGAGCATAGATGAGAGTCTGGTGGTTCAATTCTAATTTGGGACACTCAAGTGATGGAGTGCAGAGAGATTAGAGAGCATATTCTCTCTTCGCAAGATTTGTCACTAATGGTGATGGTTTTGAGTGGGTTTTCAGCAATATATATGGGGCAGCAACAAATGAATATAACGATCAATTTCTTGCTGAATTAGCTGATATAGGGGGTATTGGCAGGCACCTTGGTGCTTGGGAGGAGATTTTAATCAGATTAGGTTCAGCAGAGAGAGAGAAGAGGATGCCAAATAACAAAAGAGACATGTAATATTAATCAATGTATCAATTAATAGGGATTAGAAGATTTTCAGCCAAGAGGATCGATGCTCACCTGCTTTAACGGACAAGAAAGGGTTAGAATGAGCAGAATTGATCGGTTCTTGGCTTCATCATCGTGGTAGGGGTTTGAGGATGGAGAGAGCATTGGGTTGTTTCTTCTCAGATCATCAAATAATTCTTCTTTGTAAATTGACAATGTAATATGCTTATTCGGATTATAGAACATACCTTAGTCCTACGTGGAAGAAACCCGAATATAATAAAGAATGATCACCGCGTTTGTTATTACTAGCCTCTTGAGTGTATTATGCTCATATGATTGGTTACTATAATCAATCTTTGTATCCGTGCTCAAACCCTACTCTTTAGGTGAATGGAGAAGAAGAGATTAATTGATATGAGATAGTTGTGTTTCCTTTTTCTTGTATGTTTGTGTAACCTACGGTATTTAACGAAACAAGAAATAGCTAACTCCCCTATTCTTGTGCAACAAGAAATCTTGATAGATACTATTCTATCTTATAAGATAACTCATAGTGTATTATCCTATGATCTGAAGAGTAGCTAATTAGAGATAGATCCTTGATCCATGTGGGCAGAATTAAGTGACCCGACCTATTTACATGATAAATTCATTGGAGAATAAGAGACTTTCTCCATAGCTAAGGACATGTGGGATCAACTTAAATTTGTTTTCGGTGGAACATTTACTACTAGACTTAGGAGTCTAGTTCTAAAGTTTGAGATGCTTAGGAAAGATCCCAAGGCAAACATGCTTGAGCACCTAAAGGTGATGTCAAGCATGATTCGCGAGTTAAAAGCCGCTGGAAATGTCCTTATTGATGAGTAGCAGGTCCAAGCTATAATCAGATCTATCCCTGATTCTTGGATGCATATGATGCAAATCATGACTCATAATGAGAGTATCAAGATTTTTTCTGATATTTCACGACATTGTGAGCTTGAGGCGGAGCGCCAGGAGGCGAACCGGAATGCTTCTGCCCTAATCGCATCTGGCAAGCGCAAGGGTAATAGCAAACCCAAGAAGCAAGGAGGGACTAATAAGTTGGCTCCTAAAGCAGGCATAGCCAAGCGCTGTAGAGGCAAATGTGGTGGAAAGAAAGAAATTTATATAACCAAGGTGAAATGCTACAAGTGTAAGCAGATGGGGCACTTCGCTCGTGATTGCACGAGCCGAAGCAGGTATCCATTTAGCAAAATATCTACAAATCATACTTGCCCTTGAGCTACATGCCTGGTTGCTCCTGTGTCTACAATCCATTCAGGGAGAGAATGAGCAACTAAAACATGTGTACATACACTTATGTAATGGAAGTGGATACCTGCTTCAGCTCAGTGCAATCACGAGCTAAGTGTCCCATATACTTACAGTTGTAGCATTTCACCTTGGTTATATAAATTTCTTTTTCCACCACGCTTGCCTCTGGGGCGCTTGGCTGTGCCTGCCTTGAGCCAACTTATTAACCCCCTCCCCCCTTTTATCGAGTTTGTTATTACCCTTGCGCTTTTGTCTTGTGCTCACCAAATGCAATTAGAGCATAAACATTATGGTTTGCCTCCTGGCGCTTCGCCTCAAGATCACAATGTCATGAAATATCAGAAAAATTCTTAATACTCTCATTATGAGTCATGATTTGCTTTTCATATGCATCCAAGAATCAGGGAGAGATTTGGTCACAGCTTGGACTTGCTGCTCATAATTAAAGACATTTCTAGCGGCCTTTAACTCGCGAATCATGATTGACATCACATTTACGTGCTCAGGCATGCTTGCCTTGGGATCTTTCCTGAACATCTCAAACTTTAGAATCAGACGCCTAAGTCTAGTAGTAGATGTTCCATTGAAAGCAAATTTCAGTTGATCCCACATGTCCTTAGTTGTGGAGAAAGTCTCACATTCTCCAATGAGTGAGTTCATCATGTAAGTGGTCAGGTCACTTAATTCCGCCCACATGGATCAAGGATCCATCTCTAATTAGCTACTCCCTAGATTATAAAATAATACACTAAGTTATCCTATAAGATAGAATAGTATCTATCAAGATTTCTTGTTGCACAAGAATAGGAGAGTTGGCTATTTCTTGTTTCGTTAAATACCTTACGTAGGTAACACAAACATATAAGAAAAAGGAAACACAACTACCTACAAACATACAAGAAAAAGGAAACACAACTATCTCATATCAATTACTCTTTTCTTCTCCATTCACCTAAGGAGGAGGCATGGATGCAAGGATTCATTATAGTAACCAATTCTACGAGCATAATACACTCAAGAGGCTAGTAACAACAAACGTGGGGATCATTCTTTATTACATTCGGGTTTCTTCCGCGTGGGATTGAGGTATGTTATATAATTCGAATAAGCATATTATGTTGTCTATTTACATTCTTGAAGGTAAGAAATTGTCAGCGGGTTTGAAGCCGTTCGGATTTGAGGTAATGTGGTTTGAATGCTTGGAATTGGTTCAAAAAATGGAAAAAATGTTGGAATGAAGAATGAAGTCCATTTTAACTCCAAAGCTGGATTTGAACTTTTTCATAAACTGAAGCATCTCGTAAGGGAAACTAAAAGACCAAAATAAGACAATGTTTGGGAAATTTGAGTTTAAAATCCAAGCATGCAATGAGGAATTAGCAACTTTTTAGAGGGAGGAAGAAAGTAGAGGTTTAAACTGAATGAACTGTTAAGGAGAGGAGAGTTTTATGGCGATCTCAGGAGACTATTGAGATGTGAAGCAACATATTGGAGACAAAAGGGCGAAAACACAGTTGAGAGGTGGTGGATGGGAAGAGAACACAAAATACTTCCAGTGCATGGCGAATGGCAGACAAAATGAGAATTATATGTCCAAGTTATTGGTGGGAGATAGGGTTATGGAAGAGTTTCAAGATATGGGTAAAGATATTGTAGAGTATTATAAGAGTCTGTATGAGGAGAATATGATGAACAGAGCCTTACATTACATTGCCTTTTTTTTATTGGAAAATTGTGGACAAACTCGTGCAAGCAAGCTTCAAGTTTACACTCTTTTGCTTAATATTGACCAATGACCAACTTTTATAAAGGAAAAAGTGTGGAAGATACCTCTACTAGAATGAGTCTTGAGAGTTAAGAGAAATAATGTAGGTAAGGGTTGACTTCATTCTTAAATAGATACTGAAAGGGTAGATGAATATGTCTCGCCGGAGGGTTGAGCTCTACTAAAAAAGGAAGTTGGGCTCTGGAGCTAAATCACTTTGCTATCATCATTGTTTAATTTGCCTTTTCATTCTTTTTTTTCTTTGTTAGTGGGTTTCAGTAGTATATTTTCCGAAGCTTAACAGAGGCTATTATCCTGCATCTTGTTCATTATGAGAGATTAGTACTCTGACGATATCAAAAGCAAGACATGAAACTTCATGGAAGGCCCTTCTGGTCCACTGTTTTAGTTCTCTACTTTGAAGTGTTTCGGATGTGCGTAGCAATTGGAGGGCTTCATTAACCTAGCTTAGCTGAAGGTCCACGTGTTGCTTCCTACTGTCTTGGGATGTGAGATACTGGTTGATTTTACCGGTATATAGGTATGGTGTGTGAAAGTAGGTAATCCCATCCTTTGGGATTTAATTATGTTAGAAAGAAGATTTCTTTTGAAACTTGTCGAGAGTTTGGAGAAGACTAGCCTGAGTGGAAAAGTGTCCCTTCTAATGAAGATACTTGCCAGTTTACGAATCTCGTGTCTTAATTGTCCTTTTTTGCGTTGTTGTGAAGTGCGCACCCTTTCTATTGTTTTAGAATAACATCATTAGTTTAGTATAGTTGCAAATGGTATTATTGTAGGCTTTTAAACTGAAGTGTTATATATATTAGTTTGGTGGTAGAGACTGAGATAGAGAGAAGTTAAGCGGTCAAGTATATAGTCTGTCGGGAGGGGAGGTGTTGTGAAGCACCTACGAGCTATGCCCTTTGGTTTTCTTAGGTATGCGCTTGCACCATGTTGGAGTTGCAGTTCCTTTGAGACACATTGTTTTGTATTCCTATAAGTTCTCGGTATTTGGAGTAGAGGTGTTAAAATCAATGTTGCGTTTGTTAGAGATCAAAACTCTGGAGTTTTTGTTTATTTGGAGTAGACGTGTTAAAATCAACGATGAGTTAGGGTTTAGGGAGGTTTGAGTTGAAGCAGTTTTACTCTTCTTAGTGGAATAGATGTTTCCTTCTGCAATGGTTGGTTTACTTTTTGGGTTGTTTTTATATGTCCTTTGTAATGGTAGGTTATCTCGACCTACGGTTCCTTTGATATAATTCAATTAAACTTTTACCGAGCAAAAAATAAAAAGGTCAAGGTAGAAATTTTGATGTGATAAATACTACTTAGCAGATTCTAATGTGATGAATTGCTTTGTTCAGGATACTGAGGCAAATCATCCATTTAAATAATATTGTCTGTGATTGTACTTCTGTTTCCCTACTGTGGTGTATGGTACTAGTATATGGAGTGGTATACTAGAATGCCTGGTCATTTTAGGAAGTTATCTCTACAGTGGGTTGTGGTGCAAGTGGTAACATGTTAAAAAATTTAACAACAATGATCCAAACCTGCATAGCATGAGTAACAAAAACCTTATGGAAGTACAGCATACTAGATTTTACTTTTCATTAGTTATGATTTTGGTTCTAGGTGAAAATGAAACCCTTGTCTCTGTTTCTACTGGTTTTTAGCGTAGTTCAACTACAAGATATGTTATTGACCAGACACGAAGTGATGATTGATCGTTTAAATTATTGCCTGTGTCTTTCATTTTCTTTTATTGGCAATGGATTGTCTACATGCATCTTGTTGACGTGGTACTACCGTTGTTTCAAGTGCGTCTGAACCGCTTGATTTCATTTCTAATATAAATTCTTGTCATTATTTGGTTCTATTTGTGGTTGATAAAGTCCAACTGTTCCTGTTGAGCTGGACCTGTATAATTAAATAGTAAATACTTATTTACTACAGTAATAAGTATGAAAGATAGATTTATCTACTAGCTCTTTGAAGGTATACAACATTATAATTTATAAATTTTCGTTAAGATCTATAATTTATAAACTGCTTTGTTGTACAATATGTAACACCAGTTATTCCTTGTGAACTTGCTCCTTTTAGTATCTATTTATTTATTTTTGTTTTTTGGGGTTTTTTTACTTAACCCCCCACTCTTACAATTTTTTGTTGGTATTTTGCATAATACCAATATTGCCCTTATAAAATAATTGTTGGGGTTTGTATAAACCCCCCAAATTTAGACATCGAATTTGAAATTACCAAATTTATCAAGTTTAGTCTAAATGAAGAAGATGAAGACAAAGGAGGAAGAAAAATGAGAGAAAACTGACTGAACGACCGCCCATTCTGGTGGGTTGACTATGATTTCAATGCATCATTGCAAGCCAATTACTGGAATTAGTGGGATGCTACATTATGTTTCATCTAATGTCAATGGTTGTAGGGTGTCTTGTGCAGTACATGTGGACATAGCTGTGGATCATATCTGCAAGTCCTTTGATGCTTTAAATTTTGGAATTGATATGCAACGGGTCCAGCATTCTTATATTTGAGTAGATATGAGCTGTCAGTGTCTTGTCAAAGGTAATTCCAGATTAGCTATGTCTCTTGCCTTGGGTTTCTGTTTTGGTGTAAATGATAATCCCTTTGTCTAAATAAAAGATGTGCGAAATTTTACCAAATTGGGGGAGATATAGGAAAATATCTGCATTCTTTTTCAAGTTTATGATGTGAAACTTTTCCATGATCGGGTGTACGTGATGGATGTTTAGCTTTTTCTGGTATCTTAGAAGTTTCGCTGCAAGCAACTGATATTCTCCTTTAATTTTTATGGTTTCGTAGTGAAGAAGCAACCGATTTTCTGGTAATCTATTGTGATTCACTTTTCATCCCTTAGCAGAGCCTATTGTTTTTGTTTATACATATTGCATCATTCGGTTGTTATATTTGTCTTCAGTGTCATATGGTCCCTGGGCTTTATTAGCACATAAGTGTATACTGTTACTTTTTAATTCTGCATCATTGAGTTTTAAGTAATCAGTAACCACTGCTGTAGCCAGTAGGCAGGTTAAAAAGGAGGGCCTAATAAAAGATACCAAGGGGTAGTTGGAGTTCTTGGAAATGGTTTAGTAGTCTAGCCGTTTAAAGCAGTTGGAATGATCTCACAGGACCTTACATTGTTGTCCTTATAAGGACTCTGGGAGGCAAGAGTAACATGGCTTTCATGTGCTATACCTAAGGCATGGTCACCATCAAAACCAGATATATATTTGTTGCTTAGCTATTATAGTTGGTGTCTCTCAATGAAAATGGTAGGCCAACAACCCTATTTCTTTTCTCAAGTAGAAGAACTTACTCAATTTCCCTGGCAAGATACAAGTGCCTTACAGTGCAACTAACTCATGTGGGTTGAGAGATCTCTCCGAGGACAGTAAGGAACGTAGCGAGATATATGACGGTCTTCCTTTTGGATCAACGAAAGATGAAGGAACAATTATTGATCCTTCTGTTTCAAGCACTCTCTTAGATAGATTTGGTTCACTGGGAAATGCCAGTTTAAGAATCAAATTTTTTTTGTGGGGTTCAGTTCTAGCCAGGATATTCAGTCTCAAATCACGACAGTTAGCCTTGCTGATTCTCATGGTTTCTATCTGCGAGAGTTTCAAGACAACTCTGGTGGTACTTCTTCAAGCAATGTGGATTTTGATGAGTCCAGCCTTTTCCATCAAGGTGCACCATGGAAACAAGTATCTCCATTCTCCACCTCTAAGAACATATCCCAAGGTGTGATTGAGACTGACTAATAAATTTATATATTTAGTAAGTTAGTAATGCATGATGATGTATTTCATGCATTAGAATATTCCTAATAATCATTTAGGGCAACACCGCCACACCGCCCCCCACCCCAACTCACCCACTCACACACACACACAAACACCTCTCTCTTTCTCTCCCCTCTTCGCCCCTTTTCTACTCCATTGTCCGTGGCACAGCAGAAGAGCTTAAATTGATTCTGATTCTGGGTCCTGTACTCGTCCTTTGATAAATTGACATTAACTACTAGTATTATCAATTCACAGGTACAAAAAACTGGGTCAGTTGGGAGGTAGATCGATGTTACCCGATATAACAGCTATGAGGAGCTACGATCTGCAATTGCCTGCATGTTCGGTCTTGAAGGACTGCTTGATGCTCCAAGAGGCTCTGAATAGAAACTTGTTTATGTGGATTATGAGTATGATGTTCTTATTGTAGGGGATGATCCATGGGAGTAAGTCTCTATTTCCTCATATTAATAATGAAGGCAATAGCCATCATTACAATCATATAGCAGGCTTGCAGTGCTCTTAATTATAGTGAAAAGAATTATTAATCTAGAACCCTCCTGATGGGAATTGATTTCAAACAAAATAGAGGTAATACGGGCTGAGTTATTGCAGTATATTAGACAGACAACAGAACCTAAACTCCATATAGGTTCACCTGTAGCTTTTTTTGTTAGTTGAAAACAGCAGTTAAGCACGTGTAAGATCATCCACTTTGGTTAGCGGTCTTAAAGTGCTGTCTCGATTCTTTGATTAAATCGTTTTTTTTTGTCCGTAGCATTATAATTCTATCGCCCTCTGTAGGAATACTTTGGTGTTCTAGTGGTTGACGATGCCACGGCTTTATCAGCTGTCATAACTTGCTTTTGGAACAAGTTTGTTGTCAAGTTTAAATTGTTTAGCAACCCTTTTTCTCGATTCCAGTGTTCCTATTGTAAGAATTGCTCCTTCCACGTTTTTTTACCAGTTCACTCATGAGCAAGTCCTTTTTCACAAGAAGAGTTATGTTCAATTCACGCAACTCTTCCTCCAGTTCCCCTCGTATCAACCTTTGCCTGAAAAGAACCGAACCAAGCAAATAAGAAAATATTAAAGCTCAAACAACTATTAAAGAATTGCTATTGATCTGTAATAATGTACTGCAGTAACTGTTCAAGGACATAAATTAATCTCATTACAGTCTAACTAAGAATTAATATATTAAAAACATTCGAAACACTGTTCAAGGATATAACTAAGAAATAACTAGGAGGTAACTATAATATATTAACTAGATAGTAACTAGATAATTGTCTAACTAAGAATGACATAAAAGACCTACATACAATTATTGTACATATTTCCATTTAGAACATTGTGCTTCTCACCTATTAACTTAGGATTGGTGTCTAGTGGCAAACCAGAGCGTGAGAGAATAATATTCACATCTAATGAATATCATACACATGTCCAGCACAATAGAATTAACAACCAACTTGAAGTCCTCATCCTCCTAGTTCACTTCATAGTGACTCAAGACAGGCAAGCGACCGAATCAGTTCACCACCAGTTCGATGTCCCCTCTAGCATTCGACATGTGAGCTCGCTTCATAGTGACTTGAGTCGAATAGACGATGTCGCCCAGGAGCGACCTTAATAGCGCTCACTCCTCTCATAACAGCTTGTAACGCATGTCTTTACTATAGCCATCAAGACAGGAGCTTCAGGCACGCATCACAATAAATAGCCTTAATTTGCCATCACGGCTCGCGAGTGACCTGAAGACCTGGATCTAACCTGACACAGGAAAGCACGAGGCACGGGCATCTTACCTATATAAAGAGGAAGGAGGAGGAACTATGTCTGATCAAATTCAAGTTCTCCCCAAAGAGAGAACTTGATACGTAGGCAGTTTGTCCATACGAACTCGGTCAAATCCAACCCCAAACATCATCTTCACCATAAATTGCCTACATTTGTGAGGTTAACCAAACATAACATTTACATTGGCGCCGTCTGTGGCTCGATTTCTTGAGTTCACAACCATTCAATCAGAAAACCTTCAAACAAATCTCAAGCTCACGAAGCATGGACAGCCTACAAGAACAAATGAAGAATATGGCCGCCCAGATAGGAACCATGAACAACAGCATCACCCTCTTACAACAGGAAAATGTCGCACTCAAAAGTCAGGTGGCAGCCCAGAACCCCAACGGAGTCATTGCTGAGAATGGTATTAACGAAGTGAACCAGCAAATCAACGAGCTATCCCAGTGAATTGACCAGAGTACTGTGAAAAGACACAACTCAGATCGTCCAGAAGATGCTGAAAACTTATCGAGCATCCCCATTCACACCAGAGGTAATCAATAAGCCCTCCCCGCACGATTTCATTCAGCCACGCTTTGCCATGTATGATGGCAGTACGTGTCTCGGTCAACATGTAGCTCGCTACATCCAGAGCCTCGCACTCTACAGTGCGCAAGAGTTCAACTGCTTGCAATGCCGCTTGTTTCCTGTAAGTCTGAAAGGAGCCCCGACTGGTTCTACTCACTGGAGCCAAACTCCATCGATCACTTCGAGAAGCTAACCGACCAGTTCGCTAATCATTACGTCCACAACAGACGTAAGAAAAATGACGTCAACTCACTCTTCATGTTGTCTCAGAAGAAAGACGAGTCAATCCGCTCCTTCTTAGGATGATTCAAGATAGACTTGTTGTCTATAGAAAGTGACCTCCAAGAGTCCTTTGCAACCTTGGCATTCACCAAGGCAATCCGGAAAAACACCTGGCTATACAGGTCGCTCATGAAGGAGCATCCTGAAAAACTGGAAGACTTGTACACTCGCGTGTACAAATACATAAAGCTATAGGAAGCTTTAGATCACGACGGTGAACAAGAAGAAGTCGTAGCAATCTCAGACACTGCCCCGTCCTAAAAAAAGCGACCCAGACCACAAGGAAAGAAATTTGGTACCAGGACGCTACACGGTTAGCGAAGTTCATTTGTCCGACAAGATCTCCAAGCTACATACTGGAGAAAATAAAAATAGCAGCCTATTACCGACCTGAGGTAAAGCGGCCAGAAGACACACCAGAAAATCCATACTGCACTTTCCACAAAGCAAAGTGCCATGAGACCAACGAATGCCGCGGACTCAAGCACTACCTCCAAGACCTCATTAAGGCAGACCATATCAAGCAATATACTGATATTGCCGATGGCGACCTGCGCCATAAGCTCATGGCTCGCAAAGAGCGAAGCCGAACTCCTCCACGCAACCACAACCGAGATCGCTCTCGCCCTCGAGGATGATCTATGGACCGATCTCGTCATGATCGTCGCCAACATTCATCTGACAGAGATAACAACAGAACGATCAACATGATTACCTTCCAGGACAACTCTGTCACGTCCACGAGGGAGAAAAGGAGACGAGTAGGCACCCTCCAAGAAGTCTACCAGTTCTCATCACAAGCGGCTCCTGCCCCACACACAACTACTTGCAACTCTGGAGATATCACTTTCACTGAGGCCGACCTCAACAAGGTGTCCCACACAATGACGCCTTGGTGGTCAACGTCAAAATTAGCGACTAGACTATCAAGTGCAACCTGATCGACCTAAGCAGTTCGTGCAATATCCTATTCTACCGCACCCTTAAGGAGATGAACATGCCCAGGTCAGTCATGATCGATCCAATAGCCCCCCTCTATGGCTTCAACGGATCACGAGCTGACCCAATAGGAGACATCATTCTACTTGTCTCAGTTGGGTCGCACGAAGACAAGGTCAGCATCAACACGCTTCAGCGTTCTGGATGTCAACTCGTCCTAAACTGCTATTTTAGGATGTTGTTGGATCCATAAGATGCAAGCAGTTCCATCAACACTCCATCAGGTTTTATGCTTCCCTGGCCCCAGAGGCATGTTGGAGCTCAGAAGCAACCAGCTCAATGCCCACAATTGCAACCAAATCCTCTCAGTCAACAAGTCTGCTGGGGCTTCACTCAAAAACAAGGGAGAGATCGCCAAAACCAAGCTCGTAGAAGACTTCATCTCTGAAGTCAAAACCCTAGCCAAGACCCCTCAAACAATCTGCCAAAGGAGAACACTGGGGGCTTGGTCAAGGAAGTCGCTTCAAAGACTATGACCCCAGAGGTCGCCCCACCGCTTCAAGCCAAGACCCCAGAGGCCGCTCAACCGACTGAGGTGGCTACTCAGATTGAGCTGAAGGAAAATGTCAGCCTAGGAACTGAAGAGGACCCTAAGTTCGTGTATGTAGGAACTAACTTTGATCCTACTCTCAAGGCACAACTTGTAAGCTTTTTATCATTAAATAAAGATGTTTTTGCTTGGTCGTGTACATCGATGTGTCTGGAATTGATCCTAATGTTGCATGTCATAAGTTAAACATTAACCCAAATGCTAAACCAGTTTGCCAACGACCTCGAAAGTTATCCCTTAGATTTCAAAAAACAATCAATGAAGAGGTCGAAAATCCAAAAAAAGTTGGCTTCATTAGGAAGGTCAATTACCCCGAATGGGTCGATAACATAGTAGCAGTCCCAAAAAAGAACGGTACAATTCGCCTTTGCGTGGACTTTACCAACCTAAATCAGGAAACTCCTAAGGATAACTTCCCCTTATCAAGAATCGACCAACTTGTGGACCAGACCCGTGGCCACGAGCTCTTGTCATTCATGGATGCCTACAGTGGCTACAACCAAATCCCACTAGCAGAAGAAGACCAAGAGAAAACTTCATTCGTAACATAGCAAGGGATTTACTGTTGCAACGTCCTCCCATTCGATTAAGAATGCTGGAGCGACCTACCAGCGACTCATCACCGATATGTTCCAAGACATGTTAAGTGACACCATGGAAGTCTACATAGACAACATGGTTGTCAAAAGCAATGGAGATCACTTAGATCACCTCACACAAGCATTCTCCAGATTTCGGTGAACTCAGATGAAACTTAACCCTGAGAAATGCCTCTTTGGAGCGTCCTCTGGGAAGTTTCTAGGATATCAGGTCTCATAACATGGGATAGAAGCAAACCCAGATCAAATTTGAGTGTTCTTGGACATGCCCGACCCAAAAACAAAGAAGCATATACAGAAATTGTTAGGAATGGTGGTAGCTCTAAACCGATTCATATCGAGAGCATTAGACAAATGCTGACCTTTTCTACAAATTCTCAAAAAGGGCGAACAGTTCTCATAGAACGAGTAATGCCACCAAGCGTTCTCTACTCTCAAGGATTATTTGACAACACCACCTGTGCTGGCAAAACCAATTGATGGTGAAACGCCATCAGATTTAGTCGTGGTCCGACTTTGCTTATCGGGCGGCCTTCTTCAAAGGAACAGAACGCAAAGAAACCGATCTACTTCACAAGCAAGACATTGTTGCCAGATGAGAAGAACTACTCCCACATTGAAAAGGCAGTACTGACACTACTTTATTCAGTAAGGAAATTCATGCCCTACTTCCAAGCACATCCAATCAAAGTGTTCACCGACCTGCCACTAAAGAAGATCCTTCTCAAAGCCAACAAAACAACTCGCATGGCAGTATGGGCAAAAGAACTCGGTGAACACCACATTGAGTTCACCCCAAGAACCTCTCAGAAGGGTCAGGTCGTCGTTGATTCTTACCAGATTTCCCAGTTGACGACTTGAACTGGGAACCAGAAAACAACCCCCCGACCTCTAAACAATATGACCCCGCAGTATGGTCACTCTTCGTGGATGGAGCTAGCAATCCAGGTGGCAGCGGAGTCGGAGTAGTCCTAGTGACTCCAACAATGAAGCGGAGTACGAAGCCCTAATCATGGGACTCCGTATGACGTTAGAGCTCGAAGCTCAGGAGCTCAAGGTCTTTAGCGATTCATAACTGGTCGTCCTCCAGGTCGCCCATGAGTATACCACCAATGAAGGTAACCTTTCTAAGTACCTTCAAATTGTAAATCAATTATTGCCTTCTTTCAAAAAAGTCACCATACACCATTTACTACGGGAAGAAAATCGCCACGCTAGAATGAATATTCATTTCCTACGGAAGAGAATCACAGTCCTCATCCTCCTAGTTCGCTTCATAGTGACTCAAGACAGGCAAGCGACCTAATCAACTCACCACCAATTCGATGTTCCCTCTAGCATTCGACCTGCGAGCTCGCTTCATAGACACTCGAGTTGAATAGACGATCTCGCCCAGGAGCGACCTCAATAGCACTCATTCCTCTCATAACAGCTCGTAACACATGTCTTTACTATAGCCACCAAGATCGGAGCTTCAGGCACACATCACAATAAATGGCCTTAACTCGCCATCATGGCTCGTGAGTGACCTGCAGACCTGGATCTGACCTGACTCGGGAAAGCACGAGGCGCGGGCATCTTACCTATATAAAGAGGAGGAGGAACTATATCTGACCTTATTCAAGTTTACCCCCCAGAGAGAGAACTTGATACGTAGGTAGTTCGTCCACACGAACTCGGTCAAATCCAACCCCAAACACCATCTTCCCCATAAATTGCCTACATTTGTGAGGTTAACAAAACATAACCTTTACACAGAGATTCTGGTTAGCAGTTTAAAATGACTGAAAAATGCAAAAGTATACCCTTGTCTTGAGAAGAAACCAGTCACCTTTCCATTCTATATAACCAGATGGAAGAAATGATAAATAAGCCTAGCTAGCGGTTAGGAGACCAAATCAGTTTATATATAACCAGATGGAAGAAATGATGAAAATTCAAAAACCACATTGTTTTCAAAATATTTCGACAAATCAAATTGGGGGAACTGGTTTTTCACAGAGATAGCTTAGCAACACAAAATAAATCTGCAGTATGTTATGTAAGGAAGTTTCCATCAAAATGTAGCAGTGATTAAGCTTACAGAATTTACTGGATGAAGAGTTATTTAAGCATGCATTTCATCTGGGTCTTTCTCAGCCTGTAACAAAATCAATTGATATGAGTGACTTAAGAAAACAACAACCATCCTCGCTTTCCACTCCACACACACAAATGAAGATGAGTGTTAGCACGTATGATAAGAGCCCAAAACTGTAGTTTTAACCCCTTTAACAATATCGCTTTTGACCAATTATGTGATTAATAAGTAAGAGTTACTACTGTTATTGTGTTCTTGTGTATTTCAGGCATTGGAGTCGAATATGTGCAGAAATGCGCCCTTTTTGCTGGATAATGGAGCAAGGGTTGGTTGTTAAGAAGTTCTATGATTAAAAGCCAAGATCTAAGGAGAAAAAGCCCATTTAAAGCCCGATCAAAGCTAAAAAGTCAAAGTCAACGCAGCAGAAACAGCGCACAAAAGTCAACAGAACTTCCGAAGGTTGTATTTTTTGGACTCAGACCTCGAAATTGGGCCTACCTTATGTCAAAACGACTGGATCGGAAAGAGATTTCTAATGGTCCAAGTCTTGACCCAATCAAAGGAGCAGAAGTAGATGAAAAGGCTGTTTAAGTCAAATCCAGCTAAAAAGGCCTATGTGAACTGAAGAAATTGGGTTTTGGGCTCGATTTTTCGGCCCAAAACATGGCTCCTCAGCCCATGCACGAAAAAATGGATCTGGTCTCCTCCATTTTGAAGACATAAGACTTAGCTCTTAAGCATCTAGTTTTTTAGTTAGTCATTAATCCAAGAACTTGTTTTTAGATCTAGTTTTTACATTCAATTAATTAGTTTTAGAACAAAGTAGATTATTATTTAGAATCAGATTTAGTTTTATAATAAAATATTAGTTTTTCATTTCAATTTAGTTTATTGATTCAATTCTTATTTAGTTTAGTTGTCTTAAATCCATAATTAGTTGTCTTCATTGATAAATAGTTAATCATCATCTTAGTTCTAAATTAGTTTTAAATCTTGTTTTAATTCATTTTGAATCTTAGACTATTGTTAAATTAGATTATAAAGTTTAATCATTTATTCAATAATGAGTTGTTATATTTGTTCTTGTTTAAGAAATGATAGTATAATGATTCACGGCTAAAACCTCCATTAGAAGGGTTTGAATAAGCCTTGATGAAAACTTGATTGTTGTTAGCATAGAATAATTTGTAATATTCTATTCCATTCTAGAAAATAATTATTTCACCATGAGAATGGGTTTGATTGCTTCACATGCTAGTTGTTAGTTGGTAGAGATTACCATGAACACTTAGGGATTAGAAACACCAAATTGTTATGCGGAAGCATTACAATTCGGATTACGACAATTCTTCGTTAGTAAATTAAGTCGAGTTAAGGTGGAATCAAATTCTCCTAATTCTTTATCTAGATTTGAACCTTAGTATTTAAATTTCCATCATATTATTTATAACATTTCGATTACGTTATTTCCCATCGTTGTTAACATAATTAGATAATCCGTACTCTTATTGACTTTGATATAAGACTGATGATCGTAGTTAACATTGAATTCTAAAGAATTAGAAGTGGAACGAATTCTCTACTCCACTTATTGCAATAGCATCGAGAGTGTAGAAAACTTTGATAACATAAGCACAAAATAGTTTTAGTTTTACTTGTGGTTGAGTCTCGTTGCTTATTCGTAGGTAAAACTATCATTTTACATATTATCAACGTACTTGTAGTGTACGTAACATTGTGAACTTGGCACATTAACCGAGATAGAAGATTTGGGTAGTTAGGAATATGTGATGCAGCAATCTTTTACTTGAAAATTACACCTGTAGAGCCACATGAAAACAAATACATGGCTTGAACATACTTTCAGGTCTTCATAATGAAATATTCACAAAAAGTACAAATGCCTATATAACACAAAAATTTTGGACATTTGACATCCAAATTAAGTAACCATGAGGTTTTGTTATCTAAAATGCATACATAGATTAGTTTCTCACTGGAGGTAGTCCCTTACATGACTCTTGAATTTGAAAAGATTAAGTCTAATCGATCATCACAATGTCTATGATGCAACTTATGAATCATGTTTTTATACACTTCCTTCAACAAAACTATGTCTATATTTTGTACTTCATCCTTTTAACGTATTTGCTGGATAGGTAAGTAGACAAGTTAAAATAGGTAAGCTATTCTTCACTTATATCTTTGTTGGCATTGTTGTTCATATTGAAGGTAAGCCTCCGATATGTCTCAATGGTGCTATATCACTAACTCTCCCCCTATAGTTTTATGAAAAAGCCATCATACTGAATTTCTTTTCAAAAACATCTCCAGCATGACTTCTGCAACTCCAATATCCCCCAGTAGCTTTTGATTCGATATGACTAATTCCAATATTGTTGGGGATGTTGAGGTTGTCCTTCACCATGAAGCAACCAAGACCATCACCGGAGGTATATAACTTATTGTGACATATACAAAAATGGAACTGTTCATCTCTATGGCGCTGAATAGAAGATTCTAAGTAGTCTATAAACGTATGTTGTAAGAAGTGATATAACATTTAAGTATGACATTTATAGTGCCATATCTACACGTATGTGCGGATTATGATTATACACGCTATGTATGTGTGGATTATACACGCTATATAGAAAGCAATGGTTGAGAATCACACAGAAAGGAAGGTGAATACTTTGAAATCTGATAATGGTACTTAGTATACCTATGGTCCTTTCAAGGAATTATGTGCGCAATAGGGTATTGCTAGACACTGGACAGTGAGGGCCAGCATGGGTAAATAAATCACACATTGCTTAAGAAAGCTAGGTGTTTGCTTTCCAATGTCAATCTTGACAAAGAGTTTGTCGCAGATGTAGTGGCCATGACGTGTTACTTGTACAATAGATCACCAATTCCGACGATAGACTACAATACACCTTATGAGATGTGGACAGGGGAGCCAATTGATTATGATATTTGCATGTGTTTGGAACTAGTGCTTACTACCACATGAAGGATAGTAAGCTTGATTCTAAAGCTAAGAAAGATATATTATTGGGCTATGCAAAGGGAGGAACGGGATACAGATTATGGTGTCTTGAGAACCATAAGTTCCTGATCAGCAATGAGGTTACCTTTGATGAGACTTCAGTGCTACATTCTAGTAGGCCGGAGAAGGCTAGAAATAGTGGTGATTCTATAGAATCTCAAGTGATTGAGATGGAAGCATCAAAGGATGTTGTAGAGAGCGGAGTTCTTAATGAAAGAACTATTCAACAAGAAGTAAAGCTACAACAACCTAAGTAGCAAGCTTTGGCTAGATCAAAGCCAAATAGAAGTGTGAAACAAGTTATGAAGTATGGACATGATAAGCTAGTTAAGCATTATGGTCAACCGTACCCGGTTGTATACGCACTAAATATCGAGGGTGATGAGCCAAATAACTTCAAGGAAGTTGTTAGAATTTGCCATTGCAAAGATTGGTCGGTGGATAGGCAGGAAATGGTGGAGACTCATGACAAGTTTTATACCTAGGAATTTGTTTCATTGCCTAAGGGCAAGAGAGATATTGCTTATAGAAGGTTCTCTATGGAGTTGAGTTCCAACATTGGTTGTAGGTACTCCACTTCTTGCATTGTTGATTGATGCCTTTCGTAGGTATGGCCCTTTGTGGGCATTATTATTGCTTTTTGTGAGCATGACTCTTTGTGGATATAGGTCTTTGTGAGCATTGTGTGGCTCTTTGTGGGCATGACTCTTTGTGGGTGGCTCTTCGTGGGCAAGACTCTTTATGGGTATGGCTCTTTGTGGGCCCCTTCGGGGCAGTTTGGCGGTGAGTTCGAGATGTGGTTTGAAGACTAGTGATTCTTAGTGGATAGTATGATTGTGTGCGACTCGATTTTATGTGTTAAAACCTCACTGAGGTGGAGAATGTTGGGGTTGTCCCTCACCATTGAGGCAACCAAAACCATTACCAGGGATATGTAACTTATTGTGGCATATACATAAATGAAATTGTTCGTCTCTATGGCCCCGAATAAAAGATTTTGAGTAGTCTACAAACGTATGCTGTAAGAAGTGATATAACATTTAAGTATGACATTTATAAGGTCATATCTACACGTAAGTTGTATCCACTATATAAGATATTATTGAGAGAGAGTGAAAAAAAAACTTTTTCTTTGTGAGAGAGTTAGATAACTTTTTCTAGGGTTTATTTGTGAGAGCATTCTTTGTATGTGTTGAGAGATCCATTCTTTGTGAGTGGTTGAGAGCTCCTCTTGTAATCTTCTTGTTCATCTAGTGAAACCAACGATCTCATCGTGTGTGGACGTATGCATCTTGCCGAACCACCTTAAATATCGTGTCACTACTAAAAAAAGGGTTTATAAGCTCAACTAAAAGGTGAGATGTTAGAGTTTTTACCTCGGTTTTTTAGGACAAAAAAACCGAGATAACATCATCCACCGAGATAATAGAGTTCTATAAAACCGGGATAATAATTATGCAACTAAATTATCTCCAAAGTCTAATATCTTATCTAAATATATTATCTCAGTTTTTTAAATCAAACCGATATTATATAGAATAAAACTGAGATGAATTGTTGATTGAAACCAATTAGTATAGAAGAAAACTGAGATGTTTTTTATTGAAACCGAGATAATATAAAAAAAAAAAAATAACCGTGATAAATTCTTTTGGGAAGGGAGATTCTTGGACAACCTTTTATCTCACCATTTATTTAGCCGACATAGTTTGTCATTTTTTGCTAGTATTGCTCATGACAATTAACCAGCAAATAAAAACCCATCCCAAACCACCACATTCCCTTTCATATTTATAAACATCAACACCAATTAACAAAAGCAACCCAACATAAGTAAATTCTTTGAAGAATCTGATTTCATTAAGATAAGAACGAACAATGTCGAACATGAACTTAACTTTCAAAGTGTACTAATGATCAGTCATTTATAGAAACTCAAATATTGTATCAACTAATCTTCGAACTATAATAAGACATTTTTTTTAACCTTTCTCTCTATATATTCAGAAAAGGAGACAGATGGACGAACCAATAAAGTTCAATGGTTTTGTAGCTTTGTCTGATGAACTGATCGAGCTCCATTGAGAGATCAACCTTAGCAACAACATCACATGTTCCCCAAAGTAATGTTAGGAGCAACACAATTGATCCAGCAAGTGTAGCCACTCCACTCACTACCAGAGCTTAAGCCGTTTATGTACTTCCTGAAATTCTAGAATCTGATGACCACTAGCTAGGGGTGTACACATGACATTCAAAGGTTCATAGCCATAAAGAAACAACTTCCTTTTCAGTCCGTTGCCTTCTCGCCGTGCAAGCGTAGTTGGGCCTTGGAATGAGTGGGCAAAAATGGTTCATATCTTTCTTTCGATCTGCTTTCAATCAATTGGAGAGTGGAATCTGCAAGAAGAAGCGTAAGAAAAGGGGGTATATTATTCAGTTAGCTCTACTATAATGGAGAAAGTTCTGCGAACCATCTGTATCGGTCCTATCTGTCTATGTGAAGGATCCTTTCCTCCTCCTACTATGGCTCAACCATCTGCGAGAGATTGATTCTTTGATCATCAAATTCACTCCGTCTTGCTAGCTGATGGGCTCAACAAGAAACTAAGATAGTTATTGGTCAATTTATTCTGGAAATCGACACTGATCAAACTCTAGTAGCCTAGGCCACCTTCCGAAGCGACAATTTTGTTCGCGTCAAATTTGTCAAGACTCTAGATTCAAACCTAAACAAAATTTTCTAACCATGTATATAAAGCTATGAAAAAATAATTTAAAAGAAATTTAGAATAAATTGAACCTCTAGTCTTTGCTGCGATGTTCTCCTGTATGGTTGATGACAAATTTGTGATGTGAGAGGCCATATGATCAGGCCTGACTTGTTAAACCATTACTTACAATGCTTTGAACTGGTATTAGTCATAGAAAAACTTAATCTGAATAGGGAAAATGCCTGGCATAACCCATTTACAATTGAGGAAGCATATGAAATGGTTATACTACCCGAATACAATATTTCATGACAAAAAGCATGCCTTCTCAATGCATGTGAAAGCAACTTGATATAGTCATACATACAAGTAAAAAAAGCTTGCTACAAGAAGGCCTTATCTAAAATATAGTACTTACTCTAAAGCAAATCAAGTTGAGGCAGAATGACCAAAACCTCCTCATATCCAATTTATTCTATCAAGGAATGAATAGCTGATGCAAGATCTGCAAATCAATTTATAAAATTTAGCAGCTAACTTATTTATAGGGACTTATTCTATTACTACTTTCATAGCTAGAAGAATAGGAGGGTTGTTTGTAGCTTGATTTCTATAGGGACATCTCCAGTTACCAGCTTAATTTCTCATAGCTTTTTTGGGGACCTTACATTGTGTATAAAATCGGTGACCATTTTTCAATTATTTATTTATTTATTTTTGCTACAGCACATACACATATATATATATATAGAATTAAAGGGATACACTTAAAGTCTGTGCAACATTTTGGTAGAGTACTCATGTCAGACGAGCTATAAGCCCATTTAGCTAGATCATGAACCTCACCATTAAAACATCTTCTTAACCATCTAAAACATGAAAAATTAAATTTACTAGCAGTACTGATAATTGCTTTAGTAATGCTTTGTAAAGACCAAGCCGTACTAGACTCCCGGGAACTCAAACTATTGATGACATTGATGTTGTCACCTTCGAAAAGAAAATTTCCTCCTCCTAAGTGTTTTGCCAGCTGCACTGCTATCTCGGCTACAAGAAGTTCACTCTCCTCTGCTGACATTGCTCTGTGAATCTCGTCATTGCAGTAGCAATTAAAACTCCTTCTTCATTCCAAGCCATAGCAACAGCGGCTCCTGATAGAGATCTCAATCTTATTAAATGCACCATCAAACCTAACATTTACTTTTTTTTTGCAGGCAAAATGTGAATATATTAATATAAATATAAGGTTACACGATAAGACAAAGTCTTCAAGTTACAGGATAGGTTCCCACCATAAAGCAAAAGTAGCGAGCGTACTCTAGAAATCTAAAGTACAACTGAACTGGACTCTCGATTTTGGATACAAAATAAGGTCTTGGTGTTAGGACATTCATCTTTGATTATGCAGAGTTGTTTTCCTTGCCCTTGTAGATGGAGGAGAGTGCTTCTGCAACATCCATTCTGGCTTATACTTTTTCTTTGCCATCATCTACCATGGTTCTTCACCGTCCTCAGCAGTCTCATCAGCCCAGTTGACCAATCTCAGTAGAGAATTACACTCATTTAATAATTTAAGCCTGTTTCCATCTCCTAAAAAAGGGATGGGGTCTCAACAACCAAAGCTGCTGGGGTTATCATGCCAGGAGATACCGCCTTAGTTTCACCAACTAAGAGAGTCTCATTTCTTTCCTAAGACCGAGTCACAGCTAAGCCAATCCCAATCTCCACATCTACCTCATTATAATATGTACCTCTAACAGACTCACCAGCCATGTGAGTTGCTTAGGCCTCTTGCATTACTTGCTCCACGACTTTCACAGCCATACCAGTCCCAGTCTCAACCTCGACCTCATTCTGTTCAGTACCTCGAGCAAACTCACCAGTCATGTGAGTTGCTTGAGCCTCTTGCAAGACTTGTTCCCCAACATTATTCTCATCATTTACAGTAGCATTTTCCTATGTATTTACAGCCTTTACATCAATAGCAGTTGGTTGTGTTGCTATTGGAGGAGTAGAGATGTAGTCACCAGTTGAGTCCTTAGTACCACTTGTTCCTACATTTTGCTTATTCTTGTTTCTCCTTCTCTTCTTGTTAAGTTTCCTTGCTTCAGGAGTTGGTTATGGAATAACAGCTTCCTTTGTGGTTTATTCCATTCTTGTGTTCTTCTGGAGCACCCTACATTCTGTTACCAGATGACCCACTGACTTGCAGTGTCCACAATACTTTGGCATTTTTACTACTTCAATATCTTGCACAAAAGAAATTCCTTCCTCCTCTTCCACCCATATCTGATTTGGGATAGATTTAGAGATGTCGACATCCACAAGAACACTGGCATAGAAACCAAAGTCTCTTTCTAGTGTGTGTTTATCCACCCCAATTGGGTAACCGATAGTTTTACCTATTGACATCAGGATTTCATAATCCCAGTATTGTTGGCCTAACTTAGGGAATTTAATCCAGAGGAGAGCTTTGGTTTTGGTACGAACATCAGGATCAAAGTCTGGTGTCCATTTTGAGAGCCTTAGAGTTTGTTCCCCAAACCTCCACGGACCCCCTCCCCAAATTTTCCTCCAATCAGTTTCACTAGTAAGCCAAATTATAAAGAAGCCTTTTCCCTAAGGAATAATCTTCCAGTCACCTTGAGGATTCCATTTATCTGCCACTATTGAGCGTCCTTCTTCCAGTTGGATTTTATGCAAATCTAACCGACCCACCAAACAGTACTTGCAGTAAATTTGACCCATTTCTATTGCTTTCTTGGGGAGCTTGGTAGATGGCATGTTGCCTTTAATTTTCGGTATAGGTAGGTCCTCGACATCCAGATGTTGAGGTTGGTCACCTCTTACTTTGTCAACAAAAGAAACCATTCTTCTTTGAGCTTGGTTCTTGACTTGATTCGGAGCCGAAAGAGCTAGTCTTGCTTCTGCTAGGACTCTTTCTTCAACTATTCTCACTCTTGCGAGCAATGTTCTCTCAAATTCCGATATATCCATCATTAGTGGTGGAGTTAATCCGATACAAACAGGAAGAAAACCCCCCCAAAAGGGGAAGTTTCTGGCTTCTTTTTCGTACTCTTATCTATTTGACAGGATGAAATTCGCTAAAAAAAGTAAAAAGTTTACCTGATTACTATTTTTCCCTTCCAATACGTCACTCATAGAATCGCCTAACATTTACATTGTGAGAGATGTTAATAATGGATATATTACTAGTATTACTTGTTGATGTAGAAGCATGAGTGCTTTGGTTAGTGTTTGCATTCCTAAGTGTAGTGTTTGAGTGAATAGAAGAAGCAGGGTTTAGATTCTCCCTATCAAAAACATTGAGTCTTCTTTTCCATTGAATCATTGTAGCTGTTAGTATATACCCCCTATCAGCTGCTCCTTTGTCAAACTTTTCCAAATTCCTATTACCCCACATAGTTTGCATTAGGGTGCATGCATACATACATAGGGATGTCCATCTTGCCAGAAACCCGCCCAAAACCCGAACAAAATACCCGCACCGAACCCTGCCCGAACCCGACAAAACCCAAACCCGAACCCAAACCAAAATACATAGGGTAGGGTTTGGTCACACTCTCTAAACCCAGGCCGACTCGAGCCTGACCCGATAATTTAGCCCTAAACCCGTTAAAAGGGCTAAAAAACTCGAAACCAAACCCCAAATCCGGTTTCAATTGCATACTACTAATCTCATATAAAAGAATGAGTTAGATAAATATTTGGATTATGATCTCATTCATGTTTACAATGATGAGTTATTTAATATATTGGATTATGAAAAAATTTATGTCAAGATTTTCAATTTTTTCAGTAATTGCACGTGATCATGTGTCTATAGTTCATTCCGAGTCCGTCTATTTTTAAATCATATCAAATAATTATGTCCGAGTATAGGTGATAATTACTTCCAAGTTCATTAGAAATTTTATTTTGTTTGAAGGATTGGTAGATAGCCGAAGAAGAAATAAAATGTAGATATATATTTCAAATAAAGTTTCTTATTGTCTTTTTTCTTCATTTATACCGGGCTTTATCCTACCCGAAATCCGAACCCGAGCCCAATGGGTACCCAAAATATAGGGTTAGGGTAGGGTTTGGTCACACTTCTCAACAAAATACCCTACTCCGAACCCGACCCGCTGAAAACCGGTTTGAGTTTGGGTAACCCAATACCCGTTCAAAACCCGAAAAATCAGGTTCGGGTACCCATTTGGACATACCCAAGTTTGCTATGTCAGGGACCTTGCTTTCACACCATTCCATGATCTCATCCATCCATCTTCTAATGGACCATCCACTATTGACCTTTCTTCTTAAACCAAGAGGTGAAGCAAACCACAAAGATTTTGCCCAATCACATTAAAAAAAAATGTGTTCCACAATTTCCTTATTCCTGAAGCAAAAGCCACACATGGTATCATTATTTTTTATCCTTTTCTATATCTTTTCTCCAATTGGCAGTATGTCCATATATAATTTTCACATGAACATTTGTTCTCTAGCTGCCACCCTAGCTCTCCAAATTCTTTTGATAGTTTTTGCTTGGTAGAGTCACAGTCCTCCCAATCCTTCGCTTTGAGCATATGAAAAACAGATTTGACCGAGAATTTTCCTTTAGTATCAGGCCACCAGGTTAACTCATCCTCCCTTCCATCTTGTGGTCTGATGTGTGTTCCTTTGATAAGCCCTGCTACTATATGATCAAAAACTTCATCAATAAGCTGATCATTCCTGATTCATGAGATTTTTCACTTTCCAATGTTTCTGGATCCCCATTAGTGGGTGCAAATCCTTTATCAGTATAGGATGATCATGGAACATAAGCCAAGGATCATTGAAAACAGAGGTATGAGCACCATCCCCAATGGCCCATATAGATCCTTTATGCACAAGATCAAAACTTTTGTTAACCCCTCTCCAGAAGTAAGAGGCATTAGATAGTAACTTTTGTTATGTCCCCATACCCTTTTTTCCATAATAAGCAACATGAAAAGTTTTAAACATATATTAATTTTTTTTTATGTCCCCACACCTTCATTATTATGTCTCCACACCTCTTTTTTTTTTATCAACAAAACAATATTTTATATTAATAATAATTAAGATGTAGTGTGAGAGATTCACATTACAAGAAGTACATATAAATGCTACCCCTCAATCACAGACTCCCATCTAAAAATGAGGTCTTCCAATTTCAAACTTCTAACACTAGGTAAGAAAGACACCCATGCCCACATAAGAGTTTTACATTTTACAATAAGTTGTTGGACATCCTTAGACTCATCATCGAAAGTTCGACGATTGCGTTCCAACCATATAGACCATGGAATTCTTATCTTTTAAAGCTCTCCAACTCTGTTTGGCCAGCAGAGCTTTGTTCATATCAAAAAATTTCCTGAATCCTAGTCCTCCACAGGGACTTAGACTTACAAAGTTTATCCCACTCAATAGTATGGATGCTCTTGGAATCATCATGTCCATGCCACCAAAACTCCCTACACACTTTATCCATATTGTCACATACAGATATAAGGAGGGAATAGGATGTCATGGCATACAGGGGTGTAGCTTAAGTTACAACTTGAATCAAAACTGTTCTTCCAGCTTGAGATAATAGCCTGGCTTTCCAACCTTTTATTTTATTATGTACAATATCCACCAAGTAATCAAAATCAGCTTTCTTACTGTCAGTGTGTAAAATAGGAACTCCTAGGTACCTATCTTTACTTGAAAATTCTCTCATATTCCAGTATTTTCTCAAAATTTTCCTATGTTTAGCATGTACATTCCTACTAAAATAGATACTAGATTTATCAAAATTGATCTTTTGGCCAGAGGCCAAACAATACTTATACAGAATATCATTAAGAACACTTGCTTCACTTAAGGAAGCTTTTGTGAAAAGCAGTAAATCATTAACATACATTAGATGAGCAATGGGAGGAGCATACTTTCTAATTTTAATACCATGTATAGCATGATCATTTTCAACTTTATTAATCATGCGAGAGAGAGCTTCAGAGATACGAATAAAGAGATAAGGAGATAACGGATCACCTTGTCTCAATCCCACTGTTTCAAGGGAGAGCCATTAAGGAGCACTTTAAAAAAAACAGAAGATAAACATTGATTAATAAAAACTCTCCATTTTTCACAGAAATCAAGCTTTTCAAAAATATTATTTAGAAAATATTACTCCACTCTATCATAAGCCTTAGCTATATCCAGTTTTAAAGCTACCCAGCCTTCCTTCTTCTTATACATGTTCTTCATGTTGTGAAACACTTCACTAGCAAGGCCTATATTATCCCATATATTCCTACCCTTAACAAAATCCCCTTGAAACGATGACACTATTTTATGAATATGACATTTTAGTTTATTAGCAAAGTTTTGAAATAATTTTATAAACAAAATTGCAAAAACTGATGGGTCTAAAATTTGAGATATGTTCAGGAGAAGAAATTTTAGGAATTAAAGAAATAAAAGTTTCATTGAATTTGGGGTTTAAAACACCATTACAGGAAAAAAATCCTAGACACAGTCAATAACTGCTGGTCCAACCACATCCCAGGCAGTTTGGAAGAAAACCCCCTGGAAACCCATGTTTTTTACCACCAACCATATATCCTCACCATAAGGAATTTTAACAAGCATATCATTTTCAAAATCAGTAATACATGGCATAAAAAGAGAATCTATATCAGTATTATTTAGAAGCATATCAGATTTAAATAAGTCTTGAAAGAAAGAATTTATGTTCTTACCAATCGTGTCCCTATCTTCCAGCCAGTTGCCATTATCATCTTTCAACTTATCAATACAATTTTTCCTTTTTCTATAGATTGTAGAAGTATGAAAAAACTTTGTATTCCCACCCTATTCTTTCAGCCATAGAGCCCCAGATTTTTGGCCCCAAAGGTCTTCTTCCTTATCAAGCCACTCATTAAGTTAGCTTTTAAGAGATCTAATCTCTTCACATATGACCTCAGAGAGAGTATTTTTCATAAGCTCCTCAAGCCGATTTTGAATATTTCTAATATTAAAAAAAACAATCCCAAACACATCTTTATTCTATTTTTTTAGTTTTATTCTCATTTTTGTAAGTTTAGTTAAAACATTACAATCAGGTTTATTATGATTAGCAGCATTCCAGGCTTCCTCAATGGTAGGAATACAAGAAGAATCTTTAAACCAACATATTTAAAAATCTAAAGGGTCTATATACTTTAGAAATGTTACCTTTCAGGTTGATGTTCAAAGCCAGATGATCAGAAGAAGCACAAACAACAAATTTCACAGAAACATGTGGAAACAATTCAAGCCAATTAGGGTTAACCAGAACTATATCCAATCTTTCCATTACGTGATCTTTAAATCTACGATTATTAGACCAGGTAAATTTAGGCCTAGAGAAACCCAAATCAATCAAGCCCAAATCATTAATAAAAGCATTGAAATCAAGCATGCATTTAGTAAAAAAATATCTACCACCAACATTTTCGTGCAAAGATGTTATGGCATTGAAATCTCCCAGAAGAACCCAAGGCCCAGGGATCCTTGGTGCCAAATCCCTAAGCTCATTCCAGACTCTAAGTCTATTACTTGAAACGGGTTCACCATACACTAAAGTAAAACACCAAGAATGTAAATCAATGTAGTTTGTGATCTTACCTGTTACATGATTTTGTGTTGCTCCCCAGATATCCAGTGGCAGTGTGGCACTCCATCTTTCCAAAAGATTGCTAAGCCACCACTAGCCCCAACAGCTGGAAAAACAGAATCTACCCTTATAATTAATCGCATTACCTACTTTTTCTATCCTTTTCTCCTTAGCCTTAGTTTCTAAAAGACATATAATATATGGTTGATGTTGCCGGATTAGGTCCCTTAGATTCTGAACCACCATGGAAGTTCCTATTCCACGGCAATTCCATGTTATCATGGAGAGAGGCGGTTGTAAGAGGACACCCACCGAGAACCTAGGAGGAGAGGGTAAAACCCAACTAAAAAACCTAAAAATACTACCAAGAAAACATAGATTAAAGACAATAAAGATGATGGAGCTGAGAGCCCAGGGCGACCGGCACTACGACAAGTGGTGCTTAAAAAGGCAACCAAAAACTATAAGCCAAAACCAAAACTTGCTCAAACAGTCACAACAATCACGCCTGGAAGATTATCAAAGGATGCTAGTATCACACATAGATCAAACACAATCAGCATGCAAAACTAAAAACAACAAAACAAAGAGAATGCGAAAAAGATGTTGTAGTATATGAATTTGCAAAAAGAGAATGCAATATAGCAACAACAATGTAGAAGCGGCAATACTAAGTTTACTAACAAAACAAAAATGAAAGATAATATAATGGGGTTTAGCTCTTATCTGGAGCACCAAGATACTCAGAAAGCTACGATTTTTAACTGTAAACCAATTCAATATAAGACTGGATTGACTCGAAAAATGAGCGAGGTAGGCTCTAGATCACCACGTAAATAGATTGCAAATAAAGATAGTTGAGCATAAACCAATTCGAAATGTGAGTCGGAATCGACAAAACCCGTCAAAATTCAATCGGAGATAGAAAAGCCCAACAGATCCAAAGATGTGAGATTGAGTTCTTGTGAAATCCAAGAGAACTCAAAGAAGACTAGTTAGCTAAGGTGGAGTGGCAACTCTGGCAGCAGCCCGACGACAGGTTGTTGAGGTTGTTTTAAAGGAGCCGTTGGAGATCTGTTGCTCAAGATAACGTGTGCAATCAAGATATAAAAGAGGGCATAGGTGGATATGATTCTCCTTATATGCGAAAAAGAAGAGGTGAACTCTGGTGATGTTCCAAGTAGCTGTGTTTAAAGAGTCGTTGAATGAGTTTTGCGAACAAATGTTCGCGTATAGATAAGCATAAACTGCTCTCGACTAAAAACTTTGGTGAGTACCAGTTGAGTAATGTGAGTGATGAATAGGAGTTAGAGACTTGGAGTTTGGAGAAAGGAAAGGAGGAAAGATAAGATTTTTTTTTTTTTTTTTGGTTGGAAATTTTTTTGGAGAGGATTGGTTGCGGATTAGCTCAATGAGATCAAACTTTGAGTGGAGATATTACTCCTCCTGGTGATGGAGATTAGACTCCGGTTGTAGTCCGACTAGTGGTGGAGAAAATAGTCGTTGATGCTTGGGAGATCAAAGAGCCGTTGAGGCTGAGAGTACGGTTGGTTATATATATTAGACAAATGACAAATCTAATTTGTATTATTCATTTTTCAGTTATTCAACAGGAGGGTTTGCTCATGAAAAAATAAATGTTATAATAGGGAAAAAGATTTATCAGCTGTATTATGTAACATGAATAAGTGAACCATTTTAATAGAAGGCACCCAGCCTAATTACAAGGAGATTGGATTAAAACATGTATTCAAAATGCCATCTAACTTTTCTGCTACTTCAGTCCATATCCATATTGACATTTAAAAAAAAAAAAAAAACTGATGTCTCAAAGATTTAATTGTTAAAAGTTAAGACATCTATGACTTCCATCTATGACATCTATGACGTCTTTTTCTACTTTCTTACAAGTTTAGTTATCAATGTCTTTTGGTTCAAAAACACGCAAAGGCATCTCAAATTGTCGTATCTTATAACCTTAATTGATGATAGGTTTCTCTCAATGCAAGCTCATAGAAAATAGAAGAGAAGAGCAGTGAAACCCAGTTTCAAAAGGAACGAGGACTACTTCATATTACATAGCCTGGATTTAGGGGATGCACTCTCATCTCTGAGTTACATAGCCTGGATTATGTTCATTCATTTTGCAAGGATCCTCACCAAACCTAGACAAATGACATCCAACTTATGTAAATTTTAAATAGAATTTTGGCAAAGATAAAGGTTTTTATGCAATCTTACGTATAGTATCTCCAAGAATTAGAGAAAGTTTGTTTTACGAATATGCAATAATCTCTCTATTTAAATTAGGAGAAGAGGATCTATTGACTTCCTAAGGCAGCTGTAAGTAGCACTTAATATTTACTACAATCTGACCTGTGCTATATAATCAATTACCCTACAACTTTGAGCTTGTACACAGGTACACCAACGGTGTAAATCAAAGTGGTCATAGATCACACATACAAACAAACACAAGGTGTCGGGGTGGGTAGACAAACTCAGCAAGGTCAAGCAGGTCAAGCAAATAGCATGCACACATCAAATCACGTAAGCATGCACACACCTAATTACGAAAATTGTTGCAAACCTATTTTTGAAATTGCACACAAAAGAAGAAAACATCTAACTACTCCACTGAATAGAACTATGTCTGAGAGAATGAAGGCAAGAGGTATAGCAATAACTACAATACAATACTTTCTTTTTTTGGTCAAACAAATTTATTAATGGTAATGAAAAGGACAAAGTGAAAACCTGACTTAGTAAGGATTTAAGTCAGTTCCCTCCCACAACTTACATCAGATCCTAATTAACTTTCCCGACCAAACATTAACTGATCAAAACACACCCTCATTCTTATATGTAATATCTAAGTGGACCCATTCCCACAGACAATACATAATATTGAAAGTGATGAAATAACTCAATCCAAAAGACATTTTGTCATCAAATATTCCGGAATTCCTCCTAAGACAAATGCACAAAAATATATAGCATGCAACAGTCTATGCCAAAACAGCCTACTCGACAACTGATCACACTTGCTTTCAGGAGTAACTGAACTAACTATGACTTGCGCGGGATTGAATTATATATTATGTTTCCTACAAACAGGCGCCACGCGTGCCCATTTACTAATATATGCAATTGAAAAGAAGACAAAATGCCTAGGCAAAAAAAGTTGACACATCTAAGTTCAAGCTCTAAATTCGTAATGACAATAAGAATATAGTTCTTTAGCAAAGCACAACAAAGAAATTGAATTCAACACAAATTAGATAACTTCAGTTTAATTTTTGAAATTTGTTGATGGAAAATTTTATTTTACCAAATATGAATTCTATGAAGCATTTCAACAAACATATATCTTGCATCGATTTTATATCTAAAAGACCGATGGTTTTTTATTTTTACCTATTATGTAAAAACCACTGCCACCCCAAATTGAGGAAAACCGATGGTAGTTCTGACACATGTATTCACCACATTTAACAAGAAAACCCAATATAAGCCAAGTATAAATTAAATTTTCATACCTGAAAACTAGAGAAGGTGTTGAACTACTGTGGAGTTGAAATGGGTAGTGGGAATTGTTACTAAGTTGGTGCGAGGTGGAGAGACAGTGGAGAGGGCAATATAGATGAAGGAGATTAAGGGAAATATATATAGATGAAGAGAGAGTGGAAAGGGCGAGATAGTTTGGAGCAGGCGCAGTTGCCCATCGTGAGTTCGTGGCTAGTCATGGGAGAGTACTATGGAGAAAGCCGAGATCCTTACTTGATTGTGACCCTCTTTTTCGTGTTTTCTGTTTTTTTTTCATATCTATTTCGAGATATTTTGTATAATAAGAATTATATCAATTGAATGCCAAGATATTTGGTATAATTTCAATTATATCAGTTGAGTGCGAGATAAATGAAATTTCATATTATATCAGTTCCACACTACCCGCTGTAAAATCTATATGTATTATCTCGGTTAAGTATGATGCGAGATAAAATACTTATACTTAGAGGTAGTAACTAAGTTATGGGGCATATTATCTCGTTTATGGGATATATATTATCTCGCTTATCACTTGAACTGAGATAAGGCTAATTTTAGAACCAAGATAAAACCCCTTTTTTTAGTAATGTGTGTCATTGTGTATGGTGTGTTATTTACTTGTTTTCTGTTTTGCTAGTTGATATAGTTATTTGGGTTATATTTGGGTTATTGTTATAACACTTGTCTTGATTAAAGGTCACACCTTTGTAGTTGATTTCGTTGTTGTCACATGCTTCCGCATTTAGTCAAAACAAATATTCAACAGTTTGCTGCAATCGTCTCCTAGATTCCTACATAGAGAATGAAAATGGAATCTATTAATTTCACGATAAACTAAGGAAAATTTGAAATTAATTTACATGAGTAAGACAAATAAATTTAAATGCCATTGAAGTCATGTGCTCATCTCCATAAGTGTAGGGTAAGTCCCTGAATGACTTTGACTTCTCCTTAGTCCTCATTCACTTCTCCTTAGTCTCGTGCAAATAATCAGTACGAAGTATCTGCAATACTGTGTAATATTCGTAAACATCTACAATCTCATATTTAAACTCAACTAATACTTATACAAATAAATAAATAATAAATAAAAATACTTGATAAGAAGACTGTAACATTGAAAACACTAAGCCATCGACTTCGTGCAATCGCATCAAGTAGTTCAAATAATATTGAGAATGTTCAATTCTTTATGCTTATTGTCGATAACAAATGCCTCACTATTGACAATTAGATTTAAAATCACATCTATAACACTGAATATATACTTTGTTCATAAAACAACAAAAAAGATACAAATTTGTATAAAAACATTTATAGTATGAAACATTTTTTTAATATTATAATACAAATACTATGTTTCTACCCAATATACTTCCACTAATTATGAACAATTATATAGGTGTATTCCGTTAGAATAAAATTATTTTACATTTAAACTATGAAAACAATAACATTTACATCGAGCGTGACATTAAAAAAATGTTAGTATTATCGTTTTTTCCATCAGTTATGTTGTGGGAGTAGTTCCCTAAAAGTAAACTACAAAACTGATAAAGCAAAGCCCGCAGTATTTTTTATTTGTTTTTATTTTTATTTTTATTGTAGAATTATTATATTGCTTTTTATAGCATTACACAATATTCACAACGTGCACTATTTGCATAAAAGTGTTTGACGTATGTATAGTAAAATATGATGAACCATTTATATATACTGATTTTAACCATTTAAACTCTTCTATATTCATTGTTCTGCATGCCTTTAAAACAATATTTTTCAGTCAGCAAACTTTAATTTCTTCAATAGATAAAAATGTAAAAATAATTTTTTCAAATGCAAAAGATTAGTTCGTATTTGAAAGTGTTGAGCTCTCCAACAATTTTATATTTACTTAAAACTTTTCTTGCGCTTTGTATCATTATTTTTTTATTGATTTGTATGTCAGTAGCTAGCTTTGCCATCTACGTTTTCTAAACTAAAATTTAAGACTGATGAGTCTATACCTATGGTTAAATATTCTAACTATTTTTGTATGCTATTAAAATCAACCATTTTCATCAATGAAGTCCCATTTTCCAATAGATAAAAATTGTTGTAATAATATTTTCAAAATATTTTGCTAGTTGATATAGTTATTTGGGTTGTACTTGGGTTATTATTAGAATATTTGTCTTGGTTAAATGTCACACCTTTGTGGGTGATTTTGTTGTTGTCATACGATTCTGCATTTAGTTGAAACAAATATTCAACAGTTTGCTGCAGTCGTCTCCTAGATTCCGACATAGAGAATGAAAATGGAATCTATTAATTTCACGATAAACCAAGAAAAATTTGAAATTAATTTACATGAGTAAGACAAATAAATTTAAATACCACCGAAGTCATGTGCTCATCTCCATAAGTGTAGGGTAAGTCCCTGAATGACTTTGACTTCTCCATAGTCTCGTGCAAATAATCAATACGAAGTATCTGCAATACCGTGTAATATTCGTAAACATCTACAATCTCATATTTAAACTCAACTAATACTTATACAAATAAATAAATAATAAATAAAAATACTTGATAATAAGACTATAACATTGAAAACACTAAGCCATTGGCTTCGTGCAATCGCATCAGGTACATCAGGTAGTTCAAATAATATTGAGAATGTTATTTATGCTTATCGTCGGTAACAAATGCCTCACTATTGACAATTAAATTTAAAATCTCATCTATAACACCGAATATATACTTTGTTCATAAAACAACAAAAAATATACAAATTTTGTATAAAAACATTTATAGTATAAAACATTTTTTTTAATTTTAATATTAAAATACAAATACTATGTTTCTACCCAGTATACTTCCACTAATTATGAACAATTATATAGGCGTATTCTGTTAGAATTAAATTATTTTACGTTTAAACTATGAAAACAATAACATTTACATTAAGCGTGACATTAAAAAAAATGTTAGTATTATCGTTTTTCCATCAGTTATGTTATGGGAGAAGTTCCCTTAAAGTAAGCTACATACAAATTAAACCGATAAAGCAAAGCCCGCGATCTTTTTTATTTGTTTTTTCTATTTCTATTTTTATTGTAGAATTACTATATTATTTTTTATAACATTACACAATATTCATAACGTGCACTATTTGCATAAACGTGCTCGACGTACGTATAGTAAAATCTGATGAATCATTTATATATACTGATTTTAACCATTTAAACTCTTCTATATTCATTGTTCTGCATGCCTTTAAAACAATATTTTTCAGTCAGCAAACTTTAATTTCTTCAATAGATGAAAATGTAAAAATAACTTTTTCAAATGAAGAAGATTAGTACGTATTTGAGAGTGTTGAGCTCTCCAACAATTTTACATTTACTTAAAACTTTTCTTGCACTTTGTATCATTTTTTTTTATTGATTTGTATGTCAGTAGGTTTGCCATCCACGGTTTTCTAAACTTAAATTTAAGACTGATGAGTCTATACCTATGGTTAAATATTAAAACTGTTTTTGTATGATATTAAAATCAACATTTTTCATCAGTGAAGTCTCATTTTCCAATAGATGAAAATTGTTGTAATAGTATTTTCAAAATGTACGTAGTCGAACTAATTAATATTGGCGGGTCATTATTATTTTTAAAAGCCCAAAACAAAATTAAAAAAAAAACAATGTTTTTCATATAAATAAATAGATATATTTTTGAACTTTGCTTTAGAGAAGGTCAGCAAAAATAAATAAATATAGAGACATTATGTAGCTTATTGAGATACTGGATTAAACTAATTTGAAATCTCTGAGGGGGCTTATGTATCTTTCTATAAATAAGTATTCAATAAATACGTTGAACTCTATGACTTCTAATTACATTACGGCTGGAAGGAAGTGACATTGGGTAGGGGACAGGGACACAATACAATGAGAATTGGTATTGTGATTTAGTTAGGATATTGTTTATGGATATAGACAGTTCGAATAGAAGTGTTGAAGCACCCTAAACATTAGGCATCTCCCCACCACCAGCTTCACTACTATCCCATTTCCACAACTAATCTCCTCACTTCCTTTTAAGTTTATACATACAGTTCTACTAAGATCCCTCTTCTCGCCACCTCCACCTATGGCCAAATACAAAATTTCAAAAACTAGTACGTTTGAGAATAATAAATAAATCTCATTCAAACACCACCTAGTTGTTCTTCTTATTATTGAAATGGGTTAATAATTTAGTAGTAATTTTAATAGTTTTCTTCGATGATTTGGTTTAAGGAGTAGGAGTAGACCAAGAAAAAAATATATGAAATTACACTTACATTTTTTTCAAAAATTATTTTTTTCTTAAAAACATTTTATTATTTATTATGAATTTTGGTGATGAAATCACTAAAGTCTAAAACATCCTGAGTTCATTTGCCTTTAAAGACCAAAAAGTGTTTCCTTCAAAAGAAAAATCAAGAAAGAAAGTGTTTTTGGAGACTAAAATTTCCATACAATAAACACTATCGGGACTATATCCTGTTCATTTTCCCGTAAACAATATGTTTTTTAGACTAAAATTTCCATACATATATCGAAACATCTCAAGCAATTTCACAACATTCCACGAAACTTTACACCAATCTCTCAGCCCCGAACTTCCAAAAACACAAAATTCGAGTCGTTACAAAAATATTACGCGCGAAATCCAAATATTATTCCAAACCCTAAAAAGTAAAAACCCTAGTTCATTTTTCTCTCAAAATTGATTTCAAATTCAATCATAAAAACCCTAACAACAACAATGCCTTTAACAGCAGGAAGAAAACATGGTAGTGATCTATCAGATGGAAGTGTTTCGAAATTACAACGCACCAAATCAACTAGACCAAATGAAGAGTATGAAAAAAAGGTCAAAACTTTACACTTTCTTGATTCTTAAACACTAATTTAAAACAACCACATTTGTTATAATCTAGTTTTATTTGTTTTGGTGTAGATTGTGAACAGGAAAATGAAAGATGTGGAAATTAGCGTGCCTATTGTTTACGGGACTATATCGTTTTGGCTTGGTAAAAAGGCGAGCGAGTAAGTCTAATTTTGTTAATGGTGTGTAGGAATGTAGTTTTTTTTTTTTTAATGGTGCATTGGATGATTTTGTTTTTTGTTGTGTTGTGTTAAATTTTAGGTATCATTCACATAAGTGGACTGTTTATGTACGAAGTGCGACGAATGAGGATCTTGGTGTGGTAATTAAGCGTGCTGTATTTCAGTTGCATCCGAGTTTTAATAATCCGACTAGAGTTGTTGAGTCGCCTCCGTTTGAGTTATCAGAGTCTGGTTGGGGAGAATTTGAGATTGCTATTAGCTTGTTTTTTCATAACGACGTCTGTGATAAGCAGTTGGACTTGTGAGTTATTTTGGTTTTTGGGTTATTTTGTTGTTTCAGTTTTGAGGTTTGGGTTGTTGATATTTGGTTTATTATTATAGATATCACCATTTGAAGTTGTACCCTGAAGAAGAATCTGGCCCTCAAACAACGAAGAAACCTGTTGTGGTTGAGTCGTATGATGAGATTGTATTCTCGGAGCCATCAGAAGGTTTCTTTGCTCGTGTTCAGAATCACCCGGCAGTTAATGTTCCTAGATTGCCTGCTACTTTTAGCTTACTTCCTCAAGGTTGGTTACTTATATCTTGTATTTTCTGGCTTTTGGCTCCTTTTAATGATCCCAGGAGTTAATATTTTGGGTTTTATGTAGGATTAATTGACAATGTCAATGATAGGAGGAGAGGTGACACCAAGGATCATCCACTAGGTCAGTGGTTCATGAATTTCTCAGAGGCGGACGAGCTATTAAAACTTGCTGCAGCTCGTCAGCAGGTCAGTTTGGATTCTAATCTAATCCTTGCATAGATATCATGCCACTTCCTGTTATGCTGTATAGTGTATGCACCCGAATAACATGCAAACAGACATGACATATGTGTGTGAGCAGCTGAGCCCTTGGGGCGGTTAAGATTCTGGTATGGATTTATTAGGATTGTATATAGCTTAAGAACCTAGGTATTCAAAACAGTGAGAAGACACATGTAGTCACCATTCACCAGACCCAAATAGAAATGCTATTTTATACGAATTGGGTTGATAATATCATAATACAGTTACCGTTAGACTGGGTACCGTATCACATAATATTTACACTTTTAATGGACCGATTATTGTTTTGTTGTATTGTAAGATACGCTCCAACTTAATTCTTGTAGTTATATTTGTCTACCATTGTGTTTACTCAGTGACATACTAATGCAATATGTCACAGTTTTTCCGGTGTATGGTAAATTTTTTCATCAAGTAGTTATATAGAAAGGGTTGAGCTAGCTGTTAGTTGAGAAAGTAAACATAGGGTGAGTTTAGTAAAGCCTCTCTACTTTAGTTTGCCTTCCTTCACACCTCTCTCTCTCTCTCTCCCAGATCAAAATTTCTAACAGGGAGGGCAAGAGTTATTGCAATAGGCGGTCCGGTTACCAAAAGCAAGTTAAAAGGTTGATTATTAGTTTTGAGTACGAAACTGGAACACAGCTCAAGGGTGTTAAATATCATATCAGGCATAGACCCTCTTCAGCTTCTTCTTGCTCATCCAGTGAACCCGTTCCTTTTTATTTCTTCCCATTTATACTGAAAGTGTTGAGAAATGGTTGAAAATTCACAATTAAAATGTTTGAACAAAAGGGTTTTTCCCTAGACACAGTTAACTCACTTCAATAAAATGCAATTAGCCACAAGCTTAACAAAATGTGGGGGATGATGATTTTCGAAGCAAATAAAGTTACAGAAAAGGTTTGGAGTAAAAGAAGAACCAATCTAACTTCTGCTAAAGAGAAAGGTAACCGTCTTTCTACAGTTTATACTGACTTTAAGGAAGGAGGTGAATGGTCAAGTTAGATTGGTAACGACTTTGTATTTATCATCTATGCTAGGATGTGAATCCTTGAATATTGTCTTCCTGCTGATGCACCATTTGTTTTTATTTAATGTTGATGTTTCATTTCTTAGTTCAACTGGGTACATGTAATTGTGTATGTATTATATTATGGTTTCATGACAGTATTTTGTATTTGAATGGTCATGAACTTGTATTCTATGAAGCACCGATATATCCCTAAGGGTGAAGTATCCGTGTCCGATACGTGTCCGACACGGATACGCCCCAATACGCGACCGATACGTGTCAAATATGCGATTTGGAGTATCTGATTTTATAATTAATTTTTTAATTTCCAACACACGGGGGATACACGGGGGATAGTAATCTCACACATACAGAATTTTTTTTGGAACTTCAACAAAAAAAAACAAGTGAAATAAAATCCAAGTTAAGAAGAGATGCAAAAGAAGAAAGATGAAGTGAATCCAAGTTATACATGTAAGTTGCTGCTTAATGTGGTTGAATTGGTAATTTTATGAAGTAGAATTGCCATTTTAATTTGAATTTGGTGAAAAATGCTCAATTATATAATATTTATTTATATATTATTCAAACGTGTCCATGACGTATTCGTGTCTTATATTTTTGAAAAATGCCGTGTACACGTATCCGTGTCGCGTATCGGTATCCGTGCTTCTTAGCTTGTATTACTTGAAACAACAATTTTAATCTACACTCGGAGAAGTTTATACGATAGTCTTGAGATGTTAGTATAGTCCCACATGGGAATATGGGATAATTAAAGCCTTGCGTAATAGTATATAGTATCTGGGGTCGCTCCACTCATTGCTCATTGGTATTGAGTTGGATGCTTTAATATTTGAGAAATAGTATCCACAAAAATTTGATTGCGCCAATGTTCGAACTCGTGTCCATGAGTCACATGTCTTGGTCCTTTTCTACTTGACCAAATGACAAATTTAATCTAGGGAATGGTTCTTCGGATCTAAATACTTTGTCCAATATGATCTATTTTTTTTGAAGAATGAAAGTAATAATATATGTTTTTGATTCTATAGATTCAAACTCATATTGTGAAGCTGAGGAGACAATTGAGCTTACTGGATGCACAACCACAACAATCAAAGCCAATATCTGGTCAGTGAATACAATTTACTTCCTATGTTAGAAGGTTTCTTTCTTTAAATTTGTATATAGCCCGAAACAACAAAGGGCTACAATGGAATGATCCAGGCATTTGAGTGCAGGTGAATCATTTTGAACCACAGAATCCTGGGTGCAGACCTGATTAGGTACGAACACAGACAATATTGTAAAGATTGTGATGTTGATGTTAATTTCCAAAATGTTCATATGATTTATGTCTATCTCCATTGTGGAAGAGCTGAATGTCAGTTTGGTTTTGTATCAAATTACAAATGGAAGAGGATCTATTAGTTGATCTCTGATCCACAACGAGTCTTTATTTCGTTTGACTAGTTTGCTTGTTTATAAGTGTGTTTCCACGAGTTTTTTTTTTGGGGTACAATTTCCAAAAATTCCAATATGAAATGTGTTGCATTTTGTTGTAGGGTGCGCTAAAATTAGAGAAGGATTTGTTGACTTATTATCAGTAAAATTATGTCATGTACATGGTTATGCGTTATACATATTAAGTGTGCGTGTGTGCGTGTGCGTTACTTACCTGGGTGGGGTCTATGGGCTATCAAGAAGGTCTGTGGCCTTGGTTGGGAGCCTCATGGCACTTTGGAGGAGTTCCCGCCTAACGTCTCCCTTGGGAGAGTGTTCATCATTAATTTTGGAAGGGGGGAACGAGTTTGCGTGGCCCCTGCTTGAAAAGAATAAATTAAAATAAAAAGATCATGTGATTTACTTTTTGCTCCCTCAGAAATAGAATTGTTGGTCCATATTGACACCAAGTATACACATTATACCATCACACGGGAGTCTTCATCTTTTAACCCATGCAAACTAATTATAAGATATGCTGTTCTGCCTACGGCCCTCCTAGTCATGCAAATAGTTTTGGACAATGTAAAGCGCTTCATTACCTTTGATGCCACACGAACTCTAGCAACCAAAATTTTTGAGTTTAAACTTTAGATTTTGTCACTACTCGCATAAAACATCTCAGCAAGTGTCCAAAATACCAATTTTAGACTAAGAGTTATATTTTTTTTTTGCCAAACTTTATGACATCTGTACTGCATCCAATGATGCTTTGGATGCTACTTCCTTTTTTGATGAAGTCTCATCTCCAACACATAGGCATGCTTCTTTTGCTTTCGTTCTTTACACCATGATGGTTTTAATTTATTATGTAAGTTTAAACATCCGTCTGTAGATTGTAATTGGTATTGCAGCTATTGCACACACACACACACACAGAGAGTCATTCAATGGAAAGTGATGGTTACTGAGAAAGGAAGCGGTTTCTCTTTGTCTTCTAGTACGCCTCTTGAAGCGGCCCAATGGTGTGGAAATAAGGCTGCTGATTTGGCGCTTGGAAGAAGAGAGTTTGGGGATCTGGTGGTTCTTCTTGAAGTTAAGGGGAATCATGTCGGTAGATTTGTTTTTCTGACTTTCTTGGGGTGGAGGGTTAAGAGAGGCAAATTGATGATTTGTTGCTCTGAAATAGAGAAAGGTGGTGGGTGGAAAACTTTCAGCGGGTGTTTGACGGAGGTATGACATAGCAGTAGAAAAATGATATGGAGCATCAACAGAGGAGGGTTATTGCCGATCGTGTCGGGGGCACAACCAGGGTGTTGGTAAGGAATGGACTAGATAGTCAGGTGGAGACAATGAAAACACGAGCCTTAGTGATTGACAATAAAAATGGGATGTGCCGTTGGGAGGAGGTGACTGTCATGTTGGGTGAAATACATGGTCTGTGAAAACCCCTCTGTTTATTCAAATAAACTCTGCGAAAACAATCTTGGAGATATGAGTGAATTCTATCCTGTTTCGAGTGGCTTTCTTTACTTGGATGGCATATCTTAGGCGCATTCAAACCATTGACGAACTAAATAAAAGAGGTATGGGTATTGAAAATGTATGCTCTCTTTGTAAGGGGGTTGAAGAGGATGTGGACCACTTATTTATTCTTTGTCCGGTGGCTAAGCGACTTTCGGAATTGTTCTTTTCTTCGTTTAATAAACCATGGAGGCGTCCGGGTGATATTAGAGAGGCTCTTGATGACGACATATTCGCGGTGGATCTTTCTTTGAAAGCCAAGTGGCTAGCGGAACATATTCTCAAGGCAATAGTGTGGGGGATTTGGTTGGAACGCAATAGGAGAGTATTTGAGAACAAGGAAAAGGATATGCACAAGATTTTGGTGGATATTAAGGAAATTGTATAATTGGTCAAGGAATGTGTCCATCTTTAGGGAGTTGAGTTTTCTTGATTTTATTTGTAATTGGGATGCACTAGTGTTGTAATTTTGTTTTTGGGAGTCTTGTGGGCATGTGGTTAGCTACTCTTAATTTCTCACTAAGGGTTAGCTTTCTTGTTTGTAACACTCTTATTATTATAGGGAATGAAATTTAACTTTTACGGATAAAAAAAAAAGCAATCTTGGAGATGCACAGGAGTGAGGAGGGAGAGAGGATGCTCAAGATCCATGATATGTCTATCGATGGCCTGAGATTATGATTTCAGAAGTGGGAATTTGATTCTTAACCATTAAGCCTGATTGGTTGAAGAAAAGGAGGATATGGGTCAAATTTTTAGGAGTGCCGGTGCATCTGGAGAGTTAAGACAGGAGGCTAGGAGAGTTAACTTATTTGCTGACTTGGTGAGGAGGGGCACTTATAATGAAATTGGGGTTGGGACAATGGGATCAATTCAGGAAGTAACTGAAAGAGGTGAACTAATTCAAAATTCTAATTTAAGATCGATTGTGGTGTGTGAGGGGAGAACTTCTGATGTCCTTGTGGGTCTGATTTGGCACCCAGAACTAGCCCAATTAATGATTCTTGCGCATGGATTTTCTTCAACATCTGGTAAGTGGGGATAATGCAGACAGGGTTGCAAACCCCATTTTAGGACTAAGTGTTGGATCGGAATCTAATTCTTTCAATTGTGTGATCGGAGACTCACTTGACCAGTAGGAAGGAGTTCGTAAAAATCAGTTTTTACAGGCGATGGAGCATACTCATGTGGTTCATAGGGAAGGCAATCAGAATGTAATCAGCAGGAAGGATTCTTTGTTTGTGACGATGGTTTTATGATAAATAGAACCTTGAAGAAGACAGATGGGTTAATGATAAAGTGATAGGTATGGGGATAAATTTTGGTTGAAATCAAGAACGTAACAGACCTGAGACTGTTACTCTTCATATAGATATCAATGGATGAGGATGGAGAACATTCCTTTTTTCTGATACTACAAGTAGGAGTGTGTGGAGTTCAGTGCTGTTTTTATCTAATGAATTTTAGTATTTTAACATGAAATATGAGGGGATCCTGCTGCAAGATAAAATTAGAAGTTTAAGGAGAGCTGTGAGGAAATTGAGGCCAATTGTGGTGGTGCTGTTAGAAACAAAAAGGCAAGAAGTACTTTAAGCCTTTATTAGTAATATTTGGGGTATATGGGAGCATAGATGAGAGTATTTATCTTCGGAGGGAAGGTCTGGTGGTTTAATTCTAATTTGGGACACTCAAGTGATGGAGTGTAGAGAGATTAGAGAGCATATTCTCTCTTCGCAAGATTTGTCACTAATGGTGTTGGTTTTGAGTGGGTTTTCAGCAATATATATGGGGCAGCAACAGATGAATATAACGGTCAATTTCTTACTGAATTAGCTGATATAGGGGGTATTGGCAGGCACCTTGGTACTTGGGAGGAGATTTTAATCAGATTAGATTCAGTAGAGAGAAAGAAGAGGACGTCGAATAACAAAAGAGATGCATAATATTAATCAATGTATCAATTATTGGGGATTAGAAGATTTTCGGCCAAGAGGATCGATGCTCACCTGCTTTAACGGACAAGAAAGGGTTAGAATGAGCAGAATTGATCGGTTCTTGGCTTCATCATTGTGGTAGGGGTTTGAGGATGGAGAGAGCATTGGGTTGTTTCTTCTCAGATCATCAAATAATTCTTCTTTGTAAATTGACAATGTAATATGCTTATTTGGATTATAGAACATACCTTAGTCCTATGTGGAAGAAACCCGAATATAATAAAGAATGATCACCGCGTTTGTTGTTACTAGCCTCTTGAGTGTATTATGCTCGTAGGATTGGTTACTATAATCAATCCTTGTATCCACGCCTCAAACCCTACTCCTTAGGTGAATGGAGAAGAAGAGAGTAATTGATATGAGATAGTTGTGTATCCTTTTTCTTGTATGTTTGTGTTACCTACGCAAGGTATTTAACGAAACAATAAATAGCTAGCTCTCCTATTCTTGTGCAACAAGAAATCTTGATAGATATTATTCTATCTTATAGGATAACTTATAGTGTATTTTCCTATGATATAAGGAGTAACTAATTAGAGATAGATCCTTGGTCCATGTGGGTAGAATTAAGTGACCCGACCTATTTACATGATAAACTCATTGGAGAATAAGAGACTTTCTCCATAGCTAAGGACATGTGGGATCAACTGAAATTTGCTTTCGGTGGAACATTTACTACGGACTTAGGAGTCTGGTTCTAAAGTTTGAGATGCTCAGGAAAGATCCCAAGGCAAGCATGCCTGAGCACCTAAGGGTGATGTCAAGCATGATTCGCTAGTTAATGGCAGCTGAAAATGTCCTTACTGATAAGCAGCAGGTCCAAGTTGTGATCAGATCTCTCCCTGATTCTTGGATGCATATGATGCAAATCATGACTCGTAATGAGAGTATCAAGATTTTTTCTGATATTTCACGACATTGTGAGCTTGAGGCGGAGCGCCAAGAGGCGAACCGGAATGCTTTTGCCCTAATCGCATCTGGTGAGCGCAAGGGTAATAGCAAACCCAAGAAGCAAGGAGGGACTAATTAGTTGGCTCCTTAGGCAGGCATAACCAAGCGTTGCAAAGGCAAATGTGGTGGAAAGAAAAAAATTTATATAACCAAGGTGAAATGCTACAACTGTAAGCAGATGGGGCACTTCGCTCATGATTGCACGAGCCGAAGCAGGTATCCATTGAGCAGAAAATCTACAAATCATGGTTGCTCTCAAGCTATATGCCTGGCTGCTGCTCCTGTGTCTACAATCTATTCAAGGAGAGAATGAGCAACTAAAACATGTATACATACACTTATGTAATGGAAATGGATACCTGCTTCGGCACAATGCAATCACGAGCTAAGTGTCCCATCTATTTACAGTTGTAGCATTTCACCTTGGTTATATAAATTTCTTTTTTTCCACCACGCTTGCTTCTGAGGCGCTTGGTTGTGCCTGCTTAAGCCGCCCCCCCACACTCTTTCCCTTTTCTTAGGTCTGTTATTAACCTTGCGCTTTTGTCTTATGCTCGCCAGATGCAATAAGAGCATAAGCATTATGGTTTGCCTCCTAGCGCTTTGCCTCAAGCTCACAATGTCATGAAATATCAGAAAAATTCTTAATACTCTCATTATAAGTCATGATTTACTTCATATGCATTCAAGAATCAGGGAGAGATTTGGTCACAACTTGGACCTGCTCATCAGTAAGGACATTTCCAGCGGCCATTAACTCATGAATCATGCTTGCCATCACCCTTAGGTGCTCATGCATGCTTGCCTTGGGATCTTTCCTGAACATCTCAAACTTTAGAAGCAGACTCCTAAGTCTAGTAGTAGATGTTCCACCAAAAGCAAATTTCAGTTGATCCCACATGTCCTTAGCTGTGGAGAAAGTCTCACATTCTCCAATGAGTTCATCATGTAAGTGGGTCGGGTCACTTAATTCCGCCCACATGAATCAAGGATCCATCTCTAGTTAGCTACTCCCTAGATCATATGATAATACACTATGAGTTATCCTATAAGATAGAATAGTATCTATCAAGATTTCTTGTTGCACAAGAATAGGAGAGTTAGCTATTTCTTGTTTCGTTAAATACCTTACGTAGGTAACACAAACATACAAGAAAAAGGAAACACAACTGTCTCATATCAATTACTCTTTTCTTCTCCATTCACCTAAGGAGTAGGGTTTGAGGTGTGGAAGCAAGGATTGATTATAGTAACCAATCCTACGGGCATAATACACTCAAGAGGCTAGTAACAACAAACGTGGTGATCATTCTTTATTACATTCGGGTTTCTTCCGCATGGGACTAAGGTATGTTTCATATTCCAAATAAGCATATTATGTTGTCTATTGGCATTCTTGAAGGTAAGAAATTGTCAGCGGGTTTGAGGCCGTTCGGATTTGTGGTAATGTGGTTTGAATGCTTGGAATTGGTTCAAAAAATGGAAAAAATGTTGGAATGAAGACTGAAGTCCATTTTAACTCCAAAGCTGGATTTGAACTTTTCATAAACTGAAGCATCTCAAAAGGAAACTAAAAGACCAAAATAAGACAATGTTTGGGAAATTTGAGCTTAAAATCCAAGCATGCAATGAGGAATTAGCAACTTTTTAGAGGGAGGAAGAAAGTAGAGGTTTAAACCGAATGAACTGTTAAGGAGAGGAGAGTTTTATGGTGATCTCAGGAGAGTATTGAGATGTGAAGCAGCATATTGGAGACAAAAGGGCGAAAACACAGTTGAGAGGTGGTGGATGGGAAGAGAACACAAAATACTTCCAGTGTATGGCGAATGCCAGACGAAATGAGAATTATGTCCAAGCTATTGGTGGGAGATAGGGTTATGGAAGAGTTTCAAGATATGGGTAAAGAGATTGTAGAGTTTTATAAGAGTCTGTATGAGGAGATTATGATGAGCAGAACCTACATTCCAGTGCCTTTTTTTATTCAAAAATTGTGGACAAACTCGTGTAAGCAAGCTTCAAATTTACACTCTTTTGCTTAATATTGACCAACTTTTATGAAGGAAAAAAGTGTGGAAGATTCCTCTACTAGAATGAGTCTTGAGAGGAGAGTTAAGAGAAATAATGTAGGTAAGGGTTGACTTCATTCTTAAATAGATACTGAAAGGGCTGATGAATATGTCTCGTCGGAGGGTTGAGCTCTACTAAAAACGGAAGTTGGGCTCTGGAGCTAAATCACTTTGCTATCATCTTTGTTTAATTTGCCTTTTCATTCATTTTTTTCTTTGTTAGTGGGTTTCAGTAGTATATTTTTCGAAGCTTAACAGAGGCTATCATCCTGCATCTTGTTCATTATGAGTGATTAGTACTCTGACGATATCAAAAGCAAGACATGAAACTTCATGGAAGGCCCTTCTGGTCCATTGTTTTAGTTCTCTACTTTGAAGTGTTTCGGATGTGCGTAGCAATTGGAGGGCTTCATTAACTAGCTGAAGTTCCATGTGTTGCTTTCTACTGTCTTGGGATGTGAGATACTGGATGATTTTACCGGTATATAGGTATGGTGTGTGAAAGTAGGTAATCCCATCCTTTGAGATTTAATTATGTTAGAAAGAATATTTCTTTTGAAACTTGTCGAGGGTTTGGAGAAGACTAGCCTGAGTGGAAAAGTGTCCCTTCTAATGAAGATACTTCCCAGTTTACAAGTCTCGTGTCTTAATTGTCATTTTTTGCGTTGTTGTGAAGTGCCTGCCTTCTTATGCCTTCTTGTTTTTGACTTGCACCCTTTCTATTGTTTTTGAATAACATCATTAGTTTATTATAGTTGCAAATGGTATTATTGTAAGTGTTATATATATTAGTATGGTGGTAGAGACTGAGATAGTAAGAAGTTAAGCGGTCAAGTATATAGTCTGTCGGGAGGGGAGGTGTTGTGAAGCACCTACGAGCTATGCCCTTTGGTTTTCTTTGGTATGTGCTTGCACCATGTTGGAGTTGCAGTTCCTTTGAGACACATTGTTTTGTATTCCTATAAGTTCTCGGTATTTGGAGTAGAGGTGTTAAAATCAATGTTGTGTTTGTTAGAGATCAGAACTCTGGAGTTTTTGTTTATTTGGAGTAGACGTGTTAAAATCAATGATGAGTTAGGGTTTAGGGAGGTTTGAGTTGAAGCAGTTTTACTCTTCTTAGTGGAATAGATGTTTCCTTCTGCAATGGTTGGTTTACTTTTTGGGTTGTTTTTATATGTCCTTTGTAATGGTAGGTCATCTTGACCTACTGTTCCTTTGATATAATACAATTTAACTTTTACCGAGCAAAAAAAAAAAGGTAAGGTAGAAATTTTGATGTGATTATTGTGATAAATACTGCTTAGCAGATTTTAATGTGATGAATTGCTTTGTTCAGGATACTGAGGAAAATCATCCATTTAGATAATATTGTCTGTGATTGTACTTCTGTTTCCCTACTGTGGTGTATGGTACTAGTATATGGAGTGGTATACTAGGATGCCCAGTCATTTTAGGAAGTTATCTCTACAGTGGTGGGATATGGTGCAAGTGGTAACATGTTCAAAAGTTTAATGACAATGATCCAAATCTGCATAGCATGAGTAACAAGAACCTTATGGAAATACGACATACTAGATTTAGTTTCCATTAGTTATGATTTTGGTTCTAGGTGAAAATGAAACCCTTGTCTCTGTTTCTTCTGGTTTTTAGCGTAGTTCAACTACAAGATATGTTATTGACCAGACATGAACTGATGATTGATCGTTTAAATTATTGCCTGTCTTTCATTTTCTTTTATTGACAATGGATTGCCTACATGCATCTCGTTGACGTGGTACTAACTTTGTTTCATGTGTGTCTGAATCGCTTGATTTCATTTCTAATATAAATTCTTGTCATTATTTGGTGCTATTTGTGGTTGATAAAGTCCTACTGTTCCTGTTGAGCTGGTACTTTATAATTAAATAGTAAATACTTATTTACTACAGTAATAAGTATGAAAGATAGATTTATCTACTAGCTCTTTGAAGGTATACAACATTATAATTTATAAATTTTCCTTAAGATCTATAATTTATAAACTGCTTTGTTGTACAATATGTAACACCAGTTATTCCTTGTGAACTTGCTCCTTTTAGTATTTATTTATTTCTTTTTGTTTTTTGGGGTTATTTTACTTAACCCCCCACTCTTTAAAAAATTTGTTGGTATTTTACATAATACCAATATTGTCCTTACAAAATAATTGTTGGGGTTTGTATAAACCCCCCAAATTTAGACATCGAATTTGAAATTACCAAATTTATCAAGTTTAGTCTAAACAAAGAAGATGAAGACAAAGGAGGAAGAAAAATGAGAGAAAATTGACTGAACGACCACCCATTCCGGTGTGTTGACTATGTTTTCAATGCATCTTTGCAACCTGATTAGTGGAAGGGAGACCTTTGAGTTTTTATAAAGTTTCTTAACCACCAGAAAATGGAGGTCTAACAACAAAACTTATGCTAATTCAATAAGACCAAAGTATGAGAGAACCAAATTCTTCCTCATTAGTATTTTCTTCTCAATTTGACGATACTGGACAAATTTGGTTCAACTCAAATTCGATGCTCAAATTTGGGAGGTTTATACAAAACTCTGTAAGGACAAAATTGTCAATATGCTAAATACCAACATTTGTGTAATAGAAAATTAACGGAATGGGGGGCAAACTCAATTGATTTTCAAAATGGGTGGTTAACTCAAAACTCATGGTTTTGGGGGGTTAAGTTAAAAAACCCCTTGTTTTTTATTATGTGCATATAACTTTGTTAAAGGACTTGCCATTCTTTGCCACACTAAGGTGTCATATTTGCAACAACGTGACCAATACAATGAGTGAGACTTAGTATAGCTTATGTACTCGGTTACATGTATTTACTGCATGCTTATCCCCTCTAACGTGCATGACGTTGTACATGTGATTCCTCTTGATATTGTCCCATCTCGTACCCTCTTTGTACATTGTAGGCCCTTCCCAAGGGATGCAACATTAGACCCTTTGGTGGTAGGATGCTACATTATGTTTCATCTAATGTCAATGGTTGTAGGGTGTCTTGTGCAGTACATGTGGGCATAGCTGTGGATCATATCTGCAAGTCCTTTGATGCTTTAAATTTTGGAATTGATATGCAACGGGTCCAGCATTCTTATATTTGAGTAGATATGAGCTGTCAGTGTCTTGCCAAAGGTAATTCCAGATTAGCTATGTCTCTTGCCTTGGGTTTCTGTGTAGGTGTAAATGATAATCCCTTTGTCTAAATAAAAGATGCGCGAAGTTTTACCAAATTGTGGGAGATATAGGAAAATATCTGCATTCTTTTTCAAGTTTATGATGTGAAACTTTTCCATGATCGGGTGTACGTGATGGATGTTTAGCTTTTTCTGGTATCTTAGAAGTTTCGCTGCAAGCAACTGATATTCTCCTTTAATTTTTATGGTTTCGTAGTGAACAAGCAACCAATTTTCTGGTAATCTATTGTGATTCACTTTTCATCCCTTAGCACAGCCTATTGTTTTTTGTTTATACAGATTGCATCATTCGGTTGTTATATTTGTCTTCCGTGTCATAAGTGTATACTGTTACTTTTTAATTCTGCATCTCTAGTTTTAAGTAATCAGTAACCACTGCTGTAGCCTGTAGGCAGGTTAAAAAGGAGGGCCTAATAAAAGATACCAAGGGGGTAGTTGGAGTTCTTGGAAATGGTTTAGTATTCTAGCCGTTTAAAGCAGTTGGAATGATCTCACGGGACCTTACATTGTTGTCCTTATAAGGACTCTTGGAGGCAAGAGTAACATGGCTTTCATGTGCTATACATAAGGCATGGTCACCATCAAAACCAGATATATATTTGTTGCTTAGCTATTATAGTCGGTGTCTCTCAATGAAAATGGTAGGCCAACAACCCTATTTCTTCTGCTTTTATCTTCCGTTCACCAACCAATCTCACTTATAGAACATGGGTGACTCCCTCTTAAGGACTGAAACCCAGTACCGATCGGCTGTTTACTTCAGTTCTATACCCTGTTTTGTGACTATATGTCTTGCCTTTTTTTTTTTATAAGTATGTCTTGCCAATCAGAGATGGGTAATTTGTTTAAATGTGAAGTTGGACTCTTAGAGGATAGTTGGGTAATAGGATTTCTTTTACTGGGTAGACAGAGTTCTTAATCATCTTAAGTAGTTCCCTTGGTGTCTATGAGTGTATATTGTGTACAAGTGTATTGTTGATGGAATAGCTGGGCTGAGAATAAAACAATTTGGGAGATGAGACAGTAAGACCAGACAATGGTATCAAGCATTTACTCACCTGCTTTTGCAGATTGCTTTCTTGGCCTTAGAACATGGGAAAAAAGAAAATAAACTTTTCTGGAGTAAGGACAGGCTAGATTTATCTGTGGTGCAAGTTTGAGGTAGAATTATATCTGATTGCAACACCTCTTTGGCGGTATAGCCTGTGTTGATTTTATAGGACCACATGGGAGTTTTTCGATGTGCAGAGCATTAAAAAGCACTTGTATGAGTAGATAGTACGGGTACATGTCCTTGCCTTGCTTTATCTTTAACCCATCTTAACTGATCATCAAAATCTGTTTGTATAGCTTGCAAGTCGCTAAACAGGTTGTAGATAGATAGATAAGAATAAGACTCTTATATAAATGTATATATATAAGAGAATACAAGGCGTTATATAGTCGAGGGGTTTAGGTATAGGATGGATTGCTTAGAGATGCTGTTTAGGCGAATCACGTAATGGTTAGGACTGCTAGAGAATTGTATGATGAATGCGTAGGTGCCATATATTCCCTATTAGTTAGGCCTGACAGACTATTGCACCATTGACAAAATCTTGGTCGGCAACGTGGTTATCAGATAATGGTATGGAGGACAACATTGATCAATGCCATTAGTGCTGATAGAATGGAGTTCATTTGTTCATTTGGATGTGCAATGAATCAATCAAAATGGCAATTTTCTTGAAGTGACCTGTAGTTTGCAAATACAAAGACACAGGGAAGGATAGATGATTCAATGGTTTTCTATTGTCCAACTCCACCTGATGCCTAACCATCACTACCGGATTGCGATGAATACCTTATTTATGCCTTTTTTTCAACGAATAAAGCGCTCGTTCGTAACTACACTCAACCGCTTCTTCTAGACCAAAGCACCTCGCAAAGCTCCACACGTCATGCTCTTTTCCCAAACAGAATAGTTCAATGATGCGTGGAAATGAAAAAACATCAAACCCATCTCCATATTACCATTTACCATTTGGGTTTATTCAATTTTGCCCCTTTTTAATATGGTATTTAGGGTTTGGCTCTTATTGTTTAATTTGTTTTTGGTCCCAATTCTGTCAGTTGATCCAATCAACTTTAACTGCACAGTATGTTTTGCTCATAATTTCAAAATGGTCTAAATATCCTTCACACGTGCCACACTTGACTTTTTTTTTTTAAAACAAAACAAAATGACACGTGTTAAAATCTTACGGTTGACATCCAAGGGTCATTAGCTACTAGCCATTGGAGTTTTGAATGTTGCTCCCAACGGGTATACTGATTATCTACATGTACTGGACCAATTGCTTATTAGTTTTTGCTCATGTCTGACTCCAAATCAAATAATACAATGAGGGTAGCGAAGTTGTCATTGTTGGTGCACCAAAAGTTTGTATTTTCTTTGAAAGATATCACACAATCCATTAATAGAGGAGAGGCTAAAAGCTTAAAAGTATTTTTGAAATAGGGGCCAAAAACAAAAATATATGTAAATGGAATTAAAGAGGAGTTAGGGTGATGAAGCGATATGATGACTTGAAAAAGAGTATAGTTTTGGAATGGGTTTATGAGAGAGACAACAAATTAGTTAATGAGAGAGACGATGATTTCATTAAGAAAGAAGATAAGTTGTTTTCCCGTAAAACCCTAAACATTTTAATCCAAGCCGTCAATGTTTGTACTATAGATACTTGCCACATTGACTTTTAAATCAATATTATCGAAATGAAATTTATATTGGGTTTCAAAATTGAAATTTTATGAAATTAGTATTTACTAGATTCACGCGCAAATCATATAGGTAAAATTGTCATTTTGAAAATATACTACGGTAAATTGACCAAGTCAACTGATAGAACTGGAGCCGAAAACGAATTAAACAACTTAAATGCTGAATACCCTATTAAAAGTGGGGCCAATATTGAATAATCGCTTACCATTTTCTTAAGATGGTCAATATATTTCAGTTTGATTAGGATGCAAAGGGATTTAAGTGAAACGAATTGTCTCTCCGGTATTGGTTTTTGGTAAAGATGTCTCTCCAGTATCACAGTATGTAATAAAGTTCACAAGGGAATACATGGGAAATGTGCTGTGTCGAGTATGGAACTAAAAGAAATTGTGTAGCTACGTTTTGAATAAACTAGGTTATCCATTCTGGAATACAGGAAGTACAGAATTGTTGTTCTCTGACTAAAGGAAATAAAGAGAATACAAGGAAGATAAATGTAGTGGCATCTGAGAAGGCTGGCCATTAAAGACAAAGAAGTAGATACAGGGAATTATTGTTTGGGCCTTTGGGGTCAAGAGTCAACCTCCAAGGTTACACAGGGGGTTCTGTTTTTATGGCTCTTTTATTTGCCACTTTAAATCACAATCCCAACAATCATAAAAAACCAAACAAACCCCAGGTCCCAAAGGGGTACTCCACGGTACACGGTACACAGTACACAGTACACTTAGAGGGAGAGAGAGAGAGAGAGAGAGAGAGAGAGAGAGAGAGAGGTGATGATGGCTTGATGATACTAACAAAGTTGGAACTTCGAAGATGAGTCAACAACCAAAAGGGTTTTGACAGAGTATCTTTATGAGCAATCACTAGAATTTGGTGTGTTTTTGGAACTTAAACAGAGAGCATCTAGAAATCGGAATCCCCTAGAAATATGTTATGTCAGAGGAATTATGAGAAAGTTAGGTGTTTAACATTGTAGATTTACAATCTAAAGTTATATTTTCATTTTCAGACAGAAGAGTCATAACCCAAAAAAAGAAGGAAAAAATGGAATTAAGAAAAGGAAGATTGGTGCTTTACCAAATTTACAGTAGAAACCATAAGTTGAAATAAATATAGGCAGAGGGAAAGGGGTGTTTTTCCAACTCGAAAATGAATGAAGGACAAGGTGGAGAGAGAGAGCAGAGAGAGGGTCCATGTTGTCTTTGGGAGGGGTAACAACTGAGATTATAACCAAAGGGTTAGGCTGCGAACATGTCCTTGTAACACACAGACCTTGTAACACCAGTGGTCTGCTATTTGCCCCCACACACCACATGATTTTGTTTCTTTCTTTCCTACTTATTCCCTCCATATATACCCAACCCACCTTTACCATCCTCTTCACCACCCTCAACTTCACTTCTCTCTTCAACCTCTCTTTTGTTTCTTGCCAAGCACACACTTCAGGGAAAAACATGGCTCTCACAAAATCGAATAAGTTATATCAAACAGCAGTTCTTAAGCAAATTCTTAAGAGATGCTCAAGCTTAGGCAAGAAACATTGCTTCGACGAACAAGGCCTTCCCGTTGATGTACCAAAAGGCCACTTTGTTGTCTATGTTGGAGAGAAGAGAAGCAGATTTATCGTACCAATCTCATTCTTAACTCATCCAGAGTTTCAAAGCTTACTTCAAAGAGCAGAAGAGGAGTTTGGCTTTGATCATGACATGGGTCTAACAATTCCTTGTGAAGAAGTTGTCTTTCGCTCTCTAACATCTATGCTCAGATGAATAACAAAACCTTGATGGTTGTTTTGAAGAAGTTGACCAAGATGAAGCTGCACCACTGCTTCTCTTTTTTCTTCTTTTATATATTTTTTCCTTTTCTTAGTTCTTGAGGTTCATCTGATATTATTGATTCTAACCCCAAGAAAACCCATGAAGATTTGTGGTTTTAGATTTGTACACTTTTAAGTTTCGGTTTTTCCTTGAGGCGGTGCTTTGTCTGCACCCTTTAAGAGGCTGATTAAGTGATTAATGTAGCAAAAGTTTGCTTATTCTCTAATTTATGAAGCATCTCTCCCTCTCTCTCTCTCACTCAAATACCAGTAATACCATTCTACCACACACACATAGTAACATAGAGCAAGCTAGTATGCTTTTGTTAAACAGGCAAATGTCAAGAACATCACTTTCTATAAGTGATCAGAAATTTCAGAATGAGTAGTCAACTGATATCTCTGTCTGCTCACCTATTATGATGTAATGTTTGTCAGAAATGTGAGTGAAAGTCCATGGACTTGTTCATACTGGAGTTTCAGGCTTTGGTATTTTTCCCGTACAAGATGGCAGTGGTGGTTTTGAACTTGCATTCTACAACCTGACCATGATTGCATTGTGAACTCATGTGGGATCCACACATATGGTCGTTGGGGTAGGGATATCTTTTGTTACTAATAGTTTGCATCTAGCTAGGTAAACTTGCTACTGCATATTCTATAGCCATGGGAATAGGGATGGTGTGTGTTCCAAGATGGTTTGTTGGACAGTAAAGAAATCTCCTGTGGGATGTTTTGGTGAGTCATAGCATAATGAGTCACGATAAATTCAATGGTGGCCATCAGATGGCTTGGCCCTGATCGAGTCCGGTTCAGAGCCTTTGATTTCCGTTAGTTGGCCCCGATCGATATCCACCAATCATCATCGTTTTGTTTGTATGGTCTATACAATTCATCTGGTCCATGAACTAGTGTAATAATTATATATGTTCTCCAAAACAATGGACTATGAGGAAATTTATTTACGGATAGTCATCTTTAACAATAATAGTCCAATATGGAAATTTCTAACCTCACCAAAAAGACCGAAGGATTTTTATAAAATTGATGGTTGAACACCATTAGTTATCCTGAAAATTGTGAGCTAGTTTATTGTGGAAAACAATTGTGAGCTAGATCTTGCAAAATTAGAAATTCTGAAAAGAGTTGATCGTTTTGTATGATGATGTCCCCATAAGTCCATAACGCCGAAATCATCCTCGCAAAAGGATCTAATAATGCCATGCACGTTGTTTCATATGAGTCTTCACTGGACTTTTTTGTGCTATAATCAGTCTATTTAATGAATTCCTCTTGCAATACGCCTATCAACAAGTTCGAGTGTTTGAGCCTTTGAGGTACATACCAATATACCATTGGTTTGGATAGAGATTCATTTAATATATTAAAACAGGCTAAAAAGAATATTAGAATGAAAGAAAATCAGAATAACTCACAACACAAAATGAAAAACGTACTTTACTATTATGAAGAAATTGAACAGGGAATGAAATGTGATAACGATATTGCATGGTTGATATTATGCATTTATACCAACTTGTTTCAAGTAGGTTTCTCTATTTGTTCTTATATTGATTCCTTTTGTTTTTCTCATCTTTGAATTGTGTTGAGAGTCCCTTCCGTTGAAAGTTGGGACATTTTGTAGGGTAGGTATGTTGAGTCCTAATAGGGCAGGAAAACAACTTTGCTGTCCGAGTTTGTGTCGGACATTACTTCAATTTATATTTCATTTCCCTTTAAGATAGGGGTAGTGCAGGGAATCGGGTGGGGTTTGACCCGAACCCGACAGTTTTTATAACTGTTTATGGTTTTGGGTCGGATTCGGATACGGGGTTTGAATTTTTTCAAATTTTTAGTGTTACCCAATCCGAAATTTTTGCAGTTCGGATTTGGATTCGGGTTTGGGTGGGATATTTGGTTTCGATTTGGGTTCAGACATTATTAAAAAAATTCAGGCTCGAGTTCAGATATGGCAATGAGTCGTGTTGGGTTGGGTTCGTGTCATGTCATATTCGGGTCATGTGTTAAGAGAGCAAACCTAAACCCGACCCAATTACTAATCGTGTCAAGTTTGTCAAACCCAAACCCAATCCAACCCACCTATATAACTAGTTACCCAATGGGTGACCCGCTAAGCCAACGGGGTTAATTTTGGATCAATTTTTGGATCGAATTCACATACACTTATATGCAAAATATTTAGTATTTCACGATTTTATATATATAAAAGCAAGTTCTGTTTACCACATTTTTTATACTATAGTTTATACCATGCCCTACAACTTTATCTACAACGTGAATTACATCTTAGTTTTTTTATGGATGTACTCAACTAACAATGAAGATCACCTCTATAAAATTTCAACTCATTTGATAATGTTTAACTATGTCAAAAGATGATTGCAAAATCGAAAATTTTGAGCCGTTAAAAAAAATTCAAAGTCGGCAACGATTCTTAACTAGGTTAGAGATTTCCAAATGAAATGAATTTTTGTGGAGATGTTATCAATGGTTAGTAGATCATATCTACAAATTATTAATACTTAACTCATCTTGTAGGGGGTGTGGTATAAACCATGGTTTATATACCACACCCCCTTACAAGATGAATCAAGTACTAATAATTTGTGGATATGATCTACTAACTATAGATAACATCTCCACAAAAATTCATCTCATTTGGAAATCGATCTCTAACATAATTAAAAGTTGTTGTAAACTTTGAATTTTTTTTAACGGTTAAGATTTTTCGATTTTGCAATCATCTTTTGACATAGTTAAACATTATCAAATGATGTAAAATTTTATAGAGCTGATCTTTATGGATAGTTGAACACATCCACAAAAAAAACTAGGTTATAATTCATGTTGTGGGGCATGGTATAAACTATAGTATAAAAAGTGTGGTAAACGGAACCTATAGCCACATTCTCATGCACACATTATAGCCACATTTTTTATATATAAGTGAATTAAGGCTTGGTTTTTTGTGGAGATAATCCCCCACCATGAAGATCATTCTCACAAAAAAATTATAATATTTAAATATGTCTAACTATGTAAAAATTAGTGTTCATTTTTAAATTTTTCATCTAACGGCCAAAAACTTTTGTGAGCATGTTCTAAGGTTAGACTTCTTTGAATGAGCTGAATTTTTATGAGCATATTCTCCATGGTGGGGAGACTATCTACAAAAATTCAGCCCTTAATTCAACTTGTAAGTCTACGATTTTGCTTGGATCCATTTACAATGTGGCTTGCTTATATATATACGGCTGAGAAAAAAGGGTTTATTTCGCCTCCTTCACTTCTTCCACCACTCCAAACCCTTTCTTATTATTTAGGAGATTTGTTTTTAAAACAATTCTACAAGCAAACATTGTATATGGCAATTATTATGTAGAAACATTGCAGAAACACTTTATGACAATTTATGATAAGTTTTGTAGAAACACTGCAGAATGATCAATAGAAGTGGCTATTGGTTTATACCACACCCCCTACAAGATGAATCAAGTGCTAATAATTTGTGGATATGATCTACTAACTATAGATAACATCTCCACAAAAATTCATCTCATTTGGAAATCGATCTCTAACATAATTAAAAGTTGTTGTAAACTTTGAATTTTTTTTGAATTTTTTTTAACGGTTAAGATTTTTCGATTTTGCAATCATCTTTTGACATAATTAAACATTATCAAATGATGTAAAATTTTATAGAGCTGATCTTTATGGATAGTTGAACACATCCACAAAAAAAACTAGGTTATAATTCATGTTGTGGGGCATGGTATAAACTATAGTATAAAAAGTGTGGTAAACGGAACCTATAGCCACATTCTCATGCACACATTATAGCCACATTTTTTATATATAAGTGAATTAAGGCTTGGTTTTTTGTGGAGATAATCCCCCACCATGAAGATCATTCTCACAAAAAAATTATAATATTTAAATATGTCTAACTATGTAAAAATTAGTGTTCATTTTTAAATTTTTCATCTAACGGCCAAAAACTTTTGTGAGCATGTTCTAAGGTTAGACTTCTTTGAATGAGCTGAATTTTTATGAGCATATTCTCCATGGTGGGGAGACTATCTACAAAAATTCAGCCCTTAATTCAACTTGTAAGTCTACGATTTTGCTTGGATCCATTTACAATGTGGCTTGCTTATATATATACGGCTGAGAAAAAAGGGTTTATTTCGCCTCCTTCACTTCTTCCACCACTCCAAACCCTTTCTTATTATTTAGGAGATTTGTTTTTAAAACAATTCTACAAGCAAACATTGTATATGGCAATTATTATGTAGAAACATTGCAGAAACACTTTATGACAATTTATGATAAGTTTTGTAGAAACACTGCAGAATGATCAATAGAAGTGGCTATTACATACCTCAAAACACATAACGGTATGAGAATAATACATATAGAATATGCAAGGAGAATGTCTTAATGTCTTGACAAGTATAGTTGTGCATTTAAAATGGTGTGTCTCTTTTCGTCTAATCAAAATAAATTCCTACGATCACGTAGTTTTTGGGTATGTAATTTAATTTGGTAGGGCGTTCCAACGAATCATATATCATGCTTGATTACAAGTTGGTGATTTTTTTTCCGAATGTTATAGGTTGACACTTTGGCAATTTTGAAGTTTCAGAATGTCACTTACAAGCATTGTCACCAAATATGGCGTTTTTTGAAAAAAAAACGTGTTTAAAACCCGAGATATTGGCAAGGCGTCTGGTTCCAGTTTAAAACCCGAGTTTTTAAAAAAAAAACACGTTTTAAACATTTTAAACCCATTTTAAACTTAAAAAATGTTTAAAACCCGAGATTTTGAAAATCTCCTGTTTAAAACTTTTTTTTTTCCCTAAAAGAAAACGCTAGAAAAGAAAAGGGTTTTGGAGTTTACCTTTTTGAAGAGTGGGCGTTAGATTGACTTATTGAGACCGTTCTATTTTGCTTTGGACTATTAATAATTAATTGAAAATTTTAAAGTTATTAACTTATTTGTAATACTTAATTATGCCATTATGGTTGGTAATTAGTAGTATCTTATTTTGAGTCGTGTTTTGGCATTGAATCTAAAACTTCTAGTATTTGAATGAGTAATGATAATTTGATACTTTCATGTATTTGAATTTTCTTTCATTTGTATTATTATTATTATTATTTTATGTGTCTATTCTTTTTTCCACTCTTATAAAAAATCAAACTCCTTATTTATTATATTATTTATCATCGGTTTTTACCGTTTTTTTTACGTATTATACGTATTATACGTTTTAAAACCGTTTTACTGTTTTAAACCCGTTTTTTATGTCCTACGTTTTTTTACGTTTTTTTTTTTCCGTTTTTTTCCCGAGACATTCCGTTTAAAACACGAACTAAGTTTTTTTCAAGTACACCGTTTTAAACCTGTACCGTACTTGGTGACAATGCTTACAAGTGATTGAGCTTATTCTATCCAATTGATTACTTGCTTAGCAAACAATTTAAATGGCAACTACGACTACATATAACATTTATCAATTGATAGTTACAAAGTTACTATAGTACAATTTTTATTTATTTATTTTTTATTGGTAAGCCTATTTTTAAATGAGATCAGTAACTTATTGGTGCGGCGGGGATTCGAACCCCAGATCTCTGGTATCATCACTCAGAGGTTTTATGTACTTTCACATCAAAATTTCACCATGACCGATCACTTTAATTATACTTATAACATATCTTATTTAATATTTCTAGGTGATCTTTGGAGATATTTCAATATATTAGGTCAAAAACCAAAACCTAATCCAGCGTCCCTTTGTCAATCTTCCCTAGTAGGCAATTTCAAGCTTAAGACTTACATTTTTGTTTCACTTATAAGGTATTAATTTTAAAAGAATGTAATCCAATCCTAGTTATTTATCATTTTAATTCAATATGCTACGCGTATTTATTCAGCATTATTATTACATTTTTTTCTTGACACGTTATTTATATGTTTAATTAGTTTTTTGTTTTTTTCTTTGTCTATATCTTCTCATATATGCTATACAATTAAATTCTTACAACATTTAAAAATTACACTTTAGTATAACCACACGCGTTCATATGCTACTACGTAATGGTCTACATGATTAGAGAGTATGGAGAGTTATTAAGTTTTGTAACTATTTTCATTAGCGGGTTATGAGTAGTCAGTAAATCAATTTTATTATAATTCATTAATTAAATAAAATTATTTAAAAATGATACCCGTTTGTTGAACGGGTATGAAATCTAGTTCTTACTAATGTACCCAACCTTAGACTGGAAAGGAACAAGTTTATGTAACACGAAAAAATAAAATAAAAAAGGTCATGCTTTATCCCTTTCACTTTTGATACCGTACCGTTGGTTTTTTAGCATTTGAAATCTATAGAACTTCTTAAGAGATTGCAAAAATTCATGGATAATAATGTGATGTCCATGGGTTCGAAGTAGGGGCGGATCCAGGATTGCCACTCAAGGGGGAGCTGCTACAACTAACATACACTACAAATATATTTATTTTTTGGTGAATTATACACTATTATAACTAGTATTTTTTTTCGACAGAAGAGTTGGGTGTGCTGCAGCCCACCGCACTATTGTCACCAAGTACAATACGGGTTTTAAAACGGTGAATTTGAAAAAAAAACTTAGTTCGTGTTTTAAACGGAACATCTCGAGAAAAAAACGAAAAGAAAAAGAAAAAACATATAAAAAACGTAGGGCATAAAAAACGGGTTTAAAACGGTAAAATGGGGTTAAAACGTATAATACGTAAAAGAAACGGTAAAAACCGATGATAAATAATATAATAGATAAGGAGTTTGATTTTTTATAAGAGTGGAAAAAAAAATAGGCACATAAAATAAAAAAAATAATAATACAAATAAAAAATGAAAGAAAATTCAAATACATGAAAATATCAAATTATCATTACTCATCCAAATACTATAAGTTTTAGATTCAGTACCAAAACACGACTCTAAATAAGATACTACTAATTACTAACTATAATGGCATAATCAAGTACTACAAATAAGTTAATAACTTTAAAATTTTCAATTATTAATAGTCCAAAACAAAATAGAACTGTCTTAATAAGTCAATCTAACGCCCACTCTTCAAAAAGGTAAACTTCAAAACCCTTTTTCTTCTTGCGTTTTCTTTTAGATTATTATTTTAAAAAAAATTAATAAAGTTTTAAACGGAGATTTTCAAAATCTCGGGTTTTAAACGTTTTTTAAGTTTAAAACGCGTTTTTTTTTTTTTTAAATCCGGATTTTAAACTGGAACAAGATGCCTTGCCAATATCTTGGGTTTTAAATACCGAATTTGGTGACAATGCACCCCACCCCCACCGGATCCGCCCCTGGTTTGAAGGAATATGTATTTAGGAGGATTGGATTTGCTATTCATAACTTGCAGTGCAACTTATAACACGCTTGTCCTCTCCTATTGTGTAATTTCACTTATCTTAATAAAATATTTAGTTTTTGTCAAAAATAAAAAAAATAAATTGTCGCCTTAGGGCATCTCCAATGGGGGGTGTAAACCGTATAAAGTGAAAATTTTACACCCCAAATATAAAAAAACTCTCTCCAATGGGGGTGCTATACCGTAGGTAATAGTGTATTAGCTAATAGAGAGGGGTGGGGAATTCCCTCTCGCCTATTAGTTAATAAAAGCCCGGACGTCACTTAAAATAACGTCTGCTTAACTTAAAACTTCGGACGTTACTTCAACACACGTTTGAAGCTTTATTTTTAACTTCGGACGCCACTCCAAGTGGCGTCCAGTTTAAATTAAAGAGGACGCCACTTGGAGTGACGTCCGAGTTTAAAAATCTATTTTTTTACACTTTTCCATTGGAGAGTATAGAGTGTGGATATTTATGAGCTATACAATACTATATAATTAGAGGTGTAAAATCCTAATGGCACCTACGTGGAGCCTAGGTGGAGGTGTAATTTTACACCCCCCATTGGAGATGCCCTTATACTTGTATGCGTCCACCTCAGCTTCTTCCCAGGGATTAAATCCACTTCTTGCATTTATTCTTTATTAGAGCAATGCAAAGGGCATGCCTTTTAGCGCCATTCCATTTCGAAGAGTCCAATACAATAGTAGCCTCCTGGATGTTTCATTGTGGAAAATTCCTCCCGCTCTATATATTGAATATCACAATAGAATTTGAACAATGGGCCAATTCCCAAACAGTCTCTTGTAGTATTCATCGTTAATCATCAAGGTAGAGCTCCATTAAAAATACAAGAGCTATATTAAGAAGTGGAGGATGAGAGACGACCCCAGGAATCAGTCTTACCAATTTAGTGGCCGAGCTAAGTACTGAGGATTTAAAGAATCAACTTTCTTCACACATAAAAATAATTCTGTACTCCCTAGCCTTTGGGTGGAAGAAAAACCCGCAAGCAGAATAGTGTGATAGTGGCGCAAGAGGCAACGCATTTACTGTAAAACCTTGTCGAGTAACGGAATTCCAAATACATATACTTGCATCTCGAAATGTTTTTTTTTTTATCAGAAGAAACCCATTGCAAGAACTATGAACTCGTGGCTTACAACGTAACAGATGGTCGATAAAGCTTAATTCGAATTTGATGCTTTTAGTCACAATCTTCTTATCCTTTGCATGAGTAAAATTCATACTGACTTTGCGACTGGTTTTTTTTTGCTATCAGTGCTTTACACAGAATACCAATAGAAAGCAATAGTTGGAGAAGCTCGATGGAGGTGCATGTCTACAAAGAATGGAGTCGGCCTAATGACATGAAGTACAGACTCAGCGGAAAATCTATTATTTCATAAGGGAGAGGTTCTCCATTATTTACCCAGGGTAGGCATCCTGTTATTATGCCCATACTTCTGTTTTTGTGAAGAACCAATTATCAGTTATTCACCTGGCAAATTGTAGAAATAAGAAATCCATGCACCATATAAAAAACGTACAGAAAAATGTAGATTTTAGGATCCAAAACTATTGCAGGTTAGAATTTTGAACCATCAATTAATGGAGCAAACAAAAAAAATAATAAAAAAGCTTATAAGATGCAAATTAAACTTGGAATTGGACCCGTAGAGCCATAGATCACCCAAAAAATATATAAGAGAAGCTTCTTGTAGTTAGTGGAGGATTTTTCGGCTCTTATTTATATATATATTATAGTTTTACCTTCTTCAATTGAGGAAGCGTTTATAGGGTGTCCACATGTCATGACTAATTAAGAAAAAGTAGGAGATAAAATAGAAAACAAATATTTATCTTTATCCTTAGATATATATTATAACTATATCTCACCAATCTATTTTTTAGAACACTTGAAGAGACTCTAATTTTTCTAAATTCTATTACTAATTATAAAAAAAATAGGATATAAATAAAAAAACAATCTCAAACATAAGTTTCAATTGAAAAAAACAGTTTTTTAAAACTAAATTTTTCCTTAAACACTATAGCTAATTAAATGTTTTCAAAAGAAAAAACAACCCCATCTAGAGTTTCACAGATTTGAAAACTTTTCAAACAATATATAACGGTAATTTAAAAAAAAAATGAGACAAAAACTAAATTGTTAAAAACAATAGTTTAATTAAAATGTGAAATATGATTTTCTTAAAAAACTTAATTTTTCGATTTGATTAAACGGGTGTAAAAAACCATCCCAATTTCTGATTTAATCTAACATTTATTCATAGTTAAGGATTCCAAAATCATAATTTCACCAATCTATTTTTTAATAACGACATATTCTAATTCCTTAGATATATATATTATAGCTATACCCTCACCAATCTATTTTTCAAAACACTCTGAGAGACTCCAATTTTTTCTAAATTCCATTACTAATTATAAAAAAAAATTTTTTGTTTCAATGATATAAATAAGGAAACACTCCCATTTAGAGTTTTACGAGTCTCTAACTTTTCCTAAATACTATAGCTAAATACTTCAAAATTTATTCATAGTTAATGATTCCAAAAATCATAATTCCGACCACAATAATATTCATGATATATTCCCCAATTTTATTATATATATATATATATATATATATATATATATATATATATATATATATATATATATATATATATTATAGCTATATCCTCACCAATCTATTTTTTGGAACACTCGGAGAGACTTCAGTTTTTTCTAAACTATATTACTAATTATAAAAAAAATATGATATAAATAAATAAACAATCCCATTTAGAGTTTCACAGAGTCTCTAACTTTTCCTAAACACTATAGCTAAATACGAAAAAACAATCTTATCTAGAGTTTCATAAAGTCTCCAACTTTTCCTAAACAATATAGCTAAGTACGGGGAAAAAAATATGAGACAAAAAACTAAATTGCTAAAAACAATAGTTTCTACCGAAAACGATTTTTCTAAATCCCTTTTGATTTGATGCGCCATCCACTGTGGGATTTAAACATTTATTCATAGTTAAGGATTCCGAAAATCACAATTTTGGCCACAATAATTATGACATATTCCAATTAAATTTATGAATTTATAATTTTTTAACACTATTATATAAATTTTCAACTCTATAATATTATATATTTGGCAGAATAACGAGATTCAGTTAAAGTGGACATTGGACTTAAATAAATTATATACCAAACCAAAACAAATTACATGTGGAAAATTAAATTTTACAAAAAATAACATCACAAAATATATAATAAAAAAAAAAAATAACGGCAAAACAATAATGACAAATATTTAAAAATATATATAATACTGAATGAAACTAACGTCAAAGAACAATTAATGGGGAACCAAAAACTGGATGTAAATGCATCGAACTAACCTCAAATAATATTTAACGGGAAATCGGAAATTGGATGCAAATGCAAGCATTAAACTAATCTTAAAAAGTAATTAATGGAAAACCAGAATATGGATAAAACTGTATTAAACTGACTTCAAAGAATAATTAACAGGAAATCAAAATTTAGATGCAAATACATCAAACTAACATAAAAAAATAATTGTTGGAAAATCGGAAATTGGATGCAAAATGCATTAAACTAACCCTCAAAGATTTAATTAATGGAAAATAAAAAATTGGATGCAACTCCATTGAACTAATCTCAAAGAAAAATTAATTGTAAATTGGAAACATGATACAAATGCATGAAACTAATCTTAAAGAATAAATAATGGAAAATCAGAAACCAGATGCAATTGTACTAAACTAATCTCAAAAAATAAACTGGATACAAATACATTGAACTAATCTCAATAAATAATTAACGGGAAATAAAAAACTGGATGCAAATTCATTGAACTAACCTCAAACAATAGTTAATGAGTAATCGAAAACTAGATGCAAATGCAACTTTATCAAATAATAAACGAGAAATCGGAAATCGAAAATCGAAAATTGGATGCAAATGTATTAAACTAATCTCACATAATAATTAATAGAAAATCAGAAACTGGATGCAAATGTATTGGACTGACCTCAAAGAAATAATTAACAATAAATTGAAAATTGGATGCAAATGTATTGAACTAACCGCAAAGAATAATTAACGAGAAATAAAAAATCAGATGCAACTGTATTGAACTAACCTCAAAATATAAATAACGGAAAATCAGAAATTAGATGCAAATGCATTGAACTAACCTCAAAACATAGTTGTGTTATATGTTGTGGGAATGTTTCCATAAGTACAATTTTGCATTTAAAATGGTGTTTATCTTATCTCTTTCCGTATGATTGAGAACTCCTTACTATTCAAGTAGCTTCAATATATATGAACTTCACCTTTATTAGGCAATCTCACAAAACTTCAATCAAATTTCTATTATTTTGAATTGAAGGGTTTTATCAAAGGCGAGTTTTTTTTTTTTTTTTTTTTATTTTTTATTTTTTAATGGAGAGTGAGGTTTTCACATTATAAGAAATTTAGATGAGTGATCAATATAATATTAATATATAATAGTTCTGCATATTTGCAAATATTTTTAAAAATAATTAATATAACAATACACATTCGTAGATAATCTTTGAAGATTCTACATAGTGAGTAATGCATATAATTTAAATAATAATTGATGGGAAATCGGAAACTGGATAATCTTCGATGATCCCACATAATATATCAAACATAATTTATTTTTTATGTCATGTTTGCAAGGACACTACAGATAGATCACTAGAATTTGGTATTACACACCACATTGGATAATTAAAAGAAAATTGGAAACTGGATTCAAATACATAACTGAGCTCAAAAAGTAATTAACGGGAAATTGAAAACTTTATGTAAATATAATAAACTAAACTCAAAAAGTAATTAACCAGATATCGGAAACTGGATGCAATTGCATTAAACTAACGGCAGAGAATAACTAACAGGAAATTATAAATTGGATGCAAATCCTTAAAAAATATTTAACGGAAAATTAGAAATAGTATGCAAATACATCAAACAAACCTCAAATAATAACTAATGGGAAACTGGAAACTGGATACAAATGCATTGAACTAAACTCAAAAAATAATTAACAAAAAATAAAAAACCAAATGCAACTGTATTGAACTAACCTCATAGAATAATTAGTGAGAAATCATAAACTAAATGCAAATGCATATAACCTCAAAGAATAGTTAACAGGAAATCAGAAACCGGATGTAATTGCAGCGAACTAACTTCAAAATATAAATAATCAGAAACTAGATGTAGATGTATTGAACTAACTTTAAAGAGTTATTAACGGAAATCGAAAACTGGATACAAATGCAATGAACTAATCTCAAAGACTAACTAACAAAATATTGAAAAATGGATGAAACTGCACTGAACTAACCTAAATGAATAATTAACAGGAAATTATAAATTTGGTGCAATTGAAGTGAACTAACCTCAAAAAATAATTAACGGAAGATAAAAAACTTGATGCAAAAACATTGAACTAACCTCAAAGAACAATTAACATAAAAACGAAAATTGGATCAACTGCATTGAACTAACCTCAAAGAATAATTAACTAAAAATCAGAAACTGGATGCAGCTGCATTAAACTAAAATAAGAGATTAACTAACGGGAAATCAGAAATTGTATGCAAATGCATTGAAATAACCTCAAAGAATAGTTAACTGAAAATTGAAAGCCGGATAAAACTGTATCACATTGACCTCAAAATATAAATAACTAGAAATTGTAAACTATCGAACTAACCTAGACAAATAATTAACGAGAAATCAGAAGCTGGATGCAGATGTATTGAACTAATCTCAAAGAGTAATTAACAAGAGATTGAAACCTGGATGCAAATACAATGAACTAATCTCAAAGACTAATTAACGAAACATCGAAAACTGGATGCAACTGTACTGAATTAACCTTAATGAATAACAAATAGGAAATCATAAAATGGATGCAATTGCACTGAACTAACCTCAAATAATAATTAACAGGAAATCGAAAACTTGATGCAATTATTGCATTGAACTAACCTCAAAGAATAATTAATGAGAAATTGGAAACTAGATAGAACGTACTATATTGAACTAATCTTAAAGAATAATTAATGGAAAATCAGAAACTTGATGCAAATCCATTGAACTAATAACTCTAAAACATGTTTGTATTATATATAAGGAAAATAAATGTCTCGACAAATATAGTTTTATATTTTAAGTAGTGTTTATCATAATTTTTTTTATTATGATTGGGAATGTCTTGCTATTCAAGTAGCTTCAATACTATTTTCGCCACATTTGATATTTTCACAAAACTTTAATCAAACTTCTATTATTAAACCTAACAACAAAAAGAAGTTGATGAGTTTTATCAAGGTTTGATGTTTCCTTTTTATAGAGAGTGGTGCAAAAAATTTGAATGAGTGATTAATATAATTTTCATATCGATCTCATAACTATGCATAGCTAATTATGCATATATACATAATTGCTAATATTTTTTAGAATAATTTAATATAAAGGCACCCGTTCGTAGGACGGGTTTGGAAGCTAGTCTTCTTCTAATAGGAATACTCACGTATCAGAGCAGATTAACAAAGATACAAGTCCTTAATTTCAATTCCTAATTAGCATCCAAACTCTGACTACTTCATAAATTAAACCATGCATAATTAAAGACAAAATCCTAAACTATGTATACTTAACTCCAATCTAAATATTGTTGACCACCCTTAAGGCTCTTCTTTGGGAATATGTCATCTCGTCACAACTCACAACCAATCTGTTCTTAGCAACAAATTGCTAAGAACAACCAAATGGAATCTAAACTGATTGTCATTGACAATCTACCGCTCTCGTATGGGTTAAAGTCCCAGGCCTTCGTCTTGAATATTGGGAGGTCGTCATACTAATTGGCAGTGGGATTATAGGATGAACATTGGGCTGTCCTATAAGAGTTGTGTCAATACCGATGCCTAAAAGAAAGTTTCACTAGAGTAGATTTCACAAAATAGACAGTACTTTCATGTCTTGAGTTTATGATTTTCAATTGGCAGTAGCATCTCATTCTCTATTTGACACAATCCTATATGGTTCTTATAGTTCTGTTCTGCTCTGCTCATTGTCCATCAGCTTCAAAAATCTTTTGTTCCAGTACCCCTATTATTTCAAATTACAATCCATGGAGCACCATTTCCTCATTTGTGACAGCTAGGAGAACTTTCAGTAATTACTATTTCTGCAGCTTGGTCTTCTTTCCTTGGGCTTTTGGGGATTCATTTCCAATATTCTTCCGCATAATTCGCAGGCAGTGTGTTCCCGTCACACAGTATTTCAGACCATACTTACCTAGTTACCTAGGAGGGGCAATAGGGAACTCGATAACAAGTGTTCCATGTTCTCCGTCTAGTATTGCAGAATTTATCGTGTATCAAAAGGGCTCTAGCACATACTTGCCAACATAAGAACCTGTTTCTAGGCAAGGGCCATCCTTTATTTCAGACTGGTCTTGACAGTTTTTTTAAGTTACACCAGTAATTGGTGGTGTACTTCCCTGAACTAGTGGCTTGCCAGATTGGAAACTTTTCTCCTGTTCATTCTTAATTTTTGATATGTTCTCAAAATATTGATTCTGCTGATTCTGTTCTCCAGTTCTGTTGATAAGTTCAGGGAAGGACATTTATATTTTACATCAACTAAAATAGTGCTAAATTGTTATTGTTCCATACACATTGATGCTTCATTTTCATCCTGTGATACTGATAGTGCAAGGGCGTATCCTGCAGCCATACGTCATCTTAGATATATGTTCCACTGCCATACTTCACACAATGGATAGGGTACCACATTATCAACTAAAATAGTGCTAAATTGTTATTGTTCCATACACATTGATGCTTCATTTTCATCCTGTGATACTGATAGTGCAAGGGCGTATCCTGCAGCCATACGTCATCTTAGACAGGTGTTGATTCTTAAACATCTCCGTATTTACAGAGAAAGGGTCGCGTTCCAACTTCCAAGCACTAAGCTTAAGCTTCTGATAAAGATGCTTATCAAAAAGCTCTTGGGACTTATCATACATCAACTATGAAGGTCACTACTTTGTTGCGAGCGAAAAAACTATTGAGAACTCTAAAGAAGCAACGGGAGCAGGGCTAGGAATGCAAGACACCTGTATTCTTTAGACTCGAGCTTCTTTGGGCACAAGACACTCTCCTACTGAAAGGGCACCCAAAATGCTTTTATCAGTGTTTTATTCACTGGTCCATGGAAGGTCCCTCTATAAATAAATATTGACATGCAATAGCGAAAATATCCTAAGCTCTTGCCGCTCACCATAGTAAACCTGTGAAGTACGTACGCCCTTTGATGGGATCAGAAAGAACCACTTTGTCTTTCGTAGGAAATGTAGAGTCACTGTAACTGAAAGTAACTATTTGGAAAGAGCCTGGGGTCTGTATGCAAGAATCATTTATTCTCCGCTTTGTCGCTTTTATATATCCCTTCGGTTGGAATGACTGGCGAGACCCATCAAGAAATGACTGTCATTTGGGGAACACAGCTTCGTTTATGCTGAACAACCGCTTAGACTTGCCGGTTACTAATAGCTTGTGGTTGTATTCAAGGCTCAACACTCAACAGGCTCAAATTGTATTCCAGACTTTTAGCTTTATCGTGTAGTCCAATTTGAGCCCGTATTCCATCGAGTCCAGTTTTGCTGTCCCAAAAGGAAGCTGTCCAGCTATCCAACCAATCACCTTCAAGTATTTTAGGACTCCCATACAAATATTGTTTTTTGTATTAATTTGCTAATTAAATCGAAGGCCTCCCCTATACCCCTACACCCAAAAATCATACCGAGATTCCAGCTCATTATTATCGAAAAAATAGGAAACTACGTAAAGTTACTTGGTTCTTCAATGTAACGAAATGAAGGAATCATCTTCTTCACTTCCTAGGACGAATCAAACTATCAAAGTATCCAACTGGTTGAACTAAAACGTTTCATATATATGATCATATAACATGCAGAGAATAGGCTGGAGAATCCGTTCAACAGAGATGAAAGTGTGGAGTTTCACAGAGTAGTATTTGTTGTTGATGATAAAGAAACAGATAACAGTAAGTTGTTTTTATTAATTTTCTTTAAGTGAAACTGTTCAACTTATATAGACTCCATACAGAAACAATCTCTGGAGGATATCTAAGAGTTATCTTTTAAGTTGTTACAGACAATGATCTCTTAAGTTGTTACAGAAAATGGGATCTGCTGACACTTGTATAAGACCAAGTCTTCCAAGTCTTTGAGCTGTTGTAGATTAACAGACCAGTGTGTTCTGTGCTCTATTTGATGATGATGACTTGAGTTTAAATGAGAGTTGAAATTGTAAATTAAATTAATCAATTGCTTAGTTGGTAACAAATGTAACATTAATTGCTTGGAATGATTTGAGTTTCTTGATTAACATATCTGTTTTATAGTCATGAGACCTTGTCAAAATAACTTATATTCACCTATTCTAGTTTCTGAACAAACTCAGATGACTGTAAAGTTATCCAATTCATGATGAACATTCGCAGGGAGGAAGACAGACGGTTATAAAGGAGGAAGAACTAAGAAGTAGTGAAGAACTTCGTTTTTGTATAACCAAAAGCCTTAGAGCAAAGTAACTGAATTGGTGGGCGTTATTTTCTCTTTTTTGTTTTTTAAGGTAACACTGACTGAAATATAGGAGGATCTGCTGGAGTAGTGGAAGGGCCTGGATTTAATTAGCGACTGAGAATTTTAATTGCATGAGAGTCCTAAAATACTTGAAGATGATTGGTTGGGTAGCTGGACAGCTTCCTTTCTGGACAGCAAAACTGGACTCGTATTCCATTGATGGTACAGTAAAACGAGAGGAAAAAAAAGTGAAGTGGACAAGAAATTAACCTTCGTAGTCCTTGATATGTTTCCTGTCATGCACTAAACAGTGTTTTTGCAAGACACTTCTTCATGCAGTCCATTCTCCGTGTACCTTCTGAATATGGACTCGACAATTCCATGCACAGGAGCACAGCCCCAAGAAAAATTCCTGCAGAAGAAATGACTTATAATTGGAATAAAAAAATGGAACTGTTCAGTGACTCGGAACTTAACCCACTACCCAAAAATGTCACTCTTGGTAGACTGTACTAATCTTCAAACAAAAAACGCGATATCAAATACAGCATTACTTTTACTGAAAAGCAATTTGCAGCACGTGGCACACTACAGCAAGTCCAACATAGTGAACACACTTTTCTGCATGTGGCCTTTTGTCCACCCAAAGGTTTCCTTTTTTTTGCTAACCAACCATGCACCCAATGGCTAGGGACTACAGAGTTATTTATACTTATGAAGAAGGTGAGTGCGTTAAATCCGCAGACTTAGCGTGACCACTAAATCGCTAAGACTGATTCCCAGCGTTGTCTCTCATCCTCCAGATGACAATATTGATCCTAAAATCGTAAATGGAGCTAAATGGAGCTCTACATTGAATGATTAACGATAAAGACTACAAGAGCCTAAATGGGGTTTGGCCGCATTGTTCAAATTACATAGTGATATTCAACATGGACAGGGAGGAATTTTGCACAATGCCACACCCAGGAAGCCAATGTAGCTCGACGGGAAGACCCTATTTCATCGGACTCTTAGAAATGGAAGGGCATTTATCTTCTGATAACTCAGTCTTTCGAGGTGGTACTACACATATGGATCCTAGAGGACAGCATAGAGCAGGTTTGGGGCAAAAGGCATGTCATCCACATTGCTCCAGTAACGAGTTTATGCAGTAAGGTCTGTGGAAGTTGAGGTACTCCCTGAAAAGAAGCTAAGGTGGAAGCCAATAGGCATACAAGTATCTGGCGACAATATGTTATTGCGTGTGAATTACGGAAACTTGTTTCTTTACAATCTAAGGTTGGGTACATTTGAAGAGTTGAACAGTGGCATGTTAGATCAAGTACTCAAGTATCCGCAGTCACTCACATCAATAGCCTGGTCTCCTTTAATCCTTTAATATAAATGCATAGATAACTTTATCTCCTTCGTATACTGTACTAATCTTAGGCGAGTTATTCTTTTTCGTTGGCTTAAGAAAATCTAACCTACAGAGCACATCGTATGTCCTACAAAATAAAGATCTCAATACACTTAAAGGTGACCTAATTAACCTCTAATTAAATTTCTGGTGATAACTTGTCTAAGGAAGAGCAAACTGTTCAGAGTTCATACAAAACTTAATACATGGAACCTTGTTCAAACCAACACTAATTAAGAAAGTGGTACACTGTATGTTAGTCTATTATGAAAGTACACTGCATTCAGTAACAACAATTATTTATCGTTAACGAATCAAGTAGAGCCTTATAGGCTCCCAAAGGGTTTGAATTGGAACAGGACAACCAGACATTCCAAATTCTACTATGTAAACACGAAACGCCTAAAATAACACAAAGTATAAAAGATACTCCTGGAACACTTCAGGACACTCTGAGAACCTACATTGAAAAACTCTGTAACTTTCAAGGTTAACTTCTGTACTTCAACCCATGGCTTTGAATTGCTGAGCATAATCGTGTAATGTAACAGGTACTGACCTTTGTATAACGCAAGGATGGGCTGTTGAGAACAAGCTATGAAAACTTAAAACGTTGACTTCTAAACCTTTTATCCAGCAACCTGTGTTCCATTACAACATAAGGATTTCAAAAAACATGCGGGCACAGGGAATTTTCATCAATGTTGTTAGCTATACAAATGTGATGTAATCAATCTGATGTTGATAAGTGCCCTTATCAACACCACCTGGAATAAAAATTGGAGAATGAACGAAGAAAAAATTTGAACACCAAGACAAGGCATTGTTAACAAATATTTCAAATTGTGACAAAAAAAACTCAAAATAACCTCTGTTTCCATCTCTTATATATGCATAAAGTTATTTCAGTAATGCTTACAATAAAACTCATCTTGAACAATGTCTGTCTTCGAATCTGCAAGTAGACCTCTCATATTCTGAGCCTAGAATGGACCCTAATAGACATAGGAAAATTAGTTCATGTAAACCAATTCTAGCAAAACCAGTTATCGTACATACTAAGTCTCTTTGGGTAAGTTTGGAGATAGGAACTATTCAGACCACAAAAACTAAACGCCAAAGGTTTTATAGAACACTAGAAGACAATAGGAGGCTAATATTACCCAATGGGAACTCAATGCAGGTTGCGAAATCCTTATGTGAATCTTCTATTCTTCTTACATCGCTTCACGGTTAGGGTGGATGCAATTTAAGACTCTGGCAACACGGTAATTCCAAAGCTTTATAGAAAATCAAGCAATTGGACGTTATCATTGAATGATTCTGCCTTGACCATAGAACAGCTAAGAATAACAACCAAGTAGAAAGTAATTTGTCTGAACGTATTATATCGATCAGTTGTATCAAGCAAAAAAATTTATCAACCAAAAATTTATTATGTATTTTATCAACCAAGTAACATACAGAAAACAAGAATTTATACAAACAAAATCGAAATTAACCGTCCAACCATGACTTGATATCTATCTCCGAACGAACGAATTCAAGCTTCGAGTCGATTCTCTCAAGAACCGACCTTAACTCTTCCTCTGTAAACCCATCAAATTGAGAATATTCCACCAACTCATTCTTGTTTCCATTATACCGATCAAGTATTCTATTAAACTCCTTCTTATCCTCTGGCCATGTTTCAAAACTACATGAATTACTACCACCATCTAGCTCTTTAGGCCTTACAATGATGAAACACGCATCTATGTCACATAATGTAGATAACTCTTGAATTTTTTTCTTCAATCCTTGTTTCCTCTTCATGAAACTAACTTTTTTTTATTTTGGTTTTACACTAAGCACCATCTTGAATAATCACCAACTTCACTGAGAGAGAGAGTTGAGAGTGATGATTGAGAAGTGAGAGCGTGTTTTGTTATTACTTGGGAGTGAAAGAGTTCAATAAATAAGGAAAGTTTTTTACAGCTATTGTCCACCACTTTGACTAATTTTGACCGGCTTGTTTCCAATTTGATATCTATGAGATCTTTTTCTCTCTCTCAATTTTGATTGTGCACCTAATTTTGTGGAATTAAGCTCAAAGCCCAAAGAGGTTAATGCTTCCGAGCCCAGGTCCAGTTCAGATTTCGACTTCAACAGATGTGGCCACACTATCAGCCCCAACTTGAGAATTTGATCGAATAAAGAGAGAACTAACTAACCTTGTCCGGAATATCCACAATATTCTCATGAATTTAAGAATCATCCTGTATCGTGAACTAAACTTTACAAAGTCTACATTCATGGAATTGCTTAATGTGTGATGTTAGTGCACCAACTATATCATTCAGCAACCAGTCCTTGTAGTTCAGCTTGGATTAATGTGTATTCAGAAGCAAATATCCTGAAAATTGACAAGTGAACAGTATTTTGATCCATTGGGATTTGCTTGATGAAGTTATTTTTTTGTTTGATTTTACAATAAGGAAAGGCGGAAAGCATCAACTTATTAGGCATCTAAATTTCAAAACCACATTACATTACATCTAAATCATCAGTAGTGAATAAGTTGCTGATCTAAACCATTGAAATTTGAAACAGATATCCGAGTTCTGTCACGTGGGTGGGGGAGCCAAAACCCCAACTACCAAACTGCAAAAGTACAAAACAAACACAGGGCAATATAATTCTTTTTGTTCACGACAAGCATCATTTGACTTAGCACTGAGTTAGTGATTTTGACTCCAATTTATGATATTTGACAAGACAATTATTTTGTCCTTCAAATCTTTTATTAATAGAAATTTTGAACCAGCTAGAATAATTGTGCGTTCGGCGAGCTTGCTTAGGAACGATCCTAGAGCAGTAGAGCCTAAGTTATGGGCCTAAACGAGCTTTTGACGGAGTAGAAAGGTGGTTAATGGTGGATATTGCACCTTCTATTTTCCAATGCGCATGACAGTACGTAAATTAGATTCAAACAAAAAAGTTTAGTTGAGTCCAAACTAAAATTCAAGCTAAAGAAATTCTAATAGAGAATCAACTTATAAATTAATCAATAATTGATTCTATTCCCATATTCTGAGATTGCTACATTTTTTTCACTAAATGTTTACAACCAATGAAATCAAACTCTACAGTCTACATACAGACTCAAATTTCAACTCGGGACGACTCAGTTCACCTCTTTGCCGTCTCCACAATTTATCCTTTTTTTTTAAACAGAATAAATGCAAATTGAATTGTTCCCATCAACTCAATTTCGTCAATGGTAACAGAAATGTGTATAACCCGGATTGAGTCAACCAGTGAGGACTCAGCGAAAAGATTTCTCAACTGATAGAAGAGGCCGGGAATCATTCAAAAAGTCAACGTAACAATGTCGTTGAAAATCCTCGAGATTAACGAACCGAGCTGATGAAGAGTTTTTAGACTCAGATCGTGAAAGGAATCGGAGAATGTCTTCGAAGAGCAACTCATCACAAGGAATACATAGTGGGCCTTGTTGGTGTGAAAACCCGTAAATTTCTTCGGACTGAACGAGAAGTTTTTGGAACAGTGGGTGGTTCAGGTACGTTGTTCGTACAACAAATCTCTTACTACTTGTTCCTACATTCACTGCCACGTGTCCTGATGGAACATCAGATGGGATTCTATTGCTTTTGTTGCGTGACGCTGCTTTGTGTCTCCATCGGCGGAGTATTTGTCGCAGTTTCACTATCTGCCTGATTTTGCTGCATTTGCCGATAAATACTGGCATTTTGGTCAAGAGATAAAGAGAGACAGAGTTTAGCTTGTTGTTGGTTCTGGTTATTTGGGTGACTGGGTGAGAGAGAGGAGTGAGGGAGTGGAGAGGGGCTTTGTTCGGAGAGTGAGAGATGGTTTTATAAGGATTGGCTTCAAAAAATGGCACTGGACTTTGAGATAATTACAGCATCTTTATATATAGAGTTTTGTTTTACTGAACCCCCCAAAAGTATACCCTTTTGACTTAACCCTCCATTTTAAAAATCATTATGGATTGCCCCACTCTTTCTTTTTTTGTGTGTAACGGACCTTGGTATTTCTCATATTGGCAATTTTGCCCTTATTTCAAATTTGTAAAACCCCCCCATTTTTAACATACGTGCAAGTCTTCATAGAACCATTGAGATTTCTCAATCTTATTGACCGACTGAACCACTCTAAGAGAATCAGAGGACACTTCCATGCATTTCAAACTCATACCTAGGCAGATAATGAGACTTTGCTCAATAGTTTTAAGCTCCTGAAAGATGACTGACTTCGTTGCCTTCAGTACCAGAAAATGCGCGCAACTATGACGACCTTATCAATACTTAGTTAATGATAAATCAGTTTTGATAACTAAGTAGTATTCCTATTTTAATTTATTTTCTGATTTATCATTAAAAGGAGCATTGTCTTTAGATATATATTATAGATATACCCTTTTGGCTCTATTTTTTGAAGCGATTTTAGAGTGCCCACGTCATGTGGCTAATTTCAAAAAATCACTTTGCAAAAAAATAAAATAAAAGAGAAAACAGAAAAGATACCAAATAAGGGGACAAAGAATCGAAAACATTTTTGGAGAGTGTCCACTAAAAATGAATCATTATTAATTCTTTCACTTAAAATCACTATTAACTCTACACTTAAAATGGAAGAAGATTTCAAAACAGATCCAGGCCAACAATTAGTGTGATCAACAAGATTATAAGGGATATCAAAGCTTATTTGCAGGTTAAAATCTCAAAACTGTCAGATACTGTGAGAGGATTGACATTTAAGCTAAATTGTGTCCCTGGATTCCCAAATTGGATTTAATTAGGGATTGCCCTGGTAAGGTCATAGCTGCGCACATTTTCTGGTACTAGTGGCACGAAGGCAGTATCTTTCAAAAGCTTAAAGCTATTAAGCAAGGTCTCATTATCTGCCTAGGTATGAGTTTGAAATGCATGGAAGTGTCCTCTGATTCTCTTTGAGTGGTCCAGTCCATCAATAAGATTGAGAAACCTCCATGGTTCTATGAAGACTAAATTGGTTGCATCTATATTGATAAGCACCCAAAAGTGTATTATGAAACCCCATTGAGACATATAAATTTGGTTAATTATGTGTGTAATAATCATGAAATAAATATGTTTTCATACTTTTGCAGGTATTTGCAGTAAACATGGAAATATTGGTTAAACCTGAAATAAAGCACGAGGAACGGCATTATATCTGAATTCTCCCAAATCCACACGAAGCATCAAACTTCCAAAGCTCTTACCTCTCGAACCAGGACTCCAAATGCGACCACGAGAGATGCTTAGACAATCGTATGCGATGAACTCTACGCGATAGGCGGAAATTGTAACACTTGCCCAAAATACCGGACCTCCATCGATCGCCGCGTGGACCCACTATCTGGGGCCACAAGATTGGATGAGTCATCAATCATGGAGCATGTCAAGACAAAGATAACAAATTATTGGTGCAAAGTTGACACCTTGCATGTAATAAATTAGATTAGGTGTTAATAGTGAAAAAGGCAAGGTGTCACTTTGTTTTAATGTGGTAGATAAAAATGAATCAATGTGGTTTGATAATTCACGTGGGAGGAAATGAGATTTCTCTCAAATGGAGAAGAAATTAGACAAGGGTGGGGGACACTCCATTTACTCCCTTGACTTATTTTTCTCACATGGCATTATTTTAGTTCCTTAGTGAAAATGAGAAGTTAGTTTTAGTTTTTATGAAAAAAAAAGCTTGTAATAGTTTTAATGGAGGAACACTTGTTCTTCTAGAAAATAATAGAAGTGAGTTTGGTTGTTGATATTGCTTCTCTCTCTCTCTCTCTCTCTCTCTCTCTCTCTCTCTCTCTCTCTCTTTCTCTTTTGTGTTTTTTCTTAGTTCATAAATCCTTGTCCCAAGGATCATGAGCTAACTTCCCTTTTGGGGAGTTAATCTAACTCATGTGAGGGTAAACCAATTATTGTTGGTTTGGTAGGTTTAGGAAGAACAACTAACTCTACATCCTACCCCAAAATGGTAGTTGGTGTAGAGTTTAGTTAGAAATCAAGCAATGAGCTTAGAGATAAGTCATTGTTTGGTTTCACTTGCTAGCATGTATGAGCTCTTTAGTGAGCCATGCATGCTAGGGATCAAATCTATTTTTCCGTTAGGGACTTGTCTATGAGTCTAGGAAGAATCAAAATCTTTTTCAAATCAACATTAATAATAGTTTCACATGAGGAGGATTAACTCTCCAACTTCTCTTTCAAATTTCTATTTCGGTATTAAGAGCATGTTTTCCTTGTTAATGTTTTTTATTAATGTTTGTGTAGGAAGGAAAAATCCCACATTTATATTATATCCTTACTCCTTAATTTCCCTTTATTGTAACATCTAATTTTTAGTTGTTCTAAGCTTTAGGTTAGTTCGAATCCTTATTCAAACTCTACCTAAACGTAAGATCGTGAGTAATGAACCTTGATTGCTTTTACATTAATTTAGAGAGTTCAAAACTCTAAGTAGTGTTCTCCAAGTATATATCAAATGGCGCTTTCTTTGTTCTAAAGCCATAGAACTTGTGCTAAAGATCGGAAGTTGCATCAAGGGGAACCCCATTCTCTTCCTTCCTTTCCTTTTCGCTTTGTTTACGTTTTTTTTTTTTTTTATTTTTGCCTTGAAATAGACACGTAATCTAAAAAATTTCGCTTCACTTCCGGTACCAAAAAGTTAGGACTGGGAAAGATAAATACAAAGCGATTATAAGACTTTTGAGAAAATTTGAAAAGTATTCTGAATTATTGGACAAGCGTCTTGCGAGGTGTAGAGTCGCGTCTTGTGAGTGGGACCAGCGTCCTGCGGGTGAATTTCTTCAGTTGTTGCTCGGTTCAACCATCTACATTGATCCATTTCCGTGCCTAAATATCCGGCATTGTACCTGAAAATATCGATAATCCTTTGGGATTAATCGCGTCGACGAATTGAAACGTTTGTTTCAAGGGCGAAAACGCGGGAAGCTACAGGTTCCAATTTTCAGTATTATTGTAATTTTTTTATTATTATTATTATGTTTTTTTGCATGTATGCCATGTATATAGTATTAGGAAAAACTTATGGATTATTATTTAAGCTTTAGCCTCGAATTATGCATGAATCAAGTTTGTATACCGGTAAATATTTATATAAGATTATTCGGACATGATTTGCATATGAATGTATATTTACATATTAATGGTACTGTTTTGCATGGGTATATGTCTTTCTACGTATAAATGTTGCTTGTTCAATGTTTGATATTTCTCACGATATCTCGCTGCGGTATTGTCTAATAAGTCGATTTTGTCAAGAAAGAGGAGAACATTCCAACGAGGGTTAAAATCTGAGTTGGGTAAGTTGTTTCTAAACCCTACGGGGTAAAGCTGCTCTCTATAGGACATTCACAATCTCAAGGAGTATTGTCGAAATCGATTTATTATGCAATACAAGAGTCGTATTTTAGTTTAGGTATAATACTTTGCATGTTTAGTTTTGTCATCTCTCCTGCGTATGTATACTGTATTCGTATGCTAATGTATTTAGATACGTATGAGTGATTCAAATTCGACTGCACCTGTTCTTGTTGATATACATTTACGTAATATCGATTTACAAATTAGCGTACATATACGAGTATTACTGATGTATATTTGCCTGTACGTATGGAAATATTTATCGATGACACAAGCTTGCCTATTCGTATAGCTATACGTATGAGTAGAGTACCTTCACATGCTACTGCACCTAGCATTGTATGAGTAGATCGTATTTGTATGTTTGTATTTTAAACCTTGCATAAATCTTAAAAAAAAAAAAAAAAAAAAAAAAAAAAAAAAAAAAAAATTAATTTAATACCACCCTTGCATAAATTTTAATTCCATAAATCTTAATCATATTCCAATGGTGTCTAGGAAACTTGAAAGATTGAGGTTACTTAATTAGAATCGTTTGCACGAAATCCTCCCTCATATCTCTCTTGTGACTGGGCCGTTGGTTTATGCACACGTATTCCTAGCTTCCCCTTTCGTTAGCGGCAGCTTAGGCATATGTTGTTCAACCCTAATGCTTAAGATAATAATAAAATTCGAGTCCTCATAATTCCTTCTGTAAGTTAGATTTAATTTTATGCTTGCATGAGATTAAGGTCTGGTTCCACTAAAGAAATTGAACATACCTATCGTCGAAAAAAATACGATAAGCAATTGCGTAAGTTCTCACATAAAAATTGTTCTTCTTCTGCTAATTACCTTCATCACAATCCTTCGTCACCATCAACTTCTGTCATTATGGCCGACGATCCTACACCAGCAGAGAAGCCCCTCTCGGACTTCTATCTTTGCATTCATGGAAGGACCTTCTTCCCCGCATCAAACTTGAGGACATTGTCGGTGATTTTCGTATCCCACCAAACGTTTTCAGTTTGTTACCAATATATCATGGTTTGGAGCACGAAAAACCATACAATCATCTTCGTAGACTTCAACAAGTGGCAACAACATTTCATCATCCAGCAGTCTCTAAGGAACAACTCTTGCTTCGACTGTTTCCATTCACTTTAGCGGAAAAAGCGTCAATCTGGCTAGCAGGACAACAATCACAATCCATAGACACATGGAATAAACTAGTTCAAGCTTTTATGCTTCAGTTTTACACTCAGAAGAAAACAACTGAAATGCTTCAGAAAATTCAATTCTTCCGTCAAAATCCTCATGAATCCTTTACGGAAGCATGGAGTCGTTTTACTGATCTTCTGTTAGAATGTCCTCACCACCAACTAGAAAAAGTTGTCCTTGTTCGTTCATTCTTTAATGGTCTGTCTGATCATCAAAAAGAAACTCTTGATATAATGAACGGAGGTTGCTTCATGGACAAAGGAGCTACTGAAGCTTATACTTTTCTTGAAAAACAAGCGAAAAAAGGTACACACTGGGGTAACACCGAAGTCGCCTAGATCATCAAAGGATCTTGTTACAAAAGCCACATCTATTTTTTGAGGTAAAACCCGATCCCGAAATAAAAATTTGATAGAATCCCTAACTAAAAAGTAGATGCCCTTGCGGTTCAAGTAAACGATCAACTACCAAAACCGGTCATGAGCGTTGACACCACTCCTTGTGTCCCTTTGTCTTAGTCCCCGATCATCCCGATGCATATTGTCCCTTGTTATATGCTTCCCCTACTCAACAAGCGGAGGAGGAGGCATGTGCATTCAACATTCCTAATGCACCGTGGAGACAACATCCGAATTTAAACGGCTTGACGTCAAAATAACCAACAAATGAGGGCTCCTCCCGGTTTTCAAGCTAATCAACCCGTTCGACCTACCAATAATTTTATTCCATACCGCCAAGGAAATAATCAACAATACCAACAAGGTCAATTTCAAAATAATTCTAATGCTAATTATCGGACCAACCGCACCTTGTTCCAAATTAATCCAAATCCTAACTATAATCAACAACTTCTAAGCAATAATCGAGAACTACTACATTGCCTGCACAACTGCGCCAACCATTACGGATAGGACAAATGAGACTTTCTTGGCTTACATGAACCAACAAATCTCAAATTTTAACGTCTATCCAACAATCACTTCAAAGAATTGGCGCAAGAAAAGAGTCGAAAAGGCGTGTTTTCTGCACAAGCGCTTCCAAACCCTAAACCAACAAACACGACCTTTGAACTCCACCAATGCCCTCGCACAAGCACCCCAAACAAAGGTGAGGTGCATGCAATCACTACTCTACGATCTGGAAAAACTGTCGACAATCAGATACGTATGCGAGATGATCAACCAAAGGAAAAAGAGGGTTCCAAGGAATCTAGTTCTAATAATAAACCTATGGAAGATTCCCCTGATACAACAAAGTCAACACCTCCGAATGTAGGAAACAAGCAAGTAGACCCTTTGCCAAATTCATACTAAGGCACCGTTTCCTGCACGCGGCAAAGAATAAACCCGATGACAATTTTGTTTGAAATTCGAGACTTTTCAAAATTTAACAATCAACTTACCTTTTCTCGATGCCTTAAAACTATTACCAAAACATGCAAAATTTCCGAAGATATGTGCACCACAAAAAGGAGAACTAATGTTCCTCAACAAGTGTTTCTCGAACGGTTTCCTCCATCACCAACACAATGGTATAGTAAAATACAAGGACCCCGGTAGACCAAGCGGTTCCATGCACCTTAGGTGACAAATACACGGCTCTTCTGGCTTATTAGACCTAGGAGCTAGTGTGAACTTACTTCCATATTATTTATTTAAACAACTAGGACTTCATGAGCTCAAACCTACCACCATGACTCTACAGTTAGCTGATCGTTCCATAAAGTATCCAAAAGGAATTGTGGAAAACGTCCTTGTAAAAGTCTAAGATTTCTTCTATCCTGTAGACTTTGTTATTTTGGATACAGAAGTTGCATGTGATTCCATTCCTATCATCTTAGGGCGTCCGTTCCTCGCCACTGCTAATGCTCTTATTAACTGTAGAGATGGTTCCATGACCATGTCCTTCGGAAATCTTTCGGTCGAGGTGAATGTGTTCAAGTTGATGAAACAACTTCCGAGCGACATTGATGGTGAGGTCAACGGGGTTGACAAACATTCCGCAAAGAGTATTTCACAAACTCTTTTCCCCGAAGATGAAGTGTACCAATTTCTTTCCTTTAGCTTAATCTGAGTTTGAGGGCGATGATTACACACAAGAAGTAAATGAGTTATTAGAGTCAGTACCATTATTTGACCCTACAACAGTGATGTCAAGTAACTTGGATGATCATCAATCTGTTTACTACATGGATGGTGACCTTCCTCAAGAATCTTTAATACCCACTCCGCCCACCCCTGAATTAAAACCACTTCCTTCGAAATTAAAATATGTACAAACTTTGATGTTGATGGTCGGTCGTCCCGGTTATTATTTCTTCACAATTATTTGACGATCAGGAAACTCGTTTAATTAATGTCATTCAACAACATCGTTATGCTATTGGATGGTCCCTCGATGACATTAAAGGCATTGAACCTAATGTGTGCACCCATCGCATACACGGAAGAAAATGCTAAGACGCGTCGATGAACCACAATTACGCTTAAACCCTACCATGAAAGGCGTGGTCCGAGAGGAAGTGTTAAAATTACTAGATGCGGGTATTATTTACCCTATCTCCGATAGTGTTTGGGTGAGTCCCGTACGCGTGGTTCCAAAGAAATCGGCATTACGGTTTGTGCGAAATGATAAAGATGAATGCATTTCCGCTCATATCCCAAAAAAATGGCGAATATGCATTGACTATCGCAAACTTAATGCGTCACTCCGTAAGGATCACTTTCCACTTCCATTCATCGATCGGATGCTCGAACGTTAGCCGGTCATGCCTATTACTTTGCTTTCTTGATGGTTATTCGAGTTATTTTCGGATAGTCATCAACCCTGGCGATCAAGAAAAGACAACGTTCACTGTCCATTTGGTACATTTGCATATAGGCGAATGCCTTTTGGCCTTTGCAATGCACTGGTACTTTCCAACGCTGCATGCTTCATATTTTCAGTGATATGGTTGAACGGTTTATGGAGGTATTCATGGACGACTTCTCAATTTATGGAGATTCTTTCGATAGCTGTCTATCAAATCTTGAAAAAGTCTTTACACATTGTGAAGAGAAAAACCTTGTTCTTAATTGGGAAAAATGCCATTTCATGGTTACTAAAGGAATAGTTTTAGGACATATCGTTTCAAAGGACGGAATCGAAGTCGACAAAGCTAAGATAGAAAAAATTGCTTCACTTCCTATACCAAAAACAGTTCGAGACATTCGCGCATTCTTAGGACACGCAGGTTTCTATAGGAGATTTATTCAAGATTTCTCAAAGGTTGCTAGACCTTTAACCAATCTCCCCGCTTAAAGATGCCGCTTTTGATTTCAGTTTGATTGCAAACAAACAAGCCTTTGAGGTATTAAAACCGCTTTAACTACCGCTCCCATAATTCAACCACCGATTGGTCTAAACCTTTTGAATTAATGTGTGACGCGATATGCTATTGAGCTGTATTAGGGCAACGCCGAGAAGATAAGTCGGTTGTCATTTATTATCGAGTAAAACCCTTAATGAAGCTCAACGTAACTATACCACCACCGAGAAAGTTTCTTCGCCGTTGTATATCGCTTAGATAAGTTTCGGCCTTACCTAGTGGGTTCTCCAACTATTGTCTACACTGACCATGCGGCACTTCGTTATCTGTTAGCGAAAAAAGATGCAAAACAAAGGTTGATCCAATGGATTCTCCTTTTGCAAGAGTTTACTCTCGAAATAAGAGATAAAAAATGTAGCGAAAATGTGGTTGCAGACCATTTATCAAGACTTGTCAGTGATGTTGATACTGATACCGAACCTATCTGTGATTCCTTTCTAGATGAACACTTGTACTCTATTTTTTCGTCCCCTTGGTACGCAGACATTGTAAATTACTTAGTTACCGAGGAAGTTCCTTTATCTTGGTCTCGTAATGACCGGAAAAAGTTTTTATCCACTGTGAAATTCTATTTCTGGGATGATCCCTATCTTTTCAAGTATTGTTCAGACCAACTAATCCGCCGTTGCATTCCCCGACCGAACACAACGATGTGTTATCCTTCCGCCATGAACAATCTTGTGGTGGTCATTTTAGTGGTAAGAAAAAAACGCGCCAAGGTTCTACAATGTGGTTTTTATTGGCCAACACTGTTTAGAGATGCACATGAGCATTGCAAAGCATGCAATCGCTGCCAGCAGTTAGGTCGCATTACTCAACGCAATATGATGCCCTTAAATCCCATTCTAATTGTGGAAATCTTTGATGTATGGGGCATCGACTTCATGGGTCCATTTCCAAATTCTCATGGCTTCCTATACATACTTGTAGCAATTGACTATGTGTCAAAATGGATTGAGGCATTGGCATGTCGTGCTAACGATCATAAAACGGTCGTTTTGTTTGTAAAAGAAAATATTTTCTCTCGATTTGGTGTTCCAAAAGCTATAATTAGTGACGGGGGAAAATATTTCTGCAATAAAATTTTGAATCATTAGTAAAGAAATATGGAGTCACGCACAAAGTGGCAACTCAGTATCATCCTCAAACCGTTGGTCAAGTAGAAGTCTCTAATCGAAAATAAAATCCATTTTGGAAAAAGCTGTCAATCCATCTAGGAAAGATCGGTCTCTACGATTATCGATGCCTTGTGGGCATCTGAGAATAGCTTTTAAGACACCTATAGGGATGTCTCCGTATCGCCTCGTTTTTGGAAAACCCCGTCATCCGGCGGTTGAACTTGAGCACCGTGCTCTATGGGCCATCAAAAGCCTCAATTATAACACTAACGTGGCGGTAAAAGAGAAAATTGCGGTTAAATGAGCTTGAGGAAATTCGAGAGTGATGCCTATGATCTCTCGAAATCTATAAAGCTAACATGAAAAGAGTGCATGACAAGCACATATTGCGAAAAGAGTTCAAAGTCGGTCAAAAAGTTTTGATGTACAACTCAAGATTACACATCTTTCCGGAAAATTAAAAACTTCGATGGTCCGGGTCCTTTCAATCGTCTCTCTGTCACTCCTTATGAGGCTATCTCGTGAAAAACGTAAATGATGGTAGCGAATTTCAAGTAAATGGCCAAATAGCTTTAAACATTATCATGAGTTGCGCTCTCCGGATGTCGAAGAGACTCTTCTCAATGATCCAAATTACACATCTAATAGATTCTGGGTGTACTTCTTTCCATGTATTTAAACAGGAAAAGTATGCCATTAGGGTAGCCGGGCCCTCTTCTATTTTATTTTCTAACAATCCCTAGAGTGTGTGGTTGCAAAGCGCCCGAACCTTAGTCCACAAAAACTCTACTTCGTGAACCGAGTATAAATGTCTTCGATAATCGAGCAAACGCGTGCCTCCGGAAAACAATGGGTACCAAAATTTCAACTCCTTCTTTCTCCTCCCTTTTCTATTCTCTTCCTCGCGAACTCCAACTTATCATTTGGTCCAAATCTCTCCCATCTCGAATTGGTAATGGTCGGTAGTACTTTTGCTTTCGAAAGCGGCGGCGGGATGGGATGGTGTATGAACCTGCCAAACTCCTTTCGTCCAGGTCTTGATCTTTTATCTGAGATGAGCCGGTATAAGGTATATTATTGTCTGACACCAGCTCAACAGGATAAACTTCGTCGTCGTCCCGTTGCTCCCACAGGTTGGGATTCGTCTTGAGGATCTGACGTTAAAAGACTCACATTCGTCTTGAGGATTTGACGTTAAAAGACTCACATATCTTGAGGATCTGACGTTAAAAGACTCAACATGTATATACTCGTTTTGTTTTATTAGCACCCAGCATGGTGCCCAAAGAGAGTCGTGATATGCACCATCGGACATTTCCTAGTTCGTACGGGCAATGGATTCCACCAGGCCAACCCCGTTCAGTTTTTTATGTGATTGTTTCGGGGCGGTTTGAGGCTATACCATATGTACTAAGGGTAATATTATTATTAGACCATTGCACATTGGTCAAGGATGGTACCGTCCCAAACCCTAGGCCCCAAAACATAAAGGATAAGCCACAATCATTTGGATTGGGTTAAGCCGAGCCGACATGAAAAAGTTGCCCGAGTTAAGCTATTGTGATGTGTTGTTTTATTTGGATTTCCGGTGTTGTTGACATGTTCTTCTCGACTTGTACATTTGTATATAAAAGTATAAATAAATAAAACCAAAAAAAAAAATGTTTGAATGTGATTTTTCATATTCTAGTGGATGGCATTTTTAATACTGATCGTTTCGATATCTCATCCGTTCAATTTGGAGTTGAAACGAATCGAATTTCCACGTTTGAAATTTTGGAATATTTCGGGACATAAGAGGAATTTCTGTAATTCATTTGTACTTGGGCCAAAATTTTGACCCGACCCAAAAACCAAAGATCCGGGTACAAAGCCCACGCGCGGGGCACCCACGCGTCCACCCCCCTCACTTCTTCTTCCACAAAAATCGGATCTTGGTCCCCCCACAATCCACTCCACTTTCCTTGCATGCATACCAAAGATGAATTCGACCACAAGATGGGCCAAACTCCACCAAACTCAACCCCCTTCCTCCAGCACCACCTCCTCCACCTCCTCTTGCTATTTGCACCATCAAAACTTAATTTACACCGTGCTATGGCAGCACGAAGAAGAATTACAGTCGAGAGAAATTTCACAAATCTCTATAATTTCGGGATGTTTCACCCATTTTTCGATGAGGAAATTGCTAGTAGAGAGTGGGAATATCTATTGCATCGAATCCCAGCTCAATATTCCGAAGAATTGGTGTTGAAATTTTATAACAATGGAGGTTTCCGGGGTGACGAATTTTGGATTACGGCGGATGGGATGGAACGTGAACTCACGCTGGAGTTGATTTCGAATACCGCGCAGATTCCGACATTAACTCGATAGCCCGACCATTATTGTCGAGTATCCGACCACGAGGGATTTGATGTTTGACACGCTTCGAGGGGAGTACAACACTGGCTCGAATTGCGTGTACCAAAGATTCGCCGAGGCGTAACCAATTAGCCGTCACTCAATGGGTGGGCGACAACGTCCATTGGAACTTCAAAGACGTCTGACGTGAACAAGACTTTCTTGCACCTGCTGTGGATCCTACAGGAGAGGAAGCACACTTTCTGTATGGTCCATTTCCTGGGCCATATTCTTACGACCGCGTCAAATAGGTCAGCTCCTCTTGCTGTACTTGTTACTCAGCTTATGCTTAACTTAGGGTTCCAGTCTGCTACTCCTTTCATTGAAACAAGGTCTTTCGAGAATTTTGGAATTTTTGAGACTTGTGTTTTAGACCATTGGGACCCAGTAGCTAGAGATGACATTGAGCATGATAACGTACCTCCTCCTCCTCCTTCACCACCAGACTGTTTTAATGAAGATACCATGCGCCGAATCAATACTCCTATGGATGCCTTGAGGAACATGAATTCTAGTATGCGCAGGATGTTTCTTCGCCAGGAAGAGATGATTACTTCCCAGAATGAATTCCAGCAAGAAATGAGAAATCGCCAAGGCCAATTCCAGAGAATGATGATGGCAAATCAGCAGCAATTCAAGATCGGTTACTTTCTGATCTATAGGCCACATTCCGGACCGGTCATTTCGGCTGAAGTTAAATTAAGTGGCGAGGCGTAAAACCGAGTTCATCTTCTCGCTAACCCGGAGGATTCCACGAGTGTTTATTTCCTTTGGTTTAGAAATGACTATGTCATTTATTTCCCTTATGCATTGCATTTTTATTTGTTTAGCTAAATTATTATTATATATCGGTTGATTTCTCATAATTTTGTATCTCCGACGGTTTGAATGAGAAATTATTTATGCGAATATAGTACTTCAAAAATATGAGTTTGCTCATTGATTCATTGGGCCTACTCTCAAAGCCCAACGGTCAGAACCCAACGGACTGATCCAAACGGTCAGATGCCCAACGGTCAGAAATCAAGTTATAAATACAACTCTCCTTTCCACTTTCACTCATTCCCTTCTCTCACTCTTCACACATTCTTCTTCACAAATTTTCAATTTCTTGAACATAATGAATAAACTAGAGCGATGGGAAAAGGAGCAACGCGAATGGGCTATCACATTAATCGTGATAACAGTGTTTATCATTATTCTCTTGTCACTCATGCACAACATGATCCAGAACATCTAGATCTATGTAACCGTTTTCTTTTTTGTGATTTTCATTTTGTATATTAGTATGGTGTGTTAAATAATTCTCCCACATTTGTACGGGTTACGTATTAATTGGAGAAGTTCCGTATTAAATATTTGTGTATATTAGTTGTCTTTTCCTCTATAAATAAATAAATATATATATATATATATATATATATATATATATATATATATATATAATAATAATAATAATAATAATAATAAGTAAATAAATAAACAAACCATAACAAAGAAAGGCCATCCAAAACTCACCAAAATAATTAATGGATACACATAGTGTTCGGAGAAAATCGCAGATGCTACAAGGTACACATAACACTTGTCACACATGCAGCTTCGATTATTCTATCCATATTCTATTCTTGAGTTATGATCATTATTTCTGAAATTACGTGTAAGTTTAACTACCCCCGTGAAACTTTCCTCCGTATTTTCTAAACATTAAACCATCTCATTAATTGTATTTGGATATCGACATGACAACAAAGACTTACTTTGTGGATCCCCTATGATCTTTGTACATAATCACATGGGTCATTAAATACACTTGGACTCAGATTGGTATAGCCTCATAGATTGCCTATAAATCTCTTCTTTTTAAGCCATTCTTATTCATACAATTTTCACTATCCTTCCTTCAGTAATGGCTCAACCAAGAAAAATAACGGCAGAGAAAGACTACCTAAAAACTTTCGAAGAAGGCCGGTTTTCTCCTTATTTTGACACCGAAATCATACGTCGCGGATGGACGCCTCTTCTATATCATTCAGCATCTAGTTATTCCCGAGAATTGGTTTTGATGTTCTACCAATTTAGCGGATATGAAGATGGAAAATTCTACTTCAATGCCTATGGACAATGATTGGAATTGAATACGGAAATGATCTCCGACATACTTCAAATCCCAATAAAAACCCAGGAGTCCCTTGTTCAAGAGTCATCATTCGATTCCGTAAAAACTTTACTGTGAGCTACCGTATCTCATGGCGACGTCGAAAATACACATCACATGGTTCTTCAACGCTCTTTGAAACGAGAATCAACGTGTTGTGCTCCAATCGGGTGGGACATAATGTGGTAGGTACATCACACCAAACTGAAGTCACAAAGCCTCAACTTCACCTACTTTGGATTTTGCAAACTCAAAGAGATGACTTTTGTGTCAGATCCAACACCTCGAACGTAATCACCAAGAAAACAAGAAGGTCAGCAGCTCTACCCACTTTGGTTATGCAGATTATGATGCGTTGGGGTTATCCAATAATTTCTCCAGAGACACCCCTTCAAAGAGCATATATAAAGGTACTTCAAACAGACTACTCCGTTGGTTTTTGGACCCCTGATACTCTGATAGATGAGTAGAACACCCCAAGCTCAAATTCTGACCATTTATTTGATGAAAATGCCATGCTGAATATTATTAATCCCATGGAAGGCATTAAACTTCTTCATCAGGGTTTGAGGGAACTACACGCTCGTCAGAATATCATCATCACAACTCTTGATTTCCAAGATCGTCAAGCAACGCATGATGTTGAACAGGAGGAGATCTTGGAAAATCATTCTCAATTCTTGCAAAATCATGCTCTCCTAATGGAAAATCAAACTGTACTCTCTGCCAACGAAGGGGACATTCAGATGCAGCTCGGCCAACAAATAGAAGACCTAAACAGTTTGGTGCAAAATATGCATCTCCAAGAGCAAATTAAGAATCCATGATATTACTAAGTCAATAAGTATATAATCATCTATGTTATTACGTTTTTCCGTCTTACTATGTATTTTGTCTTATCTTTTTGTCTTCTTTTGTATGCAATGCTTAATAGGATTGTCATCATTTCCATTGTGACTAATATAATTTTAACATGTGCTACAGGAGGGTCTATTTTCTTACATACTCATTTTTCCATCCAGGTTTGCTCAGATCGTTACCCATTTCTTTACTTCATCCACCATGGCATCTTCATCAAACATTGCATCTTCATCATCCATGGTACCTCCCAAACTCATTCCTGAGCAATCCTTTCAGTCTATGATGGATTCCAATGCCTATGGCCATCTCTTCCATGATTACATCACAAACATTGGGTGGTCTTCCCTAATTCTTCAACCTGACCAAACTTATTCTCCAAGTTTGGCTGCATACTTTTATGCTAATATGGATGACACACCAGCATTCAACCATGCGCATGGTTTCTACTTAGACGGGTTCACAATCCGAGTTGGTGACACACCTCATATCTTTTCTGAACAACAACTTGCTCTATCTTTGGACCTTCCATACCACGAACCCGCTGCATCTTGGCAGTACATCTATCATAATTCTTACCGTTCCTTTCGAAGGGCAAAGCGTTTTCGCGACTCTTATGGTGATGGTCTTGAGATCAAACGAGAAGGAGATGGCCATGTGCCATGGCGCAACATCACCATTCCATTAGCAAGCATGACCATGAACATGGGGATTTGCCATGTTATTTGTATTCCTAAACATTATGGGAGATTAGCATTTTTCTACGGCCAATGAGGCGCTTGCGTTGTATTCATTGCACTAGCTCGTGGTCATGCATTATTTAACATTTTAGGTTGTGTTATCTCCAAACAAATGAGCTCGCGACTTTCGGATCGGTATATACTTTTACCACCACCGCTTGCGGATCATGAAGACACATTTCCCACGGTTTGCGGCCACTTTTCATGATCGGGTCAAGGTAGATTCCATGTGCCCGAAAAAAAATAATCATTCGCTCATTGAGGTTTCATCAATGGAAGCGTCCCCGCCGATACCGAAGCATGTTCGATATTACCCAAAGGACGAAAAAGATGAAGACCAAATTGAGGGAATCCGGAGACAAAGAATGGGCAGAAATTTGGCGGACTATTATCTATTGGTAGCGATGCTAAGGAAATGCATTTCCTTAAAGAGGACTTGAACTTCTTCGCCCTGCTGGATGGTAAACTTGAGTTTGCCATTGTACATATATCTAGCTAAACCTTCGTTGGTGTGCTATGGTTTTCATGTTTCAGATGCTATGGTTCATTATTTAGGTGGTGCTATGTTTAGTGTGCTATTGAACATTTTCTTGTTCTTTCTGAATAATATATTATGATCTCCAACCTCTCTGTTCCAAAGAAATCTAGCCCTAATTTTGCTCACGGGTTCTCGGTACTTTCTCTCTTTAATTATTGATCCTTGAGGACTAAGCATCATTCGTTTGGGGTGCTTTAAACCTCAGAGTAAAAATTAGGCATCTTGTAGCCTATATATAGTTTTTTATTTTCATATTAATAATTGTACTTAGTGACAAAGTCTTGTTTCCTTTTTAATGATGAAAATTGTCTAGAAATCTCACATTAGTATCCGAATTAGGATTTGTTTTTAAGAAACTTTAGATAATACATATGCAATAGTTTATACATCTTTTCATGAATATTCATGTACTGAGTATCATTGATGGTACATAGCAGTAAGTTTCTGGAACCAACGGTTAGTTACTTAAACTATAAATCCTGTGAGAATCTAACCAAAAGCCTTGATATGAGTGATTTGTGTGTGATGACACAGAGGAGTAGTTTTTCCGATTAGAGGAAATTACGCATCTACTTACTTGATCACCACCCGAACCCTAGGCGAGAATTTAGGCCTTCTTTGGATCGACATAGCTAAAAATTCATACCTGTTACAAATATTACCGCTAGTCACTCCACTGAACCGTTCATCAAACCTTTCACTTTCACCAAAAATTCCTTACCCATTTATTAAACCAAATGAAAGAACCTACCTAAGTGATGAGTATGAGAAATAGGATGAAATGTGGAAAGAATAAAGAGAAAGACTTGTCCTAAATATAAGTAAGTTATTTGCTTCAGGAAAGAAAAATAGAATCATGTTCTTAATCCATATATATATATATATATATATATATATATATATATATAGGGGATGGTTATATGAACTCCACTAAAACGAACTCCGAATGAACTTCACCACTTAACTCAATGAACTAGAAGCTGATTTTTGGTGGAGATGTTTTCCACACAATAGAGATCATCCTCACAAAAAATCAGCTATTTGAAGATGTACAACCTCATCAAAAATCATTTAGAAAGTTATGAAATTATCCAACGGTCCAGATTTTTTTAATTTCGATACAATTTTTGACAAAGTTAAACATATTCAATTGAGCTGATTTTTTGTGGGGGTGTTCTCCATCATGAGATATACACATCCACAAAAAATTAGTCCTCAGTTCATTTTGTAAGTTCATTTTTATGAGTGGAGTAACTTTGGAGTCGCTATAAGGTGGAGTTCATATAACCATCCCCATATATATATATATCCAAAAAAAAAAAAAATCAGTATCCAGAGGCTTAAGAACAAGGTTGGAAAAACTCAGCTAGAAGAAGGAAAGGAAACAAGGATTTCTCTAGTGTAAATATATGAAGACCCTATTCTCTCATACTCGTAAATTTTGATTTCCATTTTCTTGTACACTATCACATAAGCCCCACAATACCTAATAAAGACCTCTAGCTCAATTAGGAGTAGGGTGGTGTGATAATAAGTAGTAGACGTGATTGATCGACATCGGCTCCTCTGACTGTCATTGAGATGTAAGGAAACGTGTGCCCACTGCACACTAGAGTTAACAAAACCTGAGTGGAAAAAATTTGAGTGAATTTGTGTTTCGACACATACCTGTGAGAACCCATTTAGGTACGCTCTCCAAGGGATCCAGAAAAAACTCTGCTAGTATATTTCAATGAAAAGTTCACTGCATGAATAATCATATGTAGATGTTTTAATTATTGAATACATATTAACTTGAGTTTCAAAGAAATCAATCCTCATTCCCTGCTAAGGAGATGTATGGATATCTGAGATTAATTTAGGAAACGAGTTTCTGTCATATATATATATATATATATATATATATATAGGGATGGTTATATGAACTCCACTAAAACGAACTCCGAATGAACTTCACCACTTAACTCAATGAACTAGAAGCTGATTTTTGGTGGAGATGTTTTCCACACAATAGAGATCATCCTCACAAAAAATCAGCTATTTGAAGATGTACAACCTCATCAAAAATCATTTAGAAAGTTATGAAATTATCCAACGGTCCAGATTTTTTTAATTTCGATACAATTTTTGACAAAGTTAAACATATTCAATTGAGCTGATTTTTTGTGGGGGTGTTCTCCATCATGAGATATACACATCCACAAAAAATTAGTCCTCAGTTCATTTTGTAAGTTCATATTTATGAGTGGAGTAACTTTGGAGTCGCTATAAGGTGGAGTTCATATAACCATCCCCATATATATATATATATATATATATATATATATATATATCCAAAAAAAAAAAACAGTCAGTATCCAGAGGCTTAAGAACAAGGTTGGAAAAACTCAGCTAGAAGAAGGAAAGGAAACAAGGATTTCTCTAGTGTAAATATATGAAGACCCTATTCTCTCATACTCGTAAATTTTGATTTCCATTTTCTTGTACACTATCACATAAGCCCCACAATACCTAATAAAGACCTCTAGCTCAATTAGGAGTAGGGTGGTGTGATAATAAGTAGTAGACGTGATTGATCGACATCGGCTCCTCTGACTGTCATTGAGATGTAATGAAACGTGTGCCCACTGCACACTAGAGTTAACAAAACCTGAGTGGAAAAAATTTGAGTGAATTTGTGTTTCGACACATACCTGTGAGAACCCATTTAGGTACGCTCTCCAAGGGATCCAGAAAAAACTCTGCTAGTATATTTCAATGAAAAGTTCACTGCATGAATAATCATATGTAGATGTTTTAATTATTGAATACATATTAACTTGAGTTTCAAAGAAATCAATCCTCATTCCCTGCTAAGGAGATGTATGGATATCTGAGATTAATTTAGAAAACGAGTTTCTGTTACTGAGTCGTTGTAGTATAAATGAAGTTTGTGAGTATCTTTTATGGAAAACTCTCACGAGGCTATAACTCGTCCACTAGGGAATTCCTAGTGGTTTAAGGCCTTGTTGCATATGGTCAATGCAACCGCACTCTGCGAAACGAGAATTAGTTTAGGACTACACATATTTTGGCCACTTATTTATTTTAGTGTCTCTTCTTTGCTTGAGGACAAGCAAAGTGCTGTTTGGGGGTAATGTGATAAGCACCCAAAAGTGTATTATGAAACCCCATTGAGACATATAAATTTGGTTAATTATGTGTGTAATAATCATGAAATAAATATGTTTTCATACTTTTGCGATTTGCAAAGAAAACATGGAAATATTGGTTAAACCTGAAATAAAGCACGAAACGGCATATATAATGAAATTCTCCCAAATCCACACGTAAGCATCAAACTTCCAAAGCTCCTACCTCTCGAACCAGGACTCCGAATGTGACACGAGAGATGCTCAGACAATCAGGGCGATGAACTCTACGCATAGGCGGGAAATTGTAACACTACCCAAAATACGGACCGCACATCGATCGCATTATGGACCCACTATCTATAAGGGCCACAAGATTGGATGAGTCATCAATCATGGAGCATGTCAAGACAAAGATAACAAATTATTGGTACAAAGTTAACACCCTGCATGTAATAAATTAGATTAGGTGTTAATAGTGAAAAAAGGCAAGGTGTCACTTTGTTTTAATGTGGTAGATAAAAATGAATCAATGTGGTTTGATAATTCACGTGGGAGGAAATGAGATTTCTCTCAAATGGAGAAGAAATTAGACAAGGGTGGGGGACACTCCATTTACTCCCTTGACTTATTTTCCTCACATGGCATTATTTTAGTTCCTTAGTGAAAATGAGAAGTTAGTTTTAGTTTTATGAAAAAAAAAAAAGCTTTGTAATAGTTTTAATGGAGGAACACTTGTTCTTCTAGAAAATAATAGAAGTGAGTTTGGTTGTTGATATTGCTTCTCTCTCTCTCTCTCTCTCTCTCTCTCTCTCTCTCTCTCTCTCTTTCTTTTTGTTTTTTTTTTCTTAGTTCATAAATCCTTGTCCCAAGGATCATGAGCTAACTTCCCTTTTGGGGAGTTAATCTAACTCATGTGAGGGTAAACCAATTGTTGTTGGTTTGGTAGGTTTAGGAAGAACAACTAACTCTACATCCTACCCCAAAATGGTAGTTGGTGTAGAGTTTAGTTAGGAATCAAGCAATGAGCTTAGAGATAAGTCATTGTTTGGTTTCACTTGCTAGCATGTATGAGCTCTTTAGTGAGCCATGCATGCTAGGGATCAAATCTATTTTTCCGTTAGGGACTTGTCTATGAGTCTAGGAAGAATCAAAACCTTTTTCAAATCAACACTAATGATAGTTTCACATGAGGAGGATTAACTCTCCAACTTCTCTTTCAAATTTCTATTTCGGTATTAAGAGCATGTTTTCCTTGTTAATGTTTTTATTAATGTTTGTGTAGGAAGGAAAAATCCCACATTTATATTATATCCTTACTCCTTAATTTCCCTTTATTGTAACATCTAATTTTTAGTTGTTCTAAGCTTTAGGTTAGTTCGAATCCTTATTCAAACTCTACGAAACGAAGATCGTGAGTAAGGAACCTTGATTGCTTTTACATTAATTTAGAGAGTTCAAAACTCTAAGTAGTGTTCTCCAAGCATATATCATATATCCAAGTTGTATGGCCAATTCACTTATATCTCCATAATCCACGAGTTTAGAGAAACAAACAAAGTTGCAAACTATTTGGCTTCTCTTAGTTGTAATTAATGTAGAATCTCCATCTCTAGTTGTTTTTATTCCTCATTTAGATAGAGTTCTTCGAGATCATGTATAGAATAATGCTTTTGGAGTACAATATGTAAGACATGTTTCTTGATATATAATACAAGTGGAGGTTTGCCTAATCCTACCTTATTTTTTAACAAAAAAAAAAACACTCTACACTTAAAATTCTTTATTCTTATATCGTCTTCTTTACAGTACTCCTTTTGGAGGCATGCATGATTTAGCAGTTAGAAATCCCAAACAAAGAAACTAATTAAGCTTCTTCCTCTCTCTATCTGTTGATTTACCTACTGATTCGTTTTCACTAAACTTCTATTTACCTACTTTATTGATAAGAGCCCAAAACTGTAGATCATATCCTTTAATAATATTTATATTTAGCCAATTGTGTTATTAATAATATAGATTTATATCTAATTACGTGCTTTTGAGTATTTCAGGCTTCGAAGTTGAATAAATATCAATTCGTTACTAATTAGGCGCTAAAAGGAGCTAAAATGATTGCTAGAGAAGTTCCATAAGGAAAGCCCAAGTTTTATGGAGAAAAGGCCCTTAAAAAGCTCAAGTCAACACTGTTAAGTGAAAGTCAAACCGGATTAGAGAGCTGAAGAAAAGTCAATGTAACTTCAAAATGTCATATCTTTGGACTCAGGCCTCGGAATTGGGCCCATTTTATATCAAAATGACCGTCTCAGAAAGCTCTTTCCAATGACCCATGTCTTGACTCGATCAAAGCAGTATAAATTAGTGAAAACACGTGCTACAGTAATACGACCAGAATTGGAAGTCTTGGATTCAACCAATTTGGTTATGGACTTGATTTATGGGTCCATAACCTAGCCTAAAAACCCATGCACGATTTTGTATAATTATATAAGAGAATAAAAACCCTAAACTATCTCTCTCCCTCCCATTAGTTAGAATAAATTAGGGTTCTCTCTCTCTCTCTCTCTCTCTCTCTCCTTTTTAGTTTTAGTTTATGAGTTTAGTTTGAAGCCTCCATTAGAACCTTTTAATAAAAACTTTAGTTTATTCAATTCAATTACTTCTTCTTTATATTATGTCTTCCTTTCATTATTTTAGTTTAATTAATCCAATGATATTAGGCTAATCCCCCCATTAGAGGGAGTGATTATGAAGCCTAATGAGGAATAAAATTTTTAGTAGAATTATTGAATTGTGTATGTATTTCAATGAGTTTAGTTTATTATATGACTTTCAAAATAAGCATATAGTAAATTAAACTAGGGATTGTTATAATTAAGTCGAGAGACTTGGTTGTAATAATTCTACATGCTAGTAATAATAACTATAGAGATATAGGTTGTTACGAGGGATGATAAAGTTTGAGGCTTTAGGTTGGATCATTGTGTGAAAACCTAAAGATGATCTATTTTCAATGAAATAATTCTATTCTTGCTTGAAACTAATCATTAGGTGGATTGATTACTCTTCTCTATAACTTTCTCTTCCATCCAAACCCTATTTCTATTAGTTTAGTTAATTTAGATTTATTTGAATCCGTAGTATAATCATAGAATAGAAATATCTCAGCATAATATTACTCTCACCATTGTTTCTTTGTGTTTGATTAGTTGAATTTCTTTTATGTCTTGGTAGTTTAGGAGTGGAACGAATCCGTACTCTTCATATTACTTCATTATTATTTGATAGTAGGAATATTGATCTAAACACTTGTTTAGTTCATTGATTATTTGTGTTTACGCATAGATAGTTAGTTTACATAAATTTGTCTCTATCATTTATTTTGATTCATCTACCTATTTTTTTACTTCATGTTAAGTAATTGCATACAAGTTCAACAAAAGGTTCTAATAGGATTGCAATTTATATCCAGAGTAAGCCAAGTGATTAAACGAAGTGAACTATGAGTTGACACAGATAAGGTGGACTGAAGGTTGATAATAAGCTATGGAAAACAAAAGGTTTAAGTGGATAACTCCACTGTTCTCCACTTACAGTTTCACGAAGTGACACATTAAAAGTGAAGTTTACATATACACTTTACAAGGTTAAATAGATGCAAGCATGCATGTCTCATAATGTAAACATGTTATGGACGCATAGATCTATCTTTCTTCTTTAGCACCGTAGTTTAATTATTTGGGTCATTTTGGTGAAACCTTTTGAATTACATTGAAACCCCAATTCCTACCTAGCTATTTCGGCACTTTTTCACCATAAAAAACTCTTTACTTATGAGGAAGGTGTTCTTACGGTTTATTTAGTTTAACCATTGGAGTGTCATATTGGATAAAATAGATTATGGTGCTCCTGCTTTACCTGAATTGGAGAGATGCGCAAATGTCGTCGAAATTAACTGACTTGAAAAAGTACAACTGTACAAGTATGGTTATCTTAATTAAGGACACCGACCGAAAGGATTGTCAGTGAGAAGGGTATGTGTCTAAAACAATAGCACACAGATACCGACAGTGAGAGGCACATGTACGTACCAAATTTGTTATAGAGACATCTGTGTTAATTATATGTTCAACTTATAAAAAAAATCTTGCCAAATTAATGAGGATGAGCTTCGTAGATTTTTTTGATACTCATCATATTGGTGTTGAAAGGAGTTACAATTTGTGCAATAGCAGCAGGAGAGATTAACTATATGACTGGAAACCAATACATCAAAAATTAAAGATGATCGATGGCTCCCCAAATATAATGTAACTTTATTGTTGTTGTGTCAATCTTTGGTTTGTGTGATAGACCAACTAAATGATTTAATTTACTAATTTTTGTGATTGGGTGTGATTCTTTGTCGATTTCTAGAAAGAAAAATCTCCAAATATGGGATTAGCTTCCAAAGGTTGTAACTATTACTCCCTTTGGTTTTTGGTCACACCTTTAACCAAATCCACTTACATTGTGATTGAGTGTTGTTGGTTAGTGTATAAAGCATGTGCTTGAAACTATTTTGTTTGTAAATTTTATTAATTGGTTGGGCTGTTTTTTGGTTAGTTATTAGTTGATTAGTTAATTATCTCTTTGGGAATGATCAATTATAATTGGAGAGGACTTTCAAACTTATTAAGTAAGCTTGCTATTGATATTATTGATCGTAATTCTAATGCACCTCCCAACTTAAATATGAATTTTGGTCTCAAGTAAGCATGTTACATGCATGTATACTGGATATTATTATGGATTCTTAGGCAACGTATGCTCGAAGTAAATAATAATTATTATTATTAAACACACACACACACACACCCTTAAAGAATACTTAACGGAAAATCAAAAATTGTATGAACATTGAATTAACCTTAAAGAATAATTAACGGAAATAAAAAACTGAATGCAAATGCAGTGGACTAATTATAATCTCAAAGAATAATTAACGGGAAATCGGAAACTGGATTCAAATGCATTGAACTAACCTTAAAGAATAATTAAAGGGAAATAAAAAATTGAATGCAAATGCATCGAATTAACCTCAGCTCAAATAATAATTAACGGGAAATCGGAAACTAGATGCAACTGCATCGAACTAACCTCAAAAAATAATTAATGCGGAAATTCGAAAACTGAATGCAACTACATCGAACTAACCTCAAAGAATATGTAATTAACGGGAAATCAGAATTGGATTGAGCCAACTTCAAAGAATAATGGACGGTAAATTGGAAACAGAATGCAACTACATCAAACTAATCTCAAAGAATAATTAATGGAAAATTAGAAACTAGATGCAACTGCATCGTGCCGTGCATCGTACTAATATCAAAGATGAATTAACGGGACATCGAAAACCGAGAACTAACCTCAAAAAATGATTAACGGGATATAAGAAACTATATGCAAATGCATTAAACTAACCTCAAATATGAATAATTAACATGAAATCAGAAACTGTATGCAAATGTATTGAGCTAACTAACCTCAAAGAAGAATAAATAACAGGAAATCAGAAACTGGATGCAAATGCATTGAACTAAACTCAAAGAATAATTAACGAAAAATTGAAAAGTGGATGCAATTGCATTGGAACTAACCTAAAAAAAGAATATATAATTAGTGGGAAATTGAAAACTAGATGCAACTATATTGAACTAACCTCAAAGAAAAATAATTAATGGGAAATTGGAAAACTGGATGCGTTTGAGATGCAGTGAACTAACATCAAAGAATAATAATTAATGGGAAATCGGTTCATTTTCATTTATTTTAGATAAGAGTTGTACAACTGCATTGAACTAACCTCAAAGAATAATTAATTAGAAATTCGGAGGATTCAAATGCATTGAACTACCCTCGAAGAATAATTAACTGAAAATCTGAAAATGGTTGCAAATGTATTGAACTAACTTCAAAGAATAATTAACATAAAATCGAAAAACTGGATGCAAATGCATAAAAGTAACCTCAAAGACTAATTAACGGAAAATCGGAAACTAGATGCAAAATTGCAAATCCACTGAACTAACATCAAAGAATAATTAATAGGAAATCGGAAACTGGATGAAAATGTATTGAACTAATCTCAAAACATAGTTGTATTATATGTAGACTCGACAAGTATAGTTTGCATTTAAAATGAAGTTCATCACATTTCTTTTCGTATGATTGAAAATGTCTTGCTATTCAAGTAGCTTCAATATAATCTTTGCATCATTGGGTATTCTCACAAAACTTCAATTAAAATTTTATTATTAAACAACAAAATTAAAATATGTCGAATAGTTTTATCAAAATTAGGTTATTTATTTTTTATGGAGAGTGAATGATCAATATAATATTCATATCTCATAGCTCTGTATAATTACTAATATATTTAAAAATAATTTAATATAACAACACCCATTCGTAGGACGAGTTCGGAAACTAGTGATCACAAATAGACAAGTAGTGAAGTAGTAGTGTATTGTTGTATTTGGTGAGATGGGAATCAGGTTGTCGGACCAGCATTTCTTATTAGCCTAGCCCATATTGGTACCGTGACCATGCATATGTGATATGTAGTACAAAATGTTGCCATTACACTTTGAAATATCACAATATCTCGGTTTACATGCATGTGTTTGCCGGTTGTCAGTGTACTTGTGTGTGTGGACTATGGACTGACTGTGTGCGTAAGTGTGTGTGTTTTTGGAGTCTGGTTTTGTTGTCCCAAAGGAAGCTATCCTAATTGTCCAACCAATAGGAACTAAGCATTTTAGGAGGCCTTATTAGCAAATTAAAATTCTGTAAGTTTACCTATATTCAGAAAAAATCCCTCCCCATTATCCCATATCTAACTAAATTTCCTCTTGATTTACCAAAAAAAAATGACACTCAACTAAGGAAACAACTATCACGAAGTAACTAAATCTTGGGTTTATCATATTTTCTTCTTCCCCAAAAAAAAGACAAAAAACAAAAACAATGAAACTAAAACAAAAAGTTCTCTAATAGAATCCATCTTCTTCACATCTTTTACATTGACAAAACAAATTGATAATGAACCAAAATATAATATTCTTAACAAGGACGTGCTGTAGAGTAATCTTTCAGTGTTGTTTTTGGTGCGATAGAGCATAGTACAAAATATTGGAATATGGGTATTTATCGATACTCAATTTCTTGATATGTATCGTGGATATATCCTTCTCTTTGGGGATATTTTACATTATTTCACATACAAATATCGTAGATATATCCAAAATATCAACAAATATTATAGATATTATAGATATTTTTTGATATATCATGGTATATCTTTTGTATTTATTTGAAATATAATGGTAAATATTAAATAAAATTGTTACCTACACAAAATATCGCCAAATATCGTAAATATCATTGAAATCATCAATATTTGCAGTCTCATATACCTCAACACATATCGTGATATTTTTGTATCAATTCTTAAAATCTCGATAGATATCACGATATTTCGTGATATTTCACGATATTTTGTACTATGCGATAGAGTATAGATTAAAAATCATAATGAGCAATATATAATACTAGTACTTATAACAATCACATTGTGCTTCCCATCCGGCCAAGTAAAATTAGACCTCAATTATTATTATATCTTCTCTTGGTATTCGACCTCAATTACATGCATTTGAAAGAAGTTTCAAGCCAATCACGTTTTAGCTCAATTGCCCTATTCATACTTAAGTAATGGGTTTTCACCGTCAAATACTAACCCCTCAAATTTAACTGAGTTATTAACTGATTAAATCATATAAGCCTTATCCCTAGAGCTTTTTCAAGCTGAAAAAGTTAGAAAAGAGGTAGGCCGGAGACACAATATCACTCGTTCAAGAATTCACAACTATTCACGATCGAAATACAAATCGGTGAAATACTGTTTCAAAGAGTTACAATAATAAAACTTCTTTCAAAGTGTCGTGATATTCCTTCAATACGATCAACTGAATAAAATAAGATCAACCCAATATTCAGTTGATAATCATTCGTGATTGTTTCCTTAAATGGGTGTCTTTTGTTAGTAACTAACTAGATTTTGAACCCGGGCATACGCCCAGGATCTATTAAATATTTTGTGTGCTGAAAAGGCTTTACAAAATGTCTCACGCAAATTTTTGAATCAGAATATATTTTTATTGAAAATAAATCGAAATACGTTAATGAGCAGCGATTATAGTGCATAAGTACTTGGGAACTAATAAGGGATCAAATTGATATAGCCTCTTCACTTTGTGGTTTAGGATATTAATCCATAATTTTCAAATAGAATTATCTTAAACTCGATCTAGCTTGTATAATCGTTTTCTTAGATTTATGGTGATTTAGATGCAAATTTTTGAATCAGAATATATTTTTATTGAAAATAAACCGAAATACATTAATGAGCAGCGATTATGGTACATAAGTACTTGAAAACTAAGGAATCAAATTGAGATATCATATTCACTTTGTGGTTTAGGATATTAATCCGTAATTTTCAAATAGAATTATCTTAAACTCGATCTAGCTTGTATAATAATTTTCTTATATTTATGGTGATTTAGCGACAAATTTTCAAATAAGAATATATTTTTATTGAAAATAAACCAAAATACGTTAATGAGCAGCGATTATGGTGCATAAGTACTTGGAAACTAAGGGATCAAATTGAGATAGCCTCTTCAATTTGTGGTTTAGGATATTAATTAGTAATTTTCAAATGGAATTATCTTAAACTCGATCTAGTTTGTATAATAGTTTTATTAGATTTATGGTGATTTAGAGGTAAATCATCACCGTTCGGCTTATGTACTAATGTGTACAAATCACTAAAACAGATTGATTGTTTCCATATCCTCAAATAATACACTACTCCCACTTGAAAAGATTTATCATATGAATGTTTCCTACGAACGGGTGCCGTTATATTAAATTATTCTAAAAAAAATTAACAACTATGCATAGCTATGAGATATGAAAATTATATTAATTACTCATTTAAATTTCTTATACCACTCTCTATAAAAAGGAAGTATCAAACCTTGATAAAACTCATCGACTTATTTTTATTGTTAGGTTTAATAATAAAAGTTTGATTGAAGTTTTGTGAGAATGCCCAACGTGGCGAAGATAATATTGAAGCTACTTGAATAGCAAGACATTCCCAATCACAATAAATGGATTATGACTAACACTACTTAAAATGCAAAACTATATTTGTCAAGACATTTATTTCCTCTACATATAATACAAATATATTTTATGGTTATTAGTTCAATGCATTTACATCAAGTTTCTGATTTTCCATTACTTATTTTTTTAGGTTAGTTTAATGTAGTACGTTGCATCCAGTTTTTAATTTCTCATTAATTATTCTTTGAGGTTAGTTCAATGTAGTTGCATCAAGTTTCCGATTTCCTGTTAATTATTATTTGAGGTTAGTTCAGTACAATTGCATCCACTTTATGATTTCCCGTTAGTTATTCATTAAGGTTAATTCAGTATAGTTGCATTCGGCCAGTTTTCGATGTTTCGTTAATTAGTATTTGATATTAGTTCATTACATTTGCATCCAGGTTCCAATCTCCTGTTAATTAATCTGTGAGGTTAGTTCAATACATCTGCATCCATTTTCTGATTTCCCGTTAATTGTTTTTCTAGGTTAGTTCGATAGTTTACAATTTCTATACAGTTTGCATACATGTAAGAGTCTATTTTTATAAACTCACTTTCGTTTTGGGTTCCTAATTACTCGTAATTACTCAAGTGAGAAGGCTAAAAAAGCGGACATTTATTGTTTGAGATCAGTGCGATGCAGTTACATCCGACTTCCAATTTCCAGTTAACTATTTTTTGAGGTTATTTCAATGCATTTGCATCCAATTACTGATTTCCCGTTACTTAATCTCTGATTTTAGTTTAATGCAATTGCATCCAGTTTTTGGTTTTCTGTTAATTATTCTTTGAGGTTAGTTCAATGCAGTTGCATCCAATTTTCGATTTTATGTTAATTATTCTTTGAGGTTAGTTCAATGCATTTGCATCAAGTTTTCGATTTCCCATTAATTATTTTTTTAGGTTAGTTCAATATAATTACATCAAATTTATAATTTTTCGTTAATTATTCATTTAGGTTAGTTTAGTGCAGTTTCATCCATTTTTCAATGTTTCGTTAATTAGTCTTTGAGATTAGTTCATTGCATTTGGATCTAGTTTTCGATTTCCCGTGAATAATTCTTTAAGGTTAGTTCAATACATATGCATCTAGTTTCTGATTATTTATGCTTTGAGGTTAGTTCGATGCAATTATATCCAGTTTCTGATTTCCCGTTAATTATTCTTTGAGATTATTTCAATGCATTTGCACTTAGTTTCCGATTTCCCACCAATTATTCTATAAGGTTAGTTTAATGCAGTTGCATTCGTTTTTTGATTTTCTATTAATTATTTTTTGAGTTTAGTTTAATGCATTTGCATCCAGTTTTCGGTTTCCCATTAATTATTATCTGAGGTTTGTTTGATGTATTTGCATACCGTTTCTGATTTCCCGTTAGATATTTTTCAAGAATTTGAATCCAATTTCTAATTTCTCGTTAGTTATTATCTGGTGTTAGTTTAATGCAATCGCATCCAGTTTCCAATTTCTAGTTAATTACTTTTTGAATTTAGTTTATTGCATTTGCATAAAGTTTCCGATTTCTCGTTAATTACTCTTTAAGCTCAGTTATGTATTTAAATCCAGTTTCCGATTTTCTTTTAATTATCCAATGTGGTGTGTAATACTAACTTCTACTAATCGATCTGTAGTGTCTTTGCAAATATGGCATAAAAAATAAATTATGCTTGATTTACTATGTGGGATCATCGAAGATTATCCAGTTTCCAATTTTCTATTAATTATTCTTTAAATTATGCATGACTCACTATGTGAAATTTTCAAAGATTATCTACGAACGGGTGCTGTTTTATTAATTATTTTGAAAAATATTTGCAAATATGCAGAACTATTATATATTAATATTATATTGATCACTCAACCAAATTTCTTATAACGTGAAAACCGCACTTTCCATTAAAAAAAAAGAACTCACCTTCAACTTCATTTTGTTTTTTAATAAAAGAAGTTTGATTGAAGTCTTGTGAGATTGCTTAATAAGGTGAAGTTCATATATATTGAAACTACTTGAATAGCAAGGAGTTCCCAATCATATGGAAAGAGATAAGATAAACACTATTTTAAATGCAAAACTATACTTATTGAGACATTCCCACAACATATAACCCAACTATGTTTTGAGATTAATTCAATGCATTTGCATCCAGTTTATGATTTTCCATTATATTTTGAGGTTAGTTCAATGCAGTTGCATCAGATTTCCAATTCCCGTTATTTATTTTTTGAGATCAATTCAATGCAATTGCATCCAATTTCTAATTTCTCGTTAATTATTCTTTTCGGTTAGTTCAATACATTTACATCCAATTTCCAATTTTCTGTTAATTGTTCTTTGAGGTCAGTTCAATGTATTTGCATCCAGTTTTTGATTTCCCGTTAATTATTCTGTGAGATTAATTTAATGCATTTGCATCCAGTTTTCGATTTCTCGTTTATTATTTGATAAAGTTGCATTTGCATCTAGTTTCTGATTTCCTGTTAATTATTGTTTGAGGATAGTTCAATAAATTTGCATCCAGTTTCCGATTTCCCATTAATTATTTCTTGAGGTTAGTCCAATGCATTTGTATCAAGTTTATTTTTTGAGATTAGTTCAGTGCAGTTGCAACCAGTTTCTGATTTCCCATTAATTATTTTTTAAGATTAGTTTCACGTATTTGCATCATGTTTCCAATTTATAATTAATTTTTCTTTGAGGTTAGTTCAATGCAGTTGCATCCAGTTTCCGATTTCTCATTAATTTAATCTTTGAAGATTAGCTTAATGCATTTGCATCCAGTTTTCGATTTTCCGACAATTATTTTTTTATGTTAGTTTGATGTATTTGCATCCAAGTTTTGATTTTCCGTTAATTATTTTTTGAGGTTAATTTAATACAGTTGTATCAATATTCTAATTTTCTATTAATTACTTTTTAAGATTACTTTAATGCTTGCATTTGCATCCAGTTTCCGATTTCCCGTTAAATATTATTTGAAATTAGTTCGATGCATTTGCATCCAGTTTTCGATTCCCCATTAATTGTTTTTTTATGTTAGTTTCATTTAGTATTATATATTTTTAAAAATATTTGTCATTATTGTTTTGCCGTTATTATTATTATTTTTATTTTCTATTATATATTTTATGATATTATTTTTTGTATAATTGCTTTTAACTATGTTTTGAGGCCGTGTTAAGGATATATTCGAAATAAGTCGGTTCTTTATCATCTACTATATATATACTAAAGCAAAGACTTATAATGGAGAATTTTCTCTCTCCCGTGGCACTATAATATGAGAGTTAGTTTTTTTTTCTCTCTCCTATGTGGCACTCTAATATGAAAGATAGTCTTTTTTAATAACCTACAATCTCACGTACATAGAACCTCTTTAGAGAGTTTGAGTGTATTTCTAATTCTTATATTTGGAGAGTTTGGGTGTATTTCCAATTCTTATATATTTGATCAAATAAAAAAAATTGCTAAAAAATAGGTGGTTTGTAAAAGATAATTTCCTATTACAAATCAAGCACTTTTAGTGTCCCAATTCTTATATATTTGATCAAATAAAAAAAAATTGCTAAAAAATAGGTGATTTGTAGAAACTAATTCCCTATTACAAATCACACAATTTTAGTGCCTATGAGAAAGCACTAACTTATTTCGAATATATCCTTAACACGGCCTCAAAACATAGTTAAAAACAATTATACAAAAAATAACATCACAAAATATATAATAGAAAATGAAAAAAAAAAAATAACGGCAAAGCAATAATGACAAATATTTTAAAAAATATATAATACTGAATAAAACTAACGTCAAAAAACATTTAATGGGGAACTGAAAACTGGATGCAAATGCATCGAACTAAGCTCAAGTAATATTTAACGGGAAATCGAAAACTATATGCAAATGCAAGCATTAAACTAATCTTAAAAAGTAATTAATAAAAAATTGGAATATGAATACAACTACATTAAACTAACCTCAAAGGATAATTAACGGAAAATCAAAACTTGGATGCAAATACATCAAACTAACATAAAAAAAATAATTGTTGAAAAATCAGAAACTGAATGCAAATACATTGAACTAACCCTCAAAGATTGAATTGACGGGAAATCGGAAACTAGATGCAACTGTATTGAACTAAACTAAAAGAAAAATTAATTATAAATTGGAAACATGATGCAAATGCGTGGAACTAATCTTTAAAAAAAAAATAAACAGGAAATCGAAAACTGGATACAACTGCGCTGAACTAATCTCAAAAAATAAACTGGATGCAAATGCATTGAACTATCCTCAAGAAATAATTAACGAAAAATCGGAAACTGGATGCAAATTCATTGAACTAACATCAAATAATAATTAACGAAATATCGAAAACTAGATGCAAATGCAACTTTATCAAATAATAAACGAGAAATTTGAAACTGGATGCAAATGCATTAAACTAATCTCACAGAATAATTAACGGGAAATCAGAAACTGGATGCAAATGCATTGAACTGACCTCAAAGAACAATTAATAGAAAATTGGAAATTAGATACAAATGTATTGAACTAATCGAAAAGAATAATTAACGAGAAATTAGAAACTGAATACAACTGCATTGAACTGATCTAAATAAATAAATAATTGGAATTGAAAATTGGATGCAACTGCATTGAATTAACTTCAAAATATAAATAACGTACGGAAAATCAGAAACTGGATGCAAATGCATTGAACTAACCTCAAAACATAGTTGAGTTATATGTTGTAGGAATGTCTCGATAAGTATAGTTTTCCATTTAAAATAGTGTTTATCTTATCTCTTTCCGTATGATTGGGAACTTTTGCTATTCAAGTAGCTTCAATATATATGAACTTCACCTTATTAGGCAATCTAACAAAAATTCAATCAAACTTCAATTATTAAACAACAAAATGAAGTTGAAAGGTTTTATCAAAGGTGAGTTTTTTTTTTTTTTTTTTTTTTTTTTTTTTTTATTTTTTATTTTTAATGGAGAGTGAGGTTTTCACATTATAAGAAATTTGGTTGAGTGATCAATATAATATTAATATATAATAGTTCTGTATATTTGCAAATATTTTTCAGAATAATTAATATAACAACACCCGTTCATAAATAATCTTTGAAGATTCAACATAGTGAGTCATGCATAGTTTAAAGAATAATTAATGGGAAATCGGGATCTGGATAATCTTCGATGATCCCACATAGTAAATCAAGCATAATTTACTTTTTATGTCATGTTTGCAAGGACATTACAGATGGATCAATAGAAGTTGGTATTACACACCACATTGGATAACTAGGTGCAATTGCATTAAACTAACGTCAGATAATAACTAACGGGAAATTAGAAATTGGATGCAAATCCTTGATATTTAACGGGAAATCGGAAACAGTATGCAAATACATTAAACAAACCTCAAATAATAATTAATGGTAAACCGAAAACTGGATGTAAATGCATTGAACTAAACTCAAAAAATAATTAATAGAAAATCAAAAACCGAATGCAACTGCATTAAACTAACCTCATAGAATAATTGGTGGGAAAATCAGAAACTAAATGCAAATGTATTGAAATAATCTCAAAGAATAATTAAGGGGAAATCAGAAACCTGATATAATTGTATCGAACTAACCTCAAAGCATAAATAATCAGAAACTAGATGCAGATGTATTGAACTAACCTTAAAGAGTTATTAACGGAAAATCGAAACTGGATCCAAATGCAATGAACTAATCTCAAAGACGAATTAACGAAACATTGAAAAATGGATGAAATTGCACTAAAGTAACCTAAATTAATAATTAACGGGAAATTAAAAATTTGATGTAACTGCATTGAACTAACCTTAAAAAATAATTAACGGAAAATCGAAAACTTTATGCAAATCCATTGAACTAACTTCAAAAAACAATTAACATAAAATCAGAAATTGGATGCAACTGCATTGAACTAACCTCAAAGAATAATTAACAGAAAACCAAAAACTGGATGCAACTACATTAAAGTAAAATCAGAGATTAACTAATTAGAAATCAGAAATTGGATGCAAATGCATTAAAATAACCTCAAAAAATAGTTAACTGGAAATCGAAAGTCGGATGTAATTGCATTTCACTGATCTCAAAGCATAAATGTCCACTTTTTTAGCCTTCTCACATGAGTAATTACAAGTAATTAGGAACCTAAAACGAAAGTGAGTTTATAAAAATAGACTCTTACATGTATGCAAACTGTATAGAAATTCTAAACTATCGAACTAATTAACCTAGAAAAACAATTAACGGGAAATCAGAAATTGGATGCAGATGTATTAAACTAACTTCAAAGAATAATTAATGGGAGATTGGAACCTTGGATGCAAATACAATGAACTAATCTCAAATACTAATTAACGAAACATCGAAAACTGGATACAATTGTACTGAATTAACCTTAATGAATAACTAACGAGAAATCATAAAGTGGATGCAATTGCACTAAACTAACCTCAAATAATAATTAATGGGAAATCGAAAGCTTGATGCAACTGCATTGAACTAACCTCAAAGAATAATTAATGAGAATTTAGAAACTGGATGCAACGTACTACATTAAACTAACCTTAAAGAATAATTAATGGGAAATCAGATATTTGATGCAAATGCATTGAACTAATAATCCTAAAACATATTTGTATTATATGTAGGGGGAATAAATGTCTTGACAAATATAGTTTTGCATTTTAAGTAATGTTTATCATAATTCTTTTAATGTGATTGAGAATGTCTTGCTATTCAAGTAGCTTCAATATTATCTTCGTCATATTGGGCATTCTCACAAAATTTCAATCAAACTTCTATTGTTAAACTTAACAATAAAAAAAAGTCAAGGTTTGATGCTTCCTTTTTATAGAGAGTGGTACAAGAAATTTAAATGAGTAATTAATATAATTTTCATATCTCATAGCTATGCACAGTTGCTAATATTTTTTAGAATAATTTAATATAACGACACCCATTTGTAAGACACGTTCATGTGTTAAATCTTTTCAAATGGGAGTAGTGTATTATTTGAGGATATGGAAACAATTAATCTGTTTTAGTGATTTGCACACATTAGTACGTAAGCTGAGCGGTGATGATTTACCGCTAAATCATCATAAATCTAATAAAACTATTATACTAACTAGATCGAGTTTAAGATAATTCCATTTGAAAATTACGGATTAATATCCTTAACCATAGAGTGAAGAGGCTATCTCAATTTGATCCCTTCGTTTCCAAGTACTTATGCACCATAATCGCTGCTCATTAACGTATTTCGGTTTATTTCCAATAAAAATATATTTTGATTAAAAAATTTACTGCTAAATCACCATAAATCTAAGAAAACTATTATACAAGCTAGATCGAGTTTAAGATAATTCTATTTGAGAATTATGGATTAATATCCTAAACCACAAAGTGAAGAGGCTATCTCAATTTGATATCTTAGTTTCCAAGTACTTATGCACCATAATCGATATTCATTAACGTATTTCGGTTTATTTTCAATAAAAATATATTATAATTCGAAAATTTGTGTGAGACATTTTGTAAAGCCTTTTCAGCACACAACGGGTCCAAAATCTAGTAGATACTAAAATTGTATGATTTGTAATAGGGAATTAGTTTCTACAAATCACCTATTTTTTAGCAATTTTTTTTTATTTTATCAAATATATAAGAATTGGAAATACACTCAAACTCTCAAAATATAAGAATTAGAAATACACTCAAACTCTCCAAAGAGATTCAATGTACGTGTGATTGTAGGCTATTAGAAAATACTATCTTTCATATTATAGTGTCGGGTGAGAGAAAAAACTAACTCTCATATTAGAGTGCCACATAAGAGAGAGAAAATCCTCTATGAGAGGTCTCTGCTTTAATATATAAATAGTAGATAAGAGGAAATCTCGCTAGATATGAGATAATAGGAGGGGCTTTTGTTGAATATTAGTAAACTTACATAATTTAAATTTGTTAACCTCCTAAAATACTTAATTTTTATTGGTTGGACAGCTAGGATAGTTTCTTTTGGGACAGCCAAACCGGACTCGTGTTTTTGACATGTGTGTCATGTATATGTGTCAGTATGCGGGTATGCGTGCTTGTGTTATGCGAAGACGGGGAATTGGGAATTTTTTTGAGAACAGGATGCTGTCTGTTGAAAGCTAATGTTCCATTTTGAGACCATTACAATATAAAACCATTAATTGTTGGTGGCTGCCAACATATAAATGATATAATCGATCACCATGAAACTCAATTTTACAACAAAGAATTTGTTTGGACTTTGGAGGCTTACATTTTATGTACCACCAGCATCCATCACGTTTTAATAAATTACAATGTGTGATATGCATGCAACATTGATAGACGCTTCCTGTGTCTCATGCATTCATCACCAACATGCGCGCGCCTTCGGCTGATAAAATTTTTTTGGATAATTTAAACTTTAATAAAATTAAAATTAATGTTTTGACAATTAAAATTATTTATTTTTTGTTTTGATAAGTGTAGTGGCACGATGTAGCAAAATTGGACCAAGTCCGCGTTATAGGGGATAGGAGGCAGCATAGCGGGGACAATGAGGAGCAGCGAATCAAGGCCGCGGAACCCTAGTCCACGGGGTGGTAGGTGTACGGTCGGTAGGGGAGTCGTAGGATGAACAGACATGTGGGCGGTCCAGATGAGAGGGGGGAGAATATAAAAAGGAGAAGATGAGGAGGAAAAGTGGAGGCCGCTAGGGTGAAAGAAAGAAAGAGAGAGAGAAAAGAAAGAGAAAAGAGGAGCTTGTAGAAAAGATAGTTTTAGGGTCAATACATTTGGCGTCGTCTGTAGGGACTAGAGAAAAGCAACTTAGAAATGGCACCAAAGAGAGCAGTGGGTAGGCCAAAGAAGGTTAGGGTTCATGAACCGACGCCGAAAGCGGTGATTGAGGAGGGGGAAGAACTAGAAGAAGGGCGAGCAGCGGAAGAAACACGACTGATGCGAGAAGAGATTGAGAGGCTGAGAGAGGAGAACGATGAGCTGCAAAGAGAGAGAGAGAAGATGGAGGAGGAAGCCGAGGAAGAGCTAAGCGATGGGTCCGAAAATGAGGGATCTGAAGATGAGGAGCAGCCCTGACCGAATCTAGTGGAAAACCCGGTAGCGGGGTTGACAATGGAGCAAGTCCAAGAAATAATAGACAATGATAGGGAGGCAAATCGGCGGCAGACAAAGGAGCGCGGGGGAACGACAAGTCAGGTGGTGGCTAGCAAATGACATATGGGCTTCAGAGGTTCCAAAGCGGTTCGCCCAACCGAGGTTCGAGAGGTACGACGGCAAAGGAGGCCCAGCGGACCACATTCATTATTTTCGACAACAGATGCCACTCTGGCAGGAGTCTCGGTATGATGGTCTGCGATGTATGATGTTCCTGGCTAGTCTTAAAAGAGGGGCGTTGGATTGGTACTACAGACTGCCAGCGGGGAGCATCAAGAATTTCTAGGAGTTAGAGCAGACGTTCATAGATCACTTCATACATCAGAAAAAGCGGGTGGTGGACATCGCGGCTCTATTCAATGTGCGACAAAGATCCACAGAATCAGTTAGGGTGTTTCTGTGTCGGTTCAAGGCAGAGACACTGAAAGTTGAAAATTTGGATGAGAGGACAGCAGTGATAGCCTTTGAGAGAGGCTTGCGCCCGGGGACAGGAGTGCATCAATCCGTAGCCAAGAATGAGATTGCGACACTACATGAGTTGTATCCACGAGTGGAAAAGTATATAAGATATGAAGATTCTGTGCAGAAGGATTCCAAGAGGACGGGGAAGGCCGTGTTGTCTTTGGAGAAGGAACGGGAATGCCAGAAAGTGAGGACGTCGGAAAAAGAAAGTGGGAGATACCGCGGGTACGGAGCGCGAGCAGAGGGAAGCCGGGAAGGAATCCGAAGAGAGTACAGGGAGAGAAAGCCATTTCGTGAGATAGAACTGACTCCGTTGAACAAACCGCTCAGTGAGATCTTACCCTTAATAAAGAATCTACCGGGGTATGAAGGACCGCGAACCTTGCCAATGGAGATACCGGAGAAGCCCTTCTGTGCATATCATAAGATAAAGAATCATGAGACGAATGACTATTATGCTCTAAAATGGTTGGTTTAGAGAATGGTGGAAAAAGGGAGGATAGGAGAATTTGTGAGAGACGGTCGGAATGAGGAACGCATGCCACCGCAAGGAAGGATACTGGGAACCATCAACGTGATTTACAGCAGGGAGGTTATGAGTTATAACGCTCATAGAGACAAGATACGGCGGACCGCGAGCATCCAGCAGATTAATGAGAGAACGGATAGGCCATGGCAGAGAGTGGTGGCAGCAACAGAAAAAGATAGAATCATGTTTAGCAATGCGGACCTACGAGCAGTGGACTCACCACATGAAGACGCATTGGTCATTACCGTGGCAATGGGGAATTACATGGTGAAAAGGGTGTTAATTGATTGTTGGAGTACGGTAGATCTGTTGTTCAGAGGTGCTTTGGAGGAAATGGGAGTCGATCCTAAGCAGCTGCGTCCTTCGCGAACTAATTTGTATGGATTTAATGGAAGTATGACAGAGCCCATGGGGGAACTTTTATTGCTCGTGACAACAGGGCGGTGACAGTCTTCGCCCGTTTCATGGTGGTGGATTCGGCTTCGCAATATAATACAATCTTGGGAAGGCGGTGGATTCACGAGATGAAGGTGGTCCCATCAACGTATTATCAGGTAATACGATTCCCCACCCCTACCGGCATGTACGAGGTCTACGGTGATCAGGTCACGACAAAAAATAGTCATCGGGGAACCGTGAAGCGGCTGATCGGCGGATTGGAAGGAGAGGCTTCCAATCCTAGGAAGAGGCTGGCATAACAATTACAGTGCACCTCGGGGGAGGGGGAGGGTGAGGGTGAGACAACGGCGGATCCAAAGACGCTCGATGAGATAGAGGTGGTGAATATTGGGATAGGGGAAGAGGAGAAGTTCACGTCGATAGGATCTAGTTTGCCCGAGGAGTGGAGGGGTAAGTTGATACAGTTCTTGTCAGATAATAAAGATGTCTTCGCTTGGACAATAAAGGATGTTACCGGTTGGACCTAGAGTTCGCATGCCATCACTTACATATGAGAGAGAATGCCAAACCCGTGAGGCAAAAAATGCGCATTATTAGGCCAAAATATGCTGAAGGGATCCGGGAAGAGGTCGCTAGATTGAAATGGGCGGGGATAATATGAGAGGTGGAGTTCACAGACTGGTTATCTAATATAGTCGCGATACCAAAAAAGAATGGGAAAGTGCGTATGTGCGTGGACTTTACTGATGTAAATCTAGAGTGCCCAAAGGACAACTATCCCATGCCGCGAGTAGATGAGTTGGTGGACAAGACGACCGGGTTCAAGATATTTTCCTTCATGGACACATCGATGGAGTATAATCAGGTTGCAATGTATAGGCCAGATCAGGAGAAGACCTCGTTTGTGGTGGAGGGCGGTATTTACTGCTATATGAGGATGCCATTTGGTTTGAAAAATGCAGGGGCAACCTTCCAGCGGTTGGGGGAAAAAATGTTCGAAAACAATATTCGGAAGGGAATCGAGATTTATATAGACGACATGGTGGAGAAAAGTATGTCAGAAGATGAACATATAGAGGGGTTGCTAGAAACCTTCGGGATACTACGTAAATACAACTTGAAACTGAACCCTGAGAAGTGTACTTTCGGGGTGACTATAGGAAAGTTTTTGGGCTATATCGTTACTCATAGGGGGATCGAGGCTAACCCCGAGCAGATAAGGTCCCTGGTAGAGATGCCATCTCCGTAGAATGTGAAGGAAGTACAACGGTTAGCAGGAAGGGTCGCGGCTCTGAATAGATTCATTTCCAAGTCATCTGATAAGTGCAGACCGCTGTACCGACTGTTGAGGAGCACACTGGATTTTGTATGGACCGCGGAGTGTTAGGAGGCATTCCAGGAATTGAAAAAATATTTGGGCAAAGCGCCTTTGCTGTCACAGCCCGAGACCGGGGAGAAGTTGTATTTGTACTTGGGGGCCACAGAGTATGCAGTCAGCTCGGTTCTAGTTCGGGTGGTAGACAAGGTGGAGAAGCTGATATATTTTCAGAGCAAGACTTTATTAGATGCAAAGACACGATATAATAGGATCAAGAGGTATGCCTTGGCATTAGTTTTTTCAACCCTAAAGCTGAAACCCTACTTTGAAGCGTATGTGGTGGTGGTGGTAACAAACTTGCCTCTGAGACAAGCACTGAGGACGGAAAAATCTGGTAGAATGTTAAAGTGGGCAGTGATGCTGAGTTCCTATGAGATACAATATCAGATAAGAACCGTGGAGAAGGCGCAGGCGATGACTGAGTTTCTGGTAGAGTTTTCCGCAGAGGATCCCACGGGGGAGAGGAAATGATTATGGAACCGAAACGGGAAAGTGAGCCAAACCTTCTAGACCCGTGGGATAAGAGGAATGGGTGGAGGGTGTTTACAGATGGATCGGCTACTGATGCATGCAATGGCATAGGAGTCGTGTTGGTTACACCTGATAATAGCAGAATAGAGCAAACCATGAAACTTGGGTTCGCGGCGTTTAGCAATGAGGCAGAGTACGAAGCGGTGATCGCAGAATTGAGAATGGTCGAGGATTTGGGAGTGAAGGAGCTGACAGTCTATTCTGATTCAAACTTAGTGGTATGTCAAGTGAATGGAGGGTTCGCCGCCCGATTCCCCAGGATGGCAAGATATTTGGATGTGGTGCGTAAACGAGCTGCGAAATTCACAAAACTATGTTTCCTTCACTTGGGCCGAGGGGAGAACAGACACATCGATGCCCTAGCATATGTAGCAGCTGCAATTCCCGGGTCAGAGGAAAGAACAATACGCGTGGGAAGATTGGAGAAACCGAGCACAGAGGATGAGATGGAAATTTGTGAGGTCGCGGAAGAGAAGGAGGGTTGGATGGAGCCAATTAAGGACTTTTTGGCAGGAAAGGAAATCACGGATAAAAAGGAAAGAAGGAGATGGGAGCAGACTTCTCGGAGATATGTTATACTGGAAGGAGAGTTATATCAGAAAAACTTAAGTGGACCACTTCTAAAATGCTTGGGTCCGCGACTATCCCAGGAGGTGTTGGCAGAACTACACGAGGGGGATTGCGGGAGCCATTCAACGGAGAGAACGACGACACATCAGCTACTAACACAGGGGATATTTCTGGCCCCACATGAAGAGGGATGCTATGGAATTTGCTAAGAGGTGTGACAAATGTCAGAGATTTGCCCAGTTGATATTTGCCCCCGCGGAACCCCTTCATAATGTCTCAAGTCCGTGGCCTTTTGCTATGTGGGCAATGGATATAGTGAGACCGCTGCCCATGGCCAATGGTAAAAGGAGGTTCATGCTCACGGCCACGGATTATTTCACAAAATAGATTGAAGTCGTACCCTTACAGCAGGTGAAGGAAGCTCAAGTCATCAAATTTTTATGGGAGAATATTATCTACAGGTTTGGGTTGCCGTACACCATCATAGCAGACAATGGGACTCAGTTTACGGGAGCAAAGGTGGCCAGGTTTTTGCAAGCCTACAAAGTGAGACAGGGGTTCTCGGCCCCTTACAACCCCGAGGGCAACGAACAGGCGAAGTCATCCAACAAGACCATCATGAACAACCTAAAGAGGAAGTTGGAAGATAAGAAGGGGGCGTGGGCCGACAAGCTGAATCATGTATTATGGGCCTACCGGACCACACCTCGGTCGTCCACCCAAGAGACCCCATTTTCATTGGCTTACGGGGTGGAGGCCGTGATCCCGTCGGAGATGGTGCCAGCTACGACGTGAACAAAGGTCGTGGAGGAGGGTTCAAACTGGAGAATCTTAGCAGCGGATCTGAATCTAGCAGAGGAGAGAAGAGACATTGCCTGTATAAGGCTGGAGGAGTACCACCGAAAGTTGCAAAGAAAGTACAACAGGAGGGTCAAGCCAAGGCAGTTCCAAATAGGTGACCTGGTGCTCCGCCAAGTGACACCGAGTACCAGGAAAGAGAAAGATGGAAAGCTGAGTCCAAACTGGGAGGGACCTTATGCGGTGGTGGATATCGGAGGGGCTGGCACCTACAAATTGCGGACACAGGAAGGCAAACTGATAAAGAAGTCGTGGAATGTGAGAATGTTAAAAAAAAATCACACTTGAATGTAATAGAAATCTAATGCCTGAATCTGTGGCTGTATGTAAATATATAATGCAACAACACTTTTGAGAAGAGATCATCGTTTATAAATATAGGAGTCCAAAATAAAAACGAGACATGGAATGACCAATGAGATAGTGGAGGGATGAGCCCTTCGCTGAGACAAGGTCGGGATTGGACCTGGGGCAAGGCGAGTCCCCAGTAATTTTCGAAAGCTATGAAACCCGCGGAACGGGGTGAGAGGCGCAAATAATACGTGGGGCATAAAGCCCAAGGATGGAGAGAGAGACAGCAGAAGGGATGAGTCCTTCGCTGATACGAGGTTAGAGATGAGCCAGGGGCAAGATGAGTTGCCTCAAGGGACTTACTGAGGCTGTAGAACCCGCTGAGTGGGATGAGCCCTCTGCAGGGGAGAGATGCAAATCGCACATGGGACAGGAAGTCCCAGCGTGGAGGGAGACAGCGGAGGGGAGGAGCCCTTCGCTGACGAGAGGATAGAGTCTACGGAGCGGGGTGAGCCTTTCGCAGATTAGGGATGCTAATATCATGTGGGGAATTAGGCCCAAACATGGAGAGAGATAGCGGGGAGTTGGAGTCCTTCGCAGATATACTCAACTATCATAAAAATAGCAGGAGGAACGAGCATGGAGACTGCCTTACAGTTGATGGAATAGCCAAACATTGAGACAAATTAATACAGGGCAATGGCTACATTGGAGTAAGGTAAAGAGACCAAACCACAGAAGAAGAGATGACAAATATGCCAAGCAAAACCAAACATCACATGAAAGAGATTAATATTCAAACATAAACATAACAAATGTACTGCAACCAGTGACCCAGATGGGATAAAGTGACTTATTACAAAAAAGTGCGAAAGACATAAAGTATTTTTAGTGCTTCTCGGAGGGAGAGTCGGTGGAAAGTAGGACATCAGAAACTTCTTCAGAAGGTGCGGTGATGGTTGCTGTGGTAACGTTCTCCAGGGTCTCGGTAAGGGCCTCTTCGGTAGCCGCGACAGGGTTGGAACTCTCTTCATGCACTGGGGAGCGGGGAAGGATCTCGGTGGCAGCTACTTCTTCCTGGGCGTCTTCGGAGGGGGCTGCTGTTGGGGTGTAGGGCTTTTCAGGCAGAATCCGTCCTTCCTGGGTGAGTCGGGCAAACTCTTCCTGGATCTTCTTGGTTACCCTTTTATCAGCAAGGAGCTTGAAGCGTTCGTGAAGAATAGCCATGTCATCTTGGTGTTGCTGAAGTAGGGCGGTGGTAGCAGCTTTCTGTTCTTGAGTAAGGGTGTTGATGGCAGCTTGGTGTTGTTGGGCTAAGGCAGATAGGTTGAGCTGATGTTGTTCAAGGAGCATTTCCCGCTGGCGACTCAGACGGTCATTGACCGTATCCATGTAGTTCTGATGAGAAGATTCCGCGAACTGCAGTTCATCATGGGCCTTGAGTTTGGCCAAGTTAGCAACGGCTAGATCGGATTGAAGCCCTGTGTAGGTAGCTTTTAGACCAGAAGGGTCATTGACCTCCTTCTCCAAGGCAGCCAACTTGTTCTTGGTGCTGAGAAGACCGCGAATCATGAAAGAAATGTCCAAGCTCACCTAGAAATAGAAATAGAGAGGTAAAAAAAAAAAAAAAAAAAAAGGGGCATACCCGTGCCCAGTTAGTATAAAAAGAGGTGCGGTGGGTATCAAATGAACCCCCATCGACATAGGCGATGTCCCTGGGCAAATGGGCGTTGTAAAACAGGGAAGAGGCTACCGTCGCATTGTCTAGGGCGGAGTCAGCTGTGGATACTCGGCGGTTGCGCACGTTAAAGATAGGACATAAGTCTTCTGCAGAGGCCGATTCAGGAACCGAAGCTGTCGGTGGAACCGATTCTTTGCCAGGCCGGCGGGCGCATGGAGAAGAGACTACAGATGGAAGTGACAAGGTGATGGGGGCAGGTGCTTTAGACTCAGAGGTCCACGGAACTGCAGGGACTGACCCTGCAGAGGCTGATGTCCGCTGTCTCTTAGACGGGGGCATTTCGGTAGGAGCCATCCCCTCGGTTGGGGAAACCTCTGTCACCTCATCGTCCTCAGAGTCGCTGTCAAAAAGCTTCTGTTTATGGACGTTTATGCCGTCGGTGGGGGAGTTAGGAGAAGTATACTGGTCGTCCCAGTTGGAAATGGAGCGGTAGGAGGGGATGTTTTCGGGAGCGGAGGTGGCGGGAGAGTCTCGATATCTTAGGGATTGAGAGGAGGTGCGAGGACGACGGCGGTGGGAGGACGAAATGTGAGATCTTTTTCTGGTAGGCGGAGAGGCTCTGGGTTTTCGCTCTTTAGGAGGGGGAGGGCGGTAAAAGGGAGCTGAGAAGCCACGGAAGGTTTGTAGACTAGGAATTTGCAACAGCGGGGTGGAGGTGGTAGGGTGGATGCCTAAGTGACTGGCTTGAGCGGGTCCGAGGTCGCGGAGTCTTTGGAAAATGGGACAAGAGATGCCGAAGTAGAATTGTGATTTGGAGTCTGGCCGCCAACCTACAACACAGAGAAGAACAGCTAGTTAGAGCATAACGGTAACAATGCAATAAGAAAGAAGAGAAAGACAAGGATACTCACCACGGATGATGAAGGCGAGATGGTTAAGATTTAAATCGGAAGGAAGGTCCGCAGACAAAAATTGTCCTGATACATATAAAGGGTAATGTTTTTTATCCTGATACATATAAAGGGTAATGGTGACACACTTTGTCTGAGGATGTAATACAAAGAAAGAGGGGTAGCTTCTGAGGGCGTACACAAAAAGACTGGTATTCCACACCGACGTCTTTGGTGCTTTTCTTAAGGAAGTAGTGGGAGAAGATGTCGCGGCTGGTGATTTTGGGCTCGCCGGTTCTATTGTAAGCATTTGCGCATACATAGTCCTCCAAAAATTTCCTATGCCTTGGGAGGGGGGGATGTTGAAATGGTTACACACCTAGACATCCAAGAGAGTGAGGGGCAGCCGTAGACCGACAATAATTTGACCCACCGTGATCACGAAGTGACCGGGACAACGGGGAACCAGGTGAGGGTAGTGTGTGATGGATGGCACGTGTTCTAGAGTTATGTTGGCTGGAATGCCATAAGCAGCCCTAATAGCGTCTAAATTGGGGCGGCGGCATCGTGAGGGTGGAGGTAGCAAAGAGGCTGGGCGCACGGAGGTGGAGGGGGCCACTGTAGTGGCAGTGGGAGGCGGAGACGCTACTTGGGGTGAACGGGAAGTGGAAGAATCGCCAGAGTTAGAGCCCGACATCGGAAAAACAATGAGACAGACGCAGAGAATGGGAAGAGCCTACTATTTAGCTTGAACAAAAACAAAGCACGCAAGCCTAGAAAACGTACCAAAGGGAGCAAGGAGAGTGGTTATGCCCGAGTAGAGGTCCGGAAGGAGTGGAGAACCGCCAAGAAACCAGTAGAGCGCACACAAACGGAGATTGATCGGAAAAGAGTGAAGGGGAGAGCAGTGGAGAAAAAAGGGAGAGGGAAAGCGAAATGAGGAAGAGGGAGAGGGAAGAGGGTTTAAATAGTGAAGGGGTAAAAATGTAATTACTGGGGTTGTGGAGCTCGAGGAGTCAGTTGGGTAGACCAGCCAATGTGAGACACGTGGCAGCACAAAGAACGAGGGACGGCTAAAAACGCGCGTGATGATTGCAGTCTAGTCCACACGCAAACCAAGAAAAAAGAGTATGGGCGGTGGAAAGAGAATAACAGTGAGGGTTCTCGACCCCGGATCTTTTAGCGGGACTTCGGAGTCAAGAAGGGGCATTTGTAGTGGCACGATGTAGCAAAATTGGACCAAGTCCGCGTTGTAAGGGATAGGAGGCAGCATAAGCGGGACAATGAGGAGCAGCGAATCAAGGCCGCGAAACCCTAGTCCACGGGTGGCGTGTACGGTGGCGGTGGGGGGAGTCGAGGGATGAATGCAAGTGGGGGGCGGTCCAGATGAGAGGGGGGAGAATATAAAAAGGAGAAGATGAGGAAAAGTGGAGGCCGCTGGGGTGAAAGAAAGAAAGAGAGAGAGAAAGAGAAAATAAGAGCTTGTAGAAAAGATAGTTTTACGGTCAATACAATAATATTGAAAACATTGCGCGGAGAACTTTGGCTGGGGTCGTCTGGGCCAGTTTCCTACGACCTTACTTACTACCTTGATGGAAACTTAGATCAAAACATTGTTGCTTCTAAGTCAGCATACAAAATATTTATTAAATATGCTCTCCACGCAATGACCTTATTAAATGTAATTCAATTCATAGATATTTCAAAATTAAGTTACGATAAATCTTACACGTAACTAAAGCCTCGATAATTTTAACATAATCAGAGAAAACTCCCTCTTCTACCTCAAATGCATCTGGAATTCTGGATAGAATCATGGAAATATGCCATGCATCATGTATCAAAACCACCCCAAAACACTTTTCCTTCACGAAATTAATTCTTTTAAAAACAAAATCCATGTAATAGCAGTATGAAGTATGAACGAAAACTAAAGCAACATGCAATCGTAATTCCAGCTCAAATCAGGGGAGGAATGTTATAGCAAATTAACATAAAAAGGAGCAATTTAATATAATCTTGAAAACTAAAAGCTAATTGGAAAGATGAAACGAATGGTCTGAGTGTGGTTGCTAACTTGCTACTGTGGTCTGTGCAATGTATTGCACGAAAAGGGCCAAGCAACAAACCCAATCACGTGGGGTTTCCAAATTGAATGGTGAAATTAAAGTGGTTCTCCTTAAACTCTCAGGTCTGCTGGTTCCAGTGTTCCACTAATGTTGGTTCAGGGAGTTCTCAATCTTTTATGCTTTGGTCTTTTTTCTCTTCCAAGTTCCAGCCAAACATTATAAATTAGATCTTTTGCAAAATAAACCTACCTAGCATGTGCCACTCTGCCCTACCTCATCCATTTCTTCTAAATTTTCAAAAACAGCTAGACATCTCACTACACCATATTCATTAGAAAAAGACAAAGATACCGACGCCTTATTTTTGTCATTTGCTCGCACGCACCACGTACGTCGTGGAAGAGCGTCGGAGTGGCCTATCAAAAAAGGAAAAAAAAACCAAAAAAAAATATTTTTTCTTATTTCTCAAAAAAAAAAAAAAAAAAAAAAAAAAAAAAAAAAAAATAGGCCTCCACTCTCTTTCTCTCTGGCGATTCTACTCAAATTGATAATGGAGATTTGATGATCCTCAAATTCGACAATGGAGATTTACTGATCCTTTTGCAAAGCGTGATTATTCAACAGTGAATCGACAATGGAAAAGAAAGGTAATTTTTCTTCTCAAAATCTAGTTCACTCATTGTTTATGATTGTTGCGGTTGTTAAATCGAATTAGAAACCCTAGATTGTTGATTTTGATTTGAGTTATTTGGTTGTTGATGCTTTACTACGCTTAATTTTATTATGTAACTATGTAGTAACTTGTTGCTATTTGGGCTTTGATCCGACACTACTGACGGCGTAGGCTCACCCGCCAAATTTGCTTGACTCGATTCACATGATAATTTTGATTCTTTATGAAACATAGAAGTTATGGTTTACTTTCACATTATAGAAGTTATAGTTTACTTTCACCCTCATTCTTTATGAAACATAGAAGTTATAGTTTATTTTGATTTTATATCTTATTGCTTGCTCCTGAGATAATTGTAACTAGTTTGGAACTCACATTTACCAAAATTGTAAGGTCTGCTAAATTCAAATTCAAATTCTTTTCTAAATTTGGTGCTTAACCCACTCACCAAACAATTCTCTCACTCTCACTCTATAACTCTCTTCAACAACCAAGTGACCAACTCCAAGAAGAACACTCCATTCTCGAGAGCTGGGTACGTTTTTGTTGTTGTTTGTTATTTAAAACTTCAATCTTTTTTTCGTCGATTTGTACTTCATATGGGTTTTTAGGCTTTGATTTGAAATTTTGAGTTACTGGTTTTCTGACAATGTCTTAAAGTTAAGTGAAGAAAATAGAGAAAGATAAGAAAACATCATATGAAGATATATGTAAGCAAAGAATAGAGGAAAACAAGAAAAGAATGTAGGAAATCAGCCTTGTTAAACTTGCTCAAGATGTTCGTGACGCCTCTAAAAAGCCGGTAATTCTTCCTTTTCACACTGCTCCATTACCTGTTATTTTGTTTTTCAATCTTCTAATTGGATAACAGAGGAAGCAGGTGAGACCTCGACCTTCTCGCAAAAAGAAATGACTCACTCTTGAACCAAGAAGATCATCTCGTATTGTTGAATTGCCAACTCCAAGATATCTAAGAAAAGACTAGGGCTAAATTGCCAACCGGTGTATAATGAAAGGAAAGCCGACTCCAAGAGCAATTATCGGAGAAAGAAGATCATCCAAGATTACTAAATTGGCAACTCCAAAGATACAAAAGTGAGTCATTTTCTCTTCGACCCAAGTTACTCCCTTTATATCCACATTGCATTTTGAAGTTCACTTACCCCCAAATGTTCATTTTTCAGGGATCCCACCGTTATCGAAGAAAGTCCTACGAGGTTTGTGGTTACGTATATGTATTTAGAAGATTGTCCGATGGGATATAATGTGTAATGTACTTAATTTATCAAATCGGATTGTCAACAGAGAGAGAGTATTTAGAGGAATCTAGGGTCAACCATGTGATAGAAACAGTTGATTGATTCTAGGGTCAACCCCGTGATGGAAAGAGTCGAGGACTTGAAGTCGAAACTTGAAAATGGTTGTCCTAGTTTTGTTAAACCAATGACCCAGTCATACTTGAAAGGGGGAACCTGGCTGGTAAGCACAATTTCTTGTCTGATTTCTGAAGTTGAATGACAGTACAGTTGTAAGTGAAATGATGATATTTAATTTAATTTATTTTTTAGTTTAAGTGAAATGATGATATGGTTTAGCAATTAGCACTTCAGCTCTCATTTGATTAACCTTTGCATGTTTAGCTTACTAACTTGATGCTTCCATTCTTGTTATCATGTGTGTATGTTTGGCTATTGTTGTTTATGTGTGTATGTTTGGCTAGAGAAAGCTACTGTTGTTACCAACAATGTTTCATTTGTTTCTTTCTTTGGTTTATCTTTGCAAATTTTTGGTATTGATGAGGAAAAATAAGTACCATTTTTCCGCTAGAAATTTTCTAGGGGGGCATTGGACAGAGTAGAAAAATGTTTACTAAAGAAAGTGGCTGACAATGTACAAAATCCTTATGATTAACCTATCTCATCTCTTAGTCAGATAAAGAAGAGAGAACATTGCGCATCTTTCTCAAGTTGTTCACCTTTGAGTTTGACCAGCTAGTCTGAATTCAATAATAAGAAATCTTGTATATATTTGCATCAAACCGTCATGAGATTTGAGATTTTAAGGTTATGTTGGTCTGAAATCAATGTGGCTTGCTTTATATATCTGAATGACTAAATTTTAGAGGTTGGACATGGGAGGGGATAAAAAACTGAAAGAAATATGCATATGTTGTGCTTTTATATTAAGTAAGTGCGCCTTATACGAAAACAATGCAAATTTATTTGGATCTTGATCAGTATTACACGATATATATGGTCGGTTTAACTTCGATGTGACGACACTAAATTAGGGAGGAGCTGATAAAGTCCAGGGTTTAGCCTTCTTTCATGGACCAATATTATGTATTGTTTAAATAAACTGTTTGTTTGCTTTGGTAGCGAAACGAAGAACATTCATTTAGTTGGGTTCTCTTCATTTTGTTGTTTAGTGTTCGAGTTCGAGTTCGGACTCTTTTCAAGATTACTTTGTATATAGTGCTTTTGTTGTCGCCGTTTCTCCCATAATTTACCCCGTCATTATGCAAGTTTCCCCACGCTTTGTTTCATTCTTTCCTTAATGGTGTTTGGGTTAGGTGGAAAATGAATAAAGGAATAAAGTTGCATAATGAGCCATCTTGACTAAAATTGTACGTAGTAGGAATAAAGGAAAATCGAGCCATCTTGACGCCATTATATATTTACTAATCTTGTTGAGACAATTAGATTCATTTTGACAAGATACTGAAGAAATCATAGTCTATGGCCAATATGCAAGATAACTGTTTTTATGGCTTTTGACAAGCAAAATGAATGTATTGAGGATTAGCCGCTTTCTTTGTGGGACTAAGGATTAGCTGAAGTGGTTCGTAATTGCTGTGTTGGAAGGCTGAAGTCTTCTTTAAGCCCTCAACTTGTCACATCTTTAGAAGGAGCATTCTTTGTCAGTGATTGACATGACCGTGGGCAGTTATGTTTAGAAGGAGATATTTGCTATAGGCTTAAATTCAGGTTCATTAGAACCTCATGTTGAAATCTCACTTCGAAGTTAAATTGAAAGTTCTCTGCATGAGATTTTTAGAGTATTTAGATTTTTGTACAATTTAGATAATTGGAAGTGTATGAATTGAAATTTTAAGTTTAGAATTTTGTTTAGTGGTATGACTGTATTATTTAGTAGGTGTGGAAATGGAAAATAATTTGAATTTACTTATATTTGGCTTCCGTTGTTATTGTTGTATGAAGATGGGTCTGTTTAGAAAGAAATGTCCATTTTGTTTGGTTTTCTCTCTGTAGAATGGGCTTCTTTTAGCTCATTCAACGTTTTAAAAAAAAATATGAAAATTTGATAAACGACGCACCTTTAGTGTGAAATAAAAAAAAAACGACTGCTAAAAAAATGGGTCACCGTTTTTTTTTAAAAAACGACGGCTCTTTGATGTCTTTTTTCAACTGTTATGGTGTAGTGTCCCAAGTGTGTTTATGCCAGCTCAGGTTTTGGGAGAATTTCAAACCTACCTATTTCTATCTATTTTGGCTTGAATTTAAGTGACATATTAAGGCTATCAGCAGATACATTTTGTCTGTACAAAATAAATAAATAAATATTTTAAAACAAAACAAAAGGGTTTGCACTTCAAGTCTTCAACAGATATTGACTAGCAATCGATTCATATGAACCTCAATATGATCAACCATCAACGTAGAGATAAACTATCTAACACAATTATTCATTAAATAATTAAATTGATAATGTCATTTATAATTGGCACCCAAATGTATTGATAATTATTGTAATTTTAGGGTTTATTATGATTAAATGTAATTCAAGTTCGTGCACCCTATATGGTCGTTATCGAATATATTCAGTACTGGCTCCAGTTTTAGTCTAATTTCTAATGATAATTTAAGCCAAGTCTACCATGTTTAAACAACTGATTATCACTAAAATTATGTTTTGTTCCTCACTAACATGTGCATGAAATTTTGTATCAGACTTTCAGGTGACACAGACCATCAAATCTTAATACAGATTAATCAATCTTAATACAGACCATCAGAGTTAATTTTCTGTTCTAGTCCTTAATACAGATTAATCAAAGTATTAAGATCATGTCCTCATCAAAATCTAAACCGAACTTTGATAATGGAAATGAATCAACTATAAATACAGATTATATATATTCGACCTTTTAGCTTATTGGCCCACCATTTTGAAATGAGCGTGACTTAGTTATGGACTACGGGACCCTGAAACAATTTTTGTGGCCTCCTTAACGTCATTAGATTAATCAAATTTGGGAAGCAGTAGTTAGGATTTAAGGGTCAGATTTCCAGAATCACATAAATAACTCCAAACCCCGAAAGCGACCAACTTAAGATTGGGATTCTTTCCTTTATTTATCTGTCTTTGATATTTAATTGTTCTTTTTAGCTTTGAGAAGGAGACTCCATGCTCTCAACTCAAGTCAGGTTTCCTTACTTTACATCCTTAAACCAATTCTTGATAGCTCACTCCTATGAATTATGATCGTATGCAACTATGCATATTGTCATCAATTTATGATATACCTTACTTTTTGGAATTTTAGTACTTTTTGGAAAACTCTTGGAATGTCATGTATCTCTTAGCATAAATAGACTGATAGACCATAGTATGATTGAATTTTTGGATCGGACATTTCAAATTTCCAACGATGTATGCAAATTTATTTGTGGACCTTTCGTGGACCATTGAAATTTAAGACCAGGGTCTTACGTAAAAGCACAGTAACAATCCAACTCCATGTACTACATTATATATCATCTATTTATCACTGTACAGTTGAGGACTTGAGGTATATCCTGTCTATCTAAAATCTTTATGTTCTGCAAAAATGCAAAATATGTTAAACTAAAGAAAATGAAAGATTTCGGGAATATTTGTGGGGCTTTTAATTGATGCTCATGACCTACTTCAGGGTTCAGGGTATAATATTATCAATGGTAAGTTGGTATCCAAAGGCACAGTTGTACTTACTCAGCTGGAAAGGAAGGCCATTTTCAGTGGATTTTAGTACAAACTACAAAGGGAGGGGCCATTTACAGGCCCATGTAAATAAGGAGCATTAAGGATATAAAGAAACGAACATTATACCTAGTTAACTAGGCTAATCTACTGCAGACACGGCTTGTTTGGATTCTCCTTATTTTTGTGATCTGGTAGTTAAGTTCGTTTATAGCCGATAGTCCTGTTGCTAATACTGATTCAATTTCTTAATACCACAGAGCTGCACATGAGTTAGAGGAACTCTGAATAAATTTTGTCTTGTCGAGCGGAAGTGATATATGGTTCCAGACTTTCAGTTTAAGTGCTAATTGAATATAAGTTTCTACAACATAATGAGATTAGTTCCTTGAACATGGCATAACTAAAATAACTTTGTCATGATTCATTGTAATTGAGAAGTTTGCACGAGCTTTATGTGTTTTATAACTTAGAAGGGATGTTTGAGATAATTAAACAGTAAGTAAGACAAAAATACTCAGACATTGTTTAAGAAGTGTCTGTTGTGACCTAACTCTTCTCCTCCTCTACTATTCTATTTATAATGACCCTCCTCCTTCTTGGGCCCTCCAGCTGTCCCCTCATCTTACGGCCTCTGGACTGCCAAGTGTTGAGTTCTCGTGCGACGTTAGGGTTTCACCCTTCCCCTGCTATGCACGTGCCCAGATGGTCCTATTCCATGTCAGGCTAGCCTTTCGCCATGTTCTCCCCTATCTGTCCTCTCGATACTTTCGGCCTCCATACTTGGCTTCTCTGCCTTCATCGCCTCGTAGCACGCCATCCCACATCCCACACCTCTCTCTTCCCGCTCCCTCATCCGCCAGACCCGCGGCCATCATAAACTGTGTCGCTACAATGCCCCCTCTCGAGTTCGCGGACCACCCGAATGTTCGTGGACTCGAGAACCCAAATAATCTGCCCTTTTCCGTAAATTTGGCTGCACGCCTTTCTATTGTTGACGCACGTGTCCCCCGCGTGTTTGGTCTGCGTCGCCTCGGTTCTTGCCCCTCCACGTGTCACCTTTCCCCTGGTTCAACTGGCGGCCTCTTGATTTTCGCTCCTAGTTCTTTCCCCTTTTACCCCTCCACGCTTCCACTTCTACTTATTCCTTCTTTCCTTCTCATTCTTTTCTCACCCTTCACCTTCTTCGTTATCAGTCGCCATTTTTACACCTTCCTCTTTTCTTCTCAGCTACTGCCGCTCCTGTTTACATTCACCCTCATCCCTCTTCTAGTTTTCCTCACGCTCCTCCATTCTACACACCTCGCCCTCTCCAACGTTAAGCCTTTTTTTCTGGATTGGCACCAAAGTTGGTAATCTTCTCTCCTTACTTTTCACATTTGACTTGTAAACTGTTCATATTCCTTAGCTCCCTCCCATGTCGGATTCTCACTCCGACGGTCCGACTTCCTCGCGGTGACGTGCGGGAGTCTTCTCCTCCGCCGATCCCACAGATCCCCCCGGCCCTCCACCACCTTTCAAGCTTCCACCGCCTCCCCACCCCCGCGTCGACCTAATTTGGAAGCGATTAGGGTTGGCTATGGCATCCCAAATGACATCCTCCTCGAAATGTGCCGACGTGACTCATTTCCCTCATCCGTTCCCCAAAACCGGGATGCCTTGTGGTCACAAAAAATTGTATCGAGGTCGCCAAGCGCCAGCCTTTCGTCCCGACTAGACGTAGGCGTATGCAACCATTTCAACATTCCCCTTGCCAGGGTATCGGCAATTTTCTGCGATCATGTATGCCGCGAACTATTATAACCTCCACCACGAGCCCCCAGTCCTTGGCAATTCTCATTATTATATACGCAAAAGTACCAAATGTGAGTGTGGGATACCATTCTTTTTATTGTCCGCCTCGAAACAAAATTCTCAAACTCACCACCTCGACAAAACTTGGCATCACTACCCTCCCTACGTATGTTTACGGTAATTTCGTTGTCCATGGAGGTTCCACCGGAAGTGACTCTCAACCATCTCACCTTCACGCCTCGGGGAAGTTCACTTTATTGCCTCTTTTTCTTATGTTGACTTATACTTTGCGGACTCATCCTTGTCTCTATTTTTCTCCCCGTGCGGGGTTGGAAGTCCGACTCCAAATCCGGTTCTACGTCGGCCCGAAGTCTGCAATCTTCGAAAGCAACTCCGTTTGGGCTCTTCTCAATTTTGAAGTCCTTCGATAGATCCCTCTCACGGAACCCCTTACTAACCCGACCGCTTCCTTGCACACTTTGGGTAAATATTCAGCTCCCTTTTATCGTCCTCCTCCCCTAAAGAAACGAAAGCCTCGTCCTTCTCCATCCTCACTATCCGCCTCCCCAGCCGTCCCTAACGCAAAACCCATCGCCATGGCTTCACTTTCGTAAAACCTCAAGTCCCAGCGGGCCCTGCTCGCTCTAGAGGCGATAGTCAAAAGTCCACCGCGACACCTTTCTTCCCCGGCCTCGTCGTATACATCTCCTTCTTTTTCGTTCCCTTTGCCGACCGGGCGATCAATATATTCCCCAATTCCCCAAATTAACTCATCACCTTCTCCTATGGACGCGTCTCAAGATCAAACTGTTTCGACAAAGCGGTGACTTCGGGACGATGACGTGGACGGAAGTCCCTCCTTCCCACACCCCGTCCTCTCTCATCGCTCCAGCGTGTCCGCGGATCCCTCCTCCTCAAGAGCCCCCACAAAGCAAGTCCTCTTCCTCCGCCTTTCTCGGCTCCTCCGCCTCCTCCTCCTCATCGTGGCCGGAAAATGAAACCTTCGCTCTCTCCCCGGGTCCGCGGCACCACAAACTTTCCGCCCCCCCTTCAAGGTGCGTGGCGGCTTGGTCAATGTAGAGGATTCTGCTCACGGAAAACCGGCCGTGGCCTCCGAATGTTCTATGGCTCCCATCTTCCTCGTGGACTGCCTTATCGACTCGGGGACTTTCGAACAAAGATCGCGCTTCCTTTAAATAAGGTCCGCGTCTCTTTCATCCCCTTTTCACTTTCGTTTTGACCTTTATCCCTGCTCTTCCCTTGCTAGGTGAGCTGGACATGGCCTATATGATCCGCGGCCTCTTCTCATCCTTGGACTCGTGGGAATCCTTGGAAGGAGGTCGGCGCCCCCGGGGATTGCGGGCCACTGTGGCGCCTCTCCAAGCCGAAGCCGTCGGCAGCGGACATGGCCAAACTCCGAAAGGATGAAATGAACCCGGGGACCGTGAAGCTTCTCACCAGCCTTCATGGGCCGGGGTGAACGACCGCCTAAACAAACAAATGGAGGCCTTTGCCCTCCAAAGACAAGGAAGCCATTACCGCTTCTTCTTCTCCAACACACTCGGGACATGGAGCGGTGCGGCGGGTAAGCTTCAAGCTCAAAGGCGACAAGCGGGTGGCCAAGAAGATTGCCGAGGAGCAAAATTACTCAAGGAAGCCGACTCTTTCCCGGCCCCCTCTCCCATGCCGGAAGATCCATCTACCGCGGTACCCATTGCCGCAGAGCCGCCGGTTTCGGAGTCGGTTGATGTTGCTCTCCTCAATCCGCCATTGAAGGCTTTCCCCGGCCCCAACTTCGGGTGGATCGACCAAGCTCCCCTTGCCGAAGATCTGGTGCAGGATTTAGACTAGCCCCCCGTCGGCTGTCTGCTGTTGTTTAGACATTTTGTACTTTACTTTTCCAACAAAGTGTGCCCCTAATATTATTAGTTCTTTCCCTTTCATTTGTATGTTGGCGTGGTAGATACTGTTTCACTTTTCCTGATTACATGTATAATCTCTCGGTTTTACTTGTTGCTTTGTTTGGCATGCTCGCTTCGTTAAATTTTTCTTGTCTCTATTTCTACTCATCTCGTTCTTATCTCTGTTTGGGGCCTTCTCTCCTGCCCCCATGTGTGATTCCATACCTCTTCGGCAGGGAACTTCTCTTTTCCCTTTGGAGTCACTTTCGTTGACTTTAGGTTCCATCGGGCAGCTTTCGACTGCCGTGAGTCCGATTTGAACCGTTCGACCAATGAAGGCTCATCCCCACCGCGCTGGCCTCTAGTTAGAGTGGCCTCGCTTTCCGTTAGGCCTCTCTTTTTTGCCCCTGTATAAGGCGTCGCCTTTCTTCCTTCGTCTCCCCCGACCAGCGGCTCTCTCTCGAGATGGACCTCCCGTCCTCGGGCGTCTCTTGCCCTCACCTATGTTTCGTCTGACTGTTGCAGTTTACGTAGAGCGGTGAAATTTGGTCCCCCAAAAGTGCCATTGTATTATATATTTACAAATAGCTCCAGTGTATCATTCTGGATTTTCATTACATTCAAACATGAAACTTTTTTAGCATTCTCACATTCCATGGCTTTTCCAGTACCTTTCCTCCCGCCGTTTTAGCTTGTAATGCGTGTTCACATCGACCAGTGTATAGGGCCCCCCGATTTGCTTTCCATCACTCTCTCTCTTGGTACTCTGCGTCACTCGTCGCAGCACGGCATCCCCTATCCTGAACTGCCTCGGCTTGACTCTCTTGTTATACCGTCTCTGCAGGCTGCGGTGGTATTCCTCTAGTCTGATCCGCGCCTCGTCTCTTCTCTCTTCTGCTAAGATCATATCCGTTGCCAGTATGCCCTCGTTCAACCCCGTCTCCACCGCCCTTGTCCTCGTCGTGGCTGCGACCATTTCCGTGGGAATCACGGCCTCTACCCCGTAAGCCAAAGCGAAGGGAGTTTCCCTTGTTGATGTCCTAGGCGTGGTCCTGTAAGCCCACAGAACATGGCTGAGTTCATCTGCCCATACTCCTTTCTTATCCTCTAGCTTCCTCTTGAGATTGTTCATAATGGCCTTGTTGGAAGACTCCCTGCCCATTGCCTTGATTGTATGGGGCGAGAACCCTGCTAACCTTGTATGCTTGGAAGAACGCTTTCACCTTGGACCCGTGAATGGGGGTCCCATTGTTCCGCTATGATAATATATATGGCAACCCAAATCTACGATGATGTTCTCCCCACACAAACTTGATCCGCGTGAGTCTCCTTAACTTGTTGCGGCCACCGCCTCAATCCATTTGGTAAAATAATGCGTGGCCGCCAACATGAATCTCCTTTTGCCCGTAGCCATGGGCAGGCGTGACCCACTATATCCATTGCCCACATTCGCGAAGGCCACGGACTTGACACACCGTAATGGTTCGGCCCCGGTGCAAAGATCATCCGGCGAACCACGGCACTTCTCGCATCATCGTTTAGCATAGTCCACGGCGTCCCTTTTCATATCGCGAAAAAGTAGCCTTATCAATCGTGTCTTTGTTGTCACGCCCCGGTGGTGACTTCCACGCTCCCTCATGCAACTCCGCTAACACTTCAAGGGGCTAATCTCGCCCGGTGACACTTTAACAAAGGCCCACCGAAATTCCTTCGATATAGCTCCCCTATGAGCACGTTATCTCCGATGTACGTTCGATCTCCTTTTCTCCCCTTTATCTTCCACCACGTCCCCCGACAAAAAACTCTTGATGGGTACGATCCATCCCCCTTCGTCCTCCCCTCTACATGACATACCTCCACCCCTCTTTCCTCTCCCTCCTCCGTGCTAAACTTCTCCCATCGCTTTACCTTTATCATTCTTTCTTCCGATTCTCGGCCGCCATAGGCTAGAACTGTTTTTCACCGCTGACCCAAAATGTATGAATCTAACCTTCGCGAACCTGGCAGCCCTCTTTTGCAGCACGTCCAGATATTTTGCCATGCGTGGGCACCGCGCCACGAACCCTCCGTTAGCCTGACACACCACCAGATTTGAGTCGGAATAAACTGTCAACTCTTTCACCCCTACCTCTTCTGCCATTCTCATGCCCGCTATTACTGCCTCGTATTCTGCTTCGTTATTTGATGCCGCGAACCCCAACTTCATAGTTAACTCAATTCTGTTGTTTTCCGGCGTGACCAAAGATACTTTAGCCTTATCCCACAGAATTGTGCGTAGGGTGACCCGTCGGCAAAGACTCTCCATCCATTCCTTCGATCCCAGGGGTCCAACCAATCCTGTTCCGTGATCCTTTCCGGCCCCATGACCATCTCGTTTCCCCATGTGGGGTCCTCCGCTGGAAACTCTGCTAAGAATTCTGCCACCGCCTGCGCCTTTTTCTCGCCATGTTTACGATCGATCGCAGATCTCGTAAGAACTTCAACATCAACGCCCATTTCAAAGATCCTCCCGACTTCTCGACTTTCAATGCTTGCTTTAACGGCAAATTGGTCACCACCACTACTGAAACCTCAAAGTACGGTTTCAACTTCAGGGCCGAGAACACCAAAGCCAAGGCATATTTCTCTATTCTGCTATATCTGGTCTCGGCTTCCAGCAGTGTTTTACTTTGGAAGTATACCGGCTTTTCCAATTTACCCACAATTCTGACTAGTACCGAGCTAATGGCATATTCCGTGACCCCCAAATATAGGTACAACTTCTCTCCCTGTTCTGGTCGCGATAGCATAGGGGCCTTGCCTAAGTAATCCTTCAACTCTTGGAACGCCCTTTCGCACTCCGGGGTCCATTCGAAATCCAACAGATTCCTCGGCCCGTATAATGGCCTACACTTATCTGACGACTTCGAGATGTATTACTTTGCTCTTCCATTCCTCAGACAGACTGGACCCCACTGATGTGAACTTCTCTTCACCGTTCTCCCCCAAGTTTACTACCTCTATCTCATCCAAGGTCTTCGTCCCCGCTACTAACTCTGCCGATCCCTCCCGGCGGGCTTTTATAAATTGCTATGCCGCCTCTTCCCCGGACCGCGAGGTCTCTTCCTCGACCACCGGATCAATCTCTTCACCGTACTTTGGTGGCTATTTTTTGCCGACACCGATCCCCGCAGGACCTCGTATATCCCGTCGGGTAGGGAACCGAATCACTTGGTAGTAAGTGGAGGAACCGCTTTCATCTCGTGAATCCATCTCCTCCCGGGATGGCGTTGTCTTCGCGAAGTCGGCATCCACCACCTTAAACACGGAAAACACCGTAACCGGTCCATGATCCACCGGGAGCGGTAAAGCCCCAAGGGTTCCGTCATGCTCCGTTGAACCCATACAAATTTGTTGGCGGGGTCTCGGTTGCTCCTTTCTATGTTCATCTCTCCCATTGCCCCTCTAAATAGTAAATCCACAAAGACCGCCGCAATCCACCAACACTCTCTTTACTATGTAATTTCCCATAGTCACCGTGATCACCACGCAGCGTCCTCGTCTTGGAGTCGATGGCTTCGGAGGTCCGCGTCGGGAGAACGCGGATGCTCTTCCTTCCCTTTCGCGATCCCATAATCTGTCCCGCTTTTTCATGCACTTCTTATGCTTGCCGCCGCCTTATCCGTCGCGGTGTGCATTATGGCTCAATATCTCCACCGAAAGATCACATTGATCGTTCCTAGTATCCTCCCCTGGGTAGGCGCCTGCTCCCCTTTGTCCCCTTCCGCTACAAACTCCTTCAATAATCCCCTTGTTATCATCCTCTGAATTAGCCACCTTAACGCATAACAGCTGTCCGTCTCGTGATTGTGTATTTGATGATAAGCACAATAAGGTCTGCCTTGTACCTCCACTGGCTTGGTTCGCGGACCCTCATACCCCTGCAGGTTCTGGATCAACGGTAGTATCTCGCTCAGCGGCTTATTCAATGGCACTTGCTCTTCCTCGCGGTAAGGCTTTTTGTCTCGACCTTCCCTTCTAACCTCTTCGCGGTCCCTGTAGGGCCGCGATGAAGACTTTCGATACCCGCTGCCCCCTTTATCAGAGGGTTCATAGTGCCGGCGCCCCTCCGTTTTATCCAACGATAACACCGCCTTTCCCGGCCTTCTCACCTCCTTCTGCATGGTGTCCTCATACCTAATGTACTTTTCCACCCTCGGATACAAGTCCTGTAGAGTTGCTATCTCATTCTTTGCTACCGATTCATGTACTCTAGTTCCCGGGCGCAACCCTCTCTCGAAAGCTATCACCGCCGTCCTTTCATCTAGATTTTCCACTTTCAAAGTCTCCGCCTTGAATCTGCACAAGAAATCTCTCACGATTCATACCTGCGCTACGTTGAACAAGGCGCGATGTCCACCACACGCTTCTTTTGATGTATGAAGTGATCAATGAACGCTGCTCCAACTCCCGAAAGTTATTAATACTCTTCGAAGGTAACTCAATACCAATCGGATGCTCCCCTTTCAAGCTTGCGGGAACATCATACATCTTAGTCCGTCATACCGCGACTCTTGCCACAACGGCATCTGGCTGCCGGAAATGGTGAATGTGGTCCGCATTGGGTCTCTGTTCCATCATACCTCTCAAACCTTGGCTGATTGAACCTCTTCGCACTTCCGACTTCCATATCAAATCTGCCCGATGGGTTGCGATTCAACCCGCCACCACCTGACTCGCCAAGCCCTCCTCTTCTCCCTTTGTCCGTCCCAAGCTAGCCTTCGATCGTTAGCTATCATTTCCACGACTTGTTCCTTAGTAAGCCCCACCCCGTTTGTTCTTCCGCCCGTTCCCCTTCCTCCTCTTTCTCCGTTCTAGACACCTCCCTTTCCGACTCCTCTATAGTTTCTCTCTCCTTCTCGACCCCTCATTTTCCTCCTCAACCTCGATATTTCCTCATGCAACAACCTTGTCTCCTCTGCTCCGGACATTATTGTCTCTTCCCCGTCCCGGCCCCTCCCTTCGGCTTCTTGTTGACTCCACGTCCCTCTCGGTGATATCGTCTTCTTTGGTACCCCATTTCACTATTTTTCTTTACTCTCTCTTTTTTTCTCCCCCGACGGCGGCAAATGTTGTGACCTAACTCTTCTCCTCCTCTACTATTCTATTTATAATGACCCTCCTCCTTCTTGGGCCTCCAAATTGTCCCATCATCTACGGCCTCTGGACTGCCAAGTGTTGAGTTCTCGTCGACGGCGTTAGGGTTTCACCCTTCCCCAAGCTATGCACGTGCCCAGATGGTCCTATTCCATGTCAGCTAGCCTTTCGCGCCGCGGTTCTCCCCTATCTGTCCTCGGTACTCGGCCTCCATACTTGGCTTCTCTGCCCATTCGCCTCGGGTAGCCTCGCCTCGTCATCCCACACCCTCCCCTCTTCCCCGCTCCCTCATCCGCCAGACCCGCGGCCATCATAAACTGTGTCGCTACAGTGTCTAAAATATGTTAGTGTTTGTATGGATGATTTAACACAGTCTCATCGTTTCAAGTAAAGAATTCTGTTATATATTTGTAATAGCATGAGATGCACCTCTTGGACCAAGTCCGCGGTGCAGCGGATAGGAAGCAACCTACGCAAGAACGAGGAGGAGCAGCGGATCAAAGCCGCAGAACCCTAGCCTACGGTGGCAAGTGTACGGTTGACTTCGGGTCGTCGGATGAGAGGGCAGATGGACGGTCCTGAAGAGGGGAAGGGGAATATAAAAAGGAGAAGATGTGGAGAAAAGAGGGAGGCTAAGAAAAGGAGAGAAAAGGGGAGCAGAAAGAGAAGAAGAGAGAATAGAGGGAGGAGAGGGGAGCAAAGAGAAGAGATTAGTTCGGCATTTGGAGAACAGTAATTTAGAGTTCCATACAATATTTGATAAGAACATGGCACAAGCAGAAAATGTTAGTCAAGATCCATTCTCATTAACAAGTGTTAGCTTGGTTCTAAAATGTATGTTTGAGCAAACACAGAGTATGACAAAAATATTCCAGATCGAGCTTGTTCAAGTGGTGTCACAAATATGTTACTGTTTGTATCGATGAGTTACAACAGTCTAATCGGTTCGTGTAAATAACCTTCTTAATATTTGATGAAGCTAGACCAAATGAACCTGTACCGTCAGGGTGCAATGTTTCGTCCCTACAACCAGGATAGAGGTTTCGCAAAATAATCTAAAGTAAAATGATAAGCTCCGATAGTCCACTTACACGTGTCTTAAAAGTGTGACTAAGGTTAAACAGCTATTTTTAATTATAATCAAAATCCTTACAGAATTGTTGCTTGAGAGTTGAGACTACTTACGTCGAGCTTGAAGTTCAAGTTCAATTCATTTCGGTTAGAATAATGAAAAACCTCAATTTTGCACATGCAAAATATTTTGTATTGTAGACGATTAGCCGTCCATGTTAACTAATACAAAATAGTTTTAGTTGTTTAGTTTCAATGTGCAGAATTGAATTAGTGCAGTTCAAGTCGAGTTCAAATTTAAGCTTCAATCTAGTACTGTATAACAACCGCATTACTGCAGGAAGGCAGACCGCAGACCCTATCCCAGGTCAAGTTGGGCTTGCAATGTGATGCTGGACTTGGTTTGGATTTCTCTTTCTGGACTAATTTACACCTACTCACCTAGGTAGTTGGTGTTAGAATAGTTGTATGAACACAGCAACTAAAGTAGAACGTATGAAGGAACAAAGAACAATAAAGAAACAAGGGCGACGTGATGGAATTGAGAATAACCAAAGCGCGGATTAGTCAGCCCTTAAGAAAAAATTTAAGCCCCTTCCAATAGTGGAAAGAAAGGCAACGATGGGCGTCTTCCTCACAGGATTCAATGGTTAACAAGGTCGACTTTGCACTAGAACGGACTATCCTCTAGAAAACAATATAACTCTCTCTGGGCAATCCAGAAGAAGAGAAGAAAAAAAGGATTTGGTTTGAGTTTTGTTTCTCTTAGTTGAGTTTCGATCAAGTCTCTCCTCTTTATGGACTCACAAATTCTATTTATAGAGGTTAGGAGGAAGAGAGACCAACTCCTAATAGAACAACAAAACTTGCCGCTTTCAAAAAAAAGACAAAAAGTTTTTAGGCTATTGGTCAAAATCACTACCCACAACAAGAAGTTTCCAAGCCCAAGCCCAACCCTACCCGATGTGGTGGATAACCAATGTGGGACTATCTACTATGCACTAAAGTGGAGAGAACACCATTTGTTCATCTCCTCCACTTTGCACACACACACTAGTATTTAGAAATACACAAGAGATTCCAACAATTGAAAAATAACACGCAAAGGAATAATTCACCCCAAACTGTAGTTGTAAAAAGTTCTGCTACGGCTGAAAGCAGTTTCCCCTTCTCTGCCTGATATTCAAACTTCAAATTTCAATTGCTCTCCTTCTGTCTTTAGACTTCTACTTCTCTCTCTACTAATCATCTCTCTCATATACTTCTCTAACATCTACACCTTTCTGTGGTTTCTTCATATATCGGTTTGGTTGGATCTTGTAGTTTTTGGTTTTCTTTCTTTGCATTTTTTTTTTCTTTAGTCAGCTATCAAACACTTTCATTCCCCCCCCCCCCCCCCTCTCTACGTTTTGGGGCTACCATGGATTTGTTGCTAGGGGAGCATCCTACAATAATGGAGACTGGCGACTCATCTGTAGGAACCGTTATTTCAGAATGTAAATTTCTACAAACTGTGAAAACCATGCGCAGTGGAATTAATGGGGTTTATAATTTTGATTGGAAAACATACCTGTAGATTAGCTGTGATAACTCTGAGAATCCAGAATCAGCAACCTCTTGATCTTCCGTTGTATTCCTATGCACAGAGTGGATGTTGTGTGGGCAACGATCTTCCAACCTTTTCTTTCTCTCTTGGCCTCTCTCACTCACAAAGTTTGGAACCGATTTTTAGATCTACTTTTCTTGAGCAAAACCTTCGGAAAAACGGCCAGAGAAGGAGGTTTCTATTTATAGGCTACAACAGGGACCATGAAGAGAAATTAGGGTTGGGCCTCCTGACGGGCTTGGGCTTCCCATGTTCGCCCAGAACACACGACCCAAGTCCGTCAACAAATGACTTATTCCACTAAAGGCCATTGTTGCACTACCGCCCTAATCCCAAATTGTGTGTTACGTTTATGGGCTCCATATTATATGCTCGTTGATCTCCCCATGTTTAAGATATCGAATGCCCGTTGATTAAGTCAAGTTACTGACAACTACATTAATCAACTTCTTATGTCCTTGAGTAGTACCACTCAACCTCATTGTCATGTCGGATCAAATCCACCTGCAGGATTTACATGACAATCCTTATGAGCTCCTCAAGGGGACATCATCAGCCCGATTTCTTGCGGGATACGGATTCTTTATATAATTAATAACACACCTTACATACAATGTCATTACCCAATCCATCAAGTTTGTTGATTCACAAATGAATCTCACTCATTGATGATTTAAAGAAATGTACAATCCACGTAAGTGCCCGTTATTATATCCAGATTAAGAGGATAAGCATCCATAATAACAGAGGTGTTTGTTCTCTTATATAGTCAGTATAAAGAGAAATAACCTCACTTGGTCCTGTTCAATACACACAAAGTGTACTAGTATAATCATATAGTCAAAATAGACTAATACCAGATTATACTATAACCATACCAATGGTTTGTCCAAATCCATCTAGGTTGTGAACGCTTATACTTTATAAGGTACTGATGATATGATCTTCTGTGTGTCACCACACACCATATCATCTACAACATAAAATATTAGACACATGCATATAACTAATAACATATATAATATACATAACATTTGCCCATATGATTCTCATTCAAAATATAAAAAATTAGAGTTAATACAAAAGTAATGCTTTTAGTATATAACCCTATCATCATCCAAATCTAAAATTGAAAATCTTCAAGCTGAATGCAAAATCTTTTCTGCTCAGGAAAAACGAGTGATAGATATCAGATGCAAGAATGAGGAAGTCAATACAGGGGGACATAACACCCTGATGGGTAAGTTGTTTGGTGGTAAATCCATACCCCTCCAAGCTCTGGTTGAGGAGCTGCATCAATGTTGGCAAACGAGAGGTAACACAAAGATAGAATCTTTAGCCAAAGGTTTGTATAAGCTGGAGTTCGAGAACCCTGTGGAATACGATCATGTAAGGAGGAATGGACCTTGGATGGTTCAAGGGTTCATTATCTCTATTAAAAAATGGCAGCCATCTGAGCTAGCAGATGAGGACTGGAAGTTTGATTTGGTGGATTTCTGGGTTCAGATATATAGGCTCCCATGTAATCGGATAAATGAAGATAATATAAACAAGGTGGGGCAAAGCTTGGGCAAAGTTAAGGCAGTTGACCTTTTGTGCTCATCGGAGTTTAATAAACCGGTGGCAAGGGTCAGAGTGAGGATGGATATCAAGGAAAAGCTTCTCAAGGGAATAGATCTCCGAACGGAATTGGGGGAAACATTCCGAGTCACCTTTAATTATGAAAATCTGGACATCTTCTGTTTCTTCTGTGGATGTATAGGCCATGATATCCATTTTTTGTTATCAATGTGAAAAGTACAGTATGGACATGCGGAAGTATGGGGGCTCTCCCAGGGATGTCAAGAACAATTTCTCCTTCATGATGTGAGCAAATGTGTTCTATAATGGGGCGGCAAGTTCTAGCCCTGTATCAGTTACGATCTCAGGCACACCACAAAAATTGAGGTATGACCAGATTCCAGCAAGGAACAGAGGCTTGCCAGTGAGACGTAACTAGAGTGGGGCTGGGATTCTGACAACACCGCCTAGAAGCACACACGTGGGGAACCTCCCTGACAACAGCCCTATGGCAGCTGAGGAAAGAGAACTGGGTTTCCAAGTGAGTAGAACAGCTATCTCTGAAGGATCAGTGTCTGGGTCAGTGACCATTACTGCTACTGATTTGGGGGGTCCAACTCTCTCTGAAACTGATCATGGGCCAGGTCTGTTTACCAAAGCCCAAGAGGAACAAAAAAGATACATGAACCTTTTAAAAACGACAGGACCTATTCATGGGGCCTTGGTAGTCTGGAACCCAAACAGATATGGGTCTGGTATGGACCTGGATGAAGACATAGGTAAGGTTTGTGGACCGTAAGAAATGGTACTGGGCTAAGGTATAGATCCAGATTCTGGAAGGTTTGAAAACAACCAAGAGTTAGGGTGTGTCGCGGTGGAAACAGGAGACCTAGGTTTGGAGGGTTCTAGCTTGGGAACTAAAAAAGCTATAGGGAGTGACTATACCTCGCCGAAAAATAGTCTTTCTCACATTACCGAGGCAATTATTCCTCTTCTCGAATATAATGAATCAGATGGGACTAAGCGTGCCTCCATCCAGACTGGAGCTGAGACAACAAATTTTCGTTTCATTGGACAACCAACACGAGGTAGGAGGAAAAAATCTTTGGTTGCTCGGGGAGCAAAAAAGATGAGTTTTTTCAGATATATTAGAAAGGAAGAAGCAGAGACTGGTGTGGGAAAAAAAAAGGAAAGTGTTTAATCTCTCTGGCAAGGATCTTGAAACAGATTTCATGGGTGATCATGGGTGGGGCAGGATTAGCTTGAGGCTGGCCATACAGAAATCAAAGAGGGCAAAACTTGAAGCTGATGATCTACGATCAAAGGGGATGGGAAACTTGATGATACCGGAAAATGCTCCAGTTATCTCAGTATCTAGCGACTCGATGAAATCAAGTGTACCATCTGAACATTCTCTGGCTTCTAGTGAACCTTTTGTAGATACAGGAGGAGACATCCCTGAAGAAGATATTCTTTCAGATGCTTTCTCAGAAGAAGAAAATGCATATTCATCAGAGGAAGATGCATACTCAACAGATGAGGAAGAAGAGGATCCATATGATGAAGATGAGCAAGACATGGTAGTATATAATAAGAATCATCAGGAGGAGGTCTCGATAGGGAATGCCCCTTGAGAATTGGTTTATGAGTATGAGGATAGTATCTCCCAACCTCAGCCTCTTGCCTTTGATGACTCAACGGTGGTGAAACATCTCAACCTCAAGTTCAAAGAGCAGAAGAAAGGAAAAAAAAACTAAGAAATATAGGGGTGCATGTAGTGGGTATGGTGGTGATGCAAGTGCAAAGGGTAACAGTGGTGATTCAAGTAGCAGTGGAGGTCTGTGTGGTCCTCCTCCAGGGTTCGCGGTGGCTGTCCCCAAACAGCTGCCTCATCAGAAATGATACAAGCCTGGAATTGCCAGGGAATAGGTTCCTCCACGACAATTCAAAATCTAAAGGATCTAGTGAGACAACATCAACCTGAGATAGTTTGCTTGTCTGAAACAAAAGTAGGAGAAAATCGGATCAGTCAGTTAAGTAGGGAGATAAAGTATGATAATTTCTTTTGTGTTCCGGCTAATGGGCTGAGATATAGTCTGGCTATGTTCTGGAAAATGGGAGTCAATTTGGAGGTTCTAGGAGCTATGACAAACCAGATAATAGGTAAACATTCAGATTACAACAGTTCTACTACTTGGTTTTTTACTTTTGTTTATGGTGAACCAAATGCACATCTTAGACATAGATTCTGGACTGAGCTTAGAGAAATTGCCCCTGCTATACCTGGCCCTTAGTTAATCTTTGGAGATTTTAATGCCATAAAATCTCTAGATGAGAAAGTAGGGGGCAGGGCTATATTTACCAATTGCATGCTTGATTTTAATTCCTTGATTAATGATTTAGGTTTGATAGACCTGGGTTATAAGGGACCCAAGTTTACCTGGAACAACAATAGAAAGGTAAAAGATAACATCCTAGAGAGGCTTGATCGAGCTTTTGCCACTGCTGATTGGATGGATCTGTTTCCCAATATGGTGGTCAGGAATGTGGCTAATGCCATATCAGATCACCTTTCTCTTATGATCCATCTCAAACCAAAAGTGGAGAATGCGGATAGGCCTTTCAGATTCTTTGACATGTGGCTTAAGGATGACTCATGTAAGTCTGTTATTGATAAGGCGTGGAATGAGGTAACTCATGACCTGCCTGACTGGAAGGTCATCCACAGGCTAAAGAATACTAAAAAAAGACTTACAGCTTGGAATAAAAAAGTGTTTGGCAATATTTTCCATAATATCAAGAGAATCCAAAGGGATCTTGATAGGGTTCTCCATAAAGCCTTCAATCCTACCAACAATGAGAAAGCAAAACAGCTGAAAGCTAGTTTGTTTGATTGGTATGAAAAGGAAGAAGGCTTCTGGAAACAGAAGTCTAGCCAACACTGGATCAAATAAGGTGGGAGGAACATCAAGTTCTTCCACCTATCCACTGTGTATAGAAGAAGGAAAAATCATATTGATAAGATTAAAGATAGTGAGGGCAGTGATAAACTGAAAAATGAATAGTTTACCTAAGAAATGAACGATAAAACTCAAAATGTAAGTAAACTAAAACTATTTAAGTGTCTATTTTATCAAAGTTTCTACTCTCAATTCTATCGAAATAGAGTGGAGTAACAAATTCGTTCCTCTCATAGTGCTCTAGTATGGATGTTTTCTAATCTAATTAGTCGGTCTTAAGTCAATGAGAGCTTTACGAAGGTGATTACTACGATAATTACTGAATTTGATTACTTGACTTTTAAACTACTAATGCTATGGAAATATGATTGTTTTGAATCTAGATAAATGATTAGAGGGGAATTGAATCCACCTCGAATCCAACTTAATAGCCTAACATAGATTCTTGTATCTTGATTCTTACGTTCTTACGGCAAGAAATTCGAGTTCTAATCCCTAGTGTTCATGGCATTTCTACCGAGTACTAACTAGCATGTGAGGTCGCCCACCCATTCTCATGGCTTAATCACGACCTTCTAGATTGGAATAGATTCTACAATGTTTCTACACTATACCACTAAGTTTTCATCAAGACTTCATCAACCCCTCTAATGGAGGTTTTAGCCTTGAGTCATCAAACCATCATTTCCCATTGAATTATAACTACACATCATATTAAAATTCTAACTTAACTAAATGAACTAACAATGGTTCAATCTATTTAAACTACGGAATGATAATCAACAAGAATTAAAATCAGATCTATAAATTGAAATAACACAATTCGAAATTGAGAAAACAACTATTTTATTTATCTAATCAATCAAGAATAATGATTCAAAGACTTAATCTAAAACAAGAATTGAAAATGGAACTAAGCTTAATTTAATTAATAAAACTAGATCTAGAATTCTATATATTAATTTAGGTCTAACTAGCTACCATTAACAAAGAGCTAAGCTTTTGTTTTATACATTCAGATCCAAAAATCGTGCATGGGCTTGGAGCCATGTTTTGGGCCGAGAATCGGGCCCAAAACCCAATTCTTCGATCAAAAAGGCCTCTTCAGCTGCAGTTGGCTTCCACAGACTTTTCGTCCACTTCTGCTCCTCTGATTGGGTCAAGGCTTAGACCATTGGAAAGCTCTTTCCGAGCCGGTCGTTTTGACATAAGGTAGGCCCAATTCCGAGGTCTGAGTCCAAAGATATGGTCTTCGGAAGTTCTATTGACTTTGTGCAAGTTTACGCACGCGTGGACTTTGACTTTTCAGCTTTGACCGGGCTTTAGAAAGGCTTTGTCTTCTTGGATCTTGGCCTTTAATCACGGAACTCCTTAGTAACCGACCTTTGCTCCTTTATCTCGCTAAAGTGGCATATTTCTGCACATAATGGACTTTGAAGCCTGAAATGCATAAAAACACGTGATCAGTGTTAACTCTTAATTATTACTCACATAATTGGTCTAAAAGTATGACTGTTACAGGGTTAAAACTACAGTTTTGGGCTCTTATCAGGCAGCTGGAAAGAGGGCAGGCAGGAAGTAGGAATGGTAGTTAAAGAATACTTTGATGATATCTATGCTTCTGATGAACCTGATATCAATAAAGATATTCTTACTCTGCTCTCCCTTTGCATATCTGATAGAGAAAATGAGATTCTCACTGGCTGCCCTACTAGGGAGGATATTTGTAATGTGGTTAGGAAGATGGGGGCTCTGAAAGCACCTGGACCTGATGGTTTTCAGGGTTGCTTCTATCAGTAGTGTTGGGATGTTATTGGCCCTTCCATTATTGATTGTGTTAAAAAAAAATTACTCAAGGGTGCATGGACCCTAGTTTCAATGAAACTTTTATTGCTCTTATTCCTAAAATCTCTAATCCGGATCATATGTCAAAGTTCAGACCTATTAGCCTTTGTAATTTTTGCTATAAGATTATAGCAAAGATTCTAGCTAATAGGCTCAAAGCTCATATAAGCAAGATTGTCTACCCCTTTCAAGGAGCCTTCATAAAAAGGAGACAATATTAGCTTAGCTAGTGAGATCTTTCACAATATGAACCATATGAAAACCAAAAAAGGGTTTCTGGCCCTTAAGATGGATATGGCTAAAGCCTATGACAGAGTTAAGTGATCCTTTATAGATAATATCTTTCAAAGGTTGGGGTTCAGTGAAAAGTGGAGACTCCTCATCTCCCAATATATTTCTACTGTTTCTTATAGGGTGTTGTTAAATGGGTCTCTCCTAGAGCAGTTTAATCCTGATAGAGGTCTAAGACAGGAAGGCCCTCTCTCCCCATACCTGTTTATTCTGGTGTCAGAAGCTCTTTCAAGGATGATAGCAAAGGCAGAGAGTAATGGTGATATACATGGGATTAAAATCAGAAGGAATGCTCTTCCTATTACTCATCTCTTGTATGCTGATGATCTTATCTTATTCACTAAAGCTAATCTAGCAGAGAGTGGAAAGGTTAAGATCATCCTCGAGGATTACTGCAAAGCTTCTGGATAGAAGATAAACTTTGATAAGTCTAGTATCTTTTGTAGTAAAAATGTTCATAGAATGCACAACAAGATTTTAAAAAGATTTTGGAAGATGAGATTCTTTGATAGAAAGGACAAATATTTGGGGGTTTCTATTGTCCTCTCCTAAAAGAAAAAATATATATTTTGACTTCATGGTAGACAAAGTGCATAATAAAATAAAAGGGTAGAGGGCAAAAGTCCTTGCTCAAACTGGGAGGACTACCCTCATCCAAGATGTGGCGCAAGTCACACCTCTTTTTACTATGACCACATACAAACTCCCTCAATCTACTTGCCAGAAGATTGATAAAGTTTGTAGGAATTTCTGGTGGCATGGGCAGGAAGATAACAAAAGCATCCACACCACAGGGTGGGATAGTATATGCAAACCCAAGGCCTTGTGAGGCCTTGGGCTAAGAAAAGCTGGTGACATGAACAAGGCTATACTTGCAAAGCTGGCCTAGAAAGCTTTTATGGATAACACTTCTATATGGGCAAAAACCTTCCTAACTGCTTATGGGAAGTTCTGGTTTGATGTTAAAGCTGAACCCCCACCTTGGGTGTCACACCCCGAATTTCGACAGAATTCGGATAAACATTATTTGTTTCCGACTCTTCGATCTCTGAGGTGTGATGCACTCTCAACTTCCAAAAACCCATAAACAGTTTAAATATGCGGATAATTAAAAACCAATAAAATTTTTAGCTTAAACAAAAGTCCGCTTCATTACAAAAATTAACAAATGAAAATGCAAATAACCTTATCTCAACTGAAAAACCTATATCACCTCAAAGGAAAACAAAGCCTATCTTGAAATGCGACGCTAACGCAAAACCACAAGCAAAGAACCAATCTTCTTCAACACTAAACCTGTCAAGACTTATCAACTATGTTCATTTAATGAACACACCCGATAAACAAACATGCAAATCGGGTCAAGATTTATAAAAATGCTTGGTGTGAGTAGCTCTAAAATACAACATATACTTATACAAATATATACATCCATCCATAAGGCGCTTAGTTCCTCCACCGGTTTTAACTCCCAACAACTAATACAACATCCTTAAGTATAATAATTAAAGGCGTAGTTCCTCCATTTGAGGTTTTAACTTCCCACTAACCACACAACAAACTATACGCATAATAAATAAGGCATATAGTTCCTCCATCGAGGCGCCTTAGGTTCTAACTAAACAAATAACCAACCACACATATACAATCCTCTATCTAAAGATATATCATTAACCAACATATTACCATAATTATATTAATTAAGGCTTTCTTTGTGTGTCCCTAAAATTCACGTCGTATCTATGTCTTACCTAGTTTCCCTGACTACCACAATCGCTTCCCAATGCCGAACATGTACATCCACATGCCTCCCCTTACATAATGAACCACTCCGTGCGTAACTACCCTGAGCGGGATGCTGCACACTAGGTAACCCTCACACGGAAGCCATTATGCAAGTACTGCCACTATTCGGCATAAAATATCGCGCGTCTCGTTCTATTTTGCGAACGGAATAATCAAGCCACTATTCGGCTACGCCAAAAGGGCCATTTAGATTCACTGAAATGCCAGAAGGGCCAATCACATTACTTACGCCCGAAGGCCATTAAGATTCACTGAAACGCCAGAAGGGCCAATCACATTACTTACGCCCGAAGGCCATTTAGATTCACAGAAACGCCAGAAGGGCCAATCACATTACTTACGCCCGAAGGCCATTCAGATTCACTGAAACGCCAGAAGGGCCAATCAAATTGCACACCCCCACACAGGGCAAATCACATGAGTTGTGGTAGCTAGGTTCTAGGATTTTCGTTATGTAATTTATTCAAATGTCATACATTTATGACTCCTAATAATTCCACTATATCACGTGTAGGTCAAATACCTTATTGCACTAAGCCATAATCCCGTGGGAAAATATCCACACATACTATACTACCTCATAGTAGCATCTCACATATAAAATAATAGAGTGTTTATACATTTATTTCTCCAAAACTATTGCATTTAATATATATATCCCAACATATTATATAATGTCACAATATCAACGTCAAATCTTAATTAGATAATGACAACCAAATTCATACAAGCTTCCACAGCATTTCAACATTTGATTTTGTCCATACGATTTACAACATAAAACGTAGCACAATTACACAGTCCATAGTTCACAATCAAAGCTCAATATTTATATGCTTTACACACTACTCACGTCAAATCTTAATTAGATAATGACAAACAAAGTTATATAATTTTCGACAATATTTTATTACTATATTTGTCCATATTCTTAAATATGAGAAAAACTGGAAAAAAATCAACATTCAACAGTCAACAGTCAACAGTCAAAGTCAAAGTCAACGGTCAATTGTCAAAGTCAACGGTCAAAGTCAACACGTCATTGTCAAAAGTCAAACTGTCATTGTCAAAGTCAAACTGTCGTTTCAATATTCGACAGGTTTCAGAGTCATAGCCATGGTTCATGGCTAAGGGCAAAGGTGCATGGCTCATGGGCTCCTGACTAAGGTAGTGGTTCGGACCCAACTGGCCAAGCCCAAACCTTAGAACCTGGCCCCAAAAGTCTAAACCAACTTATTATTCAACCTGACCCAAATGGGGTCATAAGGACCAACCGACATAAAATTATAAACCGGCCCAAAGCCTAATAGAACTGGCCCAAAACTTAAAATGAAATGGCCCCAAACACTTAAGTGGTTCGGTCCAAAAATTGAACTGAATCGCCCAATCAAAACAAACTAAGGCCCAAGAACTGAAACTGACCCAGGCCCAAGCCTAAACCGATCAACAGTTCTTCTTCCTCACCAATTCTCTCCTCCACCAGCCACCACCACTTCGGCCACCGCCCCTCACTTCATCACATCGGTTTTAACCCAAATCCAAAACCAAACAACATTAACAAAGGCAACAACCTCAAATGCTTAAATCTAAACTTCACCAAAACTAGATCTGGAAGAAATTTCGGCCTCCATTAATGGCTTCTCCAAGCTTCCCACCGCCCTCACTCGATAGCCCCACACACACAACCAATAACTACCCTTAATCCAACCACAACCAAAATAGTTCAAACAAATACAATAGGATTTCGTTCATGGCTGGGCGATTCTCTGGCCGCCATTAACGCACCTTCAGAGCTTGAACAGCTCCTCCACCACCGATTCTACACTCACATCATTCCCATATACCCCGACAGTTCGACCACCCATCTCTAAACTCCCGACAATCAACCAAAACAAAACAACAAAAAATACAAAAACAAATACTGGGGTTTGCGCTGCCACCATTGACGCTCTGTCGAAGCTCCCAACAGTCCAAATTATAACTGACTTTACTAATACAAAAACAAAACAAAACATTGACGAGGAAGAGCAGGAAAAATCACCGAAATCATTGTACTCTCACAAAACTGTTATACTCCCGTAAAACTGTTATCCCAGTATAAACTGTATATGCGATAGGTGAGAAAAAGAAAAAGATAAAACTAAAATACTCACAATAACAGCTTATATGGACAGTAATTTCATAAATTCTAAAGAGACGAAAATCATAGTTCTAGTAGTGGTGAGAGAGAACTCTACTCACCTGTATTAAAACCCGACGAATCCCTCGTCGTCCGAGCCGTCGCGCTCCAACGCTCCAGCAAACGAGTTTCTAGCTCTGCCTCCATTTTCATTATTTTATTATCTTCCAAGAACCCTATTCTCTAGAATAATGTGATTATATACTTGGGTCTAAAACCCAAGCCCAACACAGACTCGGGCCCAGAAACTAGGCCCACAAATCTCAAATCCAATCCAGCCGATTTTTAAATAAATAATTAAATTAATTAATAAATAAATAAATACGTATTTTAAATACGGGCGTTACATTGGGCCTCTTGGTTCTAGAAGGGAGTTCATAGGACTGCCAGGAATATCTTACCAGAAGTTGTTTGGAGTGTCGGCAAGGGGGACAAGGTCAATGTCATGAAGCAACCTTGGATTCTCATAAATGAGGCCCCTATTAAACTGGAAGAGATATTACCTGGCAGATCTGACCTTGAGAGCCTAAAAGTAAGGGACTTGATGCATGGGGATGATTCTGGGTGGGATAATCATAAGGTTGAAAGGATATTCCCACTTGAAATAGCTACCCTCATCAAGCAAGTGGTGATAAGACTCTCCACTCTGGCAAGTGACTCAGCCAGATGGGGGGGAACAAAGAATGGTAGACTCTCTGTTAAGTCTGCTTATCATTTTTTGAACAACTCTGAATGGCAAGGAGGCACATCCTCCTTTAACACTAATAGCATCATGACTCTCTAGAAAACAAAGTTGCCAGCTAGCACTCAATCAGCTTTTTATATGGAAGCTGTATATGTACATTCTCCCCACAGGAGATGTATTGACCATGCACAACCTTAAGGGAGACTATACTTGGCCTCTTTGCTGGACTGACCTAGAGGACCCAAACCATTTATTTTTCCAATTTGAATGGATACAAGTGGTATGGTTTGCCTCTGAGTTGGGAGCAAGAGTGGAAGAGAGGGCAGCCCTGACTATCAGGGATTGGCCGGATGAGTTTCTAGAGTGGACTAAAGCCAAGGATCCTGGTATGGCTGGAAAGGGGATACTAGCAGTTATTCTCCTCCAAGAGATATGGGAGATGAGAAACAAAGCCAAGTTTGAAGGGAAATCACCCAACAGAGAGGGGCTGTTGAGAAGGGCTTATGCTAAGAGGAGTAAATACAGCCAAGCATTTACTGATACTCAGGGAGTGACCACAACAACTTACTATTCCCTATGATAGAAGAAAACACCTTGGTAATTAGATTTGATGTTTGCTTCTGCAGACTACACGAGAGTCAGCTGCTTCTTTGGGTGCATTGGCTTGGGATGGGGAAGGCAAGTTGGTGGACGCAGCTACTCGAAGATTTGATGCTGGGAGTGCTGAGGAGGCTGAGATGGTGGCGATGGAAGTGGCAGCCAAGTTAGCATGGACCACAGGGAAAACATCATTTCTTTTTGAAGGAGACTGTAAACAGGTTGTACAAAATCTACAGATCTCCTGTAACTTAGACTCTCTGAACTGGAAATTAGACTCTATCATATGTATGATTATGGGCTTATGTCAGCCTTTTTCCTTTTATAAGTTTAACTGGATTAGCAGAGGTTCAAATGTTGAAGCCCACAACCTAACTAAGTGGGCATTCAAAAATCAAGATGTGAGCCTACTGCCTGGGCATATGTTGGAGTGCAGCACAGTACTTTTGATGCTATAATATATGACATGTTTCTATCGAGAAAAAAAAAAAAAAAAAAAAAAAAAAAAAAAAAAAAACCTAGGTAGTTGGAACTTTAGCTAAAGCTTGACACAATGCAAACCTGACTTTGGAAATGATTTGATTTGTATTGAAATGACTACCAGCTAAATGGCAGAAAAGGATGGTAATAGTTGTACTACTTTCTCTGCTTAAGACGCCTTTCTCTTTGATAAAGTCTAAACTCCATTCATTTCAATTTCTAAAGTCTGGACTTACAAATAGAGGGCATACATTTTAGGCTTTTCGCCCACTTTGCTAGATTTTGGGCCTTCTCTTTACATACCAGTGCAGAACCAATATTTATGAAAGAGAATTAGTAGTGCTTACTCTGTGAAAATGCTACTGACATTCTCACTCTGGTTGTTGTGCCAAAGGTTCCCTAAAAGATAAAATGGACTGTGCGACAGTTGAACTATACAAAACTAAATGTGCATGTCAGCTTCTGCAAGAAAGATTTAACAGCCGCTTTTGGATATGTGTTGAGACATACTAAAGGATTTTTCTCGGGTGCAGGCTCAGCCTGAGATAGAGCCAGCAGTACCGAAGAGGCAAAATGCAAATGAGTCCTCAAAGCCCTTCAATGGTGCAAGTAGTTCAACTACACCAAAGTAGAGGTAGAAATGGATGCAAAAGCTGCAGTGGAGTACCTCAACCAGCAGAAATCAAGCATCTCATGGAGGTCAATGTCAATACAAGATGATGTACATACTATTTCGTCCGCTTTTGGGACTGTCAATTTTTTGTGGGTGCATAGAGAACTGGAAATCAAGTAGAACACCAGATAGCATCTTTTGGTAAATCTATCCCTAGTTTTGTGGACGGGCTTACTATGCCTCCACCTTGGCTATAAGATGTATTGGAAAGGGATATGATAGAGAACATTCTATAATAGATAACCAGTGTATGGTAGTATAGTAGCTTCAATATGGCTTGAAAATAGCTAGCCGACCTGGAGCAGAAAAATGGGCTAATGTAACCCCTTGTTGATATTAATATATGAAATGGTTACCAAAAAAAAAAAAAAAAAAAAATAGCCATACATTTGCGTTGCCATTTCGGTGGTTGTGTATAAAGGTTTGCGTTGCCATTTCGGTGGTTGTGTATAAAGGGTGTGGGGAGGGGGATTAAAGACTCCCACCCCCTAATTATTAGCAAACTTCTACTATTGTACCCCCAAAAATTTCACAACTATAATGAAAATATAATCAATAAAAAAAATAGTATGAAAAAAAAAACTAATAAAAAATATTCTAATAAACCAACGTTTTTGCCCTTATAAAATTATTATTTATCATTTATTTTGAGTCCAAAATCATTAACGAGGGACAAATGTGTCTTTGAATGTTTGATAGGTTAATGAGACTAAAACAAATATCCAAAGGCCCAAAGCCCTACCGGTAAACTCCCTCATTTCTTTTACTCTCAATTCTTAAACAAGTGTCAGACCTCAACCCAAAACCTAAAACAAAAAACGAAAAACAAAAAACAAATTCAGGCGCAACTTGTTGCATGTTTGTCCTAATTATTTGTAAAACTCGTTATCATCATTAATAAAATTTCCAGTTAAAAAAAAAACAATGTAATTTTTTACTTTCAATCTTAATCTTTTATAGTTTTCTCTACATGATAGTACGTTTATATAGACTTATAGCATTATATGAAGTTAACAATTTATTGAATTATTGTAGATTTGTGGACTAGATTATGTATATATATATATATATAGACATAGTAATATTAATTAATAGCTTAAGTGCTTAAGTAGTTAACTTCATTAATCCATATTAAATTCTTAGTAGTCAACACACTCTAGTTTTGTGAATTGAAATAAATGAATAAATTTGCTGATTTTATTGTTTAGACTCTAGTCAACACACAATCTTTCTCTTAAAAGTAGCTACTTAAGTTAACTTTAAAATAAGTACGTAAGTAAAACTTCACCTACAAAATAAATTTAAATCTTTTTTTTTTTTTTTTTTATGGATATGATATACTCAATATTAAGATTATCTCTACAAAATTTCAGCTCATTTGGAAACCTCTAATATTGGCAAAAAATAATTACAAAAATTTAACATTTATAGACCGTTAGATTTCTTTTTAAAGATGACAACAATTTTTATCTATGTTACAGGTTTCCAAATGAGTTGAAATTTCAGGAAGATAATCATTATGGTGAGTGCTTCATAACCACAAAAAATTAGATTTGAATTCATTTTGTTGGTGAAGTTTACGTACGTACTTATTTTAAGTTAACTTAAGTAGCTATTTTTTAGAGAATTAATATATATATAAGCTCTTACAATGGATATTTTTCGAGCTTTATTAAAATTCCACATCATCTCTTATTAAAACATAAATTTTTCTCCTATTTGAAAATGGAAATCTTTTTTTACAATGAGAATTCCTCTCCTATTATAACGAGAATTATTCTACTATTAAAACAAATTCTAGCATTTTTAATTAAAGCGATGATCATTTTCCTATTAAAACAGAATGTCTCTCCCAATTGAAAAAACGGGTTTTTAAAACTTAATTAAAAATAATTTGTTAGAAAATTAAAACGGGTTAGTGACTAAAATGGTAGTCCCAATTTTCTATAAAAAATCTAAATGTTTTCAAGAGAGCCAGTGCGTATGCACGGGACTACAAACTAGTATATATATATTTGGGGTGGGCTGTGCACATAATCTTTTTTTTGGGTGGAGGTGGGTACATAATCTCGCACCCCCTAACTTAGAATCCTAGCTCCGTCCCTGGTAGCACATTTATGATTCTGATCAACATCATCAGCAAATATATCCACCTTTTCTATACCTGTGGAATGTTTGCATCGAAGTTGATTTTTCCGCTTGTTAGATGAGGCAGAGCAATGGTGTATCTTCCATAGTATTCATATTGGTATGTGTGTGTACCCTACGTCATATTTCCGGTCCAAAGTGTACTCGGACTATGAACTGGGTGTAAGACCAGCGGCGGACCAGTTTGGGGGCAAACACTTTGGATAATCCAGTCCTCTAATCCGTTAGAGTTCACAACGGGTTTAAGGCCCATCTGGGTGGCCCAAGTTTGTGGACCCAATCCGTCCGGATCATTCTGATCCAGTCACCCGATAAGATCCTAATGCAATCCGATAAGATCTTGCACAAGGATAGAATGGAATCTTAGAGAATGATCCTATATTTTAGATTTATTCATGATAGGATTCATGAAAGAATGCAATCTCCAAGAATCACTTTCTTGGCCTCCAAGGCAGGAGATTGCTATATATACGGAGGCTTCTGAATCCTCAAGAACTACGTTTTTAAGAGACTTGATCCCGGATTCCTCACTGGGTACGTAGGCAACCAGAACATTGGTGCAGTCTCTCTTCCTCAAAAATCCCAATCCCCCATCTCTTTCGAGCCTTCGGAAGCACCATCACATCGAGGAGTGTCGGGTTAACGCTTTGCCCGACATTCTTTGGCGCCGTCTGTGGGGACCGAACCCACGACCACGTGGTATTCCGTTGGAGTTTGATATCATCGGCCTTATTTTTCATACGTCCTTGTTACCATGGCTGAACAAATTGCGATGAGTAATACAGAAGCTGCCAGTCGGCATGTAGCAACTCTGCAAAACATGGAGACTATTCCAGGCACCACTACGGAGGTGGGGCAGTTGAGCCGTCGTAGATCTTTCTCTCAGAACGGAGGAAACCGACTGTCTGAAGTAGTTCCACACACTCTGGAGCCATTAGGGACTCGGGAATCTAATCCCTGTGTCCCTCGCCGCAATGCCGTTGGAGCACGAGAGCCCGAGAATCCACGCCGTGGATGGTCCTCACGCTAACCCACCCGTGATGCTACCGCGCGACGCCCAATAAGGGGGGGAGGCCGACATGCTAACCCACGCCTCCATCCGAACTTGCAATACCAATCGGATCCAGCTCTAATCTCTTTTGACAAGAGTAGTTGCGGAAAAACGAAAATTTGAGAAATCAACTAGGCAAAACGGCCTAGAGACCCTGCGGAGCACCAATCGGTCGAGTCCCCTTTGTCTGCACGTAGGCAAAGGCAACGGGCCGAACCGGGACAGCGCGAAGATCCTAATAATGGCCAAAACCTTATTCACAATAATGGTCAAGCTAGAGATCCAAGCCAAAGCCGGATCGTCCACCCCATCGCGGTCCGGCCCACACTCATTCATTATCAAACAATGTCCGGGATCGTTTGGGGCACAAATCCTCGACACACCAGATCCGCAAATAACTGAACGCCAAAGAAATGCATTGAGTTCCAGTTTGAAACACCAAATCCGTGGATGTGTCCGGATCAAGATATGAATCCCAACACACAAATCGGAATGAGAGTCCGCTACCTGCTAACAGAGTGGCGGGCCGGTATAGCGGGTAGAATCGAACATCGGCAACGACCGAATCCCTTCAATCTTAGCCCGCGATGAACGGATCTAGAGAGAAGAGAATCAAGATGAGGACAGCTGTGAGAATATGAATGAACAAAGGGTTAAGGAATTGATTAACCAAGCCGTGACTAGGCAAACCATCAGAGACGATCCACTCTTGGAAAGGGTTGTGCGAGGTCTGAAATTTTCACCCTTTGTAAATGACATTCGACCGCGGTTCATCCCGAGGGTATTCAAACAGCCCCCTCTTCCGACTTACGATGACGTGGATGGCTATCCGAACGAGCACGTCATGAGCTACCAAGCGGCTATGACCTTATGGGAATTTCATGAGTCGTTAATGTGTCGTATTTTTCCAGCGACGTTGAAAGGATACGCACTATCCTGGTTCAACAAGTTGCCTCCGCGTTCAATTGATTCATTTACCAAGCTCAGCGATATGTTCGTTGAACGTTTTCAGTACAACATGAAGACGAAGAAGAGTCCGAGCACACCGTTCAATCTCGCTATGGAGAAAGGCAAAACAATTAAGAGTTTGGTACGACAGTTCAGGAAGCTTCACCCGGAAGTTCAGGATGTGAGTGATGCTTTCGCAATACAAGCATTCCATCAAGCGTTGCATTTCGACAGAGATGGACTTTACAACTCTCTCACTCGAAAGCCGCCTACCACCCTTTCTGATTTATTCGCCTGAGTGGAAGGGTACGTTCGAGTGGAAGATGATCAAAAGTCTCGACATAGAAAGGATGGCGCAGATCCAGCTTCCAAGGACTCCACAAAAAGGATAAGATTGCCACCAAGGTAACAAGAGGAGTACTCAGAATAATACAAAGGCCCCAAATATAGAGGAAAATGTATTCACCCCTTTAACTCTTGGCCTTGCGACCCATATCTGAAAAATCGAAACTAAAAAATGTTATCGCCCACCGGCCGCTACCAGAAGATCCTACAGGTAGGCGGGATAAAAATTGAAAATGCAAATATCACGATGATATTGGGCATGAAACAGATCACTGCAGAGCTTTGAAGAAAGAAGTTTAACGCCTCGTTGACGAGGGACAGCTTACTGAGTTTGTTCAAAACAAACCTCGGTCAGCCCATCTCAACTTGGCTGAACACAACGTTATTGATATATGCCACACGCGTGTGTCGATAGCGTCTCACGTCGTCAGCGCAAGATAGAAACACACTTGAAACTTCATCATATACAAGATCATTACCAGGTCAACAGTTTCAATTTTGACCAAGGTATCAATACGGAAACCTATGAAGGTCACGAGTTGAAGTTCACTGAGAATGACGAAAAGGGGGTGTATTACCCTCACAATGACGTTGTTGTCATTACTACATGGATAGGAATCTTTAGGGTGCGTAAGATTCTTATCGACCGCGAAGCTTCGGCTAGTGTGTTATTCACCGTATTTACTCCGCATGAAACTATCGAGGACCTAATCATAGAAGACCGTAACCCAATCATTGATTCAACGGCGAACCAGCCCATGCCATTGGAAAGGTTCATCTCCCTGTCACGGTTGGGCATCAATCTATCGGGATAAATTTCCTTCTGATAGATTGTGGTTCTTGTTACAATACAATTTTCGGTAGGGATTGGATTCATGCAAATCAGGTTGTTGTATCCACCTTCCACCAGGCGTTGAAATTCCCCACGCCAACAGGAGTATGTAAGATCCGCAGTGACCAGATGATGTCACATCAATGTCATGATTTGGCACTAGAAGATACGAGGAAATCCGAAGTCCAGGGCAACACGATTCTCCAGGTTGATCATGCCAAATAGCAATTACAGAAACGTTGGGCTTATCAGGTACGAGAAGCCCGATGCTTTGAAAAGGGTCCCTCGATCGATCAGTTGGAGGAAGTTCAGATAAGGGGCGAGAGCCACGAAACTACTTTCATCGCTGCCGGCTTACCCCCAACCGAAAAAAAAAAGCTCTAATTCACCTGTTATGGGATTATCAAGAAATATTTGCCTGGGATATCAACCAAATGCCCGGAGTCGACACAGATGTCGCTTGCCACAGGCTCGATATTGACTTGAGATTCAAACCGGTTCGACAAAGACCAAGGCGGATGGCTCCCGAGCGAAAACTAAAGGTCAATGATGAGATTGGTAAACTGCTTGAAGTAGGGTTCATTAAGCCAGTCGAATACCCGACTTGGGTATCCAATATCGTCGCGGTTCTAAAGAAAAATGGGAAGCTCAGGGTTTGCATTGACTTCACCAACCTAAACAAAGCTTGCCCAGTGCATCCATACCCATTACCTCACATCTCAGATCTAGTTGATGCGACCTCGGGTTTTGAGCGTCTGTCGTTCATGGACGCTTCCTCTGGTTATAACCAGATACCTCTACTTGAGGACGACCAAGAGCACACGACGTTCGTAACGGACCATGGCCTGTATTGCTTTAGAGTCATGCCATTTGGTCTGAAAAATGCAGGCGCCACCTATCAGAGGATGATGAATACGATGTTTTGCGATCCGATTGGGCGATCATGGAAGTTTACATCGATGACATGGTGGTCAAATCCAAAGAAACACCCGACCACCTTCAGCATTTACAAGAGGTATTCGATAGGCTCGTAAGATATAAATTGAAGTTGAACCCGTTGAAGTGTTCTTTTGTGTTAGCATCTGGAAAGTTCTTAGGATTTCTGATGACTCGACGGGGTATTGAGGCAAACCTTGGACAGATTCGGGCCATTCTCGAAATGCCCCCACCCTCGAATAAAAAAGAAATTTAGCGGCTCGCCGGTCGTTTGGCAGCCCTGAATAGATTTATATCAAAGTATTCGGATCGATGCAGGCCATTTTTTCAAACGTTGAAAGGTGCCTCAATTTGGAACGAGGACTGTGATAGGGCTTTTAAAGAAATTAAAGCATACTTGGTATCACCCCCCGTCCTGGTTAGTCCTCAAACTGGCCAAGACATTGGAATTTATTTGGCAGCTTCTGAGATCGCAGTAAGCGCAGTATTGTTTGTGGAAAACCCGGAGGAGCGCCCAATCTACTTCATTAGCAAAATGTTGACTGGATCAGAGAGTAGGTATTCTAAAATTGAGAAAATCGCGCTTGCCCTTGTGCATGCAGCACGCAGACTTAAGCCTTATTTTCAGGGACGTGTGGTGAAAGTGTATATAGAATATCCCCTTCGCAAGGCACTCGGACGAGCCGAAGAGTCTGGCCGCCTTGCTGATTGGTCTAACTACCTAAGTGCTTACAACATCTTATATGAGCCTCACACTGCAGAAAAAGGTCATGCATTAGCTTCTTTGATGGCAGATTTCTTGGTAGAAGATATCATGGTTTCACCCGAGTTATTCGAGGAGGAACAACTGCCAAATTTTTCCAACCACCAACCTGACTCCGTTGAAGAGAATTTCACCGGAGGCGAGGCGTGGGTTGTGTATACAGATGGTTCAAGTAATAGGAAGGGGTCAGGGATCGGTTGTGTGATAGTCGACCCAAATGGTAGCCGAATCGAGAGGTCCGTCCGACTTTGCTTTCCCCGCTTCCAACAATGAAGCCGAATATGAAGCGAATATTTGGAATGAGAGGCTCGAAAATGGGGCAAAGGAAATCAATATGGTAACGGATTCTAAGCTAGTTGCTTGTCGGTTTGAGGGTCATATCAAGCTCGAGATGAGCGAATGGCGGCTTATTTAGATGTGATACGCGATCTCGCTGCAAAATTTGAGCACATATCAATTTTGCAAAGACCAAGGAATGATGTTCGGCACGCTGATGCATTGGCCTACCTTTCAGCAGCAGTTGATTCAATTGAACCTCGCAATATTAGGGTAGAGGTCCAGTTACTGCCTAGCATTGACCTCCCATTGCCCGATATGGTTGATGTCTACGCTGCTGAATGCGCGGCATTCACGCAGATTTATGCAGTCACTATGCGCAGCAAAGCGCGGGACAAGCACCAAGAGCATCCCACTCAGGATTCTCCTCACAGCCATGAGGAGGATGCTGACATCTCCCCCACGGTGGATACTGACTCTGCAGTGGCGGAAAACGAGGTTGTATAGAAGGAAGACTCGCGAATCGATTCAAACGGATCTTGGCGACAATGCTCCCCGAAATACCGGATGATCGGTTTTCCAACATTGAGTTAATGGAACTTCTACTTCCCGATTGGGCCGAATATGGTTGAATTCTTACGAACCGAGAACTCCCCTTAGATTGGGCTTTATCCGACAAAGTCAAATGGGATGCATGGCGGTTTTGGTTGTTACCTACCTCGAGGGGGGTCCTGCCTTTACAGAAAACCCATGGGTTCAGGCCCACTCCTCCGGTGCCTTACTCCTGAACAAGGACAACAGATTTTAAAAGAAATTCATGAAGGCATTTGTGGTAATCATTCTGGTGGTCGGAGCCTCGCTCACAAAGCTCTCACCCAAGGATATTGGTGGCCATATATGCAAAAAGATGCCAAACGGTTTGTCCAAATATGTGTACCATGCCAGAAACATGCTCGGATCATTAAGCTTCCTGCAAATGAGCTTCATCCCATACTTAGCCCTTGGCCATTTGCTAAGTGAGGACTCGACATTGTGGGTCCTTTACCTACGGCCCCAGGTAATGTGAGGTTTCTCTTGGTCGCGAATCGACATTTTCACTAAGTGGGTTGAAGCTGTCTCCTTGAGTCAGATTTAGTCTTCAGACGTCAAACGGTTCATCTGGCCCGATATTGTGTGCCGATTCGGTGTCCCAGCTGAAATGGTATCGGACAACGGCTGCCAGTTTGATTCTGCTGAGATCCACATCTTCTGCAAATCCCTGAAGATACGACATAACTTCTCCGCACCCTATTATCCCCAGGGAAATGGACAGCGGAAGCAACGAACCGGTTATTTTGACACGCTGAAGAAAAGGCTTTGAATCGCCTAAAGGAAACCGGGTTAAACAGCTTACTGTGGGTGCTTTGGGCTGATAGGACAAACCCCCGCCGCTCAACAGAATGTCACCTTTTTCATTGGCATATGGAATGGAAGCAAGATTCTCCCAACTGAAATAATCGCCCCAACAAGGCGCCACAAGCCATCTCCACGAGAGGTCAATGTTTACATCTTGGCTCGCGACAGAGCCATGGTGGAGGACCTTAGAGATGAAGCCCCGCAGAAATCTCATGACTTACCAGATTCTATGAAGCGCAGCTTATGACAAGAAGTTACGCCGACGAGCATTCAAACCAGGCGATTGGGTCTTACGCATACCCGCAAAGGAGCAAACGAAGAACCCAATAGCGGAAACTTCGGTGAGAACCGGAGGGGCCTTTTATCATTGAAAGGCTCGCGATCCAAAGGTTCTTATTTTCTCAAGAACTTGGCTGGCGATGTCCTAGCCAAACCATGGAACGCGTACCATTTGCGCTTATTTCACAAGTAATTTACTTATCATTAGTTCCACCAATAAATTTCACAAACAATGTACTTTCCTTCCATTTTTCATCAATAAAATTCTTTTCCATTTATGTTGTGTTTTAATTTCAAATTGGTCATTTAGTTTTAAATTTACCCGGGTGGCAAAAGCAATCCCCGCGACTTTAAACTTATGTGGTGCGGTGTGCCTACCGACATCATGGTTCGACAATGAAAATCCAAGAATGATAATGTCTCGCTTTTGGTCTGGGTGCGATTGTTTAGAGTACATCAAGCGTATACCCTTGGTGGCGGAGTCTAAGCTACACTCTGATTTAAACCCAACTACTAAGGCACTTCTGGGTTGTCTGTTGGTCTCCTCAAGGATCGTCTATGGGAGAATCTTTGCAGTGTAACTACGCTTGTTCGTCAAGTGACTTAGTGGCATTGTTATCGTGCGGCAACGGTAGACCACCGTATAATATTTTATAAAGATATTACACATATTCTTTCCGTGTTACGTCCACTTTCGCAGGTTCTATGAAGAGAATCTTACGGATTAGTGTCGAATCGGTTGGAGATGTTGTCCTAATTCCAAAGATTCCACTTCTATTTCTCCTGATTTGGCTTCCATACTTTCATCTGCTACTGACTTTGTTCTTCACACGACACGGATGCAGCGTGCGGTTCATTAAATACTATGTATTTTGGTGTTATTCCGCGTCACAAACCCCATGTTATTTCTAATGATGAGCTATATACTAGGACGTGTAACACAAGCGGGGGCATCTTAGTTGATGACCTTTACGAAGTCAGCCATGTCGGCTAGATTTGCCGCATAGAGCATATATAGTTTAAGGCTTGACTATCAAATAATTGATCAGCCACAAGCCCAGTCGTTCAAGACATCCGAAATTCATTATTCGAATAGCCTCCCATGTATTCAACAAAGCCCCATCCAAAGGGCCCATTCCAAAAAAAAAAGTACTGTTCACGCGATTGAACAACAGTGCACTTCAACTCTTGACCCTCTCCCACCGGCGACCGCACCGCACCGCCGGTTCAAGTATTTTTCCAACCGTTCGGTGGTTTCCATCCGTTTCGACATTTTTCAGCCGGTTCACTCTTTTTCCAGCCGGTTCAGTTTTTTCCAACCGGTCCAGCGGTTTTCCTCATTGGTCCAAAGACTTCCCAACCGATTCAGTCGGTATACATGCCGGTTCCAATAGTTTCCAGCCCGGTTCAGGCCTACTTAAATCTGGGTCTGATGAATTTCCTACATTTTCAGGCCGGATCATCATTTTTCTTCCCCTCGGTCGGCCGATTTTTGCCGGATCAACCGGTTTTCTAGCCAATTTTAGTCTTTTTTCAACCAGGTTAGCCTCTTCCATGGTCATATCATTTAATTGGCCACTCGTTTTACCCACTCAAGTGTTTAAGCTTTTCAAATTTTCTGGCATGTCTCCATTACACGTTCCTTCTTACTTCATTTTGGTTTTTTCGGTACTTTAATTATTTAACACATCATCTTCATCTTCGTTTTGATCATTTGTTGAAGAGGGGGCAATGTGTGTACCCTACGTCATATTTTTGGTCCAAAGTGTACTCGGACTATGAACCGGGTGTAAGACCAGCGGCGGACCAGTTTGGGGGCAAACACTTTGGATAATCCGGTCCTCTAATCCGTTAGAGTTCACAACGGGTTTAAGGCCCATCCGGGTGGCCCAAGTTCGTGGACCCAATCCGTCTGGATCATTCTGATCCAGTCACCCGATAAGATCCTAATGCAATCCGATAAGATCTTGCACAAGGATAGAATGGAATCTTAGAGAATGATCTTATTTTAGATAGAGTCATGATAGGATTCATGAAAGAATGCAATCTCCGAGAATCACTTTCTTGGCCGCTAAGGCAGGAGATTGCTATATATACGGAGGCTTCTGCATCTTCCAGAATTACGTTTTTAAGAGACTTGATCCCGGATTCCTCACTGGGTACGTAGGCAACCAGAACGTTGGTGCAGTCTCTCTTCCTCAAAAATCCCAATCCCCCATCTCTTTCGAGCCTTCGGAAGCACCATCACATCGGGAGTGTCAGGTTAACGTTTTGCCCCGACAGTATGTGTTCATAGTTCCTAACTCTCCCAAGTTTTGTCAAGAATCAGCTGCATAGTAGGTCTATAGTCATTCACTCATTCCAATGCCATCATATCAAATACCAGCGTAGGATGGCAAATGCATATACGTAAACATGGTTAGTGTAGTGCTGCATTTTGATTAATGAATGTATGCCATTCATTAGGTTTTCTGAGATTCAATTCTGCATCCCGACATCCATCCGAACCATAGCCTAGGTGTCCAAGTGCACCTCAAGAAAAGATGCTCCCCTCATTCCAGTTGTCCATTGAAGAATATGAAATTACATCTATCAACCACCACCACACTGCCACCCAAAGGCCTGAAATATCTACATAGTACGAAATATTGGAACCTTGAAATTTCAATTAATATATAGTCTATAGATTGTAAAGCATCAGTAGAAACATCCATGGTCAAGGAAAATTCTGAATAAAACTTGTTCGATAGAATTTTATGTGCAAGCCTAGTCCAAAAACTCTGTACCATGTTTTGTATGTACATTTTGATATACTTTTACTTATCAAGCAAAAACGAGGGGAAAAAAGGGTGATAACAAGGGATTGATATATATCCGAAATATGGGATTCATATTGTCGAATCTCAATCTACATAATGCAGGCCCTGTTTACAAGGACCAATAAAAAACCATTAATACTGAGTAGTTGAGAATGCTCCCAGTGACCCACGTCAGCCCTTTTTTTTCTCTGAGACTGACACATCAGATTTCACAATAATTCGGTATAAAAAAAGTAAATCTACGCTCTTTTTTGCAAATTTCAATTGTTCATAACCCAAAATAGATTAAAAAAAAAAAAAACAAAACTCCTTTTTCCATGCTCTCTTTTCAATTGTACAAAACACTCCGACTCTGCAAAAAAAAAAATCATCTCTTCAAACCCTCTCTCATATTCTTCTTCCAAAATTAAGTCATCCCTTCAAGCCCTCCATTCATCAAGTAAATCAAACTATTGCAATAACATCACCAACATTATTGATTGAAGTTTCAAGTCTCTCTCACACACAAAAACACACAAAAAAAAGATGCAATATTTTGGAATACTATACATAAGACATACCGAAGGAAAGAAAGAATATGTATGAGCAAAAAAAAACTTCCTATGAACACCCAAGCTCAATATTCAATTTGCTCAACTCATAAACAAGCTCACAGTTTAGGGCTCTGACTGATTCAATATGGCAGGATCAAGATGAGTACCGAAAGTCTTGATGACGGGGGAGCCGCAAGTGTGCTCCTCTGCAAGCAAAAGAACTGCATATATGTTTTAGCAAGTGAGAGCATTTTACAACAACAGTGAGTACCGAAGAAGCAGAGATGACAAAGAGGACCTTAAATGGGCTGCATTAGAAAAACTTCCAACTTATGACAGACTGAATGTATCTCTACCAAGGGTGGTAAGAAAAATAAACCTCAACTAATAATGGGACTCTTTCTTTCGTTTTCATCAGTCTGCCTTTAATGATAGCAATGCTTTTGTTGCACAAGTTCTTTTTATGTGGCAAATTAAACTATTATTTTTCATTTAGTTAATATTAATTAATTAAAAAGTGGATGCATCCCACGATTTTAATTTTCTTAGAAGTATGACTAAACATTGTAAATTGGTTCTCTGCTTTTCAAATACAACATATTTGGTTCATAATTAGCAGCAGGAAGGCTTGGGATCTTAACGATTAGCAACATAGCGAGTTTTTAAACCTTTTTACGATATTTTTCATTAGATGTAATTTCTTTTAACAATAGAAGTATTTTAATAGATTGGGATATTTGTTTTCCATCCCCGGCCTGTTTCCAGTAATTGTTTAGAATTTCAAAGAATATGTAAGAGAAGTTTCATTTTGCATTTTTGGGAAAATTATCCGAAAAGGAAGTTACCTGTTAAGCTACAGGGGGTATGCTTTGAATGACAATTTTTTTTTTTGTACATAACTTGCTTGACACATACAAGTGTTGTATGAATTTTGCAAAATATATTTGTGTAAACCAAGAGAGAGGAGATAACATTTCCAAAAATTGCTTTGAAAATGGTACGTTCTTGACAACCTACCCAAGAAGGATGAGAAGAAAAGGAGCTTCATACCATTGAAGTCATGCGATAGAGAGAAACAAATAATCTTCGTCACAGATCTAGAAAAGAGAAAAGAATAGTGAATTTAATCATTTTTAGAAGTAGTAATTTTTATCACCCGTTCGTATTTGCCTTTTTACCACCGTGTATTGTTCATAAATCAAGTACTTACGCATAGTATCTTTTTTTATGCAAGAGGTTTTAAGGGAATACATAGAGACAACACAATCGTGTGGGCTTGAGACAATCCCAAGTACGCCTAAATGTTTGAGAATATATACTAATGTTGATTGTGGAGATAATGAAGAAACTGCTGGTACATAACGAGGGATGTGCTATTAGAGGAGCGCTAATTAGAATTGGAGCTTTAATTGTTAAATTAATTATTTTAGTATCGTAGAATGTATACAAACCATTAAGATGTACCGAATACAGTTGTATTGATATTAATTTTGTTATATCGTTGTTGCCTTTGATCGTGTACATGTACATATGAAAAGATGTTCGTATACTTTACAGTACTTCTACTTAAGGGCTATTGAGAGGAGGCAAAAGAGAATGATCAAGAACATGGAGTTTGTAGCTCGATCGCGGACCAGAAAACATTTTTTTTTTATTGTTGCTTGATAATATTGTCACCGTGCTGAATTTTGTTGACAAGCTTACACAAATGAGCTGGAGAACAAGGTATCACGTCTGGAAGAAGAGAACGCAAGGCTCAAGAAACAAAAGGTATGAGGTTTCAAGTAAAGAGTTGTATGATCACATAGAGCAGTTATTTCTTGACATGTTACATGTATTCCTCACTCGACTCCCAGAAGTCATATTCAATCATATTCTTGAGTGCCCCATAGAAGAATATGAAAACAGAGTAAAACTTGGTTTGGCACTCATTTGCAAATTTGAGCCGCTAGAATCTCATTTGAGATTGTCTTTTCCTGCAGAGAGTAATATCTTTAGCCTGATTACTTCTCAAATTTCTGCCACAAAAACAGGAGTGGAAGGCATCATTATTGCTGACATTGACCCTGTGATTGAAGATTTTGGTGAAACTCAAACAGGTGGACCATTTGAAAGATTTGAATGATTTGTATAAATATGATGAAAACACTTAAATGTGCCTTACTTTTTCTATGCTCCCTAATGATATGCGTGTCTTCCTTTTTTGCAGAAAATGAGATGAAATCCAACAGATGTCCTTGCATGGAATGTATAGTATTTGGCTGTGTGTCGACTGTCGAGGTAAGGTTCTGGCCAAATGCTCGATTCTATATTAAGTATCACTTAATTATTATTTTAGGTTTACAATTTACACAGAGATGAAAAAAAAAATTGTTCTATTTTGTGTTTTGGTTTCAGTGGTTAGTGTGTTAATACCAGTTGACAGTTGCCTCACATTCTATTATTTCTATATATTCCTCTTTCTTATATACAAAGTACCAAATTGCTGACTTAGCCAAAAAAATGATGCTTAAACTTCACAAGTAGCATGTCCCGTGTTGGGATTTTATTCCAACCTTCCAAATAAAGTCATAAGAAAGCAGGGACACTAAAGATAAAAGACTAATAATATATGAAGATACAAAAGAGACTAACAAAACATAATGCAGACTGAGAGAAGGGAGACATCATTAAGCATGTCCATCAGCAAGGATTGATTTGGACGACCTACTCCACTCTACACCAAACACTGAATCCACTTAATCACTCTTCTATAGATGTGGGCATTTCCTTAAAAGCCCTTGGCCCTAGGGTACTAGGTAAAGACTCATGGTTATTTAAGAATACCAGGTCTTGGACGGAAGCTAAACCATTAAGGGATTAAACTCCTAGTAAAATCTTGACCTCTATCTGGGCTAGGCCTTTTCGATGTCCCTCGGGTTGTCTCGGATTCACAGTATAAGGGGTAGCATACACAAGGCTCCCACCAGTGTCGGTCTGGGGAGGGCCAAATGCAGATAGCCTTACACTCAGACCGTTTCCGCAATTTAAACCCGTGACATTATTGCGCCAAGTCTTGCCTTTTACCACTGATTCACAGTACGCCCACCTTAGGAACCCCGAAACTGGGATGGAACGTAACCATTATTAGTCTAAACTCCCACTTAACCATCTAAGTAGGGATTGATCATCACTCAAAGACCGCAGGTCTTGGACAGAACCTAACCGATGGCGAACTGAACTCATCACACAACCTTCGGAGCAGGTGGCTTTCCAACATATCCTCGGAGTAAGTAAATAAACTAACTGAAAAAGGAAAATATGGATTGTATATCCAATAAAAGCAACAAGACGACGCTAAAGCACGCTGATTGTAGCCATCAAATCAACACGTCAAAGTATGAACTTGAAAAACATTTCTAAATGTATGGATACGGTAACACAATTTTGAAAATACTAATATTAATTGCAGAAAACAATGATAGATGATTAAATAAAACAATGATCATCACCATCAACATCTCTGTGTCTATTACTGTTGAGATGTTTAGTCCCACATGCGATATGTTAAGCCATGCATTAATATATATTAGTCTTGGGGCCTTTCAACTTATCACCAATTATCACCAATTAGTTTTAAGTTGGATGCCCATCTTCTACAATTACCCTATGTGTACATGGGTTTAAAGAATATATGAAAGAGGAAAACAAGGACTCACTCGGAAAGAAGAATTAAGTCCTTAAGCTACAATAGACATGTTAAAGCATAGCCTGAATTAAAATGAGGCATGGGGTTACGCAGGCTTTTGGTTCACACAGCAGAAGTGCACTTCTTCCTACCAAAGGCATTTTAACATGCCAGGAAACAAAAAATTACATGATCTGTTTACTATTCATTTCCAACTTTAAGGTCAGTTTCATAAATTAAATCCAGCTGAGTAGTAAAATTCAGTCCAATGTCAAAAAGAAGCAGCTCCTCTTCAGTCTGTTTCTTTTTAGTCATGCAAAGAGGTTAGAAGTAGCATGTTTAAAGAATTGTTTAACAGTATCCAAGAGATAAAGATACATGTTAACATTAAACACTCAACAGTTAATGAAGGACTAGGTAAATTCTAAATTATGATTATGTATCAGTGTTTTATGTCGAATAAAACTATAGTGTAGTACCTACTATCTAATCCCACTTCTCCTCAGGTAATGTGTGCATGGAATAATATTATATACAAATATAACATTGAGTCAAAACACTTTTTATATTGTTGTTAATACTATATACATGACGATTCTTGATAGGTCACCTCAAGAAGTAACTTATACTGTAACCAAGACCATATTTGCAATTCCATTGCCACTCTACAGCTCTTGCATATCCATACAAGCCAAAATAAGTAGTATTGAACAAGTTTCATTAGTAGTTTTTCATTGGTGTGAGACGCAATACCTCGAAACACTAATGTGCTGATTAAGGAAAAATGGTAATATGAATGGTTCTGCCACGCATCCATCACTTAAAGGTGGAGTCTTTTGGAAAGAAAGATGAATGGAAGACCAGAAACATGGATTATTTCCTGGACAACAAACAAGAAACTATGGAAGTACTATTAGTTGTACCCATATAATTAATATGCAACTTTTAATTTCTAATGAGTACCATTGATATCTTATGCAACTATTTCATATTATTATTGGCACCTACACCTCACTGTTATGAGTTTTTCTTTTGGGGGTTCAAACACTGTTCTGAGTTGACTCATGTGTTTTTACGATGAACTACAACAAGCAAAGACATCATTTGGATGTTAGTCCTATTATCTCAATGAATCGTGGTTATTGCCACTCTGGAGAAGCTCAATCTCAATGAATCACTTGGCTTGGGGATCTTGCAGTGTTGATTATTTCGAGGAATTAGAGCAAATTGGTGAAGGAACTTATGAGTATGTCAAATATTTAATCTTTTTATCACATATAAATGGGTGAAGGAACTTAAGACTGCATTTTGTTACTTATTATCATTATATTTTAATGTTGCAGAGATGTTTTCAATAACGATCTTTGTGGAACAATTTCAATGATGGGCCATTTGGAAGCTTTGCTCTTGAAAGGTACTTCCACTGCCCTGTTCTCCTTTTTTTGCTTCCTGTTAAATTATTCATATGGTTGAGTGAAAAAAACAAGGGTGTTAATATTCTCACCCCTTCAACTCGATAGCCTCCCCCGCCCAAAAACCAGAATACCATATATACCCCTAGATCTAACGACCGCCCCAACCATGCGTCTTCTCTTTGAACAAAACCGATTCTTCAACGTAAGGTTTTCACCTTTTCAATTGAAATTGAACATATTGCACCCTACTCGAACTATGAACAAAATTGTCTTTTAGCTACATCAACTATTTAAAACAGTGATGTGAAATTAAACGTATTACACACTAATTAACCTGTGAACAATAGGTATTTTTTATTGGTGATAAATTAGGTTTTTGATTGAGTTTATTGTTTTTGGATTTAGGGTTTTTTTTTTGTAATGGAATTTGGTTCAACTTGGTGTAGGAAATTAATAACCAAAATATTGGTTTTGGGTCTTTGGCACTTGAGGAAGAGCTTGCTCCACTGCCCCAAGGTATGAATTAGAGTTGAATTAATAAATTTGTGATATTGGTAGGAAGTATCTTTGGTTTGAGGACTGAAATCTGCGTATGGCATGAGAAAATCGTGTGTTCCGTCTTCCTTATGGAATGTTGGATAGTATGGAAAATTTTCTTTAGGGTGGATGAGGGGTTTCCCATCTCTCATTGGCTCATGGCACAAATTTGAGTCGAGAGGAAAGTTTTTTTTGCAAGGAATCGTTGCCAAAAAATACGTGTTTTCTTAGAAAATTCAAAGACACTTTTAGAATCCATAGCTTACGTCATATCAACCATAATGTATTAGTATTATGTCATTAGTACTGCAATATTCGTATATTGATAAATTGAAATTGTCCAGTTTTGTTTTACTTCTTCAAGGCATCTTCTCAGGTATGGTTCCACTAGATTTCTTTCATTAAGGCATCAGTTAGAATCCTTGCAAATATCACATTGTGGTTCAAGTTTTGAATAAGAGATATAGACATATATGAAGTTTGGTAGCCTGAGTTTAAGTAACGACTTTTTTAGCATACAATTAGTGAATGCCAAGAAAGGGTAGGATTAGACAATAACCCCCATGTAGCTGGTATCCGTAAACCGAGTTCTTAATTACCTTAACTTAATTTGTCTGATTTTGGTTAGACTTTTTGGAGCAATTGTTCTTCTGATTTTGGTTCTTCTCTTTTGGTCTTCATTGCGAGTTATCATATCATTATCTATTCTACTTATATAAGAGGCTTGATGAGCCGCCGTTCGTGCCCTTCGTCTGTAATTTTTTCATTTTTTGTTTCCTGAAATTTCTGGCGTAGTTTTTCTATATGTGTTCGCGTTATTTCTCTCCAGCTTAAAAAAAACTGCTCAACTTCCATCGCCTCTTCCTTCACCTAAAAAAGAAAGAAAAACACTCTTCACCCATTATAGCTCTAAAGTGAATCCAGCTCTAGGTAAATGTTAATTTTTCATACGCTCACAATGTCTAATTTCCAATATCAAGATTCTACTTTTGAGATATATGCTTATTTATTGGTGTCTTATCTAGCTTATTATTATTTTGTTAAGCTACCATTGTATTATGTAGAAAAATTCCAAACCTATTGCCAGGACCTACCCCCCAACCTAGAGTAGCTAGGTGGGGAAGTAAAATCAATCCTTGGGTTTCACTGGTACGAAATGAGCCACTTCAAATAGGTTCATTGCTCCGGCCCAGAATACAATTAATCCATCATGGGCCATGTGAGCCCCGAGTAGTTTACCAGACAAATTGATAAGTCGGGCATTCCCGGTCCACCAAGCGAAGTCGGTGGTTTTTTGGTCCCGACCAACTAAAGTTAAAGTTCCATTAAAGAATGTTTCCACGGGTAGAACCTCCTTGGGGAATATAAGGTTTTCATGAGGAATGTTGGATTTGCAAATCCGACCTCATGTTGTTAATGAAACCAAGGTACGTAGAGTATTTCACACAATTTTCAATACGGATACATTTTATTTGGTTTTTACCTTTGACTATAAAAAAGAAAATAAAAAAAATCTCTGATCTACAGGTTTTGAATGAAATTATAGTTACAATAAAAATTAAATTAAGTGTATTTTTAGCATTAAAATATTGAATGCGTGTTAGTGCAATATGTTTTTGTTACATCACATATATGTCACCCCTGTAGTTAGCTACTTATAATTAATTGTTCCAAGTAATTACAAATAGTTCTCGGAGCATCGAGCGAACAACTCTCAAACAACTCAAGTCCAGCTCCACTGCCAACTTCCTGCGAGTACTGTTCGTCTAGCACTATCTCGATGCACAATCTCACGAAGCGCTCGAAGAGACAAAGATAGAGTCATATCTTCAGCCACGGCTCAAGGAGGGCGATCTTCATCTAATTGTTCATTAGAATTGTTTGTCAAGTTCTTAAACACATCAAATGATTTTCATTGTTATTAAACGTTTTCCATTCTTTTTGCAGTTGAGGTTTGCATCTCTCAATTATTTTGTTAATTTTGCATTACATTGTTCTGAGAAATTTTGTATATAAACGTCAGTACATGCAAAAAAATTCTTTTACGCATATCTTAACATGTTTAACACTTCAATTTTTTTCGTTGGCTCACTGCTATAGGTCTAATTTTATATATTTTTGAAGGATGCAGGTTACGAAGGCAGTGGGATTTGATGTGTGATCATTACCTCAGAAAATCGGTAAGACCGTTTATGTACTTTCACTATTAGCTATATTTGTATTGTAACTGAATCATGAGATCTAACTAATATAAATCAGTAATCCTATATCAAATTTCTTTAAATATTCATTTCACCGACTTATTTTTTAAAGGCTGTTCATGTGCTTATTGTGCGAGTTGGTGATCATAGATGAAATTGGAAGTAGGGTGTAAACCGTGACACTTTCTTTATGCCACTGCTCATTTCCTTATTGAGTAAACTTGGGACATATCATTACATGCTAGCCAAATGTAGATAAAAAGGTAATTGCTAATTTTTAATTTCAAGGAGTTACATGTTTTGTGATTCAAATGCCTATAGAAATGGACGATAGTAAAGTCTTGAGAGTCACCTATAGAAAGAGTTTGAAAACATTATTACTCGCTATAGTTAGTGTTATTTTCTTTGTAAGAGTTTGACCACCATTTAGTTTTATTTCAAGGTACTCATTGATCTTTGTAAACCTCAATTGTGTTCATATTTGACTTTCTGTATCTTGATTTGGATTCGTCCAATTTCAAGGGAATGGTTGCAGTGGAAACTTAGTTACCACATTGTAGGTGTACCAAGGTCATATGATCATTTATGTATAATGCATCGATCACCGTGTTAGTAGGATTATAAAATAATTGGGGGAATTGTCAAAATCCTTCGAACAATAAAATATAAACCACTATTTAACGGATAGAACTCAAAGGTTTAGTGTTGAAACTTACCTCTCCCGTAGTTAAAGAGCAAGTATCAATTTCTTCTCTCTCCCATAGAAGACAAAGTTTAGTCACACATATTTTTTGCAATTCATCTCAATCCATCGTTGGAAGGTATGTACTCACAAGTAAGTAATCTCCTCTTATGTGTTTTGTTTTCACCTGAAAGTCCAAACACAATCAAATGTATACTGATTGAGCTATTCTTCATCGATTACAAATATTTTGTTGCAAGAATTCTTGAAGAAAGTCAAAAGGTCTAGGTATAAAATGTCAAATGCTTTATTACAAATATAATTCGTGCTCTCGCCTCTTTTTTGTTAGAAAACAAACAGTTCATTGTGTGAAGGTGTTCAAAAGGGCCTATAATTACCAACATACTGCACTGGTAGGTATGCTCCCACCGTTGAGAAAGCAATGCTTCATTGCATGTTGTTTGAGTTAAATACTAATTTGTGTAGTTATTTGATGTTTCATTAAGTACATATTCTATACAAATCACATGTATTATTATAAGGTATATGATTAATTCGTTGTAGAAACACCTACTTTTCATAATTTTAGTGTAACCCCCAATGCATACCAAAAGTCTACAAAGCTTTTGATACTTGGTTAAGGAATACTTGGTTAAGTTAAGGATTTTGGATACTCGGAACTTTTATAAACTTTAAATTCTGTTTAATTGTCATTGGGGTTGAATTTTTCACTCCAACTTTAATTTATTTAACTTAAATGTTTAAGTACTTTATGTTATGTAGGATGTTAAGTATACTAACCTTTTTATAGGGGTGGATTACCATATAAAGATTTTTGGACAAGGTAAATCTATTTTATTTGTTGAATAACTTTGATAAAAGGACGCCTCACAATGTATAGAGGAACTAACAGTCATGATGTAAATTATACAATGTTTTTAATACATTTTAGATACGCTAGAGAAACTAATGCCTTCTTAGGGAAGGAACTAAATTGTCTCGAGGCGTAAGGGTTATTTAACTGTTCTGGCATTCGTCGAGACGGTTAAGTAACTGGGTTAAACAATGAGATATCTATATTGTTATGATTTTCAGGTTATAACAGGATTTAAGTTTATGAAATGTTAAAAATACAGATGAGATTTTGCCAAAAATTTTATAAGATTATTCTGTCTTTGTTTAGTTTGGGTTTTGCTTAGTTGGTCCGATCACGTCCCGAGTTTCATAATGACTATAGATACCATGTGTCTTTGGTAATCAGTCATTATGAAATTTGGGGCGTGACATAGTTGATGGCAGATGACATGCACCTTGGTATTGTCTTAATATGGTAAAATATATAAGTAGGAAGCTAACAGTTACATGATTCATCATGGGTTAGGGGGTAACGAATCAAGCAGTAGCTAGACTTGCTAGCAATGTTTTTGAGTGTGGTTGCTGATGCTATTTTGAACTTTGCCCCTCTACTGAATGTATAGTTGAAAAAAATTTCTAGGGTATTTATGATAAAAGTCATTGAATGCAGCTGACAAGGTGTTCCTCTCTACCTATATTTTGGAACATTTAACATCCAAAGTTCATATCTGTTTTAGTGATGAGGTATGTTGGCTAAACTTTTTGAGTGATTATATTGCAAATTGGTTCACGGGGGATTCTATAAACTGCTCATTCCATTTCTACTCTTTTTTTTATTGTTAAACTTCTATTTACTCACTCTACCGAGTGACTTTATATATATAATGAAGAACTTTTGTGGATTGACACCTTTTCTGCGAAGGTCTATCTGAATACGTTTCTTTGTTTCGATGGTCCTGTGTCCTCAGGTCTACTCAAAATAGCTCAATGCATGTTCTTTTTTACCTAATAACGCAAGCGACACCGTACATTGGAAAAGAACATGTATGGTTCTCACCAAAAGATATCTCATGGGAAGTGCTTCAGTAGTCACACAAAAACTCTGCTGCTATATGTTATTTGAAATTTAATATGTGAATGGTTGGGCTATTTTAGTCTTAGCAGAATGAATGTATATGAACATGCACACTGATCTTGACTCATGTAAAGGGCTGTAATAGATGAAGACCAATGGACGATGTTATATAACATGTCTATTCTTATGTAAAACTTGATTTCTTGATAATAGTATATGGAGATCAACTCATCTTATAGATAGATAGATAGTTATAGAAAAAGTCAAACTCAGAGTGTTTTTTTACTAACTCAGAGTGCTTTTTTACTATTGAAGTTTCACATTCATAACTTGATTGCTTTAGCTTTTGTATTTTGACACACGACTTCGGTGACTTGGTGTTCTAAATTTGTACTTTTCATTGTATTGCTGTGGAGATGAAGAAATATTGCAAAGTTTCATTTCTATTTGAAAGTGTAGTTCGTGGTTATGGTGGAGACAAACACTAAGCACAACAAGAAACTTGAGTGCATTATATCAAATATCGAGAATGCCGAGAAGTTACCACAAACTGTATATTGATGAGGCTCTTTGAGACACAAATCATCGTGTTTTAATATTTTCTCAAGTTTGTTTCAAACCAACATGTGTTTGAGAACTAATGTAAATAATATGATATGCTTTTTTTTAGGGTGCAATGCTCACAACCAATATTAAAAAGTGGTGGGTTGTAATTTCTAGATAGAAGAGAGCATCAAAGATTAAAATAATATAAAATAATGCAAACACGGAGAGGGGCAAAGTTTCATTAACAACGAAACTCTTCAATTCCCTTTTTTTTCTTCTTTATTTTCTTCATCTAAAAAAAGTAATATTTTTTCTCCAAAAATGGGAGGTTGATCCCAAAAGTAAATAAATAATTTACGAAGAATAATGGAGGTTCACAAATAGAATGTAGCAAACGTTCCAAGGTAAGATTTTTTTTCTTTCCTTTTATCTCTTTCTGATTATTCCATTAGTTGGATTTGTAATAGATTTGTTTTTTATTTGTTCGGTGATTGTTTGTAATTGAATCCGCTTTTGAATGATTTCATATTATTGTCCAAATAAAGCAATTGATTCTTTCATTATTTAGTATAAGTTATTATATAGACACTTTAATTGGTATCCACTTAGTTTGTATTCAAACGTTGGTTTGTAAACCAACCATAGAGAGTAAGCAGTATAGTGAAGGAGATGGCAAACATTTGTGTGGTGCAAATGTGACTTATCTTAACCCAACCCGGTCTCGAAAATAACTGTCTCAAGGACAATCTCTTAAAATTGCATCTACTTCGAAAGACTATAGAATTCAGTTGTCATGTATAACAGTTTCTCGAAATAGTCCTAAGTACAAAGAATTGATGGAGCAAATGTCAATCTCCAAAGCAGGTAACTTGAATGATCAAATTGACTTGGGAATCTAAAGAAATTACATTTTTGTTGTGATAATTATTATTTGTCTCAATACTTCAATATTGCAAATGGTGCAATATGATGTACAAACAAACATTCATTGTCACCTATATCATGATATTCATCTAGATTTGAAATTGACACCGATTTGTCTTTCGCTACTGCTGATGCATCAGCCAGAAAAAATGAATGCATTACACTTACTAGATCAAGGTTTGAGAGCTTGCAATCTCTTAAAAAAAAATAAAAAAAACATAAACCCTTCAAATAAAGTATGCAATGAATCATTAGCTATCAATATACATATATTATTTATTCAAGTGGACTTTAGGCTTTTGAGTCATTAGCTATCTATGTAGCAAGTCCGGCCATAGGCCGGGCCACATGGCTAGTAATACGTACTACTCAGTTCACCTTCCAATCTGATCCTCCAGGCTTCATCTCTTTCCTTATCGAAACCCAGTTCAAACTAACAAGTGCTGATGCAGTGATGCCTCAACGTCTACACCATCCACCACCACTCTCACAGTTCAACTCTTACCCTGACCCACTGGCCACCACCACCACCAAAACTTCTCATTTCATATTTGTACAGTAGTGTCAATTACAGTTGTGAAAGAACACGCATATAGAGAGAGAAGAGGAAGGTAATTACCTCTGTACGCTTATCATGCCTTTGACACATCAACGAACGTGACAATGTGTACAAGTTTCTGAATGTAGCTCAGACAATTGGCATGCCCCTTCCACCACAACATCAAAGACACTCCTTGCTACAACTCCTGTGTAAGGGTTTTCACGCTAAATGCGAAAAAAAAATGCAAATAAATCAAATCATTGAATCCTCAATTTCAACCAGAAATAACTTTAGAATCAACCAATAGAATGAAATGACCAGTTTGATATTATTCAGGTAAAAATGAAACACAGACACTCGTGCCTTTCCTTGAGTGAGGGTATCCGTATCCCCATGTTTACATATCTGAGGATCCTTCTCTTTCTCCCCTCGATCTCGATCTTCCTGTGGTGTTCAAACTACCTAAAACGAAAACCCTATGACTGATGCTATCAATCTGAAGAAGCTTATTTAACAAGTGTTGTAGACAAGTCATGATATCTTACCAATAAGTTATGGACTTACCTTTGCATGTTCCTACTTCCTAGTGACTAAAAAACAAATTCAATATCCCTAACTGGCCGGGCAGTTTCTTCAAACACTTTGGAAGAACCAATAACTGTCGCTTCCATACCAAACTCAATGAAAGATACGCGGAAATAAGTAAACATTCAGACATTCTAAATAAACAACCAATTCATTCAACAAAAGTAAAAGTTGAAACGTTAGTTACAAAGAAATAAAAAATCATTATTACAAAATATTTGTTGAAATTAAACCTATAACACTCTTCATCACAATCACATTGGATTATTTCCCTTCCATACATTCTTCTTGCACTGAACCAGTAGAAGCTTGGGCATCATCTGAAATCTGTTTATCTATCGAATTCCCTAGGCCTGCTGCTTTAAATACATGATCCAAACAATTTTCATTATCTTTTTTCACCCTCCACTTCCACATTGATGCCATCCTCTTCGTCGAAAACCCGTGTTGACGCAGGGTCAGCCTTGATAGTAAATACAGTTGAGCAGTTAGTACACTTAAAGTAGAATAATCGAGTGAGCGGAGCAAACGATCTTGGCAGAAAAAGTGTAATGGGTATGCGGACAAAAACCAAATTGGTTGGTTTCTGTTTATCTGTCTTCAACTTCTCTCTCATTTTTTCTTCGCCCCCAATCCTCTTTCTCTTTCACCTATCTCTCTCTCTCCCCGCATCACCCAACTCTCTCTCCCCCGCAGCTCCGCTCACTTCCCACTGCCACGCAGTATACTAGTCTAAACTTCTGGAATCCCAAATCAACTGCACGTGAATTAAACTCCGTTCCTTTAAATATTGAATTCAGGATTTCCATTCCGATAAAATCAAATATCTACGATATATCATATGATATTTCGGAATTGTTTATCACTAACACGTACTCGTCATCTCCTCCTCTAGGCTCCATCTCTTTTATTCATTGAACACAAATTTTTTTTAACATGCCTCAAATTCTACACCATCCACCACCACTCCCAGTTTTCCCATTGGCCCACCACAACTTTCCACCCACATGTTCATTCCTCTATAAAAAATCATACAAACCACTTAACTTACTTGGTGCACCAGGGAATAATAGCAGAATAATAAGATGTATGGCAAATCCAAGAAGAGTGAAAATGGTGGCAAAACAAATACAAAGAGAATTATCTGATATGCTTTTAACTGATAAGGTACTCCAGTTTGCTGTTTTACCTGAAGCTGCTCTTGGGGCTGACCGTTATTTGTCATCTCTTACTACTATTTCTGATGTCCAAGTCTCTGCTGACTTGCAGGTAACAACATCTAATAAACTAAGCCCATGCTTCCTAATAATGTTTGATAGAAATTTTGAAATAATCATATGATTTATTTAGGATAATGTTGAGAGTGCCATCTGATTTATTGGTATCCATCCCAATTAAGTAGCATGATGGGAGTGGAGTCCTGCATCCATCAAGTCTTACCACTTGGAAGATAGATTTCTCTCAACCAATGGCCATGGATGTGCAGTTTCTTAATTTTATCATCAGAGTTTTGCCTGATCATCATTCAGTTTTGGTTGCTGGCACATTATCTTGTAATATCTGAAATTGGTTGGCAAGCTTACACTTGTCTCTTATCGTTGATAGGTTGTAAAAGTATATGTATCTGTATTTGGCGATGAAAGAGGTAAAGAGTTGGCCATTGCTGGATTGAAGTCAAAGGCAAAGTATGTCCGTGGTGAGTTGGGGAGACGCATAAAGTTGCGGTTGACTCCTGAAATTCGTTTTATCGAAGATGAGTCTCTAGAGCGTGGAAGCAGGGTAATCACATTACCCTTTTTGTCTTTTTCTTTTCCCTATGGTTTTATATATGAAAATTTGGGAAGTTTCCTTGTCTTTGCATTTCAATACAAACTGAAATCTCAAAGGGTTGAGTCCGCAGTTGTATATAGGTCCTACCCAGGTGGCTAGCTTGCTCGAAGATGGTAGAGATCTCTCTCACTGTTCTCCGTCTTTGTCTTTTACGTTTTCCTGTTTCTTTTTGATAAGGAAATTATCGTGATATTGGAAATCAAGTGTGTCTTTCGTGATACCCAACTTAGTTGATGAAGCTAACCAAGTTGAGAGAACAGTTCAAGACCACACATTGGTCCACATTTCTCTACCTATGCAGCCTTGTTAACTGAAGTTAATTTAAAACTTCCAAACAAACTAAAGTCATCCTATTATGTAGTTACCAAAAAATTAAACGTATTATTTGCACCTTGTCTTTGAACCAGTAAGGATCAACTTGATTAAGAGAAGTGTACAACTAAGAAGTGCCACTGATGTCAAGGAAAAAAAATAGTAAACAAGATTGAAAATGCTATTTATGTGTTCAATTGCTCAAAATCAATCAAGATTCGAAAATACTATATATTGAGGCTTGGCTTCAATAGGAGTATATAATTATACAAATTAAATGATATGAAATGTGTTGTCGATTCACCAACTTAGTGTTTTCCAATCTCACTGCCATATCAAACAGTGCCTTTGCTTACCATGAAATTAAATACCTCAAACACTACAAACAAAATTTGCTCGTACCAATTAATTACGTCTATCATTTACTTAATTTTGTTATTTTTTTCCTAATTTATTCCCAAGTTGATCATCGTTATGTTATAATTAGATTCTTGGTCATCTTCTGTGGATGCTCTTAGTGTCAAGCCTAAGTCCTCCAAACACTGGTCTCTCCGGTTGTGCAGGAGAGTAAAAGAGAGGCAGAGAATTAGAAAGGATGTAATCTAGGCTGGTTATTTGTGGTATTAGTTCTAATGAAACAGGAAACAATTATATCTTTTATTATCTGAAAGTCTGAAACTTGATATTGACCATAGTTAGCCAAGCTGGAATTAGTACACATACATGGAGTAATGTGTGGGGTTGAGCTGCTTAGGAGGAAGTTCAGTCCTAAGCGCTTAGGACTTAGGAAGGAAGTTTTTCTCCTTTGTTGGCTGCTTACAATGAGAAGGAAAAAAAACAAAAAAGAAAAACCCCAAACAAGAGCAAAATGATACATGAAAATAAGCCCAAAAGTACACCAGAGAATCTAAAAGGGGGGCCCTACTAGGTGATGCGAACGTAAGTGGAGAGATATGACTTTGGAACCCACTTCCAATGTCTATGTCGATTTTTTGGTTTGACATGCTTGTTCTTCACGAAGAGCACAAATTCTCACAAAGAACTCACAAGAGAAAACCTTTTTCTGAACACAGATCTTATTAATCATCAGCTCTATGGTCAAAGGCCTACGTCAATTTGTTTGACACATTGAAAATTGAAATCTAACCAAAAACAATTCTACTCAAAATAGAATTATTGAATTCATAATTAAAGTACCTGAATCTAGTAATAGCCTAAAAGACAAAAATATGCTAATTAAATTTTATTTCTAGAAATCCCTGACATTGGGGCTGATTAAGGGTTGTAGACCCTAGGAAGCATCACTAGGACTGTCCTATCTAGCTATGTACAAGAGCCAACCCCTTCTTCAACACCTCTCAGTACAGCCAGCCACTGATCTACTCCCCATCATCCCATATGACCTCCTCCACCACCCGCTTATCTACTATGACTGTTCTTTATGTTTCTCCTAAATGCATCAAAAGAAAGCAACAAATGTGATGGTAATGTCGTAATGATCATGGATCCTTTTAGGAGAAATCATATGTTAGACCAATGAAATAGCTGTGGCATCTCCCTGACTCCCTCTATGTATTCTATGTGCAAGTTAAAAAATGTGCATGACCATGTCCTTGCTCTCGTTTTTTTTTCAATTTTTTTACCCATCAACAACTTCAATTGGTATACCAGATTCAGTAAAAGTTACATGTTAATTTTATTGCTTTACGTAGTGCATTGCAGTTTACAAATTTCTCCATAACACTCCCATAACTTAGAAGACTAAAGATCAAATCCCAATTTTTCCAGAAACTATTCGTGCTTGAGCTGGACCTGTTATCTGTTTCTAGTTGGAAGTTCTTAAGTTAATCCAAACTTAATGGAACTGGCTGTTTTACTCTGGTTTGTAACACATTGACTCATGTATACTTAATGCCGGATGGTGCAGTACAAAAGGTGACTTATGTATTATATGTGTTTTTTCTTATGGCTGCATCTGTTTTGTAATTGTCGTCAAGATGGGATATTAATCTTAAAGATCATTTTCATTGTTGAGGGCCAGTTTTCGTCCTTGTGGTTTGTGAATACTTATAGATCTACTTTTACTCATGCAGGTAATTGCAATATTGGATAGGTTGAAAGATGAGAAGAAGCCTGCAGAAGATCAAGATCGAGATGAAGTTGAAGATGAATCATCTGAAAATCGAGATGACGGAGATTGGGAGGCAGATGACCCTGATGAAGACATTATTTATGTAAATTAAGTGCTATCATTGAAGCGGTGCTGTGCTCCTGCAACGTACACGTGGGAAGCTGCTTTGCAAGGTATTCATCAATCATCATTACTATTCAAATTTAGTCCCATTAAATGACTTCTGCTAAGAATTAATTAGTAACGTTGTATAAGGTGAGTTCACAAACAATGTGGCATTGGTTGATGAGCGCTAGAGATGTTAAAAAAACCCCTTAAGTGATTCATAAAAGTATGGGACTGTGAAAGGAGTTGGGATCGTGATATGTCAAGTGCTGCATATGTGTACTTTATGCATGATGCAAGCTAAACTGATGCTGGACGAAAGTTGTCCAGAAACATTGTTCCAGGTTCTGGCATTAATGGTCAGATTTGCAACGGTTGTATGACCACGTGCAGATGTGCTTCTAGAGCTTTATGGATCATTTATTCCTCGGACTAGAGGAAAGCATTTTCATACAGAAGTTAAGCAAGACAACTGGCAGTCTTGGTTGGGCAATGCAAGCACTCAGGGATAGTGTAGCCTGTAAAGTTGTGAACATAATGAGCAAGCAACCAGAAATGTGACAAGTTTAACATGAAAAACGAAGAATACTGCATTGGAGAAATGGAGGAGTGTGTCTACTGGAACGAAATGGGATCCATAGATTGTATGGGCGTGTACTCTATTATGATAGTCAATAGCACCAGTGCAAAAGCTTTCTCCGACTTCTTAGGGCCAGAAAATTGAGTGACCAGAGCTGGTTTAGAGTCATAGGAGCATCTTTACTATTCGAAGTTTGATTATGGTTATCTGTTAGCATCATTGTTGCCAAAATTCATTGAAAGTAAAGAAAATCTACAATAAGAAGTTAAGAACTCATTTACGATCTAGCCATCTAGGGGTGGTCTTCACTGGATCGTGATTAGGCTTAAGTGTGTTAAGTTTGTTAAGATTTCCATCTAATCCCCGATGTACCCTGAATTCGTAGACCAGTCCAGTTTAGACTCTCTTGATCTTATAAACATTAACAGACTGTTAATATACATTGACCACATAGATATTGAGAGGGAAGGGGCTATCAGGAGTTTTCTTTTTGTGTTTTGATACCTTGTGTGGATTGAAGTTTCGAGAGCAAGTTAATATTTTTGTAACAGAAATTTCAATTGTTTATGCAGGATGAAGTTCTGATAAATTTGGAGTTCTAACACGATTTTGAAGACTTTGAACTGCAACCATGATGTTGCATGTAAGTAACGTACAATTTTGGTTCTTCAATGTAGTTTACTGTTCATTGTGTTGCTATTCTCTTGTAAAATTGAATGTTTAACTCTGCAAGTAATGCATCGTGGCTTCAATAACCTGTGTACTTGCACACATTAGATATTCGACGAAAGTGTGGGGATTTGATGTAACCAGGTTTAACATGTCAAAAAATTGACTTTTCCAGCATCTGATGTCCAATCTCATTTGATAAAGTTTCGGTCCAATAAAAATCTTAAAGAAAGGAAACACTGACCAGAATGCAACATATTGAAGAAAGCAACACATGCAATCTTAGAGTAGCTCAAATGGTTGACATTCTTTTCAGCTGATCTATGTGGAAAATAGATCAAGTCTACTTGGTAGTATTTGTTTCGAATTTCATCCTAGTATCCCGCTAATCCGCCTTTTTCTTCTCTCTCTAATCAACCATCTCTATTTCTCAGAGTTTTTTCTCGCCTAGAATCCTAGAAGTTGCACCAAAAACTTGTAGTAGAAGTTGATCGATGTACTGTGCATGTATGCTATCTGATTCACTTGCTTTTCTTGGAGCATTTTGACATCAGTTTGATTGATTGCATGTCAGCGAAAAGGCCAGCTCTGAGTTGTTGTTATGATTTTTATTTTATTGTTTTTTGTCCTTGGATTAGTTACGATGAAATTCCACCATATTTAATATCCAAGTCCCCCAAATGTTCTGATCATTTGCGGGAAGGGCCACTGAGGTGGATCAAGAGTCGGAGGTGAGGTGCGCACAGTAGAATGCATGGACCATTTTTATACGTTTTTTAGGTTCTTATTTCTCATGACACTCACTAATTCACTATCACAAAAAAACAAAGGCTCTCTCACGACTGGTTTGACTGCTACAATGTACCTTTCTAATGGTAGAACACGGAGTTTGACTGGTTTGGATCATCTTTAATAGTAGAGTTAACTAGTATTACCTCCAACTAGATTAGCCAATTAAGATTTCCTTTTTATTTGATGGGAAATTAGAGTCAACTATTGCTAATTAGTAAATTCACCACACGACTTTTGCTAATTACTGTTGTGACTTGTCACCAAATAGCCATTCAGCCTGTCACCATTTAACCTGCGTACGAGCTTTCGTTCCACTTTTCCTTCTATTGAATTTATAGATTTAGAATACAGAAAACCCCGTCGCTGCGTTGCAGCAAAACTGATATCAAATTTGCCCTTGCACTTGATCCTCTCAAAGCGTAGCATAACAAGGCAACAAGCGCAGCTGTTATGTCATGGATTTGTGTTCATTTCATAGACTTGATACTTACCAGTGCATTCTCACTTTCTTATCTTGTACACTCATTTAATTTCATCTCTAAAATTGCTACATCAGATTCAGTCAGCTGTTTTCATGTATAAATTGTGATTTTAATTGACATGTCCATTCAGCTATAACACGGTACAATGTCCATGACAACAGGGAAAGAATTTGGACTGCTAATCCAACCACATATATGAAAAATACCTCTTGTAGGATCCTAAAAATACCTTTAATATATATATATATATATATATATATATATATATATATATATATATATATATATTAATTTCACGTCATCTCCTATTAAAACGGGAATTTCTTTCCTATTTGAAAAACGAGAATCCTTTTTTACAGCGGAAATTACTCCTCTATTATAATGAAAATTTCTCTCCTATTAAAACAAATTCTAGCACTTCTAATTAAAGCAGGAATCATTCTCCTATTAAAATGGAAATTTCTCCTCTATTGAAAAGGAAAAATCTAGCATATCTAATTAAAACGGAAATTATTCTTAAAACATGATCTCTCTCCCAATTGAAAAAAAAACGGGTTTTAAAAACTTAATTAAAACAATTTGTTAGAAAATTAAAACGGATTAGCGACTAAAACGGTAGTCCCAATTTTCTAAAAAAAAATCTAAATATTTTCAAAATAGCCGGTACGTATGCATGAGCCTACAAACTAGTCTTAATCAAACTTCTTCGTTTGATTTTCATTTTTTTATTTTATTTTGTTTCTTTCTTTCTTCTTTCAATTTTTTTTTAGGAACCTGAAGTTCCAAGATCTACTTTTTTTAGGAACCTGAAGTTCTAAGATTCAATTTTTAGGAACCCGAAGTTTCAAAATCTATTTTTTTTTAGGAACCTGAAGTTCTAAGATCTATTATTTTTAGGAACCAGAAGTTCTAAGGTCAAATTTTTAGGAACTTGGAATTCCAAGATCTATTTTTTTTTTAAGAACCTGAAGTTCCAAGATCTATTTTTTTTAGGAACTTGAAGTTCCAAGATTCAAATTTTAAGAACCTGAAGTTCTAACATAAATAGGGACTTGAAGTTCTAAATCAAAATTCAAAGAGCAACTACTCTCTGAGATGTGGAGAACACCGGGCATTGGTCACGCGTGCTTGTCGTGACACCAAAGACCTCTCGAGAAAAAAATATAGGGCCTCTATTAATGCCATGGAGATGGAGACAAATGTGGTGGAAGTATTTGATACAGGAATACCATTTGACATTACACCCTTGAATTGTAATGATTTCTTCGAGGATGTTGATAGCTAAACTCTCAGTAATGAAGCATTTGATGCTAAGTTTGGACCAGATCCATAAGATCTAAATTTTACTATTACTTGTCTATTTTGTAGACAATTCAGTTATTTTTTGTTCTTAAGTTTGATTTTTCCTCATTAGATGATAGTAACTATTGTTTTTTCGATATTATTTTGAATTTTGAATTTTGAATTAGAATGAATTAGTTATTATTCTGTGATTGTCTAGGTTACATTAATTTATTTAATTTATTTATTTTTCTATGTTTTTCTCTAAAAATGTATGGATCGTATTTTGATGAGACAGTATTCCCGCCGTTAGGGGGGATAAGAAAGTTCTTGAAGAACGTCTTGTCCTAGCAGGACAACCCGTTCCTAAGGAACGCCGAGAATTGAAGTGGAATACTGCCACACTGTCTCATCTAGATCTTAGAACTCCTCGGTGTGAATATGAGGTTAAGAGAATATTGCATCTACAAGAAATTGCAAATAAATTGCCTGATGCATTCAATGATGCAGAAAAAGTGACTAGGTCACATGTTCCAACTATGAATACACCTACTAAGATTAATGTCCCCGTTGGACACAATTTGAATATAGTTGCAAATGAATTTGTTGCACGCCAGAAGCGTGGTAGACTTATAGGCTCCAAAGACTCGACTCCCCAAAAGAGAAGGTCCACTGAAAAATTATGCCCCACTAATAATCTAGAAGAAGTTATGCAAAACTCTCCAGAAGAGGTTATGCGTGAAACACCCACTTCCTCTAAAACCCTGGTAGAGGTTATGAACGAATTAACTATGGAAACCCCTGAAGAGGAACTGGTACCATAAAATGATGAAATCTCAATATTCCATGCGTATTCAGAAGAAGTGTGGGACATAAAGGATATGACCATCGATAACGTATTTGCATATATGGTAGCTACTGAAATATCCAAGGGCAATGACGAAACTAAACCACGTAGTATAAAAGAATGTTGACAAAGATCTGATTGGCCAAAATGGGAAACTGCTATCAAGGCAGAATTAAAGTCTCTCAATAAACGTGGTGTATTTGGACCTATAGTACAGCCCCCATAAGGTGTTAACCCTGTAGGTTACAAATGGGTGTTTGTTCGAAAACGAAACGAGAAAAATGAAATTTCTTGATATCAGGCACGTCTTGTGGCACAACGTTTTCTACATAAACCTGGGATTGATTATGCAGAAACATACTCTCCTGTTATAGATGCTACAACTTTCAGATATCTAATAAGTTTAGCAGTTTCCAAAAGCTTAGATATGAGACTCATGGATGTAGTGATTGTCTACTTGTATGGGGACATAGACAAAGATATATACATGAAAATCCCTGAAGGATTTGGTTTGCCTTAAGCAAAATCAAGGAGTACCTACTCAATCAAACTAAGACATTCATTGTATGGTTTGAAACAATCCGGAAGATTGTGGTATAATCGTCTTAGTGAGTATTTGTTTAAGGAAAGGTAAGCAAACAATGAAATTTGCCCATGTGTCTTTATAAAGAAATCCTTAAATGGATTTGCAATACTAGTCGTTTATGTGGATGACATAAATTTGATTGGAACTCCGGAAGAGCTCGAGATAACTGATCAATACCTAAAGAAGGAATTTGAGATGAAAGACCTTGGGGAAACAAAACTTTGTCTCGGCTTGCAGATCGAGAGAAGTTCTAGAGGTGTATTAGTCCACCAGACTAATTACACCGAGAATGTTTTGAAATATTTCCATATGGACAAGGCACATCCATTAAGTACCCCAATGGTCGTCCGGTCACTAAACACAGAGAAAGACCCATATCGCCCCAAAGAAGAAAATGAAGAAGTATTAGGTCATGAAGTACCATATATTTGAGTGCAATTGGTGCATTAATGTATCTAGCACAATGCACTAGATCGAACATTTCTTTTTCTGTAAATTTGTTAGCCAGGTACAGCTCAACACCTACTAAAAGACACTGGAACGGCGTAAAACATGTCTTAAGATATCTATGTGGAACCACGGATTTAGGTTTGTTTTACTCAAAGGATTCTAAAGGTTCCATGTTTGTGGGATATGCAAATTCAGGATTTATGTCAGATCATCACAAGTGTCGCTCCCAAAAAGGTTATGTATTTCTTAGTGGTAATGTTGTCATTTGTTGGCGTTCCACTAAACAAACTTTAGTGGCAATTTCCTCTAACCACTCTGAAATTTTAGATTTTCATGAAACTAGTCGTGAATGTGTATGGCTAAGGTTATTAATTGGGCATATTCGTAGTTCTTGTCAATTACCTTCTATAATAGGTGTTCCCAACATTATTTATGAGGATAATACAGCTTGTATAGCCCAAACTCAATAAGGATTTATAAAAGGAGACAGGACAAAACACATTGCTCTAAAATTCTTTTACACTCACCAGCTTCAGAAAAAGAAGCAGATTAAGGTCGAGCAAGTTCGTTCCAGTGACAACCTTGCTGTCTTTACTAAATCACTACCGAAACATACATTTCAAAAGCTTGTATATGGGATCGGTATGTGCAGAGTTCACCACCAAGTCATATAAAGACTTGTCTTTATAAGGGGGAGTAATAGAACAGGGCGAGCATCCTGAAGAATGTGTCCCTGGACATATGCACTATACTATTTTCCCTTATCTAGGTTTTATCTCACTGGGTTTTCCTAGTAAAGGTTTTAATGAGGCAGTATTAAGCAAGTCACAATGATTCTGAGTAATGTTGTACTCTTTTTCCTTTGCTTTGGTTTTTTCCACTAGGTTTTCCTTAGGAAGGTTTTAATGAAGCAACTGTCATTAGAAATTTCCACAAGAATGGTGGACATCCAAGAGGGATTGTTATGCAGTGTTATCAGACCCGGCCAGGCCCAGCAATTTGACTCGGTAAACCGTCAAACCGGTTTCTTAATTGAGCCGGATCCATCATTAGATAGTTTATGCAATTGACCCAGCACTAAACCAGTCAAACCAGGCCTAACAATTTGACTCGGAAATCAGTCGAACCGGTCTCTTAATCGGGCTGGATCCATCATCAGATCGTTTATGCAATTGACCCAGCACTAAACCAGTCGAATCGGGCGATTTTTGTTAAACCTAGTTAAAAAAGGACGGTTTAACAGGTTAGGTTGACCGGGCCGCTAACCCAGTTTGGCTAATCTTACACATTTTTTTAAAAAACAAATATGAGCTCCTTCTTTCACCGTCAAGTGCACTTACCACTTAACCTACCATCCCATGGTGATAAAATATCACTTCTCGAATATTATATATACACCCTGGAATGTAGGAAAAGAAATGATTAAATCAAAAATTGTTGTCGGGAGGGTTTGAACATTGGGTTGTGGGGAAAATAACCAACGTTCAAACCATTGGAGCAAAATCAATATCACTAAATATTTTGAAGGGATTTATCTATATATACAAACCCTTCTTGTGGTTTAACCTAGTGACCTAGCCCAACCCACTGGTTGGACCGCCAACCCGGTAACCCAGTCCTCTTATCAGGTTGAGGTCCGAGCTAGATTTGATAATATTAGTGTTATGAAATCCGTGAACCTATATAGATACCTACCATTGAGCCCATATAGGACACCTCCTCATATGTTTTCATTCTCGTAATCTTTGTATTTTGGAAATGAGGTTAATTACCTAGTTATATATAAAGATAACATCTTCCCATTCATGTACACTTCTATCAATAAGATTTCTCTCTCTTATTCTCTCCATTATTCAATCTACTTTGGTTAGTGTGGTGTTATCTCTAAGGCTATTTAATTCTAACACGTTATCAACACAAAAACTCTAGGAGTTATCAACTTCTAAGTACCATATTCTTCTACTCATCATCTACTACACAAAAGCAAAGATACGAGAACACTAATTGATTTGTTTCACTAGAACAATTTTTCGTTTTCCGCTTAGATGAAGGTCTTTCCATTTTGGATTGACCTAAAATATTTATTGTAGATGCATGACTCATGAAGTACAAACATATCAAAATTTTAGGAAAATCCAACGGTTAGATCATCGGATATAACATATAGAACATTACTGTTCATACTTAATCTATAACTTCTTCGTTTGATTTATTTTTTTCTTTTATTTTGTTTCTTTCTTTCTTGTTTCAATTTTTTTTTAGGAACCAGAAGTTCCAAGATCTATTTTTGTTTAGAAACCTAAAGTTCTAAGATTCAATTTTTAGGATCCCGAAGTTTCAAAATCTATTTTTTTTAGGAACCTGAAGTTCTACGATTTATTATTTTTAGGAACCTGAAGTTCCAAGATCTAATTGTTTAGGAACCAGAAGTTCTAAGGTCGAATTTTTAGGAACTTGGACTTCCAAGATCTATTTTTTTTAGGAACCTGAAGTTCCAAGATCTTTTTTTTTAGGAACTTGAAGTTCCAAGATTCAAATTTTAAGAACCTGAAGTTCTAACATAAATAGGGACTTGAAGTTCTAAATCAAAATTCAAAAAGCAACTACTACAGATGTGGAGAACCTGGGCATTGGTCACGTACTTGTCATACACCAGCACTTCTAATAGAAAAATATAGGGCCTTTGTTAATGCCATGGAGATGGAGACAAATGTGGTGGAAGTATTTGATACAGGAATACCATTTGACATTACACCCTTGAATTGTAATGATTTCTTCGAGGATGTTGATGGCTAAACTCTCAGTAATGAAGCATTTGATGCTAAGTTTGGACCATTACCAAACTAGATCCAGAAGATCTAAATTTTACTATTACTTGTCTGTTTGGTAGACAATTCAGTTATTTTTTGTTCTTAAGTTTGGATTTTCCTCATTAGGTGATAGTGACTATTGTTTTTTCGATATTATTTTGAATTTGGAATTAGAATGAATTAGTTATTATTCTGTGATTGTCTAGGTTACATTAATTAATTAATTTTATTTATTTTTCTATGTTTTTCTCTAAAAATGTATGGATCGTATTTTGATGAGACAATATTCCCACCATTAGGGGGAGATAAGAAAGTTCTTGAAGAATGTCTTGTCCTAGTAGGACAACCCGTTCCTAATGAACGACGAGAATTGAAGTAGAATACTCCCACTCTGTCTCATCTAGATCCTAGAACTCCTCAGTGTGAATATGAGGTTAAGAGAATATTGCATCTACAAGAAATTGCAAATAAATTGACTGATGCATTCAATGATGCAGAAAAAGTGACTAGGTCACATGTTCCAGCTATGAATACACCTGCTAAGATTAATGTCCCCGTTGGATACAATTTGAATATAGCTGCAAATGAATATGTTGCACGCCAGAAGCGTGGTAGACTTATAGGCTCCAAAGACTCGGCTCCCCAAAAGAGAAGGTCCACTGAAAAATTATGCCCCACTAATACTCTAGAAGAAGTTGTGCAAAACACTCCAGAAGAGGTTATGCGTGAAACACCCACTTCTTCTAAAACCCCGGTAGAGGTTATGAACGAATTAACTATGGAAACCCCTGAAAAGGAACTTGTACCGTAAAATGATGAGATCTCAATATTCCATGCGTATTCAGAAGAAGTGTGGGACATAAAGGATATGACCATCGATAACGTATTTGCATATATGGTAGATACTGAAATATCCAAGGGCAATGACTAAACTGAACCACGTAGTATAAAAGAATGTCGACAAAGATCTGATTGGCCAAAATGGGAAACTGCTATCAAGGCAGAATTAGAGTCTCTCAATAAACGTGGTGTATTTGGACCTATAGTACAGACCCCATAAGGTGTTAACCCTGTAGGTTACAAATGGGTGTTTGTTCGAAAACGAAACGAGGAAAATGAAATTTCTCGATATAAGGCACGTCTTGTGGCACAACGTTTTCTGCATAAACCTGGGATTGATTATGAAGAAACATACTCTCCTGTTATGGATGCTACAACTTTCAGATATCTAATAAGTTTAGCAGTTTCCAAAAGCTTAGATATGAGACTCATGGATGTAGTGATTGTCTACTTATATGGGGACATAGACAAAGATATTTACATGAAAATCCCTGAAGGATTTGGTTTGCCTTAAGCAAAATCAAGGAGTACGTACTCAATCAAACTAAGACGTTCATTGTATAGTTTGAAACAATCCGGAAGATTGTGGTACAATCGTCTTAGTGCGTGAGTATTTGTCTAAGGAAAGATATGCAAACAATGAAATTTGCCCATGTGTCTTTATAAAGAAATCCTTAAATGGATTTGCAATACTAGCCGTTTATGTGGATAACATAAATTTGATTGGAACTCCGGAAGAGCTCGAGATAACTGCTCAATACCTAAAGAAGGAATTTGAGATGAAAGACCTTGGGGAAACAAAACTTTGCCTCGGCTTGCAGATCAAGAGAAGTTCTAGAGGTGTATTAGTCCACCAGACTAATTACACCAAGAATGTTTTGAAACATTTCCATATGGACAAGGCACATCCATTAAGTACCCCAATGGTCGTCCGGTCACTAAACATAGAGAAAGACCCATATCGCCCCAAAGAAGAAAATGAAGAAGTATTAGGTCATGAAGTACCATATTTGTGTGCAATTTGTGCATTAATGTATCTAGCACAATGCACTAGACCAAACATTTCTTTTTCTATAAATTTGTTAGCTAGGTACAACTCAGCACCTACTAAAAGACACTGGAACGGCGTAAAACATGTCTTAAGATATCTATATAGAACCATGGATTTAGGTTTGTTTTACTCAAAGTATTTTAAAGGTTCCATGTTTGTGGGATATGCAGATTCAGGATTTCCGTCAGATCCTCACAAGTGTCACTCCCAAACAGGTTATGTATTTCTTAGTGGTAATGTTGTCATTTGTTGGTGTTCCACTAAACAAACTTTAGTGGCAATTTTCTCTAACTACTCTGAAATTTTAGATTTTCGTGAAACTAGTCGTGAATGTGTATGGCTAAGGTTATTAATTGGGCATATTCGTAGTTCTTGTCAATTACCTTCTATAACAGGTGTTCCTAACATTATTTATGAGGATAATATAGCTTGTATAGCCCAGATTCAATAAGGATTTATAAAAGGAGACTGGACAAAACACATTGCTCCAAAATCCTTTTACACTCACCAACTTCAAAAGAATAAGAAAATTAAGGTCGAGCAAGTTCGTTCCAGTGACAACCTTGTTGTCCTCACTAAATCACTACCTAAACATACATTTCTAAAGCTTGTATATGGGATCGGCATGCGGAGAGTTCACCACCAAGTCATATAAAGACTTGTCTTTATAAGGGGGAATAATATAACAGGGGGAGCATCTTGAAGAATGTGTCCCAGGACATATGCACTGTACTATTTTCCCTTATCTAGGTTTTATCTCATTGGGTTTTTCTTGTAAAGGTTTTAATGAGGCAGTATTAAGCAAGTCACAATAATTCTGAGTAATGTTGTACTCTTTTTCATTTGGTTTGGTTTTTCCCACTAGGTTTTCCTTAACAAAGTTTTATTGAAGCAACTGTCATTGGAAAGTTCCACAAGAATGGTGGACATCCAAGAGGGAGTGTTATGCAGTGTTATTAGACCCGGCCTGACCCAGCAATTTGACTCGGTAAACCGTCAAACTTGTCTCTTAATATGGCCGGATCCATCATCAGATCATTTATGCAATTGACCCAACAGTAAACCAGTTCGAACCCGACCCAACAATTTGACTCGGTAAACCATCAAACCGGTTCTTAACTGGGCCGGATCCATCATCAGATCGTTTATGTAACTTTCCTAGCACTAAACCAATCGAATCGGACGGTTTCTGTTAAACCTAGTTAAAAAAGGACGTTTTAACAGGTCAGGTTGACCGGGCCGCTAACCCAGTTTGGCTAATCTTACACAATTTTTTAAAAAACAAATATGACGGTTTAACAAGTCAGGTTGACCGGGCCGCTAACCCAATTTGGCTAATCTTACACATTTTTTTAAAAAACAAATATAAGCGCTGACCCTGCATCCGTCTTTCACCGTCAAGTGCACTTACCACTTAACCTACCATCCCATGGTGATAAAATATCACTTCTCGAATATTATATATACACCCTGGAATGTAGGAAAAGGAATGATTAAATCAAAAATTGTTGTCAGGTGGGTTTGAACATTGGGTTGTGGGGAAAATAACCAACGTTCAAACCATTGGAGCAAAATCAATATCACTAAATATTTTGAAAGGATTTATCTATATATACAAACCCTTCTTGCGGTTTAACCCAGTGACCTAGTCCAACCCACTGGTTGGACCGCCAACTCGATAACTCTATCCTTTTATCGAGTTGAGGTCCGGGCTGGGTCTGATAATATTAGTGTTATGAAATCGGTGAACCTATATAGATACCTACCATTGAGCCCATATGGGGCACCTCCTCATATGTTTCCATTCTCGTAATCTTTGTATTTTGGAAATGAGATTAATTACCTAGTTATATATAAAGATAACCTCTTCTTATTCATGTATACTTCTATCAATAAGATTTCTCCCTCTCATTCTCTCTATTATTCAATCTACTTTGGTTAGTGTGGTGTTCTCTCTAAGGCTATTTTATTCTAACAAATTAGTAATTATAATCCTAATAGTTAGAAACTATTTTACTGTCATACATCACATGTACTAACTACACCTACACCTACACATACACCTACACCATTCGAATTAAGATAAATTATATGATTTGAACTTGAAAAACACATTGTAAAGCTGGTGTATCATTTCACAATTTACTTATGTACAGATCTAAAAAACTAAATTATTATTCCCCGAAGTACAACTATAAAATTTTATACTTAAACCAGTTAAGAGTTGCAATACTTGACCAACTAAATTATCATTCTAGGATGCTTCAAGTTGAGTTCCTACATATTTATCGTGAATGTAATAGGGACAGCGCACTAGAGATCTATAATGGATGTAACTATTTTGTACCTAGCTCCTCTTGGAGCACGCCTTCAAGCCATTGTGGGTGAGAACAAAGTAAGTCACATTAATTCTAATGAATAAGGTGGTCTGTAACCTGGAGCTTGATTCAAAAAAAAAAGCTGGTGTATCAATACTTTAAAAGTTGGTACATTCAATTATTTTCTGATACAATATGTAATCATACGTTACTTAGGGCATCTCCAATGGGGGTGTAAACCGTATAGAGCGGAAATTTTACACCCCAAATATAAAAAAAACTCTCTCCAATGGGGGTGCTATACCGTAGGTAATAGTGTATTAGCTAATAGAGAGGGTGGGGAATTCCCCCTCTCGCTATTAGTTAATAAAAAGCCTGGGCGACACTCAAACTGACGTTTGAGTGAAATAATTTTCGGACGTCACTTGGAGTAACGTCTCTTTCTAATTCTAAAGTAATTTTTTAACTTTCGGACGTCCTCCAAGTGGCGTCCAGATTTAAATTAAGAGGGACGCCACTCCAAGTGGCGTCCGAAGTTTAAAATCTTTTTTTTTTTACACTCTTCCATTGGAGAGTATAGAGTGTGGATATTTATAAGTTATACAATAATATACAATTAGAGGTGTAAAATCCTAATGGCACCTACGTGGAGCCTAGGTGGAGGTGTAATTTTACACCCCCCCATTGGAGATGCACTTAGGACAGAATGAACCCTTAAAAGATGGATATATATCGATAAAAGAATGAACAAAATAGTGGCGACAAAATGGAGCAATTCTCCCATCAGAAGCTCATGTCCCCTTGTATCCCTACAACTCTGCGTGGATGTTTCCAAACGGCAACACCAACTACTTTGCTAGTGTAGGCCCGACCCATAATCATTATATTTCATGATCTAATGACGTCTTGATTTTTGTTATGAAAGCTTCGAAGGATCGCAGGAATATTGAACCTGCTTCTCATGTTTGTTTATATTTGTGTATTTACTCTTATTTTTCTTCATAAATAAGCTTCATTCTTTCGGAGGGTGTAGAAAGCACAAAACGTATAGTACTGGTGAGTGAGATCCTCACCAGAACATGAAACTAGGGAAAGAAGCTCTCCCTAACTCAATTACTCAATATGCCTCATCAATAACCATACCAGCTGTGTTGAAGTATGTAAAGTGCCACAATGCTATAAGTGTGGACATGTCTTTAGTAGTTTCTATTTTGGTGTACAAGGGAAACTTATCACCTAAGATAAGTTTAGTATAAATATATGAACCGGTGGGTAGAGAAAAAAACTCAAAACCCTACCTTCTTCTTGTGCCTCCATCATTCTTCTTCTCCACCTCATCTCCTTAACCTAACCAGCTAACAACTATATGACTCTCCTAGTATAAAATAACATGGTATCGGAGCCGACTCTGTTTAGAGAATACTAAGAGAAAGATCCACAGTTTCAAGGTTCTAGTTTTAGTATTAATTGTCATCACAGTATTGTTTCGCTTCCGCAATCTCTAGGTATTGATAAAGAGGAGTACATCAGTTTTTCAGAGGGGGAAGGCGTGGTATCGCCATCTCTTTGTATCTCTTAGTTTCTAAGTGTAGGCGCGCACGCGCTCGGTTTCAAGCTTCTTCAAGGCGCGCACGCGCTCTGGGCTTGTATCTTGTAGTTTCTTGTGGCATGCGCACACGCGCTAAGTTTAAGGATCCTTCGAGGCGCGCACGCGCTCGGTTTCAAGTTTTTAAAGGCGCGCACGCGCTCTGGGCCTGTATCTAGTAGTTTTTTGTGGCAGTGATAAAAGTGATTTTACGTATTCTAACTATCTATGCGTAAACACAAATAATCAATTTACGTAAATACGTGTTTATATCAATATTCCTACTCTCAATAACGAAGTAATATAAGAGAGTCGATTCGCTTCCACTCTTAAACCTCAAGACTTAAACAAATTCAACTAATCAAACCCAAAAGGAACAATGGTGAGAGTAATGATTTGATGTGAAATTTCTATTCTACCATTCCCAACAATTGAATCTAAACAAGACATAATATAAAGATTTGAACTTTATTTGTTTAAACTCAATTCGAAACTACTCATGCAATAATTGAATTAAACTAATAATGACAAATAAGTAAATCTAAGGATTTAAGCTAATAAATAAATGAAAATGAAACTAGATTATAGAGAACTAATTAACTTTATTTATCTAATAGAACAATAAGAACAAGATATGATTGAATGAATAACAACTATTTTATTTATCTAATGAATGATATTCAATGATTTAAATAACTAATCTAAAACAAAGAATGAAACTAATTAATGGAATGAAAACTAAGTAATTAACTAATCTAGATCTAACTATCTTTTTCTAACCCTAAACTCCATTAACATTAGCTTCCTAACCTAACTGTCATTAACAAAGAGTCAAGCTTTTGTTTTTATACTTTCAGATCCAAAAATCGTGCATGGGCTTGGAGCCATGTTTTGGGCCGGAAAATCGGGCCCAAAACCCAATTTCTTTAGTCCAAAATGGGCTCTTCAGCTATAGTTGGCTTCGACAGATGTTTCATCCACTTTTGCTCCTCTGATTAGGCCAAGGCTTAGACCATTGGAAAGCTCTTTTCGAGCCGGTCATTTTGACATAAGATACTCCCAATTCCGAGGTCTGAGTCCAAAGATACGGCCTTCGAAGTTCTGCTGACTCGTGCACCGTTTTCTGCCCGTATTGACTTTTCAGCTTTTGACCGGGCTTTACAAAGGCTTTGTCTCCTTGAATCTTGGCCTTTATTCACAGAACTCCTTAGGAACTGACCTTTGCTCCTTTATCTCACTAAAGTGGCACATTTCTGCACATAATAGACTTTGAAGCCTAAAATACATAAAAACACGTAATCAGTATTAACTCTTAATTATTACTCACATAATTGGTCTAAAAGTATGATTGTTAAGGGGTTAAAACTACAGTTTTGGGCTCTTATCAAACCACCCCCAAACAGCATTTTGTTTGTCCTCAAGCAAAGATGAGAAATTAGAATAAGTGACCAAAAATGGAGTTCTATCTACTCTCATTTCGCTGAGTGCGATTGCATTGACCATATGCAACAAGGCCTTAAACCACTAGGAATTCCCTAGTGGATGAGTTATAGCCTCGTGAGAGTTTTCCAGTGAAGGTACTCACAAACTTCATCTATACTACAACGACTAAGAAATAAAACTATTGTTTCCTCATTCATGTCTCAACTATCTATACATCTCACTAGCAATTGAATAAGAATAACCAAGTCAAAAACCTAAACTAATATATGCATAATAATCAATCATCTATGATACAAATATATATACTATGAGTAATACTATGAAATGCCTAGCAGGTTCGTTTCTGAAAACTCGGAATAGCATCCTTAAGTAGGTCCTCACATAAATGTCAAGACAAAACCACTCTGATTTTTCCGCTCAAGTTTAATTACTCCGATTGTGCAAATTGGGCACACTTTACCTTACAATCTCAATGACAAACAAGGAAGCCGGAGTCGATCAAACACATCTGCCACTTACTATCACACTAACATATTCCTAATTAAGCTAGAGGTCTTTATTAGGTGTTGCGGGGATTAGGAGATGGTTTAAGAAGGAAGGAAATGGATATTCAAAAGGACAAGTCTGAGATAATAGAGTTTTCATATTATGTAACTTAGAGAAAACCTTGTTATTTTCTTTTGCTTCTATACTTTGTTTCCATCCTTAGCCATATTTTTCTTTTTCTTTTCTTTGGCTTTTGACTCCTTTTTATTCTATTTTTGGAGTTTTTATTTTTTTCTATTTTTTTCTTTTCCTTGGATGGAAACTTCTTTTCTTTTCCTCAACTAACTAATTTTTGTTTACACGTGTTTTTCTCTTCTTCTTTCTTCACTCATTCTATTCTCGGACTTATTCTAGATTGGGTAACTTGAATTTTTTATTTTGTTTTGTTTTGTAACGGGTAAAGGAATTGTGGTTTATGGAAGGCTAAAGAAAGGCTCGGAGGGGGACTAGCGGAAAATAATTCATAGGTTTGAATTTCTGGCTATATCGATCCAAAGAGGGCCTAAACTCTCGCTTAGGATATGGCATAGTGATCAAGCAAGTGGACGTGTGATTTCTCTATCCGATTTTACTTCTCCCTTGTGTTATTTCTCAAATGTTTAGCTTATATAAGGCTTTTTAGGCTATATTCTCACGGGATTTGTAGAATAAGTACTCTAGCCTAGATTTGAAAACTTCTTGCTAACAATCATAGATACTCATGTAACATATTTATAGATAGATTCAAAGATTATTACCTACATATTAACCTAAGTTTCTAACAATTATTCGATGCAAAAGCTACATTGAGACTTCTAGATTGTTAAGAGCATAAAGAAAGAAAACAATACCAATATTCCTAAGTGTATAGCATAAACTTATTTATTTATATTTTTGAAATTTTTAACTTGAAAACAAATGCATATTATACATATCTATATCCTAACAGATGCCTTAATTACACGTGATTTCTATGCCCCCAAACAAGAAGCATGCTTTGTCCTCAAAGCATTTAAATAAAGAGGGTAGAAAAATACCATGGAAACGCGTGAAATTCTAGAACATCTGCAAAACAAGGTTAGAACATACTAATATAGGAAATAAAAAACCGACGCAACTCTATAAGAGTTCCACCCATTATGGGGTAAATGCAATTAAATTGTTTGGGACATAAGCGGACACTAACTGAAACTAAAACTTACCTCCACTCCAAATTTACTTTCGTCATCCTTCTCTTCTATAAAGAAGTGAGGTTCCTTCGCATCCCCGCCATGCCATTATAATTTGCCAAGCTTGCCACCATTTATCATCTACGGATGCTAACTGTTAAATTTGGTGGTCGGATGGGGTGTAAGGTGCAACCTGATGAGGTTGTATCCTCCACCCTTGCCAAGTCATTACACGGAAAGATCGGATAATACAATTGGTGGGTCTCACAATTTCGACCCCAACCCAATCCGCGTGAAACGGGCACAAAAATAGGGAAGAAACATAGCATAATACGGCAAACTAAAACAGGCATAAGAAGATACTTATGCCTCATGCTATGGGCTCATGCTAAACTAGACATCAAGGTTTTGGGAAGGTCATGGCACATACGTCCCGTGGCTAAAGCAAGGAAGACGCTGCAAGTGGCATCATTCACAGAAGAAAAAACGCCATTCCCCTAAAATGTTTAGCATGATCCAAAACATAACAGTTCCAATGTTCATGGACAGGCTACCAAGGGCGACGTTATATTCACCTTGGTCCTCGATACGGAAAATGCCTGCCCCATAAGCCTCATGCAAAAAGTCATAAGTGTAGACATGCATATTATCTACCCAATAGCATCATGGGTCTTGTATTTCAGCGGGCATGGCAAGTCCAAGAACAAATGCTAGCAAGAACCATAAGCGGTTCCCAGCCTACGTGTGTGATCACCTCGCGAACCCAAGCACCATAAGTAGTGCTTTGAAACAAATCTTTGAAAGACTGTTCCGGTATTATTGTAGGAGATGTCATCTCAACACCTCGCTCTGGAACAACTGCAAATCACCCTGAACAACCCGCAGAAAACCGAATTTTCCGTGTTCACGAAGCGGTATGCTGGGTGCGCTTCCACTTGGCGGGTGGTCGCTCTGAGGTTTTTGGAGTTACAATGTTTGGGCACGAGTCGCGCTCAAGTTGGGTCGGGCCCGCGGTTTTGAGGTTTTGAGTTACAGTGTTTGGGCGCCGAGTCGCACTCAAGTTGGGGTCAGCTCGAGGTTTTGAGTTACAAGTGTTTGAAGCGCAGTCGCTCAAGTTGGGGGGTCGCTCTCGAGTAAACTTTCTGAAATTGTCTAGGGCGCAGTTCGTAAATCTTGAAGCAGAAGTTTAAGAGGAAAAAGAAGGGTAAGCTTGGAGTGAAAGGTGAGAGATGATGGTGGGGTGTAGTGTGGGTTGTGAGTGTAGAATGAAGGAAGTTTAAATAGGTTCTGAGCTTCCAAAACAAATCGGCAAGTTTCCAAATTGTTTAAGGCAATTTCCGGAAATAGAAAATTTCCAAACCCGAAAACGGAAACAAACCATATTTTTTATTTTATAACAACCCTGGTATCTTTTATCTTTGGATTTAGAATAGTAACTTCTAAACTCTCTTAGATTTTATCCTACCACCACATCTAATCATAGGTATGCCAATTACGACAATATTCTCAACCTTCACTCCAAAACAAACTCTAAAATGGAGGATCTTCTACAAATCATGATAGAATAAATAATACCACCCCCAAACAATTCGAAGGTGGGATTAACAATAAAATCCATGCACAATTTGAAAAGAACAACATTATATTAAAATTGAAATTCAAACAACATTTAACTACCAAATTCAAAGTTAACTACACAATTTAACAACGTAACATCCTATCTACTAAAAATAATAAAAAACAACATCAAAACAACAAACAAGGAGAAATCTAGCTACTCTTAAAGGGAGCGAGGTGGGGATAAGAATAGGAAGTTTAGTGATCAAGCATGGAAAAACCAAACACCCCACCCCCAAACAAATTTTTGAAAACAGGTTTGTAAAAATTTGTTTTAAAAACGCTAGTCTTTTAAAGTCGATTCCCTAGACTTAAAGTGATATATATGTATTTACATGCAGTTTCCCATATATCAATAATCTAAACAATTGTGGATCTTTCTATAAATAGTTAACATAGAATGCACCACCAAATAGAATCAAGCTCCAAAACATTCTACGACGCAACTTAGTTGAATAAGAAGGTGTCCAAGTGAATGATTATGAGTAAATGAATGGTTTTGGAAAATACTTGGAATGTGGATAAGTGTTAGAAGAAAAGGGTGGGAAGAATGATTGGATTTTATGATGGATTAACTTCAGTGGATGGTGGTAGGGTGGTGCTCTCTAGGTACCGCTTGAGAAGGTGGATCATCACAGGCTCTTAGAAACTCGTCCGAATTCCTCATCTAGGTTGTTCAGATCCATATAATTATGGTATTCATCTCCATCTTTGAGGAATTCATCTATCTCGTCTATTGTGAGGTTTAGTCCATCTCTTCTATGGTCAGAAGGCAGGGTTGAAAATTCTTTCTCTAGTTCAGTTATGTTCAAAGAGTCAAAATTGTGATCTTTGTCTTCTTCCATAAGAGGGATATGTACTAGTGTAGGGACGACATCGTCGGAAGCACTAATGTGATATACAAAACTCTCAATAGACTTAACTTCACCTTCTACAGGAAAATCTAGTTGTTCATGCGGTGTTTTATCCCTATACCTAATATGAGGGGGAACATATTTGTTAACCGTTGCTTTATCTTTTATCACTTTCCAACTAGGTTTCCATATTGGAACCTCTATAGGTGTAGGGTCTTCAATTTCTATGACAGTATTTGGTATGGTATCATTTATAGTTTGCGGGTGATCTTTAGGCATAGTCACTTGGTTATCAACTACTCTCCCTAAACGAAGGGTAGTGACTGCCTGTAGGTCCCCTTGGTTTATATTACCATTACATCAATACTTTTTTTATTTCAAGGCGTTTGTTAACTTAGGATTAGGCACTGCTTGACTTGGAAACATGCCGGTTTGGTTATTATTTTGGTTAGAAGACATGTCAATAACCTTTTGGCACAAAGACTGCATCATTTGCATCGTTTGTTTCATCATATTAGAGTTTTGATCATGCTGATCTTTCATCAAGTTGGAGTTTTGTTGCATAATTTGATTTTGTTTCTCCAACAAGGTCACTACTACTTTGTCTGTAGATGGTTGTATTGGAATTAAAGCTTGTTGGCGTTCATGTCTTGATGTTGATAGTTAAGGTTCCGGGTACTAAACCTCTATTCCGGTCACCTAAGTTCCCTTGTCCTTGATGTTGAGTTAACCTGGTTGAAGTATGATGGTTGTGGTGGTGTTTGTGCATAGACAAGAGGACAATAGAAGTCGGAATGCTCAAGACTACAAATGACATTACAACGAGTAGAGTTAATGTTCATGACCGGAGTGGGTTGTTGTTGAATAGAGATGGCATCTACCTTTTTAGTGAAATTTGTCGATAAGAGTTTTAAGCTTGGGATCATGTTTAACCTCAAGAGAAGAAGGAGAGGAGCCGGGAGGAATCGTTTCCTCCCCAATTGTTGTTTTTTAGATTGATCTTCTAAGAATTTATAATGCCTCAAGGCTCCTTTACTAAGAAAACTACCCCTACCATGATATCTAGAACCTCCTTATGATAATGTGAAAGCCCTTGAAGAAAGCCCCATCTTTTCGCAAGATTATGATCTTGGGCATTCAATGAGAAGATCGATGAAACGATTCCGGCCTCTCCCAAAAGGATTCATGAGGATTATAGTGGAAGAAATGAATCTGTGAAGCATTTCATCTGTCTTCGATGGTGGGTAAAACTGTTCCATGAACAATTGAACAAGTTGAGCCCATGAGTCCACGAGTTTGGCGTTTGGGCAGTTAACCAAGACGCCGCCTTTGTCGGCTAGGGTGAAAGGAAACACCCTAAGTTTAACTTGATCCGACTTACGCTAGGATGATGAAATGTAGTGAGAACTTGGTCTATCCTACGATGTGTCGGGTAAGGCTTCTCGTGGTCTAAACCATGAAAAATTGGTAACAAGTTAAATATATTAGGGGGGATTCGAAAATCCCCCACTAGGTCTGCAAGAACGATGCACGACTTAGGGCCATCATTTAGGGCTTTATAAAAATCAGAGAGAGGAGTCTCTTGTTCTTTAGCCATTGATGCAAGTGTAGTGTGTGAAATTCTAGATAGGCGTGTTGTATTTATTTCTACGAAAAACAAGCCTGATTATACTAAAATTAAAACTCCTCTGACAGAAGAGGCGAGGAGTGGAAGAAGGAGTACCTGAATGCCTCCTTGCTACGCGTTTGAATAGCGTCTTGTATACGCAATCTCAGTGTATTTAACAAGTTAGAAACACTGAATAACTTGAAGAAATAGAAATTTGAACTAACCTGTGAAAATTGGGCTGTTCACGCTGAATTTTCCTTCGAGGGCGCGGGTGCCCTCGGTTTTTTCGAATGTCCAGTGTTTTGGGCACGGTCGCGCTCGGTTTGGGCGCGGGTCACGCTTCAGGGTTTTCAAGGTTTAGGCCTTTTATCTTACTCCAAAAATTTTAAATTTTTAAAGTAATTTTCTAAGACATCTATCAAGTAGCCTGTAAAATTTCAGATCAATCGGAGCTATGAAAGTCCCTCTACTACCCTGCAAAGTTTGCAAAACAGTTTTCGGACACAATACAAACAACCGAATGGTTAGCCTGTCAAAACAAAGCCAAAAATTGCCAAATTTTTACTGGAGACTTCTGACAGATCCTACTTGTTCCTGTAAAAAATTTAGAGCAATTGGAGTTCTACAACCTTTCCTTATCGGCTGGTGTTCCAGATATTAAGTGTTTGCAACACTGCAGAAATACACTGGAAACACTCTACTATTTAGGAGGTAAAAAAAAAAAAAACTCGTCAAATTTTAACTACAAACTCCTGAATTAGGATAGATAATCCTGTAAAAATTATAGAATTTTTAGAACTCCCTAAGTAACCTTACTCGTCTGTTTTTCAAGAATATACGGTTTGAAAACTGAAATGCAGCACTGTAAAGATCGTATTTTTTTTCACAAGGTAAACCAACTTTGAAAAATCTGAAAATATTCCAGTAAATCAACAACATATTAAATATTATGTCTGAAAATTTTCAGAATTTTCGAAAATTTAGAAATACCTTCACCGCAGTATTTTTCTCTGTGAATCCGCAGCCCCTATGCCTAAAACAATGAACAGTTCCGAAAATTCAAGAAATAAGAATGAAAAATTAAAAGGGTGCGTGGGTAGAGAATGGGGGATTGCCCCTTGGATTCAAACAATTGAATTGTTGTCTTGAACGAGATTAAGATGGCAGCGGTGCCATTTTATAAAAGTGATTTTACGTATTCTAACTATTTATGCGTAAACACAAATAATCAATTTACATAAATACGTGTTTATATCAATATTCCTACTCTCAATAACGAAGTAATATAAGAGAGTCAGGATTCGTTCCACTCTTAAACCTCAAGACTTAAACAAATTCAACTAATCAAACCCAAAAGGAACAATGGTGAGAGTAATGATTTGATGTGAAATTTCTATTCTACCATTCCCAACAATTGAATCTAAACAAGACATAATATAAAGATTTGAACTTTATTTGTTTAAACTCAATTCGAAACTACTCATGCAATAATTGAATTAAACTAATAATGACAAATAAGTAAATCTAAGGATTTAAGCTAATAAATAAATGAAAATGAAACTAGATTATGGAAAACTAATTAACTTTATTTATCTAATAGAACAATAAGAACAAGATATGATTGAATGAATAACAACTATTTTATTTATCTAATGAATGATATTCAATGATTTAAATAACTAATCTAAAACAAAGAATGAAACTAATTAATGGAATGAAAACTAAGTAATTAACTAATCTAGATCTAACTATCTTTTTCTAACCCTAAACTCTATTAACATTAGCTTCCTAACATAACTGCCATTAACAAAGAGTCAAGCTTTTATTTTTATACTTTCAGATCCAAAAATCGTGCATGGGCTTGGAGCCATGTTTTGGGCCGGAAAATCGGGCCCAAAACCCAATTTCTTTAGTCCAAAATGGGCTCTTCAGCTGTAGTTGGCTTCGACATATGTTTTGTTCACTTCTGCTCCTCTGATTGGGCCAAGGCTTTGACCATTGGAAAGCTCTTTCCGAGCCGGTCGTTTTGACATAAGATACTCCCAATTTCGGAGGTCTGAGTCCAAATATACGGCCTTCGAAGTTCTCACGACTTCGTCGCTGTTTCAAGCCCGTGTTGACTTTTCAGCTTTTGACCGGGCTTTACAAAGGCTTTGTCTCCTTGAATCTTGGCCTTTATTCACAGAACTCCTTAGCAACCGACCCTTGCTCCTTTATCTCACTAAAGTGGCACATTTCTGCACATAATAGACTTTGAAGCCTGAAATACATAAAAACACGTAATCAGTATTAACTTTTAATTATTACTCACATAATTGGTCTAAAAGTATGATTGTTAAAGGGTTAAAACTACAGTTTTGGGCTCTTATCAGGCAGGCGCGCACGCGCTAAGTTTAAGGATCCTTCGAGGCGCACACCCGCTCTGGGCCTGTATCTCGCAGTCTATCTTCTTTTCCATATAGTGATTTTTTTTTCTTTATAATGACTGAAGTTGTTTCAAAATCCGATGAATTCGGTAATACCTCTGGTTTCACTGTTGGTATAACCTCTGTCAAATTGGAGGGTGTTACCAATTACCTTCAATGGGTAGAAGCAGTTACTATTTATCTTACTGCAAAAGGTAAGAAAAGTCATCTGACAGATCCCCCAGATGATAAAGTAAAGACAACCTAGACGAAAGATGATGCCTTGGTTAAGAATTTTCTGTGGAATATGAAGAATGATGTTTGTAATACTGTGCAGTTTTTTAAAGCCTCTAAGGAGATTTAGGAGTATCTACAAGAATCATACTCTCAATATCAGAATACTTCATGTATCTTTCAGTTGTATGAGAATATCTTTGATCTAACTTATGGCGATATGTCTATCTCTGAGTATTATAATTCTCTTCATAGCAAGTGGGAAGAACTGAATATTTATCACCCACTTACTACATAAATCAGTTGAAGAAACAAAGAAATGAATTTTGAGTCTCGAAATTCCTATCTGGGCTACGTCCCGAGTTTGCTAATGTGAAAGCCCAAGTTCAAGTTGAATCTAAGCTCCCTACTCTGTCTGAAGCCTATTCTCGTTTTTCTCGTATTACTGCACCTCCTCCAAAGCACAATGAAAGTGTTGCTTTATTGATCCCTCCAAGCAGCAATAATTTAAACAACCCCTCCTCTGGTCGTGGTAATGGAGGTAGAGGGGCTAGAGCCAATCGTGGACGTGGGGGTGGTCGTAACCAAGGGAATGGTCATGGTCGTGATATGGGCAGTTTTGATCCTTGTGAGCATTGTGGGCGCACAAATCATAGTTCTGATTTTTGTTAGGATATAACAGAATGCCCACCTTTGCACAAAGCCAACAATGCCACAATAGTTTATCAAAAAGTGGCCGACTTTCAACAAGTTTAAGAAGACCTTGCAGCCCTGATGAAGCTGATACAAGCTATTCCAGTCAATTCATTGAGTCTATCCAACCAACCTACTGTAACCCTAGCCGATTCAGGTAAAACATGTCTTCATACAAGTGGTAACAACTCTTGGGGTCATTGGCTCAGGAGCTTCTATTCATATGACAAGTAATCCCCAATTATTTTCTAATCTTGAGTATACTCACACACCATCATATATCATATTAGCAAATGGGGCTAAGGCTAGTATTCTTGGTCGGGGTATTATTCAGTTAACTCGTTATGTATCACTTATCTCTGTCTTGCTTATTCAAAATTTCCCCTTTAATCTATTGTCTGTTCATCGTCTCACCTAATCTCTTCACTGTAATGTCATGTTTTCTTCCCACTCATGTTGTGTTTCAGGATCTACAGACAAAGATACTAGTTGGTGGGGGGTATGAGCACAGCAACATCTATTACTTTCAAGATGGTTATGGGCACTCTCACTAGAAGCAGGCTCTCACAGTCTTAGTCTTGTCCGTTTAGTAGCATAGACGTCTTGGTCATCTTCTTCTGGCTAGTTTGCGAAGTTTAGTTCCCAATATTTCTTCTAGTATTCAGTCTTAAAGTTGTGAGGTTTGTCAGTTAGCTAAACATCGTCGTGCTACTTACAAAAATAGGTTAAATAAGTGTTCTAGTGCTCATTTTTAGTTAGTTCATTCAGATGTCTGGGGTCCTTGTAGAACCACTTTCCTTTTTGGAGCCATGTACTTTATTACTTTTATCGATGATTTCTCTCGTGTTTGTTGGGTATATATTATGGAAAATCGTTTTCAAGTATTCTCTGTCTTTCAAAAATTCTATGCTGAGATTACTAATCGATATTCTGCACACATGTATATTTTTTGAACTGATAATGCCAAAGACTATACCTCTGCCATATTCAAGTATTATACATCAAACCTCATGTATGGATACACCTCAACAAAATGGGGTTGTTGAGAGAAATAACAGACCCATTCTTGAAGTTGCCCGATGCTTAATATTTCAAACAAATCTCCCAAAGTTTTATTGGGCAGAGGCAGTCCTTACTGCCACATACTTGATTAATCATATGCCCTCTTCAATGTTAGGTGGAAAAACACCACACTCTGTTCTTTTTCTTGGTCAACCTTCTTTCCATCTTCCCCCTCATATTTTTGGTTGTGTCTGCTTTGTTCATAATCTTCAATCGAGTCGTGATAAATTGGACTATCATGCTATTAAGTGTGTTTTCCTTAGTGTTATAGTCGTCATCTGCGCAAATCCTTTGTCTGTGCTGATGCTACTTTTTTTTTTAAAATGTCCCGTTTTACTCTTCAGAAGGGAAGGTGTCCTCTGAACCATTTGAGGATTGTGTTCTACCATCTGGTGTTGTTGATCTTCCTGCGACTATTGGTGTTAATGAGGGAGCTAATGATTAGATTACCACTACTGATGTTGGAGAGCTCGCAGACGGAGCGCATGCGAGCCCTACAGATGCCCTTACAGGAGCGCATGCACGCCCCTTGCCTGCAGCTAATGTTTGCGAGCTTGAGGCCAACAGTTCCACTGCTCCGCTGCCCTCACCTCTTCCCATTGTGTTTGTGGATCCTATTACCATTCCATCTGACCTCGATGTTCCTATTGCCCTACAGAAACTTGAACATCCACCTGCCAGTATGCGTCTTCCTAGTAAGTATGCCCAGTATTCTATTTCTCAGTATGTTTCCACTGATCATTTACCACCATCTGTCAAGTCTTTTGCTACATCCTTGTTATCTGTCTCTGTCCCTTCTGACTATAAGGACACTCTATCATATCCTGGCTAGAAGCAAGCAATGGACGAAGAGTTGAGTGCCTTGTATTCTAATGACACTTGGGTCTTTACAGATCTTCTTTCTGGCAAGAAAGCGGTTGCTTGTAAGTGAGTTTTCACTGTTAAGTATAATCCGGATGGTACTATTTCTTGTTTAAAGGCTCGCCTTGTTGCAAAAGACTTTACCCAGACTTATGGTATTGATTACTCCGAGATGTTTTCTCCTGTTGCAAAGTTAGCCTCTGTGCGTATGGTTATTTCTATTGCTATTCATCATCACTGGCCTCTGTTTCAGTTGGATGTGAAGAATGCCTTTTTACATGGAGATCTCCTGGAGGAAATCTATATGGTACAACCTCCTGGTTTTGTTGCTCAAGGGGGAAAAGTCTTTCAATTAAAGAAGTCTCTTTATAGGATTAAGCAGTTTCCTAGAGCTTGGTTTGCGGAGTTTAGCCAAGTTTTTATGGCTAATGGAATGACTAGGTGTGAATATGATCATTCCGTGTTTTACCGAAAAACCCAGCAAGGAATTATTATCTTAGTTGTGTATGTTGATGATATCATTGTCACAGGATCTGACAAACAGGGTATTGCTCGACTTAAAGTCAATCTCTCAACACAATTCCAGACCAAAGATCTAGGAAAACTGAAGTATTTCTTAGGCATTGAAGGTACAAGGTACCCTAGTGAAATTCATCTCTCACAGAGAAAGTATGTATTAAACCTGATCAGTGAGATAGGTAATTTAGGAGCTCACCTAGCAGAGACTCCTATGGATTCGAACGACAAACTTCAGTAAGATGTTGGAAAGTTGTATGCCGATATTAAGGGGTACCGTAGACTGGTGGGAAAGCTGATCTATGCTACTATCACTTGCCCAGATATCTTGTTTGTCGTTAGTGTAATATCTCAGTATATGCATGCACCACAGATTTCTCATTACCAGGCAGTTATTCATATTGTGCGATATTTGAAAGGTTCTCCTGGTCGTGGATTGTTATATCGTTCTAATGTGAATTTTGATGTTATTGGATATTCAGATGTTGATTATGCAGGATCAGTCTCAGATAGACAATCCATCACTGGGTATTGTACCTTCCTTTGTGGAAATTTGGTGACGTGGAAGAGTAAAAAGCAAATAGTTATGTCAAAGTCTAGTGCAAAGGCTGAGTATAGAGCTATGGCTCAAGGGACTGGTGAGTTAGTGTGGATTCATAATTTGTAACATGAGTTAGGGTTTGAGGTGCAGCTACCGATCTCACTTCATTGTGACAATCAGGCAGCCATTCATATTGCCTCTAATCTAGTATTTCATTAGCGAACTAAGCACATAGAGGTAGATTGTCGTTATGTCAGACACAAGGTTGAAACAAAGGAGATAAATACTCCTTATATGGCGTCTCAAGATTAGTTAGCTGATATTTTCACCAAACCAGTAGTTCGTCTAGTTTTGAATTATATTGGTAACAAGCTGGGCATGACCGATATCTATGCTCCAGCTTGAAGGGGGGTGTTGAAGTATGTAAAGTCCCACAATGTTATAAGTGTGGAAATGTCTTTAGTAGTTTCTATTTTGGTGTACAAGGGAAACTTATCACCAATGATAAGTTTAGTATAAATATATGAACTGGTGGGTAGAGAGAAAAATGCAAAACCCTACATTCTTCTTGTGCCTCCATCCTTCTTCTTCTCCACCTCATCTCCTTAACCTAACCAACTAACAACTATATGATTCTCCTAGTATAAAATAATAAGTTGCACGCCATTACTCACCCATATGATTGCATTAGGCCAATCTAATGCACGGTCTCTAAACCCATAGTTACCCTTTTGAAAACTAGTAGACAATAAGCAAGCAACCCCTTTCACTTCTAACAAACTATTTTGAGCAAGGAGTGGCTTGATTCTAAAGATGTAGTTATTAACTTATTATGCATCTTCCACAGGTCCACAACACTCATATGGACGCAAATGGAAATGGTAATACCTCCTATAGAGGTTAAGATTCGTTTCACCTTACAAATGTAGGCAATTGGAGGAGAAAGGGTTGGAAGATTAGATTTGACCGAGTTCGTGTGGACGAACTGCTTACGTATCAAGCTCTCTCTCTAGGGGAACTTGAATTAGGCCAGACGTAGTTCCTCATCCTTTTTATATAGGCAAGGTGCCTGTGCCTCTTGCACTCCCATGTCAAGTCAGATCTAGGTCTTGGTGCCACTTGCCAGCCATGATGGTGAGTTATGGACATTTACTGTGATGCGTACCTGAAGCTTCGGTCTTGATGGCAGTCATAAATGCATATGTTACGAGCCGTTGTGAGATGGGAAAGATAGCACTGAGGAGATCATTTTTGGGCGAGATCATCTACTATACTCGAGTTATTTTGAAGTGAGCTCGCAGGACAAGTACTTGAGATCAGTTGATGATGACATCGCTCTAAGTGCAAGTTGAGTAGGTCGCTTGCCTAAGTTGAGTCTCTATGAAGTGAGCTCGGAGGACGAGGACATGAGGTCGGTTGGTAGTTCTGTATATGCTGGACACGTGTGTGATAATTATTGGGTGTGAATATTAGTCCCTCACATAACTCTCCCTCACACAGCCCCATCTCAGTAGGTTGCTTTGTTCAGAAGAGCGACCTACTGAGAGAGAACGATAGCACTTGTTTTGCACATGTGAGGATGCGAACAGTTGCGAGAAGAAATAGCAACTGCCTCATTTTGTGAAATTTGAAAAGACGCTGCATAAAGGTACGTGTCAGTCTAGGGCTTTAGTGTAATCATGACGTGCGTTGGGAACTAAAAGGTTTTTTCTTGAACAAAATTGCATCTGGAGAACTGGAGAGCCACCGTTTCATAAATTTGCAAAAGGTTTTAGAGTATCCAAGTTAGTTCTCTCGCCATTTTTACTTCTCTAGCTTTTGTTAGGGTTGTAATCTTTCTAGTGTAAAGGATGTCTGATTCTAATGATACACGTTCTGATGATATAGCAGAGAGATCACTAGGATCTGAGGATATGGTAGATGAAGAGGTCTCTGGGTCTGTCGTTACCATATCGAGTGGTAATAATGTAGAGGATGGGTCCTCGCCTAACAGTTTACTGCCTAGGGTTTTGATAGAAGTGCGGTCACTAGCTTTCGAGATGTGAGGGAGAGATTTGACATCCACATCCCTGAACTAAGAATGTACGACCTGAGTGGTGTGGATAACGTATTTAGCAGTAGTTTTCTACAGATAAATCGAGGGGTCGTTGTGTGTATTGGGCAATTGAGAGCGGGGTTGCGTTTGCCGTTCTCGAAATTGACTTGTGACATTCCGAACTTTTGTGGGAAGGCTCCATGTCAGTTTGTTGAGAATATTTGGAGGCTTTTTAGGGTGTTCAGCCTGTTGAATGAGTCTAGAGAGTACGATATAAGACTTGATGATGTGCTTGAGCACTTCACTGTAAAGCGATCTAGGTCGAACAACTTTAGTTTGCATACTATAACGGGTAAGTCGTCTGTTATAGATGGAGTAAGCAACGAGTCTTGGGAGCAAAGACCGTTATTGCTAAGGGGTAACTACTGTGTTGCTGGAAGTAGTTTGAGGTGTAGGAGTTGTAATTTTGATGGTACGTTTGTACTGGTGTTTGCTTTTGTAATATTTTCTTATTTCTTTTCTCTTGCTAACACTGATTCTGGTTGTTGTTTGTGTTTGACAGACGTTGTGATTTCGAACTGGGGGTTTCTTAGAGAGATCGAGAGATTTGCTAGACTTCAGTGATCTGAGAAGAGAGAGATTCTTGTAGTTGTATCAGGCTATTTCACTGAGCGTGGTGGTGAAGGTGTCAGGTGGAGGAGGCTGCAACAAAAAATAAGAGCACGAGCTGCTGTGGTTGTGAGTTCAGAGGCTGATTCTGGGATGGAGAGAGAAAGTAGTGACCTGATAACTCGGGAAGATCACCACTAGGTATGTACTGAGCCAGCGAGGACGAGTGGGAACGCTGGTAGCTCTGGTATAGGAGTTGGTGTGGCTAAGCAATCTGGACCGCGTGTTGGGGGGAGCTCAGAGGTCACTGCAAGGGAGCCTGGGAAGCAGCAGAGAGAGAGCTCCCCACTTGTGATGGATGATATTGGCGCATTCGTGTGCCCTGCCCCGTAAAGAGGGAAGACCGCCCATCGGATGGTAGGCCCGTAAAAGTGCGGGTGGATAAGGACGCGTCACGCGATAGTGACGCGTACTGGTGGTCGTCCTGGTCTTCATCAAGGTCTAGGGCTGGGCTCGATTTGAGCAGCCTAGACTTGGAGACTTTTAAGGCCGGTCAGAGCCTACCTGTTGCTCCTGGTGCGCATAGTTCATCGGCGAAAGTGAGGGTGGCTGGTAAGGTAACTGGGAAGTTTGTGATGGGTAATGATGATTTGGACCATAATCTTGTGTATGTAGATGAGCTGGGGGTGAAGTGTAATCGCGGTGAGGGTGATTGCAGCTACAAGTTCCGAAGTCAAGCGTCCCCTTGCTTTCGAGTATCGCTCTAGACGGTGACCGGAGCGATCTCGATTCCAAGGACCTTGCCGAAAATCTGAGGTTGATGGATCTTGCTCAGTGCCTGGTAAGTGCTATTCAAAGTCCTTTGTTTGCAACTTCTATTTAGTTAGGCTACAAATGATTATCTCTTTTGTTCGTTTGCTAGCTCATTAGCGGGTACCATAAGCTAAAAGAGACTGCTCAGATTGCTGAATCGGAGAAAGGTCTTGTGGACAAACTGAAGGAGGAGCTGAAAAATGTGCAGGACGTTCAGGTCGCTGAGAAGAAAGAGTTCGATAAGATAAAGTCCAAGTACCAGGGCGGCTATTTGGAGAAGATCGTGATGGGCAATGAACTTGCTCAGGTGAGGGCAGAGCTCATTACTGTTACTAACTATGCCAAACACTGTAAGGAAGTCTCCCAAATAGCGAATGATGCCTACAATGCTCAGGATGCTGACTATATAGAGCTCGAGTAGGTGTACTTTGCTCTAAAGGAAGAACATGAACACGGGGCTTCGGGTACACTAGTACTAAACGTACTTGAAGATGTAGGTGATGTTCTACCTTTGGGTGCTTCTTCTCTTGATTTAGTGGAAAGTCGTCTTGACAAGACCGTCACTAGTGCTTCTTTTGATGCTGTTGTTGGAGCCATTGTGGAGGGCGTACTGGAGCCCTTGGCCACTGAGAATTTGTCCAATATTTCTTGAATCTTGTCAGTTTTGAGTGAATGTATCTCTTTATGTTTCTTGGTGTAAGTGGTAGTGATACAATAGAGCTGGTTTCATGGGCTTGCCTGGGCAGTTCGCCTTTTATATTTGTTGTGGCATGGACCAGATACATTAAAGGTTGATAACCTTGGGTAACCTAGGTAGTTCGCTTTATTTACTGCTTTATTTTTTAGATATGAACAAACTAGTTTCCACATAAGTGGCAATTTGGTAGACTTTAAAGAACTGGTTTCCTGAGTATGTTCATGCAGTTCGTATTTTACACTTATGAAATGCATGTCTGCTTTGACTTACTTTTGATTGAATGCTTGTTGCATGTTGTTTTGACATCTCAGTAGGAATTTGACCTAGAGATGTATGCCGTGTCGTTTAGGAAAACTTAGGATGCCATGAAGCATTTGTATAACGTTCTGACTTTAGAGAGCATTTTGGGCTCGAGTGAGTGCTTTATTTTTCGAAAGTGTTATGCACTAGGCTGACCCTAGAAGTGTAGGTCTCCAACTAGTGAAAATGAGTGAGCTATGTAGCCCTGAGCTCTAGTGAGTGCTTTATTATGCAAAACGTTTAAGCTTTGGGGAGTGTTTTAGTTCAAGTCATCATTCTGGCTGCTCTAGAGAGTGTTCTGCACTAAGTTGATCCTAAAATTGTAGGTCCTCAACTAGTGTTGGAGCTATGAAGCCCTTGAGCTCGAGTGAGCATTTTTAACTTGAGTAATCATGTTGTCATAGAGAACGTTTGAGCTCTGGAGAGCGCTTTAGTTTAAATGAGTGTTTTGCTCTTAGAGAGCGAGATGTGCGTCTTTTTGTTAACATTGAGAGACTACTGTGCATTGATGAAAACAAAAACTATGTGTATAGTGTTAAGAGTAAGAACTCATGCAAATTGAATATTTTATTGATAAAATTTCTTTAATGAGAAAGTATTCCAAAGACATGGTAATGCCTGCCCATCTTGGGTTTTGATCAAATATGCTCCATTGCCAACAACTCGTTCTACTATATAAGGGCCTTCCCATGTTGGTGCCAGTTTTGAGTCATCCTTAGTCTTTTTCAAAACTAGGTCGCCAGGTTGGAAAATACGAGGGTTTACTTGTTTGTTGTATGTCTTCCTCAGAGTTTGGTGGTAGGATGCTACTCAAATGGCTGCTAGGTCACAACACTCTTCAAGTAAGTCGACCTCTCGAGCAAGAATGGAATCGTTCTGACCAGATTCAACGATCTCATAGCGAGTCGTCATAATTGTCAACTCGGTAGGAATGACGACCTCAGTACCGTAGCATAATGAGAACGGTGACTCGCCTGTACTAGAATAAGTTGTCGTTCTATGTTCCCATAAAATGTTTTCTAGCTGCATTCTTTTCAATCTTCTTTTTCAAGTTCTCTAGAATTGCTTTGTTACTAGCTTCTTCTTGACCATTGCTTTGAGCGTACTGAGGAGTGGAGAACGCTTAAACGATCTTCCACTTAGCCAAAAACTCTTTAACTATTTTTCCTTTAAACTGGGAGCCATTGTCCATCACCAATGTGTGGGGGAGACCAAATTTGGTAATGATATTAGTCCAAATGAAGTTTTTGACATTAGATTCCTTGACATGAGCCAAGGGGATCGCTTCCACCCATTTGGTGAAGTAATCTATTGCAGCTAGGACGAACCGAAAGCGTGTGCTTTTCTGTGGAATGAATGGACCCATGATGTCCAAGCCCCACATGTGAAATAGCCAAGGGCTGACAATGTTAATGAGTTCGCGAGCCGGCTGGATGATATTGTGGCCAAATGTTTGGCATTTAATGCATTTCAGTACATACTTCTTAGCATCGATAAACATTCTTGGCTAGAAGTATCCTTGTGGGATCGTTTTGTGAGCCAAATGGCGACCTCCTGCATAGTTTCATCATTTTTCCTTGTGGATCTCTGTGAAAATTATCTGACCCTGTTCTGGGCTTATGCACCTCAAATGTGGCCCTCCGGCAGACTTTCTGAAAAGTTTGTCGTTTACTAGGCAGTAGCGACCTGACTAGTATTGAACTTGTTTGGCCTTGGTGCGATCTGTTGGTGTCTTACCTAGCTAGATATATTCTATGATAGGTTGCATCCATGTCTGACTCATCTGGGTATCAGAGAGTGGTCATAGGTTGCGGATTTCTAGGACGTGCTCATTTTGGTAAGCAGGTCTATCAATTACTTCGATGAGTAGTTTCCTAGGGTCACAGTTCTTTGTTTGGGTCGCGAGGTACGCCAAGCTGTCAGCATGGTGATTTTCTTCCCGTAGGAAATGGTGTATGGTGACTTTCTTGAAAGAAGGCAGTAATTAATTTACAACTTGAAGGTACTTAGAAAGGTTACCTAGCTTCATTGGTGGTATACTCATTGGCGACCTGGCGAACGACCAATTGTGAATCGTTGAAAACCTTGAGCTCCTAAACTTTGAGTTCTAATGCCATGTGAAGCCCCATGATCAGGGCTTTGTACTCAACTTCATTGTTGGAGGTCGCAAAATCAATGCGAACTGATTTTTCCACCATAGTACCATCCGGTGACACTAGGACTACTCGGACTCCACTGCCACCTGGATTGCTAGCTCCATCTACAAAGAGTGACCACCATACCAACGCATCAAGTTGTTTAGAGGTCATGGTGTCGACCTCTAGTTCCCAGTTCAAGTCGTCAACTAGGAAATTTGCCACGACCTGACCCCTCTGAGGTTCTTGGGATGAACTCAATGTGTTCACCAAGTTCTTCTGCCCATATTGCCATATGAGTTGTTTTGTTGGCTTTAAAAAGGATCTTCTTTAGTGGGAGGTCGGTGAGCACCTTGATTGGATGTGCTTGGAAGTATGGCCTGAACTTTCTTGCTGAGTAAAGTAATGTCAGTACTATCTTTTCAATGTGGGAGTAGTTCTTCTCAGCTGATAACAATGTCTTGCTTGTGAAGTAAATTGGTTTCTCTGCGTTTTGTTCCTCTTTGAAGAGAACTGAACTGATAGCGAAGTCAGACACAACTAAGTACAACCCTAGTGTTTCATCATCTATTAGTTTTGCCAGCACAGGCAGTGTTGACAAGTAGTCCTTGAGAGTAGAGAACGATTGGTGGCATTGCTCGTTCCATGAAAACTGTTCACCCTTCTTAAGAATTTGCATAAAAGGTCGGCATTTGTCTGATGCTCTAGATATGAATCGGTTTAGAGTTGCCACCATTCCTGACAGTTTCTGTATTTGCTTCTTTGTTTGTGGGTCGGGCATGTCCAAGAACGCATGAATCTGATCAGGGTTAGTTTCTATCCCATGTTGTGAGACCTGATACCCTAGAAATTTCCCAGGGGACGCTCCAAAGAGGCACTTCTCGGGGTTAAATTTCATTTGAGTTCACCGCAGTCTGGAGAATGCTTGTGTGAGATGATCTAAGTGATCTCCAGCTTTCTTGCTTTTGACGACCATGTCGTCTATGTAGACTTCCATGGTGTCTCCTAACATATCTTGGAACATATCGGTGAAAAGTCATTGGTATATCGCTCTAGCATTCTTGAGGCTGAACGGGATGATGTTGTAACAGTAAATTCCTTGCTCTGTTACGAATGAGGTTTTCTCTTGGTCTTCTTCTGCCAGTAGGATTTGGTTGTAGCCACTGTAGGCATCCATGAACGACAAGAGTTCGTGGCCACAAGTCTGGTCCACAAGTCGGTTGATTCTTGGTAAGAGGAAACTATTATTAGGAGTTTCCTGATTTAGGTTGGTAAAATACACGCAAAGGCAAACTATGCCATTCTTTTTTAGGACTACTACTATGTTAGCGACCCATTCAGGGTAATCGACCTTCCTAATAAAGCCAACTTTTTTGAGATTTTCGACCTCTTCATTGAATGCTTTTTGAAATCTAAGGGATAACTTTCGAGGTCATTGGCGAACTGGTTTAGCATTTGGGTTAACATTTAACTTATGGCATGCAACATTGGGATCAATTCCAGGCACATCGATGTATGACCAAGCAAAAACATCTTTATTCAATGATAAAAAAGCTTGCAAATTGTGCCTTGAGAGTAGGATCAAGGTTAGCTCTTACATAAACAAACTTGGGGGTCCTCCTCAGTTCCTAGGTTGACCTTTTCCTTCAATTCGGGCTAAGCAGCCGCCTCAGTGGGCTGAATGACCTATGGGGTCTTGGTCTCTTGAGGTGGCTCCTTGACCTAAAGGGGTGGGGCGACCTCTGGGGTCTTGGCTTCTGGAGGAACATATTTGGCCGAGCCCTCAGTGTTTTTCTTTGGCAAATCGCTTCCAAGGGTCTTGGTCAGGCTCTTGACCTCAGAGATGAAGTCTTCTGCCAGCTTTGTTTTGGAGTTCTCTCCCTTGTTTTTGAGTGATTCCCCAGCGGGTTTGTTAACTGAGAGGATCTTATTGTAATTGTGAGCATCGAGCTGGTTGCTTCTGAGCTCCATCATGCCTCTGGGGCCAGGGAAGCATAACACCTGATAAAGTGTTGATGGAACTACTTGCATCTTGTGGATCCAACAACGTCCTAAAATAGCAGTATAGGACGAGTTGACATCCATAACACACAAGCGCATGTTAATGCTGACTTTATCTTCACATGGCCTGACTGAGACAGGTAGAATGATATCTCCAATTAGGTCGGCCTGAGATCCATTGAAGGCATAGAGGGGGGCTATTAGATCAATCATAACCGACCTAGGCAAGTTCATCTCTTTGAGAGTTTGATAGAATAGAATGTCGCACGAACTGCCTGGGTCAATCAAGACGCGCTTGATTATCCAGTCGTTAATTTTGACATGGACAACTAGGGCGCCATTGTGTGGGAGGCAAACCTTGTTGAGGTCGGCCTTAGTGAGGTTATGTCTCCTAAGCTGTGGCCAGCTGGTCGTGGAACGGTGGCCGCTTGGGAGGAGAACTGGTATACTTCTTGGAGAGTGCCAACTCTTCTCCTCTTCTCCCTAGAGGATGTGACAGAATCGTCCTGGAAGGTGATCATGTTGATGGTCTTGTTATTCTCTTTGTCAGATAAGTATTGGCGGTGTTCATGATGAGATCGCTCATTTGAGCATCCTCGAGCATGAGAGCATTCTATGTTGGTGTTACATTGTGGAGTTCGGCTTTGCTCTCTGCGAGCCATGAGCTTGTGGCGCAGGTTGCCATTGGTAATATTAGTAAAGTGCTTGATATGCCTTGCCTCAATGAGGTCTTGGAGGTAGTACTTGAGCCCCCGATATTCGTTGGTCTCATGGCATTTTGCTTTATGGAAAGCGCAGTACGACTTTCCTGGTGTGTCTGGCCGTTTTACCTCAGGTCAGTAATAGGCTGCTATTTTTATTTTCTCCAGTATGTAGCTTGGAGATCTTGTTAGCACAGCGAACTCATGTTTCGTATGCATCTTGGTACTAGACTTCTGTCCTTGTGGTATGGGACGCTTTTTTGAGGATGGGGAAGCGCCTGAGATTGCTGCGACTTCCCCTTGTTCGCATTCGTGGTCTAAAGCTTCATGTAGCTTTATATACTTGTACACGCGAGTGTACAGGTCTTCCAATTTTTCAAGACGCTCCTTCATTAGCGACCTGTATAGCCAGGTGTTTTTCTGGATCACCTTGGTGAATGCCAAAGTGGCAAAGGACTCCATGAGGTCATTATCAATAGACAGCAACTCGGTCTTGAATCCTCCTAAGAAGGAGCAGATTAACTCGTCGCTCTTCTAGGACAGTAGGAAGAGTGTGTCGAGGTCGGTTTTCTTACGTCTGTTGTGGATGTAATAGTTAGCGAACTGATCAATCAGTTTCTAGAAGCTATCGATGGAGTTCGGTTCCAGTGAATAGAACCAGTCAAGAGCTCCGTCCTTCAGGCTTACAGGGAACATTATAGGTGGTCGAACTCCTGTGCATTATAAAGTGCGAGGCTCTAGATGTAGCGAGCTACGTGTTGACCGGGACACGTACTGCCATCATACATTGCAAAGTGCGGCTAGATGAAATCTTGAGGGGAGGGTTTACTGAGTACCTCCGCTGTGAATGGGGACGCTCGATAAGTTTTCAGCATCTTCTGGATGATCTGAGTGGCGTCCTTCTTCACAGTACTCTGCTCGATACGCTGGTATAGCTTGTTGATTTGTTGGTTCACCTAGTTTATGTCATCCTCAGCGGTGACTCCGTTTGGGTTTTGGGCTGCCACCTGGTTTTTTAGTATGGCATTTTCCTGTCGTAAGAGGTTGATGTTGTCATTCATGGCTCCCATCTGGGTGGCCATACTCTTCATTTACTCTTGAAGGCTTTCCATGCTTCGTGGGCTTGAGATTTTGTTTGAAAGGTTTTGTGAACTCAAGAAATCGAGCCACAAACAGTGCCAATGTAGAGGTTAAGATTCGTTTCACCTTACAAACGTAGGCAATTGGAGGAGAATGGAAGATTAGATTTGACCGAGTTCGCGTGGACGTACTGCCTACGTATCAAGCTCTCTCTCTAGAGGAACTTGAATCAGGTCAGACGTAGTTCCTCATCCTTTTTATATAGGCAAGGTGCCCGCGCCTCTTGCACTCCCGCGTTAGGTCAGATCTAGGTCTTCAGGTCACTCGCCAGCCATAATGGCAAGTTATGGACATTTACTGTGTGATGCGTACCTGAAGCTTCGGTCTTGATGGTAGTCATAAGGGCATATGTTACGAGCCGTTGTGAGATGGGGAAAGTGAGCACTGAGGAGATCGTTTCTAGGCGAGATCATCTACTCTACTCGAGTCACTTTGAAGCGAGCTCGCAGGATGAGTACCTGAGATCGGTTGATGATGACATCACTCTAAGTACAAGTTAAGTAGGTCACTTGCCTTAGTCGAGTCTCTATAAAGTGAGCTCGGAGGACGAGGACATGAGGTCGGTTGGTAGTTCTGCATATGCTGGACACATGTGTAATATTCATTGGGTGTGAATATTACTCCCTCACACCTCCCTAGTTGGTTGGTTCGTTATTGTTCTGAAATAAATTCAATTGTTCGTTCTTGTCCACTAGACCACCATAAGCTAGAAATATACCATGCATTTTTCATTAAATTTTTTAGCTTAGTCATATCTTAATTTTAGAAGAAATAATCATAAACTATAAAGTAGGTTCGTGCATATGCACCAGCTCTTTTGAAAACATGCTCAACAATCATAATATACATATTAAACATATAGAATTTTTCTAATAAATCATAATTCTTGTTTTAGCCACTAATCCATTTTAATTTCCAAACAAATTGTTATTAAGTTTTAAAAATCCATTTTAATTTTCTAACAAATTATTTTAATTAAAATTTAAAACCTATTTTTTAATTAGGAGAGGGATCTCATTTTAATAGTTGACTTAATTTAGAAATGTGATTCCAATTTTAATACGAAAAGAATTCCTGCTTTAATTTAATTAGATATGCTAGATTTTTTTTTAATAGAGGAGGGATTTCCGTTTTAATAGGAGAATGATTCTCGTTTTAATTAGAAGTATTAGAATTTATTTTTCTAATAGGAGAATAATTCACCTTTTAATAGAAGAAGATGATGTGGAATTTTAATAGAGCTCAAAAAATACTTTTTATAGGAGCTTTAATATTAAGACTAAAAAGTAGATTCATGCATACAAACCGACTCTTTTAAAAACTTGCTTAACAATCATAACTATACATATATAAATTTTTTAACAACCCGTGGTTCCTGTTTTCATTGCTAATCCGTTTTAATTTTCTAACAAATTGTTTTAATCAAGTCTTAAAAACTAATTTTAATTTATCAACAAATTGTTTTAATTAAGTTTAAAAACCCATTTTTTAATTGGGTGCGGAATTCTGTTTTAATTTAAAAGTGTGATTTCTGTTTTTAATAGGAGAATGATTCTCGTTTTAATTAGAAGAGCTATATTTTTAATAGGAGAGGGATTCCCATTTTAATAGGAGTTGATGAATGTAGAATTTTAAGAGAACTAGAAAAATAACTCTTGTGGGCTCACGTAGATGCATCGAGTCTTTTGAAAACTTGCTCAACAATCGTAAGTATACATACTATACATATATAAATTTTCTAACAAATCGTGATTTCTGTTTTAGTCACTAATCCGTTTTAATTTTTTAACAAATTGTTTTAATTAAATTTTAAAAACCCGTTTTTTAATTAGAAAAGGGATCTCGTTTTAATAATTTACTTAATTTAGAAGTATGATTCCCGTTTTAATTAGATATGCTAGATTTTTCATTTTCAATAGGGGATGAATTTCTGTTTTAATAAGAGAATGATTATCGTTTTAATTATAAGTGCTAGAATTTGTTTTTCTAATAGGAGAAGAATTCCCATTTTAATAGAAGGAGATAATGTGGAATTTTAATAGAGCTCGAAAAAATACCATTTATAGGTGCTTTAATATTAATACTAGAAAGTAGACTTGTGCATACGCACCAACTTTTTTACAAACTTGCTCAACAATCATAACTATACAATATAGAAATTTTCTAACAAATCATGATTCATGTTTCCAACGCTAACCCATTTTAATTTTCTAATAAATTGTTTTAATCAAGTCTTAAAACCCCATTTTAATTTCTCAACAAATTGTTTTAATTAAGTTTTAAAATCCCATTTTTTAATTTAGGGAGGGATCCTAATTTAATTTAGAATTGTGATTCTCATTTTTAATAGGAGAATGATTCTCGTTTTAATTAGAAGTGATATATATAATTTTTCAATAGGAAAGAAATTCCCATTATAATAAAAGAAAAATTCTCGTTTTAATTAGAAGTGCTAGAAATTATTTTTTCAATAAGAGAAGAATTTTCATTTTAATAAGAGTTGATGACGTGGAATTTTAATAGAGCTAGAAAAATACCCCTTGTGAAAATTTTAATATTAATACTAGCTTGTAGGCCCGTGTGCATACGCACCGGCTCTTTTGAAAATATTTTGATATTTTTTAGAAAATTGTGGCTACTGTTTTAGTCGCTAACCCGTTTTAATTTTCTAACAAATTATTTTAATTAAGTTTTAAAAACCCGTTTTTTTCAATTGGGAGAGAGACCATGTTTTAATAGGAAAATAATTACCGTTTAATTAGATATGCTAGATTTTTCCTTTTCAATAGGGGAGGAATTCCCATTTTAATAGGAGAATGATTCCCGTTTTAATTAGAAGTTCTAGAATTTGTTTTAATAGGAGATAAATTCCCGTTATAATAGGAGAAAAATTCTCGTTTTAATAGGAGATGACATGGAATTTTAATAGAGCTCGAAAAATACCCTTTGTAGGAGCTTTAATATTAAGACTAGCGTGTAGGCCCGTGCATACGCACCGGTTCTTTTGAAAACATTTAGATTTTTTTTTTAAAATTGGAACTAACATTTTGGTCGTTAACCCATTTTAATTTTCTAACAAATTGTTTTAAATTAAGTTTTAAAAACTCGTTTTTTCAATTGGGAGAGATATTTTGTTTTAATAGGAGAATGATTCCCGTTTTAATTAGATACGCAAGATTTCCCTTAATTTTCAATAGGGGAGGAATTCTCATTTTAATAGGAGAAGGATTCCCGCTTTAATTAGAAGTGTTATAATTTGTTTTAATAGGAGAAGAATTCTTGTTACAATAGGAGAGAAATTCCTGTTTTAATAGGAGATGACGTTGAATTTTAATAGAACTCAAAAAATACCCCTTGTGGGACCTTTAATATTAAGACTAGAAAGTAGACTCATGCATACGCACCGACTCTTTTAAAAATTTGCTCAACAATCATAACAAATCGTGATTTCTGTTTTTGTTGCTAACCTATTTTAATTTACTAACAAATTATTTTAATCAAGTCTTAAAAACCCGTTTTAATTTCTTAACAAATTGTTTTAATTATGTTTTAAAAACCCGTGTTTTTTAATTGGAGGAGGGATACCATTTTAATTTAGAAATAAAGAGTTTTTATGTTACTATTTGAGTTTTGGTTTTAAAAGGAAAGGAGATTTCCGTTTGAAGTTGGATTTTAAAAGGAAAAGAGTTTCCCGTTTTAAGTTAACTATTAAGTTGATGATGTGAAATTTTAATAGAACTCGAAAAATACCTCTTGTGGGAGTTTTAATATTAAGATATAGATATAGATATATATATCCTTAGATATACTAGCAAGATGCACGTGCTATGCACGCGATATTAAACAAAACTTGCCGAAAAGTGTAAACATAATTTGGGTGAGCACGCTTACAATTGACATTATGTCGAGCAGACACACTGGCAACCGTTTAAATTTTGAATTGAATGGAACTCCATTCCTATTTGATTTCCAGACATACCTAAGCAATAAACTTTTAAGTATAGCTCAAAATAACATGTACTTTGAGCCTCTCATCCTAGCAAGTGCACGATGCAAACGACAAAGATAAAATATTAGTGCATCAAAAACATCTATGTAACGGTGTTCACTGAAATCAGTATCCAACCCTTAGGTAAATTGGGCATGCTCGATGAGCATGAACTGGAGAAGTAGTCTTGAGTAATTGCTTCTATTTAATCGAGGACATTGGCTCTGGTATTTCGCAATGTCGGTTGGCATGATGACATGTGCTGTAGAACGTAGACAATGAAAATTTTGAATATTTAAACAAAAAAATTGACTTGTGTATCTCAAATACATGGCAGCAAATTAAAGAAAATGGTGATATACATGATAAGAGAAAAAAGGGCTGAGCTATGATGTCAGAAGAGAAAGGATGAAGCCTTGTGAACTGCATACCGCTTCAAGCTAGCAAATGCTCCGAGCAAGTAATATGACACTTGGATGTTGGAATAGTGTTCTGTAGTAGAAGCACAAACTTATATATCTAACCATCACAATCCAATATGTTCAATATTTTACTTGCCAAAACAACGACACCGATCCTTGATAGAAGAAGCACTAAGAGTCATGCAACCGAAATAAGAATTGTTGTTTTGTTACAGATGCAATCATTTGGCGTTCAACCATACAACCGGATTGGGCCATTTTTCCAGTGGTCCAAACTTGTATAGGCAGTGCTTTCAAGTTCCGAATACAAAAATGCATCTATAGTCTTCTAGCTGCAAAATAGTCAATCCTTCTTATCCAACAAAGTAATGGGCGAGTTTCTAAATACTGAGAATAATTTCAATTGCTCCCACATGCTAGAGTAACTTCTTCCTAACATATTTTTATGGATGTTACCAGAAAACTGTTATGTAGATTTGCTTAGATATTGCAAAACTTCCACACCATCTTGGGTTCTCGCTAAACATCTAATAGAAATCGGGACTCTTGCTAGCATCAAGATATTATATTGCATCATAGCCACATTCAAAACATTTATGTCTAGGCTGGTCACATGCAAAATATTATACTTTCGTCCGTCTTGAAATGGATACAATTTTTACTATCCATAAGCTTTTTCTCCTACTCATTTACTAAGACAGACTTGGTCTCCAAAAGAAACCTAATCATCAGAGAAAAAAAACTATTTATGAACAAATATAGAGAAGAAACCCCGTAATTGCAGTTGGGTCATCACATACCAATTTTGAGTTTTCAGAAGAAATTTGGATTTAAAAGCACAATTTAGTATCCAAGAGTTAGTTCGACAGATGAGAAAAAACAGTAGCAAACATATCTTTATGTCAAGTAACATCCGATAGTGGTAATACTTATTTACTTGGAAACATTTTCCCATCATTCTAGTATATAGTAGTTAGGAAGTTATAGAAAACTGTCAAGCTGACCTTATGGGCACTTTCAAGTGCTTGGCCACCTTTGATCAATACACCTTGAGAAGCACCAACTCCAGTACCAACCATAACTGCAGTTGTAGTTGCCAGGCCCAGTGCACATGGGTAGGCTATGGCCATAACAGATATTCCAAACTGAAGAGCCAGCTGAAAGCTATCCATTGAAGGAGGTATCCAAGATTTGGGGTACCAACTAAGTTTACCGCCCATATACCAGGCGAGCCAAGTGGACAATGAAAGCGTAATGACCTGCAAAAGTATAAGATATCATAAGATTCTAAATGGAGCTACACTGATTCAAAACAGATAGCATACAAAATTATTCCTACGGTCTAACTAAACTCAGTAGGTCTATGAAAATTATTCAACTTCACAATAAAGAGTATTGATCCAATCCCCAAATGGTCCAACACTTGAGGAACACTGAATTGTAATGTTGTCTACAATAAGTTGTTAAAGAAAAAAATGGTCTGTTATCCTTTTAGTCTTTCCATTTACTGAAATGTATAAAAAAGTGAATTGGCTAAATTTATCCAAGAACAAATTTCTCGAACTTTGCGAGTAAAAAAAAAGGAAAAAGAAAAAGAGAAGTCTCCAACAAACTGAAAGGGAAGAAGAAAATGGCAAAAGTAAATACTAACCAGAGGCACAAAATACTTGGAAATACGGTGAGCAAATTTCTGAACTGGAGCTTTGGCCATCTGTGTTGATTCCACAAATTCCACAAGTCGAACAATGCGGAGGACACTTTCAGACCCAACTCGTGTTGCTTGAACATGTAATACACCATTCTCATTCAAAGTTCCTCCAATCACTACATCACCCTTTTTCTTTGCCACGGGTCGGGCTTCTCTTGTTATCATACTCTCATTGACATGAACTTTGTCCCCATGTAACAATTCCATCTGAAGCTACCTTTGTACCAGGAAGTTCCTTAATTAAATCATTCTTTTGTATTAATCGACTATCAACTTCTTTTTCATTTGTCACATTTCCCTCAGTGTCAAGAGTTAACAACATAGCTGTTTCAGGTGCCAATTTCATAAGCTTTGCAATGGCCTCCGACGTCTTTTCCTTGGCTAACACTTCCAAGTAAAGGACACTTGTGAGAGTCGAAGGTGTGAAGAGCCTGTACTAATCTTCGAAGGTCAAATAGCTTGACAGTTTTATCAGTAGATCCTGTAGCGACAACCCACTCAATAAAGGGATAGATTAAATGCTAGACAATTCACCTAATAAAATTTTACAGTTAAAGTACGCTGTGTATACAAGTTGCATCAATCTTTACATAAAATAGAAAGAAATAAAGAAACAAAAAACAGTAAGCAAGTACATATTTTTGCATATAAGCTACATGAGATAATCATTATGCTTAGGGTTGCAGCATTCTACAAGGAACTTTACCTCATTTAGTAAGTCTGTCTGTCTTCATCCATCTTTCATTAGTATTACATCTGAAAATTAATAAGAAAAATAACAAATTGATAACAGAAGTAGTTGGAGCAGGTATATGTTCTTGGAGTAAGACTCCTAAAAGTTGGCGCACGTTCAAAAAGGATCGACTCAATTTGTTGAGTTGATGTCAGAGACTCTGACATCCCTAGTAAGGCATTTCAGATAATAAGGTAGACCTATATAGGAAATCACAGCCCAACACAAAGATCAGTGTCTAAAACCACATTGTCCCAATTCCAGACCACCCAACTGCAGAGCTTTTGAAACTGGATGGGAAACCCCTTGCAGCTTTCCCACTTGTCACTTCTCTATGAATCACATATGTGAATCTCTTAAGTCACCTTTTTTTAACAATGGAATCCATATCCCTAAATATAACAGTAACAAAGCCTTTCAAATGGTGTCACATTCTTTTATATATTCACCACCAATGACTATTCGTATACACCGACTTCTCAAAGAAATATTCAAAGAAATGTTATTCAAATAGCAAAAAGGAATTAAAACCAAAATGAGAAGTTTCTGGTCGTAGTACTGAATAGACTGAGTAGAAGTATGCAGCATTGGTTCCTAAGGCAATAAAAACATCCATATTTGCAGACCGAATTCATCAACACGCATACCTTACATACATAGATTGGATGCACTTATTTGCAAGACATTTAAAAAAAAAAAAAAAAAAAGAGTAACGAAGAAAATGCTTATTGGGAGACTGGGTGGAGAGATGGCTTGGAACAACAGCCTTAACCGATTAAATTAAAAATAATAGACAATAATCAGTTACGATGTCAGTCACTCTAGCAAAAACAATAATAAACTTCGGTAATGATTATGAAAGGCAAATGGAATTATGATTCATCAACTGAGCTTTTTTAGCCAAAACCTTGCTCCTAAGGGAAGTGGCATGTGTAATGTGTACCTGAATAAATACAGTAGACTTCCAATTATATGATTGTTTTGTCTTTTCTTACTATTTTTCTCTTCCTAATATTTTTTTGGATTAATAACTGCACTAATACGTCAGGAAGTTCAGTCTCACTAAAATAAAAAGATTCAATCTCCAAAGGCCTCTCCTGGAAATACTGTATATAATATATGTCTTTTCAGGTAAGTTTAGTAGTGAAGAAAAAAGAAACACATGAACCCCACACACAAGTTGCTCTTCTTTTCCCTAATGATGGAAGTAAACCACGTCCCCTTGTCTTTTACATGACAAACCAAGAAGTTTAGGTAAAATAAACCAAGATGTTTAAGTAAAAATTTCAGGCTAAATAGCATCATGGCATGAACTTCAGCTATCATCATTATGCAAAAGGCAATTATTACTGAGCAAAAAAAAGGCAATTATTAGTTTTTTTTAACACAAAAGAGCAAAACAACTTACAATATTTGCATCCGCGAAGATCAAAAGATTTGTCAACCACAATCAGAGAAACAACAATTGGTTGGTTGCGAATGTTTCAACTATGAATTTTGGAAACCGGGTATCTTATGATGTTCGATCAAAGTCAATATCTGTAAAATTACATAAACATAAATAGTTCAACTGGAAGTCAATAAAATACACTACCTTTTTCTTAGCCTTGAGATTGGGTACACCAATCTTTGAACGGTCCGATAAATAACCGTACACATGTCTGGATAGTAGAGATATCAAAAACATTAGGTTTCAATTAACGAAAATTCTCTTTCACAATTTATCAACATTCTAATATCATAATTAAATCGTGATTGTTAAGTATAATATAATCTTGCTTATGTTGTGTAAATATACACTCACCTTGGTTGTTCATTACTGAGGAACTGAATCAACACCTAATTTTTCCCCTGCTATAGCCTACAAACCATCATCGCATCTCTACTGGAGTAGAATGAAGAAAAGTTATGAGCTGCCATAACTGGTTAAATGTCCGAAGGCATGGTGTTCTTAGAAGCATTGAACATGTTATACATAATCTGTTTGAATTAATAGAATACGCAACTCATGTCCCTGAGTACATCTTATGAGGAGTACAAACCATTCCTACATATGCACATGCAATGGGAAGCATTCCAAATGTTATTATACGTGGTTTATGCTCGGTACATTTGACTAATCTTAAACAGGGGAATACTTATTTTTCATTTTAAAAATGTTGAATAACTTTTGTAATTTAATAATAATAAAACCAACCACAGACATGCCCAATGTAGTTAGTTCATATAAGAAATGAAGTGCACATGTCTTGGCAGAACTTGGTGGACTTTCCTGTATCTAAGATAGCTTCCACTTACAGGAAATAATTAGATACCATTTGAGCATAAAACTCTAATGTAGATTATATAAATACATACCCTATTATACACAATTTACATGGAAATAATACATGAATATCTATAGAAAATGAAGGTGACATACTTTGTATACTGCAACTTGCTACAGATGGAGCTTGTAATACTGCTTTGCTAAGACCAGTTTTAATGTCGTCATCACTATGAATGTCTTCATTGCCATTATGTATAATAAGGTCAACCTCATTGTTTAATTCCAATCCATGATCCACGCTTGAAAGATATAGCGAAGTTCCTTTAAAGGGACAAATATAAACTAATAAATATAGCATAAAATGGCAAAGTAAAATAAGAGCAGATTCTCTATACAAAATATAGTTTAAATAATTATTTTCATTAAAAGTGAAAACAAAAAGCTGAAAATAATGTCATCAAACCACACTATCAACAATCTAACAGGGGCCAAGCACGCCTTTTTTTTTTTCATGAAGTTTCCATGTGATCGAAATTCAGTGTTTGATGAGCGCAGAGATGAAAATCTATCTTCTTGGCATCCCACACGATCAAGGGTGTAAACAAATGCTTGTTGAAGAGCCTCCAAATACCTTTTCAACAAAGAAGACAATACCTTAAAAGAGCCACCAACACGGTAAAAACACATGCGACTCTAAAAGTTAAGTAAGCAATTGACGGCAATCAAGAATATAGGCCTACCTGAATTGTCTTGACCGTAGGCTTTTGATGGGCTCCTTCCTCGGCGACCACGCTAGAAACCACCACGCATAATGTGAAATTGGAAGTTGAAAGAACTGGAAGTTGAAATTGGAAGTTGAAAGAACTGAAGTCCTTCTTTAGTTCTGTTCGATCTAACCAGTACTGGAAAGAGTTCATGAAGAAAGGAGGGGAAGTTGAAAAAACTCAGTATTAATTGGAAATTAAGTGGGTATTAATGGCAAGGCAACACCGCGTACATGTCGTCAATATAGGCGTGGATTTGGTTTTTGCCCTGAATTGACATAAAACTCCTTTGTCTGTGTGTTGTAATTTAAGGGTATAAATAGAAATAAAAAATTAAATGATGAAATAGTCCTTTTTAAAGACATTGAATAATATTTTTTTTGTATTTAATCAGGGGTATTAGGTGGTAGAAAAAAGGCTGGTCTAATTTAAAAGGCCAGGTTAATTATGGTGTATTTTACTAATAGAGATATTATAGCTATACCCTCTTGGCTATATTTTTTGAGTCTTCACATAGTCTCCAATATTTGCTAAACACTTGGGCTAATTCCAAAAAAAATACGAGACTTTTAAGGAAAAATCTGACAAATAAGGAATTGACACTAAGGAAAATCAAACAAATAAGGGATTGATAGCTTCTTTGTTGGACATTTATTATCTTTTTCTTGGATCAGTTTAGCTTCTAGGTTTATGGCTCATTGTTTGGTCTTGGTGTGGAACGGAATGACCAAGACATTGATAGAGCAACCAAATTGAGTACATGTCCATGAACGCTACAATATGGGTTGTATAAGAAATTTGTATTTTGTATTAGATTTGCCTTGCAGTTTTTATAGGCTCATCTTGGGCCCAAGCTAGATGTATAAATGGGTTGCTATTGAGTTGACTCCAAATCCAACCCATCACACGAAAGTTTTAACCTTCCACCTGAGTTTCATCTCAGCTTTGGATGTAATTTGAGCTAAAAGCCTAAAAGCCTAAAAGTCTAAAAGCTAAAATAAAGCTCGATTTCATCCAACATAGTATGAAGCACATGAATATAACACTTAAACACAAGTTGGTAACTTGATATAGATCGAGAGAAATTAATAACAAAATCCATCAGCCCAAAACAACCAAGTGATAAAACCTATGTACATAAATTATGCAAGCTTTTAAGGGCTTCAACCACTTGGTGGATGGTTATACTTAATACTTAATAGATATATATTATAGCTATACCTTCGTGGCTCTATTTTTTAGAGCCTTCATAGAGATTCTAATATTTTCACAACACTTAAACTAATTACAAAATTTAGGAAAAACCTTGCGTTGTCTCAAACTAGAAAGGAAAACTTCTCCATATTGCCAAGTTCTCTTTAACCTCACCAAGAGAAGTCAATATACTTCCATCATTATTCTCCCTATTACCAAGTTCTCTTAAATCTCACCAAGAGGAGTCAATATACTTCCATCATTATTTAATACCAAAAAAGTAAAAAAAAAATAAATAAACAAAATTTAGCAAGTTTGGTAACACTTAAACACAGGTTGGTAACTTGATATAGATCGAGAGAAATCAATAACAAAATCCGTCAGCCCAAAACAACCAAGTGATAAAAACCTATGTACGTAAATTATGCAAGCTTTGAGGGGCTTCAACCACTTGGTGAATGGTTATACTTAATACTTAATAGATATATATTATAGTTATACCCTCTTGGCTCTATTTTTTAGAGCCTTCATAGAGACTCTAATATTTTCACAACACGTAAACTAATTACAAAATTTAGAAAAAAAACCTTGCATTGTCTCAAACTACAAAGGAAAGTTTCTCCCTATTGCCAAGTTCTCTTTAACCTCACCAAGAAAAAGTCAATATACTTCCATCATTATTCTCCCTATTACCAAGTTCTCTTAAACCTCACCAAGAGGAGTCAATATACTTCCATCATCATTATTCAATACCGAAAAAGTAAAAAAAATAAATAAACAAAATTTAGCAAGTTTGGTTAAGATATTAGATCAAATCGTATACAGCTCGAGCTTCTTCATGTGTTTGTGTCTTCGGAGAACTTGATAGATGGTGAAGCTTTCCATTATCAAATTGTCTATGGGACTATGATTATTGTTTGTAATTGCAAATTTTGGATGGTTACCTTCTTCTCCAACGTTGCGACACTTCAAATCAAACTACGCTTATGGGAGCAGTAGAGTGACTTCCGCTTCTTACGTGCTTTAAAGTTACAAGTTATTAAAAGAGGTAGTGGAACCTGAAATTGTAAATGTGTTGCTAACTCTTAACATGTTTTGATGATTCTGGTTGATAGTTTATACATCAATCTCAATTTTTATCCAATGTCATTTTTTGCCAACAACTTTCAATCAACTTGTTTAGAGAGTTGACGCTTAATCACAATTTGGATCGTTACATATTCTTGAACTATTTTATTAAATGGATAGTTGGATGCATTATAGACCAGTTAGGTAATTATGTAGAATATGTAAAGTACTTAGCAGTAAATAATCACTAGAAAAAAAAACATTGTGGTAGTAAACACTCTCAAAATATATATGTAGGTTTATGTTTTAGGAAATTGGTCTACAAGGGACACACAGACCACAAATGAGATGTAGGACCAAAAGAAATATAGGTTATGGATAAGTGTATAGGTAGGGTTTGTTAGAAGCTAATAGGTGACTAATTCTCAATTTATATTTTCATATGCACTACTATATCTAGAGTGTAGACTCTATATAGTTCAGTTTAATAGGAAATGGAAGGAGGCAAAAAGAAAAAGGAAATCAGTTGACTTGAGGCGAGTTTTAAGTATTGGGTAAGATGTATATTGTATACTTATATTAAACTTTTAAACAAGATGTAGGTGAATGAAAAATCCAGCAAAATCAAGATAACACAAAGAAGAAGTTATTACTACTTATTTCGTTCACAGGGGATTCATTAAGAAAGATGTCATGATTACTAAGACTGGCAACAGAGTAAATCTCAATACAAAGTTGCTTGAGAAGGAGGGACACGAAGCAATTTTTATCTACGTGCACTGTGTTGATATTGTGCATTCAAAACCCAAAATGAAATTGGGATTTCCCTTGCTTTAGAGTTGACGCCACTATTTTACCATACCAATATTTGAGTTGCATTCTAACGTAAACTCATGATCCATGTACTTTGTCTCAATTGGTCTAGATTTTACCAAGAGTATTCAAAATTCACCATTGCTATTTGATGGATTTATTATCTACTTTGAGGAAAAGATTCAACTATGTATATTGTAAAAATTATCCTTTTTAACTATTAAATAAAAAATATCTAATGCAGTCAATTCTTAATTATATTCATAGCAATCAATTACAATTTTTTTTTAAAACAAATGCAGTTATAATTCTCTGATGATCCCACACAGTGAATCATGTATATATAGCAAACCTCAAAGAATAATTAACTTAAAATCGGAAACTAAATGCAAATGCATCGAACTAACTTCAAAGAATAATTAGAGGGATATCAGAAACTGGATGCAAACGCATCGAACTAACCACAATGAATAATTAACTGGAAATTAGAAATTGAAAACTGGATGCAAATGAATTGAACTAACCTCAAATAAAGAATAATTAACGGAAATCAAAAACTAGATGCAACTGCATTGAACTAACCACAAATAATAATTAATATAAAATTAGAAAACTGGATGCAAATGAATCAAATTAACCTCAAAGAATAATTAATGGAAAATCAGAAACTCGATACAACATCATTGAACTAACCTCAAAGAATAATTAACGGGAAATCAGAAACTGGATGTAAATGTATAAAACTAGCCTAAAAGAATAATAAACTGGAAATCGGAAACTGGATGCAATTATATGCAAATGCATTTAACTAGCCTCAATTCCTTTAAAGAATAATTAACATGAAATCGAAAACAGTTTGCAACTACATTATTGAACTATTCTGAAATAATAATTAACAGAAAATCGGAAGTTGTATACAACTGCATTAAACTAACCTCAAATTATAATTAACTGGAAATCAGAAACTGGATGCAACATCAAACTAACCTAAAAAATAATTAGCAAAAAATTGGAAACTTGAATAAACTTCAATGAACTAACCTCAAAGAATAATTAACGAAAAATTGAAAACTAGATGGATGCAACTGCATCGAACTAACCTCAAAGAATAATTAAGTAGAAACCGAAAACAGGATGCAAATGTAATGAACCAACCTCAAAGAATAATTAATGGGAAACCAAAAACATGATGCAAATGCATTGAACCAACCTCAAAGAATAATTAATGGGAAATCAGAAACTGCATAGAACTAACCTCAAAGAATAATTAACAGGAAATCAGAATTTGGACGCAAAGAATAATTAATAGGAAATCGAAAACTAGATGTTAATACATTGAACTAACCTAAAAAAATATTTAATGGGAAATCAGAAACTGAATGCAAATGCTTTGAACTAACCTAAAAAAATAATTTAACATAAAATAAAAAAAAAAAAAAAAAAAAAAAAAAAAAAACATGGACGTAACTGCATAGAAGTAACCTCAAAAAATAATTAACAAAAAAATCGAAAACTAGATGCAAATGCATCGAACTAACTTCAAAAAATGATTAACGAGAAATCGGAAACTTAACCTCGGAGAATAATTAACGAGAAATACAAAACTAAATACAAATACATCGAACTAACCTCAAAGAATTATTAATTGGAAAATTAGAAACTAGAGGCAAATGCATTGAACTAACTTTAAAAAAAATAATAATAATAACGGGAAATCGAAAATCAGATGCAACTGCATTGAAGTAACCCCATAGAATAATTAATGAAAAATCACAAATTGGATGCAAATGCATTGAACTAACCTCAAAGAATCAAAAACTTGATGCAAATGCGTCGAGCTAACCTCAAAAAATAATTAACAGGAAATTAGCAATTGGAGGCAAATACATTTAACTAATCTCAAATAATAATTAACATGAAATCGAAAATGGGATGCAAATGCAAATGCATTGAACTAACCTCAAAGAATTATGAATGGAAAATTGAAAACTTGATACAAATGCATTAAACTAACCTCAAAGAATAATTAATGAGAAGTTTGAAACTGAATGCAAATGCATGCATTGATCTAATCTTAAAAAATAATTAATAGGAAATCGAAAACTAAATGCAACTACATTGAACTGACCTCAAAAAAGAGCTAACGGGAAATAAAAAAATTGGATGCAAATGCATCGAATTAATGTAAAAGAATAATTAAAAGGAAATCGACACCAGGATGCAAAAATATTGAACTAGCCTCAGAGAATAATTATCGGGAAATCGAAAACTAGATGCAACTACATTGAACTAAGCTTAAAAAAATAATTAACGAAAAATAGGACACTAGATGCAAATGCATGAAACTAACCACAAAGAATAATTAACAAGAAATCGAAAACTGGATGCAACAGCATTAAGCTATCCTCAAAGACTAATTAACAGGAAATAAAAAACTGGATACAAATGCATTGAACTAAACTCAAAGACTAATTAATGGGAAATCAGAAACTGGATGCAAATGCATTGAAGTGACCTTAAAAAAAGAGTTAATAGAAAATCGGTAACTGGACGCAACTGTATAAAAATAACCTCAACGAATAGTTAACAGGAAATTGGAAACTAAATGCAACAACATCGAACTAACCTTAAAAAATAATTAACGAGAAATCGTAAGCCTCAAAAAATAATTGACGAGAAATGGGAAACTGGATGCAACTGCATTGAACTAGCATAAAAAAATAATTAACGGGAGATATTAGAAACCGGACGGATGTAATTGCATTGAACTAACCTCATAAAATAATAAATAAAAAATCGAAACTGGATGCAAATGCATTGAACTAACCTCAAAGAATAATTAAAATGAAATCAGAAACTAGAACTAATATCAAAGAATAATTAACTGGGAAATCATAAACTAGATAAAAATACATCGAACTAACTTCAAAGAATAATTAACGGAAAATCGAAAACTGGATATAAATGCATTGAATAACTATCCTTAAAGAATAATTAACTAACGGGAAATCAAAAACTTGATAATCTTTGATGACCCTATATAATGTATCATATATAATTACTTTTATGTCATGTTTGCAAGGACATTACATAATGATCACTAAAAGTTGGTATTACACACCACTTTGGATAATTAATATGAAATCAGAAACTAACTGTATGCAAATACATTGAACTAACCTCAAAAAATAATTCGCGGAAATTCAAAAACTGTATGCAATTGCATTGAAATAACCTAAAGAATATTTAATAGCAAATCGGGAATTGGATGCAAATGCATTGAACTAACCTCAAAGAATAATTAACGGAAAATCGAAAACTAGATGCAACTGTATTGAACTAAACTCAAATAATAATTAACGGTAAATTTGAAACTATATGCAAATGCGTCGAACTAGCCTCAAAACATAATTGTATTATATGTAGTAAGAATATGTCGACAAATATAGTTTTGCAATTAAAGTGGTGATTATCATCTCTCTTTTCGTATAATGGGAATGTCTTTCTATTCAAGTAGCTTCAATATCTTTTTGGTTTTATGTGGGCATTCTCAAACTGTGGGGTTTTTATTCAAGTTGCAAGAAATTTAGATGAGTGATTAATATAATATTCATATCTCATTGTTTTGCACAATGTTAATATTTTTTAGAATAATTTAATATAACGGCACCAGTTCGTAAAACGGGTTCGAAAGCTAGTTGATATTGATATTGATATAGAATTCAATCGAGGTTAGGTCAACCTTTGTAATTCGTAATAAAAAATCCTAAATAAGGTCATATTTAGTACATACCTGACCCGCGAGTTTCAGGGTTTACTTCAATATACAGGCCCATTTTAAGTAGTGGTTAGTATAGTGGGAGCAGGAATATTAGTTTTATGAACATCAACGAAGATTACATCTAGTAGTAAATTCAATTCGGTTCTTCTAAAATGATTTCCATAATTATTATTGTTCTTTTAGTGGAGGTATCTTTAAAAAAGGCATGTATATTTGATGTGACTAGGTCAACCATTCAACCGATACCAAACGAGATCTCACACGGTTATAAAATGCTTAGTCTCATACGGTTAGTCTTGCGTTTCTCTAAGTGCATTTGCAATGCAGGTGGATAAGGGGGGTTTGTGACTATAGTAACTAGTTTTGTTGAAAAAAGGGTGTGCAATGCAGAAGTAAAAAACTGGTGATTATTTTCTCCAGTTGAAATCAAGGTGAAACCTTCCACCGAGATAGTGACTAACTTGTTAATTTTGGACGGGATGTTGGATTCCGTCTCGTGTGTTTTTTTTTATAAACATTCCGTCTCGCGTGTTTTTTCAATTGTTTTTTCGGTTTTTTTTTAACTTTAGACAAAATACCGGACGGGATGCTACATTCCGTCTCGATTAAAAAGCCTCCAAACGGAATCTAACATCCCGTCTGAGATTTTTTTTCACCTTTGCATTGCACAGATTCACCTTGCTTTTCACTGTTTTGGTTAAATGAGGGAGAATAAGTGCCTACGTGGAAGTGAATAAAGAGGAGATTATTTTGACTTGCATTGCAAATGCTCTAATGTTGGTGTTTCCTTTCTGACATACTGACATACTGACATACTGACATGCACATATAGAACAGGAAGAAAAATGTGTGACAATTATTTGTAAGAAACTAAGAAATAAGGGTTGTGGACTTTACCCAAAAAAACACTAAATAAATAAAAAAGTTTGTGGACTGTGGAATCCTTATCAGAGGATTCCATCTTTTCTTTCTGGTTTTGTTAGAAATGTTGGCTATCAAAATGGACACAAAAAGAAATTGTTGGCTTAGTTCTTTGGTTAAAACAAAATAAGTAAATACAACTACAAATACAAATAAAACAGAGAGTGTTAATCTGATAAATTTTTGGGTGGTCAACTGGCCATAATTTCTCTCAAGTCCGCTGCCCAAGATTGAGACCACAAATGCCGTTGATCAGTTTCAAATCTTCAATCCAATCAATCAATCAATCCCCACCTTCATTCGCAACTTTTACTATACAAAACAATGTTTGCAAAGTGGATTAGCACTTTTCAATTTAAGATCTCTTTTGACAAAGAGTTGCCTTTGACAAAACTTTCTCAATCCTGACCCCACTTGATCGTCCCATCAAAATCAAATATTGTCTTTATCTCAACCCTTTAATTTTGGTAGTAATATTGTCTTTTATTAACGTATAGAAGAATGCCCTAATATTGGCTTTTGTTAATTAAGGAAAAAGTTGATAATATTGTCATAAATGATAAAGCCCACAACTAACAAACCACATCATGTCATCCAACGGCCGATATAAAATGCGCATTAAATTTAGAGAAAATAATCTCTCTTTATCATTTGCCAATAATAAAATGATAAATGTAACAGATAAAATAGATAATTAGACCCACACTTAAGAAGCATCAACTATTCATCATCATGCAAATCAATCCAATTAAAATGGTAATAGTAATACACTAATACGTACACCGTTGATGATCTTAAGAGATCATTAAGTGGGTCTCTTAGTCTCTATATCATAACAAAAATCACTTGCATGTGCAGGTGACTTAGGAGGAGAAGCTGTGTTGGAATTTGTAACAGAATTAGAAAAAATATTGGGATAAGCAAAGAAGACTTCAGGGGAAGATTTAAGTTCCAAAACACCATAGATCAGTGTGCTATTCCCTTCTCGCGTGCAAATCTATAACAGTGTCAAAAAATTATCTCAAAACACAAATCTCTATACATTTCGAGAAAGAAAAAACAAATCTCTATGCATGCATGAGCGCCGTTCTTAACAAGCGTGCCACGTGGAAATTGGTAAGGGATTAGCGGAAAAAAAGAGAGTGGAAGTTGGTCAGTTGTTAATTTTTGTGACACAAAAGTTTTTTTTTTTTTTTTAAATAACATGAAAGTTCATATTACTGGAATATACCATAACTAGTAATTTGCCGAATTATTCACGAATTATTCGCGAATTATAAGGTTTGACGAATAAAACGAATAATTTGGCAAATTTATGAATGATACCGTTTAATTCGCAAATTGGTTGGGTCGGGCTTATAATTGCCGAATTATTCGCGAATTATTCACGAATTATTTACAAATTATAAGGTTTGGCGAATAAAATGACATTTGTATTATTTTTTCATGAATAAAATTGTAAAAATAAAAATAAAAACGTTATATACTTATATATCAAAATTTTAAATGTAAAATATATAGCCGAATTTTAAAAAAATATATTCGTATTATACCCGTTTAAAACACATATATCGTATTTTTACCGTTAGCGTTTTATTAGACTGAATATTTAAAAATATTATTGTTGAAAATTTCAAATCTTAGACGAATAATTGAATTACCGAACTTTTGCCGTTCACGAATTTGCTAGCTGTGGAATGTACACCGTTAGATCAAATGACGAGGTTCAGTCTTTTATGATTTTGACTTGGGTGTCATTTATTATGGTGTGCCGAAAAGTAGCAATGATGTGGGTTCAGTGGGCGTAACTCGTAAGTGTAACAACCACGCAAGCTTCGTTTTCAAAGGACGAGGCAAATATATTGCATGCGTATGAGAATTTGCTAACTTGCGCCTACCATTCATTTGTCGTGATTCACACGCCCCTGAGGCCCTGACGAATGGTCAAGTTTTTGAACGGCAAAAAGAGAGAGCAAAGACAAAAATAAGGAATGCTAATAAAAGCACTCGTAAAAGAGTTGCATCAGTTCAGCTTTAAATTTCTTGCATGTATGATTTCTCCCTAATTCCCGTATAGAGCAAGATGTGTCCATTGGCAAGTGGCTAAAACATGCGCAATCTAAGAAGTTAAAATCAGTTTTTGGAACTAATCCTCAATGAGCGATATGCGATTTAATAGGTTATATCGGATGTATATATTTGATACCTCTAAAATATATAATAATATAATCATACAAGATATTTCTAAATAGCTATCCAAAATACAACAAAATATATCAAATTCTCGTAATCATATCTAATCAACTTAATTTTAGAATACTACAAAAATACCCAACACAACAATTATATTAAATATTTAAAAGAATAAAGAGAGAGAATAGATAATATATATTAGAGAGATATTACAATAATTTGTATATTTAATATTCATTAAGAGAATAAAATAAATAAACTCTTAGAGCATCTCTAGGTGGTAGTATCACCTCCTTTAAATTCTTCAAATTTGCTTTCAAAACTCAGAATTTTTCGGAATTCCAACTTTAGGTGGAAGCAAATTCGGTCGCATCATCTGTCCAGCCATATTTTTGTTCGCAAATTTGGTATTTTGGATGGGGATGCGGAGCGACAATGGTAATGTCGTGCGCCATTGCAAATGTTGTCCCAATTTTTTTTTTTTTTTTGACCAAAGACCATGAGCTAGTTATAATCGTCGCTGTCGTATTGCCATTGCCATTGTCGCGTGCTCCTCAAAAAAAAAAAAAAAAAAAAAAAAAAAAACGGTCGAAATTCTATATCTATATATCTACACTCATCTCCTTCTTCATTTTATATACACTCAACTCAAATATTTTTATAAAAAAAACTCAACCATTTCACAACACAACACTCTCAATGTCACAACCAAAACAAGGCAGGGGGTCAAAATTGGACAAATGAAGAAAATATTGCTCTTACTAGAGCGTGGATTGAGATTGGAGAAGATCCTATAGTAAAGAATGATCAATCGGGACAAGTTTATTGGGAACAGATTATGGCAAGGATGAATGAAATTCAAGGTTTTAACCACAACCATAAGTGGAAAGGAGTCTCACAATGTTGGGTGATTTTTCTTTTACTGTTCTTCAACAAATATCATGTTATACTAAGAAAGTTTGAAGAACAACCTCCAAGCGGGTAAAAACGTGAAGACATTGTAAGATTCATTTATAATTCGTTTAATTTACACTTCGTTTATATACTACTTAATATTGATTTTGCTTTTTGTTTTTTTTTAATAAATGTAGCTTACAAACGCAGCAGCAACTTATGTGGCTGCTACTGGGAAACTATGGATATGACAAGATTGTTATAATCTAGTCAAACATACGCCAAAGTGGCAAAGAACTCAGTTACGCAATGAAACGCTTGCTTCAAGACCAAAGAAGAAAACAAGATCTAAAGATCTTGAAGGCTTCGATTCTTCACCCTCAACCCCTTCAACGTCTCACTCTAACCCTTCACCTTCATTGTACTCGAAATACGATCCTAGCAGTACTGAAGGTTTTTTGGAGAGGTCGATTGATAGGAAGCATAGCAAAGAAATTGAGAAGAACAAGAAAATTGCTTCTACTGTTGAGGGTACTGTTGTATCTACTATTAAAAAATATGGATGAATTTCTTTATGCTTTTAAAGAAAGCCGAAGACATAGAGAAGAGATTCTAGATAGGCAATTTCAAACTATGGTAAAATTGAAGCAAAAAAAGACACAAAAAAAGTTATTTTTGAAGTAAAAAAAACTCCGTGTTAGAGGAGGAAAATGAGACTAGGCTGTTGGCAATGTCACTCGACAAAGTCAATCCTCGTTTATGAAGGGTTTTAAAGCTAAAACAAGAAGCAATTGTAGCTAAATATGAAAAAATGGCTAAATCAAGTAGTACAAATGAAGCTTCTGAGGACGAAGGAGCCAATAATGAAGAAAATGATGTCTGGCTTGATAACTAGAGTAACTCTAATAGTATGTAAAAGGGTGATATGTAATATTTGTCTTTTATTTATTTATTTTTATTTTATGTTTTTTTGCAATAATGTATTAGTTGTCGTTCTATTAATAAAAATTGCAATTCATTTGCTAAATTAAATTGATCAAAGAAAGTAAATTAGAACTTATAAAAATGATCAAATGAACAATTCTAAATCACACAACATAATAATAATCATTATACAACAAAATTAATATTATAAATCATCAAGTCCTCACTTCCTACATACGCCTCCTCTGCCGTGAACTTCTCATCGACTGTCTTTGTGTTAAACTCTCCGTCTGTTTATGTGATGAACTCACCCTTGTGCGATCAATCTGAGTCTGTAACTCATCAACCTAGCGTTGCAAATTATCATAATCCATATGAGGCTGGGAAAGAAGTCTCTCTCTCTCTCAACACTCTAGGCGAATACCGAGGAGTGCATGCCATCATTTATACAAATGCTTGTCTCATATCTCATACGTAGCTCATCATGAAATAATTATTCATTAATAATTTATGATATTTTCATAATAAACAAAAATAATAAACCAAAACCAATAAAAATAATTACTAGAGGTAGATGTCAAAGGTCAGGCTCTAATTGTACGACGCGAGTGTCATCAATAAAAGAAATAGGATGGTAAATCGTCTGGCCACTCGGATCACTCAAACTGAAAACCCAAGGCCACTTTGACTGAGGGGGATCTAGCGTTGGAACAAATGTGTGTAGAGGTCCATACTGAAACATCGGCTGTGACGGCTGGCCAATCTGATATTCACGTTTGACACCCATTATGTTAACCGTATGAATATTGCCTGTACAACCCACAGCTGGGAGCAAATAACCAATAGATACCTTAAACTAATAATGGTAATACTGCTCATAAGTCTACAATGCAACTAGGTCAGAAAGCTACTAGCCAACTCCAATCCATGTTTCTTTCAATAACTTGCTGTAAGGTCATGTCCTTAGCCTCTAATACATGGGTAGACGGATCAAGGGGGATACCAAAGCATGGTGTGAGTTGTCTGTAACATCTATCCCCTAAATACCACTCCATATCACTCCCATAAGGGAATACCATCCTCCTATGAGAAATGAACAATGCGTATCTACAGTCATTCGCGTCGATGTGCACAGATGTCTTCCAAAGCCTCCAAACAATAGAAGCATGTGTGCTAAGCTCGATTTGGGTTCGGACATAAGTTAAGTTATGACTGATCTCACTAGTCAGACGAGCTTGACAAGGTCCGTGCCAAGCCCTAAGCTTAGGCCTCTAATCGGTGTACTCTGTGAGGATAGGATTTGCAACACATAAATACTCATAAAACCATATCTCTAAGAGAATGACAAACTCTCCCATATGGGGACTACTGACAATACCAGTCTACCAAGAAGCCCTATCTAAACAACGCAACAAATTACAGTATATGGTTCCACCAAAATCAATACCGCCCAATTTATGCAAGTGTTCAAAGTTGGCTAGATACCCCAAGTTAATCATGGAATGACCAGAATGAAGAAACAAGACGCCCATCAAATACATACATAAAGCTCTTACATACTCATCAACATGTGCTTGACCATCATCAGAATCAAGTGACAAATAATTTATTAAAAATTGCAATCCATCATCATTTGTTAATGGTGTAATGTATGCATCTTTGATACCAGAAATCCTAACACCAGCACTGTCATATGACTCCTCGGTTAGACAAGGGAAGAAAGTCATCATTTGTGCACAACTCTGGAATTCAATGCTACATCTTAACGGCTGACCTAATCATATACTCAAACCAGATATCATACAAAAATCTAGTGGAGTGAAGCCCAACTCTCCCTAAGAGAAGTGAAAAGTATATGTACTATCCAACCATCTCTCAACTAAAACATTGATAACTCCCTGAATGTCAGTCTTATTGTAAGGTATGTCAACTAGATAACCGAAGGGAGTCGCTAGAATTGCATCTCTAACATGGTCAAGTGCACTGACTTTTTTAATATCATCCCACCACGTAGGGGTGGGAATTTGGCCCTAACGACCCTAACCCGGCCCTGACCGACCCGACCCTAAGCCCTATAAAGCCCTTACAACTAAAGCCCTCACAGAGTTTAGGGCGGGGGCCGACTGCCCTAATGCCTTCTAAAGGGCGGTCGGGCTAAGGTTCAAAACATAGGCCCGACCTTAACTAAGCCCTAGTTATAATTTCACTATAAAATACACAACTAAAACTATCCAACTCCTTGTTACATATTTTCAATTAAAATAACACTGTCTTTTGTAATTTATCACTTACCATATGAGTACTTCTAATAACTTGTCTTATATCATAAAAACTTGTAAACTTAATTGTTTCTATCTCACAACTCACGTACACCTCACAACTCCCTGCGTCTAACCTAGTCGTCAAGAACAATAATGAGCACTGGGCACTAGCCTAATGAAAAATAGGTTGACGTCAGTAAAAACTCATTCCATACTCTTATTTGAATTGTCTTTGCGTTCTTCAATGTTAAATGTAATTTTGGTGAGATTTGAGTACAAGAAATAATGGATTTATGTCAGTGAAAGCTCATTCCAAAATGTGTCTTGTGCATTTTAACTGTAATTTTGAAATATAAATATGAGTCTCTATGTACTTCAATTTATTAGATTGTGGATATGCATTTTAAATTGTTGGACTTATCAAGAATTATTAATAGATTGGTTGTTATTCAAATTTCAAAGTGGTGGGACTTTGAGTTTGCAAATCTTTGAATTTTTTTTGTAATATAAATGAGTTTTAAAACTGATGCAGTAAAAAAAAGAAAATATATAGGCCCGACCCTAAATTGTTAAAGAGGGATTAGGGTAGGGTTAGGGTTTGAAATTTATACTTATGACCCGGCCCGACCTGGCCCTATGGGGACTTTAGGGCCGGGCTGGGCCGGGCCTAATAACTGAAAGACTTTAAATGTTTAGGGCCGGGCTAGCTCGACCCGGCTCATTGCCCACCCCTACCACCACGTCTTAAGCGCACGTGGAGTACACCAAACCTGATACATAACACATATTTGATGTACGCAAAATGAAACTAAAATTATATATATAACTACTACTACTGCTAATATATGAAATTAAAATACATACATGTTGTTTAAAATAACTCTTGAAACATGTTTATCATGAAACTTCCTAGACACCGATCTAAGATGGTTGAAATCCATAGCAGGAAATTCAAAATCGACTTGTTGATACTGAAGCAGCAATGGATCGTCCAGCTCAGCTCTCTGATTTTCAGTTCCAGACGTGCTTGGTTCATCATCTAGATCACCTATGAGATTGCTCCAAACTAATGCACTATTAACACTGTTTTGATATTCCTCACCGTCACCACTCCATCTTGTTTGGTTATTATAGATATATTCGTCGTCGGAATCTATTTTTTTGTTAGAAATAGAGAAACTATATTGAAAACAAATGTGTGAAATGACAAAAGTCCAACTGTTGTGCGACATTTAAACAAGCATAGCACGCGACATTGGTAATGTCGCGCGACAGTACTAATGACGTGCGACATTACCAATGGCGCGCGTAGTAGGGTCTACAATCACATTTGCAATCGATATTTGCGACCACTTAAAGTTGGTCAAAATTTGCGTCCAGTTTCTCCAAATTTTGTCTTCAAATTTGAAGAAAATACTACCATTACCTAGAAATGCTCTTAGTTTTGTGTGTTTATTAGGTTCTATTATTATTAATACAGTTTAAAAATCCAATTTATTAATTTTACGTATTTTTTTGGGTGGAAAACCGATATTTTCAATAATTTTTTTTTCTCGGTTTAGTAAAAAATTAGTCAATTTGATGAGTAAATCGGTTCAGTGAAAAAAAATTTAAAAATCGGTAAAAACTAATCGGGTTACCATTGATATACGATTAATCGGACCATTATAACCGATATTGACAGCAATAGCGCGCAACATACCTCTTGAAAAAAAAATGTTGGTATGGAATTTTTAAGTCAAGGTAGAATTGAGGAGAAAAACAAGGGTAACTTGTTTCTCACTTTTCATAATATTTGAGGTGATAAATTCCAGTGTTAATGTCAGAACATTTTGTGCAATGGTCTTAGCACCCAAGCTAAAAGGCCAAGTATACAACTCCGTACATCAAGTCATCAACATACGATAGGACTAGTCTACGTCGTTAGCATTAATGCAATGTATTACACTATGGCAAATGATAAAGGGTGCTGGATCTCCCCACCAAATGGAGCGCACTTTAATAGGGGCCGTATCTCAAAGATGGTGAGTCAGAGAGCTTAATAGCAAATGACCAAAAAAGATCAAATTTGGGGTCGTTTTCTTCTTTTTTGTCCCTTTACTCTACTGATTCTACTCTTCCCTCCATGTTTCCTATTCCATTAAGAGAAAAACATACCAACCCATCAAAACCAACAACGAGAAAAACTTGCATAAATCAAAAGAGTTAGTCATGTACTCATGTGGTGTAGTGAGTGACAAAATCAAAAGATAATTTGTGAAAAAACAAAGTGCTTTTTATTTCGAGTTTTTTTCGCATAATCGCCATCACTGAATTACTGGACTTCGTTTGTTTGATTTTTGCTAAATGTAGAAAACTTGTTTTAAAAGTTGAAAAGAGACAATGAGGGCATTAAGGTCAATTCGATTTTTACGTTTATTTTATTGAGTTTGTTTTGGTTTTGTCAGGCCATAAAACAACTTCCAACAGATCTAAACTTTCCTATCTAACGGTTATTTGTCTCAATCTCTATATGGCCGTGGAGAGAACGATCACGACGATGATTGAGCATCTAGTGACAAAACATGCCAGTTTACAAAATCCTCCAGGTATTCAACTTGTGGATCTGTAAAGTGTAAACAACCAAACGATTTTTTTTTCCAAACGTATATAAATGGAACTAGGAATGCATACCACACACTACTGTTCCTATACTTCAACTTATAAGGAGTCTGCTTTGTGTATATAATTGGTTGCCATGTAGCATTTCCACCAAAAGATGAAGAAATGCAACTCCTCTAAACTCTCAATAATTAAATATTATAATACTTGCTTACATACTGGATTATTGGTTAGTTTTGTACATTAGAATATTAGATACGGGTCATAGTACTAGATTAGGCAAACTTCAGATAAAGATCCAGAGTTCCCAACCAGAATACCCACTTTCTAAAATCCTAGTGAGCCAGTTGCTGCTAACGTGAACCAACTCGTACACATTCTTCCTTATCCTCCACACCTTTCTTACACCACCTTTTTTTTTTTTTTTTTTTTGGTTCAAATTTTCTCTCTCTCCCAATTTGGTTGGTCACTTTATCTGAAACTTGATCAGAGTCCTGTTTTAGTGATTTCTTTCACACTTATACTTTTTTCAGCTCTTCCTTTTTGTCACAACTGTTTAAAGCCTGCAAACAAGTCTAAAAAGTGTACACACACTAAAAACCAACAGAGTAGTAGAGCACTCTTTCTTCTAGTAAATGAAATGAAGCTTTGTTATTGCTAGTGAGTAAAGAACAGTATCATCATGATAACTTGTTTGTTCCATTGAAAGGTCAGTGTCTTTAAAATAAAAAATAAAGACCAGTACTCAAAGTTTCGTTTCGCGTGCGTTGAAACTGTTGAAGTGAAATTCACTTTAGTGTTTCTGATAGATTCTGGGAGTCCCATTTAGATTTTTATGTACCTCTTTTTGCAGGTTTTGTTCCTCTGTTGAATGTTACTTTGAGATGGGGTGGTGATGCTTTGAGCTAAAAGATGAGGTTTTTGGAAGTGGGGCGGTTGAGTTTTGAAGAAAGATTATATTTTGAGATGTGGGGCTGTTGTGTTTTGAGGTCAAGTATAGTTGGTTTTAATCTGGGGTGTTGAGTTTGAGTGCTTTAAGACTTAGGAAGATGGGTTTCTCTGTTTTGATATAGTATAGTTTGGTGTAATAGAGAAAGAAAACATGTCTACTTTGGAGGAGAAGAGCAAAGCAGTAGGTGGGGTGGTGGTGAATGGAGGGGCACCTATTCTTGCTGAAGAAATGAAGATTTTGAAAGAGCTTCAAGATCAGTCTGGTTAGTTCATTTGATATTAAATTATCTTATTTAATGCCTATCAAATTGTTCTTCTTGCAAGTATAAAATAGCTCTCTGATACTAGAGGTCTGGGGCTCGAACCCCGCCAGCATCAAAGAGTTACTGATCTCATTTAAAACAGACCTACCAATCAAAAAATGAATAAATAAAAAATAGCTCTCATGGCCTGTTGCTAGTATAAAATAGCGAAATTTGCAGATTTTAGCTAGATTTAAGTGAAGTTTGGGAGACTTCATGCCAGGGACTTGTGTTCAAACTGCAAATTCAACCAGCAACATAAACCAATCACCTATTAAGCATAGAAGAGCTCAAGTATAATTGTGTAGTAGAAACAAAAAAACCAGAAGAAAACTTGTGTAGCAATATAAGGTTAATACAGTTAATGTAAATTTCTTTAGAAGGATGCTGAAACAATAAAGAAGGAAAGAAGTTTTTGGCTATCCTTATTTCCCCTATTGTTCTTCTGATCATCTTGTGAATGAGTGAATAAAGAAACGAGTTATTTCAAATTTTTTGATCCTTTATATTCTGTATTCTGAATCACATGTGTTTTGGCTTGCTTTGCTTGATTTAGGAACTAGGAAGAGTATAAACTCTGAGCTTTGGCATGCCTGTGCTGGCCCACTTGTTTCCTTGCCTCAAGTTGGCAGCCTTGTGTACTACTTTCCTCAAGGGCACAGTGAGCAGGTGAGTCATGGAAAATATTATGAATTTAAAATTGCAAGCTCCCTTTTTTGCAATAGCCCTTTTTTCTCAGAATCTCATAAAGGTAATGGGTAGATAATTCCGATTTACTGATTCATCATCAGTCTATAAAGAAGTTGAAGAAAAAGTATTAATCATCAGCTGTACGTGCCACTAACATTTGTCGTTATCATCATCATCATCTACTTCTTACCCTAACTTAATAGAGTAAAACACACTCTTTGGGCATCTTAATGAAGAATGTATAGTATGTGCATCTTGCGATCTTGTTGAAACTTCAGTCATGTACTCGATGCATTTGATATTTTCGGATGGTGAAAGACTTAGAAATGGCACATATGAATTGCTTGTCTGATAGAGTTCTGCGGACTGAAGTCATGTCTGTCCAGGCTTGAGGGGAACCCAAAAATTGTTCAATGGACACTGTATCTCATATTTCTGTATAACCTAGACAGTAGAGGGAGAATTGCTAGACTAGTAGACTAGTATGCAATCTGAAAGTTTATATGGCCTCAAGGCTCTAAAAATGTGTCTACTGATCCTATCCAACAAACATGCTAAAAAGGTCAAAGTATAAAATGTAGATGGAGATTTTTTTGGTGGAAGTGTATAAATACATGTTTCATAGATTACATCATAGACATTGTGATGATCGATTAGACTTAATCTCTTTCAAATGCAAGTCATGTAAAGGACTACTTCCAGTGAGAAACTAAGAGTTTCTACCTCTGTCTGCATTTTAGATAACAAAACCTCATGATTACTTAATTTGCATATCAAATGTACAAAATTTTTGTGCTATATAGGCCTTTGTACTTTTTGTGACTTTCATTACACATACTTGAAAGTATGTTCAAGCCATATATTTGTTATCATGTGGCTTTACAGGTGGCAGTTTCAACTAAAAGGATTGCTGCATCACATATTCCTAACTACCCAAATCTTCCATCTCAGTTAATGTGCCAGGTTCACAATGTTACACTACATGTACGTGCTAACACTCATCTTCCTTTGTGTGTGTAGAGTAGAAAGTGAGGGTGGTTGTTGTTTTCTTAAGCCACTCATATCAATTGATTTTGTTACAGGCTGAGAAAGACACAGATGAAATCTATGCTCAAATGACTCTTCAGCCAGTAAATTCCGTAAGCTTAATCACTGCTACATTCTGATGGAAACTTCCTTGCATAATATAATGCAGATTTATTTTGTATTGCTAGAATATCTCTATAAATAAACCAGTTCCCCGAACTTGAATTGTCGAAATATTTTGAAACTATTTATTTACTAATAAGTTATTTTGCTTCTTCAGGAGAATGATGTATTCCCAGTTCCAGATTTTGGAGTAAAGCAAAGCAAGCATCCCAAAGAGTTCTTCTGCAAAACACTAACAGCAAGTGACACAAGCACACATGGTGGTTTCTCAGTGCCCCGTAGGGCAGCGGAGAAGTTATTCCCACAGTTGGTGAGGTTCATACTCTGCTTCAAAATAAACCCTTTCGAAGTCTTTTATTGCTCATCTAAGGTCACTCCATAATTATTGTCCTTTCAGGATTATTCAGCACAGCCCCCAACTCAAGAACTTGTTGTTCGAGACTTGCACGATAATACATGGACATTTCGCCATATATACCGTGGTAAGAGAGTGTTGGATGATCTAAATGCCAGAGCAAATGCCTTCGTTATTTAAATCATTTTTTTGCTATTGTTCTGGCCGTTGAGGTTCCAGTTTTCTTATCCTGCTGTTACTCTTTTTTTATAGGCCAACCAAAGCGTCACCTTCTCACAACTGGATGGAGTGTGTTTGTGGGCTCAAAGAGGCTAAAAGCGGGTGATTCCGTTCTATTTATCAGGTATCTGTAGTTCAATGCATGTAAATGATTGCAATTTGGAACAGTTCTACTATTTAACTTTATTACCTGAAAGGTTGATCCTGGATTGACTTTCAAAATTTTGAAAAGAGTGACAAGAAAATTAACTGCAGTGTAATAACAGATATGATTTATGAATTTCCTTACACATTTTCTCAACTTGCCTTATTCTACATTTACACTTGTGACTTGCTTAAATGGATAACAATTTGGCTGAGTTGTAGTTGCTAATATACTTTGCTCGCAACGTCCTTGTTTCCACAATTTTGACATTTACACCTTAATCATCTAGTTGATATACCTTATCCAAATTTTTTGTTCTGGCGGATTTTCATTCGAATTGATAAGAAGGCATGTGAGCTAGTTTAGCTATAACTTGTAACTGAAAAATCCTGTACTTTGTGAAGGGATGAAAAGTCGCAGTTACTTATGTGTGTGAGGCGTGCAAATCATCTACAAATTGCATTGCCATCATCTGTCCTCTCTGCTGATAGCATGCACTTTGGAGTCCTTGCAGCTGCAGCCCACGCAGCAGCAAATCGAAGCCCATTTACCATATTTTATAATCCAAGGTTTGTCCATTCACCCCTTTTTTATTTCTGCAGTGTATTTTGGAATGTGGAAGCTTCCACTTTCTCATATATCTGGATCATGTTTGCGTAGGGCGTGCCCAGCAGAGTTTGTTGTTCCATTGACTAAATTCCAAAAATCTGTATATGGTACCCAAGTTTCAATTGGGATGAGATTTGGAATGATGTTTGAAACAGAGGAGTCCGGTAAACGCAGGTAATTTCCCATGTAACTCTGACTTTCTTAAGCAATATATTCCTTCTCACGGTTTGTTAGCTTAAATCATCTTTTATGTGTTGTGCTAGGATACGCCGCATCTACCTATATATTTATGTATACATGCATCTATATTTCTCTCATTCTCTGTTGATTCCATATGGAAACATATTCCCTTGATTATTTGTGTTGTAGTAGCTCTCCCTCTCCCTACACACTACACTACACACACAAAAAACAAAAAACAAAAAATAAAAATAAATATATAAAAATAAAATAAACCGCCATGTTACTAATAGCAGTCTCACCTTTTCTGCAGATATATGGGCACCATAGTTGGGATAACTGATTTAGATCCACTAAGGTGGCCTAATTCCAAATGGCACAATCTTCAGGTAGATCCGCTCATCCCAATACCCTTTTGGCTTCATTTATGGATCCATGGGTTTCCCTTTTGTAAACTGATACCAGTGCAGCAGGTGTCTTTTACCGCGAGGGGTAAAGCTTTTGTATTTCTGCTATTTATACAATTGCACTTCTGTCTGTTAAACAGGTAGAATGGGATGAGTCTGGAGGTGGGGGAAAACAAAACAGAGTCAGTTTGTGGGAAATCGAGACTCCTGAGAGTCTTTTCACTTTTCCTTCGCTGACTGCAGGGTTCAAGCGACCATTGCATACTGTGTTTGCTGGTATGTCCTTAGTCTATATTGTTTTCAAGTTTTTTTGTTTGTAAGTTGTAACATATCCAGTGATCTGTCATTGCTGCATTTCCAGGTCCAGAAAGTGAATGGGAGAATCTTATCAGAAGACCTTTCATACCAAATACAGAATATAGGAATGGTTGTATCCCATATCCTCCGATGTCAAGCCTTGGATCAGAACAACTGATGAAGATGCTATGTGGAACTCCCAGTGCTATTAAGAGTGGAAGTAGTTCTTATGCTCTGCCAGCTTGCATAATAAAGGGAAATACTATACAGGCTGAAGTGAAACTTGGGCAGGCAATGCAGCAGCATATACCGCAGATGAGTTCTACTCAAAGTACACTCATAAAATGTCAGGGACCTTCTCCCCAGCACTGGGTAGACTCTTCTAACACCTTGGATCCAAATACAAAGTCAAAAGCACCTACACCCGAGCAATTCCATCCTCAAACCAAAGTTGAAAAACTACCAGCTAAAACAGGTTATACAAAAGCAGGAATGCCACCCATTGTTACATCAGATAGGTTCAGTCCAAGTTCCTCGGGAAAGTGCAACGAAGATAAGTTGGTCAGTAACATTTTGAATCCTCAGGACCTTGTAAGTGAGCCTGTGTGTCCAGACCAGGGACTCTTGCAGCTTCAAAAGGAACAACAATTTGCACAGCCACTGTTGGAGACAAGTACTATCAGTCCTCATCATATTGATGCCCCCCAATTTGGGACAAGTAGCCAAAATGGATTGTTTCCATACCCAAATCAGTTCCCATCCCAGTACCTGGATGCTGATGATTGGCTGGTGCAACCTTCTACTTGTCATTCTCTTCCTGGGATGCTTAAATCCCCTGGCCATATCTCTGGGTGTTGTATACAAGATATTTCCATAGATTACCCAGATTTTGTAAACCAGACAATGCCTACATTTGGTCAAGAACTTGTGGGCCCAGAGATGAATTACCTAGGGTTCTTTTGTCCAGCAGAAGAACTTACTCAATTACCTCGGCAAGATTTAAGCACGATACATAGTGCAACTAATTCATCTGGGTTGAGAGATCTCTCCGAGGACAGTAAGGAACATAGCGAGATATATGACGGTCTTCCTTTTGGATCAACGAAAGCTCAAGGAACAATTATTGATCCTTCTGTTTCAAGCACTCTCTTAGATAGATTTGGTTCACTGGGAAATGCTAGTTTTAAGAATCAAGAATTTTTTGTGGGCAACTTCAGTTCGAGCCAGGATGTTCAGTCTCAGATCACGACAGCTAGCCTTGCTGATTCTCATGGTTTCTCTCTGCAAGAGTTTCAAGACAACTCTGGTGGTACTTCTTCAAGCAATGTGGATTTTGATGAGTCCAGCCTTTTCCAGCAAGGTGCACCATGGAAACAAGTATCTCCACCTCTAAGGACATATACCAAGGTATGATTGAGACCTTGACTAATAAATTTAAACATTTAGTAAACATTAGTTTAACCCCCCCCCCTATTAATCAATTAGACCCCCCCCCTCCTCTCTCTCCCCTTTTCTACCCCTTTGTTTGTTCCAAGTACTCATGTCTGCAGTGGCACAGCAGAGAAGCTTAAATTGATTATGGGTCCTGTACTTGTCCTTTGACAAATTGACATTAACTACTAGTGTTATCAATTCACAGGTACAAAAAACGGGATCAGTTGGGAGGTCAATCGATGTTACCCGATATAACAGCTATGAGGAGTTACGATCTGCAATTGCCTGCATGTTCGGTCTTGAAGGACTGCTTGATGATCCAAGAGGCTCTGAATGGAAACTCGTTTATGTGGACTATGAGAATGATGTTCTTCTTGTGGGGGATGATCCATGGGAGTAAGTCTCTATTTCCTCGTTAATAATGAAGACAATAACCATCATTACAATCATATGGCAGGCTTGAAGTGCTCTTAATTATAGTGAAAAGAATTATTAATCCAGTACCCTCCTGATGAGAATTGATTTCAAACAGTAATATTAGTTATTGCAGTAGGAAAGAGAGGACGCTAAACTCCCATATGGGTACACCTGTAGCTTTTTTTGTTAGTTGAAAACAGCACCTAAGCATGTGTAAGATCATCCGCTTCGGTTAGCGGTCTTAAAGTGCTGTCTTGATTCTTTGATTAAATTGTTTTTCTTTTCTTGCAGGGAGTTTGTTACTTGTGTCCGCTGCATTAGAATTCTATCGCCCTCTGAAGTTCAGCAGATGAGTGATGATGGGCTGCTGCAATGATTGGTTCTTTCTCACTCTGAGGATATTGGTTATTAGGTAGCCCAACCTAAAGTAGTATAGTTAGCTAACAAGAGGCAGTTCAAAGTTGCACAGTCGTACTGTAGAAATAGCTAAAAACTTTTTAGACCTGTGATGTCATCGACATACTACAACAGTACAACACACGGGTGGTGTAAAAAACTGGGATTGAGAGATGAAATCTTATATGCCGAAGGTTTGGAGCGGTGTTTGTTTTTTGTTTTTGTGGTATACCAAGGCAATGTAAACTGTGTTACACGAACCATTTCCGGTGCCGTCTTTTGAACACAATTTAACTCTGAAATTGCTGGATTGAAGTACATGTATCGTTTTTGACAAAAAAACTGAAAGCCTTGGTGCTGTAGTGGTTGATGCCACGGCTTGATCAGCTGCCATAACTTGCTTCTGGAACAAGTTTGTTGTCAAGTTTAAGTTGTTTAGCTCTTTTTCTCTTTTCCAGTTGTTCCCAGTGTAAGAATTGCTCCTTCCTCCTTTTTACCAGCTCGCTCATTCTAGCAACCGTCTTTTTTCACAAGATGAGTCGATATGTTCAGTTCACGCAACTCTTCCTCCAGTTTCACCTCATATCAACCTTGTTCTCTTCATCCATTGGTAATGTGTACACTACACATTCTTGGCCGTCTTGAGGCAAGCAGTAAGCTAACATGGGAAACATAAGTTCTTTTCTAGTTAACAGTAAGCTACCATAGAAACTTCTTCAGGTATGTTTACTTACCCACCAGTTCCAATTTCTAACCCGAGCCGTTAGGCTTGGGATGTTTGCGTTCAGTCATTTAGGGGGTTCATCAAGTTGGAATATCATATTTTCTTACCTTTTTTTTAAAAGTTTTGTTGTTTCTTTTCTCCGCGTAACTTGAAAATTTGAATTAGAATTCGTCAAAATGTTAGAAATCAAAATCACTGGAAGTAGGAACCATGATACTAAAATCCCTCTCTATACAAACGAAACGAGGACTAAAAGCCGAAACCATACAAACGAAAGTAAGTATTGGAAGCCCAAATCTAGCACGGAGTCACGTTTAGCCTGTGATCAGAAAATAGAACAAACTACACATGACGACTGGCTTCGCAGCCCTTCGAATAGAACATAGCAAGTATTTTGTTTGACGCTTTGGTGAGTGTCGAGGATCAGTACTGGTCGCCACCTTGCTCAAATACGGGCTTCCCAGGCTAGGTGGCTTTTGGGGGTAATTAAGTCTCTAGCTAGAATATCAGCCTCTTGAGAGTCTTGATTGTACCAGCTCACCATGTAAAACCGCTTCATAAACATCCAAACGCGTTGTAAAATCCTACCCCATATACATTTTAATTTTCCGCTCTTTTCAAATGCTTATTCACATGGTGAGACAAAAATGTAACATTCTGCCCGTACGTAAGTCACGCAAAGCACTAGGATGGTTCACCTTGTTCACTAGTTACTTGGCTTAATCCTAGCGCCTCCTAGGTAGAAGTGACTTAATCAATCCTACTCTCAAGTCAAAGTTTTTTTTCTAATAAGTGGACAAGTCATTGCCAGGAATGCTCTCGTACCACAGGAAATCAGTGAGCTAGCAAGTCCTCGTACTGTCCACCTTGCTAACAACCACTAACAACTTACTCCTACTAAATCCAGCCAAAAATCTTATGGACGGAACAAAGGCCTTAGACAAGTCAGTGTCCAGCCGCCAGGACCTTAATGTATAAATACGCCACATTCTGGGCTTTCTACACTAGGGGCAACTTGCAATGGGTAGGAGTCCAAGATCAACTGATGCTCTATCAACTTTCTGCAGATGTCTTCTAAAGTAGAGTTTATCATTGTTTAATTTCAATTAAGTGCGCCTCAAAAGTCTATTGCAGATGCTCCAATATACACCATGACCATACCCTATATAGATATATGTAACTACATAGTCTTAGCAGTTGTTACACAGCATAGAGTCTTCAGCTCATTACACTGTAAGATTGTAAATTCACACATTTAAACCAGATATGAAGATTATTCTACCGATCTGAAACAGTGTTCAGGAGAAATCTTACTATCTAGTTAATGTCAAACACAGTGGCAGCACCGAATGCCAAGAAAGGATTGGCAAAAAAGAAATTTGAGCCTTTTCTATTCAAAGTCATATAAAAGACAAAAAACTAAAACGAAAAACAAATAAGAATGAATTGTACTTGGCTAAACTCCTAGCAAGCATAACAACGATAACCTTTGCCCCTGAGACGAACTAGGTTACTTTCTATAGATGGCAAATGCCCGTCCGAAAAGTTTTAGAACTTGTCTAAAGGAATCTACAATTCCTAAGGGGTTAGCTAAATAACATTGGCATTACTGACAATAATGTCTTGAACCCTTATGAGGTTACATCAAGTCATCAACTAATTGGGACCCAAGTAGCAAATAAAATTTGCTTCTTATTGATGGGGTGGCCCATTGAAGTTGAACAAATATTTTCCTGTAGACGCAAACAACACTTTAAGCATCTCAAATTGGGCTTATGCAATAAATGAAGGAACTGCCACTGTGATTGTCTGCCTAACAAATACAAATCAACAAAATAGCAAACAACTTGGTGTCTAGTGTTTACTAAACGTTTGCAAAGACGTCTCCTGAAACTAATTTCATATACTATTTTCTATCAACCATAGAGTTCATACATCTTTCAATGGTGAGCTTTAGCCTCTGCCTTGCTTTGTGATTTCGCCTTTGCCTGAAAAGAACCAAGCAAATAAGAAAAATATCAGAACTCAAACAACTATGTAAGAATTGCTATTGGTACAATAATGTACTGCAGCAAGAGTTCAAGGACATACATTTGTCTCATTACAGGATCCCCTTACGGGAAGATTTGATAGAAATTCCGTAATTATATATATCAAAAAGAAAAATGAAACCCTAACTAAGAATCACATAAAAGACCTACACACAGTTATTGTATATATTTCCATTTAGAACAGGTGCGTGTCACCTATTAACTTAGGAGTGGTGACTAGTGGCAAATTCTGGTTAGCAGTAACTAGACCAAGTTACTTTCTCAAATTGACGAGAGACCAAAGTGATGCATCACAGAGTATGGGTGTCATATCATGCAGCGTAATGTACCCTTAGCCATCTTAGAGCATTACAATTTCAGCGGGGACACTGATGATAGATTTCCAAACCCGGCTAATCATAAGATTTTACTTGTGGACACACATCCGACCACATCACCACCAAAATAAATATCAAATGCAAAAACTACTTCATTGAATCCACAGTCACGATTAAGTTTTGCCATCAAATCAACTTTAAAGTTGGTTTTTTGTAATTTCACTAATTTGAGATTATGATGAAATCACTATACATCCATACCCCAAACAATACTTATCTATTTATGTCATTTGCTAATATTTCTGCCTAACAAGACAAAAAAAGTAGTTCCATCCATTGTACAAATGTCATTACTTTGAGAATCGCTCTAAAAGTTTAATATGCCAATTTTGATATATTGCACTACAATTCATCAAACCCTAAAAGAGATCCATAATGTAAACGTCCAATTACAACCAAAACCAAACAAATGTTACCCTATATATATTTTTTTTCGAGAATCTTTATTACTATTTGTTTACGTAGGATTGGTGTCCAGTGGAAAACCACAGACTATGGCTAGTAGTTCAAATTCACTCAAAGATGCAACACTAAACACTCGTTGCCAGAGGAAACAATTATCTCGTCCCTATGAAAGCAGATGGAAGAATAAATCTTGCTAGCAGTAACTAGACCAAGTTACTTTCTCAAATTGATGAGAGACCACTGTATCCAAATTTCCAACTAAAATGCTTCTTTTCCTGATGATTTGTGAGGGAGAAACTCTGTCCTCACTCCTCACCAGACATGTTCCAATTAAGAACATTCCTCAATCTCCTCAAGTTGGCTTTCCAACCAACGACGCAACAATTTTCTGAGAACTGAAATCAGCCCAAGTACAAAACTTCTTAACAAAGAAAACCCAAAGTCCACAAACTTATTGTTGATCCGCAGTTCAAACAACAACCAGAGTCATTGACCATACTTAAAACTTTTTAATTTCACACTAAACTGCAGATTCAATCACTAATATTCTGATTCCATTCTCCCATGTTTGTTTCTACACCTGTTGAGATGTTGTGTTGATCTTTTTACAATTAAACTTGTGTTGAGATGTTGCAACAATTTGACTGGGCTATCCATTTGAACTGGAAAAAAGTAGTTGTGTTGTGGACTGGTGAAAGTGTGTGCTGTGGTGCTGTTGCTGCTGGGTGGAAAACTGCAGCTGCTGTTGTTGCTTGTTGTGCGTTGCTGTTGCTGGGGGTGGAGTGTGTGCATTCTTTTGGGTTTACAAACTTTGCTCACTTGCTGGGTGGAGTCTCATCACTACCATTTTAGAAGATCTTTCATGCATCCCAAGGTGGTGGTGGTTCAAATCCACCAAGAATTCATTCCAATGTTGTTAATGGATAAAATTATATGGTTGAATATGTTTTTAGTACTATTTTGCACAATAAATAATCCATATATATATAAATATATATATATATATATTTAAAACCAATCCACACCATATACAAATAAAATAAATTTACAAATAAGATGTAAATCTTAAATATTTTAAAAACCAGAGCTTGTATCATCAAACAAATTTGCCACAAGTTATTTGTAATTGTCACATTACAAATTTGCTAGTGGCAAATGGTGACAAAATTTGCCTTTGCATCACAAACTATGAGTTTTCTCATTAGAACTCTAAAATTGACTTCCCAAGAAACTCTAAAAATCTAAAAATATGGCATTTCCGCCACAAACTTGGGGTTTCCTATCAAATTCCAAATTTCATTAAAGTTTCTACAGTATACAACTCATAATACCTAGACACTTCATACATAAAACAGGGAACATACCAAGTTACACACTTGGTCTCTTAAACCAAAAATCATTGCATCAACTGAGTATCTGTACATTTACCCGCCCTAGAGAACTACATTCTTCTAGCTCAATCAGATACACTATTCCCAAAACTATCTAGCACTAAGATTTTACTCATAGCAAGCAGAACTAAACTCTGGGTGGGAATCGAAGCTAAGACCTTGGGGGCCAAACGTCCCAAATCTTGTACTAATCCATAGTACAAAATGCCAGTTTAATATGCCGATTTTATGATGATGATATAAATAAAATATGCCGCTACATGAGATCTATAATATAAAACTTGTAATCAGATCTAATGAGTATATATACCTTAAGGTACTTAAGTTTCACTGATCCATAAACAACACCAATTGTGAATGCTGAAACTCGAGCAACCTGCACAACCAAAAAAACAATGGGGGTAAGAAACGTAACAATAAAAAATTAGAAAATGATACGTGTCGATCTTTTTTACTTACCAGAGCGAGAGAGCTAGTGCCGGAATAAGGACCGGGTGGAGGTGCCATATCGAAAAATGAAGTTTTTGAGGATAGAGACAAGTTTTCCAAATGTTCAGTCTTTTTCAACTCTTTTAAGTTTGATATATTGCCAGATTTCGGTTGTGATCTGATGTTATCGGTATGTATCGATTTATTTTTCACTTTGGGCTTAGCAGTTTATGCGTTAAGGAAGTATTGGGGTTAGCAGTTTGACTGATGCCACCAAACAAGCCCGTAAAAAGAAGAGTACTTCGGCATATTAGTTTCAAATTCTTTTGCTAATGACATGTTCTACTTCACCCATAGGGCCACATCAGCATAGCCAACGAAAACGATATTGCAACATTGAGGACAACACCTCTATAAGATCTACATTTTAGCCTTTGAATGTGGTCTCTCCTTCCTTAAAGATCAAATCGAATCACAAACAGTAAGTGCCACTGTAGCGACCCAATTTATGATGGCCAATGGTCCGGCGGGTGATGGATTCAGAAAGAGGACATGCAATAGGGTGAATGGCATTCTATTAGGGCCGCGAACATAGGAGTCAAGTATGAAGGCTGAGAAGCGAGGACTGACAGTGTAGAGCCGCGACGTGAAGGGATAGCTGACCTGGAATTGTACCATCAGGACACATGCCCAGCAGGAGCACGGGAAAAACCCTAAGGTCGTACGGGGAACCCTCCACGCGGCAATCAATGGACCGAGAGATGGAGGGACAGGTAGATGGCCTAAGAGAGAGATGAGAGATTATAAATAGTCACAACATTTGGCACTGCCTGTGGGGAGAGAGAGTGGAAAATAGTGAGATGGCAACAAAAAGAAGAGTGGGTCAACCAAAAAAGACGACGGTCACCGAGATGGATGTGGAATCAGTAAGGAGTGAAGGGGAGGAGCAAGATAGGGAAGAGACAGTAATGTCAGAAGCGGAGGAAACAAGGTTGTTGCATGAGGAGATAACGAGGTTGAGAGAAGAAAATGAGGGGTTAAGGAGGGAGAAAGAGACAATAGAGGAGTCGGAAATGGAGGTGTCGAGAGCGGAAAGAGGAGGAAAGGGGAACAGATCTTGGAAGAACAGACGGTGGTGGGGCTCACCAAGGAGCAAGTCGAGAAATGATCGCCCGGCCGATCCGAAGGCTAGTCCGGAACGCACCAAGGGCATGGGAGGTGCGGCGAGTCAGGTGGTGGCAGGGTTGAACCGCAACCCACTGGCGGACTCGATTTGGAAGTCGGAGGTGCCGAAGAGGTTCAACCAGCCAAGGTTCAATCAGATGACGTTGTGGCAGGAGTCGCGGTATGACGGGTTGAGATGTATGATGTTCCCGGCAAGCTTCAAAGGGGGAGCATCTGATTGGTATTACAGATTACCTTCTAAGAGTATTAATAACTTTCAGGAGTTGGAGCAGGCATTCATTGATCATTTTTATAACACCCCGTGTTTTATTTCGTTTATTTTCCTAATAATAATAATAATGGATAATAGAAAAAATAAAAAATATGATAAGTGTTAGTGGAAATAGGAGACGTGGGTTTATGGGATAAACCTTCTTCCCTATTTCGGGGGTTTTGTTTTTAAAAAAGAAAACAAAAAGAAAAATGTAATAGAGTTTTCTCGAGAGTTTACGGGGAAAAACTTCGGCGAATTACACGAAAAAAACGGATCTTGCCGAAAGAAGAAAAGGAAGAGTTTTATTTTGAGATCTAGCTGGTTCGGAGCGCGCTAAAGGTGAGTAGAAATTTTGTATACATGTAAATTTCAACGTGATGAGTAACATGATATTTAAAGTTTGTCCTGAATATATATGAATATATATGTTAATGACAGTCTTGTTCTTTGGTGTGTGTTTTCGCAAGTATCTGATCTTCCTAATCGGTATTAAAGTAGTTTCTAGTATTTCCAGAAACGGACTGCTTTGCCTGCCACAGTAAATCATACGGCTTGAAGAAACTCTTGTACTTGTGTATTGTTTATCTACCAACAGTAACTAAAAGACTAATAATACAATCAAGTAGTAGATAGTTTACATTCAAGTTCTGCTCTAGATTTAACCAGCGTGTGGCTAACTTTATTGAGTCTTAGCTATAGCTTAAAGCATAAGTTTTCTATCATGTTGATCATCATCTATGGCGTGTAATGCGATATGCGATATTGGCATTGCCAAACCTCTGCTGGAGTAAAAGCGTCATTTCGGACCTCTCATGGGTGTGGTATGTTAAGGAAGATGAACCGCGTCGCGATTTTAGATGTTTGGTTTGATATGGGCGATGGAGAGTGTGAGGTGAAGCTATCGTTAATGGAGGCGCGATCCGAATCGATACTATTTAATTTTGTTGTGTGTTTTGATAGGTTATACTGTGGTTCTAGTATAGAACTGTGTTGGTGAGATGAGAATTGATTTCATAGGGGTTGGGGTCATTGAAGCTCCGGAGAAGCCATTAATGGGCGTAAAACGCGATTTTCGCAAAGATAATGGAATTGAGATTTGAGGGTATCGGTGGATTGGGTTTTTTGTGAGGAATCCAACCGTGGGTTTTAAATTGGAGATAGGTTGGTGGGTTGTGGTGGTCGGCTGGTGAAAGTTTTGGAAGTTTTGGTGAGGAAGGAGATGAACAGTGCCTTCCGATTTGGGCTTGGGCCAAATGGGGGTGGGCTTTTATGTTTTTAACTTTTGGATTTTCAAATTTGACTTTTAAGTTAGACTTTGGGCCTTTGACTTTGGGCTTTTGGGTTAGAGGAGTTTGGGGTTGGTTGACTGCTGTTGACCCTTGGCATGTCGACTTTGACTTTGACCAGAGTTGACTTTTGACCAGGGTTGACTTTGACCAGTTGACCCAATTTGACTTTCAACTCGGAATTGTAATTTGGGTTATTAAGATAGGTCTAGGACTATTAACATGCTTGGCTTTAGGCTAAGACCTCTATATATACGTGTGTATGTGTGTATTAACTACTATGTGATTTTGCAGTATTTTATGATATGCAACGTTATGACACTTAGACATCCATGAAATTAATAACGCGTAAACCAAAAAAAAAAATACAGTTATCAAGATACTCATTCGTTCTCTGAAATGATACATGCAATAAAGTTCAATAATGCGTAAATAAATTTACCGCACTCTTTTAAAACTCTCCACGTCTCAATTTTTAGAATTAAGTTTTATGACTGTTGATGTCATATGTTAGGTGGGCATTTATTGAATGTGCCATGAATGATCCAGGTATTCATTGAATGTGCCATGAATGACCAGATTGTTTGGACTACCCTAGAGAGGAACTAAGGTATTCGCCTTGCGGGTTAGTTATATTCTTTGAGTGTACGGGAATGTAAGGTTGGGTATTCCTTGAATGTGACGGGAATGACCTAAGGTACATAGGTTGTGAATTATGTGTATAAGAAAAGTAATTGATTAGTTGTATTCTTTGATTATGTGAGTGTTTGGGTTACTTTTGAATACATAGGATATCTACATATGTTATATGCAAGTTCTAACTTTCTTTTGCAGGAGGGTAAGACTTAATAACATTTTGTGCAGGGACGCGGTCCTACCCTTATACAGCAGTGGATATCGGTAAGTTTTGATTACGGTATTTAGATATTAAAACGAGGTATTAGAATGAGTTAAGATAATATAAGTTTTGCTTGGGAAGAACTATGCCGGTTGAGATGACGGAACTACCTGTCTTCCAAGCTGAGAATGATTAGGTTATGATAGATTTAAAGTGTTAGTTGGATAAGATTCATTTGAAATGTTTATATGTATTTAGTCTACTCATACCAGCAAATTCAATTTGCTGACCCATGTTTGCTTTGTTTTGGCAACGTGGGTGTGTTCTTGGGAACATAGGTGGAAGGCTGTGGAATTGCGGCGTGTGACATTGATTCTTGTCTGGAGCAGTCCGGGAGTTTAATTTTTTAGGTCTGTTCTTTTTGGAAGTATGTAATAGTGTAGTTTCATATTCAAATGGAATGAGAATACGATGTTGAGGACCTATTATTCTTAGAATTTTATATTGATGATTTTTGAATGGAAGAGAGACTTTTTGGAGTTTTGTTGTTAAGATTATTTATGATGTGGGTTTTAGGTTTTGACATGTGTAGTATCCACCCCGTCATAGCCTGGGTTTTTAGACAATTGAATATAGTGATGTTTGAGATATTTATATTTCAAATATTCATTTTTTTTAATTGTTTAGAAATTCGGGCTGTGACAATTTTATACACCAGAAGAAGCTTGTGGTGGACATCGCGGCCTTGTTCAACGTAAGGCAGAGGTCCGCTAGAATCGGTAAGGGATTTCTTGTGTAGATTCAAAGCAGAGACCTTGAAAGTGGAGAATCTGGACGAAAGGACGGGCGGTGATAGCCTAGCGAGAGAGGATTGCTTCGGGAACAAGGGGTACATGAGTCGGTAGCCAAGAATGAGATTGCAACATTACGGGATCCGCACTGAGGGGTGGAGAAGTACATCGTCACGATGACACACCATGCAGAAGGAGGTGAGAAGGCCAGGGAAGGCGGTGTTATCGCTGGAAAAAGGTGAGGGGTGTCGGCGATATGAGTCCTCGGACAAAGGGGGCAGCGGATACCGAGGATATTCGTCGCGGCCCGAGAGGAGCCGAGAAGAGGCTAGGAGGGAGAGTCGAGACAAAAAGCCCTATCGCGAGGTAGAGCAAGTGCCACTGAACAAGTCGTTGAGCGAGATACTATCATTGATTCAGAATTTGCAGGGGTATGAGGGTCCACGAACCAAACCAGTGGAGGTACAAGGCAGACCCTATTGTGCCTATCATCAAATACACAACCATGAGACGGACGGCTGCTATGCGCTAAGATGGTTAATTCAGAAGATGATAGGAAAGGGGTTGTTGAAGGAATTTATAACAAAAGAAGAGAAGGTAGAGCAAGCACTGACCCAGGGGAGGATATTGGGGACGATCAACGTGATCTTGAGTGGAGATATATTAAGCCCCAATGCACACACGGAGACAGAATACGCGGCAGGCGAGCATCTGGCGAGTACATGAATCAAGGGACATTCGCGGGCTACTTCCACGGTCCGCGAATGGAAGGGGAAGTATAATGTTCACCGACGCGGACCTTCAAGCCATCGATTCCCTGCATGAGGACGCGCTGCCTGGTGATCACTGTGGCTATGGGAAATTACATGGTAAAGAGGGTGTTAGTGGATCTGCGGCGGTCTGCGTAGATTTACTGTTTAGAGGGACAATGGAAGAAATGAAGATAGAAAGGAAGCAGTTGAGACCCTCACCGACAAATTTGTATGGGTTCAACGGAAGCATGACGGAACCTTTGGGGGAGCTTCTGGTCCCAGTGACCACGGTGTTCTCGAGATTCAAGGTGGTAGATGCCGACTCGCAATACAACGCCATCTTGGGAAAGAGGTGGATTCACGAGATGAAAGCAGTTCTCTCTACCTACTACCAAGTGATTCGATTCCCTACCCCTACCGGGGTATATGAGGTCCATGGGGATCAGGTGTCAGCTAAAAACAGTCACCAGAGTACAGTGAAGAGATTGATCCGCGGATCAGAGGAAGAGACTTCGCGTTCCAGGAAGAGGCAGGCATAGCAATTACTGTTAATCACCGGGGGAGGGGTCGGCGGAGTTAACAGAGGGACCGAAGACCTTGGATGAGATAGAGGTAGTGAATTTGGGGGAAGGCGACGAGGAGAAGTTCACATCAGTGGGGTCCAGTTTGTCTGAGGAATGGAAGGTTAAGTTAGTACAATTTTTGTCTGCCAATAAAGATGTGTTTTCATGGACGATTGAGGAAGTCACCGGATTAGACCCAGAATTCGCATGTCATAGGTTACATATGAGGGAAGACGCGAAGCCAGTAAGACAGAAGATGTGAGGAACTAGACCGAAGTACGCCGAAGGAATTCGCGAGGAGGTCGCGAGGTTGAAAGGGGGAGGTATAATACGAGAGGTGTCATTTACCGAATGGTTGTCAAATGTGGTAGCGGTGCCTAAGAAGAATGGCAAGGTACATATGTGCGTCGACTTCACTGACGTGAATTCAGAATGTCCCAAGGACAGCTACCCCATGCCGAGAGTAGACGAGCTGGTGGATAGAACTGCAGGGTTTAAAGTGTTTTCCTTCATGGACACGTCAATGGGATATAACCAGGTGGCCATGTATGGGCCAGATCAGGAGAAGACAGCCTTCGTGGTGGAAGGCGGTACATATTGTTATACGAGAATGCCGTTTGGATTGAAGAACGCCGGGGCCACATTTCAGCGGCTAGGGGAGAAAATGTTTGAAAGCAAGATCCGAAAAGGGATTGAGATTTACATAGATGACATGGTGGAGAAGAGCATGTCAGAGGAAGAGCATTTAGAGGGTTTGAAAGAGACGTTCAATATACTGCGGTCATACAATTTAAAGCTTAATCCAGAGAAGTGTACGTTCGGCGTTACTACGGGGAAGTTTCTGGGATACATAGTTACTTACCGGGGAATAGAGGCCAATCCCGAGTAGATAAGAGCCCTAGTGGAGATGCCGTCGCCTCAGGATGTCAAAGAGGTGCAGAGACTTGCAGGAAGGGTTGCGGCTTTGAATAGGTTCATCTCAAAGTCATCGGATAAGTGTAGGCCGTTGTATCGGTTGCTAAGAAACACTCTGGATTTCGAATGGACTGCGGAATGCGAGGAGGTGTTCCAGGAGTTGAAGAGTTATTTAGGTAAGGCTCCTTTGCTGTCGCGACCGGAACAGGGAGAAAAATTGTACTTATATTTGGGGGTCACGGAGTATGCCATTAGCTCAGTACTAGTCAGAATTGTCGGAAAGTTAGAAAAGCTGGTGTACTTCCAAAGTAAAACACTGCTGGAGGCCGAGACCCGGTATAGCAGAGTCGAAAAATATGCCTTGGCATTGGTGTTCTCTGCCCTGAAGTTGAAACCATACTTTGAAGCACACTTTGTAGTGGTGGTGACAAATCTGCCTTTAAAGCAAGCGTTGAAAGCAGAAAAGTCTGGGAGGATGCTGAAATGGGCAGTAATGTTGAGTTCTTACGAGATATAATATCGATCGAAACAAATGCGGAGAAGCGCAGGTGGCAAAAATTCTTAGCAGAGTTTCCAGCGGAGGATCCCACCTGGGGAGAAGAGATGATCATGGAGCCAGAAAAGATCATGGAATAGGACTGGTTGGACCCCTGGGATCGAAGAAATGGGTGGAGAGTGTTCACGACCGGTCACCCACGCATTACTTGCGATGGGATAGGAGCGGTGTTGGTCACGCCGGAGAACAACAGAATGGAGTTAACCATGAAGTTAGGGTTCGTGGCATCCAATAATGAAGCAGAGTATGAGGCGGTAATAGCGGGCATGAGAATGGTAGAGGATGTGGGGGTAAAAGAACTGACAGTGTATTCGGACTCGAATTTGGTAGTGTGCCAGGCAAACGGGGGGTTTGCCATGCGATGCCTGCGGATGGCAAAATATTTGAAAGTGTTGCAAAAGAAGGCTGCCGGGTTTGCAAAGATCAAGTTCATACACTTGGGTCGCAGCGAGAACAGACATGCCGATGCCCTAGCATACGTGACTACCGCAATCCCTGAGTCTGAAGAGAGAGTGATAAAGGTAAAGCGATTGGAGAAACCTAGTATAGAGGAAGTGGAAGAGGAAGGGGCTGAGATATGTCAGGCGGAGGAGGAAGAGGGGGGTTGGATTAAACCCATCAAGAGTTTTTTGTCTGGGGACGTGGTGAAAGATAAAAAGGAGAAAAAGAGATTGGAGCAGACTTCTTGGAGGTACGTGCTGATAGAAGGGGAGCTGTATCGAAAGAATTTTAATGGGCCTTTGCTAAAGTGTCTCGGGCCGAAGTTAGCCCTAGAGGTGTTGGCGGAGTTACATGGGGGAGACTGTGGAAGTCACTCAGTGAGCGGAACAACAACGCACAGATTGATAACGCAGGGCTACTTTTGGCTGCACATGAAGAGGGATGCCGTGAACTACTCTAAGCGATGTGAAAAGTGCTAGAAGTTTGCTCAGATGATCTTTGCACCAGCGGAACCACTATATAGTGTGTCTAGTCCGTGGCCTTTCGCAATGTGGGCAATGGATATAGTGGGCGCTGCCCATGGCTATCGGCAAAAAGAGATTCATATTGGCGACCACAGATTATTCCACCCAGTGGATCGAGGCAATGGCCCTGCAACAGGTTAAGGAAGCTTAAGTGATCAAGTTCTTGTGGGAGAATATCATCTGTAGATTTGGGTTGCCATATATTATCATAGCGGACAATAGAGCCCAGTTCACCAGATCCAAAGTGCAGGCATTCTTACAAGTATACAAGGTGAAGTAGGGGTTCTCAGCTCCATACAATCCAGAAGGCAACGGGCAGGCAGAATCTTCCAACAAGACCATTATGAACAATCTCAAAAGGAAGCTAGAGGATAAGAAAGGCGTGTGGGCAGATGAACTGAGTCATGTTCTCTGGGCATATAGGACAACGCCTCGAACGTTAACCGGGGAAACTCCCTTCTCTTTAGCTTCCGGAGTCGAGGCCGTGATTCCCTCGGAAATGGTGGCAGCCACAACGCGGACAAGAGCGGTGGAAACATGACTGAATGAGAGCATATTGGCAGTGGATATGACTTTAGCAGAAGAGAGAGGAGACGCGGCGAGAATCAGACTAGAGGAATATCACCGCAGCCTTTAGAGACGTTATAACAAGAGAGTCAAGCCGCAACAATTCAGAGTAGGGGATGCCGTGCTGCGATGAGTGACACACAGTACCAAGAGAGAGAATGACGGAAAGCTGGGACCAAACTGGGAGGGGCCCTATACGGTGGTCGACGTAGGAGGAGCTGGTACTTACAAGCTGCGAACAGCGGAAGGAAAAGTGCTAGAAAAGCCATGGAATGTGAGAATGTTAAAAAATTTCTATGCTTGAATGTAATGAAAGTCCAGAACGACACACTGGAGCTGTTTGTAAATATATAATACAATGACACTTTTGAGGAGTAAATTTTGCCCTTATGCATAAATGTAAAGAGATGCCCAAGGACGAGAGGTCCACCTCAAATTAGAGCCGCGGATCCGGGAGAGCCATCCGCGGAAGAAAGGCATACGCTGCACCGGGGGAAAAGAGAGAAGCCCAGCGGTTGGCGAAGCCACTCCAAAAGAGAGACCGCGGTGGGGATGAGCCCTCTGCGGACAAACTGCTTAAATCGTGTCCATGGAAGGTTGAGCTTCCCCGATGGAACTCGAAGTCTATGAGTGACTACGAAGTGAAATGAGATATTCACGAGTGAGAGGCGTGGGTCACACATAGGGGCAAGAAGAGAGAAGGCCCCAGTGTAGAGACTGACAAAGGGAGAGAGGGTAGAGACAGAAAAGGATGAATAGCAGCATGTCAGGCAAAACAGTAACTAAAGCCAAGAGACCATACATATAATGGGGAGGAGTGAAACAGTTCCTAACCAAACCAACACACAAGTAAAAAAGGAAAGAAAAAAATAATATCAATGGCACACTTAGTCGGAAAAGTTAGTTACAAGACAGCTAGTAAAATGACAGATAGCCAACATGGGGGCTAATCTAAGTTCGGCAACAAGTCTTCAGCAAGAGGTGCATGGTCGAGAGAACTCGAGATAGGGCCCGGGGAGGTGGCCTCACAAACTGGGTCTTCAGGCAGCAAATCGAGAGGGGCAACATCAACTGACTCAGAAACAGTCTGCTCCGCGGCAATGGGGACCATGACGACTGGATCTTCTGACATGGGAGAGGGAGGTTTTTCTGGGAGGAGTCGGCCTTCTTTGATTAAACGTGCATGTTCATCAGCGAGCTTCTTGGCCACACGCTTGTCGGCTTGAGCTTTGAAGCTTATCCGCAGCTGCTCCATGTCTTGAGTGTGTTGCAGAAGGAGAGCGACAGTATTCTCGGTGTGTTGGAGGACAACCTTGCTTAAGCGGTCATTCACTTCGTCCATAAAGGCCTGGTGGGAAGCTTCGACAGTTCTTAGTTCATCTTCAGCTCGAAGTTTGGCCATGTCCGCGGTGACAGATCAGCTTGAAGGCGTGCACAGGTGGCCCTTAGTCCATTGGGACCGCCGACCTCCTTCTCTAAAGATTCCACAATACTCAGGGAAGAGAAGAGGCCGCGTATCATGTAAGCCATGTCCAATCTCACCTAGCAACGTAAAATTAGTCAAAATAATGGGCAAAACAGAGAGTGGAAGGGGTGGAAAGAGGGACCTACCTTCTCCCAGCCGACATATAGGGAGGTGCGATGCTGTTCAAAGGTCCCAGTATCTGCATAAGCCAGGTCGCGGGGGAGATGGGAGCCATAGAACATGGCTGAGGTCACGATGGGGGTTTTCAGGGCGAGTCCCTCCCCATTGATCGAACGGCCGCCAAGACCTTGAAGGTGGGGGAAAGTTCCGGAGCCGCGGACCCGGGAGAGATCGAAAGCGCTTTGCCGTGCCGCTGGAGGAGAGGGTGAGGAGCTGCGGAAAGTCTTGCGGTAGGAGATGATCTGCTGCGCTTGTGTGGGGGCTCTTCAGATGAGAGATCCGTGGAGGTGGGGGGCGGCCGGGACAGCTTGGGAGTTGGGGACTTCAGTTACTTCATCGTCAGAGTCACTGTCGAATAACTTAATCTTGGAGATGTCCATGGGGGAAGGCGGGGAGTCGACAGGAGGGGAAGTTGGAGGAATATATTGATCTTCCCAGTCAGTGAGGGAGCGGAAGGAAGGGGATGCATATCGGCAGGACGGGGAAGGAAGGTGGGCAGTGGATTTTCTGACTATCTCCGCTAGAGCCCGAGCCTTGGCTTGAGACTTGGTGGTTTTGCGAGTGAAGCCGCGACTGCGAGGCTTACTTATGGGAGGATGGGACACGGATGGTGGAGGAGGTGAAGGCCGAGGCTTTCGTTCTTTGGGGGGCGGTGGATGACAGAATGGAGCAGAGTATTTACCCAAAGTATGTAGAGCGGGGTCAGTCAACAAGGGGGTTCCGTGGGAGGGATCTATGCCGGTGAACTTCACTTGAGAAAGAGCTCGGGTTCATGGATTTGTTCAAAGACCGCTGGACTTCACACCGGTGTAAAAGCGGGATTTCGAGTCGGACTTCCAACCTGCGCAATAGAGAAATAAAGATAAGGAGTGAGTCCGCCGCATAATCGATATAAGAAAGAGATGTAGTAAATTGAACTCACCACGAGGCAGGAAGGTGAGATGGTTGAGAGTCACTTCAGATGGAACATCCGCGGACAAGAAATTACCGGAGACATACAGGGGGTAATGGTGCTAAGTTTTGTCCGAGGTGGTGAGTTTGAGGACGAAGGACTGTTTACCGGGACGGACACAGAAGGAGTGATATCCAACGCTCATGTCTTTGGTGCTTTTGTGTATATAGTAGTGAGAAATTATGTCGTGGAGGACTATTTGGGGCTCATGGTGGAGGTTGTAATGGTTTGCAGCATACATGATATGCCAAAAATTGCCTATACCTTGGCAGGGGGGAATGTTGAAGTGGTTACATACTTCGACATCTAATAGAGACAGCGGTAGTCGTAAGCCAGAGACAATTTGACCAACCGTGGCCATGAGACATCCAGGTTTGGGGGGAACTAAATGGGGGAAGTGAGTCACGTCGGGCACGTGCTCAAGGAGGATGTTGTCTGGTATACCATAGCCAACCCTAATCGCTTCCAGGTTAGGTCGACGGGAGCGTGGGGGAGGCGGTGTAAGTTTGAAAGGTCACCCGATGGTAGGGGGGCGGTGGGATCGAGACGGAGGAGAAGAAGACTCCGTGATATGATCATGGAAGTCGGACCTCCGATTGGGAACCGGCATGGGAGAGAGCTAAGGAAGATGAACAGTTCACAAAAAAGAAATGCAAAAGAGAAGAGGAAAGATTACCAACCCGATCGTCAAACTCAACAAAGAAGAGCAAACACTTGAGCAAGCAAAGTATATAGAGAGGAAGAGTGAGAAGAAAACTAGAAAGGGGAAAGGGTTGAATGTAAAGAGGAGAGAGAGTAGTGTAGGAAGAAAGTAGGGAGTTCAAAAATGGCGTCTGGTGAGAAAGAAGAAGAAGAGTGAGGAATAAATGAGAAGGAGAGAGGAAGCGAGTGGAAGTTGAAGTGTGAAGGGGGTAAAAGGGTAAAAGAAGGTGATCGGAAACCAAGGAGCTGTTAGTTGAGCCAGAGGATGCGTGACACGTGAAGGAGCATGAAACGAGGCAATCCGAACCAAGCACGTGTGGGACACGTGTGCTAATGATAAGAAAGCGTGAAATAGAAGCCAAGGAAAAAAGCAGGCAAATTGAGTTCTCGAGCCCACGAACATTCATGAGGTTTGCAGACTCGAGAGGGGGCATTGCAGCTGACCCAATTTATGATGGCCGATGGTCCGGTGGGTGATGTATTCAGAAAGAGGACATGCAGTGGGGTGAAGGGTATTCTATTAGGGCCACAGACATAGGAGTCAAATATGAAGGCTGAGAACCGAGGACTGACAGTGTAGAGCTGCGACGTGAAGGGATAGTTGACCTGGAATTGTACCATCAGGACACGTGCCCAAAGCAGAGCACGAAAACCCTGGGTCGTCACGAACCCTCCACGCGGCAATCAATGGACCGAGAGATGGAGGGACAGGTGGATGGCCTAAGAGAGAGATGAGAGATTATAAATAGAATAGGAGAGGAGGAGAAGGGGATAGGTCACAACAGCCACCGTAAATTTTTACTGGCTTTTCAAATGTCTACGGATTCTGCAAAGTTTGTGAACGAGGACAAACGTCACAAGAGAGGATATGTTGTTCATCAAGATATTTGAATACTATAAATAGTAGATAAATGGTCAATGACTCCAGGAGTTCCTTTAATCTGTTCCCAAAATGGAAAACACCAATGAAAACTGGGAACGATACTATATTTTACAAAGAACAACGATCTGAATCATTATATTTTGGGTCCTCTATGGCGCGCCACCAGAATTGGATTGGGTAGCCTCTAGCCCAAGCCCAAATCGCAAAGCCCAGTACACCCCCCACCTCTATCGCGAAACCAGAAAAACCTACTCTAACCGGTCATCTCTCTCGCGCACTCGGCCAAAAAACCCTTCAAACCCTAACGAAAAAAACTCATATCCAAACCTTTAAAGATTGTTTTAATTCTAGTTTTTCTTTCCTGAATTGATTCATATCCGACCTTTTGTGAAGAGAGTCATCGAGTTTTTCTTTCCTGAATCAAGTTTCATATCCAATTTGAAGGTAAGAATCATGTTTTTTTTTTAATATCTCTCACTTTTAATGGTTCTATTTCTTGTTGGCTTGGTTTAACTACTTGTTTTAGGAAATGGGTAATATTTGATGGTTTGGAATTTGTAATGGGGTTGTTGGTAGAATCTTGTTTTTGTTGTTACTGTCATACTAAGGGCTTTTTCTTTGGAGTACTATTGAAAGATCAGTTTTCATGTGTTTAGTCTTTGTTGAAGAATATGTTATTTTAGGATGTAAGGTTTTGGGGGTTTTCGACAAGTGAATGATTCTAGTATACATATATTTTAGTTGGACTAGTGATGTGTTGAAATAATGGAAAACGATATTACTAATGATTAGTACTTCATATCTTGTGGTGTATTGTATACGTTGTATAAATTCGTGTGTGTGCAGTGTTGTGTATTGATCGTACTCGGTAAATTAGTATTGTTCTTAACAAACCTTTTTCTTGAATTCTTTGAGGTTGTTAGACTGTGTTCTTAGCAAATCCCAAGTATGTTACTAGTGTTAAAGATACATGTTAGAAGGCATTAGTTGGGGTAATCAATGACCACTGTGATGAGTATCTCTGCAACCCATATTTCTTGTGTCCATTATGTCAACAGTTAGTTATTGACGCAAAACTCCAAAAGGTTTCTAAGTAAGAATCACAAGCTTATGAGTTCCTTTTTGGTATATCAGATTCATTATACTTTTGTTAGTATAGACCAAAACTTTTGTTCTATTTCTTCATAGAAGGTAGAGTCTAGCTCATGATGCCATTAAATGTTGTTTCATTTTTCTTTGTAATAGTGATGCAGACAGATGTCAACCTCCTCTCTTTTGCATTATTGACTGGTAATTCATGCTTATGACTTAGTTTTCGCTTATCAGAGTGTTTGTAATGTAATGATACAAGATCTGTTGTTTCCTTTCTTGTGAGAAGCACTGTCATCACATTCTGGTTGGTTTTAGTGTGTAGTATAAACATTAGTTTATGCATTATATAAATGTGGGGCACTTTTGGGTTCAAAAAGTGGATTTGTTACTTAACTGTTGGGATGTATGGTACTTACTACTTCTCTACTCTAGCTATATCAGTGCTCAGATAGTGAGATATATGACTATGTTGTAAATAAATCTCAATCCAGAAGGCAATAACATATATAAAATGAGTTCAATGGCCTATCTAGTTTGTGCTTGTGGTGTTCACATGTGTTTTCTTATTGTTAATGTTCGATTATAACTTCATCTAGGTTTATTTTATATACTGTGTTTTGTATATTGTTAATGTCCTATTTTATTTTATATACTGTGTCCTGTTTTATAAATAATACTTGTTTTATTTTTCTTTGTAGCAATGGGTCCTCGATCAAAGAATGTAGCGAAAACTACATTCAAGGGTATGAAGAAATTATTTGGTGGCGGTTCCTCTAGTGGTGATGCAGTTGGAAGAAAGAGACAAAGGGCAGAGGGCTTAACGGCATCAGCGCGTAGAGGGGACCACAAAGAAAAAGAGGTTCCTAAAGTTGATTCATCGAGTGAAGATAGTGTAGATAGTGATAACAATGTAGGTTTAGATGTAAATATGGACAAAGGGAAGAGTATAGTGGAAGAGGAGAGTGAGGAGGGTGAGGACGGGGAAGAGGAGGGGGAAGAGGAGGGCGATGAGGAGGGTGAGAAGGGGGATGAGGAGGATGATGATGTGGAAGAATATGTGGTAGAATTCGTACCACCAGTGGAAGAAGCACCTTTGGTATTGGATATTGTAAGAAAATCCAATGATGATTTGGAGTTTAAAAGAGGTGAGTATGGGGGTGGCCCGTATGAGTCAGAGTTGTTGTATGACTATACGGTGCATGTCGCTCGTGATGTTTGGGAGAGAAGGGTAATATTTTGTTTTTCTGTAGTACTTTGATTTTCTTTTACAAAATCTTTTGTTTCTGCTCATATATATCTAATGCGTGCTTGGTTGTTTCAGGAGGATCGCGGAGCGTTGAAGTGTGTTTCGCACTTAGCGAAGTTCTCCCAATGGGATTTCAAGGATGAATTTCAAAGGTCTCCGAGATTTGCCCAACAGTTGAGAAGGATTGGGTTGTTTGATCTCGTGGTAACTTATCACGAGCATATAGATCCTCCATTGGTCTCTGTGTTTGTGGAGAGATGGCATCCAGAGACCAACACCTTCCATATGCCATTTGGGGAGATGACTGTGACTTGGGATGATGTTGTGCAAATCTGTGGAGTCACAGTTAAAGGAAGAGCGGTGCAAGGGGACAGTGAGTTGAACTTACAAGAAGCGATAAATCTCATACATCGTGGTCTGGGTCTCCCTACTGATTTGATTAAGGCGGAGATGGAAGCTAGCAAGTTCACTTCAAAAGTAAGGCTAGAATTCCTCTGGGAGCATTTTGCTAACAAGGTTCATGATAGCCCCATATGTGATGCTGCTGGGAAGGTGGTGGAGAAGGCCTCGAGTTTCCAGGAAGTCCAACGGGCTGTCAGAGATTTTATCCTGTTTTTCTTTGGATGTGCCATTTTTATTGACAAGTCTGGGACTGGAGTACCTATATGTTATCTAAGGCCGTTGTTGAAATTCAGTGAGATAGGAGAGTATGCATGGGGTGCAACAGTTTTAGCGTTTTTGTATAGAGGTCTTGGGGCTGCCACATGTGTGAAGGTGAAAGGGGTTACAGGCTATATGACTCTTCTACAGGTAAAACTTTCGTATTTTAGAGATTTTTTTTTAATATTAATTTTATTACTCTATCAATATGTTAACTATTTGTGTATATCTAGGCGTGGATCTATGAGTATTTTCCGGTACTCAAAGCAGTCCTAAACATGGACTATACCTTGTCTCAGCCGCATGCTAATAGACACACAGTAGTCGCTCTACACTATTATGATACAACGCATACATTGCAGTATTATCGAGCGATACTTAATTATATGAATGTTTTCAATGTAAGTATTTAAGTTTGTTTATATATATATTTTTTAGTAATTGATCATTGGAGTTGTTAATGACACATTTGATTTTGTTTTAGGTTGATTGGCATCCCTACTATAATGTCAGAGATAGAAGCCCGATCGATGACATTGCATTTTTTGAGGGATTGCTATGTTTTTTCAACATTGTCGAGCTTTACTCTGTCGCAAGGGTGGTGCGTCAGTTGGGTCACGTGCAACTTATACCTGTAGATCCTCCAACACCAAATTGGAGAACAAAAACTGTGGTAGGACGCGGGTATGAGGTGAGCTGGACCAATATTAGGCTACTTTACTGGGAGTCATGGCAGAATCACATGATCCAACCCTGCAATCGAGGACCTATCTCGTCTTATCCATGGGAGTGTCATCCAAACTACATGACTTGGTATGTGAGGAATTCTCACATTCGATTGGTGAACCTTGAACGTCTTCATATTCATCCCTCCCTGGAGACACTTCCTAACTGTTCACCGATTGTGAGTATTGTGATTTTTAATTGAGTTTTTCTAACTGTGATTTTTTGCATTCGATTGGTAACTTATCTTGATACCCTTTTTTCAACAGAATGACGCCATCGATGAAACTAGTCACATGCTAGAGAGAGGTCTGCAATTGGCTGGGAATAATATTTCAGATGAAGCAAGGTCCTCCTTCGGACAGGCGAACAACTTGACTAGGTGCAAGTACAGTGGTGGGCGTTATAATTCATGATTTGTTTCTTGTAAGGAATGGATGGATGTTTGATTTTGAATGATGTTTGATTTTGGAATTAATGACGTTTGGAATTTGTTGTTATTTGATTTTGAATGAATGATGGATGTTTGGAATTTGTTGTTATTTGATTTTAAATGAATGATGGATGTTTGGAATTTGTTGTTATTTGATTTTGAATGAATTATGGATGTTTGTGTTTGTTGTTAAGTGGAATTTGTTGTTATTTGATGTTAAGTGGAATTTGATGTTTGTGTGGTTGTATGAATATAAAAGTGTTGTAAAAACGAAATGAACTTTTAAATTTTTTTTTGTCCAAACGACCTAGCCACATCGTTTGGTATAAAGGCCAAACGACCGCTTCAGATCGTTTGGCTTAATGCTCAAACGACCCAGCCACATCGTTTGGTATAAAGGCCAAACGACCTCTTCAAATCGTTTGACTTAAAGCTCAAACGACCCAGCCACATTGTTTGGTATAAAGTTCAAACGACTTGACCATGTCGTTTGGGGGTAAAATTAAGTAAAATCAAATCAAATCAAATCAAATTACGCTTATTCCAAATTACATCAAAATATCATATTGGCAACATACGAACATTATTTCCAAATTACTCGATTGCCGTCCGAATTAACTTAGTCGATCACTCAATTTCCAAATCAAATCAAATAAAAGCCCTAACATTATTTCCAAATAACATAAAAATAAAATAAAATTATACTTGTTCCAAATTACACAAAAATAACATGTCAAAATGAATTTATAAATTACATCAAAATATTATATCGATAACATACAAATAACTTAATTGATAACATGTACTGTTGGGTCTTCAACATGCTCATTTTTCCATATTAGATTGGGAACATTCAATGCCATAAATTGCAATTGCCTTGTTGTAATGCCAAATTCTAACTTTCAGCAATATCATATTGAGCTCTAAGCTATTGGCGCATTACTGGAGGAACCGGACAATCTTCAACAAGTTCAACATTGACAAAATGATTTTCACCAACATGTACGCTACCCAACACTTTTTTCACTCTTTCAGGATTTGCTTAGGTTCTCAACGACATGATAAGAAAGCACTGATGAGCTCCTAAATTCAGGAGGACAACATTAAATCTTGAAGCAAATAGGTATCCAACAAAGGGCATGCTCATCCACTTATTTAAGGGTGCGTAACCTTCTTCATGTAAGATTTCCTTCATCACATAAACAACCTCACTTTGACTGTACAAAGTACAATAAAAAGGGAGGTTGTCAATAAGCTCTTCGTACAAGTCCTTTCTCATCTGCGGCCATTCTTCTTGACTTCTTCCTAATGCAATGCAGAAAGCTCTATAACTGCAATTGCCATCGCCAACAGGGTCATCGACTATAACAATGTATTTATGCATTTCTTTAAGAATATCTAATCCATAATCCTTAGAACCCCTCGTCTTTCCCAAGTCTAACCCATCTCTCACATTTCGTGGTGTGGCTGTTTTTGGAGAAGGCTTATTTCTTGGTGTGGTTGTTTTTAGTGTTTTTGGAGAAGACTTATTTCTTGGTGTGGTTATTTTTTGTGTTTTTGGAGAAACCTTATTTGTTGGTATGGTGTGGGTGTTTTGGGTTGGTATTTTTGGAGAAGGCTTCTTTCTTGGTGTGATGTGGGTATTTTGGGTAGGCGTAGTGTTTGGTTGTGTCGAGACCCACTCCTTATGGTCACATTGAGAATGTTTAAAATGAGATGGATCTCGCTTTGAAGAGTTCTCATCTCCAGTTGGAAGCTTTCTGCTGTAGCTACCTTTCTGCCGACTTTTGGTTTTTGCTTCCTCAAGAGGCGGTACTAGCCATGTACTTTATGGTACGACAATCTCCATAAGCTTCCTAATCATAACCTTCTGCTCTTCTTCAGAAACCATTGCAAACCTTTTCATGAACAAGTCCATCGAAGGTGTAACATCGGGACTAACACCCACTGACACATTGGGAGAAATAGACAATGTTTTCCAAAAGGGGTCGATAGCAATCAAAGGGATGGACCGCTCTTGCTCTTCAAACTCAATTAATTCATGAGCACATGGCAGTCCATGGTTTGTGCATAAATAGCACCAACACCTGATCTCTCCATCTTTAACATGCTTTACGCGGGTATCTATTTCTTCAAATAGCAAGTCCAAACACTTGCGTGAGACAAAGCCTCTGAGTTCATGAAACAAAAGAATCCGGTGGTGGTGTTGAGTTACAATCATACTTCTCTCGAAGGTAGCTCTAATCTCAGACATCTGGATCTCTAGAATCGGGTGGATTAAGCTAAACATACTCAAAAAATCATGACAATTTGCATTTCCTAGTACACGCTTCACCTGAGCATGAGACCCTTCAACTCTATTAGTCGTTGTACTCGCAAAGTGAATGTGATGGTCAGTCCAACAACATACGAATCGATCCCTATGAGGAAACCAAGTCTCTCGCAAATAACTAACAAAATTGGAGTACTCAGCCCTGTAATATTTTTCCAAAGCATCCCATCTCCACTGGAAAATAACTTCTGTCTTCGATTTGACTACAGTGTTCCACGAATCGGGCCTTCTACAAGTTCTCAGAGTTGGAAAAATATCGTAACATTTTGAAAGGACGCACATAGCGATATGTCATCTATATAGATGCTTGTGTACGTTAGGGAAAACTTTGTCAGCGGCACTCATCAGGGCCAAGTCCCTGTCAGACACGATCACAGATAGGCTTATGTCACTAAGCAAGCCACTAAAATGATGCAGAACCCACTCATAGTCGAATGTTGTTTCAGACTGAAGCAACACCTGACACATGGTGAAAGACTTCCACGTTGAACTCACCCTAACAAACTGTACGAAAGGCTACCGATACCTGTTAGTTTTGTAGGTAGCATATAACATGAAAGCTGTTGGAAAAGTCCGATGAGCCAACTTAACACCTTCTGGATGGGCCCATAACACCCCGTTATCTCCTTAGTATTCTTATCCTGTCTCAACTCCTCAAAATAATATTCTTTTGCTAACAACTCATGCAATCTCTGCAATTGTGTGAGACCGTTCATATCCAATTTTCTCACCTTCTGCCTTGCAGTGTAGACTTGGGATATACTAGATATGTTTTCATGATACCTATTCTTGATGGAATCCAAAATTTGTTTAGGCTTTATTCCACACTTACTCATCTCTGACAAGTACTCGAACTCTGGAACGGTCAGACGAGCAGCAAATGCATGTTCTTCAAGGGTTTTCGCCAATACATGGTTATGAATACCATTTCTAACTTTTATTTTCCAACTATCGATAGTGCCGCGTTGGAAAACACCTTTTAACTTAAATGGACATCCCGATTTCTTGGTTCCCGACCTTCTCTTATTAGCCCTCCCTTTGCCTTCCTTCTTGTGTGACCAATACACACCTGAGCACTCGCAAGCCAAATTTAATTTTGCTACTCGGTTTCCCTTGGCACACTCCGACTTTTCAATGACCACAACAACATTAACTTGTTTTCGTCTAGCGGTTGCCCAACCGATTGCCTCGCTATGTGTATGAAAGACCTAAACACATAAAAAACAACAACTATTATTAATACACTAATAAAATTACATTTAGAAAATTAAAAAAAAAAAAAAATGAAATTAATGCCTACTCCACCATCATACCTTTTCCGTAGTAAAAATTTATGTTGTATCACTTAAAATCGGTTGACAATCCACGTCATCGTGTTTGTAGAGGATCGGTTCTCGGATAGTGGCAAAGAATCCTACATATAGAAGAATAAAACAAGAGTCTCAAACAATTTGCATTTAGGTAATGAGGGATTTCAAAGTCACAAAAAAAAATGAACTTCTAACTAAATTTAGTCCAAACGACTCATCCATATAGTTCCATAGAGGGTCCAAACGACCCAGCCATGTCGTTACATAGTGTCCCCAAACGACCTAGCCATGTCGTTCCATAGTGTCCCCAAACGACCTAGCCATGTCGTTTAGCCTAGGGTTTTGCATTCATTCAAGTGTTTTGCATTAATTCATTCATTCAATCAATCAAGTATTTTTTATTCATTCTAATCAAGTGTTACCTCACTATTTAGGTTTGCACTTTGTCGTCGACGATTTCTCGACATCTCATTTGCTCGACTAGTCGCATCTTCAAATTCTTCACCTTCACCTTCAACATTTTGTGCCACTTCTTCACTTTCACTAGTAGAAAAAAGGCTTTTTGTGACTATTTTAAAATGTTATTTGTGACTGTTCTATTTGAAATGGTCACAAATAGCAAAAAAGGGTTTTTGTGACTGTTGTGACATGCTTTTTAGAAACGGTCACAAATGGTTTTTTTTTTTTTTTTCTAAAGAAGGTGTATACGTGTGGAGAATTATTTGTGACTATTTCACTAAAATAGCTATGTATTATCCAACCCTTAAGTGACCGTTTGACCCATTATTTGACCCAAGTAGTTTTTATTGTAAGTTTCTTGGTGGTTGACGTACCCTGATCATGGTATGTACTATCCTTTACTTTATTATGGGTGTATTATTTTTGTTGTTAGTGTAGTAATTGCTGGATCTATTGCATTACTCTTCAAGGCAGCATATACTGCTTATTTAGGACCTTCTTATGCAGCCATGCTAGTTTTGTATTTTTCATATTATCTTTTGTTTGCAGGTTAAAGTTTTTGTTGATTTTGGTGTTAGAAAGACAGAATAATTTACTTCACCAACATGAATATTACCGAAATTTTATTGAGTAACCGAATTATTATGAACAAGGAGCAAAATAGTTTTTAGGAATATGGTTCCCGTGCATTAATTTCATAAAGACGAATGCAGAGTATTCAAGGAAGTGTGAAACAAAAAATTTAAGGTGTTAGAAACACAATTTTTTTTTAACAATGCCGAACATTTAGGGTAATAGGTTGAAAGCTGAAATTGTTGTCAAGCGAATTTGATTAGATATTTTTTAAATGTTAAGTAATGTCATGGCTTCCTTAATGCTTAAGCCTGTGGTTCAGGTGCAACATGGTTTCGTCATGGGTAAACACTATTTGGTAAGCACTATTACTGAATGTTGGTAAACACAATTTACTGAGCCATCGATCTTGTCTATTTTTTTATTCTACCGTGGATGATTATACTTGAATGTAATAGCTATTTTTGTTGTTCTTGTATGGGAGCATTGAGTATCTAAGTATGTATGATTAATGTGTTTTTATGTACCAGTAGATTTCATACTAGAACAATGAGTTTGCTTATACGTTAATAGAAGGACAGGGTCATGTCTTGTTTTCCCCTTATATTTCTTTTGGGATGTCCGGACCTTGATATTTAGTGGTCTAGCTTGTTTGTTTTTCTGTCTAGTGGATAGTATGGACATATGGTTGATGCGACATAGTTAAATCCTTTTGATTTTGAAGTAACATTTGACTTTTTGACTTCATATGCTATTTTGGTGCTCTAACAAAAGTTAGATAGAAAACTTATTGAAGAAGGATATTCTTCTAACAATTTATAGTAATATGATCAAGGGGGTGAGGCATTGGGGTTGAAGCTGATCCTAGAGAACTCTGTTCAAATTGCTTGTGTTGACTCGTTGAAGCTTTATTTTCTTACTTTTGTATAGTCCTTTGGAATTATTTGATGTTGTTTACTCTGCACAGTGAAACTTGCTTTAATTTCTTAAGATTCAAACTAGAATCCTCTAAGCACTTAAAATGTAACATGTTGGTTAATGAATGATTCAAAGCATTTTTAGGACATGGTTTATAGAATACTTTGATTATTTTCTCTTTAGTAATAGCCTTTATTCTTAGTCTATTGTAACTTAATACTTATTTTGACTGATGGATAAAATATTTATGAATTCTACTCACTTAAGTGAGATCTTATTTGTCTTTACTAATAGGTGAATCCTCTTCGGTACAATACGTGCTGTAACTTGTTGCTTTATCTATAAAAAATAATTGAGGCTTTTAAATTCTTATCCTATTTTTGAAAATGATAGACGACATAGCCCTAGAAGTGGTGGTGGTTTTGGACCTGATGATAGAAGGTGAGCATGTTTGTTTATTACTTTAGACCTTCTCACAATGAAGTTCAATAGACATAACTAGAATTAAGCATCTAAGATAAATGACAAGCATTATAGATTTCTGCCTCTAGTGTGTTGTTCTTGCATATCCACATGAGCCAATGCCATTCACTGCTTGTGGTTGGACTATGTAACCCACGCTGATTTTTCAGATTTTGTTTTTTAAAAGGGGAACTATTGTCTAGGCATTACATACTTTTCCCAGACTAGGTTATACCATTTTTCCCTAGGGTCCCTCTCTATTTTTTAGTTGTATATAGGCTTTTTATAGCTTGAACAATGCTCATTTATTCTATGCTAAAATAAATCAAAGGTGAGAAAGAGAATACCTACTAAGATATCTTCTAGTCTGGTTGTGTTGCTTCGAGGTGGTTTCTTGTTTGAGAGTTAATATGTCTAAGAGTACTATTTCTAAGACTCCTTTAAGGACATGATCAAGCGGCGTCATGAATGCCAACATAGATTTAAAACTAGTAGTACATATGTTTTCTAATTGCTTAGTAAAGATTATCATATAATTAGCTGTGTCAGGAGTGAACATAGGATCTGGCGAAATAAGTGTATGTATAGTACACCGATTAGCACCTTATCCACTATGGTGTGGCTTGTGAATGTCTTGGATAAACTCTTTCCTTTTGCAAAACGAATAGGTGTTGCAGAAGCTTAGCTTTAAGTTTGAACTTATAGGAATTACATGTTTAGTTGGATGAGGCTCTAAAGTATGCAAAACAAGGGAAGCTTGCATTGATATGCTTTGTTAATAAATGGCCTGATCATACAACTTCATTCAAGATATATATGTGGGCTGCTTTCATACTAATTCCTCAACATTGAGATGTGGGCCAAGATGAATTGCTGCCTGATTGTTTTTCTTTGTTTTTAAAGAGGGTTCTCATTCTTGCAGGACTTCAAAATGCTCATTTCAAATTGGTCCAGTACTCGTAGGAGCCTTTCACGTTAAACTTCAATTGGGACGTTGTCCTGTGTTGTCTTCATTTGGTTAATTTCTCTATATTTGGCAATTGTTATATAATACTTGCTGACTTGTAGATCGATAGTGGTCTGATGACACCAACCATGAAAATAAGGAGGGATAGAGTTGTGGCTCAATACAACAATCAGATTTCAAGTCTTTACAAATAAAGTTCTATTAGAAAGATGCCTCCCACCTTACCGAATCTCAGTATAAGTATAATAATATGATTCTTAGCCCTTTTTATCTTCGAGTTAGATATCAGGATGTTCAACCCCATTTAAGGAACCTTTTAGCGGTTGGTACTCGGGTAAAGCATAACTGCTTGGTCCTTAAGATGGCAAAAGGTGTTATTTATTTCATTACATTTTACGATTAAGTACAAATATATATTGGTTAAGTTATCCAATGAAATTGGAATATTTCAATGAAATTAGCAATATATATAAGTGTTACTTGAAATTTAATAGATCATATTAAGATATGTAGTTTATTCAAGTGTGTAGTTTATTGCAGGTCCCCAATTTTGGGGTTTTTTTTTAATATATATTCACATTTTTTTTTCTTTTTTTAATAAAAAAAAACAATATATACATATAATTGTTTTATCCAAACCGTCATGACTAATGATACTTTTTATGACCGTTAAAAAGGATGAATGCATAACAGTTTATTTAAAACCGTCACAAATGATATGATTTGTTGTGACAATTTTTGAGCAGTTGTTACCGTTTTTTATGGTTTTATGACCGTTGAAAAGGATGAATGCATAACCGTTTATTTAAAATCGTCACAAATGATATAATTTGTTGTGACGGTTTTTGAGCAGTTGTTACCATTTTTTATGGTAAAGAGAGGCTAGTCTAGAACAAATATTTGTGACGGTTTTAGAAAAAAATAAATGACTCTCACTCCATCACGGTTTTGGGAAAAAAAAAAACAGTGACAAAAGACTTTTTGTGACTGTTTTTAACAGTGATATAAATCATTTTTTCTTGTATTTATTTCAACATTTCTTCTATTTTCTCCTTCTCTAATTTGTTGTTGCACCTCAAACATTACCTCAAATGCTTATTCTTCATCTTCATGTTCCATTTAGAGAAACTTGAGTATTCTAATATGTAGAGAAACTTAAGTATGTAGAGAAACTTGAGTATGTAGAGAAACTTGAGTATTCTATGTAAGGAGTAAGGATTTTGATGAAAAAAAGGAGTAAAGAGGAGTAAATGAGAAACTTGAGTATTCTATATAGAGATATTTGAAATTTTGATATATTTCTAATAATTGAGTGAAATATATTTGTAAACCCTAAACCCTAAACCCCAAACTAGTTTATTATTTACAATTGAAAAAAAAATGGAAAATAACAAGTTTAGATATAAAACAAATTATTATTTTAGATTTGGATAATTGAGTGAAATATGTTTGAAATTAAATTTTTTTTTATGTTGGTACGAAATTTGTAAACCCTGAACCCAAACCCCCAAACTAGTTTATGATTCAAAATTTGAAAAAGAAAATAAAAAATAACAAGTTTAGATATAAAACAAATTATTATTTTGAATAATTAAGTGAAATATGTTGGTACAAAATTTCTAAACCCTGAACCCTGAACCCCAAACTAGTTTATGATTCACAATTGAAAAAAAATAAATAAATAACAAGTTTAGATATAAAACAAATTATTATTTTAGATTTTGGTATGTTTGATTACATGTTTTAACTTGGTTATATAGATACTATGTCATAACATATAAAGAGTGCATAGTTCATGTAATTGTGTTGTTCCTAACCCAATTTTTTAAATCGAATTTCAATTTTCCTAATTCAATTGGGATGTGTTAAGTTGATAATTGATCATTACTAATTCAATTTTGCAAATAATTGTTTAAATAAATTATTGTACACTTATGATCGATTACTTATTTGTATTATAAGAAAAATGTTCGGTGTTTATGTATAAGAAAAGTGTAATTGGTGTTTATGTAATCAATTTTTATTAGTTAATTGGGCTAATCATTGGTTAATCAGAAATTTCCTTGGTTGAGAACTTCTCAATTATTTTAGTCCAAACGATTTCACCATATCTCCCCATAGAAGTCCTAAACGACCCAGCCATACCACTTCCATGTGATACCAAACAACATGGAATAGTCGTTTCAATGCACACACAAACGATGTGGTCAAGCCGTTTGAGTGTACACTCAAACGACTTGGCCATATCGTTTGAGTTTATACTCAAACGACGTGGCCATATCGTTTTAGTGTATACTCAAACGACTTGGCCATATCGTTTGAATACGAAAAAGACATGGCCATATTGTTTGAGTGTATACTCAAACAACTTGGCCATATCGTTTGAGTGTATACGAAAATGACATAGCGGGATCGTTTGAGTGCACAACCAAATGGCCCGAGGGATTCATTTTGGCGAGACCGTTTGAAGTGGTTGCTAGGCCTGGGCTTTGATGGCAAACTTGTAAAATTTCTTTTTTTTTAGGGGTTGCCCAATCCAATTTGACGAGTGCCCGATGGAATCACCAAAAACATCTATATTTTTAGGAAAGAAAAATGTATTTGTTACTGACAGACCCCATATTGTGTTGGGCAGACTCCAAAAAAAAAATTATTACAAGTGTGCCATTGGTCCCAAAATGTCAAAAAAAAACAATTATTACAAGTGTGCCATTGGTCCCAAAAAATTGTTTTGTGTTGGCACCTCCCAAACCAACGTGAATTTCCCCTTTTCAGCCATTCTTTTCTATTCTCTTCTCTTCTCTTCCACCATCCTAAATTTTAAACCATGAAAACTATATCCTAACACTAACATTAAAAACTAGGGCTGAATATGCACGTGACTAGGGCTGAATATGCATGTGTACAGTGGCTGAATGAGAAAATTTGAAAACCCCCAAGCTTAAACGACCCGGCTAGGTCGTTTGTATTGCACACCAAACGGTCTGGTCACACCATCTAGACTGAGTCCAAAACAATGTGGCCATGTCGTTTGGCATATGGACTAAAAAAAACTTGCCGGTGTGGCCACACCGTTTGGACTTAGTCCTAAACGACATGGCCACATCGTTTGGACTAGATCCCAAACGGTGTGGCCATGTCGTTTGGGATTTGAACTTGGATAAAAATGAATTGTCTATTTTTTGGCCTCTTGAACGGTGTGTCCACACCGTTTGGACTTAGTCCCAAACGACGTGGCCACATTGTTTGGACCTAGTCCAAACGATGTGGCCATGTCGTTTGGGATTTGAACTTGGATAAAAATGACTTGTCTATTTTTTGGCCTCTTGAACGGTGTGTCTACACCGTCTGGACTAAGTCCAAAACGACATGGCCACACCGTTTGGACTAGGTCCCAAACGGTGTGAACATGTCGTTTGAGATTTGAACTTGGATAAAAATGATTTGTCTGTTTTTTGGCCTCTTGAATGGTGTGTCCACACCGTTTGGACTTAGTCCCAAACGACATGGCCACACCATTTGGGACCTAGTCCCAAACGGTGTGGCCATGTCGTTTTGGACTTAGTCCAGCCGATGTGACCAAACCGTTTGGTTTGCACAACGAACGACCTAGCCGAGTCGTTTAAGCTTGGGGTTTTTGTAATCAACTTTTTGGGACCAATGACATACTTGTAATAATTTTTTTTTGGGATTTTTTGGGACAAATAACACATTTATAATAATTGGTTTTTTTTTGGGGTCTGCCCAACACAATATGGGGTCCATCAGTAATAGGACCCAAGAAAAATTTGTAAAAGGTTGATTAAGTAGCACCCTACCTGATTGGCTGCATAAGCCTGTTCTGGAGAACTACTAGAATGCTGCGACCCAAGATACTGTTCCCATGCTCCATGAGTATATATACTGTCTGTGCGCAAAACCATAAGAAACAAAAGAATAATGAAATACAATTCAGAAAAGAGGATGCATAAGCTGGGAAACAGAGGTAACTAAGTAACCAAAAAAGATAAAGTTTTGATGGACAGACCTGAAAATGAGTCATCATTATATTTGTGTCCTGGTCGACCCAGGAACAAATATGCAAATTTCCATTGACCAAAAGAATATATGTAAATTTTGATATCATCGCAATGGAGAAATGTAATCTTTTAAAATGTAGAAACTTAGTGCAATGGAGCAAAGTAACCAAAATAACATGATATTAATTGGTGTATGTTTAGTTTGTGTTCACCAGTCTAGAGCTCAACATCATAACAAGAGTCTCTAAATTTCTATTGTCTGATTATCGCAAAAAAAAAAAACTATCTATTGCTTGCAAGAGAGGTATACCATAGAGAATTCCTCATCCGGGACTCGCAATTTCTTCTGTAAGCGCACTTTAACTTCAGCTAAAATTTCGCCATCATGAATAATAAACATGAATGGTTCCCCAAAATTCCGAACCTGCAGGCTGAACTACACAAGATTCCAAAAAATAGGATCATACAACTGGTTGAACAAGCGAGAGTGCAAATAGTGCTCTTCATTAGTGTAAAGGTGTGTTTTGGGTTTCCTTAGTGTTCGCTAAGGGAGAGGGAAGAGGTTTGAGATTTTCTGAAGGGACCGAGTTCGCTTATGAGCAAACTGCCTACGTATCCTCTTGTTGGTCTCTCTTTTTCCTGGGGAGAGAGGAATTAGGTCCGACGTAGTTCAAATAGGTGGTATTTATAGGCTTGAAGAAATATCTATCCAGGAGACACGTGTGTCTCTTGCACACGTGTAAGGTGGAGATCGTGAGTGAGTGTTGGGCTGGTTATATTATAAGTCGTGTGCTAATTGGGTGTTGGCGCGGTCACCCCTATTTCCTGGTGGTGGGAAGTACAAGCAAGATTTTGGTAATGATTACCCCTGGTGGTGACCTTTATCCGGTATTCCATCTCGGCCATGTGCTCGCATCGAGACATCTTTGTTCGCATTCACCTACACGAAATAAGAGCTACTCACGATCGGTCTTGGAGGTCGATGTCCCGAAGTTCGCTTATGTTGCACGCGCGCATGATAGGATATCGCTCCCCTACACAGCCCCTCAAGAAAGTGTTTATGCCACGAAAACGCCTCTGGAGAAAAAATGGAAGAACGTGTGGAACATGAGCGAAGCCGTGGTGGACGATCCGACCGGATCGCGAATCGACTTTTTTGAATCATGTAGCATGATGATTTGGCGGGAAAGGGAAGTTGTGTCGTAATATGCACGCGATGTAATCGTAGCGTAGCTGAGGAAGAAACGTGTCGCCGCATTATACCTGAATCGCTGAAAAGACAAGATTACCTTGGAACACGCAATGGGCTAGAGCATAGGTGTAATCATAACTTCTTGGTAACCGAACGGGCGGTTTATACAAAATCAAATTTGGGACATCAAAAAGGTATTGCGTGTTTTCTTCTTCCGCAAAAACGCAAGCTAGGGTTCCTCAGGTGAGTGCTTTTGCTGCTGTTACCTTTCCATTTTCAATTTGCTTTCCTCTATGTCCAGTGCGCTTTGTTAAGTAGGTAGGTCATCGTAAGGTTATAGGGTTTAAGCTTGAGTAATTGATAGAAAAGACTCGTTATAATGTCTGATTCTGATGATACGCGATCGGAGGAGGTCCGGGAGATATCCTTGAGTTCCGGAGAGTATGAGGATGAAGAAGCAGTGAGTGTTGGCATTGAGGTTGAATTGGATGAGGAAGATAGGGTAGATGAGGGTAATACCCGATCTAGGTCAGAAGGTGGCATAGCCAGTACGTCAAGTCGAGGGGAGATGTCGTCATCAAGCGATGTGCCCATTAGAAGTGTAAACCGTCGTGCTGCCAACTCGTTCCCCAAACTGAGGGCAGCGTATGGGATTAATGTCCCCGACCTGGAGATATACGAACCACGGTTGAGTGAAAATATTCGTAGTGACGAGTACAACCCGCCGAATGGTGGAATAATAATCTGTGAGGGCCAGCTGAGAGCGCATATGCAAATACCGTTCTCGAAACTGGTATGTGACTTCTTGGCCCATTGTTGGAAGTCTCCTTGTCAGTTCATTGGTAACACCTGGCGATTGTTTAAGGTGTTTGACCTGTTGAATGCGAGTGGGGAATACGACATAGGGGTATCCGACATAGTGGAGCACTATGTGGTAAGGCGATCTGGGAATTTGAACTTTAGCTTGCAAACCATGACGACGCATTTTGCTGTGATCGATAGTGTAAGCAATGAGGCCTGGACAAAGAGGCCGTTGTTGCTAGTTGGCAACTACTGTGTGAACGGGTGTAGATTGCAAACTAGGATTTGTAACATATCTGGTGGGTAGGAATATTTTTCTGTTGTTGCTTTACTTAACGACTGATAGTTGTTCTAACAGGCCTTTGTGTGGCTTTAACTAAAGAGTTTTCTGTGAAGAAGCAAACTGATCGTGGGGAGATAGAGAGGTTCGCTCGGCTGACTCGTGCAGAAAAGCAAGCGAAGTTGCCTGAAGTTGCACACTTCTTTGTGGAGAAGGGTGGGCCTGCGATCCGGGAAAAAAGGAAGGCGCAAAAAGATCGAGCTCGAGGTCAGACAAGGGAAGAGGTGATGGAGACGCGAACGAGTGACTTAATAACACGAGAAGAGAGGCAACGGGCGCATGGCGGCGCAAGGCGACCTGCTAGGGGTGGTGCCTCAGGAGCTGGAGGATTGAGCTTCCGCCCTGAAGGGGGTTCGATCGATGCTCCTGTGGAGTTAGAAACGGTGGTTTTCAACCCTCGCGCAAGGAGCAGGTCGGAGAAGAGGCCGCCGCTGATGCTTCGAAAGACGCGCCCGAAAGTTACAAAAAAGTAGCGCGGCACGCTCTTGGGGAAAGCTCCAGCGCAGGAGGCGGTTCTGATGGTGGCCCGGCTGGGGTTATTGTTTCTCGCCGGAGTGGAGCGCGACTTGAGCAGGTCATGGACTTGGCTACTTTTGGGGCGGGGTCTAGTGCGCCTCGTCGGGGGCGTGAACCCAGTCTGGTGGCGAAAGCGAAAGCTCCGCGTAAGGCGAGTGGAAAGGCTGTTGTGGTTACTAACGAGCTAGAGGGACATTTTGTTTTTCTGGACGAGCATGGGGCGCAACGAACTGTGAAGCGAAGTGATTGTAGCTTCAGATCGAGTAAGATATCGGGTTGCCTGTTAGAACAGATAGCTCTAGATGGCAACCGCAAGGAGCTGGATGAGAAAGGGCTGGCTGATAACTTGAGATGAATGGAAATTGCACAATAGTTGGTACGCGTGTCTATCTGTGTTTGATGTAACTGTTTACGTATACACGCTGTTATTTTGTGGCTATTAACCATGCGTGTGTTTTTGCAGCTAGTAAGTGGGTTTCAGAAATTGAAGGAGATTGCCCAGTTCATGGAGGCGGATAGAGAAGCGTGGTGAAGTCATCCGATGAGCTGAAAAATGTCCGTGAGGCCTCAAGATGGAACGCGAGAACCGGAAGATCCAAGAAAGCTCATCAAGTGTTGAAGTCCGCCAAGATGCTTTGAAAAACACCGGGCGTAAGATCTGAGGCAAAAACTAAAGGGAGCTGAAGAGAATATCTTGGCAGCGACCGTGGAAATTGGTAAGCTGAACGAGTATGCCTTACACTGCAAGAAGGTTGCTCAGGATGCTACCAAAGCCTATGAAGTTCTGGATGCAGACTTGGTTGAACTAGAGGCGGACTACAACGCTTTGAAGACAGATCATGCACGCTGTACATCTCACATCGGGGTAGAACAGGTGCCGGGAGTAATTAGTGGCGCTCCTGCTGCTTCAGAGGTCATGCCGGAGATTGCACTACCGCTGAACCGATGCCGCTGCCCCGATGTGGCCGATGAGTTTAGACTTGGATGGAGTATCTGTTATGGTGACTGGGAGGGATGCTGAGATTGATGAGTCGCTCATGCCTGGAGAACTAATTGTCGAGCCCAGAGATGGCGAGTTGTAAGTTTGTTATGTAATCTTTGTCGGCTTATAAGCCGTGGATACAAAAAGAGCTGGTTTCCCCGGGTAACCCGGCGCTTCGTCTTTTATTTGTATGTTCCAATACTGTGAATGATCTGGTACCTCATTCTGTTCTGGGATACCCATGAGAGGACGAATATTGTTTAGTCGGGTTGGATTTCCTGAGTAGTCTCAGCAACCCGGCTAATTTACTATGTTTCCATCTTGTTAGGATAGGTCGTTGTTTGTGTGTATGCCACGCTTGTTGGTTGTTCCCCTACTGTGTATGACTTGCTTGCTTGACCATAATTGTGTGTGATGATACTGCGTATAACAAAACCTGGCGGGTGCATTGCAGTGACCACTTCCCTGCACATGACTGGTAAGCTTGTATGAGCATCTTGTTGTTAAATTGCTTGTAGCTGTGAGGTGTTTGCTCGTAACGAGGCGACCAGGTCGCTGGACTCTGGTTCGTGAAGTAGGTCGAATGGTGTTGTGTTCAGTGCCGCTAACGGTAGTGTTCCCTCGCGTGCGTGACACGTGGAGGGAGACGAGCGGTTCAAGGAACATAATGATGGCAGGCAGATGGCATTTGGCGTCTCAAGGTAATTATGAGGAGCTTAGGAAAAGACGTTTCCTATTGAATAAAACTGGTCATCGAATACCAACAAAGTATTTGCTCGTCTTCTTGCCTAAGCTTAAAAGTCTGTCTTTTTGCTTTGCTCTTTTGCTGTGCATCACCGTCGTTGCTGCTCGTTCAGGTACGTTCATTCTCCTCTGGGAATGTTATTTCATCGAGAAGAGTTTGGAATAAAACTGTAGCTCATGTGACAGTACCTTTGTTTGCTAGGTTTTATCATGGCAAGGTGTCGTCCATTCATGAGGGGAGAAGAAAGCATGAGAGAAACGTCTCCTCTGATAATAGAGAGGATGGAGTTTGAACCTCACGTACGTGGTGATCGCAGGAAGAGGAAAGCTGCTGCTATAGAGGCGAAGGGTCATAAACGACCTAGAAGGGCTGGACGTCCAGCTGGTGGCATTGTGTTTAGGTCACCGCAGCGGGTATCGACATCGATCGTCCACGCCAAGCGAGTGTAGCGACTTGAGAGGCAAAGGTCGCCTAGTCGCTGGTGAGAGTTCGTCCCCGCCGCTGTGGTGATATGGGGAGCGAATTCTACTACATGGGGAAGACGGGGAAGAAGCGTATGGTGAAACGCTCAGACTGTAGCTTCCACTCGGCGCCCATAGCGACCAGCGTTCTGAAGGGGATCGTACTGGATGGTGACAAGGGAGAGGTTAAAGATGAGGACATGGAGACGTTGCTGGGGACGATGGATATGGCCGCTTGTTTGGTAAGTTCAAGACACACTAGGTTGTTATGTCGGTTACCCAGGCAAACTGATTCTTTGACTTTGTTCGTGCAGTTTCTTGCAGGATATGATAAGTTGAAAGAAGTTGTCCAAAACACCGAGACTGATGATGACCCTCACGTCGAGCTAGGGTGTATGCGAGCTGCGTGGGGGGCTGACAAGAGAAAGCTGGAAGTGATGACTACCAAGTACCAGAACATTATGGCTGAGAATGCTGTGTTAGTGATTGACGTGACGGAGCTAGAAAGGGAATTAGCTGTGGTGACTGCTTATGCTAAGAAGTGTCAAAAGGTGGCGCACAAAGCGAAGAAGGAGTATACGAAAGTATCGCCTCTCGACGCTCACGGGCCGACGAAGTATGATTCGTTGAAAGCGACGTGGAGCCGGCGTACAAAGGGCGAGATGCGTGTGATGCTGAGATCGGCCCGGCACACTGCTTCGACCACCGCGGCACCAGAAGATAAGCATGTCATAAGCGAGATTTGATGATGTGGTCTACTTTTGTCTTTGTCAGCCATAAAGTGTAAGTGTTGTTTACATTTTCCTCTCTTACATGAGAGTTAACAATAGAACTGTGTCTTCAGGCTTGCCTGAGCAGTTCGCCTTTTTATTCAGAGAACTGGTTTCCACGAAAGTGGTAGTTCGATACTTTGTTAATTTTGTAATGAACACCGATCTGGATTTTCTGGGTAAGCCCAGCAGATCGGTGGATGTAGTTGTTGTGACGAGTGGTCATATAATGTTATTGGTTATGCTCCACATGCATGTTGCCTTGTACTTGTGTGTAACTAGTGTGCTGCTTATGATTCTAGAAATGTACGTCCTGTGGTTTAGTCGACCCTAGAAATATAGGTCTTCGACGTGACAGGAATTAGAGAGACTATATAGCCTGTAAGCTCCAGAGAGCTGTCTGCTCGCGGAGAGCGTTCTCGTTTAGTCGATCCTAGAAAGATAGGTCCTCGACGTGATAAGAATTGGAGAGGCTAGGTAGCCGATAAGCTCCAGAGAGCTGTTTGCTCGCGGAGAGCGTTCTTGTTTAGTCGATCCTAGAAGTATAGGTCCTCGACGTGACAAGAATTGGAGAGGCTAGGTAGCCTGTAAGCTCCAGAGAGCTGTTTACTCGCGGAGAGCGTTCTCGTTTAGTCGATCCTAAAAGTATAGGTCCTCGACGTGACAAGAATTGGAGAGGCTAGGTAGCTTGTAAGCTCCAGAGAGCTGTTTGCTCGCGGAGAGCGTTCTCGTTTAGTCGATCCTAGAAGTATAGGTCCTTGACGTGACAAGAATTGGAGAGGCTAGGTAGCCTGTAAGCTCCAGAGAGCTGTTTGCTCGCGGAGAGCGTTCTCGTTTAGTCGATCCTAGAAGTATAGGTCCTCGACGTGACAAGAATTGGAGAGGCTAGGTAGCCTGTAAGCTCCAGAGAGCTGTTTGCTTGCGGAGAGCGTTCTCGTTTAGTCGATCCTAGAAGAATAGGTCCTCGACGTGACAAGAATTGGAGAGCGTATGGCGTGTTAAGCGTGTGAGAGCGGGGAAGCATATTGGTCGTGCATCGGATGCGAACTGTAGGACGTTCTCATGCTAGTAAATGGAATAGCGTATACTAGGCAACATAAAAAATTTCTATAACAACAAAGGTTTTATTGATAAAATCTTTTCAGCAGATAAGTATTCCATGGGCGAGGTAACAATTTCCCTTCTTGAGTTTTTATCCAGTACGCTCCGTTGCCCACAACACATTCTACGATGTACGGACCTTCCCAATTAGGGGCTAGCTTGGAGTCGTCTTGCGTCTTTTTTAACACTAGATCGCCAGGCTGGAAAGATCGAGGATGCACTCGTTTATTGTAGGAGTTCTTCAGGGTTTGTTGATAAGATGTGGCTTGGATGGTGGCTAAGTCACGCCGTTCTTCGAGCAAATTGACCTCTCGTGCTAGGACAGAATCATTGTGTCCGGTCTCAATGAGCTCGGACCAAGTCGTAGTGACTGTCAGCTCGGTGGGAATGACAGCCTCTGTGCCATAGCACAAGGAGAATGGAGATTCACGATCTTGGACCGAAATGGAAAGTGCGATGAGCCCACAAGATGTTTTCCAACTGGTTTGGCCATTGACACTTGTTCTTTTCAATCTTTTTCTTCAAATTTTCTAAGATGGCCTTGTTGCTGGCTTCCGCTTGACCATTACTCTGAGCGTACTGTGGAGTAGAAAATGCCTGAACTATCTTCCACTTTGCTAGAAATTCTTTAACGGTTTGGCCTTTGAATTGGGGTCCATTGTCCATTACGAGTGTATGTGGCAACCCAAATCTGGTGATGATATGAGTCCAGATGAAATTGCGGACATGCGATTCCTTGACATGTGCTAAAGGAATGGCTTCGACCCACTTAGCCTTGAGAACTTGAGAACGTACGGTTTGGCATCGGTCTGCATACGAGGCCAAAAGTAGCCTTGGGAAATTGCCTTGTGGGCTAAAGAGGGACCTCCGGCATGGTTTCCACATTCTCCCTCATGAATTTTGGCAAATATCAATTGGCCCTGCTCTGGAGTAATACATCGCAAATGCGGTCCACCAGCAGATTTCCTAAATAACTTATCATGTAACACGCAATAACGACGCGCTTGATATTGGATTTGTCTGGCTATGGCACGCTCTACACGAAGCGTGCCCTATTGGAGGTAGTCCATGATGGGCTGCATCCAGGTCTGGCGCATCTGGTCGTCGAAGAGAGGGAACAGATCGGCTATAACTAGGGCATGTTCGACCTGGTATGCAGGTCGATCGACGACCTCAATGAGGAGTTGTCGTGGAGCACAACTCGGTGTTTGAGTGGCTAGGTAAGCTAGGCTGTCTGCGTGATGGTTCTCATCACGCAAAAAATGGTGTATGGTAGCTTTCTTAAAAGAAGGCAACAAATGATGAACGACCTGAAGATACTTCGAAAGGTTACCTTCCTGAGTAGTGTACTCCTTAGCAATCTGGCGAACGACCAGTTGCGAGTCACTAAAGACTTGGAGCTCTTGTACACCGAGCTGTAGCGCCATACGAAGGCCCATGATCAGCGCTTCATATTCTGCCTCATTATTGGAAGATGCAAAGTCGAGTCGAACTGATTTTTCAACCATAACTCCTTCGGGAGACACTAAGACCACCCCGATGCCACTCCCTCCGGGGTTGCTAGAGCCATAAGAGAGACCAGATTGATTTGACACGCTCTTTGACAACAGCGAGCTCAATGTCGGGTTCCCAGTGTGGGTCCTTAACAGGGAAATCGGCGATGACTTGACCTTTTTGAGAGATGTGAGGTACAAACTCCATGTGGTGTTCACCGAGCTCCTCGGCCCATATGGCCATACGAGTAGTTTTGTTTTCTTTGTGGAGGAGTTTCTTCAGTGGAAGGTCGGTCAGTACGTTGATCGGATGGGCTTGAAAGTACGGCCTAAATTTCCTTGCCGAATACACCAAAGCAAGTACGGCTCGTTCAAGGAAAGAATAATTCTTCTCAGCTGGCGTGAGCGTCTTACTTGTGAAGTAGATCGGCTTTTCTGAGTTGTTCTCCTGTTTGAAGAGAACCGAGCTGATTGCAAAATCTGATACTGCCAAGTATAGCCCCAGTGTCTCTCCATCTACTGGTGTGGCTAAGACGGGAGGCGTGGTGAGGTATTCTTTGAGAGTGGTGAATGCGTGATGGCATTGATCGTTCCATGAGAACTGCTCGCCTTTCTTGAGGAGTTGTAGGAACGGACGACACTTGTCTGACGCCCTAGATATGAATCGAGTAAGTGCAGCGACCATGCCTGACAACTTCTGTATCTGCTTCTTTGTCTGTGGATCAGGCATATCTAAGAACGCTCTGATTTGGTCAGGATTTGCTTCGATCCCGCGTTGTGACACTTGATAACCGAGAAACTTACCAGAGGACGCTCCAAAGAGGCATTTCTCTGGGTTCAACTTCATTCGAGTGTGGCGTAATCTGGAGAACGCTTGCTCAAGGTGAGTAATATGGTCGACTGCTTTTTTGCTCTTGACGACCATGTCGTCGATGTAAACCTCCATGGTCTTTCCTAACATGTCCTGGAACATGTCAGTTACGAGACGCTGATATGTCGCTCCGGCGTTCTTAAGGACGAACGGGAGGACATTATAACAATAAATTTCTTGTTCAGTAATGAACGAGGTCTTCTCTTGATCTTCTTCCACGAGTGGGATTTGATTGTATCCGCTGTACGCATCCATAAAGGAAAGGAGTTCATGTCCGCAAGTCTGGTCGACAAGTCGGTCAATACGTGGTAGGGGAAAGCTATCTTTCGGTGTTTCTTGATTGACATTCGTGAAATCGACGCATAGGCGAACTGTTCCATTCTTTTTGGGGACCGCCACTATGTTAGCGACCTAATCGGGGTATTCCACTTTTCTGATGAAACCGACTTGCTTGAGTTTGTCGACCTCGTCATTAATGGCTTTCTGAAACCGCAGAGATAACCGGCGAGGTCGTTGGCAAACTGGTTTAGCATTAGGATTGACATTTAATCGATGACAGGCTACACTAGGGTCTTTACTGGGCACATCGATATACGACCAGGCGAAAACATCTTTATTCATAGCTAGAAAGTTTACAAGTTGTGCCTTGAGTGTAGGGTCAAGGTTAGCCCCTACATATACAAACTTGGGATCATTATCAGTTCCTAAGTTCACCCGCTCTCTATCGACCTGTTGAGGTGCTGGCTTGGGTGGCGACGCTTCTTCGCGTGGTGGTACTTCAGCGACCTGAGAGAGAGTGCACTTATTCATCCGAACTGGATCGACATCTGTGTTGACGAGAGCAGGGACTGGAATGGCTTCTGTGGTCGTACTAAGAGGGGCTGGAGTGACTGTCGGCATGGAGACTTGTGGTGGAACACATGTCTGTGAATCCATTGGGATGCTAACTGGTGAGATAACAATAGTAGAGGGGCCCTCTGGGGGCGGGACTACGGTAGGGACAACAACTGACGCGACTTTGGGAATCCATTTTGATGGAGCGGCAACGGCTGGATTGACTGCTGGAGTGTAAGTAGACGACTTCCTCTTGTTCTTTGGAGCCCCCAAATTGCGTTGATCGTTAGCTCGACCTCCGCAACCAGGTCTTTGGCCATGGTATAACTGATGGGTTCGCTACTTGTGTGGAGTGGTGTACTGTCGATCTTTCCTGCTGACAAGATTTGGTTACAATGATATGCTTCCAGTTGATTGCTTCTCAGCTCCATCAGTCCGCTGGGGCCCGGAAAATGGAGAACTTGATGCAAAGTCGAAGGTACAGCTTGCATTTGGTGGATCCATTGTCGTCCTAATATGGCATTATAGGACGACTGGATATCCAGGACGCTGAAGCGCGTATTGCAGCTGACTGTGTCTTCTTTAGATCCCACTGATACTGGAAGGATGATATCACCGACAGGGTCGGCCCTGGAACCATTGAACCCATAAAGGGGGGCAATCGGATCTATCAGAACTGATTTGGGTAAACTCATTTCTTGGAGAGTGTGGTAAAATAAAATGTCACAGGAACTCCCCGGGTCGATCAAGACGCGCTTTACTGTCTAGTCGCTGATCTTGACGTGGACGACTAGTGCATCATTGTGAGGAAGGCAGACCTTGTTGAGGTCGGCCTCGCGTGAAAATGATATCTCTGAATGGCGACTGAGCGGAAAGCGAAGCATGTCTTTGCCGAAGTAAAGTGATACACTTCTTGAAGAGCACCAACACGATGTCTTTTCTCTCTGGATGAAGTAACTGAATCATCGGGGAAAGTAATCATGTGAATTGTTCGAGCATTGTCACGATCTAAGGAGTGCTGTCTTCGCTCGTGACGAGAACGATCTTGGGGACGTCCTCTATTGTGGGGGCGAATTGGAAAGTCTTGATGATGACGGTGAGGTGGAGATCGACTACGCACTCGGCGAGGTGGAGATCGGCTGTGCACTCGGCGAGCCATGAGCTTATGACGCAAGTCACCGTCAGGAATGTTGGTGTACTGCTTAATGTGACCCGCTTTGACAAGGTCTTGAAGATAATGCTTAAGCCCCCAGCACGCATTGTTGTCATGACATTTGGCTTTGTGGAATGCGCAATATGGCTTGTCAGGTCGATCTACGGGCTGCTTCACATCTGGGCGGAAGTATGAGGGTCGCCGGATCTTGTCTAGGATGTAACTAGGAGAGCGTGTTAGGACAACGAATTCTCTGTTGTTATCCTATCGGGTTCCAGCCTTAGGTGCCAGCGACCTGGATTGCTATTTGGTACGCGGGGTATGATCATAGATCGCTGCTACCTCCTGGTTCTCGGCTAAACCACTGGACTTCAAACTTTCTTGCAACTTGATATACTTGTCAACTTCGGCGCATTCGGATAAGCGTTTACGCCTTCCTTCATGAGCGATCCGGAGAGGTCGGTATTACGCACTCGACAAGCGTTAGAAAATGCCAGTGTGGCAAAAGACTCTTTCAGTCCGCTTTCCATACACAATGATTCAGTTTGAACCTTGAACCTAAGAATTGGCGAATGGTTTCATCTTCTCGGAATGATAACTGGAACAACGAATCAAGATCTGCCTTCTTACGTCTGTTATGCACGTATTGGCTAGCAAACAGGTCAGTAAGCTGCTCAAAAGTTTTAATAGAATCAGGTTCGAGAGAGAAGAACCAATCAAGTGCGCCATCCTTGAGACTGGTCGGAAATAATCGATAGTGAAGATAATCATATTCAGAAGAACTGTAGAGGGCCAAACTCTGAATGTATCGAGCCACATGTTGACCGGGACAGGTGCTGCCATCATACATGGGGAAACGTGGCTGGATAAAATCTTGAGGAGAGGATTTACTGAGAACGTCAGCAGTGAACGGGGACGCGCGGTATGTCTTGAGCATCTTTTGAACAATTTGGGTTGCGTCTTTTCTAACTGCACTTTGGCATATCCTATGTGACAATTCGTTAATCTGCTGATTAACCTCGTTGATGCCATTTTCAGCAACATTACCGACTGGTTGCTATTGATAAGCGTCGACTTGGGCTCGTAAAGTAGCATTTTCTTGCCTGAGCAAGGAAATGCTTTCATTTGTTACACCCACTTGTTCTGCAAGGTGTTGAACCTGAGCTTCGAGGCTGACCATGCTTCGTGGGCTTGAGAATTGGAGAATTTTTAGTTAGGGTAACGTGATTTCTCAAGTAATCGAAACCACAGACAGCGCCAATGTAAAGGTGTGTTTTGGGTTTCCTTAGTGTTCGCTAAGGGAGAGGGAAGAGGTTTGAGATTTTCTGAAGGGACCGAAGTTAAACATGAGCGAACCGCTCCACGATCCTCTTGTTGGTCTCTCTTTTTCCTGGGGAGAGAGGAATCAGGTCCGACGTAGTTCAAATAGGTGGTATTTATAGGCTTGAAGAAATATCTATCCAGGAGACACGTGTGTCTCTTGCACACGTGTAAGGTGGAGATCGTGAGTGAGTGTTGGGCTGGTTATATTATAAGTCGTGTGCTGATTGGGTGTTGGCGCGGTCACCCCTATTTCCCGGTGGTGGGAAGTACAAGCAAGATTTTGGTAATGATTACCCCTGGTGGTGACCTTATCCGAGGCGTTCTGTCTCTGGCCATGTGCTCGTACCGAGACATCTTTGTTCATACCACCTACCTGAAAGGAGCTACTCACAGATCGGTCTTGGAGGTCGATGTCCTGAGTTCACTTATGCTGCACATATGCGTGTTCTCGAGGGAGCTGCTCACAGGTCGGTCTTGAAGGTCGATGTCCTGAGTTCGCTTATGTTGCACGCGTGCATGATAGGATATCGCTCCCCTACAATTAGTGCATGCACAAGTACCATTTGGAACTCTAGTTGGGCTTGATAGCTAAACTTACTGTAGACCGGGAGATTTCTTGGGTGAAATGATAAACTTGAATTAGGCAATCACGAGGACCAATGTTTTTCTCGGTTGGAATCTTTGACAGAACGTAAGAGGAATCAAAATATTGCACCAGACACTAAGACACAGCTAGCTATAACCCCACCAGCTATGAAATAACTATCAAATCTCCAACTCAACTTAATCGCGTAACAATGGATGTGAGGACTCAAACTGATACACTAATAAATTTTAGTAACCAAGGACAAAATGCAACTTGCCTCCTGAGCGCATATGATCCAGTACTAGTTGTAAAGGGGTTAATTAGTCTGGGCTTTACAACTATGATTAGGGTAAGGTGGAGGAGAAGGGGATTGTAGATTTGAAAGACCGAGTTCGTTGAAAGCGAACTGCCTATGTATCTATCTCTCGCTTCTGTGGGGAGAATAGAATCAAGTCTGGCGTAGTTCATACATGTGGTATTTATAGTTGCTGAGCGTGAGGATCCACCCAACACGTGTACTGACAAGCATAGATGTATGGTTGAGATTGAGAAGGAGTGTATGGATGGTGTTGGTAGGAATTCTGTAATGATGGGGAGTGGTTACAGTGGTTCGTATTTTGCCGTAATGGATTGTGTAAATATGGCTTTGGTAATGATTGCATCTAGAAGATGGATGATGACATTAGATGGAATGTTCTGCGTGAGGATGTGCGAGCTGAGCCACTCTGGAGCAATCTAGTAGATCGGATGCGCGAGCTGATGATGTGAGTCGCTCTGAAGCCAGCTCGGAAGACGAGGGCATGAGGTCGGTATGGTATTTCCGTTATGCTGGACACGTGCTTGATATTCCTAAATGAGAATATCACTCCCTCACACAGCCCCCTCTTAGTAGGTCGTGTTGTACATTGAAGCGATCTGCTGAGAGAAAACGATAGCGCGTGTTGAGCATGAGTGAGGAAGCGAACCGACGTGAACGGAAATACCAACCGTGCTACTGAGGTCAGTACATGTAGTATGACGAACTGATGTGACACGGTAGTTGGCGCGTGGTTGGCACGTGAGAGAATCTGAGTAGTTGTGAAGAGAAAAATCCCCGCCTCGTTTTCTGGGATTTTGAAAAGAGAGCGTAGGGGGCGTGTTGTCTAGAGTATAGGGGCAATCATGATATGTATCGGGAACTGAAGGGTCGGCTGTATAAAACCAAATTTGGAGATATGAAAAGTCATTTTTTGTTTCTCCTCTAGCAAAAACGCAAGGCTAGGGTTTCTCAGGTTAATGTTTCTGCCATTGTTGTTCTTCATTTTTCTTCTGTTCTAGTGTTTTGTGTCCAGTAGCTAGGTCGGCTTTAGCTGTTCTTGTTTAGGTTTGGTACTTGCTAAGAAAAAGGAGATATCTGACTCTGATGATACTAGATCTAAGGAGATTCAAGAAGTATCACTGAGTTGTGGTGAGTATGAGGAAGAGAGAGAGAAGTCAGTGAGGTGTGAGAGCACTACTAAAAAAATGAGATTTCCCGACGGATGCAAAATAGATATGCCTACGGATCCAGTCCATACTTCTATTGCTGATGGGCATTATCCGTCGGCATAAAAGCCTAGGCCCGTCACAGCTCACTTTTTATCTATTCCAACCAGGCGACGGTTTTGTTGGGGATCTAATCCGCAGCAAAATTCAACCCTAAAATCCCAAATTTCTTCTCGGTGGCTCTATTATTATTTAGACAATAAAAATTTTTAGGGGACCGTCGACTTACATTTAGGCACCAAGGTGAAAATCTCCCCCCAAAAGTTTTGTGAGCTTGAAGATTTAACGCCGTCATTGTTTTCTCTCCTAGTTTTTTTTCTAGAGAAGTGTTTTTTTCTTACCCGTTCGTTGTTCTAAGGCAGCCAAACACAATCTTTGCTCGTTAATTTCTCAGGTAAATTTTCAATCTTTTTCACTTTAAGCATCGATATCTATATTCTTTTTGTGAAGAAATTTGGTGTTTAGAAGTTCAAATTTATATCTGTGGTTTCTTTTTTTTTAATGAATGGCAATTTATTATCTCATTCATAATGAGTGTTTGCTGCAACTCTCAACTCAAAAAGATTTTCTTAAAGACTGATGATTGAGGTTAGCACACTAAAGATTCACTTTATTTTGTAGATCGAGTTTTGTAGTGAGGAATTGAGGTTAGCGCACTAAAGATTTCTTAAAGACTGATGATTATTCAGTGAAAAACATCTATAGTATTAATAAGCCATCCTAATTCTGTTGGTCATATATTGGTGGTAATCCAAGTTCTGAAAATCCCAGGTCAAGTGCATGCGTCTGGTTTCATGTTGAGTTTTATTAATTCCTTCCACTGTCTACACTTTGTTATACTAAGTACTAATAGTGAAATTATTCTTAAGCTTCTTAATTTATGTTCTTCTTTTTTCGATAGGAAACTTCTTAATATATGTTCAGAACCGTCTTTTAACCAAGTACATTATTGAATGACAGTGACACAAGCTCGTGCTAGTACCAACTCACAAGGACAAAAACACACGCTCGTGCTAGTACCGTCTTTTGGGGCCTTCTCGTTGCTAGGTGAGGCAATTACCTTTAGGGACTTTCATCCCTCTGTGGCTCTGTTGATGAGATTGCCTATATGTAGTAACGTAGAATTGTAGAGCTACAAGCAAATTACAGTGAAAAATGGCTTATTATTTCACAATAGATCTAGTACAACCTAAACTACACAGATATGGATTTGAGCTTATAAATAAATGGTTGTGCAAATTAGGTGTTTAGAAATTTGGTGTTTTCACTTTGAGCTTATAAATAGATGGTTTTTCTTTTATACGATATAGTTTATAAATTCGTTGTTTTGAGTATTGGTGTTATGGTTATAGTTTTATTTATAGATAGTTTAGATCTGGTTCTATTAATTGCACTTTGTTAATGCTTTATTTATTTTATTATTTTGGTAAAATAATTGTATTAATTCATGGCTTAGATTTGAGAAATTTTGGGTTATTGTTATTTTGTTTTAGGTTTAGGGCATGTGTAGACAATCAACAATTTAACTGTTATATTTTGCATGAAAATTGTTGTTGGAAAATGAAGCTATTCTAGTTCTCCATCTATTTAATTCTTAGCATGGATGCATTGCATTGTATGGTGAGGTGCTTAGTATTGCATTCTAGAATGCTAAATCATAGATTTATTTGATGCCTAATTATTTGATTTGGTTGATGCTTCTTACATACTAGCTTTTCTTTGTTATATATAGTGGTATGGATGCTTTCGCTTCATCGATAGATAAAAGTTGGATTTCCTTGAAATATCCAGATAAGCGTTTTATAGCTGGTTTAGAGAAATTTGTGGAGTTCACGAAGATACACCATCGTAATAAAAGGGTCATACCCTGTCCATGTGGCAAATTCCTAAACCAAGGCCCGGCCAAGACCCATGATGACGTCAAAGTAGATTGTTTTAGGCATGGCTTTGACGAAACATATAATGTGTGGTTCGTGCATGGTGAAGTAGCACAAAATCAGTATGTTGAACAAGGATCAGGTTTTAGTGATAATGCATATAATGAAACGGACATGGCTAATACCCTTAACACTGTGGTGGGGGAACTTGGTGGTGATAATTTGGATACGCTAATGGGAGAACATAATGAACAAAATGACTTATTTGAAGATGTTAAGTTTAGTTCTAATTTGCGTAAGGCGATGAGTGAATTGTATGCTGGAAATAAGGACTTCACCATTCTTAGATTTGTAGTGAAATTATTTAATTTGAAGATCACACATGGGTGGACTGACCAAAGTTTTACTGCATTGCTTCAACTATTTCAGTTGGTGCTTCCAAGTGGGAATAACACACCAAAAAATATGTATCATGCGGATAAGATAATCAAAGATTTAGGATTGAAGTATGATAAAATTGATGCGTGCAGAAATGATTGTATGTTATACTGGGGAGACTACAAATCTAAGGTTTCTTGTCATATTTGTGGGGTCTCGAGGTTTAAAACTTTAAGCATTGAGGAAAGAAAGAAAGGGGTTTGGTCTTTGCTTGAAGATTTTAAGATATTTTCCACTAGCGATAGGTTAAAGAGATTATATAGAGTGGATTGGGTAGCAAAGGCTATGCGTTGGCATTCAACTGGAAAGTCCCCTCCAGGTACTTTGGGGCATCCAGTTGACTCTGGGGTGTGGAAGCTAATTGATACACAATACCCAGATTTTGCTTCCGAACCTCGAAATGTCCGTTTGGGGCTAGCAACTGATGGCTTCAATCCTTTTGGGTCATTAAGCTCATTGTATAGTTCGTGGCCTGTGATGTGTGTGACTTACAACCTTCCACCTTGGTTGTGCATGAAACCCCAATTCACTATGCTCACAACACTCATCGAAGGTCCAAAACAGCCAGGTAAAGATATTCATGTGTTTTTGCAACCATTGGTCAAGGAGTTGAATGACTTGTGGCATGAAGGGGTAATGGTAAAAGATGCATCAAAAGGAGACGTATTTAAAATGCGCGCTGTTTTTGATGTGGACAATACATGACCTTCCAACTTATGGAAATATCTCCGGTTGTAAGACTAAAGGAAAACTTGGTTGTCCAGCTTGTGGTCCAAAGACTGCTTCTTTTTGGCTTCGCAATGGAGGTAAGCATGTGTACATGAGAAGTAGACGTTGGTTGCCTTTGTTACATGAAGCTAGAAATGATACAAGAGAAAGCACCTATGATAAAACTCAAGAGCTAGAGGAGCCACCAACAAGGCTAACTGGGATCGAGGTTGATACTATGACAATGAACTTAAAACCAAAAGTTGGGAAAGGCAAACAGAAACACAATGTTACTGAGTGCGATGATAACCGAGAAAATGAAGGTGAATCGTGTTTTACCAATAGGTCGGGGATTCTTTGGGTTGGATTATTGGAAGTACATTCCAAATTCTTCATAACTTTGATGTCATGCATATTGAGAAGAATTTTTGTGAAATCTTGATTGCAATGATGCTTAATTCGAAAGAAAGACCAAGGATAATGACAAGGCATGCAAAGACTTGAAGCTTTTGAAAATTAAAAAGAGGTATTGGTTATCCTGTGAATGGTAAAACCTGTTATGAAGCCGGAATTTTTTGGCTTAACAAAGTGGAGAAGAAATTCTTTCTTGATACATTCGCTAATCTAAAGTGTGCTGTTGGTTTTAGTAGTAATTGGTCTAATATTGTCAAGGCTGATTCAGTAGATTTAAAGGGATTGAAGTCACATGACTATCACATCTTGATGCAAAGACTTGCTCCCGGTAGCGATTCAACATGCCTATAGAGATGGCGCAGAAAAGGAAGCTCGATCCATCATCAAAAGCATTTGTACTTTTTGGTGCTTTATGTGCTAGAACAATAGATGTCTAAACACTCAATGTACTTTCGAAAGAAATATGATTAAGACATTGTGCGCGACTCAAGAGACATTGCCCTCCATCACATTTTGTTATCATGATGCATTTGCCCATTCACCTTGCTCAGGAGGCTCGTGAATGTGGTCCTGTTTGGGCGAGATGGATGTATACATTCGAAAGGTATTAGTTTTGTAATTGTTGTCTTGCAAATTCTGTTTCCTATTAATGTTATTCCTATAATGTGTTCCTTGTCGTTTAAAGGATGATGAAGACTTATAAGGGATCCGTCTCAAACAAAGCACGTCCCGAGGGCTGTATTACGGAGCGCTACTTGAAAGAAGAGACCCTTATTCATTGTGCAGGCTATAAAGGAGGGGGTGGTATTCTAGAGAAACTTGATAGGATGGCTGAAAATGAAGCTCCACTTGTACCTGATTTGTTTGATAAGATTTATGATCATACTATCAAGGAGGTTGGGCCAATTGGTGTGGGTCATGGCTATGGGTTAGAAGGTGTTGAGTATGAACAGCACGGAATTGGGTATTAAAAAGCCATGCTAAATATGATTATTGGCAGGAGTAAGTATACCTTGAGATTATTGTTTGGAATTGCATACTAGTTTAATCAAATGCAATTTCTTTCTAACATGTTAAATAATGTGTAGGAAGTACACCAAATTTCTTGAGGACCAGAGAAGAACCGGAGGAAGAAGGGCAGTGCCATTTAAGGATACCTTTGTGTGATAATTTCACATCATGGTTGAAAACACAGGTTGAGTACATAGAGTCAAATGATGTCCAGTTAAAAGATGTTGTGAGAGGACCTACAGGTTTGGCAACAACATACACAAAGTATTGTGTAAATGGTTTTCTCTTTGTCACCAAGGATCATGAACGAGCATGAAGGAACCAAAACAGCGGTGTTAGCACAAGATGCATGACTACTTTTCGGTCTAGTGCTAAGGACAAATATCCAGTTGAAGACTATGTCGAATACTATAGTGTTCTTCGGAAAATTGTCCAGCTACAGTATCGAGAGGGGTACAAGCCTATTTTGTTCAAGTGTGATTGGGTAAAATGCTCCCAAACTGGTGTGAAAATAGATGTAGAAGCAAACCTCAAATTGGTGAACTTGTCTAACCTAATGAGTTCAGACCACATGGCTGATGAACCGTTTATTTTCGAGGAGCGTGCTGCACAGGTTTTTTATTCGAGGGATCCAATGGATCCTGATTGGCATGTAGTCATAGAGGTTCCAAAAAAGTTGTATTCTGATCATGATGAAGTGTGTCTGCTATCAGATGATAGAACGATAAATATTAATATTGATATAGGAGGGCCTTCCAATGTGGAAGCCGTGGAGGATGATCTAGTACCTAATGACCTAGAAGATGTGTTTGTGGTTGTTGAGAATAGGAGAAATAAAAAGAGACAAAGATCTAATAGACCTTAGACCATTTCTTTGTTGGTTATTGCATTATATAAAATTAAACTATTTGGTTATGTCCTTATGTCATTGATTATGTCCTTATGTCATTAAACTATTATAATTGATTGTGAAGTGTCATCATGGGAGCAGAAAATCAGCACAAGTATAGGATTAATAACTTCTTTTTCCCTATGTTATGTTATTAGAATCTTATAATTTGACTGTATGCTCTCTTTGAAATGTCACTGTTTTCTTTATTTTCTTTTGCTTTTTGCTTCATGAAATTCCACATTTTATTTAGTGAACATGGACACTCACTACTCACCTGGTGGTTCAAACTCACTGGATGATGATCAGCTCAATGAAGACATGGGTAATTAATTTCAGTTTAACATTTAAGATTTCTTTTAATAATTATGTATGGTACAAGCTTAAAATGTTGTTTGTTTGTACAGGTGATGATGCCACAAACATTCCGAGTTCATCCGTAGCTGCATCTTCTAAAAAAAGAGGCCCTTCAATTGGTATCGAAGAAATTGAGGGTCAACCACGTCCGAAACTTGTAATGCAGACTAACCGAAAAGGCCAACCAGTCACACCCATAGACGTTGTTAGTGAATTTGGTACAAGATTGGGATACATTTCTCGTCGAGACTTTCCAGTATGTTATGAGGATTGGCGACATATTGCTAAGGATCTCAAAGACAAAGTTGTTAAGACTTTGGGACGCCAATTTGTGTTTGAATATGAGAAGACGATAGATACTGACTACACAAGGCAGAAACTGAATGAAGCATGGAGGAACTACAAGCACACGTTGTATGAAACTTTTGTCAAAGATGAAGATCCTTCCTTAGTGAAAGAAGTTGCATCGCGTAACATTCCCTTGGAGGATTGGTTTGTTGATTATTGCAATACAGATAAGTTTAAGGTATGTGTCAATGTTTTAATAGGTAGTGCTTCATGTTAGTTTGATTTGACATTGCTTTAAATATGTAGGCCATGAGTGCAAGGAACAAACTGAATCGCGAGCAACAGATCATGCCTTCATCTCTTGGCAGAACTTCAGTTGCTATAGCTCGGAATGAGCTAGCTTTGGAGAAAGGTATTCCTGAATCGGAGATTACAAGGGCAGACTCCTATATGCTTATTCATAAACCAAAGGAAACTGTTCCACAAAGCCAGGAAGTATTGGTTAGTGTTTTAGTATGTATTTAGCTTATATATACATCTTTAGTTTAAAATGAATGACTTTCATCTTATTTTTGTAATTTTAACAGAATTCGATTAAGAATCACATCTCTGAGCATCCAGAGTCGCAATATGATTTGTCTGGAGACGCAATTGCTACGGTATAGTTGTTTCAATATCATGATAGATATTTATTTTAGTTTTTGTACTTGTTATAAATTGCTCAATGAAAACAGGTGGTTGGGCCAGATAAAAGAGGTCGTTTTCGAGGTCTAGGTACAGGGGTTTGTAAAATTGTACTGCGAAAGGGAGACTCTTTGATGAAAAAGAATGATGGCTTGATGGAGGCAAATACTCTCCTTGAGAGGAGGATCGAAACTATGGAGGCAAATATGGATGCTAAAATGTCGAGGCACATGGAAGAGGTTAGAGGCCTGTTTATGAGCCAAAGGGGAACTTTCAACGACAATGTTCCATCGCCACATTCTCATGCTAGTCGTCACAGTACTGCTCCGGTAACTATCAATAACTTAACTTTCTCTTTTTATAGACAATATCATTACCCTTCTATTTCTTTGTCTTTCTATAGCTTTGTTCTTTACTCTTTCCTTTTTGTTTCTTTTGGCCATTTTTGTTGTTTATTAACTCATGCACAAAGTAATGGTATTATCATTACCAATAATGCATTCCAGAAAATTGTCCTCATTAAGACACCTGTGAACAAGTTTGGTTTGCAGGAGCACCATTGCTATAGACCTTCTTTCCTCTTGTTTGCTTCTTAACTTGCCATCCCTCCATTTCTGGATGTCCTTCCTTTAGGTTTGGTCTTGCACTAGTAATTATTAATAATATAAATAGACTTATCTAAAAATGTTTACCACAAAACTAAAACAGACTAAATAAGCATTAATAATATAAAAATAGACTGTATCTAAAAATGAACAACATACAGACATACCCCAGGTAAGTTTCTTGAAAAGTCAAGACTGAAAGACTTCCACTTCTGACCAATCTCATATTCACGATCCAACTCACGAGCTTTATATTTAGCAGTCTGAGCTACCTCGCTCACTCGACGAGACACTGAGTACTGCCTATCAATTCTTTCAGCTGCTTTTTTAGCATCATAAACGAGTTGCTCAAACCCATCATTCGCACTTCGCCACGCGTCCTTCCACACTTCACCTGACGCTACTTTTTTAGCGAACCCGTCCAAATCACTTCGACGGAATGCTTGAGTTGACACGTGGCGTCTGGTGGTAAATGTTACTTGTTGATATTTGGGTTGTAGTAGTAATAATGGGTGGTGCCATGGCAAAGTGGTCGTCATGAAATAATAAATGTTATTAAAGAAAAAAATTAGATTTTGTTATAGACAAGTTGGAAGTACAGTGTGTGACAGCGTAGGTTTGTTCTGGATTGAACCATGTGACACTTACAACCAAAACCATGAATTGCAGCAGTAGAGTGGAGATTTGGGTTTCATTGCTGCTTAGCTTCTAAGGGATCTCCTTATAACCAAAACCATGAATTGCAGCAGTAGAGTTTGCTTCTATCCATAGGTTTAGCTGCCCCTCATTTACGGCTCTTTCAGCTAACATTTCAAGACACTATATCGAATCAAGCTTCTGACTACTTTGCATCCTTCGATCTGCAACTCTACTGTACATCAACTAGTTCAGTTAATTTGTACCCCGTCTTGAATGTGGAGTAAAACATATAGCTTATAATGATATGATAGGGACAGTGTACATTCATTATGTTAATCAACACAGGTAGGGGTCTGCCAGTCTGCCTAACCATTTATCTTGCCAAAACTAAAACTACGCTTGAAGAAACTCTCTGCATGATTCAGAGAAGATAATTCATCTGTTGATTGAGGTTCCATAATGCAGTTACACTGATCCTAATATAAAACTTTGCTAGAGTATCTCATTTGTCTTGTATGATGTACTTGAAAGATGTTGCTCGACTGAAAATTCAGGGAATTGTTAAGAGTCAACAGAACGGTCCTAGCTCATTAAACATTATTACCTGTTTAGTTAGTTTCTAGGTAATTGCTTTTACACAATTCTCTGAAAGTATCTCATTTGTCTACCATAACTTTGCGAAAATGCTCCCGAGTCCCGTGATGCATATATTGTTTGAGATACTGGTTGAGCTGTCGTTCCAATTGCTGAAGCTCTTTTTCTTGAGATTATTGCAGAACTGAAGTGACATTTGAGGAGCTTTTTTTTGGGTTAGCACAAGTCTGGGTGTTCACTTCTATTAAGACTTTTATATATCTTAGGCTATTCTCCGAAGACTTCTGAAAGTCGTCCAGCTTCTGTTGTCAATCATTTATGTTATAGGTTGTCTTTGTAGACTTCTAGGTGTCCGACATTCACACTAAAAGCGTGGGGGGGGGGGACTATTATAATCTAGATTCATAAGCTGATGATGATAACATATACGTACTGAACTACCATATCCACCAGTTCAAGGAGTACACATTACACAAACTTCCCAGTGTTTAACAAGAAAAGAAGTGGACCTATGTGAAGCATCACATAAATAAGTAATGGCTCTAATTGTATGAGGCACGTTTTTATCCCAAGACTTCAATCTCGAAACTGAAGCCTGACTTATCAAAGGTTTTCTAATTTCACTGAAACAACTTGCTTAATTTAATTTAATTTATTTATTCTAGTTTCTTGTTTATTCTGATTTCTTGCTCGGTAGGTTAGTAATAGATTTAGTTTTCTACTCACTTTGTTCTGGAAGATAGAACCTGTAAAAAGAGAGAACGAGTTGCCTAACCAGTCTCTAATAGGTTGAAGCACATTGCTGTTGGTATTAGTGGGTTATGTACTATCTAGCACATGGTCTTGGGCACCCATCATATGTATCAAACATATCCAAGTTACTTCAATAGTTTAAGTTAGAAACTATGGACTCAAATTATTTTGCTGTTGTTTCTGTTGGTGTTACTGGTCAACGTGTTGTTGTATATACTTTATTCTTATGCCATGTTTTACGTTCTTTGCAACAAAATAATCACGTGCAATGTAATGAATGGTGTCGTAGACTTTTTATATAGTTTCTCTACGTGCACGTCTATCTACATGTATGTATTGTTTTAACGTGAAATCTTTATTAATTAAAATGTTTTCTTTTCAGCTGGAAAATGCCTACTATATTGGCAAAGACTGTGAGTTGCGTGGAGGTTGGCCGCTTGAACTTGTTGCTAGAGGTGTTGTGCAAGACGTCGACCCCAACACAGAGTATGGTGAAAGGACTTTAGAAGAAGGGAACTTCAAAGTTTATGTCCAGGTCGTGCATAGGGCTGATGCTATCTTGCCTTTCCCTCACAATGCATGGCAAAAAACACTTGGTCAAGTTGTGCAAGGAGCTGTCATCTGGCCTAAAGAGTTCTTGGTGTTTGCATCTCATAGTTCGTCTTCTTGAAGTGTTTATTGAACTTCTCTTTTGTCTAAAACTAGTAGTTAGTGATCTTTATTTTGCTCTAGTACTTAAGAAATTAAATGGACGTGGTGGAGGATGTGAACTTATAGGTACTTAAGTGATCGCATGAATATGGTTTTTGCTAGACTGAATTCTCTTTTAAGTTCAAGGTGTGAACTTATTTTGTAAGTTGAAGATGAGAATTATGACCACAAGTTATATATATATATATATATATATATATATATATATATATATATATATATAGTTCATTCATGCTAGAAAGTTGGGTATGGATTAAAATGTAGGATTTTGGTAAACATTGATTGAATTAATAAAATATGAGCATTTAAAAATAATAATAATAATAATTAATTTTTTTTAAAAAAAAAAACAATTCCGACGGACACAATCCCTAGCTAACATCAACTGTGATTCATATTGTTTCGTATACAACGACAGATACCATCACACGCCAATCCGTCGCCAAAGATGACCTATACCGACAGATACCATCACACACCAATCCGTCGCCAAAGGTGACCTATACCGACAGATATAATCCCACACATAACCGTCGGCATAGATATTCTATATCGACGGATAAAATCCCACACATAACCATTGGCATAGATATTCTATACCGACGGTCCTTTCCGACGGTTTTTGTCCATAACTAAAGCAATGGCGACAAAGCAAATTAGGACGGCCGAGGGACGATTTTAATCCATCGGCGTAGCTCTACCAGGACGGTTTTTGTTCGTCGGTATATGTCAATTATTTTGTAGTGGAGTGAGGATGAGGAGGAGGAGGAGGATGAGGATGATGAACGCTCTAATTCTGTGGTTGCTGTAGCTAGTACTTCAAGTCGCGACGAGGGGTCGTCTTCTAGTAGGCTACCCCCTAGGGTTGTAGATAAACGTGCGGTGAAGGCGTTCGCCGATCTGAGAGAAGCTTATGGGATCAATGTAAGCGACCTGGAGATACACGAATTGGGGGAAAAGCCAACGTGTTCAGTGAGAGGTACACGCCGGCGAACTACGGGGTAGCAATTTGCGAAGGGCAGCTAAGAGTTGGTATGAGGATACCGTTCTCGAAGTTGGCCTGTGAATTTTTGAACTTTTGTGGGAAAGCGCCTTGCCAGTTCGTGGGTAATACCTGGCGGTTGCTTAGGGTGTTCGACCTGTTGAATGCGAGTGGTGAATATCGCATAGAGGTCGCTGACATTGCTGAGCATTTTTTTGTGAAGTGATCTCGGGCTTGTAACTTTAGTCTGCAAACAGGAACCAGAAAGTTTAGCGTGCTGGATGGTGTAAGTAATGAGGCTTGGGAGAAGAGGCCGTTGTTGGTAGCTGGGAATTATTGTGTCATAGGATTTGGTGTGAACACTAGGGTTTGTAACATTTTAGGTGGGTAATAGTGTATTGTCTTATTAGTTTGATGTGCTGACCGTTGAGTTTGTATTTGAACTGCTTCTTTGCTTCTTTTACAGAGTTATTATCAAAAAACGAACCAAACGTGGGGGATAGAGTCATTTACGAAGCTCACTCGAGTTCAGAAGCAAGGGAAACTGCCCAAAGTAGCGAGCTACTTTGTGGAAAGAGGAGGTCGCGCTATCAGGGAGAAGAGGAAAAGTCAGAAGAAAAGGGCTCGGGGCCTAGTTATTCGTGAAGCTTCCAGTGAATCAGTGATGGAGATGAGCAATGACGAGCTGGTGACTAGGGAGGAAAGGAACCGAAACCGTCCTAGTCACAAGCGACCTGTAGGTGGGGCTGGAGCTTTGGGGCTGGCGGGTCGAATAAGTGACCTGAAGGGGGGAGGGGGTCCGGTAGCGCTTCCTTGGACTTAGAGGAAATTCATTTCATGCCTCACGAACGAAGCAATTCGTTAAAGAGGAAAGCTATTGCGGCTGAGCCAAGGGCTGCTAAGGTTGCAAGGGCAGTGGAGCTTATCATTGGTGGTAGCTCCGATGTCGGTGGTGAGCAAGTTGGGGGTAAAACCTCTCATAGTTCTAGGTCGAGGGAGGCGCCCGACCTGAGCCTCTTGGATCTGGAGACTTTTAGGGTCGGTCAGAGTCAGCCACCAGCGCCTCGAGACCACAGCTCGACGATGAGGTTGAAGGTCCCTAGCAAGGCAAGTGGGAAGTCTGTCGTGGCTGATGACGACTTGGACCGCCAAGTGGTGTATGTGGACGACCAAGGGGTGAAGCAAACAGTGAAGGGAACTGATGTCAGCTACAAGTTGAGTAAGACTGCAGCCTGTATGATTTATTATATGGCTCTGGATGGCAACCGCAAGGAGCTGGATTCCAAGGACCTTGCTGAAAACCTGAGGCTAATGGATCTGGCTCATTGTTTGGTAAGTCGTCCACTCTATGGGGCGTACTCAGTAGTGTCGTATTTGAATTTCAAAAGTTTACTGTTGTGGTATTTTTGCGTGTACAGCTTGTGAGCGGATACTAGAAGTTGAAAGAGATCGCCTGATTTCTTTGAATCGGATAAAGAGTCCAGAAGCTTTGAAGGATGAGTTGAGGAATGTACAGGACGTGCATGCCATCGACCTCAACGAACTCGAGAACCTGAAGAAACAACACCAGAATGTTTGCTTGGAGAAGATCTTGATGAGCACCAAGCTAGAAGGAGCGAAGTTGGAGCTTAGTGCTGCAAGGATGGAGCTTGACAGGGTGACGAGTTATGCCCAGCATTGTAAAGACGTCGCTCGGAAGGCTACTGAGGCTTACAATGTTCTGGATTCTGATTATCTCGAGCTGGAGGCAGAGTAAAAAGCTTTCAAAGAGGAGCATGAATGCGGGGCTTCCAGTACACCAGTGTTACATGTACTGGGAGATGCATGTGATACTCCTATCTTACCTGCAACTGCTTCGGAGGTCATTGAGCTCCCTATTGATGAGGTCGCTCCTAGTGTGGCTGTGGAAGTGAATGTTGCTGATACCTCAACTATTGCGGGTGATGGGAATACCGCGGAAGGCAACTTGGATCCCTTGTCTACTGAGAATTTGTTTGCTGTTTCTTGAATTGGAGAGTTGTGAGAGTTTTTTGCTTGTTCTTATCTTGTAAGCTATGATACATTAGAGCTGGTTTCCTGGGGAAACCTGGGCAGCTCGCTTTAGATAATGGTTTGTCTTTGCTGTACGTTGAATGCTGGCTAACCGAGTTGGGTTTTCTGGGATGTCCCAGTAGCTCGGTTAGTAGACGAATTGGTGTCTTAGTTTGTTCAGCTAGTTCGTTCTTTTGCCTTTATGAAATGCATGCTTTGTCTTCTTGCGTATTCCTGTGATGTTCTGAATGTGACTTTCGTGATGTTATTCCATCTGCTTAGCTTTGTAGGTTTCCCCTGGTAAGAGTTGGTGAGGCTAAGTAGCCAGTGAGCCTGACTGAGCGTCCTACTCTTTAATCGGTCCTACCGTTGTGCTGAGAGAGGACCTGAGAGGGAACTTGCCTGAGAGGTCGAGTGAACGTCTTGCGTGTATAAAGCGCTCTCCATGTCAGAGCGTTCTGCTGAAAGAGGACCTTAGCACGTGCGAGGCACGTGTGGGGATACGAATAGTTGGACTTCCATGTGGCGCGTCGGTTAGAATTTGAAGAGACGGTGAGCCATGTGGCGCGTCGGTTAGAGTTTCAATGTTTTTATGATATGTCTTGGGAAGAGACACAATGGAACATAAGACAAACTTTGGTAAGAAGCTCAGGGGTATTGGCTTTGCATTATCTTCAAGCTGCTTCTCCGAGGTTCTTATGCAAGCATTTTGATCATTTCAGGTTTGTTTTGTGAACTGCTTTTCCCTTTTTTTTTAATAATAAAGGTTGGCCTTCTTGTTAACTTGCTGAACATTGGTTTGTTTGTAGAGTGCATGATGGCCAGGCGATGTGAAAATGCTCATGACGATGGGGGGGGGGGGGGGGAGGTTTCCCCCTTGTGATGGATGAGATGGAATTTATACCTCGTCGTCGGTGTGATCGTGGTAAGCGGAAGGTGGTTGCTTCTAGCTCTAGGAACACCAAACGGTCCAAAGCTAAAGGTCGCTTTACTGCTGGTTCGCGCGAGCGAACTGGTGTGGTGTTCAAGTCTCCTAGTCGTAGGGGTAGGAGCAACCTGAACACGGAGGACTGTGGTGTACTGGGCAAGGGAAAAGGTATTGCTGGTGAGAACGCTGCGACTGGGTCTTTGGGGAAGCATGCTGGCGACCTGGGGAGCGAGTTCTTCTATACTGGGAAGATAGGGAAGAAACGTATGGTGAAACGTTCTGATTGTAGCTTTCACTCGGCACACATAGCGACTTGTCTTTTGGAGGGGGTTGTTTTGGATAGTGACAAAGAAGAGCTTGGGGATGACTCTGGAGACCATGGACATGGCTTGTTGTTTGGTAAGTTCTTCACCTTGGTTGTTTTCTTATTGTTTTAATGGCAAACGTAACATTGATTGTTCTACTTGTATTTCCTTGCTGGGTATGATAAGTTGAAGAAAACCGTCCACCGTGTTGATAATGTCGAGAGTAATGTGGGCAATGCCAAGGAAGAACTGGTGAGCATGTGAGCTACGTGGGAGGCTGATAGAAAGAAACTGATGGCTTTAAGGAAAAAACATTAGAACGTTGTAGATGAGAAGTCATTGCTGGTAAGTTCGATGATTGATTTGCTGAAGAAGCTTGGTGTAGTGATTGAGTACACTAAGCATTGTCAGTCAGTTGCACGAAAGGCTTAGAGGGTGTATGACCGAGTGTGTGAAGACTATGCAATGTTGGAGGAGACATACTTTCACTTAAGAGAGGATCGTGATTGTGGGGCTCTGGGTATAAGTGTGCTTATCGTACCAGGAGATGCGAGTAAAGCTCCTTCGACCAGTGTTGTTCCCGCTGACGATAAGCACATTACTTCTGGTGTTTGACCATGGCTGCTGGATGTCTTCGTCTTTGGTGTAAGTTGTGAAGTATTTTGACTATTTTGTCTATGTTCAATTTTGTAAGCAATTATATAACAATAGAACTGGTATCCTAGGCTTGCCTGGGCGGTTCGCCTTTCTTTATATTGCAAAGATACCGAACGAACTGGTTTCCACGTAAGTGGCAGTTCAATAGTTTCAAAAACTTGTAATCAGACCGATCTGGATTTTTGGGTAGACCCAGTAGATTGGTGGATTTATGAACTGGTTTCCTGAGTTTGTTCAGGCAGTTCAAATTGTGGATGTTATGGAATGCATGTATTTTGCTGATGTCCAACTGCTTGTACATATTGTTTTGTCATTTCGTCGTTTCAGCCTAGGGTTATAGGTCGACAACAAATACGAAATGTAAAGGCTAAGAAGCCTGTGAGCTCGAGTGAGCGTGTTAGCTTAAGAAAATGTGTTGCTCGCGGAGAACATTCTCGCTGAGTTGAGCCTAAAGTTGTAGGTTATCAACTAGTAAGAACTGTAGAGGCTAAGAAGTATATGAGCTCGAGTGAGCGTGTTAGCTTAAGAAAGTGTGTTGCTCGCGGAGAGCGTTCTCGCTGAGTTGAGCCTAGAGTTGTAGGTCATAAACTAGTAAGAACTGTAGAGGCTAAGAAACATATGATCTCGAGTGATCGTGTTAGCTTAAGAATGTGTGTTGCTCGTGGAGAGTGTTCTCGTTGAGTTGAGCCTAGAGTTGTAGATCATCAACTAGTAAGAACTGTAGAGAGCGAGCTGTGCGTGTGTTTGGAGATTGTAATTACCAGTTTTGATACTGAAGAGTCGTTAATACATGGTAACAACAATAATAGTAAAAACACAACGGAAATGAAAAAGAACTTTATTGATAAAATTTCTTTAAAGAGTAAGTGTTCCATGGATGTGGTAATGCTTGACCGTCCTGTGTTTTGATCCAATAGGCACCATTGCCAACAACTCGCTCTACTATGTAAGGGCCTTCCCATGTTGGTGCCAGTTTGGAGTCATCCTTAGTATTTTTCAGGACTAAGTCACCAGGCTGAAAAGATCGGGGGTTGACTCGCTTATTGTATGAATTCTTTAGAGTCTGATGATAAGATGCCACTTTGGTGGTTGCTAGGTCACGATGTTTTTCCAGTAAGTTGACCTCTTGAGTGAGAATGGAGTAATTCTGCCCAGATTCGACGAGCTCTGACCGAGTCGTGGTGACTGTCAGTTTGGTAGGAATGATGGCCTCTATCCCATAGCATAGTGAGAATTGTGATTCACCTGTGCTGAAACGAGCTGTAGTTCGGTGAGCTCATAGGATGTTCTCTAACTGATTTGGCTATTGGCTTTTGTTCTTTTCAATCTTTTTTTTCAAATTTTCCAAGGTTGCTTTGTTTCTAGCCTCTGTTTGGCTATTGCTTTGGGCGTACTGGGGAGTGGAGAATGCATGAATGATCTTCCACTTTGCTAAAAACTCCTTGATTGTTTTTCCCTTGAACTGGGAACCGTTGTCCATTACTAGTGTGTGGGGTAGACCAAATCTGGTGATGATGTGTGTCCAGATGAAGTTTCTGACATGTGACTCTTTGACATGAGCTAAGGGGACCACTTCTACCCACTTAGTGAAGTAATCAGTGGCAGTAAGGATGAATCGAAATGGCCACATATGAATGGTCCCATGATATCTAAGCCCCACATATGAAATGGCCAAGGGCTAGCGATGTTGATTAATTTGCAAGCTGGTTGGATGATACTGTGGCCAAATGTTTGGCATTTGATGCATTTTAGTACGCACTTCTTGGCATCGATCTGCATTCGTGGCCAGAAGTAACCTTGGGAGGTCGCTTTGTGAGCCAAAGAGCGACCTCCAGCATGGTTCCCGCATTTGCCCTTATGGATTTCTGCAAAAATCAGCTAACCTTGTTCTGGGCTTATGCACCTCAAGTGAGGTCTGCTCGCAGACTTTCTGAATAGTTTGTTGTCTACCAGGTAGTAGCGACGTGCCTGATATTGAACTTGTCTGGCTTTGGTACGGTTTTCTGGGGTTGTGCCGTGTTGGATGTATTCTATGATGGGTTGCATCCAAGTTTGACTCATTTGAATGTCAGAGAGTGGGCACAAGTCGCTGATTGCCAGGATGTTCTCATCTTGATAAGCAGGTCGATCCGTTACTTCGATGAGTAATTGTCTAGGGGCGCAGTTCGGTGTTTGAGTAGCCAGATAGGCTAAACTGTCCGCATGGTGATTTTTGTCACGCAAGAAGTAGTGTATGGTGGCTAATAAAAGCCCAAAACTCTAGTTTTAACCCCTTAACAATAATACTTTTAGACCAATTATGCGAGTAATAAATAAGAGTTAATGCTAATTACGTGCTTTTATGTATTTTAGGCATTGAAGTCAATTATGTACAGAAATGTGCCACTTTGGCGAGATAAATGAGCAAGGGTTGGTTGCTAAGAAGTTCTGTGATTAAAGACCAAGATTCAAGGAGAAAAAGCCTTTGTAAAACCCGGTCAGAAGCTGAAAAGTCAGAGTCAACGCGGGCAGAAATAGCACACAAAAGTCAGTAGAACTTTCAAAGACCGTATCTTTGGACTCAGGCCTTGGAATTAGGCGTATCTTATGTCAAAACGACCGGCTTGGAAAAAGCTTTCCAATGGTCTAAACCTTGACCCAATAAAAGGAGAAAAAGTGGACGAAAAGCTTGTTGAAGTCAAAGCCAACTGAAAAGGGCCTTGTGGACTGAAGAAATTGGGCTTTGGGCTCGATTTTCCGGCCCAAAACATGGATCCTCAGCCCATGCACGAAAATGTGGATCTGGTCTCCTCCATTTCCACACACAAGGCTTAGCTCTTAAGTATCATTTAGCTTAGGATAGAAAGTAGCCATTAGAGAATAATCTAGATATAGTTTTGAATTAGTTAAGTAATTAGTTTTCATTCCATGTATTAGTTTCATTCCTTGTTTTAAATTACTTATTGGAATTATTGTTTATCATTCATTAGATAAATAAAATAGTTAGTTCTTAATAATTTTGATTTTGTTATTTAAAATTGCTTAGATCTAATTTCAATTCTTGTTGGTTAATGATTTCTTAGTTGTTAATTTAGATTTCAATTATTATTTAGTTGAATTTAATAAAGTTAGAATCTTTATATTATGTCTTATTCAATTTCATATGGAAATGATAGTTTGATGAAGCAAGGCTAAACCTCCATTAGAGGGGTTTGATGAAGCCTTGATGAAAACTTGATTGTGTAGTGTAGAATCATTGTAAGAGTCTATTCCATTCTAGAAGGTCGTTGATTCGCTATGAGAATGGGTTGGACTTCCTCACATGCTAGTTATGAATTGGTAGAGATACCATGTATAATTAGGGATTAGAACGACCAATTCTTACCGTAAGAACGTAAGAATTGGATTACAATAATCTATGCTAGTTTATTAAGTTGGATTCAAGGTGGATTCAATCCCCCCTAATTCTTTATCCATATTTGATTCATCTATATTTAATTACTTTAGTTAATATTAGTATAAGGTCAATTGATAGTATTATCTCGTAGTATAAATTCACATCCATAATTATTGCTCTCACCATTGTTCCTTGTATTTGTTCAATTGAATTTGTTTAAGTCTTGAGAGTTAAGAGTGGAACGAATCCGTATTCTATATATATTGCATGAATCTATATGTGAGAGTAGGAAATAAATAATTGATACCGTAAGAATAAGGTTAGAGTAATCTAGTTGAGTTTTTACGGGTTATCAGTGGCTGTCTTAAAAGAAGGAAGTAATTGATAAACAACTTGAAGGTATTTAGAAAGGTTACCTTCATGGGTAATGTATTCTTTAGAAATCTGGTGAACAACCAGTTGCGAGTCACTAAAGACTTTTAGCTCCTGGACACTGAGCTATAGTGCCGTTCTAAGTCCCATAATTAGAGCTTCGTACTCGGCCTCATTGTTAGAGGTCACGAAGTCGATGCGAACTACTTTCTCAACCATAGTGCAATCTGGTGACACTAGGACGACTCCGATCCCGCTTCCTCTAGGATTGCTAGAACCATCCACAAAGAGTGACCAAGCTGACTTGTCTAGGCTGTTTGGTGGATGTGATATCTGTTTCTGGCTCCCAGTTCAGGTCGTCAACAGGAAAGTCTGCTAGGAAGTCAACAACGACCTGCACTTTTTGAGAAGTTCGCGAGACGAACTCGATGTGATGTTCCCTGAGCTCTTCTGCCCATACAGCCATGCGAGTTGTCTTGTTGTCCCTAAGAATGATCTTCTTCAGTGGGAGGTTGGTGAGTACTTTGAGTGGATGTGTTTGAAAATAAGGCCTGAACTTCCTTGCAGAGTATAACAATGCGAGTACTCACTACAACAGAAGAGCTCAATTGCAACACCATCTGACGTTGCTACAAGGACGAAAATGTGTTGCAAATGATTAGTGGCAACTCCAATGAGGGCGTCGCAAAGGCGCTGCAAAAAATTGGGTCACAAAAACTAAATTGAGACGGGGCAATTAGCGTAGCAAAAGCTTGAAGGTTATTGCAACGCCTTGATCTGTTACCATTACTGTATTAGCGTTGCAAAAGCATTTTTCCAAATGAAATGATTTTGAAAATATTTGTAACTATTTGCAGCGGTGGGCGTTACAAAAGGTTGGTTTTAACCACACCTTTTAACGTTGCAAAAGGGTTTCTTTTAGCCACACCCTTTGCCTCAAATAAAGAAGAGCATTAGCTGCAACATCTTTGTCGCAAAAGTTTTAAACCATTAGTTGCACCAAGGGCATTGCAAAAAGCGTGCTTTTAGTTGCCCCATTGTTGGCGTCACAAAAGAGTGGTTTTAGACACACCAAATGTGTTGCTAATTGTTTAAACATATTTGCAACATCCTTATTCTTTTACAACGAGCTCGGCGTTGCAAATATATATATATATTAGGTATTGCACATTATTTTGAATAATTTCAATTTATATAAACCTGTCCAATACAATTTATGATAAAACTAAAAACCCCAATCAGAGATATTCATAATAAATCATAGCAAAAATATATTTCATTAATTAAGATCATCCACAAAATTATTTGAGCATCCACAAAATTAGTCTTTGTCAATACACTGAATTACATAATCTTCTAAGCTATAAGCCATCAACTAAATAAAATTAGTTCTTCAAAATAAGATTTTAGCCAAATTCCCGTAGTTCGCCGATTCAAACAGCATCCACCCAAGTTTTCCTTATCAATCTACCACCAACCAATCGGCTAATCTGGTACAAACAACGAATTTAAAAAAAGACGTAAGTATACTTATCCAAAAGAAGACTAAAGTAAAATGCAAGTAAGCAATGCATGTGAATATTTTAAGAAGTCCAAATATTGTGCCATCAACGACATAGAGATACCTCACGCAAATAATACCTAAATAAAAATAAAGCTCAAGTCAGAAGTTTTCTTATAATTAGCTTAAGATCTTGACTCACTTTCGCTCTTTAGCACCTTATTAGAGGATACTCAGTATACCAATTTCACACCAAATCGTGTTATGCTTACATAGTTTATAGTATCCACAACTGTGTGACTCACAATCTAGCATGTAGCTTTCAAGTATATATCGTAAAGTGAAACAGATTCTCTTGAGACTAGAGGTTCACATTTAAGAAACTTCCTCCTGACCCTTAATGAAATAGTTGTTTTTCACAAAAAATAAAGTGTTTCACTATAAGGTTCAGGCAGCCTTAGCACAAAAACAACAAATGAAATATGTATCTCAATATATGTATATCCAAATGGCTCGAACTAGGGAGCTGCCGGCGAGTGCAAATTTGAGGAAAAAATATCGCAATCACTCAATCCATTATCATACTCAAGCTAGTATGAATATTTGAAACTACTATATAAGGACTATTTGAGTTGTTGCATCCACAATATAACTTATATTCCTAGATCCATCACTCTATGACTATATGAGTGCAAATTAATGCACGGTCCAAATGGTTTGAAACCTCTTAGCGGTATATGCCTGTAGGCATGCTCATATCATCTTCCAAATGATTGAGCTATTTTGGTCCACAATATATATATTTAATAAACAAAAATTTAAAAAGCTGAAAAGGAAGAAAGTTTGATCAATGATGCAGTGCTAAGTTGTACATGTTTGCAACAGAGGATCTGTTTTAACTTTACATTACTACTTCTTGTATATGTGTGTTATTGGGGGCTAGGATTAATCCATTTTATATATAAAGCCAAATTTAATCATAAAAGGTAAGACATATGTAAGACACGTATATATCTTATTTATATAGTAGCTCTTCATGACTACTTCTCAAGCTAATCCCTAATTCCTTTTTGATACGCTGGCCAAAACCTATTTGGCAATTGCATCCAACTCTTATCCATTTATGTGTTCCCTACTACGAGATAATAATTGTACATCACAAAATAAGAAAACCCAAACATTTAAACTAACCAAGGACAGTCCATTAACAATCCAACTTCCTACACCACTATTGATAGAAATTAATTTAGGCATGCATATAATAATAATATACGAACAATTACCAGAAATAGTGTGTACTTTAACATTGCATTCAACCAGAATTCAACTGCCCTTAAAATGAATACACATGATAAAAAGATTGAAAATCAACCAAAATCGGAGAAAAAGGGCCAGCAGTCATCACCGTAACTCGGTTATAATACATAAGTCATCTTAGCAAGCATGCACACACATTACGGAAACAAGCAAGCACATAATTCACCCATAATATTTGAAAAAGATTAAAAATATTAGATTGTCTAACCAGAGATGCAAGTTCAAGATCAAGTATTTATGGTTTACCCCTTGTCTGTCCCATTTCCCAACATAAGATGCTTTATTAGTAGCATATACTTATTTTTGTTTGTTTGAGAGGCATGATTAAATGATTTATTGAGCTTGTTTATTGCGTCCTGGATGGTTTGATTGTTATTGGTTCGTTAAAACGATGAAATTACCAATTTACTTATGCTTACATTGGAAAATATTGCCAGTTTTTTTTCAATAGTTATGGCATTTGATTAGATTTTCAACTTTTTCAATCAAAATATAAATAGTGAAATTAAATACACTACAATAGAGGAAATCTCATTGTATGTAACTAAACCAAGTGCATAATAAGAGTCTGTTGTGGTGGAGATACAAGTGCAAGTGCAAAAGGGGATTTAGTGACGTCATGTTCGAATCTCACTCCTTAGGTTCTTATAAGAACAAAACTGAGAGGACATCAGATGATCCTACAAGCATCAAATGCTTGTAGCTGATGATCCCATTAGCTAAAAAAAAAAAAAATCCATCAAGTATGATACAAAATAACATAATTACAAATACTAAAACTTAGGTTTGCCTAAAAAATACGAGCAAGAGGATTCGGTTACATGGTATGTGACAATGAAAACCAATGAACAATTTTCTACACCAATAACCTGGCATACTTGAAGTAAAATGAATTTAACGAATATAAAGTAAGGAGAATCAAACAAAGAATTCAATAATGAAAAACCAAACACCCAACGAAATAATCATACAACAAAACAATGACAAAAAATCAATCATACTCATAAATTAACGAAAATATTACAAAGAAATTTATTAGAACATGAAACACTGCGGGAATTGTGTATAGAAACAGTGGAGAGAACCTCAATTCCTGTAGATAAACACTAAAAAAAGGTAAATAAATTACGACTAGGGGATAAGAGAGAATGGAGTATATATGAAATAGAATAAACCATTACCAAATATTCGAGTTTGAAGTAATAACCAAAGCTTCAAACTTTAATTCCAAAAAATACAAAACCAAAAATCAGAACTTGATGTATATAAGTCAGGATATTTTCTAAATTTAAAGAACATACCAGTCGAGAATCAGTAACCAAAGAAGCTTTGACATTGTTGATTCACCAGATTTAAGCTAAAATAAGACCAATGGTCTAAGATTAATGGACGAAATCAGTAAGAGAAAAATAGAAAGAAAAAAAAACGATGATGAAAAAAATGGCTTTTAGCAATTTGAAGAAGAGATTATCTTAAAAATCCTTATTTACAATTTTTGTGGTACACTCGGCCTCCTCAGTCGATGAAGAATGGGGGTTTTTTTTTTATCCTTTTTTTATGAGTAGCGGTAGTTTCTTTTCTAGGGTTTCTTTTGGTTTCCCAAATTGTTAGCGCATGCAATACGAATTACTACTTGTTTGTGAAGTACCATGGTATTGGGAGGTGGGCATGGCACCTAGTGTCAGAAAGCGAGAGTGACCGCCAAAACAATTCCCAACTAAAATCATCCCGCCCAATACCCTTACGTAACACCAATGGGACTGCAATTACAATCGTATAGAAAAATAGAAATTGGGTGAAAAAAAGAAATTGTAATATTAAATTTATTAAAGACGCCAAAGGCGTTGCCAAAGGAAAAATACTTTTTTGCGGTCACTACGTCGTAGCTGGTGCCCAATTTTTTCATTAAAAATGAAATTTCACTTAAACAAAAATTTTAAACAAATGCTTTTGCAACGCCAGCTAGATATCCCAATCAGGTGGTGCTTATAAGACAGAAATGTTTGAGCAGTGCCATTAGGCGTTGCAAATGCTATGCTTTACCAATGAAAAGTAGGCGCTGTAAAAGGGTGCGTTGCAACAGATCCCTTCTGTTGTAGTGAATGCTTTTTCAATGTAAGAGTATTTCTTTTCAGCTGGTGTTAGCATCTTGCTTGTGAAGTAGATTGGCTTTTCTGACCTTTGGTCCTCCTTGAAGAGAACTGAACTGATAGCAAAGTCAGAGACCGCGAGGTAGAGTCCCAATGTTTCACCATCTGTTCGTTTTGCCAGGACAGGTGGTGTTGTTAGGTACTCTTTTAGAGTAGAGAATGCTTGCTGGCATTGGTCGCTTCAGCATTTGTTTGACGCCTTTGATATAAATCGGTTGAGAGCTGCCACCATTCCTGATAGTTTTTGTATTTACTTCTTTGTCTTTGGATCGGGCATTTCCAAGAACGCTTGGATCTGGTCTGGATTGACTTCGATTCCTCGTTATGACACCTGATACCCAATTTTTTTTTCGGAGGACACTCCAAAAAGGCATTTTTCGAGATTCAGCTTCATCTGAGTTCGGCATAATCTGGAGAACGCCTGCTCGAGGTGAGTGAGGTGATCAACCGCTTTCTTGCTCTTGACCACCATGTCGTCTATATAGACTTCCATGGTGTCACCTAACATGTCCTGGAACATGCCAGTGACGAGCCGTTGGTAGGTCGCGCCAGCGTTTTTGAGGCCGAACGGGAGGACGTTGTAGAGTAGATCCCTTGCTCTGTGATGAATGAAGTTTTCTCTTTCTTCTTCTGCGAGTGGGATCTTGTTGTACCCACTGTATGTATCCATAAATGACAGGAGCTCGTGGCCACAGGTCTGGTCCACGAGTCGGTCGATTCTTAGCAAGGGGAAACTATCTTTAGGCGTTTATTGGTTGAGATTGGTGAAGTTTACGCAAAAACAAATTGTACCATTTTTTTTGGGACTGCTACTATGTTAGTGATCCACTCTGGGTAGTCTACCTTTCTGATGAAGCCTACTTTTTTGAGTTTATCGACCTTATCATTAATTGCTTTTTGAAATCATAGGGATAGCTTCCTAGGTCGCTGACGAACTGGCCTAGCATTGGGGTTGACATTTAAATTATGACGTGCAATACTAGGATCTATGCCAGGTACATCGATGTACGACCAAGCGAAAGCTTTTTTATTCAATGATAAAAATTTCACAAGCTGTGCCTTGAGAGTAGGGTCAAGGTTAGCCCCTACATAGACAAACTTGGGATCGTCCTCAGTTCCTAGGTTCACTCGCTCTTTTTTTTTAGTTTGAACTGCTGCTTTAGAAGCGGAAGCGACCTCAGTGGAGCTGGTCGCGGGTGATGCTTTGGCAACTGGAGGAATGGAGGTCTGGGCAACAGGAGTTGGTGCAACTTCTGTGGTCATGACAACAGGGGCAGGTGCGACCTCTGTGGTCATGACAACAGGGGCTGGGGCGACCTCTGGGGTCCTGATTGGTGGAGTGACTTTTTTGACAAAGCCCCAAGCGTTCTCCTTTGGTGTTTTGGGTTTGACCTCAGCGATTAAGTCTTTGGCCATCGTGATGCTGGTGAGCTCACTCTTGGTTCAGATGGAAGCCCCAGTGGCCATGTTCACTGAGAGGATTTGATTGCAGTGGTAAGCCTCGAGCTGCTTGCTGCGAAGCTCCATCATATCTCTGGGGCTGGGAAAGCGGAGTACCTGATAGAGTGTTGATGGTATTGCTTGCATTTGATGGATCCAGTTGACCTTGTCTTCTCGAGATCCAATGGAGACGGGTAGTACGATGTCGCCAATTGGATCTGCTCGAGAGCCATTGAATCCATAGAGTGGGACTATTGGATCTATGAAGACCAATCTGGGCAAGTTCATCTCTTTGATGGTCTGATAGAACAAGATGTCACATGAACTACCTGGGTCTACCAGGACATGTTTGACTGTCCAGTTGCTGATTTTGACGTAGACAGCTAGGGCATCATTATGGGGGAGGCAAACCTTGTTGAGGTCGGCTTCCGTGAAAGTTATGTCGCCTGAATTGCAACCTGAACTGCGTGGGGCAGGTGCTTCCTGGGAGGAGAATTGGTAGACTTCCTGGAGAGCGCTTATGCGTCTTTTTTTTTTCTCTAGTGGATGTAACAAAATCATCCTGGAACGTGATCATGTTGATCGTCCTGTTGTTATCTCTGTCAGATGAGTGTTGACGACGGTCATGACGGGAACGGTCGTTGGGGCATCCTTTGCTTCGGGAGCGAGCTTGACCATTGTGGCGAGCTGGAGATCTGCTACGCTCTCTGCAAGCCATAAGCTTATGGCGCAAGTCGCCATTGGTGATATTGGTATAATGCTTGGTATGACCTGACTTGACGAGGTCTTGGAGGTAGTGCTTGAGCCTCCATCACTTGTTAGTATCATGACATTTTGCTCTATGGAAGGCACAGTAGGGCTTGCCTGGTCGATCCTCTGGCTGCCGCACTTCAGGTTGGTAATACACAACTTTCTTGATATTTTATAGTATGTAACTGGGAGATCGAGTGAGTACAGCGAACTCACGGCTGTTGGGCGTTCTGTTTCCAGATTTTTGTTCTTGTTGTCTAGGTCACTTTTTTAAAGGTGGGGCATCTTCAGAGATTGCTGCCACTTGTTGTTCTTCTGTTAGGCCTTCACATTTCATGCCTTCTTGCAACTTGATATACTTGTCTACTCGAGCATATAACTCAGATAAAGTTTCTAGACGTTCTTTCAAGAGCTATCTGAAGAGCTCTGTGTTGCGTACACGACAGGCGTTGGTGAATGCCAATGTGGCAAATGACTCTTTGAGGCCGCTCTCCATGCATAACAGTTCGGTTTTGAAGCAACCTAAGAAGGCACAGATGGTTTCATCTTTGCTTTGTGAGAGCTGGAAAAGTGAATCTAGGTCTGCTTTTTTACGCATGTTGTGGACGTACTGGCTAGCAAATAGATCGGTGAGATTCTCGAAGTTCTTTATCAAGTCTGGCTCGAGTGAAAAGAACTAATCGAGAGCGCCATCTTTAAGGCTGACAGGAAACAAACGATAGTGGAGAGTTGAACTCCTGGGCACTATAAAGTGCGAGGCTCTGAATGTAGCGAGCCATGTGTTGACCGGGACATGTGCTGCCATCGTACATTGCAAAGCATGGTTGGATGAAATTCGGAGGGGAAGGTTTACTGAGTACCTCAGTAGTAAAAGGGGACGCTCGGTACGTTTTTAACATCTTTTGAACGATCTGAGTGGTGTCCTTCTTGACTGCACTCTGATCGATTATTTACGACAGCTCGTTAATATGATGTTTAACTTCGTTGATACCGTCCTCTGCTATGGCCCCAGGTGGATTTTGTGCGTCCACTTGTGCACATAATGCAACATTCTCCTGCCTGAGCAGGGTGATGTGCTCGTTCATTGTACCTAGTTGACTTGCTAAGCTCTGGATTTGAGCTTCGAGGCTTGCCATGCTTCGTGGGCTTGAGGAGTTTTCTTATTGAGTGATTTGTGAAAGTTGCGAAAGTTTCTCAAGAAATCGAGATCACAGACGGTGCCAATGTAAATGGGTTAATTAGTTTGGGCTTTACAACTATGATTAAGGTGGAGGAGAAGGGGATTGTAGATTTGAAAGATCGAGTTTGTTGAAAGCGAACTGCCTACGTATCTATCTCTCGTTTCTGTGGAGAGAATAGAATCAGTCTGGTGTAGTTCATACAGGTGGTATTATAGTTGTTGAGCGTGAAGATCCACTCGACACGTGTACTGACAAGCATAGATGTATGGTTGAGATTGAGAAGGAGTGCATGGATGGTGTTGGTATGAATTCTGTAATAATGGGGAGTGGTTACAGTGGTTCGTATTTTGCGATAATGGATTGTGTAAGTATGACTTTGGTAATAATTGCATTTAGAAGATGGATGATGTCATTAGATGGAACGTTTTGCGTGAGAATGTGCAAGCTGAGCCACTCTGGAGCGATCTAGTAGATTGGATGCGCGAGCTGATGATGTGAGTCACTCTGAAACCAGCTCGGAGGACGAGGGCATGAGGTCGGTATGGTATTTCTGTTATGCTGGACACGTGCATGATATACCTGAATGAGAATATCATTCCCTCACACGTCGGTATGGTATTTCCGTTATGCTGGACACGTGCATGATATTCCTGAATGAGAATATCATTTCCTCACACGAGTTATTTATGTTCTCATTCTTGTCACCAGTTCGAAAAATCCGCAATAATTTAATAGCGAAACTGTAATCATAGATGAGAAGACAATGTTGCTCTATATTATCAAAAGTAACAGGGGAAAAACCAAACCCTGTAGATCTTGTGATAAAAAATTTCAAGCAATCTATAGCTCCGCATCTGATTGAGATGGACCAATATAAACACGCCACTCTGTGAATAAGCAGGGGGTGATGAATTAATGAAAAATATGCATACTGCACATAGAATATTCATTCACCTTCCACACAAAAAAAATCACTAAAAGTAAGCACATCACAATTACTCTTGCGGTTCTATAGGCATAATAACATAACCTGGTAACGTGGTAAGGGGTTAGAAGTCTGACGAATTAATGCTTCAAAGCTTATGAAGTTGGGGAAGACGAGGAACTCGCCATAAAGATTTCAGATGATCTTTCTCCTTATTTTGATTCATTCCTTTTTAATCTTTGTGTGAGGTTTTTTCTTCGTTTCCGTCTCTTTTTTTGAATGACGTAAGCAATAGATTGGCAACGTGTTAAATTCTTATTGGACAAGGACCCAATGAGCGAACTGCCCAAGAAGCAAATTTTTTCTCAGCAGGTTATGGAGTAATTAATAGGGACTGCGGTGGCGAACGCATAACGCCAATCACAGTAAAGATCTAAGCTGCAGCAGGAAAGCCTAAGAGAAATTTACGAAGGAAAACCCTCGTGACTAAATTATTCTGAAGGTCTTAAAAGTATCCTACTACAGATTTTCAGATCTACTAGTGCTCGTTTCAGGAAAGTTGTAAATGTGGCGCAGCATCTCTTATTAGTTTTGGTATGAACACCATTCTAGACATTCTTTTCTCGTGAAAGAAAAGCTCATAACTAACCAAGCACGATGTAAGGATATGTATGTAAGTACCTTCAGTTTTGTGCTCATGTCACTACAACACATGTGTCCACACCAGGTCGTATCTACACCAGCTCATACCACTTGAACAACACGTCATAACTACCCAATCTCAGGTCGTCCCAAATCTTAGTTACCGCCATATATGGAAGTAAATTATCTAGCGCAATCCTGAAGTTCAGTCAACGTACCAATCAAGGAGACAACGGCCTGAAGCAAATAAGGCAAGTCAACTCAAACATCTATAAGTAGAGAGAGATGAACTACGTAAAACTTGATTCAAGTTTATCCCAAGAAACTTGATTCGTAGACAACTCTTGTTCCAAATAAGAGTGCAGTCATTCCCAATCAAACAGAACATCAGGTCATAGACCCAAAATACCAAACATCTACATTGGCGCCGTATGCCGATTCGTTTCTTTGAGAAAGCACACAAACTACTTTCTCAAGCCCACGAAACTGGTAAAAAAAAACCACCATGGAAGCACAGCTACAAGCCTTAGCAGACCAAATGAAGACTCTCCAAGATTCGTTCATCGCCCTCCAACAAGAAAACCAAACAATGCGCGAGCAAACAACTTCCAACACCAACAACGACACTCCAGACGCAGTGGAGAACAACGCTGTCACAACCCTCACCACCACCACCAATTAACGACTTGAAGACTTCGCCTAGAAATTAGAGAAATCAAACAACAAAACAAACACAATCTAGATCGCTCCAGTCGTATAAGGCATCACCTTTCACCATTGAAATCAGAGACAAATCTATGACTTTGGGTTTTCTTTGTTAAGAAGTTTTATACTTGTGTTGATTTCAGTTCTCAGAAAATTGTTGCGTCGTTGGTTGGAAAGTCAACTTGAGGAGATTGAGGAATGTTCATAATTGGAACATGTCCGATGAGGAGTGAGGACAGAGTTTCTCCCTCACAAATCATCAGGAAAAGAAGCATTTTAGTTGGTAATTTGGATAAAGTGGTCTCTCGTCAATTTGAGAAAGTAACTTGGTCTAGTTAATGCTAGCAAGATTTATTCTTCCATCTGCTTTCATACTTTCATAGGGACAGGGCCGGTTCTACCCTATAGCAAAATAAGCAGCCGCTTAGGGCCCACTGTCTAAGGGGCCCAATATATCCTAGCCCACCTACAGTCCTAAGTCTATTATTGTTTTATTGTGAAAAAAAAGCTCACTATTTGTTTTTCATTTATTTTAATCCGTTAGATAAACGGTTTTACATTAGAAAATTGGAAATTAGAAAATCGCATTAAACCCCTTCGTTTCCATAGCGTTTTCGCCTTCTCTAATAAATAAACAGGCACGCCTCCATAGCTAATTAAACTTCTTCAACACCCTATGACAATTTATCAAATTGAAGCCAACACTTCGATATTATTTATATCATTCTTTTGCCTTATTTGGTTTTTTTATATTGTTTAATTTAGTGTAGAATTCTCTCTCTCTCTTGTGTCATTCTTTGTTAAATAAATCTATTGAAATTTCAAGTTTGTGACATTGTTGTTTGGCCATGATCTGCTACGATGTTATAGGTGTAGGATATTTTTTTATTCTTCCACTCTTCCTCATGTATGTATGGTGTTTTGTCTTAGATCTCTCTGTGTGTGAGCATCTCCCTCACAACACTTCTATGTTTCTACTTCACTTTGTATTTCTGTTCTTTTTATCAATAAAATTTAATTAAAAAAAAAAGTTTGTGGAGAGACTATTCAAGAAAGAATAATGAAAATGTTAGGATCAATTTTGACAATAATTGTTATCTTCTAAATTTTTTGTTATAAAAAAAAAAAATTGTGGGGGAGACTATTCAAGAAAGAAAAAAGAAAATGTTAGGATCAATTTTTACAATAATTGTTATCTTCTAAATTTTTTGTTATAAAAAAAAATGTTTGTGGGGGAGAATATTCAAGAAAGAAAAAAAAAATGTTAGGGTCAATTTTTACAATAATTGTTATCTTCTAAATTTTTTGTTATAAAAAAAAAATGTTTGTGGAGGATACTATTCAAGAAAGAAAAAAGAAAATGTTAGGATCAATTTTTACAATAATTGTTATCTTCTAAATTTTTTGTTAAATAAACTAAGCGTTTGCATTTATATAAAATAACGTAAACAAATCATATCGATCTATAAGATATAACAATTTTATTGGGACTTTGCTTAGGGCCCCCGATTGCCTTGAGCCGCTCCTGCATAGGGATTAGATAATTGTTTCCTCTGGCAACGAGTGTTTAGTGTTGCATCTTTGAGTGAATTTGAACTGCTGGCAATAGTCTGTGGTTTTCCACTAGACACCAATCCTACGTAAACAAATAGTAATAAAGATTCTCGAAAAAAAAAGAATAAATATAGGGTAACATTTGTTTGGTTTTGGTTGTAATTGGACGTTTACATTATGGATCTCTTCTAGGGTTTGATGAATTGTAGTGCAATATATCAAAATTGGCATATTAAACTTTTAGAGCGATTCTCAAAGTAATGACATTTGTACAATGGATGGAACTACTTTTTTTGTCTTGTTAGGCAGAAATTTAGCAAATGACATAAATAGATAAGTATTGTTTGGGGTATGGATGTATAGTGATTTCATCATAATCTCAAATTAGTGAAATTACAAAAAACCAACTTTAAGGTTGATTTGATGGGCACAGGGGCGGCTCAAGGCAATCGGGGGCCCTAAGCAAAGTCCCAATAAAATTGTTACATCTTATAGATCGATATGATTTGTTTACGTTATTTTATATAAATGCAAATGCTTAGTTTATTTAACAAAAAATTTAAAAGATAACAATTATTGTAAAAATTGATCCTAACATTTTCTTTTTTCTTTCTTGAATAGTCTCCTCCACAAACATTTTTTTTTATAACAAAAAATTTAGAAGATAACAATTATTGTAAAAATTCACCCGAACATTTTCTTTTTTCTTTCTTGAATATTCTCCCCCACAAACATTTTTTTTATAACAAAAAATTTAGAAGATAACAATTATTGTAAAAATTGATCCTAACATTTTCTTTTTTCTTTCTTGAATAGTCTCCCCCACAATTTATTTATTTATTTATTTTTTTTTTTTTTTTTTTTTTATTTTTTTTATATAACAAAAACTTTAGAAGATAACAATTATTGTCAAAATTGATCCTAACATTTTCATTATTCTTTCTTGAATAGTCTCTCCACAAACTTTTTTTTTAATTAAATTTTATTGATAAAAAGAACAGAAATACAAAGTGAAGTAGAAACATAGGAGTGTTGTGAGGGAGATGCTCATATACAGAGAGATCTAAGACAAAACACCATAAATACATGAGGAAGAGTGGAAGAATAAAAAAATATCCTACACTTATAACATCATAGCAGATCATGGCCAAACAACAATGTCACAAACTTGAAATTTCAATAGATTTATTTAACAAAGAATGACACAAGAGAGAGAGAGAGAATTCTACACTAAATTAAACAATATAAAAAAACCAAATAAGGCAAAAGAATGATATAAATAATATCGAAATGTTGGCTTCAATTTGATAAATTGTCATAGGGTGTTGAAGAAGTTTAATTAGCTATGGAGGCGTGCCTGTTTATTTATTAGAGAAGGCGAAAACGCTATGGAAACGAAGGGGTTTAATGTGATTTTTTAATTTCCAATTTTCTAATGTAAAACCGTTTATCTAACGGATTAAAATAAATGAAAAACAAATAGTGAGCTTTTTTTTCACAATAAAACAATAATAGACTTAGGAAAACAATAATAGACTTAGGATTGTAGGTGGGCTAGGATATATTGGGCCCCTTAGACAGTGGGCCCTAAGCGGCTGCTTATTTTACTATAGGGTAGAACCGACCCTGATTGATGGCAAAACTTAATCGTGGGTATGGATTCAATGAAGTAGTTTTTTCATTTGATATTTATTTTGGTGGTGATGTGGTCGGATGTGTGTTCTTCCCACAAGTAAAATCTTATGATTAGCCAGGTTTGGAAATCTATCATCTGCGTCCCCGCTGAAATTAAACATTGTAATGCTCTAAGATGGCTAAGGGTACATTACGCCATAGTACAAAATATCCCGATATATCGCGATATTTTGGGATATCTATCCATATTTCAGAAAAAGATATATAAATATCATGATATGTTTAGAGATATATACGACTGCAAATATCAGTGATATTTCGATAATATTTGAGATATTTGTGATATTTGGGGATATTTTGCGATATTTGGAGATATTTGGCGATATTTTGTATATATAACAAATTTATTTAATATTTACCATTATATTTCAAATAAATATAAATAATGTATCATGATATATCAAGAAATATTCACAATATCCACAATATTTGTCGATATTTTGGATATATCCACGATATTTGTATGTGAAATAATGTCAAATATCCCCAAAGAGGGGGATATATCCACGATGCATATCCAGAAATTGAATATCGATAAATACTCATATCTTGATATTTTGTACTATGCATTACGCTGCATGATATGACACCCATACTCTGTTGATGCATCACTTTGGTCTCTCGTCAATTTGAGAAAGTAACTTGGTCTAGTTACTGCTAACCAGAATTTGCCACTAGTCACCACTCCTAAGTTAATAGGTGGAAATATGTACAATAACTATGTGTAGGTCTTTTATGTGATTCTTAGTTAGGGTTTCATTTTTCTTTTTGATATATATAATTATGGAATTTCTATCAAATCTTCCCATAAGGGGTTCCTGAAATGAGACAAATGTATGTCCTTGAACTCTTGTTGCAGTACATTATTGTGCCAATATCAATTCTTACATAGTTGTTTGAGTTCTAATATTTTTCTTATTTGATTGGTTTTTTTCAGGCAAAGGCAAAATCACAAAGCAAGGCAGAGGCTAAAGCTCACCATTGAAAGATGTATGAACTCTTTGGTTGATAGAAAATAGTATATGAAATTAGTTTCAGGAGACGTCTTTGCAAACGTTTAGTAGACACTAGATTTTTGGATCCATTCAACGAACGGGGACCTTTTTTTATAAATTTTATTATTATGTATCAAAAATATTATTTCCAAAGTATATTGAAACTCATATAGTAAAACTCAAGGAAGGTGGGTTCACGCAATGGAATGGTCTAGTCAGAAGGATTTTTTTGGCTAGTTATATCATTTACAGAAGCCTAGCTCTCAGAAGTTTCTCTTTGCTTGCTTATATGCTTCACCTTACAAATTCTATCGGGTTGTACTTTGTTTTATTGTTTTTTTCAAGTTCAGTTGCAGTTTGTAGCCCTATCTTCTTTCCCTAACAATTCACTGAACGGGTGCTGTTATTATTTAATTTTAGTAAATAAATTTTGAAAAAAAAAAAAAAAAAAAAAAAAACTTGAAATTTTTTTTTTTAATTAAAATGCAAATTAGGGAAAAACAGAGAGTGGTTAGTATGTTGATAGTGTCGGTGTAGGTGTGTACTCGTGTAAGTAAAAAAGAGTGACATTGCCTCATGAATTCTACTGTCAATGACAATTAGCACAATACTTATTATAGAACATTCTCAACCCTATATTTATGAGTCCCTCATATATATTGGTGCTTTATACAAAATTAGAAATCATACACGTCCAAGTACATAATACTTGTATTTAAGTAAAATCTAATGAAAGATTGTTAAAATAAATAATTAATTTCATCTTGACTGGTTCTAAGCTTTTAAATAAGTCCATGCCTACAGATCAATGTAACTCTTCAGGAGAACTCGTTAACAACATCAAGTCATCAACGACATCCATCCCTTTGACCTGTATTCCAAAAATAATCTAAATATATAAACGTGACGAAAAAAAAAACCAATGATGAAAATAATTGGGTACCCAAAATAATTATATTTGCAAATAAAAAACCTATAGCGTGCAAATCAATAAAACAATCATTCAACGCTATTATATAGGATACCAAATTTTTTTGCTAAGAACATGGCAAAGATAAAAGCATTAAGGTAGCATGTACTACTTACGAAATAAAGAAAAAAAAAACTAAGGTAGCACAATGGGGGGAGTATAATATGCAACTAATGGGACTCCTCCGAGCTCATTTGGTTACATGTCTGCAATTGTATATGAAATTGGTTCCTTCAAGAGTCTTGACTCATATTCCCAATCAATTAAAGTGTAAGCAATACTATTCACCTCAACGATGTTATTTCCAAATGCCATCTTCTATCCTTCATCATTTCACTTCATAGCTTATCCATTTTATAACTTACCACGTCCTTCAAATGTATTATTAAGTCCATCATATGATCCAATATTATCATATCCAAGAGATATAAGACCTTTAACAAAATATTCAAACTATATATATATATATATATATATTATTAAGTCCATTCAAACTATATCCATTCTACAACTTGCCATTCATTTTGCTTACATTTCCATATGTATTATTAAGTCCATCCATATTTCCTAAAGAAAACTTTAAAACAAAAGAATGGCAAAATGAATTGAACTCACATATGGAAATGTAAGCAAAAGAGAGTGCCTCATTAACACTTTCTTTCACAATTCCATTAGTATCTTTTATGCATAGACTAACCAAAAGTCCTTTTTGTTTGGGCAGAAATGGTCAGGTCAATTATCCTAGTTTGTGATTGTAGTTATATTGAGTATTGATTGTAGCTATTTAGCAATATAAAAACGGGTATGCACCTCCATTTGGTACAAAAATTATTGTTAGAAACTAATACATGAAACTAATAAGTTGCAAAATAAAAATCATCTTAGCATCCTAATAGAAATATTAATTGCACATTAGTGGATATAAAGATAACCTGTTAGGGATGAGACATGGATTTTTTTTTAAATGTATGAAAACATAACTATCCTTAACATCTTTGTTTTAGTCGACAATTGTGTATTCTTAAATTCAAGTTCAAGCGTCCACTCCAAGTGTAAGGTGTCCACCTTAGATAATAACTCATACCAAAAGCAATATCTTGCTTCAATAATGTGCCGTGTCTAGTGCTTAATCAAACTTACAAATGTAAAACTATTACAGGAAAAGTCGATCAAGTTGGTTGAACAACCGGTTGTATTGTGGAGGAGTTGGCTTGTACTAATTTATGTAGTTTTTGGCTTGTTGAAATAAACAAAAAAGGGATCAATTATGGATAGGACCTTGGTGGATTTGAACCACCATCTCTTGAGATGTATTTACACACTCAAGTGCTCTTCCATTGAGTTAAAGATCCACTTTAAGACACTCAGAAGCATAATATGCAAGATAACAAACTTAAAATAGGAACCACCCCACTCTTAATTCATGACAACAATAAACCAAAACAATATAAAAGGAACAGTTTTCTCTTATCATGCAACCATTTCCTATTTAACCTATAAGTAACCAACACCTTATAAGAAACGAGTATGGTAACCGTTTCTTATTTCCTATGAGTTATGCATTTCAATCATTTCCTAAACCCTTAATAAGAGACATGACAAACATAACTCGTAACCTCAAATGAGAGCGCTAGTGACTTAAGGCCTCCAGAACCCTCATATCACTACACCGAACACTTAAAACAAAGAAGTGCTAAATATATCAAGATTAATAGTGCCCAAAAAATTTGAAGTAGTAGTACTTTGACTAAAGTGGTTAGTCGACTAAAATCAATACCTTTTACACCTAACTGGATAAGGATTTGCAGTGGTGATCACCAAATCAATTCATCTAAGAAACACAGACTTAGTGACTGCTAATTAGTGAACAACTCACATTTAAAAAAGAAGTGAGATGACCTAATACCAAACAGATAGACTCATTATTACGAAGGAATATTGGAATGATTTCTAGTCAAATTAATCGGTCTTAAGTCTAATGAGAGTTTTACGAGGGGAATTCTATTCTACGAGGTGAATTAAATTAACAAGTTACGAATAATGAAAAGAGAGAATGCTAAGGGTTTAAATATAGATAAAGAATTAAAGGGAATTGAATCCACCTTAATGTGACTTAATCCTACTAACAAAGACTCGTCGTGATCCAAATTGAATGGTTAGCATATCAAAATAGTAATCCTAATCCCTAATTATACATGGCATTTTTACCAATTCATAACTAGCATGTGAGCGATTAAACCCATTCTCATGGTGAATTAATCGTTTCTAGAGTGGAATAATTATCACGACGATTCCTAGGTTTAACAAAGATCAAGCGTCATCAAGGCTTCTTCAACCCCTTTAATGGAGGTTTAGCCTTGATTCATACCACTATCATTTCACATTGATTTAAAACTAAACATCATACCAAAATTATAATTGGCTAATTTAACTAACAATACTTCAATCTAATTTAACAACTCAGAAATGATACTCAACAAGAATTAAAATTAGATCTATAAATTGAAATGACAAAAATCGAAATTAACAAACTAGCTATTTTATTTATCAATACTAATGAAGAACAATGATTCTAAGAGTTTAATCTAAAACAAGAATTGAATTTAAAGTAAACTTAATTTAATTAATGAAAACTAGATCTAGAATTATCTATTGTTTTAGGTCTAACTAGCTACTATTAACAAAGAGCTAAGCTTTGGTTTTTATATGTTTAGATCCAAAAATCGTGCATGGGCTTGGATTCATGTTTTGGGCCAGAGAATTAGGCCCAAAACCTAATTCTTTTAGTCCAAAAAGGCCTCTTCAGCTGCAGTTGGCTTCAATAGACTTTTCATCCACTTCTGCTCCTCTGATTGGGTCAAGGCTTAGACCATTGGAAAGCTCTTTCCGAGCCGGTCGTTTTGACATAAGGTAAGCCCAATTCCGAGGTCTGAGTCCAAAGATACGGCCTTCGGAAGTTCTGCTGACTTTGAGTGCTGTTTCTGCCCGCGTTGACTTTTCAACTTTTGACCGGGCTTTAGAAAGGCTTTGTCTTCTTGAACCTTGACCTTTAATCACAGAACTCCTTAGCAACTGACCTTTGCTCCTTTATCTCACTAAAGTGGCACATTTCTGCACATAATGGACTTTGAAGCCTGAAATGCATAAAAACACGTAATCAGTATTAACTCTTAATTATTACTCACATAATTGGTCTAAAAGTATGACTGTTACAGGGTTAAAACTATAGTTTTGGGCTCTTATCAAATATACATGAGATTGACGTCGCTATCTTTATAGCCGAATCAACAACACTTTAAGTCGAAATCAAAAACACTTAAAAAGGCATGAAAGTGAAAATCAAGAGATTACAAAGTTACTACTGAACCCTAGCTTACATATATATAAAATTAAAAGTACTATACTTTCAAACCAATTACTTGGGATGCAGTTTTGGTACTCTTCTCCCCACCATTATTGAAAAACAAATGCCCATCTTTAACAAAAGTCACATCCTCTTGTAATACTTTCCAGTAAGAGACAGTAATGAATGATAAATATCTCACATCTCTTTGCTTGGGCAAAGAAAAAAGCTTGTAAATTTTTTTTTTCTTTTAAAAAAGGCCCCCTGTACTCATACTTGGTAAAACTAACTCTTTCTATTTTACTCTTTGTACTCATATTTGCCTAAAACGCAAAGAATAAAAAAATTGTGAAAGCTTGATATAAATAATAACATGAACAACCTCACAAAACACAAAATGAAGCCAATACCATATACCTGCATAAATTTGTATTGCCATTTCACCTTTTTATCTCTCACCAAATCAAACTTGAATTCAGCAAAGCCAGCAACAAAACCTGGTCAATTCCTAGCAATAAAACCAAACATTGTATTGTTAATTTGAAAATGAACAATCAAAATTAAAAATTTGTCTCAACGTATGATTAATTACTATGAAAATGACAACAGATACTTTGGATTTCCACGACCAATAGATATCTGGTGTATTGATGTTAGAACTTCGAATGGTAAACAAATGATGTTAGGGGGATTTCAGCTTTGACTTCTACACTATGGATACTTGGTATACAAAATTAAGGAACTTTGTAGGCCAAAATAAAGTAAAAATGAGATGTTATGCAGGAATTAATGTTATCTAGCGTTGGAAAAGATGCATGCTAGAGAGATAGATGAGTGAACATCACTCTTTCACAGTGAACTTATATATATATTTTTACCGTCTAAGGGAGCCATTTAACAAAGCGTTAAGACGTCAAAAAACAAAAAGAAGTAATACTATGATAGTATTATTATTACAATAATCTTCGTGTTTAGGTAGCACTAATGGCTATGGAGGGATTGGAGGCATGCCCAAAATCTCTTTGGAAGGTAGATCATATTAGGAGTCCAAGAAACAATTTTACTAATTCCAAATCCAAGCAATTAGCAAACTAATCGATGTTCATTGCCAAACCCACTGTAAACGTTATATGTGCCTAATAGAATGTAAATATGGCAACATGCAGAGTTCTTTTGAGATGTGGATAAGAATATAGAGAATCTTACTTGAGAGTCAATAGACCCCAAAAAATAGGGTAGAAGATCTTAAGAATTGTTTCAAACCACGGGGAGTGCCCACTGGTATATCGTATAGCAATCAAGCTAATATACAACACTGAAAAAGAAGTACACTAATCCTTTAAAAAAAAAAAAACCATCAAATGCACCCTAAAACCACATGTAGTTAGTGGCAAAAAATAATTACCTTATCATTACGCAATTGTCACCTTTGAGCCTTTGTGTAGTAACCTAACATCCAGGAAAATCAATATATCTTCAACCTCCAAACCTATAACTCAACAAAAGAATTATAGTAAATATATTTTTAGTAAGTTAATTCAATACTTCAAATAAATAAGGGTTTCAACCATTGTCATACACTGTGGCATAGTAGCTTTGGAAAACATATAGCAAATATAAAGTAAGACAGTGGAGGTTTTCAAGTTGTCCAATGCCTTCACCAAATAAACAAATATAAATAATAAGTAGTTCATAACTGAATTAAATATATACAAACAATGGCAATACCTATAACACTCTATGTGGATTGTGAATTTAATATAAAGAACTCAGTCTGAGGCCTTAGGCAACCTTAAGCTATTATTATCGGGGGGAAAAAGGCAACCTTAAGCTATGCCTAGCTGGTCTTCTCATTCCATGCAATCCCATTAAACTCATTTTACCCTATTTTGGCTTTATTTCTTCAATATACTCGATAACATCTTAAAACAAATGCAATCATAATTTAAAATTGTTAAATCTCTAAGTTTATACTGAATATGGTCAGACATAGTAAGAACGTAGAAACATAAATATTACTGGATGTATAGGTCAAGTTGGCCCGGGTTTAAATTAAAGATCATTTGAAGCCAAAACAAATTTAGATTGAGTTTGCATGTTGGGTTTGGAGGAGATGTTGAACTTCATTTACATCTGGAAAACCAAATTCCATTGCTATTACACAATACATTGAAATACACATAGAAAGGGAATATCTCACTGCACAAAAGGTTGCAGGAAATTACATCAATCGTTAGGCTCAAGATTATACAAACCTAACCTGTGCGTGCTCTAAACGTAACAGTAGTAATTACTGTGGAACCAAACTAAGGGGGTGTTTGTTTTCTGCTTTTTGCAAGTGCTTACTACTTATTCTTTGGTTGTTTGTTTTTCAGTTATTTATAAGTGGTAAACCTTTTTTTTTTTGGGTATATTTTTGCTACTTATAAGTACCAAAAGTGTAAGTAGGCCGGACTTGTTAAAATTAGTTGTTAGAAAAAGTCATATTTTCTTCTAAATTAAATTGTAATAGTCTGAGCAAGACATCATACTCCATTCATTTCCATCTTCCATAAATTAACTTCATTATTTATAACATGGATATATAGCATCGAAGAGTCTCATCTATATCACGTGCTAATAAATATGTTCATCCTTGCAGATTTCAATGTAGTGGTGATTCAATAAAGGCAGTGAAACACCAAGCAATGACAATAAAATTATATAATTATTATATAAACACACATAACAATGGATTCTAGTGGATTAATTTGATCTTCATAATTTTAAATTTCATTCTAGTGGATTAGTGGTACATACCTCAGGATATACATCATTATTTGGTCGTAATTCAATGCAGATTCGGTGTTAATAGCCCATTGGATTTCCCTCTTACAATTGTCATCACACCTGCAAGCAAGTATTAAGTCTTAATATCCAAGTGTTGGCTTAAAATCCAAAAATCTAGATACCCAATATAATATGGCTGGGCAAAGTCACTCCACTAACACCAACATAAAAATCCCAGTAAATTACCTAAAATTGGAGTAGAGGTCTTGGTTGGTACACCATCTTCGCTGCAAGAGTGAATTGAAGAAATAAATGAAAACTTTTCATCCAAAAAATAAGATGAAACCATGAGAAGAAATCTGAGAGCAAACTGTAAGCATTAGTGACAAATAATATACGTAGTGACCTGGAAACACAATCCACATACTTAACCTTTGATTTTTAATTGTTATTTTTTCTTTGTATACTTTCTCTAAGTATCTCTCTTACTTAAGTATTTGGTTTATGAGGATTTGGAATAGGGATCTCAATTGGTCTTGTGATTGGCTATTTTTTCTTTGTATACTTTCAACCTAGTGATGTTAAGGTCAGTTTCTCTCTCTTTTCAACATAATCATGTTTTGTTGTTTATATTATATGAATGGGATTATGTTTTGGAATTGTTTAGAAGTCATATTAGAAGCTGTTTCACTTTTAGGAGTTGATATTGTCTTTGGATTGAGAAGGCAGTCTCTAACTTTAAATAACTTGAAGTAAGATGTTAGTGATGTAAATGCACTTCCTTTACATAGTTAGAGATAATACACCGGTATTTCTCAGGGGAAAGGCTATGCTAACATAAACTTATCTGTACAGTAATTATTGCCGGTCTATATTTGGATTTTTGTGTCATCCCGTCAAAACTTTCTTCTACGGATACATCTTGAGGGAAGCATCATCTAGTTATTCATTTTATAAAAGTTATTATAAGTGTGGTTTGTGTTGTAACTATTTTGTTTAAGCTGCATAGTATCAATGACAATGATGGTTGAATTGATCGGGATCAACAATTAGATCCACTGGGTTGAGCAAGATTCTAAAACTTTGCAGCGGATTCTTCCAGAGATTCCTTTCTGGGTGAAGAATCCATATTATGATCGTGTATGTCTCTAGTACTTATGTCTACTTTCTATATTGAAACTTAGATTGATTCCTGATAATTATCTGCATATTGTTTTTTTTTTCCATTAAAGGTTGATTGGCTCAATAGATTTATTGAACTCATGTGGCCTTATCTGGACAAGGTGTGTGCTAAATCTTATAAAATTATTAATCATGCAAGTGTCTTCTAATACTCTTTTTGATGGGTTAATTGTTGACGTTTGTTGTTTAGGCCATCTGCAAGACTGCAAAGAATATTGCAAAGCCCATTATAGCTGAGCAAATTCCAAAATATAAAATTGATTCAGTGGAGTTTGAAGAACTTACTTTGGGCTGCCTGCCTCCAACTTTTCAAGGTTAGTGATGCTACTCTTTAAGTGGTAGTTTCTACTGATAAATCATCTTATTTGTATTGGGTTTACAGTAGGTCATCGTGAATGCTAGTTTGAGCTCTCAAATTAGAGTGTGGGTTGAATTAGGAGTAAATACCATAAGAGCGTGCACTACCTTAAGATATGGGCTTGAGTAGGGTGTTTAGCAAATTTTGTGTAGGTGGTGAGTGGTGACAGGTACATAGGATAAAGCATGTAAAAAATGTGTGTACACATATGATGGTGTCTGACATGGACATTTATTGTAACTCTGGATTGCCACGTTTGCAATACTGCATGTCAAATTCATCTGCAAAAAGTTTATGGACAAACCTGGGGCCTTGGATGCATACTTATAGCTAAAGTTGTTTTAAAGATGACATTTTCTTTTAAATCCCACGATTCAATTGGTAAGAAGAACCAAAGTGGAGTATCTTATCTTGTTGTTAGACTTCATCATCCAATTTAGTCATTACTAATCTTAAACTCCATTTATATGCCTGTTGATGAAATACTAGTTACTTACTTTTCTTTATTCTGATGCTTTATAAATTTCATTCCATAGGTTTGGGATACAAGGCAACGTACTTGCTGCAATTCTTTTGACGCCCATGAAAAGTACATTTATGATATGACTTATGTGGCGGATTCATTGAAACTTTTGGGAATGAGGTAGATCTATTTTCTTTCATATTTATGATATTACGTCGTTCTTTTATGCAACTCTGGCTTGCATATATGTTTCTTATTGAGGAATGGATAAATTAATTCATGATGACAAGGGCAATGCTACTATTTCTAATGATGGTGCTACTATTATGAAACTTCTTGATGTTGTTCATCCTATTGCTAAAATTCTTGTCGATATTGCCAAGTCTCAAGATTCTAAGGTATACAATAGAAAACAAATTTACTAATTTTAGTGATTGGCTGACTAAAAGAGTGAAATTTTTATGCTAAAGTTTATATTTATCTTAGAGTGGGTTATGATGGTTGCATTACTACAACATTTAACAGCTTATACTTTAGAGAAGATAATGACATTAACAAGGACATTGTCTCAGAAAAAGTTGAGAGGGTATCATTAATAATTGTATTGGTTAGGTTTTAGGGATAAATTTGGAATTCACTTGTAATTTTAATGACCGGATTTATTGTCTACAGGTGGGTGATGGAACCACTAGAGTAGTTCTTTTTGCGGGAGAGTTTTTAAAGGAGGCCAAACCTTTCATTGAAGATGGTGTCCACTCAAAGTCTTATACGTAGTTTTCGAGCTGCTTCCAATTTGGTAAGGAATTTGGATCTTTTGGTTTGATTGGATGGATATGCTCATGACAAATTGTTCTAGAAGCCATGAGTTTGCTACTTGTATTTCAGGCAATTATCAAAATTAAGGAACTTGCTGCGAGTATAGAGGGGAAAAGTATAGAAGAAAAGAAGAGTTTGTTCGCAAAGTGTGCTACTACCACACTCTCTTCAATTTTTATTTATTTATTTTTTTTTTTATAGGAAAGACCTCACTCTTTCCAAAGCTGATTGGTGGTGAAAAAGAATTTTTAACATCTATGGTTGTGGACTCAGTTATTTCAATTGGCAATTATGATACATTGTTTATTGTATTCTTGTATTCATTGTTTATTGTAGGTTTAGCTGGTCTCGCTACAAAATATGAGATTTTTTTTTTTTATTAGCAACCCATCAGCAACGGTTTATAACCGTTACAAATGAATTTTAAATTATTTTTTTAAAATTAACTAACAACTTTGCAACGGTTACAAACCGTTGGTAAAATTTTTAACAAATTACCAACGCTTAAAAAGCGTTTGTAAAATAAAAAACCGTTCCAAAGGTTTTAAATTTGTGCACAAAATAGTTATAATAAGCGTTGGAAAGTTCTGTTTGCAACGGTCAATAACCGTTGGAAATTTCTGTTTGCAATGCTTTTTAAGCGTTGCAAATATTTCCAACACTTTACCCACGCTATATTTGCAACGCTTAAAAAGCGTTGCAAAAAGTATTAGCAACACTTTTTTGCCATTGCAAATAGCCTGTTATGGTGTAGTGCAGAGATAGAGGAAATGGCACTAATAGTAAGTAGTAAGCCAGCTTTCTACTAATAACAAGACAGGGAAGCGATATCTTCATGTCGAAAGGAGGATGGCCTTCGTTTTCCTCGGGTCTCCGCTAGGAATACTACTATAAAGATTTATCAGCATTGGCTGGCCTTCTCTTGAATAAAAGCGAGAACCTGGTAAGGGGAAGGGTGATTGGCAAGTGTCGTTAGGACGCTTTAGCCTATTACAAGGAAGATCATCTCTATCATCAAACTGAGAGCAAGGGCGAGAACTTGAGAACATTCTTTCTCTTATGAATTCAGGGGCCATTTTTCCAACATATCCAGTATATGCGTACCCACGGCCTCTGTCAATATCTATATGAACTGGTGGCTCTACTAGGAGCTGGCAAGCGGATGGATCGGCCTATTGATAAACACCGATCAGGTCGTAACCATATTTAACCATATTCTAAAGCTTTGGCGCTATTTACCCTAGCTGTGATCCTATACCCTTAGTCAAGTAGAAGCCGGCTCCGCTCTCGTTTTTGCAGCAAGCCAAACTTTCTTTGCTTTAGGACCGTTCAGTCCCCTTACCTAAGGGTACTCTATTGTTCTTTCTCTATTATATCAATCTGGAGGTTTTGTTTTCTTTGAATTGAATCTTCTTTTCTTACGTCAATTTGACTTTCACTTTAAGGTTGGAGGTTTCTCTCAGCTGCAAGAAGATCAACTGCATTGCCAAGCTCCAACTCTGCTTTTAGCTTTAGTCGGCTGAGCAACTTTCCTCCTGGAGTTCGGAATCGGCAAGAGATAAGAGGGACGTACTTAACATCAAGGAAGTGGAATCAATCCCGTTTGCTACTAGAAAAAGTAAAATCTCAGTTTGAAACCCCAATACTTCAGCAGAGGCATCTTCCTGGCTTAGAAAAGATCCGCTAGAGATTCCCTCTCACTCCTAGTCGAGATCTTCTCTTTCTCCAATCCCGGTAGACGGGCGAGCAGCTCCTAACCTTAAGAAGTGAGTTTTCAAGAGAAGGAGTACTGCTCTTCAACTCCGCTCCATTCCAGTGATGTTTAGCCGTGATAGATCGTGGCTTTCGGGGCCTTCTTTGCAGGTCTTATCGTCTACTTGCTCTCAATCCCGTAATGCCCTTGTTATAGAAGCCCGCACATTTCAAGTGAGAGCTAGCCGGCTTTCAAGCCTTTTATTTTAGTACCCTAACGATAAGCTAAGACCAAACTAAACTGATGTGACCCACCAGCCGCCCCTTCTTACGCCCTTTCATTAAAAAGAAAGCATGTAAGGTAAAGGTCAGCTGAACGAAGCCAGCTAAGGAATAAGAGCTGGGGAAGAGCAGGAGAGCAAGACCCTCTGAAAGAAAAAGCCCAGAGAGAAGCGGGTGCTATAGCTAATTGTCCACCCTTCCAAGTTTTCTATGTTACTATGTTTTCTGACACAACTACAGCTGTCAGGGAACATTGTAGATCTTCTATGGGAATGCCGACTACAGAAACTAAAAGACTACGACTACAAGCCAGCCGGAAGTGAGTCGCTTCTATTCTCGTTGGGGCTGATCCTACCCCAATTAGACTTCCTAAGTAATACGTTATAAAGCGCTTGGCATTCCTTCCAGTTCAAAAGCTGACACCCCGCCTAGATCAAAAGCAAATAAGCCCATCATTTCTCTTATATGACTTAAATGAAACAACTCATCCTAGCTTGAAGCAGAGCATCATATATTATTATGTAGTGACTCCAATTTCCACACTCATATACAACTAAATGGTATTCATGCCAGTAGAGACCTAACTTTCTGAATTATCTTTCTAGGTTCTTTTTAACCATTGAATGACAGTACCAGATTCACTTATCTGCTTTGGTCAGTTATAAGGACTTGGCATGCATGGTACTTCTGAGACACTCTGATCTCATACAATAAGCAAGGAGATGACATGGATTAGAGAGAGACAATGGGTAGAGGTTAATAATACTACGAGAGAATTGAAAACATATCTATTATCAGCCAATCGTCATACGTAATTCACTGTTTTCAACATAGAAACAGAAAGAAAGCAAAAAAAAAAAACAATTATAAGCAGAAATTCAGTGTTAAAATAATATACCTGAAATTCATCAGTCAATCTCGATTTAACAAACTTGTTCCAATATTCTTGGCTGATATATTTTTCGTATATTTTGGGAGGTTTTCTAAGCAATTCGAGTTGGTCTTTAAATGGTGTGATGTAGAACCTGGGCAGCCTACTCTTGAATTCTCTCCATTTCTCACCGATATCTTGCAAAGTACCTTTCATTTCGTGGTCTTCCAAGTTGAATTTCCCCTTAAACACATGCAAGAGATTTTGAAACTAGCAAAGAATTAAGACTATCTAATTAAGTAATTTTATTTTCGAACTTTTTACCTTTATAAATTTCCATAATATGTCTCTCGCTTCTCCTTTGACATCATGCCAATTGTCATAAGTAGCAATGGAACCTCGAGAAGCAGCCAGCAAACCTGAGTAGCTAGCCAAATCTTTCACACCTTCACCAATACGTTGACCATTTTGATTGAATACAACATCCACACGTTCATTCTCTTTCATCTTTGTAAGACGCGAGCATACAACTGCTCCTCTACCTTTCCTTTTCTCTCTAGTACGTTGTGTTACATTTTCTTCCATGTTTGAGTCGGGAGTCTCGTCAACTTCCGTGTTAGAATTGAAGTTTTCTTTTGGATCCATGTTTGAGTCAAGAGTCTCGTCAACTTCCGTGTTAGGATTGAAGTTTTCTTCTGGATCCATGTTAAATTCCTGTAGAGTGTAGACATGAATAAAAACACATGAAGCCAAATAAGATAGCAACTATAACTTCTAAAATGATTACACAATTTTACTTAAGCAGAAGATAACAAATCAAAATAAATCCAAATAAATTTTATTGTGGAAACAAATTAACGAAACAAACTTTTCTTAGTGATAAACTAAAATGAAAAAATATCCAGTACAAGATAAACCAACTCCTTTGGAAGGAAAGAAAATATGTTTTAGGTCGAATCGACCCATATCCCCTCACAATTTGCACGAGCATAAGAATCCAAAGAGTCAACTTCTGGCAAACTTTTACTGTTTGTATGGTCAATAGAGCAACCAACGTTGATCTCATCCTCATTCTCCTCCTCATGGTAGTCTCTTTCAGGAGCCCTCAATGTTATTGACCATCTTGGGTCGAGCTGGTCGGGTACATAAAATACTTGCTTGGCTTGGGAGGCCATAACAAAAGATTCTGATTTATGGCCTATTCTACCAAGATCAACAGATGTGAAACCTAATTCATCCACTTTGACGCCATTTCTGCTGTCAACCCAATCACACTTGAATACTGGGACCTTAAGCGTCGTATAGTCAAGCAACCATATTTCTTGAATAACACCGTAATAACACATCTCCGAAATGACTGGGTGTGGCACTAGCAATTTGCACTGTTAAAGCCACTAAGCTTACACCACTATTCTGGTTTACTAGTGAAGCTTCATGAGCCTTTGTATGAAAGCGAAACCTGCCAATAGCATAGCCAGAGCATTTTATAACGTCTCGATGAGGTCCTTGAGCTACGACTTTCAAGATGTCTGAGAGATCGTTCCCGGGAATCATTTCCTCTTCCTCAACCTGCTTATGCAGGTTTTGGGAACTTGTTAGTCACATTTATAATATGGTATTAAATGTGATGCAAGTTCAATCAGTATACCGTTTTACGAAGCCAGTAAATAAAGGTGTGGTGGTGCTCATCTTGTAGCCATTTCTCTGACCTAAAGGGATTACTACGTCTTAGGTGCTCCATATGCTTCCTACAAAGACATAATTAGGAAAATACAGTAACCATCAAACTGTCCAAATTAAGCAAGAAACTTTCATAGTTTCTTGTAGACGACATTGTTAGGTATAATTAATGCCGACTTACTCAATATAAAGTTGTACGTCATCTGTGTTTTGCAAAACACACTGATGCGCTTGCTCCCAAGAGTATTAATTGTTCCACTCCAACAACCTTCATACCACCAAGAGGTTTCCCATTGGATATTGTATCTTTTTTTTCTTTGTTGTTGGTATCCATGTTTCTTCCTAAAGGAACTCCCACGGTTTGCAGACTTGATAAGTACTCAGTAAGAAACTCTACAGCTTCCCCAACAAGATAATTTTCTGCAATGCATCCTTCTGGACGATTTTGATTTCGAACGTGTCCCTTCAATATCTTCATGAATCTAAAATTTAGTATATATAAGAGTTAGAGAGAGAGAGAGAGAGAGAGAGAGAGAGAGAGACTTCCAATAAATGATGCTTCGTTGAATTATATAAAAATATAAGAAATTAGCTTGTACTTGCCTCTCAAACGGATACATCCACCGGAAGAATACTGGACCACAAAGCTCGACCTCATGTACAAGATGAATTGTGAGATGCACCATAATGTCAAAAAATGATGGTGGAAAGTACATTTCCAGCAAACACAATGTAACCGCCAAATTGTCTTGGATTTCCTGCAACTTAGACACATCCACCACTTTGACACAAAGAGAACTGAAGAAGAAACACAGCCTAATGATGGCATATCTCACATGCTTTTGCAACACTGATCGTATAGCCACTGGAAGATGCTGTATCATGAGACTTGAGACCATACAATTTCAAATCTTGTATGACAGTCATGAGACTTGAGACCATGCAATTTCAAATCTTGCACTGACATGCGATGGCTGAAATTCGAACAATATCCATCTGACACTTTCAGCTCAAGCAAAGTATTGCAAACTTTTGCTTTCTCCTCTCTAGTTAATGTATGGCATGCTGGTGGAAGGTAAGTTCGATTTACTCTTGTTTCTGGTGCTAGTTCCTTCCTAATATTCATCTCAACAAGGTCAAGATGACTTTTAAGGTCATCATTCATTTTATATTTCATGTTGAGGAGTGTGCCAATAATACTATCACAAACATTCTTCTCAGTATGCATAACATCCAAGTTGTACCGTACAAGCATAAATTCCCAATATTCGAGCTCAAAAATATGGACTTCTTCTTCCAACAAGTTCTACTTTCGCTTTCATTAGTCGGGGCAAGCCGTTTTCTCTTTCGTGTATCTGACTTTTCATTGGATGCCTTCGACTTCCTTTTTGATGCTTTTGGCTTTGGAATCACCAAATTTTTTTTTCCCCATTTGACTTGGATCCCCTTGACCTTTCCTAAAATCTTCTTCCCAGTTAACAGCTTTGGACTTGATCGACATTCTTGCTGCTCATTAAACCCTTTTCTTTGCTTCCTAAATCGATGGTTTTTTGGAAGCCACTTTTGATGTGCTTGATATATGTTTTTATTCGAATGTTTCAATCTAATGGAATCTGTTTCTTCACTGCAAACTGGACAAGCAAAATATCCCTTGACGCTACAACCAGCTAAATTTCCTAACACAGGAAAATCATTAATTGTTCACATTAGTACAACCCTCAATGTAAAAGATTGCTGCTTGTAGGCATCAAAAACCTCAACACCAGGACCCCACAGAGTCTGTAAATCTTCAATCAAAGTTTTGAGGTAAATGTTAATATCATTACCCGGCTATTGTGGACCTGATATCAACATTGTCAACATCAAAAAAATTCTCTTCATCCACAACAATGGTGGAAGATTGTAAGTGACCAACATAACGGGCCAACAACTATGCCTACTGCTAAGGTTACTATGTGGATTGATTCTATCTGTCGAAAGAGCTAGTCGTAGATTCCTTGGATCTGAAGCAAAAGTTGGCCACAACTTATCGATCTCTTTCCACGCAGGGAGAATCGATGGGGATGACGATTTGACCATCAATTACTTCTCTCTCATTTGCATGCCATACCAAATCTTTTTCTTTATCGAGCCGATTGAAACATCTTTACAAATCTTGGGATAGGTGAAAAGTACCACAATACTTTTGCAGTAGCTTTACCATTGTTTTCTTGGTATCTTGACTCCACAAAGTCGGACAAGTAGTTCTAGACTTGTACTCCTTACCTCTATAAAGTATACAATCATTGGGACATGCATCTATTTTCTCAGATCGCATTCCAAACGTAGAAAAAATATCTCTAGCGTTGGACATGGATTTTGGCAACTCATTAATTTCCGGAAGGGCTTTTCCGAACAACTTCAATAAAAGACTAAAACTCTTGTCTGACCACCCGCTTCTTGCTTTCATATTGAACATTTCGACAAGGAATGACAACTTTGTAAATGTTGTGCAACCTTTGTACAGAGGCTTCTCCGCACCTTCAAGAAACTTACAAAGCTTTTCAGGATCCCCAGTGAAATGCTCATATGCATCCTCAACCATTCTAGTTGTGTCTGCAAAATCATCAGGGGTCTCAAAATCTTGAGAAAGAGGTTGACATGTACTACCACTTCGCGGCTGATCACTAGGAGAATCTTCCCCATGCAATATCCATGTTGTATAGGTTTCTTCAAAACCGTTTTCATATAGATGATTTTTTATCTCCACCAAAGTCTGGTGCTGATTATTCCCACAAATAGAGCATGGGCATCTTATCCAATGAAGCATCTTCGGGCCTACACTCTTTTCATCACATTTAAGAAAGTACAAGACCCCTACTTTGAATTCGTTCGTTACTCTATCCATAGTCATCCAGGACCTATCCATTCTTATTCCTATTGCAAGTAAACAAAAACCTAAAACCCCATAAAGATAAGTCATTTTAAACACCGTAACCACAAAATAAAAGCAAGCATGTAACATACTACATGGAGCTACAGAAAAGTACAAAGAAAAGTTCAGAGAACTGAATGCAGAAAACAATACCTAGCAAGAATATTGGTTTCCACTCAAGTCCTTACACATACTATTCTCAAGAACTCCAAGAGCTTTCCCAAGAATCTGCATGACAAAGGAAGAATGTTTACAATAACTCTCAAGTTACTTACTGCAATTACTACTTTGGCAATCTCAAATCAAGCTTATAACTTAAAGTGGTCTAACAGTAGAGTTCAGAAATTTTGTCCCATACAAATTAAATGTCTCTTTTTGGTATCGAATTAAATTCTACTATCAAATTAGAAAAACAAACGCCATTAGCATTACTTTGCATATTCACTTAATTGAAACATCAAAGGAAAAAAGGAAGAAAAAAAAAGTATCACAGAAGAAGACTTTTTTACCACCGAACAATACTTTGCAGATGCACAAATTAAATTGCAAGAAATTGAACAAGAAAGAATATAGAGAAAACCCATCTAAACCAAAATATTTCACCTTTAGCAAGCAATGGCCAATAAAACAATACCAAGCTGAACATCTTTAGTAGGAGATTATAATCTTTAATTATCTTTAGTAATTAACATTATTATGATGTTTATTAGATGCCAAAATAAGTTTTACATCTGTTTGTTGTACAAAAAGTGGAAGGGTGATCAAGACTTTGAGAGTGACAAACAAATTTATCATTCTTTAGTTAAAACGTTGTAATACTCGGTGCTTCATCTAGGTTTGTATCTAAATTTTTTTGTAATTTATCTATAATGACTTCAAACCTCACTGCAGTAGCCATTCTTCCTCCCCTACGTTCTGACAAAGGTTAAGAATAAAAAATGCCTCAAGATTTTGAAGAAAACCGTTTTGAAGAAAGAATATAGAACCGAGAAATCAAAATCTATATGAAAACATTAGATTATATACTAGGTAGTGAGAAGAAAGCAAAGTAAATGCATTCCCGACCCCCTTAAAAGAGGGGCACTATCGAGTACGGTTTTGTTTTCCATCGATTAGAGATGGGCTGTCTAGCTCAAAGGAGATAGGCTCGAGTGGAGATCTTTCTTTAAATTATAGAATAGTCCAGATAGGGCTTCATCTCTCAACAATTACAAGTGAAGGAGAGAAACGGTGTAAATACGAGATAACTCTAGCTGTAGGGGCGGGCAACTATAAAGAGTTTGTTTGAAAACCCTTGCCGTGCCGTGAAGGTGTACTATCCTATTGGTCAAATCAATGCGTTTTCAAAGCATAAGCCTTTTTTTTTTAACAAAATTTGAATAGAGAATTCCGATTATCGCTTGGATAGCCCGGGGTTTATGGCATGGAAGGTGTTTCATGTGGGAAAACATGCCCATTTGACGACAAAAAACAAGCAAAAAACACGGTGTTTCATTACTTTTCTCAAATTGAGATTCCCTGTATGAAAGGAATTTTACTTTAAGCCATTTTTACGGGGGGAGATGTTAAGTTGCATGATTGAATTCCCATTTATTAAAGGAATTTGAGTCACAGCCAAATATTCCGAGGGTTGATGAAAGTTGCACTATTTTGATGTCTCGTATGATATGCCATTTTGACTGGGAAAACAGAAAAAGTCCTATTGGAATTGATGTAGCTCACGAGGAAGAGGCTGTTGCAAGCAAGTAGGAGTCCCATTTCGTTTCAGGTCAAGATCGAGTTTAGTTATATTGATTCAAAGTGAGCACTATTGATTAGTTTAAGTCATAATCAAAATGCGAGCTAGCAGTCTTCAAGTTCCCTCAGGCAGAAGAAGAAGGGGCTAATAGGAAGGGAATTGGCTCAATATCTCACTATTTAGGAAAGCTCAAGATCTCAGTCTAGTGTAAGTAAACTTACCTCTGCTTAAATGACATAATAATCCGATCTGACATAATATACTTAAATTTGAATTCCCCTTTATTATCCGTATACGAGGCTATAAGCACCAGAGCAAGCACCAATAGCAGTTGATCGGGAAGTATATCCAGTAGTAGATCCGGATGGATATTCTGTTAGGTTCTTCTTAGTAGCAGCCGACAACCCTATCTTCTTTTACTTCACTCTACAATCTCTTCTTTCGATCCAACAGTGGAGATAGAGACAGAGGCAGATGCATTTGACCAAGTAGAGACAGTTGTGGAAGCAGCAATCCCTTGCCTCCTAGAGGAGAGATTAAGTAAGTAGGTCCGCGGGAAGAGCAAACTAGTCCCATCTTCTCTTTCTCTCAACTCAATAGTATAGATGCATCAGTCGACTCTGTGGATTCTGTTTATTTCGTTTCTTTCGAATAGAGATCTTTTCCTTTCGTCAAATCATGTCTATGCGGGAATAAAGCTTTTCAAAGCACCCGCAGGAAGGAAGGAAATAGAGACGAAAAAAAAGTATACATTGGAGGTTTGGAACCTACCTCTTGGGTGGTAAAATGTCCTACCTTTTCTTATACGCATTCTAGGTTCAAAGACATCCTCCTCTACGAAGAAATCTCCCGCTATCGGTGAATCCCCTATGTACCAATGGTCCCTGTCCCAATATGCACTGAATTCATGAAATTCATATTCCTGCCTACCATAGACAAAGACAAAAGAAGGGTCGTGTTCCCTCCTGGGTCCCAGGGTTCAAAGACGTGGTTTGAGCTCTACCCCGCTGCCTTAGCCTCAACGGAATTGGTAACTCGACTCACTGTCCTATCTGTCTCGGCCTCTGCTTGTGAGGGGGTAGGGTGGTGATGCACCAGTCCCATTTTTTTCCAAAGTAAGATTCTAAAAGCAAATGCCTTCACCAACATATTTCATTGCTAAGCTTTTCTGCTTGATCATATAGATTGTAATGGAGGTAATTGTGAAGTAGCAGGTTTAGAAGTGTTTCCTGCATCACCACCAAAATCTTAGTGATATACTCTGAGGTGCTTCACCAAAATAGCAGCTATTTCTAATATACACACCTGACCCAACTCATCATGGAACAATGTAGCAATCCGATGCAAGGCAAGAAGGTTTCTGGTGAGAAAAAAACAACCAAGTAACCCAAGTTTGAGGAGATTTAGGAACACATCAACAATTGTGGATCATGTATGCTATAGCAATTAAAAATTAAATATAAAGGCTCACTTGTATACAACTTACCCTTGAATTTCAACAAGATCACCCGTTAATTCATAACTGAGTGAGTAATAGAAGAACAGTCTGAATGCTAAAACATCAACTGTTCTCCTGCTCATATTCCTTAAGCGAGCAATGCTTGCTGAAGAACAAGCTTTAGCCTGAAAGAAAAACAAAACCAGCCACGAAAAAATAAGATAGTTGGGCAAAACTGAAACACGAGAAACAAATTGAAATAATTTTAGGAAACAAAAACATAAGAGAAATGAAACATAATGAATTTAACTAAAAAATTTGGAAGAGTTGCAGATTTTCTCCTCACTCAACCTCTTCCGATCAATTAGAAAAATCAATACAAGCAAGTAGCAATAAATCTCGAACTCAGGCAAGGATTGCTTCACTGAAGTTGCGGATGTTGCAATATCGACTTCCATATCCTGCTCATCATCCTGCAACATAACAATATATATTAAACTATAAATTCGAGCTTAACAGTTAGCAGAGGGCCTGCAACAAATTTCCAAGGCTTGTTTATAATAGTTTTGTCTAAGGTCACTTGGAAATACCAGTTTAGTCAAAGTAGTTATGAGAAACGATCTTGTGAGATGTTAAGTATTAGGTATTATATATTTCCCTTTTCCAAAATGAAATTCCAAATATATATACCGATAATTTGAAGCGCCTCATTCTTTATTGGTCAAGAAAGAAGTTTTTCTTAAGCCTTCCTAGTTAGAAGAAATGTGGGCACCCACTTAGTTACCCCTTTTGTACTCCTCAAAATCCAACCTGGTCTATGCATCATTGATAAGCACAAACGGATAATCGTCTAGACACAAGCCTTATCTAAATCCTTCCAAGGTGATATCCAAGAAATACCACAAGTAATTGTCCAATTAATATTGCAAAGCATGCATGTCTTTGTTTCCGTCACATCCCTAAAGTATGTAAGCAGTGAGACTACAAAACGGCATGCAAATATGCATGTGAAGATGCAGGAAACTTGACTAACGGTTAACAAAGATGTAAACCTTGCCATAAGAAGTTGTACATATAGATGTGTTTAAGAGTGTCATAACTAAATGTGTTACTCTCCAATCGTAATAATCTACACACTCCGTGGACTCACTAAGATATAGATGTGGAGTTTTTCTACTTGACATTGCATAACATATATACTAATTAAGCATGCATGAAAATAATACACAAGAAAATGAAGGGAAGAAATAAAGATACCTTTGGAAGGTAAGCTGACAAACGAGTATGGGCTTCAGAACCGAGAATCAAAGCATAATTAAGGAATGCATGAAGAAGAGATGGTTTCAACTTGTTTCTCAAAGCAATGGTGAAATTAAACGAATTGCACGAACAATTTTGCGAACCTCCTTCTCCTAAGTTCCATTTTCAATTAAAGATGTTATCTCCTTCAATTCTATTTCAATAATCAAAATAGAGAGAGAGAGAGAGAGAGAGAGAGAGAGAGAGAGAGAGAGAGAGAGAGAGAGAGAGAGAGAGAGAGAGAGAGAGAGAGAGAGAGAGAGAGAGATGTTATCGGGCAGTGTTTGTTTTCGTTCTTGATTGGTGGCAAATCACGATTGTCGTGGCAAAATTTACTTACCTCCCCCCAGAGTAAATTTTGGCACCAAAATCATGGCAAATAACAACTTGTGGCAAATTCAAAAAAAATTTGCCATGACTCAAAAAACACATCAAACAGTGGCAAACAAGTGAATAATGCCATTTATTTGCATTTGCCATGGCAAATGGGGCTATCAAACACAGCCTAGAAAATCAGTGCTACACGACACAATTTAAGTCTCTCTCTGATTCTGCAGATGCGTTGGGGAGGGAGTTTAAAAGAAGAGCTCATGGCCTCAGCAAAAGAACCACACAGACAATTATACTTCATAGTCTGAAATACTGCAACGAATCATAAACGGAAAACTATAAATTCAGTGTCATATGAAAGAAAGATTAAGGCCAACATTTTCTCTTTCTGCAAACACGGATTAAAAGAGCTCATCAGCACAACAAAAGTTTCATGGATAACTCTACACTAGTATATAACTTAATTAATGTACTTCGAGGTCTCGGACTGCACCAAAAATTAGCACTATCCCTAAAGCACTTGAGTGCTACTAGTCTATCCCCCACAAGGTGCCTTCAAATTCAACTCAGATGGCATTTCAAAAGGAAATCCTGGCCTGACATCTTAGGGTGGGGAGAAAGGGTTAAGATATCAGAATGTACAAATACTGGACTCTAGAATTGGTGGTCTTGGGTAATTATTCATGGCATTGGGTGGATGAAAATCTGTATATGGTGTAAATACGGCCACCCTTTACTTTATTCCAATTCCCAATATCAACCACAATGAGGAGTTTCACATAGTAAATTTAGATAGTTAGACAGAAGGGTCCTTGTTTACATTCAACGCAACACGCTATGTGAGTTGCATGAATGAAACACCTAAACTTTAGCAATTCATAAACTGATATTAACACCTTTTCGAAAGGTCTTTAAAGTTCCAAAACCTAACCATTAATTAATGACAACCTTTTCTATTCACTAACAATACATTTTAAAGTTCACAAGGTTCTATGAGTTGATAAAGTATGAAAATAGGAACAACGAAAACTTTATTTCAATATTACTTGACGACAAATATTGGTGCATTCAATAACCATGAGCTATGTGCCAAAAAAGACCCTATCGTTTGGCAAGTAACTTGTTTCGATTTCTTGTACTTCTAGCCAGTCCTTTCCAACCTACTTTCTGATTTCAATATTTCCCACCCAAGTCTTTGTTCCCAATTCAACATTGCTTCTAATTAAAATTAGTAAAAGTCGAATAACATCTTCCTATATTATTTTCCAACTCTCAATCTCTCATAGCAAAATTTTGGGAATAACTTGGGTAAATTGTTCTGCTAATCTATAAGGCAAACTTCCTATATTCCCTCTCTTTCATTCCTATTCCTTTATGGTCTCTCTTTCCTATTCCAAACAAATAACTAGAGTGGTGAAAAACACCAATACTCCACAACAAACAGATAAACATACACAAAAGGGCGAACATGAGATAGTAAGCTTCCACTAACTAAGAAAAAACAAAGTGAACTGATTGTACTAAAAAACGATATCATTATGGGAATATTAATATAAGAATAATCCACCATCTATTGACACACCAACAATTGTTCTTCACTCTCCCAAAAAAAACTAATTAATCAATAGCAACTCCAATTAGACAAAAAAAAAGAAAGAATTTAAATAGTGGTGTCTCATTACCAAAACTATCAAAACAATAGTAAACCGCTATATGATATAGAAAATTGGGAAAACCACAAGGTATTTGTTTACCACTCAATCTCTAAATCGGGTTCAATTAATTTGTTGCTAAGGTTGCAGCTGTATTGGGACAGTCTCTTGCATAGTGGCCATCAACCTCCTTACCGTTGTAGCATTGGTTTTCGCCACTTGTGTTGCCACCATTGCGTCTAGCATCGCCATTGTTCTCATTAAAACACTCCCTAGCCTAATGGCCATACCCACCACAAGAATAACACGCGCCTCTTCCCCTGCAATTATTATTATTACAGTCTCAGGCAAAGTGACCAAAATCGCCACAGTTATAACAACCTTTGCCTTGGCCATCAGCACTTTCCTTTGCAGTGCACTCCCTAGCTCTATGGCCAGGATTCCCGCAATTATAACAAGAAACATCGTGAGTCATATAACCTCCATTATTACTATTAGCACCAGCAGTAGCATTATTATTCTCTTGACAATCCCTAGCTCTATGCCTATGCTGACATGTAACAAGAACAAACGCTCTCTAACTTCAAGTAATAGTATTATTGCAGTTCATGTAAGAATATCAGTGTTATCTTCAGTAGTACTTTGTAGATATTTCGTTTATTTCTAGCACTAATTATACATGCAATTCAATGATGCAACCGTAAATAAAACACTGCTGAATTTTACAATGCTAGGTTCAAGCAGATATTATTAACTTGTACAAAACACAACATTCATACGGAGGAACACATGAGATCTACTTTAATAAGAATGAAGACAATATAAATGTTCTGGCAAAGGTAATAAATAGGTACCTCTGTTTGGAAAACATCATATGCGCCATCCCTAACCCCATCTTGTTGCGGTATATATCCACCCATGAAAATGAGGAGCAAAATCCTCACATTTTTGCTGCCATAAGACATCATGAAGAAATCCTAGATTTAAACCATATAATTTAGAATCGCAATGACTTCTAGATTACATTCATCAGAATTAACACATACAAGTTTATGTTTCCTTCAAAACATAACCAAGCCCTACCCCTAAAGAAAACAAATAAACATATTTAAAGAAAGAGTATAACCTGTATCGTGGGTTGAGGAGGATTCCCTCTCTCCCCTTCCTCCCGCCCTTCGACATAAGCTACAAGATTCAAACCTAATTACTACCAATAGCTTGAAGATAGATATATGCTCTATCCTTAGTGATAAGTGCTCAAAAAGTGTTATTTAACCCTCGATTATGCCTCTTGTTTAGCCATCTTAGTGGACTAATAGTGTTTATAAGTTGTGTTTTAAGATTCTACAGGTGAAAAAGAGAGTTTTGTAGAATATTAGAGAAAACGGGTAAAACGGGCAATTCGAGCATTAAGGATCACATGGGAGGCCCGTGGACAATCATGGAGAAGGCCAAGGAATTGAGCTGTTAAAGATGCGACTTGGACCTATTTTAAAGTCTATTTGGAAGCCCAAGGCCAAAGGATTCGTTGTTTGGACCAAAGCCGACAAAAGAGGATAGAAGGATAGAGCGAAGAGATCGGCTTATGCGTGCACGACGATGTATCGAAAGCGCCCGAGACGCGATTGAGTGCGTCTGGGACGATAAATCGAGCGTCGGACGCATTGATTAAGTCTGGGACGCATGAATAATGCGTCCGGCGCATGAATCATTTCTTGTAGCCAATTCCTTCTCGGTTTGAAGACGGTTTCGGACTCTGGAAGAAGTCTATTTGTATTAGGAAACAAATGACGGTTTGGAATGCTTCTAGAGCTCATTGTAACCCCTATAAATAGAGGACCTAAGTGCCTCATGTAATTGGCCAATTCACTTATATTCTTGTCTCCAGAACTTGAGGCAGAGAGAGATTAATAATAAAAGATCGGTTTTAACTAGCTGAGTCTTAATAAATTAGTCTTTCTAGTCTTATGTTCTTCAACGATTCTTCTTGTTGTTCTTCCTTCTTTATGGAAGGCTAATCTTCTCCTTCAAGGGAGAAGATGAAGCCAGTGCTTAAGGTTTAATGATTCTTCTGGTTCATGGTGTTCTTCAATCAGGTTAGTTCTTTATGTTTGTAGTTATTAGTTCCATTGCCCACACCAGGGGATGGAAGTATAAAATAGGGTTTATGTTTTGCAATATTAATATCATGCTAGTGTTCTTTACTTTTCTTCTAGTAGTATAGTTCTTTAGAGTTAGGGAAGTATTCTTTGTGTTGCCTTAGGAGGGGTAGCTCAAGGAGTGGCTGCCTAGGGGAAGTATTCTTTGTGTTTGCCTTAAGTGGTGATTCATTGAATGGCCGCCCTATTAGGAAGTACTCCTTGATGTTGCTCTTGGTAATACATTGAATGCCTGCCCAAGCTTACATAAAAGGAAAGAAGATATTAATAGCATAAACATAGGAACAACCTTAAGTAGAGTTAATTGTTAACGATGTTTCATCCAAGAGGGCATCGACACTCGCTCGATTGCCTAATTGTAGTCTACTTGTAAGAACAACCATGAAGCAGAAGGTCATAGATCAAAATTATTGGTGGATTCTAATCTCTTGAATTCCCTCTCTTATAAATTCTCAACAGTTTAGTTAGTTTAGCTTAGTTTAGCATTAGAATCTACAATCTCTACAATATTAGTTTTTAATCCCTCAAACCCCCTTTCTAGTCCTGTCCTTCACATAACATACACTTAAAAGTGGAACGATACCCTACTCATCCTTTACTTATTGAGGAATAATTAGGTTTTGATACGCTTCTATTTGTTCAAACGATCATCATCTATCTACATCACCCATCATCTCATCTACACACGAAAAAAGAAAAGAGTGGCAAATGGCCGCCGCTTTAAGTTGTCTATGTTTAACGTTTTCTTTCAAGATTAGAATTTTGGATCTTGAGGTAATTTTAGCCGCATCATCCATCCTTTTAAGAAAGAAAGAAGCTTGAAGGACATCTCGAAGACAAGATCTACCATCCATGTTAGTCGAATCTTCATTCTTTTTATTGCTTTCTTAGTATAGTTGCATCATAGTTTAGTTTTATTGCTTTCTAGTATAATTGCATTTAGGACCTTTTCAACAATTGAAGTTGTAAGCCAACACAGCGAAAAATCAAACTCTAGTGTTTCTTGTTTGAATCTTGACAAACGGACTATCGTCTGTGGGCAGTGGTACTTAAGCAATCCAAGTGATTCACCATAACCCTAGAAGAGACAACTTTAGACAACGGGCGAGATACTAGCTGCAAAGCCCAACCCAGTTGAAGAAAAGTAGTTTTACATTCTAGTATAATTTAGAATAGTTGCATAGTAGGATAGTTTTTTGTTATTTTCGCATAGAATTTTCTAGTGTATGCCCTGTCGTCCATATCATCGTCCAAAGAAGAACACAACAAATGAGACAAGGTTTAACAACCGACTCACAAGAATACTAGACGAGATTGATACAATGGTCGCATTACAATGATATAGGTGTTTTGGACACCAATAATCCTGAAGCTATCCCACCCATGCAAGCAATAACAGAGGAAGAAGTCGAAATGATTTCTATTCACCAATCATTGGAGACCTACCCAAAGAAGATTGTTTTTCCGAGACGAAGCTAATCGGTTTGAACTTAGAGCATCGGTAATCTCTATGCTTCCAAAGTTCAATGGTTCGATAATGTTCACCTTTATATTCACATGAACAAATTTCTATCGATCCTCGAAACTTTCAAGAACCAGAATATCGGGGATGAGAGTATCAAGTTAATTCTTTTTCCACTCTCACTTTCGAAGGTAAAGCATCCGAATGGTTAATTGCACACCGATCAATTCAATCAACAACCGGGAGAAGTTGAGAACAAAGTTTATGAACAAGTTCTACCCACCCCGTAAGATGATGCCATGCAGCAAGCCATCGTCGAATTTCAAAGGGAAGGTGATCAAGAATATCATCAAAGCCGGGAGAAATTCAATAATCTGCTAGTCTCATGTCCACATCATGGTTATGATAAGAGCACAATCGCTCATTTTTTCTTCGAGGACTTTATACTATGAACAAGCGATGATACCAATGCATCAAGATAAGTTTACATCATTGGATGGAGAGGAAGCCTACAACTTTCTCGAGAATTTAGCTGAAGACACTCAACAATGGAGTACTAGCAACGAGGACGTAGCTAGAGTGGAGGGGGTGCCGAAGAAATTTGGCAACCAAATTCAAGAAGACCCAAATCAAGCAATGCTATCAAATATGGCAAGCCTATCAACAGGACTTGAAAATCTGAACAAGAAGTTTGATCAGTTCTCCATGAATCCTCCAAAACCAAACAATTTCCAACCTAAACCTCAGCCATCCAAGCCTTGTGGATATATTGCCCCTACCCCTCAGTCGAGCAAAGCAGTTATCCCACATCTGGAAGAAGCTATCACCACCATTGTCAATGAGCTGAAACAGACAAATCAAAGAACCCAGAAGTTGGAGAATAACTTTAGTGTCATTCAAGGCCAGATAGGGCAAATCGCTGCCGCCTTGACAGAGAGATCAAAAGGAGCATTACCAAGCCGGTAGGGCCAAATCCGAAAGGAAGAGGTGTCCTACAGTGGATAACACGGAGATTACTCGATCGAATGCCCAAAGTTAATTCGTCACCACTCGAGGTCGGGCAAGAAAGTTGATAACGAGGATTGTCTATGAACCAGAAAAGATTCTCATGGAGCCTAAGGTAACTTATGTCCCCACCATCCCACCCAGTTCTAACATTCCGGATATATCTAGTGTTGTGGAACCTCTTTGAAGAAACCGTTGCAAAAGAAGTTGAAGGAACTACTTGTGGAATTAAGTAAGAAGAAGCCATCACGAGTGACTCCACCTGTCACTCCACTATTTGTTACCAAGCCAACCGAAGCCGAAAAAGAACCGATATTGAAGAATCCGCCAAAGACCGTTTCCTTCAAACTAGTGAATACCGAAAAAGATGACCGGTAAGGAGATTTGCGATGTATTTCAGAATTTACTGATTAATATCCCATTTAAATTTGCCCATCAAGCAAGTTCCCTCATATGCCAAGTTCCCCGAAAGATCTAGTAAAGAAGAAGACCAACATTCGAAGAAGATTTTATCGCTCAAAGATGTTCATCGCATCTACTGAGAATCTATCGGTTGTGAAAATGAAAGATCCCGGAAGTCCAACTGTTACATGCGAATGGAGATTCTTTAGAGGAACAAGCTTTATTAGATTTGGGTGCCGGTGTGAATCTTCTACCATATTTCGCCTCACGAAGTTGGGCTTGAAGGATCTAAAACCGACTGATGTTACTTTACAGTTGGCAGATAGATCAGTGAAGATACCTAGAGGACTCATTGAAGACGTCATAGTCAAGATCGAAGACTTCTATTATCCGGTTGATTTCATAGTACTAGACACAGAACCTACATCTGGTAGGCAGATACCAATCATTCTAGGCAGACCATTCTTGGCCACTGCAAATGCACTCATCAACTGTCGAAACGGTAATATGATGTTATCCTTTGGTAATATGAGAGTCGAAACCAATATTTTCCATACTTTACAGCAACCACAGGAGGTGTGTGCTGTGAACGAGGTTTGTATGATTGAAGCGTTAATACAGGATTATCAGACTCATTCATATCCTGCTGATGAAGTGTTGAAAGCTCTAACAGACTCAGACTATGAGGAACTTAGTGTTGAGGCAATGCCTAATGGACCATATAAAGAGTTTAAGAAGGAGCCGCCTAAGCTAGAATTGAAGCCTTTGCCGTCTACACTCAAGTATGTTTTCTTGGGAGATTTGGGAACCTACCCAGTAGTCATTGCATCAGATTTGACTGAGGAGTAGGAATCCAAGTTATTAGCACTTTTAAAGGAACACAAGTCAGCTATAGGTTGGACAATTGATGATATCAAAGGGATCAGCCCTATGATAGTTCAACATAGGATTCATTTGGAAGAGGATTCCAATACTTCTAAGCAACCACAGAGGAGGCTTAATCCGAAGATGAAGGAAATAGTTCGAGAAGAGGATGTCAAACTCCTTGATGCCAGCATTATCTACCCTATTTCTGATAGTCAATGGGTTAGTCCAGTTCAAGATGTGCCAAAGAAGTCCGAAACCACAGTGATCGAGAACGAGAACAATGAGTTGATTCCAACCAGGATTCAGACTGGATGGAGAGTTTGCATCGATTACAGGAAGTTGAATAGCGCATCGAGGAAAGATCATTTTCCATTGCCTTTCATCGATCAGATATTTGAAAGATTAGCTGGACAAGCTTCCTACCGCTTTCTTGATGGTTACTCAGGATACTTTCAGATCCATATTCACCCTGAGGACCAAGAGAAGACATTCACATGTCCTTTTGAGGATTGTCTGCATCATCTCTCCTTAGTCCTTAAACGTTGTTGCGATACCAACTTAGTTCTGAACTGGGAAAAGTGTCACTTCATGGTAAAGGAAGGGATACTGCTGGAAGGAATTCTAGTAGATCGAGCGAAAATGTCTACAGGAAGTAAGCATGTTGTCGAAAGATCAGTTTTGAGATGGAAACCTAAGTATTCCCCACCTGTTAGTTTATGGGATTTACTCCCTGTTGACCTTCAAAGGAAGATTATTTGTATGGCTTGTGTAGGGTTCGGTAAAAGTCCATTTGCATATAAGAGGAGAGTGCGTAACCTAGGTTGCTGTAAGAATTGCCATTCTGAAACTTGTCCTGGGTTACAGCCATTAAGAGAAAATTGTTGGTACAAGGTATACTTTTGTCAATCACATGCCGAGAGAGATCGAGAATTCCTACAAAGTGGAACCGAGTGGGTGGGAGTACTAGTCTTGAGGATCTGACTATAAAGGACTCAAAAAGTCTTGAGGATCTGACTTTAAAAGACTCACATTATGTCTTGAGGATATGACTTTAAAAGACTCACATTACGCCTTGGGGATCCGACGTAAAAGACCTAAAAATTTGTTTCTTGAACTAATTACGATATTCGCATCAATGGTAATATCCTACCTTTTTTCTCATCCATTTTATTTACTTCTTTATACATTGAGGTCAATGCATGCATAAGTAGGGGGAGGGTGTACTTGAGAAATGAATTTCGAAAATTAGTTTTCAAAACAAAAATATTTTTGTTTCTATATCAGTAGCATGAGAAAAATGAATTTTAATGATTAGTCTGGGATATATATTCTATACTGCTTAGTGTTGAGTTTGATAGATAGTTGATATTATTGATTTCATTACCGCTTAGACTATTTATTATGCTCGGACATAGTTCTTATTGATAGAATTCTTTATCAAGGCACCACCATAGTACTTGGTCAGTTTTGTGTACTTTTGCTAGAAGAGAGATTTAAACCCCTAGTAAACTGGAAGTAGAATTTTTAGACTTAGCCTGTGAGACTTGAGCTTTATACCCATTTTTTGGAGAGTTCTTACGAGAAAAATCCGAGTCTTAGTGACTCAACATCTTTCAGTTCTTTATGTCGTTGTAATATAGTCTCATTATTTGTTGATTTGGTTAATCACGAAGTGACATCAACTGGGGAGATAGCCATTAGGTCTTGTAGTCTATTCGAAACAGAGTATCATACTGATAAGTCAAGTAGTAAACCCATTCAGCCTTTATCCCACCTAGTAGGACCATCATGTTAAACCCTTTTGCGCCTTACAATAAGCCATTTTCTTTCATAAAACCCCCTACCCTTTACCCAACTCCAGACAAGGAGTATAGCCAAAATCTTTATCACCCATACCCATATGTTTTTGAGAATACGAGGGGCACAAGGAGAAAGAAAGAGCACAAAAGGAAGATTACAAGGAAATATCAGAGAGATATAATGAAGACCATCATTCTATTCAAAGTGAAAGAAGCTAGTGGAAAACAAGTATATCCAGTATTAATCAAGGATATACCACTGAAAAAAAAAAAAAAAAAAAAAAAAAAAAGTTGAACAGAATGGATGGAAAAGCTAAGACAAAGGAATAATTTTCTCTGCAATACAGAATTTAAAGAAATCTTCCAAAGAAAGAAGCAAAACCCTTAGTGTTTTTCAGAAACAACCTTAGAATCCTTTTTACCTTTTCTTCATAAACCAATACCCAAACCAAGTTACAACCCATGACTTATCACTACAATATGGTACGAAGTCTAGAATAGGTGAGAGGATGCTAAAGTGAAGGACCCGACACTTCATATGTGATTGACATTCTTTCCATGAGACTACTTTTATTCAGAAGTCTATTTTTCAAGGTAGTATGTGGGATGTTCGTATGCATTATTCTTTTCCCCACATACATGAGGTAAAATAGTAGACCATCTTCTGAGAGATTCTTTGTTGAGAGTATGACTAGTGAGGATTGAAAGTCGAGATTATCTACCTATAGTAAACTAGGGATTCCGTTTCTTGGATAGGAGAGTATAGGAGATTGACTAAGTACACACATAAGCCTTGATTGAGAATTTTGTCAATTTTTACTATCTCCCATCATAATCTATGAGTCTTTGCAGCAATGTAGTTAGCAATGGATACCGTCTGTTGGAGTAAGCACTAAGTGGGTAAGGAATTTCTCTCTCTGAAAAATACTATCATTCTTGAACATGCTATTGATTGATTTTGTGGGTATATCACCTGAAAACCCTCACGAGACTATAACTCGTCCTTTTTGGGGAACATAAAGGTTTAAATCCTTGTTGCATATGGTAAATGCAATCGCGATGCCTGCGAAAATGAGTTAGGATTTTATTAGGATATGATTTTGATCACTTATCTATTTTTTTATCTTATTTGCTAAGAGACTAGCAAAAGGCTAGTTGGGAGTTGTGATAAGTGCTCAAAAAGTGCTATTTAACCCTCGATTATGCCTCTTGTTTAGCCATCTTAGTGGACTAATAGTGTTTATAAGTTGTGTTTTAAGATTCTACAGGTGAAAAAGAGAGTTTTGTAGAATATTAGAGAAAATGGGGTAAAACGAAGCAATTCGGAGCATTAAGGATCACATGGGAGGCCCGTGGACAATCATGGAGAAGGCCAAGGAATTGGAGCTGTTAAAGATGCGACTTGGACCTATTTTAAAGTCTATTTGGAAGCCCAAGGCCAAAGGATTCGTTGTTTGGACCAAAGCCCACAAAAGAGGATAGAAGGATAGAGCAGAAGAGAGAAAATCGGCATATGCGTCTGGGACGCATGTATCGAGTGTCCAGACGCATTGAGTGCGTATGGGATGCATAAATCGAGGCCCGTGACGCATTGATTAAGTCCGGGACGATGAATCGACATCGAATCGATGCCAATTCCTTCTCCTCGTTTTGAAGACGAAGTCGGGACTCGAAGAAGTCTATTTGTATTAGGAATCAAATAACGGTTTGGAATGCTTCTAGAGCTCATTGTAACCCCTATAAATAGAGGACCTAAGTGCCTCATGTAATTGGCCAATTCACTTATATTCTTGTCTCCTTAACTTGAGGCGAGAGAGATTAATAATAAAAGATCGGTTTTAACTAGTCGAAGTCTTAATAAATTAGTCTTTCTAGTCTTATGTTCTTCAACTCTTCTTCTTGTTGTTCTTCCTTCTTTATGGAAGGCTAATCTTCTCCTTCAAGGGAGAAGATGAAGCCAGATTAAGGTTTAATGATTCTTCCGGTTCATGGTGTTCTTCAATCAGTTAGTTCTTTATGTTTGTAGTTATTAGTTCCATTGCCCACACCAGGGGATGGAAGTATAGAATAGGGTTTATGTTTTGCAATATTAATATCATGCTAGTGTTCTTTACTTTTCTTCTAGTAGTATAGTTCTTTAGAGTTAGGGAAGTATTCTTTGTGTTGCCTTAGAAGGGGTAGCTCAGGGAGTGGCTGCCTAGGGAAAGTATTCTTTGTGTTTGCCTTAAGTGGTGATTCATTGAATGGCTGCCCTATTAGGAAGTACTCCTTGATGTTGCTCTTGGTAATACATTGAATGGCTGCCCAAGGTTACATAAAAGGAAAGAAGATATTAATAGCATAAACATAGGAACAACCTTAAGTAGAGTTAATTGTTAACGATGTTTCGTCCAAGAGGGCATCGGCACTCGCTCGATTGCCTAATTGTAGTCTACGTACTTGTAAGAACAACCATGAAGCAGAAGGTCATAGATCAAAAGTATTGGTGGATTCTAATCTCTTGAATTCCCTCTCTTATAAATTCTCAACAGTTTAGTTAGTTTAGCTTAGTTTTGCATTAGAATCTACAATCTCTACAATATTAGTTTTTAATCCCTCAAACCCCCTTTCCAGTCCTGTCCTTCACATAACATACACTTAAAAGTGGAACGATGCCCTACTCATCCTTTACTTATTGAGGGATAATTAGGTTTTGATACGCTTCTATTTGTTCAAACGATCATCATCTATCTACATCACCCATCATCTCATCTACACACACGAAAAGAGGTAGTGTCACTTAGCCAATGCCACTAAACTCACCAACATTAATGTCTACTCCAAGAGGTCTTTGGTTCATCCAAGGAGAAGGTGTTTGCTGCACAAACAATAAATGAATTTCAAATCTTAATGGTCAATGCTAGAAACTACTAACAAAAACAGCCCAACTTAATAGCTTTAAAAACTTACCATATATGGACTAGGCATCCTAGGTTTCACCTCATTCGGAGTAACACTCTCATGTCCACTACTATAATCATTAGGTGTGGGAAGCCGATACATCGAATTCTCCCCACTTCCTGGCAACGGCGTCTGTACAGTTCCAGGTAAAGGCATATGAGCCGTCCCTAGTAATAGCGTTTGCATTGGAGTCTGTAGTGGCGTCTAAAATCCAAAATCCAAAACCCAATTCCTAATCAACTAACAACCTAAAACTAACTAAAAACTCATAAATAAAATTAACTTTAAGGTCGTTACTGGTGGATAGAGCATCTCGGCAGTGGGCATTTCGTACACTTTAATGGTCTCATAAGGTACATTAAGATCATGAACAGGTGTAGGACCAACACCACGTGCCCCATTAGTAGGTAATTTAGGTACAGTTGATCTTTCTATTCGTCCTAGCTCCCATCATTAACACCACATCATTAACATACCGGCAAACTTGAGTTCTGCAATTGAAAAGAGGTGGTGACACTCAAATATAATGTGATATAAAATAGATAGTAAATGCACCCATATACAAGGTAACCAAGTAAGCAACACATGGACAAATTATATATAAGAATCAAAGTAAAAGTAAAGCATCGATGTGATATTTGACTGCAAAATATATAAACACCTAGTAGAATGAATAAAGACAATATATAATTTTTTCCAAAGCATAGGTGGTGCAGAAGATTAGCGAGCAATCAATTCGAATCTTAATATGAATACCAATGTTTAAGATTCATATCCAGCTGTAAGCACACAAACTGAAATGGAATATATAGTTCAAGCAAACATGGGAGAAGGGACATGTTTGAAGGAAAAAATAGGTGCTAATATGAGAGTAAAGCCCAAACAAGTTATAGCTGGTAAGCACTAGTCATACTGCTACATATGCCACCTGCAACTAACAATTATATGCCCCTACATTATTGTTTTAGACATCTGATGTGTTGACTACAAAGACATCTTAAGCTTAAGCTTCAGCATACAAGGACAACTAGACTAACAAATCTGTCATGAGACACCTTAAACTTCTAAGGCAGGCTCATTTTGTAGTTTTCCTAGATATACCACGCTCAAGGAAATAAAAAACATAAAACTTAACATGCTCAAGGGGTCTACTATTTTAGTTTTGCTAGTTATCCATCCAACCATTGATAAATGTATCAATGCATTGGACAATGCTCTACTACGATAGACCGATGTTAGAACACCCCCAAGATCTCACTAACCACCCACATACAGATCAAATATCCATCCTTATATAACCCCATATTCCAACTTCTACCAAGTCCGAGCATTTCCACACAAGGCAATTACACTTCCCCATCTTAGTTTCATATGATTAGATATATACTATACATTAGTGCGGGTTGTGAAACGCACCTTCATTAATTACAGATTTAGTTTTCTCCCTTGTCTCTTCTTCTCTATCTATGGTCTCCTTTTCACTTTCTTGTATAGAACAAAAAGTACTTATCATTTTTCTCTTTTCTTTCTTGCTTCCTTTCCTCCCCCTTCACTCTTTTCACCATTGTAAACGGGCTAATTGTGACTTTTCACTTCTGTATTTCGTCCCAAATAAGAGGTTCTTCCGTCATAATCGGGTAACCTTCTGCTTCTTGAAGATGTTGTCGCCCCTCCTCTTGAAATTGTGGTTCTTCTATCACTGAGGCACCTCCTTGTTGCAGATAATCCATAAGTTCGGTGGGTACTTCCACTGGAATCGAGTTTGTACTGAGACATTTAGCACGAGATTCATCTGCAGGAGTATCGAATTTGGGGATGTCATGATCCATCAAACCTCCATCTCCCACATTCGCACCTGTTTCACCCAAATAATTTTCTTTCCTCTCCTTTTCAATTTCTGGTTCTTCCATCATTGGGTCACTATCATTTTGTTGCAAATTAACCACAATTTGGGTAGATCCTTCCATCAGTGTGGAGTTTGTATCGGGGAATTCATCATGAGTATCTGTGCTAGGGATATCATCATCCATGAAACCTCCCTCTTCCATGTGCCCACATGTTTGACCAGAATCATACTCCTTGCTCCATTTTGTTTCAATCAACTCAAGATAATTTTTCCAAAGTCGCACATTCTCAGCTCGGGGCTTTACCAATTTTCTCCTCCATATCTCTAATGTAGTCTCAGTCTCTTTCGGTTCACACAATCGGGTTAGAAGGATTTGTTCATCATCAGTGATATCTCTGAGCTCCTTACTAATTTTCAAGGGAATTTTAGCCTGAAAGGACACTTAAATTCAATTAAGAAGTTCAAATTACATACTCCACAACTACATCCCATTATTTATCATGACTAACATATAATCCATAATTTTATTGATATATGCCATATTATTGGTATAATAATTTATGTTGCGATTGATTGCATAAATGTGCAACTACAACTAAATCAACCACCAAAAGAGTGATCTTTCACACAAGACAAAAGTTCCAACAAATAACTCAAGCATTAAACCCAATCAACAATATCAACAAACAAGCTTAAACTAGTGTAGAGACTATGTAAAGAACTTACTCACACAAGAGGAGGATTAATCGTGGTTTGGCAATGTGCCTACATGCACATGGCGAGATCAATGATTTACTAGATGAACAAGATAGAGGATTACAAAGAGGATCTCTCACTTCACTCACTTGGAATGATCTCTCTCACTCACAAAAAATGCTCTCACAAATCTCTCTTTTGTTCTCTCTCAAGGAAACCCTAGAAAAGTTTACTTTAACTTTCTCACATAGAAAGAGTTATTTCACTCTCTATCTTTATCCCTTATATAGTGCATGGGTTAGAAAACTGACTTACAATTTACAATTCAAGTTATCAACTTACATGCTCATCTTTAGGTGCTAACTTATCAAATACAAAACTTATCTTTGCTTTACTCTTTTTGTCCAGCCCCTCACCTACTACTTGTGGGAACTTGTGATTGAGCACACTCAGATCCCACTTTGCGCACCTAGGGTATTGCGTTTCATAATCCTTGACCGGTGAGATGAAGTCCACCGTATGCTCGCAAAACTAGTACTATCATTGAAAAAAATGAAATAAAAAAAACACAGTTATTATTCAATCACTAAATAATAAAACCTATAATACCACTAAAGTGAGTTAAATACTTATAAGTAGTTGTACCACACATGTAGCAGTGCTCATTGGGCTTTTAGCACTGTGTTTTCTAATCTGCTTCATCATGTGGGAGGAGATTGTTGTTGCCCATGACACCTTATTCATTTCTTCGAAACTGTAGACGTAGTACACGTATGCTGAAGCCAGACTAAAATTTGATTTGGTGAAGAAGACGGAGTTGAGCATAAACAACACCATCAGCTTGGCAAAGTCGGCTATTGACTCCTTATCTTCTTTCTTCACAACTCCTTCTAGTGCACTTCGAATTTCATAAGTGGTGATGATGCTAGCGTTAAAGTATTTCACTTTAAAATCAAGTGCATCCCCACTCAACAACTTCTTGTCTGGTTTAGAAGATGGTTCAACAACATTCTTGCCCTGCTTTGGTAGCCCAAAAGTCAGGCTCACATCCTCTGGAGTTAGTCTAACACTAACTCCGTGTATTACGAAACACCCTTCCTCTGCGTTGAATGCTTCAATGATAGTCTTGATGACTTGACTAGACTTCGAAACCATCTTTTCGGTCAGCTTCGAATCATAGCAACATTTGAACAGTGGGAAGAAAGGGGTGTCCTTCATCTCTTCCAAGTGACACTCTTTGATTGTACTTTTAAAAGAGTGTTCACCCCATAAGCTTCACCAAAGACGACATTCCACTCCGGAATGGAGTTACTTTTCTCTTTTTGTTCCTCACTACCTCTTGCTCATTTGCTTTGTCTTTCCCTCTAGATTTGTCCTTTCTCAGTTCCTGATATAAAATATTTGTTGTGAACAATGTAATGGAAGACATAAGACATGGGATAGTTTTGTAAAAACATTGTATACTACATAAGATAATATATACACATGGCATAATATGTTATGGATTCCTTTTAATTTTTGTGGTCTAATAAAGAATTCCAATATGTTATATTATGAAACTCAGTATATACCGCACTCTGCTAGAATTGTTACTATTTTTTCTCTTTTCTAATGGACACCTCACGCTTAGCACATGCATGTTTTGGAGTGAGGGAGAAAATCAACCTAGTTTTGGTTTCTTTTAATTGGTGAAAAGGGAATATGTATGGCTCAGGCTTCTGAGCCTTCAGTGCACATCATTACTCATGTGATTGTATGGTATTAGAGTTGGTATCCTATAGTGGTAGAGTTGGTATCCAGGAAAATGGCCGGAAGCGAATGAGGATGAGTTTTAGCTATGTTCGGACCCCTCCAATTTAATTTATGAGTCTTACCTTTTTAATTTATGAAAAGAAATTGAAGTTTGTTTTCTTAGTGCACTCAAAAAATTAATTGAAGTTTTTTTTTTATTATTATTATCTTTTTTTGCAATGTTTGATAGTTTATTGTACATTTTGGAATTTGTTGGGAAGATGGAAATGTTGTACGTAGGCAGGCTGTGTAAATTTTGTTATGTAGGTTCGGTTTTTAAGTGGAAGACTGTTACTAGCATTATTATTAAATATATATATATATATACCACGGTTTGGCATAAACCGTAGTGTTTAGTATAACTATATACCACGGTATTATAACACATACACTAATGTAAACCACGGTTTCAATAGCTTATATGCCACGGTTCTGTTGACAACCGTGGTATATCATGGGCATACAAACCATGGTTCTTTGAAAAACCGTGGTATCCGTTAAACATATATACTACAGTTTTGCTATTATTATATACCACACCACCTATTGTCACGGTTGCATAACAGTGGTAAATATATTTATATCACACTTAAAAACAGTGGTATAAGTGTCATTCTGTAGTAGTGTATATATTATATTATTTGTTTATCCGGAACCCAATCTTAACCCTTGCCTTTCTCAAGCCTAGCCCAATTCAAACCTTTGCCCTAACCCAACTCCGTAGGGATTTTAAAGATTAGAAAGACTATCAACCAAGCATAAGGATGATGCCCTGAATGACTTTATTTTTATTGCTCGTGACCGCCCTAAGAGAGAGTAATGGATTTGCTTCCAAGGGAACATAGATAAGGATGGAATCATGAACAAAGAACTATTTTGTGTGTTGGTCTATCGATCTCTCCTTAAGTGCGCAACTTACTTATTGTATTGATTTTCTCTTTCTCCATGGATTATTATTTTTTGATTGATCCCTTGATTCATACAGATTAGTAGAAGTGGATGTTGGATTCTAATAAGCAAAGTATTTAATAATCCCTTTACTGAGCTACGGACCTCCTGAACACCTGCCTACATCTGCCTTTGTTGCTGGTTTTAAGGTTGATGGGCTTCCCTGAGCTATGGACTTGAGTTCGGGAACGAATAGATATGAAGTTATTACTTGAACGGGTGAACTACCTACTTTTTTAGACTTCTTAGCTCCTGCGAGAAAGCGAATGATCCCTAACTACATATAATATAACAGCGTCTTCTTCATTTATCTTCCACAAATTCACAAGAAAATGTCACAATGGCTGTTAATGGCATGGATCGTGGAACTAGTCACTTTGGTGGACAAGGACGTGGTCGTCCTCAGTGTGAACACTGTGTCAGATTGGCAATGGTATGAAGACTGACTTCTGGCATGATCCTTGGCACCCTAGGGGAATACTAAGAGATAAATTCTCGCAAGCATTGTTGTACAGATCTGGCTGTAATCTAAGATCAAAAGTAGCGGATTTTATAGAGGATGGAGAATGGGCTTTTCCACAAAATATAAGGGCCCATATGAGAGAGATAATACAGCATATTGAGAATGAAGTGGAGATAATGGGTGTAGAAGACAATATTGTTTGGAATGCAGCAGTGAATGGAGAGTACAACATGAGAGATACCTATGAAAGTTTGAGAGGAATCAGACAAACAGTTCAGTGGAGGCAAATGGTGTGGCATGCGAACAAAATACCACGTCACTCCTTTATTAGTTGGATGGCAATGTGCGGAGGTATAAAGACTTTGCAAAAGATGAAAGAATGGAAAGTGGTTGATTCTTATGTGTGTGTGGATTGTGCTGGCGGGAAATAGAAACAGAGGAGCACCTTTTTTATGCTTACAGCTTCGCGCAAACAGTTTGGAGTATTCTACTTCTTCGAATGGGATATAACAAAAAATCAAATCAACCTGGCAAGGAGAATTACAGCAGATAGAAATGAAGACGAAAGGAAAAGGGCATCAACAACATGCAGTGCGGTTGGTATGGAATGGGTACATGTATTGGATATGGAAAACGAGGAATGAGAGGATTTTCAATAACAAGCAGACGAATGAAACGCAGGTGGCACAAACAGTTATAACAGATGGAAGAATCAAATTAGTGGGAATGGAAATCAGAGCGAATTGAAGCAAGGACCAGAAATGCAAAGCTTTATGGATACTTGGAATATATATGTAAAAGAGAAGATTAGACAGAGGAAGCATTGCTCATGGGAGATGTTTGATGGTGGAACTTTAAATCTTAATACTGATGGTACTATACAAGGACCCAATGGAGGATGGGCTACAGTGATTAGAAATGAAAAAGGGGAAGTAATTGCGGCAAGTAAAGGCAGATCAAGCAAGCACAACATATAGTTGGTTGAGTTACATGCTGCTGAGTGTGGGATAAGGATGGCTATAAGACACAGCATTAAGAAGATAAGAGTACAAACAGATTCACAAAATGTCCTAACCTTTTTCACAAAGGACAAAAAGCATCCGTGGCAAGCAGAGAAAATGATCAGAGGCATTAGAAGGATGAAGGAAGCTTTTGAGTTATTTAGTATCATCCTTGTGTTTAGGGAAGCAAATAAACTAGCTGATGCTTTAGCTAGTAACATACCTACTATTAGCTATATAGAGTTAGTACCTAGTTCATTTCCAAAAGATGTAAAGAAAATAACGTATAATGATGCAAGTGGCAAACAATATGTAAGAGAATGTAACAAGCTATGATTTTATTTAAGAAAAGGGGTAGGGGACTTCTATAAAAACCTCGCTTTCCAACAAAAAAAAAAACTATTATGGGGAGAAGTTACTTTTTGCTGTACTCTGACATTTGGATTGGAGCCAACTACTTGTGCATGGACTACTAACATTTCACATATACATATAACATGTTGACTTGTTCCGATAAATTCCAATTATTTTTGAAGAAACTAGTTTAAATGTAAAAAAAATTATAATCAAACAAACAAACAAACATATATACGATTCCAGAACATGGCATTTCAAGTTGGCCTTTCTGAAATTTATAGAAAATTATTGGATATGCAACAAGATCTTTAAATTTAAAAAAATAAGTTTAAAAGTGATTTTACCTGTGAGTCTTCACATGATTTTCGAGATTTTAAAGAAGCAGAAACTTTCGAGATTTATCTACCTTACGACGCTCCTTGAACCTCAATGCACCTGGGTCGATGACGTCATCTCCCCCCTGCGAAATTGCACTTGCTCTTTTCCTTTTACCCATTCTTCTTCAACAACAATTACTAGAAAATTGTTTTGCAGTGGGGCGCAAGCGGAGTAATTGGCTTCTTCCTTCGTCAAGAAGAACGAAGTAAACCCTACAAGGGGAAAAGCAATAAAAAATAAAAAATGCTAGCGTGACAGTTACTGTGTTGTATATAGATGACAACCCAATGGTGTGTTGCCATGTTGAAACTGGATACTTTGGAAACCGATTGACCCAATTTGTAAAAAGAAAAAAAAAAACGACAACATAAAAGAAGTTTTAAATTCACTTCATTCTCTTCTCCCACATCCCCTCTTCCTCTCTCCAAGCAAAAACACTATTTCTACTCTTTGAAAATTAAAATTGAATGCAAAAATATTTAGACTCAAGAGAAAGAAGATTTAAAACACAAAGAAATGAATAAATTTCACGATTTATAATTTTTTACTACTACAAGGAACTAAATTTCTCTTAATCTTCTTTGATGATTTTTTTTTTTTGTGTGAGTACTTGTGTTTTACGTCAAGTTACAAAACTCATCCATGGATTCTATACTTTTAGGGGAGAAGAATAAACAGGAAACCAAGTTCCCTTTTTATTGTTTATATTTTTTTAATTATTTTTAGTTTTCCGGAATTTCCAGTAAAAAGCAAGAACCAGTTTGAAAAGTATCAAGTTTTCCATGTGCAACGTGGCAACATACTATTGGGTTGTCCTATATATTCAACACAGTAGCTGTCACGCTAGCACGACTCATAAAAAATTATAACCAATATTTAGCCATCAATAAGGCGACAATGAACGCTATAAACCGAATCCAGACTGGTTAGACTCCATCGCCAAATAAACGTCACTAAACTGACGAATACATGAATATAAAATAAATCAGCAACACAAGAATGAAAAAGTATCATAAGAATCAAACTTCTACCACGCCAATTATCCAAAACACCAAGAAAATCTCTATAGAAGCAATCGCATAGGACACCGGTCATAAACAATCATATAGGAGAAGAATTCATGACATGCATTGTCTTCCTCTGCACCAGGGTGGACACCGGCCATATAGTTCTAAAGACTCAAAATGAACAAATTGTTCAACAATTTATTGTCAAATTTACCTAAAATTAGATTGCAACCATTAGATGAATGCGTTTATCTCCTTGGCAAATCAAGTTACAGTATAATAACTACATAGCAGTGGGGAGTGAGCAGAGCCCCCCCCCCCCTCCAGTAACTCTACACTGACACAGGAAATTGACACATTCATTCAACACTACGACATGTCGGAGGATACATGTCATGTATAAACATGATATATGACATGTATCACCCTCTTACACAATGATACATGCCCTAGAAGGCCCCCCCCCGGCCAGAGAACCTTAAAACCAAACACAACCTGAACAGTATCGATATATTAAATTCACATCAATAACTAACAATGCAAGCAAAATCGAAGAAAAAATCACATCAAGAAAAATCGAAGCATAATCAATGCAAGCAAAATCTAAGGTAGAGAAATGAAAAATCATCAATTAAGAGAGATGAAAAACAATTTGTTAACAGTTAATTGAGAGATGACTGAAGTACTCTACTTACCCTAATTTGTTAACAGTTAATTGAGATAGAGTGCGATTTTTGGTTTCCAAATTTAGGCAAATTTTGCAGTTGCTTTGGTTTCCTCTTTCGCACTAAAATTTTGAAATTTGTATTTACAGTATAACTATGACAGTTGAAATTTGACTAAACTGATTTCGTCCAACTGACTCGATTTGGGTCAAAGTCAAACACGGTCGTTTTGAGAACTTGTTTTTTGACCGGATCAAGTTAGACCGGGGTTCAAAGTCTTCCAACCACTAATTTAAATAAAACTAGAGCGGTTATTTGTAAAGTAAAAATCGCGCGCCATTAATTTTGGTACAGCTGATAAGAGCCCAAAACTGTAGTTTTAACCCTTTAACAGTCATACTTTTGGACCAATTATGTGAGTAATAATTAAGAGTTAACACTGATTACGTGTTTTTATGCATTTCAGGCTTCAAAGTCCATTATGTGCGAAATGTGCCACTTTAGTGAGATAAAAAGAGAAAAGGTCGGTTACTAAGGAGTTCCGTGATTAAAGGCCCAGATTCAAGAAGATAAAGCATTCCTAAAGCCCGGTCAAAAGCTGAAAAGTCGACACGGGCTGAAACAGCACACAAGTCAGCAAAACTTCCGAAAGCCGTATCTTTGGACTCAGACCTCGGAATTGGGCCTACCTTACGTAAAAAACGACCTGCTCGGAAAGAGCTTTCCAATGGTCTAAGCCTTGATCCAATCAGAGGAGCAGAAGTGGACAAAAAGTCTGTGGAAGCCAACTGCAGCTGAAGAGGCCTTTTTGAATTTGAGAATTGGGTTTTGGGCACGATTCTCGCCCAAAACATGGCTCCAAGCCCATGCACGATTTTTGGATCTGAAAGTATAAAAACAAAAGCTTAGCTCTTTGTTAATGGTAGCTAGTTAGACCTAAAATATTATAGATAATTCTAGATCTGTTTTCATTAATTAAATTAAGCTTTAGTTTCATTTTCAATTCTTGTTTTTTTAGATTAAGTCTTTGAATCATTGTTCTTGATTGATTAGATAAATAAAATAGTTGTTTTCTCAATTTGGTTGTGTTATTTCAATTTATAGATCTGATTTTAATTCTTGTTGATTATCATTCCGTAGTTTAAATAGATTGAACCATTGTTAGTTAATTTAGTTAAGTTAGAATTTTAATATGATGTGTAGTTATAATGAAATGGGAAATGATGGTTTGATGACTCAAGGCTAAAACCTCCATTAGAGGGGTTGATGAAGCCTTGATGAAAACTTAGTGGTATAGTGTAAAAACATTGTAGAATCTATTCTAATCTAGAAGGTCGTGATTCGCCATGAGAATGGGTGGACGACCTCACATGCTAGTTAGTACTCGGTAGAAATGCCATGAACACTAGGGATTAGAACTCGAATTTCTTGCCGTAAGAATGTAAGAATCGAGATACAAGAATCTATGTTAGGCTATTAAGTTGGATTCGAGGTGGATTCAATTCCCCTCTAATCATTTATCTAGATTCAAAACAATCATATTTCCATAGCATTAGTAGTTTAAAAGTCAAGTAATCAAATTCAGTAAGTATCGTAGTAATCACCTTCGTAAAGCTCTCATTGACTTAAGACCGACTAATTAGATTAGAAAACAATCCATGCTAGAGCACTAGGAGTGGAACGAACTTCTTACTCCACTATATCTCGATAGAATTGAGAGTAGGAAACTTTGATAAATATAAGCATCATAAATAGTTTTAGTTTACTTACATTTTGAGTTTCATCGTTCATTTCGTAGGTAGACTATTCATTTTATCTTTTATCAAATGGCGCCACTGCCATCTTAGTTGCACTTTAGCATTGTTTTCATAGTAGAATTAGTCATTTTTAAGTCCCATTAAACCCACCCACCCTTGTTTGATTCATACTGTGGTTATTCGTTTCAGCGTTGAAAAAATCCCTAAAAATTACCGGGCCTTGATCGATCGCGCTTATAAAGAGGCCTACCTGCCTATAGTCTGGACATTGAGCGCGACCCACCCAAACTTACTGGACTTCGAGCGCGACCCGCCCTCTTACCAAGCACGACCCGCGCTCACTTGCTGGACTAAGAGCGCGACCGCGCCCTCTCCGAGCGCACCTGCGCCCTAAGCAAAATTTTGTGGATTTCTACGAGTTTGTTTGAACCCGATTTTTAAGTTTTTCAGTGTTCTAACTTGTTATTTACACTGAACACGCGTAAACAAGACGCTATTCATAAGCGAAGCAAGGACGCTTTCAGGTATTCCTTTCTTCCATACCTCGCATCTCCAGTTAGAGGTTCATACTAATATATCAAGATTGTTTGGGTTGTTTTCGTGTTTAGACTTAGACTTGCATGAGATTAAGGTCTGGTCGGAGAAAACACCGAACGTAATTAACCGTCAACAAACAAACATATCAAGTATACCAATCATAACACCTCTAACTACTATCCCACCAACCATACCTGACATAATGGGTGAAGAAAGAGAGACTCCTCTCTCCGACTTCTACAAAGCTTTGAGCGATAGCCCTAAATCTTGCATCGTTCTAGCGACCCCGATTGGGGATTTTTTGAATCCCCAAACATATTTAATTTGTTACCCGTTTTTCCATGGTTTAGGCCATGAAAAACCTTACCAACACATGTGTAGGATTGAACAAGTCCTTACAACATTCCATCATCCTACAGTTGGTGCGGAACAAATTAAACTGAGGGTATTTCCCTTCACTTTAGCATATATGGCAGCGTCTTGGTTAACTGCCCAAGTGCCTAACTCTGTGGACTCATGGGCTAAACTTGTTCAGCTATTTATGGAACATTTTTACCCACCCCTAAAGACGGATGAAATGCTTTCCAAGATTCATTTCTTCCGACAGAACCCTCATGAATCATTTTCTGAAGGCTTGGAATCATTTCACCGATCTGCTTATAGAGTGTCAACACCATAACCTAGCAAAAGACACGTTAGTTCGTGCCTTTTCAAAGGACTTCAACATCACCATAAAGAAGTCCTTGACATAATGAATGGGGGTAGTTTCCTAAGTAAAGGAGCCTCAGAGGCTTACAAATTTTTAAAAGAACAAACTAAACGCAATAACAATTGGGGAGTGATGATATCCCCGCTCTGCTAGTTCCTCTTCAACAGCTTAAGGCCACGAATGTTTGAGATGAAACCCGATCCAGAACTTAAAAATTTAATCGAATCACTAACTAAAAAGGTAGAGGCTATTTCTATTCAACAAAAGCCTATTCCCGTCATGAATGTCAACTCCAACCCATGTAATTTCTGTTTGAGTCCTGAGCACCCTGACTCCTATTGTCATCTCGCCTATGAACAACAACAATTAGAGCAAGATAATGTTTGCTCCATTAATAACTATCCTATTCCTAATGCCCCATGGAGACAACATCCCAACTTTAGTTGGCGAAACAATCAACAAGTTACAACTCCAGGCTTTAATAACCAAAATGTTAGGCAAACAAACAATTATAATCAAGCTCAACCTAGACAAGGTCAGGGAAATTATAATAATTATAACAACCAAGCGCAACCACGACAAGGTGTAGCACAAGGTCAGAATAATTATAATAGTTATAATACCAATAGAGGTATCGTTCCGGTTAACAATAGTAACTATCAAAACCCACCCATAAATAATCAACGTGAGATAGTTCCAATCGCACCACCTGTGACTACTACACCTACACAACCGACCGTGATCGGCGCTTTATACAGGTTACCCAACAACTTTTCCAATCAATGACTCAATCAAACCAACAGATATTTAAATCCATAAATCGGGGCATACAACAAGTTAGCCCAAGAGAAAGCCCCAACCAAAGGCGTGTTTCCGGGACAAGCTATACCAAACCCTAAAACAACAAACACGAAATTTGAGGTAAAACGGTAATACTAGTACGGAAACGACAATAGTAGGTGACCTAAATGCCATCACCACTCTCCGCTCTGGAAGAGTGGTTGATAACAAAGTAACTATGCCTATAGTTACCCCATCAGTACTCCCTACACCGGATATCGAACTAGATACCGAAATAGAAACTGAAGAATCTACCACTGTAGAGGTACCAGTTAAACCAAGGTTACACATCAAGTCAAGCTATACACTAAATATAGAGCGAAACCACCATTCCCTAAAAAATTAGCCATGCTAACCAGGGATACAAACTTTGAGGAGATTAGGAACGTTTTCAAGAATCTAACGATAAACCTTCCTTTTCTCGAAGCTATTAAAAAGCTACCTAATCACGCTAAGTTTCTTAAAGAGTTATGCACTACTAGGCATAAGACCAACATACCTAAAGACGCCTTTCTAACTGAACAATTCCCAACTTTATCCGAAAATAATGGAATTGTTAAGTACAAGGACCACAATTAGTCGCCCCTATCAGAAAATGCACCTTAGGAGATTCCCACACGGCGGCCGCTTTATATTAGACACGGTATGAAAGTGTTAACTTACTCCCCGTGATACTTGTATAAACAAATAGGTCTACAGGAAATGCAACCTACAAAAATAACGCGTTGCAATTAGCGGACCGGTCAATTAAGTATCCTAAGGGTGTAGTGGAAAATGTGCTTGTTAAGGTTCGAGATTTCTACTATCCTGCTGATTTTGTTATCCTCGATACGAAGTCGCTAATGACTCAGTCTGATCATCTTTGAAGCCCCTTTTTAGCAACCGCCAACGCACTTATTAATTGCCGCGATGGTAAGATGTCCTTATCTTTTGGCCCATCTCACGGTGAAGGTAAATGTTTTAAAATGATGAAACAATTACCAGATTCGTCTATAGATGGGGAGGTTAGCATGATCGAGAGCTTAGCTCAAGATTATTTTAACAACACGTTTCCTGAGAACAATATGTACAAATTCCTTTCTTTTGGAAAGTCAGATTTTGTAAATGACTCCTACTTAGAGGAAGTCAACACCATCCTTGAGTCCACACAAGTTGTAGACCCTTCGGTTGCTCCTTATACTGAGTATGAAGACTTGCTACCTAAGCAAGTATTCATTATGCAAAATGAGGACCCCGACGAAACATCTATTGATTTTCCTTCCACCCCAGTGCTTAAACCCCTCCCCCCAGAGTTAAAATATATACAACTTGATCCGGATGGTAATCATCCGGTAATTATATCTTCTCTGTTATCTAAGGATGAAGAGACACGTTTAAATCGGGTGATTAGGGAACATCGGTCTGCGATTGGTTGGTCCCTAGCTGACATTAAGGGAATTGACCCTAATGTTTGCACTCATCGTATCCATTTGGAGGATAACGCGAAGACTTCTCGCGAACCTCAGCGTCGCTTGAACCCTGCCATGAAAGAGGTGGTTAGGGAAGAAGTCTTACGATTACTCGATGCGGGTATCATATACCCAATCTCTGATAGCGAATGGGTCAGCCCCATTCATGTAGTTCCTAAGAAATCAGGAGTTACCATGGTTCGTAACGGAAAGGGTGACTATGTTGTCACACAAGGTCCTATGAAATGGAGGATCTGTATTGATTCTGACGCGTTTAAATGGTATGACACGAAAGGATCACTTTCCTTTACCTTTTATAGATCAAATGCTCGAACGCCTAGCTGGTCATGCTTTTTATTATTTTCTGGATGGCTACTCAGGCTATTTTCAGATTATTATTGATATTGATGACCAAGAAAAGACTACCTTCACATGTCCCTTTGGAACGTATGCCTATAAACGAATGCCCTTTGGCCTCTGTAATGCTCCTGGAACCTTCCAAATGCGTGTATGCTTCATATATTTAGTGACATGGTAGAGCTTTATGGAAGTTTTCATGGATGATTTTTCTATCTATGGAGACTCCTTCACGCAATTTGTCTAACCCGTCTAAGGTTTTGACAAGGTGTGAAGAAAGAGCCTCGTTTTAAAGCCGGGAAAAGTGTCATTTCATGGTGAAAAAGGGCATAGTACTAGGTCACATTGTATCTAGTGATGGCATCGAAGTAGATAAGGCCAAACTAGATAAGATAGCGACTCTACCTAAACCACGGATTGTGCGTGATATTAGAGCCTTTCTAGGCCATGCGGTTTTATAGGCGATTTATTAAAGACTTCTCGAAAATAGCTAGGCCTTTAACTAATCTGCTTTTGAAAGATGCAATCTTTGATTTTAATTTTAACCGTAAGCGGGCTTTTGAAACTTTAAAAGCCCCTAACCTCTGCACCAATTATACAGACCTCCCGATTGGTCTAAAACCTTTCGAACTCATGTGTGATGCTAGTGACTATGCAATTTAGTGCGGTCTTGGGACAAAAACTAGATAATAAGTCCACTGTCATTTATTATGCTAGTAAAACATTAAACGATGCTCAACGAAATTATTCAACTACGAGAAAAAGAATTCTTAGCCGTCATTTATGCTTTAGATAAGTTTAGATCCTTATTTGGTTGGTTATAAAACTTTAATTTACACCTTTTAACCATGCAACCCTTAAGTACCTTCTTGCAAAGAAGGATGCTAAGCAGATTAATCCGATGGATCCTTCTCCCGCAAGAGTTCACATTAGAAATAAAGGACAAAAAAGAGGGTCGAAAACGTAGTTGCCGACCACTTATCTAGACTCACAAACGACAATCGATCGATTAAGTCCATACCGGGACTCTTTTCCCCCGATGAGCATCGTATGCCATTTTTCAAAGACCATGGTATCTTTGACATTGTAAATTATCTAGCGGCTGATGTTATACCTTATAATTGGTCAAGGAATTAACGTAAAAGTTTTTGGCCGAGTTAAGTTATACTCTTTGGGATGAGCCCTACCTTTTTTAAGTATTGTGCGGATCAGATTATTCGTCGTTGTATTCCCCAGTGGGAATATAATGAAGTTCTATCGTTCTGCCATGACAAAGAGTGTGGTGGCCATTTTAGTGGGATGAAAATAGCCGCTAAAGTTCTTTAATGTGGATTTTATTGGCCTACCCTTTTTAAGGATGCCCAAGTGCATTGCAAGACGTGTATTCGTTGCCAACAACTTGGGCGAATCACGAAGCGTAATATGATGCCATTAAATCCAATCTTGATAGTAGAAATTTTTGACGTCTGGGGCATTGATTTCATGGGTCCTTTCCCGGTTTCCCACGGTTTCATTTATATTCTAGTTGCCGTGGACTACGTGTCAAAATGGATAGAGGCCCTAGCTTGCCGTAGCAATGACCATAATACCGTTGTATTTTTATTAAAGAATATATTTTCTGTCGGTTTGGCATTCGAAAGCCATCATTAGTGATGGTGGAACACATTTTGCAACAGAGTTGTTGCATCCCTAGTGAAAAAGTATGGAGTTACACACAAAGTAGCAACTCCTTATCATCCACAAACTAGCGGACAAGTAGAAGTTTCTAATAGGAAATCAAAAAGATTTTAGAAACAACTGTAAACCCCCGATAGGAAAGACTGGTCAAAGCGTCTATCGGATGCCTTATGGGCGATAGAACTGCTTTCAAAACTCCTATAGGTATGTCTCCCCTTTAGACTTGTTTTGGGAAACCATGTCATTTGCGGTTGAATTAGAGCACCGTGCTCTCGTGGGCTATAAAAAGCCTTAACTTCAATATTGATGAGGCAGGTGTCAAACGCAAGTTGCAATTGAATGAGCTTGAATAAATCCGTGGCGATTAAATGCGATCTCGCGAAGGATTATAAAGCTAACATGAAACGTGTTCATGATAAGCATATCTTGCGCCAAAGAGTTCGTAGTCGGTCAAAAGGTTTTGCTTTACAACTCCCCGCCTACATGTTTTCCCGTGCAAACTAAAACCCATTGGTCCGGCCCTTTTCTAGTTATCTTGAAGTCACCCCTTACGGGCAATCACCTTGGTAAATCCAAATGACAACAGTACCTTTCAAGTTAATGGTCAACGGTTAAAACATTTTCACGAACTTCTGTCCCCCGATGTAGAGGAAGTCCTTTTACAGGACCCTGTCTATGAGGACTGACCCTTGGCATTTGGTGTACTTACTTTCATTTCCATATACTGATAAGTGCACCATTCAGGTAACCGGGCCCTCCCTATGGAGTGTGTGGTCATAAAGTACCGGATCCTAAGTCCACAGTTCACATAATTCACGTTTTCCACTTTTGCATGTTTTCTCGGTTTTTGAGTCATGTTCCTCTATGGAGTGAATTATGTATTTATTGTTTTTCGTGTTTCTTATAATAAACAAATAAAAATAAAATTAAAATTCTTAAATCATAGAAATAGCAATCCAACAAGTCTTGGGAATCTGACTTTAAACGACCCACGATGTAAACAAATTTTGTGTTTAAAAATTTGTTTGGGGGTGGGCAGTCGATCTTTCCATCGGGATTGCTCGAACTTTCCATTGGTTTTGTTTAGGCCCATTAGTTCAATTGGGTTGACGTAATCTAAACTTAGATTTCCTTCGTTCGCATAACTTACGTCACACACGCACTTTGAGGCGTTCTTCCACCCTCTTATACGTCACCCATGGTTGGAATTGAGTGTTTTATGGATCATTGGATTGGAAATTCTCTACTGATCATTTCCATAACTCATTCGCCAAAATCGAGTCAGTAACGAAGCGGCAAATTGAGTTTGAAATTGCGCAAAAAATCGGAAAATTTCGCAATTCAAACTGGGCTTGGGCCCAAACCGCACGCATGTTGCGCGTCTCCTTCCTTCCCAGAAAAAACGCACGGTTCCCTTCTTTCCCTTTCAATACCGCCGGTTACCTATTTTAAATCAAACTTGGAAAACCAAAAAAAAAAAAATATATATATATATATATATATATAGAGAGAGAGAGAGAGAGAGAGAGAGAGAGAGAGAGAGAGAGAGGGGGAAGAAAACCTAACTACACCTACAACAAGGAAATCAAATTCACCTTAAATCTTCTCTAAACAATCATCACCACTAACCCAACTTCGAAAAACACCCACCAATTATAGTTTCCACCACCACCACCAACGGCGTTTTAGTAGTTTTCTTCAAACTCGCCTCCCCCACACTCTACAAACCATTAGTAGTCTAAGAAATTTCAATGGCGCTTTACGTAGAATTTTGCGGAAAACGCGTTTTTCCGATAGAGCCCATTTTATGACGCGGAGATGTTCAAGAGACATTGAACGGACTGTGGTACTTTCACCGAGGAGTTCTACCACTATGATTTGGTAGAACAGTTTTATAAAAAGCGAGAATTGGAAGGGATAGGATTTTCATAAAGTTAGGAGGAACGCGGAGAGAAGTAACGGGCGGTTGTTAGGAACTCATTAGGAATTACGCTTGAAAGCAACCTAGTAACGACAATTCGGGAACCCCAATATAATTGGAGTTCCCGCTTTGATGAAGGATACCGTCGTGGAGGGTGAATACAATCCGACATCCCATTCGTCCGCCCGGACCACCACGAGAACCAATCAACCGGCTAGCTCGGTGGATTGGTAGGAACGCCCCTGAAAGACAAAGTCGATGATATCAGCCTGCAATGTATGCGCGACGTTCTCGGATTTTGCAAACAAAGAAGTATAATTTCTGCATCCTTGATTTAATGTTTAATGTGATTCGAGGAGTGGGGAAGAGTTTAGCCTCTTCCCGTGATTGATCACTAAGATCATGCTCTCCTTTAGAAAGCCGCAAGATCTGCTCCTATTAAGATCAAATTGCATTCTAATGCAAGTATCTATACTGGATTGCATCCAAGAGACTTGGCCGTTTGTCGAAGAAAAATGGATGAGTCGGAGGATGAAAGGGAAGATATGACATGGATGGATGAAGATGCATTAGAGAAGTGTAATTCTAATGTAGAACGCATGCAAGTGTTGCAAACTGCCTTGCGGTGCGTTTATGGTATTTGTGGAGATATCCGAAATAGACAGATAGTAGTTCAAAAGAAGCAAGGGAACCTTCAGAGGAGATTTGAAATGCTCGAGGGGTTCGACGATATCCCGTATAACATAGAGACTATCCACCAGAACAACAAACCCAAGATTATCAAGACTTTCGATGCTTGAGATGGAAGCCCAACGCTTGTTCCGAATAGAGATGCTACGACGCATGCCACCCGTGGAGGACTCTGTTTCAGCCGAGTCCGACAGGCATGAGCGTCGTCGCCAAAGGACAGAGGGTTCAAGCCAATCTCCATCTCAGGGTCCATCATCATCACAAAACTAGGTGTTCACCCCACTGAGTTATTTGTTATTTCATATTTCGTTTTATTAGAAGGATTTTAATTCAGTAGTTAAATTTAAATAGTAATGTGTTTATTTAATGTTGTTTGGATTTATATTTTATTTTATTTTTAATATAATGGGTTATTTTCGAAAGTCGCTTGTTTTATCATTTATCCTACCTTCCCGACTTGGTTGGGGGTGGAAATATTTAGACCGAGCATAAGTCGTTATATGATCATATATATGTTACGTTGTCTTAGAGGAAAGGTTGATAATTTGGCCAATATCGGCATATCTATGACTTGTGTGGTGGTAGCATGAAATCTAGGAGAGTTTAGAAGTTACTATTCTAAATCCAGTATGAAAGATACCAGGATTTTTATGAAATCATGAAAATGGCTTGTTTCCGTTTTCGGTTTTGGGAATTTTCCTATTTTCGGAAATTGCCTTCAAACAAATAGGGAACTTCCCGATTCGTTTTGGAAGCTCATAACCTATTTAAACTCCCTTCTTTCTACACTAACAAACCACAATACATTCCACCATCATCCCCCGCACCATCCACTCCAAGTTTTACTTTCTTTTCATCTAAACTCCGGTTTCAAAGATTCTACGAAGCGCTGCGCTTTACTTTTTTTTTGAAAAATTTTGTCGAGCGCCGACCGCCCTCATACCGACCACCCCTCACCCTCTGGACCTAGAGCGACCAGCCCTCATACCAAAGCGCGACCGTGCCATAACATCTATGTCGCATTTACAAAGAAGCCGACCGACCGCTTCCTACACGAAAGCACGCCACCGGTTTTCGTGAACGCTGAAATTTCCAATTTTCAGACGGTCATTCCGTGATTTTGTGGAACTGTTCAAAGAGTTATTGTGATGACATCTCCTATAGTCATACCGAACAGTCTTCGAAGATGTGTTGGGCACCGACCTATGGGACACCGGTTCCGGCCACGGGATCCTCGCATTAGGATGGCGCCATCATCGGTAAGTGATGACGAGTCATATTCACCACAACTTACCGCTTATTTCTATGATCACGTTAAATTCTATTGTAATCGGGATGGAGATCAAGAATTCTCCGTCGTAGTCGATGACACGACACATGAATTCAATAAAAATTTGGTCGCCTTTAGTTTTAGGAATACCAATACCGATCCTGTTCACACATGGGCATATATGACCGATAATGCATATCTTTATGATTATACATATTTCCATGATTATTATGGGGAGGGTATTTCAAGTAATGGACCGGGGCTTATATAGCATTGCCCTTGGTAGCCTTTCCTTAAACGTAGGCACCACCATGTTATTTATCCCGATGAATATTTTGGGGAATGGCGCTCACTTCTGCAACAAGCGATCGCTGGTGACATTTTCCTCGCTTTAGGCGGGGGCGTCGCCACTATGACATTCCCCGAAGTTTTGGTCACTAGTCTTAAGAGAGCCCAAACCATGAGGCGTAAGTATCTTCTTATGCCCGTGTTGGTAAAAGCCACATCATCGTAGTTATTTACCCGTGATTCTGTGCACAATTCACGATTGGAAAAGGGTTGAAGTCATGAGACCCACCAATAGGGTGGTTCGCTCATTCGCGAATAATGACTTGGCTGGGATGGCAGGTGCGGCCTCATTTGGTCGCCTGCGCACATCCCATCGGACATAATAACACTTAACAAAGTTAGCATTAGTAGATGATAAATGGCGGCAAGCTTGGCAAGTTATAATGGACCGGGCAGGATCGCGAAGGAACCTCGCCTCGCTAACGAGGAGGAGGATGCATAAAAGCGGGAGATATGGTAAGTTTTAGTTTCAGTTAGTGTCCGCTTATGTCCCAAGCAATTTAATTACATTAACCCCATAATGGGTGGAACTCTTTATAGAGTTCGTCGGTTTTTATTTTCTATATTAGTATGTTCTAACCTTGTTTTGCGGATGTCGAATTTCACGCGCGTTTCTATGGTATTTTTCCTACCCTCTTTATTTACAATACTTTGAGGACAAAGCATGATTCTTGTTTGGGGGGGCATATATAGAAACACGTGTAATTAAGGCATCCGCTTAGGATATAGATATGTATAATATGCATTTGTTTTCTAGTTAAAATTTTTAAAATTCAAAAATATAAATAAATAAGTTATGCTATACACTTAGGAATATTGGTATTGTTTTCTTTCTCTATGCTCTTAACAATCTAGAAGTCTCACGTAGCTTTTGCATCGAATAATTGTTAGAAACTTAGGTTAATATGTAGGTAATAATCTTTGCATCTATCTATAAATATATTACATGAGTATCTATGATTGTTAGCAGTAAGTTTTTGAAATCTAGGCTAGAGTACTTATTCTACAAATCCTGTGAGAATATAGCCTAAAAGCCTTATATGAGCGAAATATTTGAGAAATGACACAAGGGAGAAGTAAAATCCGGATAGAGATATCACACGTCCACTTGTTTGATCACTATGCCATATCCTAAGCGAGAATTTAGGCCCTCTTTGGATCGATATAGCCAGAAATTCAAACCTATGAATTATTTTCCGCTAGTCGCCCCTCTGAGCCTTTCTTTAGCCTTCCATAAACCACAATTCCTTTACCCTGTTACAAAAAAAAAAAAATAAAAAAAAAAAAAAAAAAATGAACCTACCCAATTTAGAATAAGTCTGAGAATAGAATGAGTGAAGAAAGAAGAAGAGAAAAACCTGTGTAAACAAAAATTAGTTAGTTGCTTCATAAAAAGAAAAGAAGTTTCCATCCAAGGAAAAGAAAAAAATATATAGAAATAAATAAAAACTCCAAAAATAGAATAAAAGGGAGTCAAAAGCCAAAGAAAAGAAAAAGAAAAATATGGCTAAGGATGGAAACAAAGTATAAAAGCAAAATAAAATAACAAGGTTTTCTCTAAGTTACATAATATGAAGACTCTATTATCTCAGACTTGTCCTTTTGAATATCCATTTCCTTCCTTCTTAAACCATCTCCTAATCCCCGCAACACCTAATAAAGACCTCTAGCTCAATTAGGAATAGGTTAGTGTGATAGTAAGTGGCAGATGTGTTTGATCGACTTCGGCTTCCTTGTTGTCATTGAGATTGTAAGGTAAAGTGTGCCCATCGCACACCGAGTAAATAAACTTGAGTGGAAAAATCGAGTGGTTTTGTCTTGACATTTATGTGAGGACCTACTTAAGGACGCTTATTCGAAGTTTTCAAAACTTGAACACGCTAGGCATTTCATAGTATTACTCATAGTATATATATTGTATCATAGATGATTGATTATTATGCATATATTAGCTTAGGTTTTTGACTTGGTTATTCTTATTCATTTGCTAGTGAGATGTATAGATAGTTAGGACATGAATGAGAAAACAATAGTTTTATTTCTTAGTCGTTGTAGTATAGTTGAAGTTTGTGAGTACCTTCATCGAAAACTCTCACGAGGCTATAACTCGTCCACTAGGGAATTCCTAGTGGTTTAAGGCCTTATCAGATAGGGTCAATGCAATCGCATACTCAAATAAACGCGAGTAGATAGAACTCCATTTTTGGTCACTTATTTTAATTTCTCATCTTTGCTTGAGGACAAGCAAAATGCTGTTTGGGGTGGTTTGATAAGAGCCCAAAACTATAGTTTTAACCCTTTAACATCATACTTTTGGACCAATTATGTGAGTAATAATTAAGAGTTAACACGATTCGTGTTTTATGCATTTCAGGCTTCAAAGTCCATTATGTGCAGAAATGTGCCACTTTAGTGAGATAAAGGAGAAAAGGTCAGTTACTAAGGAGTTCTGTGATTAAAGGCCAAGATTCAAGAAGATAAAGCCTTCCTAAAGCCCGGTCAAAAGCTGAAAAGTCGACACGGGCTGAAACAAAGACACAAGTCGTGAAACTTCCGAAAGCCGTATCTTTGGACTCAGACCTCGGAATTGGGCCTAGCTTACGTCAAAACGACCGGCTCGGAAAGAGCTTTCCAATGGTCTAAGCCTTGACCCAATCAGAGGAGCAGAAGTGGACGAAAAGTCTGTGGAAGCCAACTGCAGCTGAAGAGGCCTTTTTGGACTGAAAGAATTGGGTTTTGGGCCTGATTCTCTAGCCCAAAACATGGCTCCAAGCCCATGCACGATTTTGGATCTGAAAGTATAAAACAAAAGTTTAGCTCTTTGTTAATGGTAGCTAGTTAGACCTAAAATATTATAGATAATTCTAGATCTGTTTTCATTAATTAAATTAAGCTTTAGTTTCATTTTCAATTCTTGTTTTAGATTAAGTCTTTGAATCATTGTTCTTGATTGATTAGATAAATAAAATAGTTGTTTTCTCAATTTGAATTGTGTTATTTCAATTTATAGATCTGATTTTAATTCTTGTTGATTATCATTCCGTAGTTTAAATAGATTGAACCATTGTTAGTTAATTTAGTTAAGTTAGAATTTTAATATGATGTGTAGTTATAATGAAATGGGAAATGATGGTTTGATGACTCAAGGCTAAAACCTCCATTAGAGGGGTTGATGAAGCCTTGATGAAAACTTAGTGGTATAGTGTAGAAACATTGTAGAATCTATTCCAATCTAGAAGGTCGGATTCGCCATGAGAATGGGTGGGCGACCTCATATGCTAGTTAGTACTCGGTAGAAATGCCATGAACACTAGGGATTAGAACTCGAATTTCTTGCCGTAAGAACGTAAGAATCGAGATATAAGAATCTATGTTAGGCTATTAAGTTGGATTTGAGGTGGATTCAATTCCCCTCTAATCATTTATCTAGATTCAAAACAATCATATTTCCATAGCATTAGTAGTTTAAAAGTCAAGTAATCAAATTCAGTAAGTATCGTAGTAATCACCTTCGTAAAGCTTTCATTGACTTAAGACCGACTAATTAGATTAGAAAACAATCCATGCTAGAGCACTAGGAGTGGAACGAACTTCTTACTCCACTATATCTCGATAGAATTGAGAGTAGGAAACTTTGATAAATATAAGCATCATAAATAGTTTTAGTTTACTTACGTTTTGAGTTCCATCGTTCATTTCGTAGGTAGACTATTCATTTTATCTTTTATCAACAGCCTGCACACAGTAGATTTAGCAATATGACTAGTATATTGCAAAGCAGTTGGGGCGTGAGCGGAGAGGGAGAGGGAGAGGGAGAAGGGCGTGGAAAGTGGAGAGGGAGACGAAGAGAAGAAAACTGAGGACAGGTGATAAGCGCATAAAAGTTATATATTTACGCTCAATTTTATATCAGTTAGTCTATTTAATTTATTCGTTTGACTTAATTAGTGTGTTTTCGGTGATTTTGTAGGAATTGAAGCAGACTTGATTAATAGTCTCGATATTGGCAGGAATCGGAATGGTTAGTACGGGAGTTCAGGATTTGGTTGCCTTAGATTCTTTAGTTCAACAGGTGCAAGTATTGGCGAATACATTGCCTTTGTTTGATATGGATCGGCTATGGTTATTGGTTTGGACCTTGTTATCTTGGGCCTAACAAAGGAATAAAAGGGTAAATGACCCATGAGCTTAGTGCACCCAAGTGACCAAAGCCCAACTAATAGCAAAGCCCACACAACTAACTAATGGCCATACCATTCACCATCCGGCTTGATGCACCTTATCAGTATACACTCTTTCTTTCTCACGAAAAGGAGAAAGATTTCTTTCGCTATTCCCGCGATTTAATCTCCCAATCCCGAATTTCATGCAAATCGACCCAAACAACTAAATAACCCACACACTACATTACCATAAACTCTACTCATTCTCGCGAATAGGAAGGAAAACCCAAAACAGCATCTCCTTTAATTCGGACTTGGATCGAAACCAAAACTCTTTCGATCGACTTCGAATTCTATTCGAAATCAAACACTGCTAAAACCGTAACCTCTATATATACAAGTAAAACCAAAGAAAAGGTGCTATCCACAACACTGAATTAAGAGCCGGACAGAAAAGTGGAGGAGGATTGAGACGCCGCGGAAACCGAGAAACGAGGCGAAGGGAGGCCAAGGAGACTTCACTGTCGACATGAGTTCTCCTAACCTTTTCTTTACTTTCAGTTTCATTATTATGACTTGCTAAATTATTTAGCTAGGGCTAAGATGAAGCCCTAACCTTTTATGTAATTATTTTGAGATTGGGTTTTTATGGTTATAATAATATTTAACTGTCAATCTTCTTTCGTTACATTCTCTATCAATAGTTGTTATATTCTTGCACCTTGTATGTCAAGCATCCTAGGTAGTGTGAACTGATTAACTATTAATCATAGCCTGATATATATTGTCAATATTAAATTTAGATATTAGTTGTGCCGTTAAAAGACAATTAATCTTTTAAGTTCGATCTCTAGTGCTGAATTTCGGAAGATGCTTTTATGTAATTGTTTTGTCACGATAACATCTTCGGGTAAACACCGAATTCTCATTCGAGTGTTTCTCGTATTAAACTGAAACATTGAACCCCAGTCCTAAAATATTTATTGAAAAGTCTAGAGTGGATTCTGAAGTCCTAGTTCCTCTCCAATCATCTGAACCAAATTCTTTAGTTAATTGCTTTCATAGAAATTAGTTAAATTAAATAGTTTTAGATAATAGTTAATTCCAAACTTTCTCTAAACCACCATTGTTCGCATTAGGATAAATAATCAGTTAGTACTCAGTTGTTCTAATTAGCAGTCCCTGTGGGATCGACCCATTTGTCGTAACTATTTTCAACGATAGCTGTGCGCTTGCGGTTTAATTAAGGTTAGATTAGTCTATTAATTTAGACTGACTAATTCTCTATCAACAGGCAGACAGAAACCAACCAAATCACATTTTTTGCCTCATACCCCCCTCAGCCAAGAACATTTGCTCCGCTCACTTAACTGTAATCTCTAATTATAATTGAGGCTACTAAAGGAAGTATTTGGTTGAATCAACTCGGCTGGGTTGACTAGAAACTCCCAAGTTAAACACCTTTTATAATATTCGAACAACCTAGTTGACCAGTTCATAACTTGAATCGGGCAGTTCAAACCATAAAAAACTGGTTCAACCCGGTTCAATAGTAAAAAGTGAATTTGGGGAGTTTTCAATCCATGTCAAACTGGGCGAGTTGTAAAACCATGCTTACAAGGGCTCTGTCAACCCGGCCTTGCTAGCATTCCATGAATTAATAAGAGATATGTACACACCAGAGATGATACTGACCATGATGTGTATTGGTGTGGGTTTACAATTCATTGTGTTCGATTAAAAAGTTTCTTTTGAGTTGATACATCACATTTAGTTTTTTAGTTTTTTTTTAAACCAAAATCTAGAGTACGCAGGTTGTACCTGCGCTATCACATCTGGGCCCTCTAATAAGCAAGAGGTGAAGGTGTATTGCATGGCAAAGTCTATAACCAAGACTCTAGATGCCAGCGCACCCATATTGAGGGTGTACTCTAGAACTACTATTTTTTTATACACAAAATTATCACATATAGTTTTTTTGGACGATGTGTGATACCGTTCATGGTTTTAATTAACAGAAATCATACTGATCCAATATGGACCTGTTAACTCTCTAATCCATGTCTCTCTTGCTCAGAACGAAACTCTTAACTTTGATCGTCTTGATTTTTATGACGATATCACTATTCTTTGTCAAATTTGCTCTATCAGAAAATATTTGTCCATCAAAGATGAAGAAAATTCACATAAAAAATAAATAAATAAAACTAGCTAGTTAATTTAACTAGTCAAAAGCAAATCATATTTGTCTTATCAACTAACTAATCTTTTTATTTTTATATAAGGATGACTTGTGTCTTAACACAGGCATCAAATTCATTCATCACGTGAGAGTGTGTGCAATCTAAAGGCGCATGACAGTTCATATTAACAGACAAATGTGTAGTGACATACTGCTATTATTAGGCGATACGTGAACCGGCTTATTACATCATAATTCAGATATTTGTATACTCATATATGAATTTAAGACACAGGTCAATTACAAACAAGTTGCGGGTGGGAGAATATATATCAAACACAGGAGTTAGTACATGAAGTACTGCGAGTGATGAAGTGCAAAGGAGGAGCAATAATTCTACATTGACACATTCTTCCCGATACGGACGGATAGAGGGTTAACTCTTTAGCAACATTTCTCTCACCAATAAACATGCAAGTAGAATATCGCTTTTGATTTGAATCTATCATACCAAAGTAATGAAGATGAAGAAAAAAATTCAAAATATAATTTTTGACGAATGAGATAACTCGGAAGACTATTATACTTTGGATTACTACAATGGACAAGTACAAATATCGATGTTTTTTGTCCTGCCTAAGTCTCGAATTCTGTTATAAAAATTAGTACATAAAAAATTAATCATATTCAACTAGTATACAAAGTCAGTCTGTATGCTACTCCATTGCAAGGATAGGTCAACCTAAGCTTTTACATCTGAACGAATATCGAACATTGTATATGAATGAGAGAACCAAAATTTTACACTTCAAAAAGAACACTACAACAAAATGGTGGAAGACTGTCTCGTTAGGTCAGAGAGAGCAATATAATGCTAGTGAAGCTTGGATTTAATTCTATACTTGGTTGGGGATGTTGAAAGGGCATTTCTTCGATGCAGAAAGGTGATCCATGGAGGTAACAGAACGGTTTAAAGGCTATCATGATTCAATATGAAAGTAAACACATCCAATATGGGAAGTAGACTGATTATTCCACACGTGGAAGTAGAAACATGAAGCCTGAATTCTCACGCATGAGTGGAGGTGGTTCAATATCGGATATGTCAATCTGTTCCATTGACTTCAATATGTCATCAACTGAAAAGGATATGTTGTGAGGTAAATGGAAGGAAGAAAATGATCACTACGTTATCAGATTTGCATGTATGGAGTCAAGGAAATGAATGGATAACAAAATTGAATAGTTTGACCTATGTACCTTGAATCATCATCTAACAAGAAAGAACTACTGCAGCATTGTTTGAATCTTCAATCATTAATACTCTCATGTTGGAAATGACATAGTCAAAGACAATCACTACACCATATCAGTCTATTTGTAACGGATATACTACCATTACAAAAAATATTAGTAACGGTTATCTTGCGTTGACACAAAAGCGTAACAAATATTAGTATGAAAATTAGTAACACTTAATATCCGTTAGCAAATTTACTAACGGATATAAAGTGTCACTGAAATTAATTTCAATAACAGATACGTAACCGTTACAATGTATTAGTAACGGATACTAAATTTTTTAGTTTTCCATCAGTAACAGATATAAGTCACTATGATTTTATAGTAAGGGATTTTGTCCGTTAGTGTTAGAATGTTTCTAACGGTTTTGTATCCGTTACTAATGATTCATTGTTTTAAAAAAAAATTATTGTGATGTATTTTGCTGGCACACCACCTACAGTATTGTTCCTGGGCTACCTTCACCTTCTTCTACCATTCATTCCAAATATATTACACAACCTGTCCATCCCATTAGACACTAGGGTTTGCCCGTACCGTATGGCACTGATAACCTCAGCACACCTTTGGCGCTATCTTAAAAACCAAATATTAGTACATACTAAACTCCCCCAGAGGAAAAAGCTTAGCTCACCTCGAGCTACCCTAGTGAGATACATATACATGGAGCCACAAATTCGATGATCTTATCTTCTAATTACATGTGTCATCTCCTCCAAATGTGGACAAAATTACAGCATTGGACAAAATTATAGCATTCTTAAAATTTAAACAATATCCAAATAAAATTTCATAAGAATCTACCCACTTACCTAGCATTTGAATAACGATATAATTTTGATTAACTGAGAAGTAACACAAAAGAAAAAAGAAGTCAGCACAACTGAAAAGTGTGCTCTTATAGGTTCTACTATAGGCACAATTTGGTTTGCCTACAAATTGAAGCAACAAAATAACTGACAATTCAACAAAGTCAAATAATTACAACACCGTCGAATTGCATCATGAAAACTATATATTCAATTCAGATTTTACAGTTCACATTTTCAAGTGAGGCAGTAAACTTGAACACATTTCTCGAGCAAATATGGTTGAATAACTATTTAGCTACAATATGTGCATGAGATTTCCACTTAAATACGTGATCTTGAACCTGTTGCCAATAAATAGAAAGCATTAATAAGTTGGCAAATAAAAGAGATGAGCAAGCTAGGGAAGATCCAACTGAGGGGATTAAAAAATTATTCAAAAGGCAAAAGCATCAGGTTCGGACACTCCCGAAAGAGAACACCATCATCTAACTGAGATTGAAAACCCAGAATGATGAGAATAGCTAACATGCAACAAATATCTAACCACAATCAACCTCATTGACTCTTTACTATACTGAGTACATGAGAGTGAAGTTCAAAAATGAGACTCGATCCAATATCAGTAACTGTTAAACAAAAATTTGATATTAACCAATCAAATTGGTTAAATAGTTTCAGCTTTAGGATTCTACTAATCCACTAACACTGAAAAACTTGTACCCAATAAACAAAAAAACTAAAGTATAAAAAGTATAGCTAAAAATGACAATTGTATCTTTGAGTACAACGAAGGGAGCATTCAAATTGACAATTGTCACATCCTTTGTCATCAATGCCACACATTCTGACAACAACATACTAATAATTACTAAACAAATCAAACTAATTGAAAATTATTTAATTGCTTATAGAAGAAAGAGGACAACAACAACATATATAAGAGTCTTTATAATGAGATCCATGGCTATATAAGAGTAAGACCGAGCATAACTTCTGACTATCGTAGCCAAATGCAACAAAAGAAGATTCACTATAAAACAAGACATAAAATACTATCTTTTTATGTAGGCTCTTGAAACCTAAATTTGATTCAAACTATGTCAAAAGGCTGCTAGAAATCAATCCAGTGCTACTGGACTAGGCAGACTACAACACCGTGTAAAAAGCTAGCTAGCTAGAAAACAAGCAAGCAAACTATTCTATGAATAAATTAGAGTGCGTACTTATTATTAATATGTTGACACAAATTACACGACCTGGCCTGCCATCCCAACATTAAAATCTATAAGCCTCATCTTGACCTCAGAATTATCTTTTTTTTATAATGAATTAAATTATAATCACCATTGTGACTCCATTGTTTCTCCCTCTCATCTTTTTCCTATTACACCTGTCTCACCTTAATGCTATCTCAAAATGACTTAAAAAAAAATAAACATAGAAAGACATAATTCTAAGCCTTATTGTCAACTTCAAGATACCCTTAATTTGTCATCCTTCCTTCATCTGAAAACACGTAAGTCAGAGTATCCCTCATCCATATACGAAAAATTGTCATCCCAAGAAAAAAGGAAGCTACGTATACTTACTTTATGTAAATAATTAGTAATCCTACATTCCTACTCTTCCCAAATCATTTTCCCAAAAGAGGGTCCCTTTCCTTATAGGTAGAAGTCACTTATAATGAATATACAACAAATCACCTATTACATGAATACCCTTCCCAGATAACCAAAGTTACCTAGGCAGTCCCCAAAAACTCCTCAATCTAGCACTCAAATATTTAAGCCATGAAAGACTTCATACCAATAGCTTTAACAGGAAAATACATGTATATTTGTTGAAAAGTACTGAACATCAAAATTAATGGAGTTTAGAAAGTATGCTTGGAGTAGCTGACACTGATTCACATTTCACAAATACATGTCGTGCATTTTGGGAGATCTCTCACATCTATGTATCTTACCAATCTTCAAAATTGTACAGTCTTCAAAATCTAAGAGACTTAAGGCGAGTTCTGAAGGTTATTGAAACGTAAACTCAATGTCCAAAAATAGCACACTATAAAACTCTAGAAATTATAAGTAAACTAATAACTTTTGCAAAAACAACATGTAACTATAAGGCTATAGCAGTATAGCCTCATTGCACTTTCTCAGTGTGAGTGTACGACGCTCTAAGGCAAGCCTCAAGCTGTAAGCTCTTATGTGTTTTTCTAAGGTCTGCCTACTCTCTCATCATTAGAGGTCAGTTGAGCAAGGCTAGTCTTTCTTAAAATAGCAATTCCAAATTAACTAAATTAACTAAAGATCATATTTTTATTCATATTTAAGATAATATAAACAAAGGGGCCTTTATATTATTACCATCTGACTTAACCATGGTTAAAACTTCTTCTTTGAGTTAGACTTTCTCAATGTCAGGGATATCTAGGTGTGTTAAAAGGAAGAGCTTGTTTGCTAGTACTAGATGGGGTTGTGGTTTTTTTGGTTTCCGTTTTTTTGTGTGTAGATCGACCAAAAACAATTCTATTTCATGAATGATGAGATTAGTAACTAAACAACAGCAATAACAAATCCCCATCCACTCAATATGGAATTGATTAGTAACTAAACAATGTGGTTTTCTGATAATATAACATACTCAATGCAGACTAAAGTGTGAAACTTACAAGAGCATCAAAAGTAATTGATAAATGTGAAATACCTTCTCTAAAAGTTGTGAAGCTGAATTGGCACCTAGAAGGCGCTGAAAAGGAGGAGGCGAAAACTTAAAATAACTTAATATGGACTTGCACAAAATTCAAAAACTTACAATGAGCTGAAAAATAAATAAAACAATTTACTGCATTCAACAATAACACAATTTTAAAATCTAATCGTGTGAAGTATAGACTGTAAGTCTGTGACTAATGGTAAGGAAAAGCAATCTTCTCCCTACATCAAACAGAAAACAACTCCCACGGTATAACTGGGGTATCCACAAAAAAAGATGATGAAAACTAGATTCCCAAACCCTAACCCTAAAAGCTTGAGGCGATTGAAGGAGAGATGGTGGATTTGAGACGAGAGCTAGCGAACTTGGTTTTTAAAAGCTCCAATCGCCTTCAAGTATTCTCAATGAACATTGGTTTATGACGAAGATAGGGGTGGGAGAAGGGAGCTGGCATAAGGTTTTTTCTTTCTGTTGGTGGCAAATCTCTTTTTCTTTCATGGCAAATTCCTTTGTTATTTTGGGTGGCAAAATTTTCTTATCTCCCCCCAATGTAAATTTTGCTGGGATTTTGGTGGCAAATCAAAGAATGTGGCAAATCATAAGAAAATTTGCCACCGGGTGGAAAACGTATCAAATAGTGGCAAATTGATTTTTTTTGCATTCGCCATGATTTGGCATGGCAAATAGGGCTATCAAACACAGCCTAAGTATGGTATTAAATCGCGAAAAAAGTGGTTAAGTGACTTGCTCTAGTCCAATTTTTTTGTTTTGCACACATACAGATAATAATACTCGCATCAACGAAACCATTATTTAAATAATACAAACTCTTATATAGTTTCACAATATATTAAAAAAAAACATCACTTGCTTATTTTATCTTTAAAGCAATATCTTATTCTAAGGAAATCGATGAAACACATATATATTAAAATTTCCAGAAGAGAGTTGCTTTACTAACTTGATTTTCACAGTCGGGGTAGCTTCAAACACAGCCTACAAAATTAAGGAAAGAAAAGATAAAAGAGTTTGAGGACTAAAGAAAGAATCATTAATCACAAAAATAATTCAACCGCAACAAACAAGCAAAAAACATACCAATCAAGTCTTTTGGTAGGCTACTGCATGAACCATGGTGAGAGTAGTCTTCCAACATAACTAAATATATCGTGAAACATAAACTCTGATTTTAGTTTACATTCTGTAACTGAGTTTTGTTTCGGGTCATACAACAGTAGTTGGCCATAATCTTTCCTATTATAATCTCTCCACTCTTTTCCAAACCTATTGGATGCAAGAATTCAAACGGCACACACATCTCGTTTTGTCCAACTTTAAACAGCTTCGTCCAAGAACTGGCAACACCATATTCTCCCATAACCCAAATATCAACTTCCTTTGCCTAGAACATATAGAATGCAGAAAGTAATCCACCCAAATCTCCAAGACTCACTCTGACCTCACCCGGATGAGACACATAATTAACATCCAAAACCGGCAATTGCATCTCATAAAAATGCTCGACCTTGAGATCAAAACAAACAGCAACACCCTTCGATTCATTACCTAACCAATGTGTCACTCCATTAACAAGTACATAATATGTTTCTTCAAAACCCGACAGCAAACATTTCTCTACGTTTCTCCATGTCGCAAGATCTATTCCTTTGAGGTTAACATTTTCTTGCTCCCAAATACCGACTTTAAAAGTGTACACGCTTACAACACAAGCTTCAGGACAGATCAATCTTATAATCTTCTACTCATTACTGCTTTCACAATAACCAAATGCGAAATTAACGTCGTCGGGAGAATAAAGTGTTTTTCGAGGAAACTTGCTTTTAATAGTAATGTAATCTTTTGTAAGAGGATTTAATACGTATAAGTTGAACGAATGGTTAGCTAAGCAACAACTTAAACATATTAAACCATTGCAAACACCAACAACCATTGAAGCGGAAACCGAAATTTCTATTTTTATGGGATTGGAATTGGAGGTAACCTCTAAGTGGTAGAATTGGGATTTTATGTGGTTGGGTCTAGTGACGAAGATGACGCTGGAACTGTGTACTTGGATTGAGCGGTTGAGATGTAAATTGATAAACCTCAAATTAAATTTGAGTAAGTTAAGCCATTGTTTGCAAATGCAGTATAATTTTATTAGGTGTATGGCTTCTACTTTTGAGAGTATTTCTTTGAAAATGATGTCTTCAGGGATTGTGTGTTTTAGGTCCTTTTTCACTTTATTTAATCGCTTCATTATTCTATTGAGGGACAGATTGAGAGATTATAAAGGGGGGGGGAATCACAAAACTAAGAAGTTGGGTTTGTAAAGTACCAAGAGCTACATGACAGCAACAAAATAGAGGCTCCTAGAAGTTCGACACTCATGTCATAACATCGCCACAAAGCTTTCAATCACTGGAAAAAAAAACAAACAAACAAACAAATAAGGTTGTCAAACGCGCATAACAAGTATAGCTACCCAATAATTCATCAAGTTAGTGAAGAGAGAATGCAAAAGAAACAACAAAAATGCAATTAATATCATACATACATGTACCCAAATAAAAGAGATATAACACATCAAAGCGTACCCATATTAACTATCCTGTTAAGGAGCATCCATGTTATAAAACTTACCCAATGAATAAGTTCTCAAAGTGTATGAGAATGTATATACTTAACTACTTCTATAATCTTCAAGATAGAAATCGTGATCGCAACTTTACTTTAAGGGTTTTCTTTCAGTAAAATCTCCAAATTTAACACGCTCATAATTACTCCAATGCTACTATGAGTCAACGTACGCCGAAAGGATCAATTATGCTCACACGGAGCCAATCCACTTAATTACGATGACAATTTGTTACAAGTAAATAAGGTTAATTGGTAATCAAATAAAATAATAATCTCTAATTCAACAAAACCATCAATTTCTTACATGTAATTAGAGCTAATTTCGTGTTCAGTTGCAATAACAAACACTAATTCAACCAAACCCCCAATTTCTTACAAGCAATTACACTTAACTTGTGTTCAATTGAAATAATAAATCCTAATTGGAAAAAACAATCCCCAATTTATACTAGTAAGTACAGTTAATTACTATTTAAATTGAAAAATAAACCATAATGTTTTTTATCCGTAAAAGTAAACCATAATTAGACTAAAGCCTTAAATTTTGACATGTAATTGGGGTTTGGTCTCAACAATCCTTATTAAAAATTATGGGGTTTGGTCTCCACATTATTATATTGATTTAATTAAGTAGACAGAAACATGCAAATGATACCATGAAAGCTATACCTTTCGACAAGCGATACTAAACACGATTGTTTTCCCGCGTTCCAACCAATCTTTTCAATGGATCCAACTTCACTAACTAAAAGTACCCAAATTGACTTGATACAATAACTAATTAAAATATGAGGATCGGAGATGGGGTTAGCTAGGGTTATGGAGTAATGAACTAATGTAGTGTGATTACGTGATGGCTGATGGACTTATGAAATGATTGGGTGTGATGAGGAGCATCCATCGATCATGTCATGGAGGGCTAGGGCTTTGGAACGACTTCTTCTTTTTCATTAGCTTATAATTGTTTCTCGCGCTCTCGAAATATTCCACCAGTTAACAACTTGGAATCTCACTAGAATTTGAAATGAAATATCAAATCGAAATTTAACTTAACAAATCAACAGGAAATTGACACTTTCATCTAGGGATGTCCTTATGTCCATCAGGACTCCATCTTGCCCAAAACCTTAACAAAAAACCTGCACCGAACCCGACAACATCCGAACCAAAACCTAGACCGAAATACATAGGGTAAGGTTTGGTCACAGTCTCTAAACCCATACCGACTCAAGCCAGACCCGATAATTTAGCCCTAAACCAGTTAAAATGGCTAAAAACCCCAAAACATAACCAAAACCAAACCCCAAATCCGATTTCAATTGCATACTACTACTCTCATATAAAAGAATGAGTTAGATAAATATTTCGATTGTGATTTCATTCTTGTTTATTTGAAATGAGTTATTCTATATTTAATATATTGGATTATGGAAAATTTTATATCGGGATTTTCAATTTTTTCTGTAATTGAACATGATCATGTGTATATAGTTCCTTCCGAGTCACCCGACCCACACCGTATCAAAAGTCGTTGATCCAACCCCGTTGATCCGCACAATTTCAAGACTCTAACTCTAATATTTTTGAATTTTTTTTATATTTTCTTTTAACTTTTGTAGCAATTTGGGAGATAAGAAACTTATGAGTTCAATATCAATTTAAATATTCAAGTTTGAACATTGGGCAAATATCAAGAGTTCAAATTCAATTTTCGAATTTTGGAGAAGATGAATCATTCATCCTTGTATTAATTTCGAATTATTTCAGTTGATATTTTATTGTTTTGTACCATAGATCCTCGCTCCCATCTTCATTTTATCATGCTGTGGAAAATAATCAATTTACAAATGGTAAATCATGAGAAAGAAAATTCAAATTTTAAGATATGGCTTTGGGTTCAAGTTCAAGTTTTTTATTTTTGTTTATTTTTCATTAATCGATTCCATTTTTTTTCTATATGTTGTGAATTGGAAAGATATTATTACCTGTAGAATTAGAATTATAAAGTTTTTATTTTTGTAGGAAATAAAGATCTTCGTCATAGCCCAATCAAAGGTCGAGCCCATGAGCTGAAGATGGCTATTTAAAGAATCAATAAGTGAGAGCACATGGAATAAATTGTGTCATCAAGAATGGAAGGAAATCTACAAATTAAGGATAATTGCAACTACCTCCATATTTTATTATCATTTTCACCTCATGAAAATGATTATTTTGCAATTTTTTTTTTTTTGTTGATTGACAAGTTCTATACAACATAATTAAATATTCAAACAATTTCGTGCAACTTTTGAATGTAATAAAGAGCAACAAATTGGTCTATTGTAAGTGCGTTCTAGCTTAGTTGATTAAACCTTTGGGTGGTGACACCATAGGTCTAGGGTTCGAACCCCGCTACACACAATTGAGTTACTGATCTCTTTAAGAACAGGCTTGCCCACTCATCAAAGGTCTGGGGATCAAACCCTGCCAGCATCAAAGCGTTACTGAACTCATTTAAAACAAGTTTGCCAAAAAAAAAAACAAAACAAATTGGTCTATTTATTTATTTCGAATAAAATAAGATGTCTAGATTTTGGTTAATTTTATGCCTCTGTGTTGTGTTATATTTTATTGCGATGATACATATTATGTAGCATACATTTGTTAGGATGATACATACTATATACCATATATTATTATAAACGACCCCGGAAGATCGTTTGGCTCTATAGTCCAGCGATCTGAGCAGGTCGTTAAGGCCAGTTTCGTCTGTACTTCCAAAGTATGGATGGTACATACTATATACCATCCATTATTTGGAATGTTACTTACTATATACCATCCTTATGAGCACCATTATCACTTGGTTCTTACCATTCTTATTGGAACTTTTGGACTGCCAAAGTAAGGATGATACATACTATATACCATCCATTATTATAAATGACCCCGCAAGATCGTTTGGCTCTATAGTCCAGCAATCTAAGCAGGTCGTTAAGGCCAGTTTCATCTGTACTGCCATAAAATGGATGGTATATACTATATACCATACATTATATGGAATGCTACATACCATATACCATCCTTGTGAGCACCATTATCACTTGGTTCTCACTATTCTTACTGGAACTTTTAGACTACCAAAGTAAGGATGATACATACTATATACCATCCATTATTATAAACGACCCCGGAAGATCGTTTGGCTCTATAGTCCAGCGATCTGAGCAGGTCGTTAAGGCCAGTTTCGTTTGTACTTCCAAAGTATGGATGGTACATACTATATACCATCCATTATATGGAATGTTACATACCATATATCATCCTTGTGAGCACCATTATCACTTGATTCTCACCATTCTTACTGGAACTTTTGGACTGCCAAAGTAAGGATGATACATACTATATACCATCCATTATTTGGAATGCTACATAAAATATACCATCCTGTTGAGCAACTAAGAATGCCGCAGTGAATAAAATTCCAGAATATATAACAAAAATCATGTCAGAAAATTTCGCAATGAGTGCTTAAAATAACTTGCAAACTTCTATATTGTTCGTTCAAAGCCAAATATTTTTTTTCCCTTACATCAAATATTTATCATTCAAAAAAGACATGTCCATCATCATTACAAAACTTTTGGAGTCTATATCCATCTTGAGGCTCGCACCCAACATCGTCATCTGGGACATCATCATCATCATCAAGGACATTGATATCTATCACTTTTCGGTATAAAGATACGAAACCTTTATTTCATTCAGAGTAGACTCAAGTCCTTACTCACGTCTTCTTGCATTTAGTTGAGTAGGGATTCGAACCAACCTAAATTCTAGGACAACATGCAACTTTCTAATGCTCTAAAAGAGAAACTAGTGAGTAAGTTTAATATTGAATTACTAGCTAAGCTTGGTTTTGTTGTTTAAGCCCTAACAAGTGCAAAAAAATGTGAAAACACGAAAACAGTAGAAAAAGACTAAGAATTTTACAAGATATTTAAGAAGAAAGAAGTAGTGGAAGATACTTATGCAAGAACTTATTATCTTATCTTAGTATAGGATTCCTATCGTCTCTAAGCTATTTTGAGTATATTATCAAACCGAACCGGCTTGAGCGTCGATCCCTAATGAGATGAACTCATCTCTAAGTCCATTTCCCTAGCATAAGAAGTTGAACTGGACTTTCATCTCTGAAACTCCATCTCAACTTCTGAACTCATAAAACATAATCCTGTCAAATCTAGAAATGCGGAGTTAATTAAGGTTCATGCACGTGGCTATCCCAGGTATGGAAAGGAAGGCGCATGCGAGCCTTTCTTCACTTCCAGGCCTCAAGTTTGGCCGGACACTACCATTTTGAGGTAGTGTGTTATATGCGTCTTAGGTCTAGGCAGAGAATCCTACGACAAAGAAATCTATACAAACCCTTACATGAGCATCATTAGCCTTCCACCTTGGAGGATTTTAGCTCATGATCCTTGGGTTTATTTTTGTAAGATACAAACTAATAAGTAATAAAAAGAAGAAAGGAATGTAAAAACAAATTACCTAAGAAAGAAAGAAATTTTATTAGAAACTAGAAAGTGTTTCCACTATTAACATCTTACAAGCTTTCTTTCTAAAAAAAACTAAAAACTCCTCTCTAAAAGATAAAGACTTGGAATTTAAATGGAACAAGAGTCAAGGCAATCAATGTAGTGCATCCCCCCTTGTTTTGTTTTCTTCTCCATTTGAGAGAAATCTCATTTCCTCCCACATGAAACACCAAACCACATTTACTTCCTTCTTACCCACACAATCCACAACAAAATGACACCTATCTTTTTTTTCACTATTAACACCTAATCTCATCTAACTTTATTAACTACATGCAAGGTGTCATTTTTGCACCAATTATTTGCACCTTTGTCTTGACTTGTATGATGACTCATCAAATCTTGCAGCCCGTATAGTGGGTCCATGTGCAGTCCAGTGGCGGTCCGGTCTTTTGGCAATTTCGCAACTTCCCTCCTATGCGTAGAGTTCATCGCACTGATCGTGTGAGCAGCTCACATGTCGCATTCGGAGTCTTGGTTCAAGAAGTAGGAGCTTCGGAAGTTTGATGCTTCTTTGCGGATTTGTTGGGCTTCACATGGGATTAATCGGAAAGCTTATGTACACTCCCTATTCCGTGTTTAAATGTTGGCTTTATCATTATTTGTATGTTAGTTGCTCTAACTTGCAAAAACACAAAAATGCGATTATTTCATGATTATTAAACACAAAATTAACCGAAATATTATGTCTTTATGAGGTTTTATATATAGTACAGTTTTGGGTGCTTATCAGACATTATCAACCAGTAGGCCTGTAAGTTCAATATTTTTATATTGCGTTATTTACCTTCTAAAGTCATAATCATTAACAGGTAACACTGAAAATGAGCAAAAATAGAAATATTCGCATACCTTGCAAATTAGGTTTGGGCACCTACGCTTTGTATGCTCTGTAGATTGATAGTTGCTACACTTGTTCTTTCCAGCTCTCCCATTTTGTTCAGCAGCTTCCACTACGACTACATAAAAAGAACCCAAAATAAAACTTCATCCCTTCACAAAGGAAATTTCATAATCCAAAAATGAGATCTACATAGATACGTGTTATTTTTCTTAAAACGTGTACTCGGACAACTTATCAAGAGAGATTAAGAGCATTTACTTACATAAGTAAATTTATTTAGAAAAAATACTCTTATAGGAACTTACATCCAACATCTTCGTTCAAATCGTCATCTGCAGCTCGAGCATTGCACTCAACATTCTCCCTATTTACACCTACAACAGAGCGCACCACAACAAAAATGCGGCCAAATAAAAATCACAAGCAAGTGCCCCATCAAAAATAATCAAACAAAGTGTTAACAAACAACTGAGAAAATTGATCATTACAATATTAAACAAGGTTGTCACCAACTTATATAAACTTCCCTACCTTTTGGATACAAGCATGGGCATTTGGGCTTCGTGTGCCCTACGATACCACAATTGCCACATTTATTTTCATCTTGTTCTGACCTTTTAGTCTACTAGGATTTTTGGGCCGACCCTTGCATTTTACATATGGTGGATCATTAACTGATTGATGATGTGTGGTTTTAGGAGGAGTAAAAAGAAACTCGAAGGGAATTGGTGGGCTGCATTCAAAAGTTGATGGAGCCTTATCCATTCTATAAGTTTGATCATGAGTAGAAGGTATGTGAGAGTGAACCTGGGTCCTACCATCCGAAGTAGATTGAGTCTCATAATTTATTTGGAAAGAAGCTAACACAGCTTTAAAGGCTTCACTATCTCCTTGAGTTTTGGAAGCCCACAAACATATATCTTTGCAGTTGCTTGTAAGTTCATCATAACGAACGACTGTGGTAGACCGATTAGAATCATTTGGACCGGGCACTCTAACAACTGATTTAGCGACCCGGGTCCATCTCCTAGAAAAGTAGCTCTGTGGAATTTGTCGAACGTCTTCATGTTTGTAAACTGAAATTATATGTCTACAAGGAAATCCAGATGACTCAAATAGTGCACATGAGCAATTAGCTTCCCTTTCTAGGACGTTGTATTTCACAATTGACTTTTTATGTCTGTTTAAATGACAACTTACAGTGTATACACGAACATTCTCATTTGCATCTTCTCTATCGTCTACAGTGTACATCGTTTCCTACTTTAACTCCTTCATGAAAACATCAAAAGAAGCTCGAGTGTAGATAGATCCAGCCTGTTTTGCATATTCATCTAAGTGGGTATCGATAACAGGCATGCTCGTTATAGTCTTCACCTATTTCTCATGCTCTCTCTGGCGGATATTCCAAACTGTAATTTCCAATTTCCCAAAAACATCAAACAACCGCATGTCAGGCCTCACATGATGCCGTATAACAGAATTTATACTCTCACACCGCTAGTTGCTTTTACAACCAGCAAAGAAATAACCATGGAGATAAGCTTCTGACCACTTTTCCCTTTTTTCGTATATCATTCCCACCCAATTGTGCTTATCAACCTTATAATTTTCCACGAACTTTTCCCATCTTTTATCAAATTCATTGCGGGAGCACTTCAAATGCATCATTGAGTTAAAGGCTTTTAAAAATCCTTGCTTGGGGACATTCTTGAGGCAATTATTCATGATGTGCCAACAACACAAACAGTGTTTTGAATTTGGGAGAGTCAATATCAAAGTCTCACTAATCACTGGGTCACCATCAGTAATCACAAATTTTGGGTGCTCTCCGTACGTTGCATCAATAAATGATTGTAATACCCATTTATAAGACTCCACCGTCTCACTTGTCATCAATACAAAACCAAAAATTATTGTATGTCAATGGTTGTTGATCCCAACAAACACTACAATCGGAATCTTGTATTGATTGCTCCTGTATGTTGAATCAAATAACAACAAATAACCAAAGCAACTATAATCTATACGTGAGGTGGAATCTACCCAAAACAGCCGAACCCTGCCTGCTCTCATTTAATTGGTAATTATGGTGAAAGAAAGGATCTGCCTTTCTCTTGCTATCCATGTAACCCAGCAGAGTGTTGGCATCGCCATCAATACAACAAATTCTCCTATCATACCCCAATTTATTATACAAGTCTTCCTTCAGAAAGCCAACATTTGAGAAATCTCTAACTCTATGTACAAAGATATCCATTATTTTGCAATGATGAATACCCACATCATTCAGAGTCCTAGCATATTCCAAATCATGTTGAGGCACTTTCTATGTGATCGACCAAATATCGAGCTTGGATACGGCACAAGTGAATGTGTGTGATCCCCAACAAAATCTTTCACAATCTACAAGTTTGCTTGGAAATCATAACCAACCTCAAAACGAGCTTCACATTTAAATCTAGTGATTGCTTTGGGTGCTCTTTTGTGTTTCCTCGGTATGAGACGCTTTGGATCTCGTTCACCTGCAGCTGAGCACAAAAATCTCCGCTTAACCCGATCACCATTTTTACGAACTCTCAAAGTATCCTTACGAACACTAAAGCCCACTACCTTGGCATAATCATTATAAAGTTTGTACGCCTCCTCTAAAGTTTTGAACTGCAAAGAATAAAAAGTTGTTTTGTCTTCTTCATAAAGCCTATCAGCCTCTGGCCTACTCACGAATGTATCCCTGGTGTCTGTAACTTCATCATTTTCACTATCTATCATAGAAACATTTGATTCATCCACTTCCTCACACCTAAAACTGTCAGAATATGCATTTCTAAGTCATTCTTCGTCGTCCTTGGAGATATGATTCATGGTATGATCACTACATAAAACAAATGGAGACTTTTAGGACAAATTTACACAGTTCTACACCCTCTAAATGGTAATACTTGTAAGACATTAGAGAGGGGGCACGACCATTTACCCCCAACAAAATAGGTTGGCACCCACTTGGTAAAAGGGTAGTGTCATAATGGTTATTCCACCAATTTCCTTTCTTAATATGGGTATGGGTTTACAGCCCCGTCCAGGCATATTTCCTTTTTTGTTGTCCAACAAGGATAACAAATGTTATCTATCATTCATTATTGCCTCTAGAATGTTTCTAAAGTCTGAACTATTCATTACAATGACATATTACATGTACCATTTCTTCTTAGAAGGCAAATAGATAGAATGCATCCCTCCTTGTTTGGGAGAATGTTGTCTAACAAGGTTGATACTTGTCATATATCGTTCATCTATTTTTGGGAGAATGTTTATGAACTATCCACTAGAATGATATATTATATGTATCATTCGTTCTCATAAAGCATATACATAGAATGTCATTCATAAGATGGGAATGAATCTCCAAAATTAAGAAATAAACCCTAAGAACTCAACACATTATAACACAAATTGCAAATTGAATTGCAAACACGTTTCAAAAATCTTTCTTTCAGTTGAGGAACCAGTTTACTAACCTTATTGTTACTGTAAAGGTTGATAGTGTGTAAGGGTGGCAGTTTTGTACCGACCTGCTAACCCGACACGAATCTGACACGAAATTAGCGGGTTTGGGTTGGGAAAAAAAGCTTTTGGGTCATTTAAGGGTTGACCCGCCGAACCTGTCAAATAAATAGGTTGGGTTAAGGTCACATATGTTAACTCGAGTAACCCGTTAGTAGACCCGATTAGTTCTCAGGTCTAATGGGTCGGGTCATCAATCCGTGATCTGTATAACCTGTTTTAAGATAAGTTTAATTATTCCAATAACCTAAAATAAACGACTAAAAGGAGAATGATTAGCCGTCATATTGATTCATTTGATAAATATATGTTTTGTTATTCAATTTTTATTAATATGTAATTGAATTATAGATGGTTTTTGAGAATTAATACATATATTTTTTTTAAATATGTTTTTTTGATAAATAAAATTGTAAAATACTAAATATTTTGCATACATGTTGTCTGTGAATTCGATCCAAAACTGATCTAAAATTTCATCTATCATCCAAACTACCTAAAATAAACGACTAAAAGGAAAACGATTAGCTGTCATATTGATATTCATTCGATAAAGATGTGTTTCATTATTCAATTTTTATTGATATGTAATTAAATTATGGATGGTTTTTGAGAATTAATGCATATTTTTTATATATATATTTTTTTGATAAATAAAATCGTGAAATACTAAATATTTTGCATACAAGTTGTCTGTGAATCTAATCTGAAACTTATCTGAAATTAACCCGTTGGCTTAACGGGTCACCCGTTGGTAAACCCGTTATATAGGCGGGTTGGGTTTGGATTTGACAAACTCGACACGATTAGTAATTGGGTCAGGTTTGGGTTTGCTCTCCTAACACGTGACCCGAATATGACACGACACGAACCCGACCCAACACGACCCATTGCCACCCCTAATAGTGTGTAAGAATGTAAGATGAACTTTTGACCAATAACCACAAATTGAAATTGATTCAATTAACAAGTAAATGAAGTTAGGGGACGAAGAAGACTTCCAATTTTGTTATGTTGAAATGGTTCGTGAAGTATCCAAACCAAAATCTAATCTAATTTCAAAATCTAAGATATAAATTACGTTTTTGCCCTTTTAATTAATTATCATTAAACTTACAATATAGTTCACAGGTGTTGCTTCTTGATTGGGCTTGGATCCCTTGGAGGGATATCTATCGGTGCAAAAAATATATTCCCAAGATTTGTTTTTACACCGATCAAACAAAAACAACACAAATCTTATTTATTTTTATGAAAACACGACACATTTGTTGAAAACCAATTTTAAAACAGAGTACAAAGAATTGTTTGTATCAATATCGATATTACATTCAAATGTTAAGTTAATTACTAATATGAAATGCGTTTGATTGTCTTGCGAAAAATACTAGGCCCGTATGTCGAAGAGACTACCTCAACAAGAAGGGGAAATTGCAGCAAAATAAATAAAGTAAGAGGAACACTAGCTAGTAAAGTGCATGGAATGGCCACCCATGCGAATCTACTATGATGTAGTACAATAAAAAGGCTTGCACAAAAGGCCACCATCATGGACGCTATAGAGATTAAGAGAGTTGTGACACCAATTATCCACTTCTTAGGCAATGAAATGAGGAAATCTTCTTCTCTGTAACGTGATGATGTAAAAATGGCGATCAACATCAACAAAGAAGTGCAGGAAGTGAAGAGCGACAATGTATCTGATATGATGAAAAACATGAGTAAGTTGGAATCCTTGAAATATGGGGCGCCTGTATCATTGTCCAGGCCCCCTGGGACAGTAAAGGCAGCTGCAAATACAACAGTTGCAACGAGTATGGCAACTGTTATACACGCTCCTGCAGTTTCCTTCATCCAATGCTCTCCTGCCTTTGCCAAATCTTTGTGATTCATAGCAAACACTTCTTGAGGCGTCTCACCATTCATATTAAGTTCTTCTCGAGAATAGGAATGCATAAGTGTATCTACCTGACTACCTCCTGTGCAACAAGTATGGTGTAAAATAATTTGATTTTGACTTCAATTCATTCACATACCATTTATTTGCGCTATGAAAATCTTAGTTTAATACGAAAATCTTCTGAAATAGGAACGAAATCTTAGTTTAATAATAAGATTAATCAACTTAAACCACTGTGTCTCGCGTTGCATTTGAAGAGCTGCACCAGGAATTTCGTCAAGTTGTGAAACAGGTGCTAACAGTCCAGCCAGATGTAACATGTTATTCCCATATTTATCTGTATGTGACGCAATGTATTTCCTGTACTGTCTTCCAGTTCATATATGAGGTTGAAGATCTTTTCTTGCCTATGCATAACGGCAAGATGATATATGCCTCTCCCATTGTCATCAGCGACATATGCCAACATAGGGTTAACACTTGATAAGTCCTTTAACTAACTCGATAATTCCTGATCTACTGGAAAATAACACTGCATCAAGAACACTGGCATCTTTTAACTCTACTTCACTTAAAACTGAAATTTGGTCACACATAAGTCGGACGATTTCATCCACTTGTGCGTACATGGACTTCTTCTCTTGCATTTCCCTGATATTGAGATCTGGTACAAAGTTATGACAAGATAAAACAAACATGTGTGAATTGAAATAGCAAGTAATTAGATACAATAAAAAGGAAATATATGTTCTGTAGGTGTTTTAAGTGGTACTTTTCATCACAACAAAGTTTAAGAAGGTCTTCTTATAGCAAAAACAAGATCTTGTCACAAACATGAACAAGTAGACGAAAAGCAACACAGAGCTAATATCCCTATAATATACCACCAACACGGAAAATACTACAGTCAACATTTATAGGGGTTTATCTCTACCTTAGTTCCTTCGCCTTCGGTCTTCCTATCTTTCATAGGTCCCTTCTAGAGAGGGCCATCAAAGAAATAGGATTAAAGTTTGAAACCTCAGAAGATGAATTTTTCGCTTGAGAATAACATGAACCTTCGTATACTAACATGGATCTCAAAGTAGACATACAAATAACTCACCCCGGTGAAGGATCCACTTTAAATACCTAGGAGATTCCTTTAATCTCATCAAGACTAGAAAGGAATGTGAGCCTCTAATTGATTGAACAGCAGGTAGAAATAACTTATTTAGACAACAACGTTATGTTTCATAACTCTGAATGTATTTCACTGAGTCAGTTATTTTTACTATTGTTAAATTCTATGTTAGTGGTGATACTAGGAGAGTTGTAACATTGATATATTATAGAAACCAATAATAAGAACAGAGAAGACTAGAGATTGATTAGGGTTGGAGTTTAGAGTCTGAGAGAGAGTTTGTTCTCTATCAAGAGTTAGATACTTATACTAACCTAAAATATGATAATAGCAACTACTAGATATGGATGTCCACACTTATAGAAATATGGGACTTTCCATATTGGACATATACTAATACTAACATATTCTAATACTCCCCCTCAAGCTGTAATTACGCAAACTATGCAAATTACAACTTGGATTACAAAAAAACAAAAGATAATAATACTGCTCCTCCTTTTGCATAGAACTGTCTTTAGTTGAAGAACTAGAACAACTGTTGAGACGTTCTGGAGGTGAAACTGTCGGTGTAGGCAATGGCCTAACCTGAATATTGAATGTGTACCACAGTCACAAACTGAAATCATAACACTAGTTTTAGTGGCGCTTTGGCTACTACTTACTCCATTCATTTGTTATGGCTGTCATAATATAAAATGAAAACAATAACACCGACTTGATGTGCGCTTCTTCTGGCGCTACTATCAATGTCACCAATTAATGTTAACAAAATATTATTATGGGTACTCCTGAAACATACTTGCAGTTGAGGCTTGATCAAGCTACACCAAAACATACGTGCAATTGAGGCTTGATCAAGCACTGAATCTTCAAGACCTAATAGTGGAGATGTCATCTTGAAGACTCGAATAGTGGATATGCCTTGTCATGAAGAGTTCGTCAAGGCTTGCTAGAATATGGAGACATGAGTACTCTTCCTCATACTATACGTCTCCATATTCTCTTTCCCTCATATACTAATGAATGTCTTCATATCTCCTTATTCCCCCTCTCAAGTTGGAATATACAAGTCTGGTGAAACATACAAAGGCTTGTCTGTTCCGACTTGAACTTGAAACTGAGAAAACTAAATACCAACTTATACAACCAACCAATGCCCACTTCAAAAAACTATACCTCATACTCCAATTCAAAAAAAAATTCTAACGAGAACATGCATCAAACAATACTCACTATAGAGGATGAAGGGGGTGGGTCAGCCTTTTATGACTGCAAACTTCGGGAACAGTGGAAGATGGAAAGAATAATTCCTCGTGAGATAGAGGTCATGTGCCCCTATAATACTTCAAACAAACAACCTTGATCATGTTCTAAAAACTGAGACAGAAGACGGCATCAATACCAACTGCACGGACGCTAGAAACCCAAACATCCATAATGGCATACAAACAATAATACCCCTCCAATCCTAGATGAGAGTGCAAACTACCTTCCAAAAGCTTGATACTTCAAAAATCTCGAAAACTTATGTGTGGAGGCTTGAAGCATCTTGCATGCCACAAGGCCAAAAGACTCGGGATCTGAGAGATTGTGCCCCTCTTATCAATACTAAGACAGAGATATTGTGGAAGACGTAGATTGCAGAAGCGAAACAATACTAAAAAACCAATACTGAGAAACTTCGGATGTCTCTCCTAGCATTCTTCAAACAAACTTTAAACACTAACGGAATCTTTAAAACTTACTTTAACATGATGATAAATAGTACCGTGAACAGTATCGGTGAATAGTACCCGTGAACAGTAAACTCGCCAGAGAAAAAATTGAAACTTGAATTGAGATATAAAAACTTCTTCTTGTGAGAAATCCTTCTTCTTGAAACTTGACTTGAATACTATACTGAAAAACTTAAATAAACTTGATTTTGTTTTTTTGGTGAGGGATTCCTCTCCTAGCATACCACTGAACCTCACTCTGATACTATGTTAAATTCTATGTTAGTGGTGATACTAGGAGAGTTGTAACATTGATATATTATAGAAACCAAGAATAAGAACAGAGAAGACTAGAGATTGATTAGGGTTGAAGTTTAGAGTCTGAGAGAAAGTTTGTTCTCTATCCAGAGTTACATACTTATACTAACCTAAAATATGATAATAGCAACTACTAGATATGGATGTCCACACTTATAGAAACATAGGACTTTCCATATTGGACATATACTAATACTAACATATTCTAATATACCATGTTAAATTCTATGTTAGTGGTGATACTAGGAGAGTTGTAACATTGATATATTATAGAAACCAAGAATAAGAACAGAGAAGACTAGAGATTGATTAAGGTTGGAGTTTAGAGTCTGAGAGAGAGTTTGTTCTCTATCCAGAGTTACATACTTATACAAACCTAAAATATGATAATAACAACCACTAGATATGGATGTCCACACTTATAGAAACATGGGACTTTCCATATTGGACATATACTAATACTAACATATTCTAATAACTATGAAAGGCTACCAGCTAGAACTCGAATTATGACTACAACTACTACAGATGGGTTGTTGTGCTGTGGATTTGCTTTCAGAATTTCAACCACCTGTGGCATAGATGTTGTTGGTAACAATTGCTGCAACAAGAACAAACTGTGAATAAGAAGGCTGGCTGAGGCACGGATCAAACGCTTTCTTTAAGGTTGTTTCGCGTCTGTTCCTCTTTATGCAGACAAAACGCGTCAACCTCCAGGATACAACAGCCAAATAGACTCTCCTTTGTTTACTGCAGATAAACCAAAAAAAAAAAAAAAGAACCACGATACTGGTCTTATGATAGCCCTCAACTTAGTATAGAAAATAGTTTTTTTCATCTATTATTAGTTGCTGCTCTAGGAGTATTTATAGAGGAAAATCGTGGAGCACTTAGTATATCCGATAGGGAACTGATCCAGTTTCCCGATAAGGATTGGATTCTACAAGTCTATCACATCTGTTTCCCAATCCATATCCAATTATGTTTCCAAACTTATCCGGAAATAGTTTAAAGAAAATGGTCTACCAAAAAGATGATAAGGAATCAAAGAGAGCCCAAGCCCAAGTTCACCTCTTATTTTATTCAAAATAACACAACAATCCCCCACTTATTTTTGATAAAAACAAAACATAAAATATACTTAAAGGCAATCAATATCAGCATCAACATGTTATGCATAGATGAAGGTATCCATGACTTAAACCTTTACATAGTGAAAATTACTCAAAGTATAAGAGCCATAAGTGACTAAGTTTTAAACTTAGGTCTTGAGTATACAATAAGTTATAATCACGCACAACATATCCAGTGTTCTCCTTTCATGTTTTGCACATTAAAGGCTCTGTGCTCTCCTGGATTCGTGAATGATCTAGAGAATCAGCCCTCATTCTCATAGAAAGAGGCCTCTACTTTCACATTCACTAGGTGAGTCTATCAAGAGTGCTCCTGTAGCTATGCACTCGGCCCATAAGGACCATAGAACTTCATTAAGAGTTTTTCCTAGAAAACCTCAACCTCTATTTATCGTTGCAGGATTTCATACATTTTACTATCCAACTACGGGACAGATTAGTAACAATGTATGTCTCACGACCAACATTCTATGACTTGTTCTTCCCTTTGAACCTAGTTCTTGGGATCTCCAGTCCCTAGGTTGGGTTACCATCATAGATGTTCACCTTTCAATTGGCTTCAGTCCCATGCTAGTTGAGCAATCCACATTGTATCTCTGGCCAGAGCTTTGGTTTGTGAATCTGCAAGGTTATCTTCAGATCTCACAAAATCAAAATAATATGGACTCTCCTAGTAATAGTTGTAATGCTATCAACAAAGTGTCATTGTAACTAATATCGTCTATCTTAGACTAGTATATAAGTAAGAAAGCCTAGTACTCAACTAGCTTCTTCACTCGTACTAGCCAAAGCAATAATCTTAGACTCCATAGCATATACTATGCTATTATGGTCTGTTTCTTGGACTTCCAAGATACAACACCTCCACCAATGCTAAACACATAGCCACTGGTGACCTCGGAGTCTTCTAAAAAGATGTTCCAATCCGAATTTATTGTCTGCTAGTATACCTGAAAATAACACCTACTACATAGGCAATGTCAGGTCTTATACACTATGTAGCATATCTCAAACTACCAATGATACTTGCATATTCCTTCTGATTCATAGGTTCACCATTATTCGCAAATAATTTAACACAGGGATCAAAAGGAATACTCACAGTCACGTAGTCGAAGTAGTTATACTTATTCAACATTTTCTCAATGTAGTGTGACTGATCCAGCCATATGCCATCAGACGATTTTGTAATTTTGATTCCCAACATTACATCAGCCTCACCTAAGTCCTTCATATCAAAGTTAGAAGACAATATATTCTTGGTTTCTTTCACAACATATAAATTGGAACCAAAGATTAGTAGATCATCAACATATAAGCATATAATAACACATATCCCATCAAAATACTTATGATAAATGCACTTGTCACTTTCATTTATCTTGAACCCACTGGTAATTATAAAGTTATCAAACTTCTCATGCCACTGTTTAGGTGCCTGTTTCAACCCATAAAGTGACTTAAGTAATCTGCATACCTTTTTACCATTACCTGGTTCTACATAACCTGTTGGCTGATCCATGTAAATCTCCTCTTCTAAATCCTCATTTAGAAAGGATGTCTTAACATCCATCTGATGAATAACAAGATTATGAACAGCATCAACAGAAAATAATACTCTAATGGATGTTATCCGTGTAACATGTGAATATGTGTCAAAGAAACCAAGTTCTCTCTTTGTCTAAAGCCCTTGATAACAAGTCTTGCTTTAAACTTATCCACTAAACCATCGGTTTTAAACTTTCTTCTTAAAACACATTTGATTCCTATAGTTTTACAACCAATAGGCAAATCAACAAGTTTCCAAGTTTTGTTTTCCATGAGAGAATCAATCTCTCTTACATGACTTCTCTCCAAAACTCGAAATCAAAAGATGTGAGAGCTTCTTCAATGGATGAGGGATCTCCTTCCAAAGTACAGTGACAAAGTCGGGTCCCAAAACCTTAGTGACCATAAACTCTTTTATATCTTCTAGGTTTATTTTCTGTGTCCATGATCCTATCATGCAATCTAGATATGTCAGTGTCAGAAACATCATTATTAGGGGCCTTGGAGGATACTACCCCCACTAGCACCCCTACTATTTATAGATAAATATGGAAATCTATCTTCAAGAAACTCAATATAAGATGATCAACAAAAACATTACTCTTCATATCTAGAAAAACGTAGGCATTGCTCTCCATATGATTGCTTAAAACGACACACTCATAAGCTTTGCTCTCAAGCTTTGAGATCTTGGGATCATGCTTCCTTACAAAAGTCAAACATCCTCATATTCTGAAGTAACTCAAATTAGGCTTCCTGTTCTTCAATAGCTCATAAAGTGTAACATTTGTATTAGAATTAGCAATTCTATCCAACACATATATAGCTAATAATCAAAACATCTTCCTCCACAAATTTGAGGGTGCTCCAGAACTAAACATAGCAACAATTAATCCCTTTAAGTGTTCTGTTCTTATATTCATCTACTCCATTCATTTTAGGTGAATAAGGAGCTATCATTTCATGAATAATACCATGTGATTGCAAGAAAAAGATTAAAATCAGCATAACCATGCATATCCAGTACCTCAATCACTTTGAATTACTTTAATGTTCTTATCATGCTGATTTTGAACCTTAAGTACATAAGCTTTAAAAGCATAAAAAACACCACTTTTTATCTTCAGCAATTAAACATATGTAAATTTCGAGCAACCATCAATGAACATAATAAAATATATTTTACCACCTATAGTCAGAACACCTTCAAACTCACAAATATCAGTGTATACCAAGTCTAGCAGATTTATATTTCTTTCAACTGATTTGTGACGCTTCTTTGTGATTTTGGCTTTAGTGCAAGATTCACCGTGTACAAAATCATCATCATTCAAATAAGGAATTAAATCAAGTATGCTCATGTTCTTAACATATTTCCTATTAATATGACATAATCTACAATGCCAACATTAACAGAACAAGAAATCATGTAAGTAAATGTATAAGATTATCAAAATCAACAACATCCAATTCGGTCCATACACCTAACAATCTCCACCTTGGACCGAAACTGGTCTAACCGAACCATCGGCTTTGTCTCACCAGTCAGACATGACCAGGGCCAAGCCTAGGGACCATCCATGGTACCCTCATAGATGTCTCACCCAAGACTGATATTGTCCCTAACCTTAGCCATCACTTGGCCCAAACCTCAGTTGGACCTAGCTCATCTAAGGTGTGGGGTTCTATATCAATAAAAGTGTAGCTCCATGACTGCTAGATGTGGGATCAACAAACTTCAATATCTCCTTACATGCATATCGCTTACCAGCAAAGACACCAACCTTGGTGATCATATATGTACAAATGAGAAATTAATCTCAAACAATTATATCTAGTCAATGAAAAAACTTTCAATGCATGTTAACCAACACCCAATGCCACAACATATTGACTAGATAAATAACTAGAACATATATACTTAGGTTTTAAATTTTCTTAAAAAAAAAACCCTAGCATGTAATTCTATGTTTTAATCCATCTCACAATATAAAACAAAGAATTGCGTAGATTTGGTAAGGAATACAATACCTATCCGATTGAAAAATCGGATTACCACGATTCGCTATTCGACGAGAAATTGACCCATAAAGAACTGTAAAACTGAATCAGCTCTGGATGAATTAGGCTTCAAGCCATACACCATTGGAAACACCTCTGAGTTAGCTTTCTAACGCAAAAAGTGGATTATGAATCCGATGATCATCGAGCAAAAAGTTATAGCTGTTTTTGTCATAACAGTCCCACCATTCTGAATTTTAAACTATTTTTCTTTTTTTTTTTCGTTAATCTCCAATTCCGAATTTCGAACTATTTTTTCCGATAATCTCCAAATCTCGAAATCAGATTTTGTTCATTCCTTATTCCTTGCTTAGTAAGCTCCTGATGTAACCATCACCATGTCAATTTGAAGAGCCTATACAAGTATCCATATGAAACACTTCTCTGTATCGCTAGAAGAAGAGTCCAAGATAACTTATCTAAAGATTTAATTTTATCTTTCTGTCTTCAACGACCAAAGATTCATAATACCAGTTTCTAAAAACCGACCAAAGATTGAGTTTTTTTTTTATTATTAGATGAGGATGTGACCATACCACCGTACATGTCACAGTTGAAGTTCAGAATAATCCTCCCATTGCTTATCTTAGATGGCACCCTTACTTTAATAAGTTAGAAGAGTTAGACCAGGTTTGTCGAAGCTACAGTTTCACTTGTTTCTCCCCCTAGCAGTGGTAGTCAAGGATCATGATCCTCATAGCTTCCTTGAATAAAGAAGTCATGTACCAGTAACCATATAACCCCAACCAATAAGATGGTACAACTCTTAATCGCTTATCCCATAAACGAAAACCAATAAACAAACTTTAACCTTTTTTCGTATTCACTGTCAATCAACCTTAAAACTGTTGGTAACAATTGCTGCAACAAGAACAAACTGTGAATAAGAAGGCTGGCTGAGGCACAGATCAAACGCTTTCTTTAAGGTTGTTTCACATCATCGTTCTCTTTTATGCATAAAACGCGTCAACCTCCGTGATACAACAAATGACCGGATAGACTCTCCTTTGTTTACTGCAGATAAACCAAAGAAGAAAAGAAGAACCACGATACTGGTCTTATGATAGCCCTCAACTTAGTATAGAAAATAGTTTTTTTCATCTATTATTAGCTGCTGCTCTAGGAGTATTTATAGAGGAAAATCGTAGAGCACTTAGTATATCCGGATAGGGAACTGATCCAGTTTCCCGATAAGGATTGGATTCTACAAGTCTATCACATCTGTTTCCAAATCCATATCCAATTCTGTTTCCAAACTTATCCGGAAATAGTTTAAGAAAAATGGTCTACCAAAAAGAAGATAAGGAATCAAAGAGAGCCTAAGCCCAAGCCCAAGTTCACCTCTTGTTTTATTCAAAATAACACAACAGATGTGCAATTCCAAGAAATTCCACTCATTTAGTTTAAGGTTAAGGATGAGAACAACAACAAATGAAGGGGGGATATGCCGAGGAACCGGGATGGCTGTTCTCCATTGCTATTGTGTTCAAGATAGATATATTTCAGTGCTAGCAAGTAGAGCCACTGGCAGTTCATAATGACTTGTGATTTGGGTCACAAGGGTTGAAATGAGTTTGATGAGCTCTGAGAGCAGTTCAGATTATTAGAGGAAAACAGGGGCTATCTTTGAAGCTTTTCAGATATTTCAAGTGGGGGCGCGGTATTGGCACCCCGATAAATGGGACTAGCACCCCTTTGACAAAAAGTAAAATAATAATGGTTATTTCTTATATGTCATTTTACACCTCACATGTCCATAGTTCTACGGCAGGTAGTTGCCATGAGATCGCATATCCCATGGCAGGCAACTGCAGCGATATCGCACAATCCAAGGCATCGGGTTGCCGCGAGATCGTATATCCCACGGCAGGCAGTTGTCGTGGCATATTTTTTTGTGTTTTTTGTTTTTTTTCACTTCAAATTTTGCATACTTAACACACACGACATCTGGATACCTCATTTTCTTCTTTAAAGTTTCTTTATACCGTCCAAGAACAACACCAAAACCATGACAAAAAAAATATACAATCGAGCCATAATTTTGCTATCTCGCGGCAAATATTTTCATATGCTATAAGAAAATTTTGTGATCAAATTAATGAAGAAGAGTTTTGATAATTAACACAAGCAAATACTCCATTTTAGTAAACAAAATTATCTCGCGGCAACTAACTTTTTTTTTTGTGGTTTTTTTTTTGTGGTGGCTATTATTAAAAAAAAAAAATTATAAAGACCCACGGCAGCCACCTTCCGTGGGATATGGGATCTCGCGGCAACCCAATACCGTGTATTGTGCGATCCCGCTGCAGATTTTTGTCATTAGTGTTTTTTGTGTATTTAATGGAGGGGTGCTAGTACCGTTGAATTGGTCAAAGGGGTGCTAGTCCTATTTATGGGGGTGCCAATACCGCGGCCCTTTCAAGTGGTGCACATGGAATTAAGAGTGTTTGTTATGATGTAAACACTATGAAAAGGAAAGGAAAGGAAAATAAGAGTGGTCTACCTTTTCTATAATTTTTAAGGCGTTTGTTTACCCATGGAAAGGAAATGGGCTTTTCATATGGAAACAAAATCATGAAAATGGAAAAGTTTTTGTATCCTTAGCTAACCCCTAAAAATTTTGTGGAAAGGAAAGGAAATAGATAGCTAGGGACTTACTACTAGCACACCCAACAATACAACTATTCTTTTCCATAGCTTTTGCAAACAAACATGATTATTTCTTTCCTCAATTTTTACTTTCTTTTCCCCAGTTTACCAAACACATACCATTTTAAGTTTAAAGTTGTTTGTAACCAAATTTATGCTAACAGTATTGATGTTTAAAGGTAGCAAATCAATGTTAAGATCATAATACAATTTGTATGTAAAAATATCCTTCCAATTTATATAAATAGATAAATATTAGCTACACATAAATAATAGAATTGGAGTTTTTGTACCTACATTTGAATATGCCTTTTTGATGAAATCCACTAGGAAATGCGGAAGGTCTTTTAGCCAACAAACTTATAGCATTCAACCCGTAGTAGTCTTTTGGCAAAACTAATTTTGGGTAGTGATGGAGTAGATCCAGAGCAACGTCTGTACCAAATAACATCAATAATGATAGTTATACAAGAATCTATGATTTACATGGCTACTGAAGCCTCCTAATGCCTTAGTATATGATAAGTATATATGATCATTGAAGTATGAAGCTAAATGTACTCTATATTGCTTACCGTACATATCTGTGACAATTGCATTAGTAAGAAGCGAAACACCATCACGGCTTGTTTCAGCAGATAGTTCACTTAATGGAGTCATGGAGTAAAGATATTTAACCAAATCCTTATTTCCACTCCTGGCAGCCGCAACTACTGGAAGTACATTCTTAGAAGTTCTGATCATAACCAAATTACTGTTTTTGTGCACCATTATCTCGACGATCTCCTTAATCCCTCTTACAACGGCCGCTTCAAACGCTGTCGTGCCAATATTGTTTTTTACTTCCAAATCTTGTGGCGGCATCATCATCACCAAATTTCTTACAAAACGCACGTTTACATATGAAGTCGCAATGTGAAGAAAAGTATCCCCTGATAAATTAACTCTACTCCTCATCACACTTGGATCGTTACAGAGTGCATTTTCAAATCTCCCCCAGTCATTATTGTCCATGGCCTTGGCAATTAGTATGCCCAGTTTAAAGCTCTCATTTGAAATTTCTGAGTGTCATTGTAAAACAGTTAACATCTCAAATTTCTGAGTGTCATTGTAAAACAGTTAACATGTAAGAAGTGAAGGTATTTAGCAAATAAAATAAAATCACAAAAAATAGCGAAGTTGGAAGATACTAATTACCTTCCGGTGTTAAGTTCATTGCTGTAAAACAATAATACAGACGAAGACTCGAAGTTCAGTTCAAATGAAGTTTCAAAAGAACATCAGAACATGAAACAATGCAAACACAACTATTTATGGTTGATATCCGGCCTATGATTCTTGGAACCTAGCTGGTTTCTAGATGGAGCACAGCTATCTGTGTCATGCAGTAGCTAGGTACGAGGAGGGGAATAGCTTTGTCTTTTCCTTCTTTATTTATTCCGATGAAAAGAATTCCACTTCCAGCTGGAAAATTGTATTAAAACATTTCTCATTTTGTTCTTTATCCTTTATTTTCTTTATTCTTCTTGTGATCACCTCTGTTGCATTGAGGAGTCTTTTTTACCATTTCATTATATCACTGGGCACGATTTAAGTAACAGAACATGAACAACGCAAAAAAAGAGTTGTTCCACTGTTGAATGGACACTTTTTTTATGTAAGACCAAAGAATATATTGTTTGGGATTATATCAATACCAATCGATTCCCCACTACACAGATAACTTGTATTTGAACACAATTCAACTCCGGACAAAATCTAAATATCAACTACAACCTATACTAACATGCCCAACTCGCTAAACAACTATTAACAACAGATAATAATGTAAAGCAGTAAAAGCAAACCACAACACAAAGATTTACCGTGGTTCGGCCAATGATGCCTACTTCCACAAGAGCTAGTTCTTTATAAAGTGGGAAGGAAGATTACAATATCTCCTTTCAGTCTCTCACCTTACTAGATCACTCTTATCTCTTTACAGGGTTGTATCTCTGTAAAGGTTCTCTCTCTTTGTTTTAGTCTGGATTCCAATCCTTCTGACTTGTTTGGTTTTGTTTTTCCAAAACCTTGATTTTGGTTTTTATCTCCAAAAACCAAATTTCGCGGGTACTGTAGCAAAGCCCACGAAAAATAGACCGTATGCTGGCGCTTCTCCGAAAGCGAAGTCGCTAAGACATCGATTAATCGAGCTGGTCGCGCTTCTTTTAGCTGGTCGTCGCTAAGACATCGGAACTCGAGAGAAGTCGCGCCATCCGAAGGCTGGCGCCAGCTCGACATTTCCAACGCCGAATTAGCGCTTTCTCTCGGCTCTGTTTTCTCTCCTCATGTGAGGGATAACTCCAACAATCTCCCCTCGAGCGGTGAGGGGATACCTCCATGCAATTGCCAAATCAACAGAGGAGGAGTGTCTTTGCCATTCCGGCAATAGCACAACAAACATCAAACTTACCTTTCGGTAAGACTTTGGTCATCATATCCGGACCCGTTCTTGTCGGTATGGATCTTCTCGATACACAAATGCTTGTCTTCGTACTTCTCTAATCCAATGATAACGCACGTGTATGTGCTTGGATCTAGAATGAAAACTTCGGATTCTTGCTCAAGTGGATGGCGCCTCGACCGTCACATAGAACTACAAACCGTTTTACGCTTTAGCCCTAGTTCGTCGAAGAACCTCTTCATCCATAGCAACTCTTTTGCAACACTCGGGTGGCTGCAATGTACTTTCGGCTTACGAAGTGGAGAGGGCAACACACTTTTGCAACTTAGATTGCCAAGAAACCGCTCCCCTGCAAAAGTAACCCGGATAACCGGAGGTGGACTTCATCGAGTCAACATCACCGCCATGTCCGTCGATCGCTGTAGCCTTCAAGTAAGGGCTTACTTCCACCAAAACACAAACACGATTTGGAAGTGCCTTTGAGATATCTCAATATCCACTTAACACCTTCCCAATGCTCTTTACCCGTTTGATGTAAATCGCTTACAACCCCAACGGCGAAAAGCAATATCCGGTCTAGTATACACCATGGCATACATCAAACTGCCCATCGCGGATGCATAAGGAATCTTTTCCATCCGACTCTGCTCATGCTCACCCTTAGGACACATCTCTTTGGTCATGCGGAACCGCCACCAAGCGGATAACCGACCGGGTTCGGCTTTGATCCATGTTGAATCTCTTCAACACCTTTCAATGTAGCTTTCTTGAAAAGCCACAACTTCCCACTCTTTCTCGTCACGAAAGTGATCCGCGATCCCAAGTATCTGCTTTGCTTGACCCAAATCCTTCATCTCAAAGGACTTACTCAAGTCTTTCTTTAGCTTGATATCTTGTTGATGTTTGGGCCAACTATCAACATATCATCCACATACAAAGATAACCACAATGAAATCCCCATCCGGAAATCTCTCGAACAAACACACAATGATCGGAAGCGGACTTCTTGTATCCTTGCTTCGCCATAAAGGAATCAAACTTTATGTACCAATCGTCTCGGTGCTTGCTTCAACCCATACAAGCTCTTTATCGGCTTGCATACTAGGTGCTCCTTGCCTTTGACCTCAAACCCTCCGGTCGTCCATGTAGACATCTTCTTCAAGGTCTCCATGAAGAAAGGCTGTCTTAACATCTAGCTGCTCAACCTCTAGGTTCATGCTTGCGGTCATACCCAATACCACCCGGATAGAAGTCATCTTTACTACAGGAGAGAAAATCTCATCAAAGTCAATCCCTTTCCTTTGACTGAATCCCTTCACAACAAGGCGAGCTTTGTGCCTTGGGTGAGGATTGTTCTCCTCATGCTTGACTTTGTATATCCACTTATTCTTGAGAACTTTTCTCCCTGTGGGTTTCTCAACTAACTCATAAGTGTGATTCTTATGCAAAGAATCCATCTCGTCATGCATGGCCTTCAACCATTTTTCTTTGTCTGTACCTTCAAGTGCCTCTTGATAGTACATAGGTTCTCCACCATCCGATAGTAGCACGCGTCGCATGTGGGTGGATACCGGTTGAAGCTAGTCTCCCTCTCGGACCTCCTTGCCCCATCTGCTGGGTGCCTCGGGAGGATGCACTTCTACTTGCTCGGTGGTGGTTCATGCATCTCATCTGCATCTTCTATACCAATAGGTTCTATCCCATCATGAGCAATAGGATTCTCATCATGAGCTTCAAACTCATGGTTCTCAGCATTCTCAATGCCTTCGCGCGACGCTCCACGGTAGGAACTTCCGGTTCTCAATCAACAAGATCATTGGTGAAAGCACAGTAGCTTCTCCCCCTCCTCAAAGTCTGCTATGGTTTGGTCTTCTAAGAACATAACATCTCGACTTCGGATTACCTTCTTGTTAATCGGATCATAGAGTTTGTAACCAAACTTTTCATCTCCATAACCCAGAAAAATGCAATCGCTTGGCTTTTTGTCATCAAGCTTGATCTCTCATCCTTCTAATATGCACAAATGCCCCGCACCCAAATACCCTCAAGTATCCATAATCAACATCTCTGCCGACCATACTCTCTGCGGATAATCACTATTCGAGGCTTTCTTCGGTGACAGTTTGATCACATGCACGGCAGACGCATTGCTTCTACCCAAGTAGCTTCTAGGTAGCTTAGAGTGAGATAGCATGCATCTCATCCTCTCTACAATGGTACGGTTCATTCTCTCTCGCTATTCCATTCTCTGTTGCGGTGTCTTGGGAACGGTCGCTCATGACGAATCCCATGACTCGGCAATACTCTTCAAATGGCCCAATGTACTCACCCCCATTATCGGCGAATACACTTCAACAACTTCCCAAATCTCTTTCCACCATGTCGTGGAATTTCTCAAACACGCCAAGTACTTCATCCTTGGTCTTCGGACTATAGGCCCATATCTTTCTTGACGATCATCAATGAATGTCAAGAAGTCACGGCTCCACGGTGGGACTTCACTCTCATAGGACCACATAAGTCTGTGGTGCACTAGCTCGGGGACGTTGTCCTTTCGTGAGACGGGAATCTTTGCAAAGACACCTCGTGTTGCTTTCCTACCAAATAGTGAGTACATGTATTTAAATGTGTACCTTTAATGTCCGGCATGGCCTTTGCTTAGCAAGAACTTCCATCCCTTTTATGCCCATGTGACCGCGGTCTTTGTGCCACGCTTCGGATGAAGCTTCTTCTTCGCGCGCGATTCGCTTCGCTTTACACAAACTAGCCCTTGTGTTTTGTAAAGAGAGCAAGTTTTCTTTCCTCTGGCTGCTACAATGGAACCTCTGCTCAGTTTCCATACCCCGTTACCAAACGAGTTTACAAAGCCATCGTCATCTAATTTCCCAGCCGAAATTAGGCTTAACCGTATGTCAGGGACATGTCTTACATCCTTGAGTGTCAAGGTGTAGCCGACATTGGTTTCTACATGAACATCTCCAATGCCTATAATCTTCGAGACTCCATTTACCCATCCTTACTTCACCATATTCACCACAAATGGTAGTAGGTAGTGAAGAATCCCCTGCGGTGTGACGTGATAGGATGCTCCTCTATCTATCACCCACTCTGTATCCTGACATGAGGTACTAAGACAGCACACACCACAATCTGACACAATTCCCACTAGGTCATTGACTAGTGCGGTAGTATCTCTGCCTGTGTTTCCGTTCCTCTGCACCATGTCTTCATGTACACAGTTATTCTTCTCATCCCTCTTGTTCTTACGACTCATATCCGAAGTGGGCTTTGGTGGCACAATAGTAACATTGCCTCTCGCCTTAGGAGTTCTAGCTTCACCCCTAGATTTACTTCTGTCATCACCTCTAGAACGAGATGGTTTTCTGTTTTGACCTCTCCCCCGTTTCTCTGTGAAAAGGACCTCTGAGTGAGAGGAGCTGCTTCTTGCACTCCTTCTAGTCTCTTCATTCAACAAAGACATGGTAGCCATCTCCATGGTAACAATTCCATCCTTGGCTGCTCCATGTAGAGAAACTGCTAATGTCTCCCAACTTTCGGGTAGAGAGCCTAATAGAAACAAAGCCTCAACTTCGTCTCCCAAATTGATCTTCATCAAATGCATCTGATTGATGATATTCTGTACTTCATTAAGATGCTCAGACATTGAAGAACCATCTTGGTACTTTGTGTCTGCAAACTTCTTAACGACTAGCACTTTGTTTCCACCCGACTTCCTTTCATATAGGTCTTCGAGTTTCTTCCACAGACTGAAGGCTGTAGTCTCTTGGGACACATGGTGAAAGACACTATCGTCAATCCACTGTCGAATGTATCCAATCGCTTTTCTGTCAAGCTTTTTCCACTCAAATTTCATCGGGCCTTTTTTTACGGTTTTACTCCCTCATTCTCAATGGGAAGTGCCAAGTCCTTGCAATATAGCAAGTCTTCCATCTTGGCTTTCCAGATGGTGTAGTTCTTCCTATTCAGACTCATCATAATGAAAGTGTTCACGGAAATGGTCCATCTCTACAAGTTATTTAACCTCAAATCTTCTCTCGGAATTTAAATTCAAACACCTTCCCGACCAAGATTCGGATAACACCCCAGGCTATTCTAACCAAGGCTCGATACCACTTGTTGGGATTATATCAATACCAATCGATTCCCCACTACACACGATAACTTGTATTTGAACACAATTCAACTCCGGACAAAATCTAAATATCAACTACAACCTATACTAACATGCCCAACTCGCTAAACAACTATTAACAATGATAATAATGTAAAGCAGTAAAAGCAAACCACAACACAAAGATTTACCGTGGTTCGCCAATGATGCCTACTTCCACAAGAGCTAGTTCTTTATAAAGTGGGAAGGAAGATTACAATCTCTCCTTTTCAGTCTCTCACCTTACTAGATCACTCTTATCTCTTTTGAGGGGTTGTATCTCAGAAGGTTCTCTCTTTTGTTTTAGTCTGGATTCCAATCCTTCTGACTTGTTTGGTTTTGTTTTTCCAAAACCTTGATTTTGGTTTTTATCTCCAAAAACCAAATTTCGCGGGTACTGTAGCAAAGCCCACGAAAAATAGACGAGCGGTAGCGCTCTGGCCTTGGTCGCTAAGACAATCGAACCTTGGCCGAATTGGCTTTTAAGCTGGGTCGGTCGCTAAGACATCTGGAACTCTGGCCGAAGTCGCCCGTCTCCGCCTTGGTATCTGACGACATTTCAATGCCGAATTAAGCCCGTTTCCGAATCTGTTTTCTTTCCTCATGTGAGGGATAACTCCAACATATATGACTTGGCTTGCCAATTGAAAAAAAATAAAAAAAAAAAAAAAAAATAAAAAAAAAAAAAAAAAAAAAAAAAAAAAAAAAAAAAAATATATATATATATATATATATATATATATATATATATATATATATATACCAAAAACTTAACATAGGTAATCCTTACTCCGCACTAAAATTGGCATCAAATTGTTACTTTGTCCTTTCAGCAAAGGCATTCATCTTGCAGACTAAATCAAGAATGTGGGCTACCCAGGAAACACAATATTTACTTTACATTTTCTGCAACATGTAAAATGCACTAGGTTAACTGGATTCCACACACCTCACTTTATCGAGAAAAAAAAATTCCACACACCTCTTTATTTTCAAGACATCTGTGCAAAATTTCAAAAGTTTGGGTCAGTTTCAGCGGAATTCTCATTACAAAGGCCGCTCTTCGTGTCCTTACTAGACCCAACCAGGCTGGTCTCTGCATGTCTGTTTTGAATCAGGAGTTTCTAGGGTTGGATGAAAAGGTATAGGTGATTCCATTGGGCACTCATCAAATTGGATTGGGCAACCCCTCAAAAAAAAAGAAATTTTACAAATTTGCCATATTACAAATTTGCCATAAAAGCCCAAGCCCGAAAGAACCAATTCAACCGGTATTGCCAAAACGAACCCTCCGGATTGGTTTTACGTTTTACTCAAACGACCGCGACCATGTCGTGCGAGTGTACACTCAAACGACTTGACCAAGTCGTTTTACGTTTACACTCAAACGACATGGTGGGTAATCGTTTGAGTGTAAACGTAAAACCATTTTGACCATGTCGTTTGAGTGAAAACGTAAAACGACTTCGCCAAGTCGTTTGAGTGTACACTCGGGCGACATGACCATGTCGTTTGAGTGTTACTTTGAGTTTGAGTTACACTCAAACTAGATGGCCAAGTCGTTTGAGTGTATACTCAAAGCGATATGGACAAAATCGTTTGAGTGTTACTCACACTAACACTGAAACTACGTGTCCATGTCGTTTGAGTGTGCACTCAAACTACACGGCCATGTCGTTTGAGTGTGCACTCAAACTACATGACCAAGTCGTTTGAGTGTATACTCAAATGACATGGCCGCGTAGTTTCAGTGTTACTCACACTAACACTCAAACTATGCGGCCATGTCGTTTGAGTGTACACTCAAACTACACGCCATGTCGTTTGAGTGTATACTCAAACTACATGACCGCGTAGTTTGAGTGTACACTCAAACGACATGGCTTTGAGTGTACACTCAAACTACATGGCCGCGTAGTTTGAGTGTTAGTGTGAGTAACACTCAAACGACATGGCCGAGTAGTTTGAGTGTAGGCTCAAACGACATGGCCGCGTAGTTTGAGTGTACACTCAAACTACATGGCCGCGTAGTTTGAGTGTACACTCAAACGACATGGCCGCGAACGATATGGCCGCGTAGTTTGTGTGTTAGTGTGAGTAACACTCAAACGACTTGTCCATGTAGTTTTTGAGTATACACTCAAACGACTTGGACATGTAATTTGAGTATACACTCAAACGACTTGGTCGCGTGTTTGAGTGTACACTCAAACGGCGGAACACGCACTCAAACGATTCCAAATGCACTCAAAGCGATTTCAATTGAATTAGAAAAATTGAAATCTGATTTAAAAATTGGGTTAGAAACAACACAATTACATCAATAAAACTACATGCACTCTACACTCTTTATCTGTTATGACATAGTATCTTTATAACCAAGTTAAAACATCTTTATAACCAAGTTAAAAACATGTAATCAAAAACATGCTATAAAATCTAAAATAATAATTTGTTTTATATCTAAACTTGTTATTATTATTATTTTTTTCAATTGTGAATCATAAACTAGTTTGGGGTTTAGAGTTCGAGTTCAAGGTTTAGAAATTTCGTACCAACATATTTCACTTAATTATTTAAAATAATAATTTGTTTTATATCTAAACTTATTATTTTTTATTTTATTTTTAAAATTGTGAATCATAAACTAGGTTGAGATTTAGGGTTTAGGGTTTAGAGTTGTTTACAAATTTAAATGCTAACAAATTTTACTTAATTATTCAAAATAATAATTTGTTTTATTTATAAACTTATTATTTTTTATTTTCTTTTTCAAATTTTGAATCATAAACTAGTTTGGGGGTTTAGGGTTTGGGTTTAGGGTTTATAAATTTAAATGCACATAAAAAAAAAAATTTAATTTCAAACATATTTCACTAAATTATCCAAATCTAAAATAATAATTTGTTTTATATCTAAACTTGTTATTTTCCATTTTTTTTATTTAATTGTAAATAATAAACTAGTTTGGGGGGTTTACAAATATATTTCATTCAATTATTCGAAATATATCAAAATTTCAAATATATATAGAATACTCATTCACTCAGTTTAGAGTTTAGGGTTTACATAGAATACTCAAGTTTCTCTACATACTCAAGTTTCTCTACATACTCAAGTTTCTCTACACACTCAAGTTTCTCTAAATGGAACATGAAGATGAAGAAGAAGTATTTGAGGTAATGTTTGAGGTACAACAACAAATTAGAGAAGAACAACAAATTAGAGAAGGAGAAAATAGAAGATATGTTGAAAGTGAAGAAGTGGAACAAAATGTTGAAGGTCAAGGTGAAGAATTTGAAGATGCGACAAGTCGAGCAAATGAAATTCTGAGAAATTGTCGACGACAAAATGCAAACCTAAATAATGAGGTAACACTTGATTAAAATGAATACAAAACACTTGATTGATTGAATGAATGAATGAATGGATGCAAAATGAATGAATGCAAAACCCGAGCCCAAACGACATGGCTGGGTCGTTTGGGAACACTATCAAACGACATGGGCCTGTAGTTTGAGAACACTACGGAACGACATGGCGGTGTAGTTTGAGAACACTACAGAACGACATGGCTGGAATTCGTTTCATTACACTATAGCACTACATGGCCGGTCGTTTCATTACACTATAGAACTACATGGCCGGTCGTTTGGACTCTTGATGAAACTACATGGCTGGGTCAGTTTGAAACTAAATGCAAATTGTTTGAGACTCTTGTTTTATTCTTCTATATGTAGAATTCTTTGCCGCTATCCGGGAACCGATCTTCTGCAAACTCGAATGATGTGGATTGTCAACCGATTTTAAGTGATACAACAGAAATTTTTACTACGGAAGAGGTATGATTGAGTAGGCATTGATTTCATTTTTTTTTTTTAAATTTTCTAAATATAATTTTATTAGTGTATTAATAATAGTTGTTGTTTTTTATGTGTTTAGGTCTTTCATACACGTAGCGAGGCAATCGATTGGGCAACCGCTAGAGGAAGACAAGTTAATGTTGTTGTGGTCATTGAAAAGTCGGAGTGTGCCAAAGGAAACCGAGTAGCAAGATTGAATTTGGCTTGCGAGTGCTCGGGTGTGTATCGGTCACACAAGAAGGAAGGCGAAGAGAAGGCTAATAAGAGAAGGTCGGGAACCAAGAAATCGGGATGTCCATTTAAGTTAAAAGGTATTTTCCAACGCGGCACTGTCGATAGTTGGAAAATTGTCGTTCTTAATGGTGTTCACAACCATCCATTGGCGAAGACCCTTGAAGGACATGCATTTGCTACTCGACTAACCGTTCCAGAGTTCGAGTATTTGTCAGAGATGAGTAAGTGTGGAATAAAACCTAAACAAATATTGGATTCCATCAAGAATAGGTATCATGATAACATCTCTAGTATATCCCAAGTCTACACCGCAAAAGCGTAGGTGAGGAAATGGATATGAGCGGTCTCACACAATTCACAGAGATTAAGTGAGTTGTTAGCAAAAGAACATTATTTTGAGGAGTTGAGGCGGGATGAGAATACCGAGGAGATAACGGGATTGTTATGGGCCCATCCGGAAGGTGTTAAGTTGGCTCGGACTTTTCCAACAGTTTTTCATGTTAGAGGCTTACCTACAAAACTAACGGTATCGGTGGCCTTTTCGTGCAGTTTGTTGGGGTGACTTCAACGTGGAAATCTTTCACCGTGTGTGTCGTCTTTCTTTGCTCCGAAACAACAAATCGACTATGAGTGGGCCTGCATCATTTTAGTGGCTTGCTTGGTGACATAAGTCCATCTGTGATCGTGTCGGCGGGGACTTAGCCGATGAGTGCCGTGACGAGTTTTTCCTAACGCACAAAGCATCTATGTAGATGGCATATCGCTTCACGTCGTCCTTTTTCAAAATGTTACGATATTTTTTCCAACTACGAGAACTTGTAGAGAAGGCCCAGCTTCTCGTGGAACAACGTAGTCAAATCGAAGACGAGAGGTTATTTTCCAGTAGATGGGATGATTTGGAAAAATATTACGGGGTTGAAGTACTCCAATTTTGTTTGTTATTTCGCGAGACTTGGTTTCCTCCGCGGGGATCGATTAGGTATGTTGTTGGACTAACCAACACATTCACTTTGGGGAGTACAACGACCAATAGAGTTGAAGGGTCTCATGCTTTCGGTGAAGCGTGTACTAGGAAATGCAAAGCTGTCATGATTTTTTGAGTATGTTTAGCTTAATCCACCCGATTCTAGAGATCCGGATGTCGAAATTAGAGCTACCTTCGAGAGAAGTATGATTGTAACTTCGGCACCACCACCGGATTTCTTTGTTTTCGTGAACTTCGGAGGCCTTGTCTCACGCAAGTGTTTAGACTTGTTATTTGAAGAAATAGATACCCGCGTAAAAGCGTGTTAAAGATGGAGATAAAGGTGTTGGTGCTATTTGCGCGACGAGCCATGGACTGCCATGTGCTCATGAATTAATTGAGTTTGAAGAGCAAGAGCGGTCCATCCCTTTGATTGCTATCGACCCCTTTTGGAAAACATTATGTCCTTCTCCCAATGTGTCGGTGGGTGTTGGTCCCGATGTTGCACCTTGATGGACTTGTTCATGAATAGGTTTGCAATGGTTTCAAGAAGAAGAAGGGGTTATGATTAGGAAGCTTATGGAGATTGCCGTACCGAGAAAGTACATGGCTAGTACCGCCTTGTGAGGAAGCAAAACCAAAGGTCGGCCGAAGGTAGGCTGCGCAGAAAGCTTCAAACGGAGATGATAACTCTTCAAAGCGAGATCCATCTCATTTTGAACATTCTCAACGCGTGACCATGAAGAGTGGGTCTCGTCACAACCAAACATTACCCACCCAAAACACCCACACTACACCAAGAAAGAAGTCTTCTCCAAAACTACCAACCCAAAATATCCACACCACACCAACAAATAAGCCTTCTCCAAAACACCAAAACAACTACACCAAGAAATAAACCTTCTCCCAAAACACCAAAACAACCACACCAAGAAATAAGCCTTCTCCAAAAACAGTCACACCACGAGAAATGTGAGAGATGGCTTAGACTTTGGAAAGACGAGGGGTCTAAGGATTACGGGTTGGATATTTCCGAAGAAATGCATAAATACATTGTTAAAGTCCATGACCCCGTTGGCGATGGCAACTGCGGTTATAGAGCTTCGCATTGCATTAGGAAGAAGTCAAGAAGAATGGCCCGCAGATGAGAAGGGAGTTGTCTGAAGAGCTTCGACAACCTCCCCGCTTTATTGTACTTTGTACAATCAAAGTGAGGTTTTTTATTCGATGAAGGAAATCCTACATGAAGAAGGTTCACGCGCCCTTAAATAAGTGGATGAGCATGCCTTTTCTTTGGATACTTATTTGCTTCAAGATTTAATGTTGTCCTTATGCATTTAGAAGCTCGTCAGTGCTTCCTTCTCATGCCGCTGAGAACCCAAGAAAATCCTGAGAGAGTGACCCAAGTGTTGGGTAGCACACATGTTGGTGGAAATCATTTTGTCAATGTTGAACTTGTTGAAGATTGTCCGGTTCCTCCAATGTCATGATGGCTTAGAGCTCGATATGATATTGCTGAAAGTTGGAATTTGGCCTTGACAGTAAGGCAATTGCAATTTATGGCATTGAACATTCCCAATTTAATATGGGAAAATGAGCTCGTTGAAGACCCAACAGTACATGTTATCGACTAAGTTGTTTGTATGTTGTCGATATGATATTTTGATGTAATTTGTATTTTGATGTAATTTGGAACAAGTGTAATTTGATTTGATTTTTATGTTATCAATGTTAGGGCTTTTATTTGATTTGATTTGGAAATCGAGTAATCGACTAAGTTGATTCGGACGGCAATCGAGTGATTTTGAAATCGAGCGATCGACTAAGTGATATATTGATGTAATTTGATATTTTGATGTAATTTGGAACAAATGTAATTTTATTTTATTTTTTGTTATTTGGAAATAATGTTAGGGCTTTTATTTGATTTGATTTGGAAATCGAAAGTGATCAATTAAGTTGATTCGGACGGCAATCGAAAGTGATTTGGAAATAGAAGCGTCGACTAAGTTGATTCGGACGTCAATCGAGTGATTTTGAAATCGAATGATCGACTAAGTTGATTCGGATGGCAATCGAGTGATCGACTAGTTGATTCGGACCGCAATCGAGTGATTTGAAATAACGTTCGTATGTTGTCAATAATGACCGAAACTACACGGTGAAGTCGTTTGGCTTTAATACAAAACGACCCAGCCAGATCGTTTGGTCTAAAGGGCAAACGATGTGGTCATGTCGTTTGGCCTTTAGACCAAACGATGTGGTCATGTCGTTTGGCCTTTAGACCAAACGATCTGCATGGGTCGTTTGAGATTAAAAGCGACCGATCTGCCGTGGTCGTTTGGCTTTAATACAAAACGATCTGCTGAGGTCGTTTGGCCTTTATGCCAAACGATGCGGCTGGGTCGTTTGGAAGAAAAAAATTTCAAAATTCGTTTTGTTTTTACAACACTTTCATATTCATCAAATTCCACTTTTCCATTTAAACATCAAATATCAAACACTCTCATTCATCAACTTCCACTTTTCCATTCAAACATCAGATATCAAACACTCTCATTCATCAAATTCATCCATACATAAAATTCCATTCATACATTAAACCCTAAACTGAAACAAATTACATTCAAACATTAAACCCTAAACCCTAAACATTAAATTCCATTCAAACATTCATGCAAACATCATATTCATCAATTCATTCAAAGTTAACAAAATTACAAACCCTAAACTGAAACAAATTACATCCATCAAACTAAATTACAAAGTTATAAACCCTAAACTGAAACAAATCAACTATAGCGCCCACCAATGTACTTGCACCTAGTCAAGTTGTGCGCCTGTTCGAAGGAGGACCTTGCTTCCTCTGGCATATCATTCCCAGCCAATTGCAGACCTCTCTCTAGCAAACGACTGGTTTCATCGATGACGCCGCTCATTTAAAAAAAAGAAAAATCAAGATAAGTTACCAATCGAATGCAAAAATCACGCTTAGAAAAAACTCAATTAAAAATCACAATACTTACAATCGGTGAAACGGTTAGGCGTTGTCTCCGGGGAGGGATAAATAGGAAGAAGCTCGGGGTTCACCAAAACTACATGAGAATTCCTCGCATACCAAGTCATGTAGTTTTGATGACACTCCCATGGATAAGGCGAAATAGGTCCTCGGTTGCGAGTTGGATCACGTGATTCTGCCACGACTCCCAGTAAAGTGGCCCAATATTGGTCCAGCTCACCTCATACCCGCGTCCTACCACAGTTCTTGTTCTCCAATTTGGCATTGGAGGATCTTTAGGTACAAGTTGCACGTGACCCAACTGACGCCCACCCTTGCGACAGCATAAAGCTCGACAATGTTGAAAAAACATAGCAATCCCTCAAAAAATGCAATGTCATCGATCGGGTTTGTATCTCTGATATTTTTGTAGGGATGCCAAACAACCTGAAACAAAATCAAATGTGTCATTAACAACTCTAATGATCAATTACTAAAAAATAAATAAAAACAAACTTAAATACCAAATTGTCATTGAATTTAATACTTACATTGAACTCATTCAAATCATCAATTATCGCTCGATAAAACTGCAATGCATACGTTGTGTCGTAATAGTGTGGAGCGGCCGATGTGTCTATGAGCACGCCTGGTGAGAGACGAGATATATAGTTGAAATTTGGACTGTCATGAATACCGAAAAATACTCATGGATCCATGCCTAGATATACACAAATAGTTAACATATTGATAGAGTAATAAAATTAACATTAAAAAAAATAAACTCTAAAATACTCAAATTTTATCTGTAGAAGAGTCATATAGCCTCAGTAACCCCTTTCACCTTCGCACATGTGGCGCCCCGACCCTATATAAAAAACGCCAAAATTGTTTGCACCCCATGCATACTCTTCTATCTCAATGAATTTCAACAACGACCTCGGATAACATATAGGCACTCCAGTCCCGGACTTGTCGATTAAAAACGGCACATCCAAAGAAAAATAGAATAAAAGCTCTAACATCCGTTGAACATCCCGAAACTTCGAGGCCTTCTACCACATTCCCAAAGTCACATATAGGGCTATCATGAATCTTGTTCGCAAAATGCTTCCGGATGAATTCTAGCCTTACTTTTTTGAAGTGAACTTGCTAGCTTCCATCTCCTCCTTAATCAAATCAATAGGGAGCCCCGCACCAAGATGTAAAGATTTATCGATTGTTGTAAGTTCAGCCATCGTCCCCTTTGCACCGCGCTCTTCCTCTAACTGTGACTCCACAGATTTGGACAACATCGTCCAAAGTCACAGTCATCTCCCCAACTGGCATATGAAAGGTGTTGGTCTCCGGATGCCATCTCTCCACAAACGCAGAGATCAATGGTGGATCCATATGCTCGTGATAACCTTCCACGAGATCAAACAACCCAGTCCTTCTCAACTGCACGGCAAATCTCGGAGACCTTTCACATTCATTTTTGAAATTCCATTGGGATAACTTCGCTAAGTGTGAAACACACTTCAACGCTCCGCGATCCTCCTGAAACAACCGAGCACGCATTAGATATATATGAACGAAACAAAAAGATTTTGTAAAAGAAAATCAAAGTACACAAGAAAAACAAAATATTACCCTTCTCTCCCAAACATCGCGAGCGACATGCACCGCATAGTCATACAACAACTCTGACTCATACGGGCCTCCCCCATACACACCTCTTTGAAACTCCAAATCATCATTGGATTTTCTTACGAAATCCAATACCGGAGGTGCTTCTTCCACTGGTGGTACGTCTTCTACCACATATTCTTCAACATCATCATCCCCGCTTCATCCTCCTCCCCTCCTCCTCCTCTCCTCCTCACTCTCACTCTCCTCTTCTACTATACTCTTCCCTTTGTCTAAACCTACATCTAAACCTACATTAGTATCACTATTTACACTATCTACACTATCTTCACTAAACGAATCAACCTCAGGAACCTCTTTTTCCAAATGGTCCCCTCTACGCGCTGATGTCGTTAAGCCGTCACCTCTATGTCTTTTTTCTTCCAACTGCATCACCGCTAGAGGAACCGCCACCAAACAATTTCTTAACACCCTTGAATGTAGTTTTAAGCTACATTCTTCACATTCTTTGATCGAGGACCCATCGCTACAAAGAAAAATAAAACAAGTATTAGTAAACCATATTTAAATAAACAATGTACAAAGAAAACCACTAGAAAAAAGAGATCATCCCAAATTAAAACTAATAGACTTATAAGCTTGCTATGATAACTCCAAGTATATATGAAGAAATAGAATGAGGTTACATCTATCCAAATTCTATCGAATTTTGGGCAGAGTTTCCTTTGTTTGGTCAACATTTCGTATACTTAAACCTGTCATAACCTGGAAATCAATAATGACATCCTTCCAACAACCATATGTACATACCACCCTATAAAATATTCAACCCACAATACAATTTCTGTCCCTCGTCAAGCATAGGGAAACCACCCAAAAACCACCTTGATTGTACATTCAAGAAATTTGATAACCAAAGAAAAAGCTTCTCACCTATAATGCTTTACCGCTTCAGTTTTGTTCCCCTGTATCCAGACCTTAAGCAAGTACTCGTAAAAGCTGCATGTAATCAAGGTCATTACTCATTAGTCAAGACTCAAGAACATAAGCAATATAAAAGGTGAGTAACAGAATGTACAGAGACACTAATCATAAAATGGTAAAAGTATCTTCTCTTATAACATCAAGCCCTAAAGGAAAATACTAGGTATGAAAGATGAGCACTATGAAAGTTTAGCAACAAGATGTAAAGCAACTCATTTTTTAATTTTCAAACGAGGCTCTAAATCACATGTTTGGGGGTATCACCATGCTACCCCCTCTAAGGGGTAGCATCACTAGTAGTTCTCTAAGCGTATTATTACTAAAATGGAGAACTTTATAGAATGTAAAATAATCTCTAACAAAAGTAGCGTCAAGTCTTCAGCTTATGCAAATTAAATGCAGTCCAAGTCATATGCTGCAATATGACTCCTCGTGTCATTTACTCGATCATACTATAGACCAACTTAATAGCATCCTAGATAGTAAAACAACAACCCCAAGTCCACATGCTTGTATAATACGCAATAATTCTTTTATTTTTATTTGTAATTTTTTTTTTTCTTTCAATCTCTTCGCAATGGCATGCTCTCCTGAGCTCAAAAGGAGATGTTGTTTGCCCAATACCTACACCAAACTTTCTCTTAAACGGACGGTCCATCGGAAACTTATATAGTGTATTTGATTATTAGCTTATATAGTGTCGCTCGTTAAACAAATTAATAAGATCAGAAACTAAAAGGTTTTGAGACTACACCGTGTAAGCTTATGAAGATATTATATAAGTTTTCAATTTAACACGCCCATTTAAGAGAAAGCTTGATACCTACACTATAATATAAACACATATTACAATATAAAGATTCTCAAATACTAGAACTACTATATTTTTTTTTTTTATGTCGGTGACTAAGGAATGAGCAACATTTTTGTTGCCCATCCCACATGACATGATATGAATGGGCTTATAACTAATAAACACCAAAATTCAACAAGATCCAATTATAATATGGATTCATAGGCGGACAGTGGGATTGAACTCACAAGTTAGATAAAGTACCATATCATAAAGGAAAAAAGCGGGCTTTTAAACCGGTCGCTCTTCTATATGATCAAATATACATGTTTCTTGTATTTGTTTTACAATATTGTTTTGGTTTAGTATTAATTTTCCACATTGTTAACTAGCTTATTGTGTATATGTTCTACTTAGGTGCTTTGGCGGTGATGGCTTTATTGCTCGAGACATATCCTTTGTCAATACCGCCGGTCCATCTAAGGGTCAAGCGATCGCTCTTGTAGTCACCGCAGATAAATCTGTGTTTTATCGATGTTCCATTATTGGTTACCAAGACACTTTGTACACCCTCTCGAATCGACAATTTTACGAGAGAGATATCTATGGAACTAAAACCTAGTACACTTTAGTTCACTTTAGTTCACACAATCGACACTTAGTACACTTTGTACCCTTAAAAAAAAAAAATTTTGTTGTTCACTTTCAATGCATTGATTCTCTTTTTCAGTTTCTCTCGAAGAAAATATATAGGAAATTCGAGCTCATTTTCTCATACTATATAAAGATGAACAAGACAAACATCATATTCCCATAACTCATCAAATTAAAGTTTTGTCAGCTGTTCTCACTTTTTCATTTTCTTAATCAAGATGACCATGCACACATTAGGAAAGTTCTTTGTGTTCCGCGAGTGGAGGACATGATGATAAGAACCAAGTGGAGTCTTATACCAAAACATATGAACTACTGACAAAACTTGGTGAGTTCACAGTTAGGCTCTTAACATCCAAGAGAAAAAACTTTTTTTTTTTCTCTTAAGTGGACATATGGTGAAGTACAATGAAGGGACTCAATTTATTCTTTCCTTATTTTGCACAGAAGATAATCGTTTCCCCCCACTACCCTAAATCTAGTCTAATCACCAAAGAAATAACTGACCACTTCTCCTCTTCGGTAAAGAACCAATGCAAAAGACAAATTTATCAGTGAAACCATAATAACAAGGCAAATTTATCCTTGCACACACAATAAGAGACTGGTCTAATGTTTACTTAGACGAGAGAAAGACATGTCAAAATTTCAATTTGGGTCCATATAAAAGTCAATCAAATACATTTAGAGAGTTATCCCGTGGGAACCAAAAATATGACCTTCGATTTTACCTTGTTAACCTCCCTATCCCACTAAACACCCAAAACTTTTTTTTCTTTATCATTGTCAACCTCTTGCGGATAAATGGAAAACATCGGGTTGAAAATAATCTTGGAAATTCCACAACACCGTAAGAAAAACCCCGATTATCATGAAAGTTTCATGCTTAGGTAATTAAGAAAAAGTAAAAGCAAAAAAAAAAGTTAAGTGAAACATAAAAAATTTGCAAAAGCAATTTATAATAATCCCTACTGGGAGTCCAGGGACTCATAGGAATGTAGGAATGATCTCTAAACTATTCAAAACATCTCTGAAAAAAACCAGCCCAATCTAAAACGATATCACCATAAACAATTGTTACCAAACAGAGAATTGTGAACCCTTTGTTTTCACCATTTGGTGACTACATTTTGGTAGGGTCAGAAATTTCAGAATTCTGATTTTGTGGGGCGAGGACCTAAATAGTGAGTATATTATATGAGGAGCAATATTATATCCACATAAAATCAGCCAAAATCTAAAAATTTGGGGTATGTCAACTACGTGAGTTTACATGTAAAATTTCCACAAGTCCCCAGAGCAGTCCCATTTGGAAAATCGTAGAGTTGATGGTTTCTTTTCGATCACCAAATCATTTTTACCTGCGGTTCGCAAAGTAGAGTGTGGTGTTCAACTTGGGAGAGACTAGTGTCATGCTCGACTATCCTATTAAAAGTCAACCCTCCCCATTACATACACACAAAAATAATCTCTGAAATCGATACTTGTACTTCTCTAAAGTCCTCTAAGCATCGGTCTGTTTTTGCAATTACGGGGCATTTCTTAGGTCTTCAAAGACTGCTTCAAGATAATATATTTACTTGAAAGTTTTTAGTTTTTTGAAGTAAAAATACACGGTTTTCAAGCTCATTACAGATTTCTTACAAGAAAGGTTCACTTTCACTACAAAAAGAAAAAGATACAAGAACAGATATAGGAAGAGGACTGTACCTTATTTTAAGAGAGTACTTTTATATCTTCATCAAGAGTACTAGTGTGTGGAGCAGAGACCAGATCTCAAGATGACTGCCTGCGGTATAGGTGTTGGAGAGTGGTATAAACCTAAATTCAAAGAATTACATTGCTCTGCAAATGAAAATAGTATTATGATGTGTTTGATAGCTCATAAGCAACAACAACATTCTTAAACAGCTACAACTCCGTGATCTTTCCACTGCAAAATTATTTCTGCGAATGAATGGTGCTAACCATGTGCTACTCCAATAGCAGAGAGCACGCAATAAACAATCACCCTTAAAGCAAACATAATATGAATTGCAAACAACAAGATATTGGTAACTAACCTGCATTCTCTCAAAGACGCTTTGGTTACATTAGCAAAAAGGCAATGTAAAATGTGATGATGAAAGCCAGAAGAACAAAAAAGTACAGCAGTCTCTTTTATACTCCAAATAAATTTCAAGCTTTCACCGCTCTCCCAACTTGCAAAAGCTTCAATGGCGAAATTGCAAAAGCTCGAATGTTGGATTTGATTGGGTCGCGATTGGATTAAATTTCAGCAGAATTGGATTGTTTCGCGTTTCGTGATTGGATTGTTTCGCGATTAGATTAAATCATGATTGGATTGGTTCAATAATATTGGATTGTTTTTGGGTTTTTTTTGTTAGGGTTCGAAGGGTTTGCGCGAGAAAGATGACCGGTTAAGGGAGGTTTTTCCGGTTTGGCGATGGAAGTGGGGGGTGTATTGGGCTTTGCGATTTGGGCTTGGGTGGAGGCTGCCCAATGTAATTCTGGTGGCGCCCAATACAGCACTCAAGGTATATTCATGTATATTCTAGGGCCCATGGTTGAAAACAGTTATGGTCAATTAATTTTTTTTTTTCGGCCCAAAACATTTTAGCAAACAAACATTCTACTGTTCTTTTTTCGGCCCAACATTGGCTCCAAATTGTGCCCAAACATAAATCATTAAACATCCATACTAAACTATACAAAGGTTTGTTCTCCGCGACTCCACTTCTCCTCTCAATCTCTCGGTCTCTGCAATTCTCTAAAGTCTCTCCAGTTCTCCAACCTGCACTCCACGGTCTCCATTCCTCTCTCTTTTGTTGACTATACCAGTTACCATCGCATCTGCAGATTTTTTTTTTTTCAAAGCTGAGGTTGATCAAATCTTACCTTCGATCGAGCATGTATCAAAAAAGATTAAATGAATTAGATATGTTATTTATTGAAAAGTTTTTAGTAGAAAAACTTGATTATGAAGACTTAATTAGTGATTTCACAGCTAGAAATATAAAAGGACTAGTTTTTCAGTAATATTTAGTTTTTATAATTGAATGTTGGTGTGAATTTGTTGATATTAAATACACATTTGATTCCTTAAGAGTGTGAAGAAATTTGGACTTTATTTTTTTATCAAATAAGAAAAATAAAATTGGCTTTTTTTCATGATTTATCGGTAGAGACCACACTTTAGGATCTCGCCTAGAGCCCCCCAAAACTCAAGGCCGCCCCTGGGTAACATACCCCTCCTCAAGGTGATACATGCATAAATATCTCTCCTTGGACACTTTATCTCTGGTTGTTTGTGTAATTGTGTGTACAATCTAAATCTAAATAACAAATTGGGGTGGTGTTTGGACATCCAACACCACCTCCTAACCTTTAGATCTAGTTTATGACGTGGCGAATTTTAGGGCTTATGAGGTGTAGGTCCTTTAATAGTGTGGAACAAGAGTGTTGTATCATTATTGAAGTCAACAAATGCAACATTACTTTTAATGGGCTTCGGTTGGGAGTTTTTTGTGGGGCATCGATTGGAATTTTTTTAGTCAGACTTTGGATGGGCTTTTTAGTACCTTACGGCATGGGCCATGTACTAGTGTATTACAAAATGGAGTCCCAAAAGCCGCCAGTCTAATTCAAGTAGCAATAGAAGCTAAAGTCAGTTCCTTGATTTTTTTTTTTTTTTTTTTTGGCTAAACAGTTCCTTGATTACTAAAGGAGTTGTTAAATATAAGTGGGAGACTGGGAGCATGCTTCAAACGAGGGTGATAAATATTAGAACCATAGTTCACGATTCCGAAATCGTCGGAATTCCGACAAATCGAAAAACCGGAATTCCGCTCGGAATTCCGGGTGATGTATTGAAATATGCAAGGTCTTCATTTTCACCGGAAAATTATACATGGCCGGAATTAAAATATTTTTTATTCATCTTTTATCATTTTATGTTCATTTAAACATTAAATGAAAATAAAAATGAAATAAAAATACATGAGCAATTAATTTTAAACAAATAAATATTCAATGGAATTTTAATTAAATTGTAAATCAATTTGTTGGTTAAATTTTAACCAACAAATAAAAATTAAAAATACAAATTACAAATTACCAAGTCAATTTTTTTTCATGTCTTAGACTCTTAGCCTCTTAGGTCCATTTTTTTCGCCAAACGACCTCCAAATTGTTTGAAAATTAGTTTACAACATTTGAAGGCTCAAAATAACCACAAAGTTAATAAAACGCTCAAAAAATTTCGACATAGTCTCTCTTGTAAATTTCACATTATACTTTATAAACCTGTTATAAATTCATACGCGTCATAAACTAACAAACATACAATCATACATATATGCATAGCCACAAAAACTTCTAACATAGTCTACCCTATAAATTTCACGTTACACGCTATAAACCTGTCATAAATTCATATAAAATACTAAATACTAAACTATTTACTATACTAACAAATATATATATCCAAACATACGTAACCTAAAATACAAAGTTACAAAATAACAAAGAAGTCTAAGATATGAAAAATTATTACAACCCAAATGTCTTCAAAAGTCCAAGTCCAAATGTCTCCCAACATCAATTAGAAACATAATTCCAAAACCTAAGTCTAAGTTCAAAAGCCTAATTAGAAGCATAGTTTAAACTAACACAAATCTCATAATACATAGTTATGCGTTTTCATCTTAGAATAAATGAATTGAGTGCAATATTGCTCCCAACTCATAGTATTCATGAACGCCCAGTTATAATTATACACATATTGATCATAAGAACTCTGAGTAAGGTAGGTGCCCATCTGAAGTAGGTACCAAATGATGGGATACCCATCGTATTGAACAATAGCAGTCGGAGCCCAAATTTCTCCTACCTTCACAAAACCCGACTCACTAGTAGACGAAGGCTCCTTAGAAAAATCAAAATCAAGTATTGGTTTATTAGAAAAATAAATGATTTGAAATGTAAACAAACTTGGAAATAAACTTTATAAATACCTCAAACATTGCATACTGGTGGCCCATCTCCTGATGTGGTTGGAAATGATACGACTCGATCTCTTTACCAGAACGGGAATGATATGGCTCATTCTCTTTTGCCGAAGGATAGCGATAATAGGAAGAGGCAGCACTACTTTCACCCGAGTAGTTCCCATAATAAGAAGAAGTATCACTTGCTCCACCGGGTTGTGCTCTCCTAGTTCTCTGGCGACTCCTAGAAACTCGTCTAGTTCCTTCCATGCGCCTCTCACCATCACCATCGAAAGGGTCAAAATCTACATCCCTGTCACATTGGCAATACAATTGATATGCATCCTCAGCAAGACCACCACCACCGCCACCACCACCATCATCACCACCATCATCATCATCATCACCATCATCATCATCGCCCTCCCCACCAACATCCATATCACCACCCTACCCACCACCACCACTAGTACCACCACCACCACCACCATTATCATCACTTGAATCACCAATAATATTATTATCTGGTTCCCCATCGGAATTAAATACTTCATCATCAGTGTAATCATGGTAATCTCCAATGGTGTCGTTAGGTGGCTGTTCTTCTTCTTCCCAATCAAAGCGATGTCGATTTGGTAGGGGCGCGTGGTTCCTTATATCTTCTCCTAACATCTGTGCAATGAGGGGGTCAGGTAACCCGTCCTCACTATCTTAGTCGGGTAGTGGAGGGGGATTTCTAATCCACTCGAACAAAGGGTCCTCGGCTTCAGACTCAGCAAAGTAATGATGTAGATCAATCGGGTCATCTTGCTCCTTTACTCTTTTCAAGTGTTTCATCTTCAACCTCAAGTTGTAATGCACATAAACAAAGTCATGCAGAGTTTCATCATTCATGGTGTTTCTTTTCTTCGAATGGATCATCCCAAATGTGCTCCAGTTTCGCTCACACCCAGATGACGAACACGTTTGAGATAAAACTCGAATAGCTACTTCCCTGATATTAGGTGCATCCTTCCCATATGAAAACCATCAATCAGCTGCATATATTCATTTACATGACTTTAGTAAAGCTTTAATACAAAGCTAAACACCACAATTTTTATTTAAAACCTACACGCTTACCCGGTTGAGTTGAACTCCTGCCATGCATAGCGGCTAGTGTACCAAAGGAACCATTTGCATCCAAAAAGGCCTTTAAATGTATATCACTTGTAAATATTAAATATTTAAAAGTAAAGGCAAGTAATAAAGTAGCATGTTTCATTTCTTTTTTACATCAATCATGCACTTTGCTTATTTTGCAGGTTCGGCAACCAACTTTGCAATCACTACTTGCAAAGCATCTATCAAATCCCCCCGGTTTGCCAAATCATTACTATATTGCTCGCTCAGATTTAGATAATAAGTTGAGAAACACATACGCATTCAATATGAGATAGAAAACTCCAAAATATATTTTTCATTCATTATAAATAAAGAACTCAAAACCTATAATTACTTACCAACCTTGTGCAAAACATGTGACAATTGTTTGTCCCATCTCTGGTCAATAATACACAAGATCCAAGCATGATATTTGGTTGCCCTCTGCACTTCACATCTCATATGCTCCATTGCAGCATGCAAATATCCCATGGTAGGCTTTTCATCACCATCCACTAATCTCAAAACCTTTACCAAAGGTTTAAAAACTCTAACAAGCGTCTTTATCTTTCTCCAAAATGACTTATCAGCTATGGTATCCTCAACCTTAAGTGCCATCACTGATGGTTTTCTTCCTTTAAGCGCCAACCAATTAGGTGATGTAAACATCTCTCTCAGCTTGTCCATTTTTTCCACCATGCACTTCAAAGCAATGTAATTGCTTGCAAATCTAGTAGGCCCTGGTCTCACAAGTTCTCCACCACACTTAGCCCGCATCAAATCAAGAACTTGAGGATGATTGTAAATGTAGGTTGTGACCTCCCTAGCTCGCTCAACATTTTTCTTCATAGCTGTTTTTCTACCCAACTCCTTCAAGATTAAGTCAATACAATGTGCAACACAAGGTGTCCAAAACAAATTGTAACCTAAAATTGAAAACACAAAAGAAGTGTTTATAAGCAATTGCAATAGATTAACAAAAATTTATATCAATTATAATTTAAACATATTTACCAGGAGTATCCATAAGCACTTCTCCAGCTTTCTTGTAGTTGCTCCCATTGTTTGTAACAACTTGAACAATGTACTCTTTCCCTATCATATTAATCACCTCCTTCATATGTGCAAGTATGAAAATATGGTCTTTACAATGCCCTGACACCTCCTTTGAGGTATGGAAGACGGTCTGCCCATCACAATATACCATAAAGTTCATGATATTCTTCCTAGTGGGCCCTGTCCAACCATCACACATAACTGTGACTCTATATTGCTTCCACTTCCTTTTCATTCCATCAATGTAAGCTTTCAATTCATCAACATTTTTCTTCAAGTATTTATGCATTAACTCATGGAGAGAAGGACCCTGCACCCCAATTCTTGCCCTTGCTGCCTCATCTATCATAGGCTGGTAGAAAGGATTTTTACACACAGCATGTGGGGTAATCCCTGCCCATAGAGCAAACTTTGATACCAAGTCTTTAAACTGATCACCAAATCCCCTGTTAATAATATGTTTCACAGACGGTTGCCTTGCATCTTGATGTCTAAGGGCTTCAAAGTCAACATCCCTAGGATAAGTTCTCTTATGAGAAGGATAGAAGTCACGCAATGTGCCATCAACTGAGGATGTAGACTTTCTTCCATGTGCCACAGTGTCTTTCCCAGAACCACGATAAGAAGATTGTTCTCTTCTTGATTGAGTTCTTGTATAACGGACTTGTACATCATCCCCACTTTCTGAATCAACAATAGTAGGATTGCACATAGTTTCCATTATATCTCTGTCGGCCCTTCTTTTATTATCATATTTCTCTTATTTCTTCCCTAACAAAAAATCTCTCATTATGACTCTCGCTTCACCAGGTACTTTAACACATTTTTCCGCATCTTCATATCTACCCGCCAAATGTTGTTTAAGACGAGTGATGCCACCTCCTTTAATGATTTTTTTGCAGTAATTGCATTCAAAGTGATTTTTCGAACCTGCTACCCTTGTACAATGATCCCATCCTATATCCTTAGATCTTACCATTTTCGACAAATATTCTACAATGTTCCCACTGCAGACAACACATTCCACAATATTTTCATAAAATCCAAAATAAAATAATATATGCATACGCATAAAACATGAATGGTTACACAAAACTAAGCATTTATGAACAATATGCAAACCGGCCTACTTACTAGAAACCTAGAAATTATATTTGAAAAAAAATATACATTGATAAAAACCTTCCACATATCAAGAATCATCATTTAAATGTGATAGAAACCATGTTGGCACATTGGATAAGAGAAAACATATTCTTAACCATTGAAAAATATACTGAAATCTCATTTAAATGTGATAGAAACACAGATTAAATAAAGTAATCAACCAATGTAAGAAGACTAGCTTGCACCATTTTTTACATATAAAAAACATTTTCGTTCCTCTGTCTCCATTACACTATTCTTTTCTCACACTATCTTCTTAAATGGTATTAACTTTTCACAGAGAAAAAAACAATAGTATTAAAACAAGCATGAGGAAAGAAGAGTTTATGATTGGTCAAGAGGTTGAAATAGTAAGGATAAAGGATTTGAAGAGTCATGGTATCTTGCTACTATAGTACGTCCAACAAAGAGCAAAAAGAGTAACAAGTTTCTTATACAGTACAAAACCTTGGTTGAAGATATAAACACAAGTTTCTTATACTTCCCGAAACCAAGTATACTACATTGTTGCTTTTTATTCTTCATTTCCCAATTGAAAAAGTTAAAATGATTACTGGGAAAGCTAGTCTTCTTCATTTAAATGAGATTTCATAATCATGAACTATGGCTGTATCATAGATTCATACTCAGTATGTTTGACTCACAAGTCACAACTCACAAGTTTTAGATCTAGAATTTCAAGTCGTTCAATATATGAATTTCAAGGAATGTTAACTTGTAGCCATTCAATATATGAATTTCGAAATGGTCGACACAGTGAAAGGCTAAGGAGGATTAATTCAATGATGCGGGTTAAGTGTGTTCCCTGGTGGAGACTTGTTAATGATACCTGAACTTGTTCATTGTTCATCCTCAAGTTCAGGTCTTGTTAATGCGGTAATGCCATCCTTAAAATTATATAATTCAGTGGATTAAAAAGATTATAGTCGAACTCTTAACAAATCTTAAGATTGATATGATGTTTAGGAACTCGTATATTTTTCGGAGAAAAATTTGTAAAATAGAAAATTTAAATAAATTCTTACCTTTTAGATTTAGAATTTGGAAACTAGAAAATATCCACATCATCCATGCTCCGATCCATGCTCCGATTACTCCGGTGAATAGTTTTTTGGGAGAGAGAAAAAGTTTTGAGTGAACAGTTCGGTATTGTCGAATTTGAGAAGTATTCGGTTAGTTTTCGTTATTTGCCGTCGAATAATAACTTATTTACCGAAAATGCCACCAGCGAAACATTTCAGAGTAATTCGTTTCGATACCGTTTCGTTTTTTTAAAAAACCGAAATATCCACCGGAATTCCGACGTTTCGTTCGAAATCGTGAACATTGATTAGAACAAGTACTTTCTTATTATCAGAACAGTGTTCTTTCCAAAATCACAAACTAGTTATCTGTTAAGTTAAAGACGTGCCTTGTGTTGGCCAGAGACAGACAATATCTCCCAGAATTCGTATAGACAATAATAGAACTCACGAATATTGTAGGTCCAGGTTCCATGGGGTACCTCCAATTGGCACTGATCTTCTCGACATCAAGCATTGTATAATCTCGAGAAGAGTTCATTTTTGCTCCAATTTTGATAATGTTTAGTTTGTTTCCAGCCCAATAGAGTCATGACCCGTGTCCATCCAGCAAAACAAAAAATAGTTAAAAGATTGGTACTGTCCTAAATTACTTCTCTTCCTATTATATCCTCATCTTCCACCTTAACCCACCAGTCCGCCATCACTTTTTCTTTTTCTTTGTCGCTCAATCAATTAAACTATCGAACGTAATGAAGCGAGTTGAAGAACTTATTGTAATATAAGACCATTTACCCAATAAAAAATAATAACATTTCTAGCAAATTTGTGGAAAAAGAATACCTACTCACCACCTCCATTTCTACAATTCTCATTTAACTAATAAAAAATTACTTAATAACCAATTCAAATGACCAATTGAAAAATAAGAAGGTTAAAACTAGTAATGGCAAGTTAATGTAACGATGCAAAGAGTTAATCAAGTTTAAGATTCTCATAGACTTGTTCAAATTTAAGAATAAGAATGTTTATTATTTTTTGATATGCAGTTTTATATTTGTAATTGAAGATAGAGGTATATTACATGGCCACATGGGTGTTTGGCATTGATGATTTGTGAGTGAGAGAGGTAAATTGGGTGATAGTATGAAGTATGAACAATTAATTGCAGTGGCAAAGGGGGAAAGAGAGGGCATAATAGAAAGGAAAAAAACTAAAAATGGTACAAATTTTGTAACAACGTTTTGTTTAATTGGTTGGACACATGTCATGTTTATATTGGGCTGAAAGCAAATTGAGCATTACCAAAATTGCAACAAAAGTGGGCGTGGTTTTTTTATTTAACCCCCTATTTTTAAAATCATTTCATTTAGCCCCCCTAGTCGAGGTTAATATTTTACATTATGCCAATATTGCCCTTCTTCTTCATCACGCCATCAACCATGGGAATTAATTCACAAAAAATGGCGAACTAATCTCCAAAACAAGACACAATTAAAGGTAAAAGCCAACTCATACACACAATAAATATAAACAAATTTTATAATTCCATGTTTTATGTTTTTCGCAAAGATATAACAATAAAAATAAATTAGTATGTTCATTTTAAGAAAAAGGTTTTGTGCACCAATTACAATATGGGGATTCAATTTTTGAGTTAATTTGGGGTTAGTACAACTAGTACATTACCTGTTTTGAAATTTATCACAAATTTTATTTTTTGGTAGTAGGATTTATTTCTATGGTTAATGAAGAAGAAGAGCAATATTGTCAATAAATAAAATATCAACCCGAATTGGGGGCTAAGTCAAATGATTTTAAAAATAGGGTTTAATTCAAAACGCTACATAGTTTTGGGAGGTTAAGTAAAAAAAAAACCCATATTTCATCTCATTTCTTCATTATTTCTAATTTCTAATCAAAATCTCATTTCTCTCGTACTAAATTTTGATACTTTCAAACCAAAATTCCAATTGAGATTTTGATAATTCTAAAATTCAAAATTAAATTGAAATTAATACGAAGTCAAATAAGTAATTACCCACCAACAAATAAGTAATTACCCACCAATTGACATATTTACTATTTTATCATTTATAAATCAATTAATATATTAAAAAAATCAAAATTTATATTTTTTTTCCTTTTATATCTAATATAAATAAATTTCCAGTGAACATAAGGTAGTGACGTATTTAAATTTTGAATTGGGATATGGGGGTTAGTTTGATTCTACTAACGCGATTAGATTCAAATTTGGATATTATGCTCGACTCAATTAAGACAATGACAAATAAATAATTACTCACTAATTGACATATTTACTATTTTGTCATTTATAAATCAATTAATATATTAAAAAAATCAAAATTTACATTTTTTTTACTTTTATATCCAATATAAATAAATTTTAAGTGGACATAGGAGTATAAGACAGTGAATTAGGTCAGGTATTTAAATTTTGAATTGGTTTGGGGTTCGGTTTGATTTTACCAAGACAATTGGATTGGGATTAGGATATGCACATTTTTTTTTTCAAAATAATAATAATAATAATAAAAAAAAAAAAAACATAAAGAAAGAAAACGAAATCACGGTTAACTTCACGGAGTGATTTTGAGCTCCAAGCGAAATCTGGGCCACACACGTTTCACCCAATCCCCCTGACAGCTCGCACATTCTTTTCAAAGTTAGTCAAATACTATTTTACCCTTGCTAAAGGAAACTAAATTAGAAGGAAATCTTTCACACCTATTTCTTCCTATTGTGCCGCAACCACTGAAATTTGTGAACATTGTTCTTCTTTATTGTGAATTTGTGATTGCTACTAATATTTCACTGCTAGCGTCAAATTCTTTATCACCTTGAAAGGATCCTTGCATCTAACATGTCAATATATGTCAATGTAAATTAGTTTCCTATTGTTGATTCGGAACCAATTCAAGTTTTATCCACTGCAATTTTACATGAAGAGATTACACAAATAAACTAGAAATATTATCTATTTCATTATTATTGTTGAGGAAGAAATGGACTACTATCTGCATTACTTTTCCCATTGCGGTTTAACAATCAAGTAACCTTATTAATTAAGACTTGTGGATCTCTACACTTTCAAAACATTCAAATTGGACTAAGAGCAAATCTAATGGAGAGTTGGGACTAAGAGCAAGTCCAGTAGAGAGCTGCTAAATTAGATTGCTAAAAGTGCCACATAACTGCCACATAGGTCTTATAGTTTGCCCAGCCAAATTTGGCTCCCCAAAATAAAAAAACCAGTCCAATCGTATTTTCTGTTTTGAAGTGCTAAATGATACGGACGGCATTTTCTGCCGTCCGTCCATTATTTTTTGAAATTTTTTTAGACGGACAGCATAGTTTCTACTATCAATCGAAATTCAACACATGGACGGAAGAAACTATGTCGTCTGTCTCTCGAACTTATTATAGCAGCTGCTAGCGAAAATCTTAACTTTGGCCGAGTTTTTTACTCCTTCCAAATTTAAGACCCTTTTAACAGTTTTATTGGAATGACATTTTTGTGGTTAGGATTGTTATATTTGCCTTTAGCACCCAATATAGCCCCCATTAGGGGTGGGAATTTGGCCCTAACGACCCTAACCCGGCCCTGACCGACCCGACCCTAAGCCCTATAAAGCCCTCACAACTAAAGCCCTCACAGAGTTTAGGGCCGACCCGGCCCGGCCCTAATGCCTTCTAGGGCAGGGCTAGGGCTAAGATTCTAAAACATAGGCCCGACCCTAATTCAACCCTCATTAGCCCTAACCAAGCCCTAACCAAGTCCTAACCGGCCCTGTTTCACACTTTCACTATAAATACACATACCATAATTGTCCAACTCTTTGTTAAATATTTTCAATTAAAATAACATTGTCTTTTGTAATTTATCACTTACACCCAAGGGTACTTCCAATAACTTGTCTTATATAACAAAAACTTGTCAACTTAACAGCCATGAAGAACAATGAGCACTAGCCTAATAAAAAATAAGACTTTATTCCTTTGATCATCAAGTCAAAGTCCATAACTTATTATTCTCAATTTCTTTTCTCACTTATTTCTTATAAATTATATTTTTATTCACATCCAAGCCAAGTCTAAAACTAAAGATTTCCTTCCACACCATTAAAGCAAAATACAGAGCAGACATTTGTAACATAGAAACCAAAAAACAACCTTTGTCAGAAAAATGACATTTGTAATCTCAAACCTTTCTCCATCACTTGTTCAAAAGCCAATATTTTCATTTCCATATACAAAGCTTGAATCACTTTTAAATTAGAAGAAAGGTAATATTATATTTGTTTGAATCTATTATAGAAATAATTTATGATATTACAAATAGTTTAACAACTTCCATGACCCTTAACCAAAACTATTATGTTTCTTCTTTATATCTATTACTTATTCTTTTAAAATGATAATATAATTATTTGTCTATGTATTTCAATTTAAAATGTAATTTTAGTGAGGTTTGAGTACAAGGAAGAACAAATTCCGAACTCTCGATGTACTTCAGTTCATTAGATTGTGGATGTGCATTTTAAATTTTTGGACTTATACAGGATTATTACTAGATTGGTTGGACTTTGAGTTTGTAGATTATTGTACATTTTGTAATATAAATGAGTTTTAAATATATATATATATATATATATATAATATATATATATATATATATATATATAGGCCCAATATAGCCCTAAAGCCCGGCCCTAAAGCCTTTAAAGAGGGCTTAGGGTAGGGTAAGGACTTGAGGTTTAGACTTGTGACCCGGCCTGACCCGACCCTATGCTGACTTTAGGGCCGGGCTGACCCGGCCCTAATATTTGAAGGGCTTTAAATGTTTAGGGCGGGGTAGCCCGACCCGGCCCATTGCCCACCCCTAGTGTCGACTGTCGACTCTATAAACCAAAATGTTCACTATAAGTTTTGTAGCTATTTCATACCTAAGACCCGAAAGACCAAGGATAATAGCCACTCCCTGCCCTTTTTTTCTCACCTGCCCAAAGGAAAAGAAACAAGTCAAGACCGATCACTACTTGTAACATATCTAGAATTCTATATTCTAGACAAAACAGAGTAGATGTCGATGCAATTCCATTATTAGAAACTGAATAATACAGATAGATAATATTATAATGTAGCAAACACATGGATTATGACGTAGTTGACAATACCCAATAATCGGCCTTAAACCCCATTACTTATTCTACTTTAAGTAGTTGAAAACAAGATACTACACAAATAGTCACCGCAAATGAAACAAGATACTCTTTTTGCATGTGACTTCCGTAAATGAAAAACAAAAAGGTAACTTATACAAAAAAAGATCAAACTTCTTCTTTAGCCAAAACACTTTCAAATCGAAACAAAACTTAGGAGGCTACCCAATCTCATTATCAGTCTCTGTATCAGTTATAAAGGTGATCATTTCAGTAAAAGAATATATATTACTTTGCTTCTTTGTATTATTGTAAACTATAATAAAAGTATTGCTCCATCCCCCCTTTCTTAAAACCAAGATCAACCAGACATTGCAAACAATGCCTACTTATTAATCAGTCTACCCAATAACTTCTCAAATTACCAGAAGTTTTTTCAATAAGATAGGTCAATTGATGAACAAAACAATAACCGCACTTCAAAGTAAATTCCTCAAAGTTCAATAGCTCAAAGGAATACCTAGACTAGAGAAAGTGAAAGGGTAGTGTGGTCTTTTCCAATCTTTTAACTACTTATAGTTCGAAAGTACGGCTTGGAGGGAAAGCTGCCACTTTTGGCAAACTTTGACTGATGCTTCCCGGCGAAGATCGCCGTTGACTAAGGATGGAAACGTCTTTGGAGCCAGGTGGAACTACAAATCTATTACCCCCATCCCTAGCTGATGAGGGGATGACAAATCGGGATGAGGCTCAAATCCAGAACCTTAGCTCCACCGGAATGCAAACATGGAGCTCACTTTTTACTAAGAGTAAGAATTCTAAACTTCAGCCTAACCTTACTAAGGTGTATCCTTCGTTTTCAGATGGAATTGCTGAGGTTCCAAAAGAAATCATAACTGAAGGAATAGATCTATGGAATGAATACGTAGTAGGCTTCTTTGTGGAAAAGAGGTTGTCGTACCTTTTTGTTAAGGATGCTGTCCAGAAACAATGGAAGTTAACAGGCGATTTTACTATGATGGCAGATAAAAATCTTTTCTACTTTAAATTTGTCAATGATGAGGATAAACAGCGTGTTATAGACCATGAACCCCTGTTCCTTGCGAGTAGAATATTTGTTGTGAAACCATGGACTCCATCAATTGACAAATACAGAAATGGGATCAAAGCTCTTCCCATTTAGATTCGAGTGGATCTCCCAAAACATCTGTGGACTAAAAATGGTATAGATTTCATATCTAGCATCATTGGAGAGCCCATCTGCATGGATGATGCTACAGCAAGAAGAACCCGAATATCATATGCAAGAATCTGCGTAGTTGTCGACATAGAGTTTAAGTTTCCGTCCTTTATTCTGTCCAAGATTGGTGAGGGGGATATAGTAGACATTGGGCTAGATTATGAATGGGTTCCTGACTTATGCACTAGTTGCAAGATTTTTGGTCATTTTGATTCAAAATGCATAAAAAACAAAGAAGTGAGTGAGAATCCAGTCATACAACCACAGATGGCTAGAACACAGGTTCAGAACAAACCAAGGAAACAACATATGAGATGGACGCCAAAAAAGAATACTCTCACAGGCCAGACAAGCTGCTTAAGGGATAAAAATGGAACAACTGTCACTAATGATGGTCAGACTGAGGATACTCCAGTTATTATAACAGAAGAAGTTGGCCAAACACAAGAGAGAACTTACAGAGAAGTGACTGAAGCCCTTGAACCTACAGTTAGAGGTTCACAAGTCGTAGTTCATTCTGAGGTACAAGCTTCAAACAGATTTGCAGTACTCATGCCAGCAGAGGATGAAGGTGTGCAGGAATCTGAAACTGAGATTGAAAAGCAAAATAACATGGAAATAGTTCCATATGTGGCAGCCATTTCCAGAAATGAACAAGAACTGTTACAGGAGGACAAATTTGAGGAGGTCAGAACTGAATTTGAGCCATCAGAAGTGGGTCCTCTGAATACAGAAGGAGAAGAAGGAAATTCTGAAGATTCTAAAGAAAAGAAAGTTTACTCAATCAAGAGAGGAGAAATTCGGCAGGAGGATAGCTACTCGGTAAGTGAAGAGGAATTCGAGAAAGCATATTTTTCAGACCACCTTGATGCTGAAGAAGATTCAGAGGTAGCTGGAATGTTAGAATCTCCACCAATAAATGGTATTAGTGTCAAAACTAAACAGCTAATAGAAACCACTGGCCTCTCTAGTCAGACAGGATGGCATAAGGCCAAGAGGAAGTCTAGAAACAAGGCCAAAGGGGAAACCAAAGTCAGAAAAGATAATAATGAAGAAAAGGAAGAGAATGCAATAGGAGAGAGTATCAACGCCATTGCAAGTACACAACACATGCGTAAGAGCAACAGAGCTGGTGCAGAAAAAGGGACCAAGAGTGGGTCAGGAATACAACCCCAACTATCTTAATGATTAATTTAGCATGTTGAAACATGAGAGGGTTTAACCAACCCTTCAAACACATTGAGGTAAGGGATTTGATACGCAAATCTGATGGGGTTGATCAAAACAAGAGTGAAGAACATCAAGATGGATGAAATAGTGAATAAATGTTGCTATCAGTGGCAGAGTGTGCATAACTATAATTTTAGTGAGCTGGGTAAGATATGGGTTTGCTGGGACCCCAAGAGGGCATCTGTGTCCAATGTGCAAGTAGATTGCCAGTGCATCACAATGGAGGTCATAACTACTACTGGAAAGGAGTTTTGCGTGACTATTACCTATGCGAGTACAGAAAACATATCAAGAAGAACCTTATGGAGTAGAATCATTGATCTTTCTTGTACTATAACAAAGCCATGGATTCTTCTAGGTGACTATAATTCTATCTTGAACCCTCAGGAGAAAGTGGGAGGGGCTGATGTAAGGCCTATTCATTTTGTAGACCTACTAAACTGTGTTACTAGTGCAAGCCTGGTGGATATTAAGTATAGAGGAAATTTCATGACATGGTCTAACAGACAAGGGAATAGAATTTGCAGTAAATTGGATCGAGTTATGGGGAACGATGAATGGATTAGGGAATTTAGTGACTATGAAGCTGAGTTTCTCAACCCAGGAGCAACCTCAGACCACTCTGCCATGATTGTATACTCAGTACAGCAGCGAAATCATAAGAGGAAAGGGTTCAGATTTTTTTAACTACTGGGTAAAAGAAGTAGGGTTTATGGAAGTGGTGGAGAAAGTGTAGTAGGGAATCCAATGTACATTTTTATGAAGAAACTAAAGCATGTGAAAGCAGCACTAATAGAATGGAATAGAGAAAAGGTAGGCAATGTCACTACAAGGGTTGTGGAAACGAAGAGAGCACTAGATACATTGCAGACGAATCTACAAGCAGATCCTTTGAATGCTAGCCTTATCAGAACTGAACGAGTGGCACTTGCACAATATGTTAAAGCTTCTAAGTCTGAAGAGGAGTTTCAAAGGCAGAAGTCGAGGGACTAGACAATTGTGCTTGGGGATAATAACACGAGCTATTTCTTTAAAACAGTGCAAGCAAGAAGAGTTATGAACAGGATAACTTGTGTAAAAGACATGAATGGGAGGCTGTTGGATGATGTAACTGAAATTGGTAGTGCATGTGAAGACTATTATAAAGAACTATATGGGCCAGACCAATTGCCAACTCTGGATTTATCTGCCTTCAATGACTTACCACCAAAGCCACACATTTCTGAAGCCATGAAGATGAGTCTTGTTGCTGATATAACTAGGAATGAAATCACACAAGCTTTATCAAATATATGCAGCGACAAAGCCCCGGGTAGCGATGGATTTTCCTCCTCCTTCTTCAAGGCCACATCGAGGACCCAGTGGAGTCAACTTGTATGGTATGCGAATCGAATACCCAGGCATTCTTTTATCAGTTGGATGGCATTACAAGGTGCACTTAAAACACTTAGCAAGCTTTGGGAGTGGAAGAAGGTAACATCAAATATTTGTATTCTTTGTTGGCATGATGTGGAGGATGAGGAGCACCTGTTTTTTGGATGCAGTTACGGTCAATTTGTTTGGGCTTCACTGCTTCAAAGAGCTAGGTATAACAGAGGCAGAGAAGCTACGTGGGAAGCTGAATTGGAATGGGTCAGTCAGAAAACAAAAGGGAAGGGGATAAAGTTAAGCAAGATGCAGTAAAGCTTGTATGGAATGGAATGATCTATTGGGTTTGGCAAGAACGAAATCAGAGGATTTTTAAAAACAAGCAAATAACAACGACAAAGCTAACTGATCTGCTTTTCAATGATGCGAGAACCAAATTGATTTCATTGCGAGCCAAGATGGAACCAGGAAGTGAGTTACAAGCAATTAACAGTATTTGGAGAGTGAATATAGAAGAAAGAGTGTCGATTCCACAGAAATGTAGATGGGAACAAGCTGATACAGAGTGGTGGGTTTTGAATACGGATGGCACTCTACAAGGGGACCTTGGAGGATGGGCTGCGGTAATTCGAACTGATAAAGGGGAGGTTTTGGCGGCAAGGAAAGGTAAGATTGAGTATGGAGAGATCGCGATGATAGAGTTACAAGGGCTGGAAAAAGGGTAGGAAATGACTATAGAGCAGGGCATCAGACGAATTGAAGCAAGAACAGACTCGACAACTGTGGTGTCCTATTTGAAGGGTAAGGGGTAGGGGTGGGCAATGGGCCGGGTCGGGCTAGCCCGGCCCTAAACATTTAAAGCCCTTCAAATATTAGGGCCGGGTCGACCCAGCCCTAAAGTCAGCATAGGGTCGGGTCGGGCCGGGTCACAAGTCTAAACCTTAAGCCCTTACCCTACCCTAAGCCCTCTTTAAAGGCTTTAGGGTCGGGCCTATATATTTTCTTTTTTTTTACTACATCAGTTTTAAAACTCATTTATATTACAAAAATGTACAATAATCTACAAACTCAAAGTCCAACCAATCTAGTAATAATCATGTATAAGTCCAAAAATTTAAAATGCACATCCACATTCTAATGAACTGAAGTACATCGAGAGTTCGGAATTTGTTCTTCCTTGTACTCAAACATCACTAAAATTACATTTTAAATTGAAATACATAGACAAATAATTATATTATCATTTTAAAGGAAAAAGTAATAGATATAAAGAAGAAACATAATAGTTTTGGTTAAGGGTCATGGAAGTTGTTAAACTATTTGTAATATCATAAATTATTTCTATAATATATTCAAACAAATATAATATTACCTTTCTTCTAATTTAAAAGTGATTCAAGCTTTGTATATGGAAATGAAAATATTGGCTTTTGAACAAGTGATGGAGAAAGGTTTGAGATTACAAATGTCATTTTTCCTCGACAAAGGTTGTTTTTGGTTTCTATGTTACAAATGTCTGCTCTGTATTTTGCTTTAATGGTGTGGAAGGAAATCTTTAGTTTTAGACTTGGCTTGGATGTGAATAAAAATATAATTTATAAGAAATAAGTGAGAAAAGAAATTGAGAATAATAAGTTATGGACTTTGACTTGATGATCAAAGGAATAAAGTCTTATTTTTATTAGGCTAGTGCTCATTGTTCTTCATGGTCATTAAGTTGACAAGTTTTGTTATATAAGACAAGTTATTGGAAGTACCCTTGGGTGTAAGTGATAAATTACAAAGGACAATGTTATTTTAATTGAAAATATTTAAACAAAGAGTTGGACAATTATGGTATGTGTATTTATAGTGAAAGTGTGAAACAGGGGCGGTTAGGGCTTGGTTAAGGTCGGCCTATGTTTTAGAATCTTAGCCCTAGCCCCTTACTAGAAGGCATTAGGGCGGGCCGGGCCCCTAAAACTCTGTGGAGGGCTTTAGTTGTGAGGGCTTTATAGGGCTTAGGGTCGGGTCGGTCGTATGGATTAGGGTCGTTAGGGGCCAAATTCCCACCCCTAGTAAGGGGCGCATTGTAAGTGGCAAGAAAAAGCTTGTTAGAAATATTGAAAGTCTGGTAGGGCAGCTCGAAAAATTTAAACTTCTTCATGTGTACCGAGAAGCAAACAAACTGGCGGATGCTTTAGCTAAAAATGTACCAAATGTAAGGAAAGTTGATATAATTCCTAGTTCTTTTTCAGAGGATATTAGGAAAATTGTATATGAGGATGCTATAGGCATGGAATATGTGAGATTGTAACAAGCTATCATTACTTTTATTTTAATGGAATGGGGTAGGGGACCTCGTTAAAAACCCCGCTTGCCTACCAAAAAAAAATCCCTCAAAGTTTACCTTTTCAAGTTGTAAATATCCAAAACTATAAAATAGTAGATAACTGAAAACATAGCAAATCTAGAGAGCATAAGAGAAAAGGTCCCACGGGAAACTCTTGACAAGAAACAAAAACGACAAAAATGCATAATGGATCAGGTGAACTATCTCTAATCATCATTCTCATCATCATCTGCTCCTGCAGCAGAGTTCAGCGCATTCAATCCCTTTCTGCTAGACAGCTCTATCTTGATTCCACTTCAAGTATGGATCCCGTTGACTGCTTTTTCTCTAAGATTTGTTTTGACAAATCGATGCTCTGGTGTACGGGCGAAATTGGGCATTGAGACATCGATCACCGAGATTTGTTTCATGCCACCGCGCTAATAAGTCAAATCGCTTTCTACCCACAAAAAGCGGGGGTTTGATAAACATAGGTGCTTTCAAACAAATGTCCATTCAAAGAAAGAAAGTAGATGTCCCGGTTGAATAAACTTCTTGCTTCTTCGATCCTACGATCTCACAAGAAGGCAATGCAAGAGTAGCAGATTAAACACTTCCCTCCCGTGAAGAAGAAGCGGGGCTTGACAATCGGTCGGCGGGCCGATCCGAAGGTCTCCTCTCATCATATGTCAGCTTCTTCAAGTTGAACCTCTTGTGTGCCTTCGGAGCCTCTTTCTCCAATTTCCATGCTGTTGGATCAGCACAAATACCAGCATGTACCTTTCTGTACAGTTCTTCTATCCCATCAGCTTCAATGCCTTTCTTGATGTACTCAGAGAAATGGGTCTGGTACTTCTCTGGCTCATCCTCTATTAGCGTCATCATATAAGCAGCAACATGGCCACCATAGACATACTTTCGGTGAACCCCTGCATCCAACTGCTTATTCTCTTTCTTAAATCCAGCAAATCTCTTGTCACTGTGAGGAATGTCAAGCCCACCATCCAATGCACCCTTAAGTCTAGTTTCTAATACTTGGCGACTAGCACGAACGGTGGATGCATTTGCGTATTTGCAAGGGTTAGTAACTTAGTATTGCTCTACCGCAGGTAAAAACTTAGCATGGACATAATTGAAGATTACACTGACTGCATCTGCAACTCACTAGACCTTCAGAGTTCTGCATTTCTTTCCTAGGCTGATGGCATTTGACATCAAGAGGGAGAGAGGACCAGAAACGTAACAGTTCATGGATACTTGGAATGTTGATGATCAAATCGAGAGGAAGCAACAGAAATTATGCAGTTGGAACAAAGCAGAAGTGGCTGTAAATAATCTCAACACAGATGGTCCTCTTCAAGGGGTGTTGGGTGGATGGGCAGCAGTCATTCGCAATGAGGAAGAAGAAGTGGCTGCAGCAAGTCATGGAAAGGCCAGCAAGAAATCCATAGAGCTGATTGAGATGCAAACAGTGGAGCAGGGACTTAGTAAGGTACTAAGGCACTAAGGCACGGCATCAAAAAGATCAGGGTGCAAATTGATTCCAGGACCATGATATTTTTCTTAACAAAGGGAAATCAGAACATGTGGCAAGCAAAAAAGTTGATAAGGAGTATTACGCATCTTAACTACTATAGATTCAATGCGTGAAATATACCGAGGATATTAAATCAAGAGTGCCTCCATTCTCATGAGCTACTTCACTTGTACTGTAACAACTTGTAACCCATTTGTTTGCTATTTATACAAATTACCCTTTAGAAAGAAAAAAAGTTTTAGTATGTGGTTTTATTAGTTTCACATCGGAAATTTTATCTAGTTGGCATCACAATTGTCAAGTGGTCTGCCACTCTGACTTCTATTTGATATAAACAGTTTGATCAATCTACTGAATTACATTCTTAGGGTACAAAAAGGGAAGTTTATTGAAACCAGTGTATATCGGGTTCCTGACTTGAACTCTAAGCAACTACTTAAATACTATTTGGACTCAAAGTTGCAAGTACTTGATATGCATCTAGGAAGGTTTTTTAACAGGGTGAAGATAACTACAGACTTTAAGAGACCAGCTCAGATTATAAAGAAAAAGAACATTCATAGACAAGAAACTAAGCATGTTTACGTACCTACGTGATACCATTTGGGCAAAATTAGCCACCTTTTGCATAAGTCGTGTTTCCATGTCCATCTCTTGTGCATCCAATGCCCTCTTCATCTCATCTATTTCATGTCGCCTTTGCTCATCTTTCTCTTGTGCTTGCCTCTTAATCTCTTCAATCTTAAGTCGTCTTTCCTCCTCCTTCTCTTGTGCTACTCTTTCCATTTCAGCCAACTGGCTTTCCAGGTCATTCACACGATTGTCTGAAGATAGTCGGGAGCCAAAGTAGCTGGTTGCACCTCGTCCCTTCAACCTCACACGTCCATGCCGCTATGGAGGCATCACTTCCCTATAGATCTCATCTGAGAGAGGTAGTTGTGTCCCATGTTCATCTATACCTGCTAGGTCTTTCATTTTGTGCTTCGTATTCCAAAAAAAAAAAACACCACGGATATTAAATACAGCCGAGTATGATATTTAAACCTGAAGCTATTACTAAGATGAAATTGTTACATACAATGTATTCTCTTGATTGATCATCAAGAACGTCATGCGTTTGTGAACTTGTGTGAGTCCTCACAAAAAGATCTCCTAGGGAAGGGGGTGCTCCAGCCTCGACTCTAACCAAATATAAAGAAATTTATTAATTGTTAATCACTAGTCAAATTCAATGCCGCGAGTAGGAAATAAAAAATAATAAGCATATGTACCATTATCTCTTCAAACCGGGAAAACTTATTCTTCCAAAGAAAGATGCTTTGCTATTTGCTTAGCACGGTTAGCCCCTCGTTACGTTTAGAAATTGCCTATACAAAAAGATCTCCTAGTTAGTATTGTACCCTATAAAAAATACTTAAGCTAAACATTACACTTTTTCTTATTTGATGCTCCGGAGTATCCCAAAACTCCATAAGTTGAACCCACTCCTGTTGCGATAGTTGCTCTGGCCTATGGCTTATACGTTCTTCATATGTGGCATAGCGGGTATAAAAGTTCCTTTTCCATTTACTCTTTTTGTTTCTGAATTCATCCCCGGAAATCAGAGCCAAAGTGGGCTCCTTCCGGGTCTCATCAAGTTCCCATTTATCCTAAAATGAGAGACAAAAAGATCTACTAAGAAATGAAATAGACAGTTTTTTTAAATTAGTGCAAGTGTGTGCAGATCCAAATGTCCATACCTTAATGTTATCTCATAACCACTCTTTGTCGCCTACATCTTGGAGCTCCCAATTTTTTGTCCAATCAAATCGACGTGACGTTGCCATTAATACTCCAAGATATTCAGAGAACAAGCTTGGATGTTTCCGAGGTCCCACTGGTTGTCTGCCTTTCCATACCAATTCCAACTTTGAGCCATTTGGTTGGTCAAATACCTTAGGAAGGGTAGAAGTGCCCCTTACCCACTTTCCAGCTGTACATAAGCCCAAAGCTTCATTAATTAAACATAAGACAATAATTAACTAGAATGTTTAGTTAAACTTACCGCTCTCGTCACCATTAGGATCCTCTCGAAATCGTTTGACCATTGCACCTGTCTAAATCGTCACATAAAGCAATTCATCAAGTAAATCCATCAAGGAAGACACTAGATAATAACCACTCCCAAAACATAAAAAAAAAAAAAAAAAAAAAAAAAAAAAAAAAAAATAAGCACAAAAAACGAGTTTGTTCCCAAAAAAAAAAACAGCACAAAAAATGAGTTTGTTCCCACAAAAAAAAATAGCACAAAAAACACCATATAATCATCGTCACTGTCATTGTCTTCATCACAATCACTATCAATGTCTTCATCACAATCACTATCATTGATGAAGTCTTCATCACATTCGACACCGTCAATGATATCTTCATCAATAGTATCCGCAACAACTTCTACTCCATCAATCTCACTCCTAGTCCAACCGTTAATGTCGTGTGTGCTGTCAACTATGTTATCCACATCTTGCTGCATGCAAGACGTGTTATCTTCAACGACTCAACCATCTTGAACCCATATCATACAAGTCCCTTGGAAGCGTCTTTAACACAACTCGCCAATTATCATCCAAATTATCTTGGAGATAAAAAACTTGTTCAGCTTGAGATGCTAAAATAAACGGTTCACTCGTAGCTAAGGTTCGTGTAAAGTTCACAGTAGTGAACCCATATTCATCTATTTTCATTCATGCGCGAGTCATAACATCCCACCAATCACACTTGAACAGAAACACTCTATTCTCCTTGCAATAACGCAACTCAACTATGTCATTCAACACACCATAATAACCCACACTACCGGTCACTGGGTTCATGTCTTTCGCGCTCGCAAAGCTTGACGTTTCTACTGATACAAAAACTCCACTATTCTGAGTTTTCCTTCGTGACTCACGAGCTTTTGTGTGAAATCTGTATCTATTTGCAATACAGCCCTTGAAACAAGAAGCAAATCGACTAGGACCATATGCTAAACTCTGAAGTTGCTCGCTGACCAACTCTCCATCCTTTTTCATTTGCTGGACCTATTCAGATAAGGAGAAAAAAATAATGTTGAACTTCAGTAAACATAAGCAATCAGTAGCAAGTAGCTCCAATCAAAAAGAAAGAAGACAAAAAAATGGCTTCTTTTGCAACAAACAACATGGCAGAATATTGGACTTTTATTACAAGGTTTGAGGCTCAGACCTCAGAACACTCTATCTGAAGTAGAATATAAATTGTTGTACATGAGTAATTATTATAAGGTTTGAAATTTTGAATAGCCCTAATAACTTTATCACTATTGATAACACAACTAGATCAAGTAAAGTCATTATAGTAGATCGACATTAGATCAAGATATACTCTGAAGCAAAGAAAAAGAGCTATTACAACTAATTACTCGGTAATCTGAGAGACATTCTTTGTCTTCCACTCTCCAGGACCCAAAAAAAAGGAAACAACTAATGCAGGGGGGGGGGGAGAGAGATTTTACTAACATCTTCCTATTTTTTTCCTTGTTCTTTGTGTTGACGGACTAATTACCAATGTTCTAGGAACCTACAGACTAAATTCCAAGTAGAACAAACATCCCTAAATAAGAAACTAAATCTAAACTGTACTAAACATCCTCTAAATATCCCTAAATCAGCTAAATATAAATATAAATAAAACAAGTAGAATCCTTCTTGAGGCATGTTACTAAACAAAGGAAATCATATTGCTATCTACAAAACTACTTTGGAAAAAAAGTAAATAGAGTACATAAACTGATATACATAATCTAACTACATACAATTAACACTTACTTGGTTTTCAAACCATTTACCAAACCGTTCATTATGAATACGGTCCACATTCCTAGCACTTTCCCGCCGCCCGAGCTCATCCCTAATCACTTGTTTGTGTTTCATGTACAAAACATTATTGCATTTACGACATAGGTTTATAAATAATATTTCTTTTAACTAAGGCACAATTTCAATAAAGTGGACTTACTCAATAAATGGTACCACTTCCTCACAATTGATTAGCACATACAAATGAGCTTGTTCCCACTCATCGTCTGTTAAAGTGCTAAACGTTCCTTTCCCTAAAAACACGCATCAGATCCCGAAAAATAGAAAATTGTCCATCCAATCCAACAACTCGGAACTCTTCATTCCTCCCTGTCCGGTTGAACTTAGTCTCCATCCCATCATCTAAGTATCTTGAGCAGAAAGTCAAGCATTCATCAGCAAGATACCCTTCGGCAATGGATCCCTCTGGTCTACTCTTATTACGAACATACTTCTTCAAAGTGTACAAGTACCTGAATAAATATAAAATATAACAAAATTTAAGTTCAAATTTTAACAAAATACAAACAAAAGTAACCATTACTATTATCTTTACTTACTGACCTTTCGATTGGGTACATCCATCGATAGTACACTGGTCCACCGAGCTTAGCTTGACCAGCTAAATGAATAGGCAAGTGCACCATAACATCAAAAAATGATGGAGGAAATATCATTTCCATTTTGCATAGTGTGACAGCAATCTGGTACTCAAGATGTTCCAACTCTGCAACCCATAATACTTTTGAACACAACTGCTTGTAGAAATTAGAGAGTTCAACAAGAACCAATGTAACTTCCTTAGGTAAGATTCCACGTGTTGGGAACCGGAAGCGCTTGATTCTTTGCACTAGAACATGCCAATCATAGCTTTTTAGGCCGGTATTTTGCATTCTTTCACAATTTGAACATGACGCGATATATTTGATGAAAAATTATCCGAACTTTAATACCTTTCAAGATTTGACAAAGCTTCCTCTTCTCGATCAAGGACAAGGTAAAGGGAGCGGGGGATATAGTATTTGTTACCCTCTTTAGCTATCGGATGAAGTGACTTTTCGCATACCCATTAACACCAAATCTTGTCTTGACTTGGGTTATCCTTTGATTTCTTCTCTAAATTCAGCAGTGTCCCAAGCCAACTTTCACCGTTGTTCTTTCAATGTGCATGACATCTAGATTATGGAGTAAACAAAGGTATTTCCAATATGGGAGCTCAAAAAATACACTAATCTTCTTCCAATTGTGTGGCAAAGAATTATCCTCTCGACTTCTCTTTTGTCCAATAACCTTATCACTATTCACCTTACCAAATGTGATTTGGTCGAATCCATGTAATTGAGCAAGTACATCACTTCCAGTAAAGGGGCTTGGAGCAACTCCCATTTCTGTCTTGTTATCAAAAGAACTCTTATTCTTTCGATATCTATGATCAAGTGGCAGGAATTTACGACTTCCCATATAACAGAACTTTTTCCCATTTTGCAACCATTTTAAGCAAGTCTTCTCATGGCAAGAGGGACAGGCAAGTTGTCCTTTAGTGCTCCATCCGGACAAATTAGCAAATGCTGGGAAGTCATTAATAGTCCACAAAACAGCTGTATGCATTTTAAAATTCTGTTTTGAAGAGGCATCATACATCTCAACTCCCTTCTCCCACAACTCCTTTAACTCATCAATCAATGGCTGCAAGTACACGTCAATGTTATTTCCCGGACTGCTAGGGCCAGGAATTAGCAATGACATGATGAGAAAAGGTTGTTTCATACACATCCAAGGCGGCAGATTATACGGAACTAGAATAACGAGCCAAGTGCTATGAATAGAACTAAGACTACCAAAAGGATTGAAGCCATCACTAGCCATTCCGAGTCTGACATTGCGAGATTCTAAACCAAATGAAGGATATCTTTGGTCTAAGCTTTTCCATTCCTTGGAGTCAGCTGGATGCCTCAAAGCACCATCTTTCGTACGATCATCAGCATGCCATCTCATATCTTTAGAAGTTTTTGAGCACATAAATAATCTTTGGAGTCTTGGCTTTATAGGAAAGTATCGCAAAACCTTAGTAGCCTTTTTCTTAGGTTTTGCAGATGAACTAACTCTATTTTCTGTACACTCCGAAGTCGTGATCCATCTTGACTCACCACATACATCACAGTTATCCTTGTCCATGACTGGTTTATTATCCTTCCAATACAACATACAATCATTAGGACATCGTCTATCTTAATGCACTCCATCCCAAGATCCCGGTTGTTTTTGATTCATAATGATTCTTGGGCATATTGATGTCATTTGGAAGTGAATCATTTAATACCTCAAGCAACATGTCAAGCGAATGATTACTCCAGCCGTTAAGACACTTTACATGAAGCAATCGTACTAGAAAAGACAATTTTGAACTCTTAGTACAGCCGGGGTACAAGGGTGTAATGCCGCTTCCTTCAACAACTTATAAAACTTATGTGCTTCTTCATTTGGCTCATCCGTTCGAAAGTCAATTTGAACTAGACTCATTTGTATTCGAACTAGGTGGTATGTCATTGTCTATACCAACCATGTTTTGAAATCCTAATGCATCTTGCAACATTGTATGCATATCATCACCCTGATTAGACTTCGGTATTTACCTCCACACTCTCCCCATGCTTTGTCCAACGGACATAACTCCGTAGTATACCCGCGATTCTTTATATGATGTTCCACTATATGTTTAGGCAATAACATTAGATTAAGGCATCCTACACATGGGCAGTAAATCTCACCACCAAGTTCCTTAATTCGATTATTCCAAGAAAACTCGATAAATTTATCACAACCAAGTATATACTTACGACTACATCTTCCTAGAGTCGGATCCATCCAACTTTTATCCATTTAAAAACTGAACTACAACTACATAAAAAAAAAAAAAAAAAAAAAAACAATCTTGTTCAGCAAGAATATCATATCCTACATCAAGTTCAAAAATTAATATATTCACTAACATATCCTAACATAACATAGGAGACCCAATAAAAAAAAAGACTGTGACAAGGCCATATTAACTGTCCAAATGTGGGATTTACCACCAAATATTGGTCTCACATAATTGAAGAAAGCAATAGCCATGAAAACATAACTAGAACTCAATACGAGGAAAGCTAAAGCTTTAAATTTGAAAAGTCGAACTTTTTATCCAAAAATAACATAAATTGGATTAAAACCTCATATATATATATACAATATTCTAACAATAGAAAAGTCGAATCAATTGATCAAATATTCTTACGATATTTAGATTTAAATAAAATAATGAAGTGCTTGACTTAGTCACCAGATCGTTAAGCGGGAGCGAGATCCCGAGAGCGCCTAACTTAAGAAGCTCCCACTTTGAGAGTGCCCACAGAGCGCTTATATATACTAGTAATTTTACTAATTAATGAAGTACTGAGTAACAAATGCTAGTTATCATACTTGATTTTTTCTTGTGTGTTCTCAAAGTAATTAATAAAGGATTAATAAATCAAATGTTTGATAACAAAGTTACAAATGATTCTAACCAAAAAAAAAAATTACGAAGGATTGAAAAAGAAGTAGAATTAGGAGAAAGGACAAAAACATAATTAGCTATTGAGTTGGCTGTAAAACTGAGAAAAATAAGTTATACTACACTAGTGCTACTATGAGATGGGGAGTATAGTATAGTGGTACAGGTCTTCTTCCTTAAACCTTCTTCACACTTGAGACCCAAAATTTCATGAACGACAACATCTCGACAAAACCCATTTCATCAATTATGAGAAACAAAACTCGCTAGTTCGATAAAATCGTCATATTCTCATCTCTTCCAATTTTTTTTTTTTTTTTGGATTTTGATTAATTCATCTTCAATATTTTGATTTAAAGTTGAGAATCTATTAAAGTTCTTCAAATTAGTGAATGGTTTGTATAGATAATTAGATTTGTGTTTTACTCTAGCGTAAAAACTCATCTAAATGGATGATTAGAAATGAATTAACTGATTCTTTAGTGCAAAGAGCGGTTCCTTAAATCCAAAGCGCGGTTTTGAATAGCTTTGATCTAAATCCGTCAAACCGCGGTTTGAGTGCGGGAGCTCCATACCATCTACACGGTTTATGTGACTAAGAGTGCTTCAAATCACAAAAATATCGATTTCTTAAACAAATCTCTAAAATAAAACGTAGGGGAGAAGATGATGGATTACCCAAGGTAAAGTAAGCAATGGAGGAGGCGTATGAAGAAGAAGAAGAAGGCAACCGGTGAAGAAGAAGGCAAAGAATGAATCAAGTGAAGAAGGTGGCGGTGAAGAAGAAGGCACTGGTGCGGCAGCCGGTGAAAAGTATTTGGGTTTTTGGTTTCTTCTTTTTCTTTTTGTATTTGAGATTCAACTTTCACCAAAATAAACGAGCGAAAAAACCGCAGGAACGCTAACATCTATTTTCTATTTTCTGATTTTTTTTTAATGAAAATAATTATTTAATGTTTTAAATAGCCTTTTTGCAGCCATCGACGCCAAACACTTAATTAAAGCCACGCACAAAATTTGTTAAATCTGAAAGGTCGACTTAAAGCCAAGACCACATTGAAACGGTTGCAAAAAATGCACCTTTTGCAACAAAAGGATAATCACGAGGCAAAAAGGTACTTCTTGCCACATATTTAGTTTGTCGTGGCAACAAGTAAGATATAGCCACCAAACCCCTAGCCGCGGCAATATGTCCAAGGCTAAAAGTCACTTTTTTGGTAGTGAATATTTGTCGAAAATGATAAGACCTAAAGATATAGGATGGGATCATTGTACAAGGGTAGCAGGTTCGAAAAATCACTTTGAATGCAATTACTACAAAAAAATCATTAAAGGAGGTGGCATCACTCATCTTAAATAACATTTGGCGGGTGGATATGAAGATGTGGAAAAATGTGTTAAAGTACCTGGTGAAGCGAGGGTCATAATGAGAGATTTTTTGTTAGGGAAGAAACAAGAGAAATATGATAAAATAAGGGCTGACAGAGATATAATGGAAACTATGTGCAATCCTACTATTGTTGATTCAGAAAGTGGGGATGATGTACAAGTCCGTTATACAAGAACTCAATCAAGAAGAGAACAATCTTCTTATCGTGGTTCTGGGCAAGACACTGTGGCACATGGAAGAAAGTCTACATCCTCAGTTGATGGCACATTGCGTGACTTCCATCCTTCTCATAAGAGAACTTATCCTAGGGATGTTGACTTTGATGCCCTTAGACATCAAGATGCAAGGCAACCGTCTGTGAAACATATTATTAACAGGGGATTTGGTGATCAGTTTAAAGACTTGGTATCAAAGTTTGCTCTATGGGCAGGGATTGCCCCACATCTTTGTGTGTAAAAATCCTTTCTACCACCTATGATAGATGAGGCGACAAGGGGCGGGAATTGGGGTGCGGGGGGTCCTCTCTCCATGAGTTAATGCATAAATACTTGAAGAAAAATTTTGATGAATTGAAAGCTTACATTGATAGAATGAAAAGGAAGTGGAAGCAATATGGAGTCACAGTTATGTGTGATGGTTGGACAGGGCCCACTAGGAGGACTATCATGAACTTTATGGTATATTGTGATGGGCAGACCGTCTTCCATACCTCAAAGGAGGTGTCAAGGCATTGTAAAGACCATATTTTCATACTTGCACATATGAAGGAGGTGATTAATATGATAGGGAAAGAGTACATTGTTCAAGTTGTTACAGACAATGGGAGCAACTACAAGAAAGCTGGAGAAGTGCTTATGGATACTCCTGGTAAATATGTTTAAATTATAATTGATATAAATTTTTGTTAATCTATTGCAATTGCTTATAAACACTTCTTTTGTGTTTTCAATTTCAGGTTACAATTTGTTTTGGACACCTTGTGCTGCGCATTGTATTGACTTAATCTTGAAGGAGTTGGGTAGAAAAACAGCTGTGAAGAAAAATGTTGAGCGAGCTAGGGAGGTCACAACCTACATTTACAATCATCCTCAAGTTCTTGATTTGATGCGGGCTAAGTGTGGTGGAGAACTTGTGAGACCAGGGCCTACTAGATTTGCAAGCAATTACATTGCTTTGAAGTGCATGGTGGAAAAAATGGACAAGCTAAGAGAGATATTTAGATCACCTAATTGGTTGGCGCTTAAAGGAAGAAAACCATCAGTGATGGCACTTAAGGTTGAGGATACCATAGCTGATAAGTCATTTTGGAGAAAGATAAAGATGCTTGTTAGAGTTTTTAAACCTTTGGTAAAGGTTTTGAGATTAGTGGATGGTGATGAAAAGCCTACCATGGGATATTTGCATGCTGCAATGGAGCAGATGAGATGTGAAGTGCAGAGGGCAACCAAATATCATGCTTGGATCTTGTGTATTATTGACCGGAGATGGGACAAACAATTGTCACATGTTTTGCACAAGGCTGGTAAGCAATTATAGGTTTTGAGTTCTTTATTTATAATGAATGAAAAATATATTTTGGAGTTTTCTATCTCATATTGAATGCGTATGTGTTTCTCAGCTTATTATCTAAATCCAAGCGAGCAATATAGTAATGATTTGGCAAACCGGGGGGATTTGATAGATGCTTTGTAAGTAGTGATTGCAAAGTTGGTTGCCGAACCTGCAAAACAAGCAAAGTGCATGATTGAGGTAAAAAAGAAATGAAACATGCTACTTTATTATTTGCCTTTACTTTTAAATATTTAATATTTACAAGTGATATACAGTTAAAGGCCTTTTTGGATGCAAATGGTTCCTTTGGTACACTAGCCGCTATGCATGGCAGGAGTTCAACTCAACCGGGTAAGCGTGTAGGTTTTAAATAAAAATTGTGGTGTTTAGCTTTGTATTAAAGCTTTACTGAAGTCATGTAAATGAATATATGCAGCTGATTGGTGGTTTTCATATGGGAAGGATGCACCTAATCTCAGGGAAGTAGCCATTCGAGTTTTATCTCAAACATGTTCGTCATCTGGGTGTGAGCGAAACTGGAGCACATTTGGGATGATCCATTTGAAGAAAAGAAACACCATGAATGATGAAACTCTGCATGACTTTGTTTATGTGCATTACAACTTGAGGTTGAAGATGAAACACTTGAAAAGAGTCAAGGAGCAAGATGACCCGATTGATCTACATCATTACTTTCTTTGAAGTCCGGCCGAGGACCCTTTGTTCGAGTGGATTAGAAATCCCCCTCCACTACCCGACTTAGATAGTGAGGACGGGTTACCTGACCCCCTCATTGCACAGATGTTAGGAGAGGATATAAGGAACCACGCGCCCCTACCAAATCGACATCGCTTTGATTAGGAAGAAGAAGAACAGCCACCTAATGACACCATTGGAGATTACCATGATTACACTGATGATGAAGTATTTAATTCCGATGGGGAACCAGATAATAATATTATTGGTGATTCAAGTGATGATAATGGTGGTGGGCAGGGTGGTGATATGGATGTTGGTGGGGAGGGCGATGATGATGATGTTGATGATGATGATGATGGATGTGATGATGGTGGTGGTGGCGGTGGTGGTGGTCTTGCTGAGGATGCATATCAATTGTATTGCCAATATGACAGGGATGTAGATTTTGACGCTTTCGATGGTGATGGTGAGAGGCGCATGGAAGGAACTAGACGAGTTTCTAGGAGTCGCCAGAGAACTAGGAGAGCACAACCCGGTGGAGCAAGTGATACTTCTTCTTATTATGGGAACTACTCGGGTGAAAGTAGTACTGCCTCTTCCTATTATCGCTATCCTTCTGGGCAAGAGAGCTAGCCATATCATTCCCGTTCTGGTAAAGAGATCGAGTCATATCATTTCCAACCACATCAGGAGATGGGCCACCAGTATGCAATGTTTGAGGTATTTATAAAGTTTATTTCCAAGTTTGTTTACATTTCAAATCATTTATTTTTCTAATAAACCAATACTTGATTTTGATTTTTCTTAGGAGCCTTCGTCTACTAGTGAGTCGGGTTTTGTGAAGGTAGGAGAAATTTGGACTCCGACTGCTATTGTTCAATACGATGGGTATCCCATCATTGGGTACCTACTTCAGATGGGCACCTACCTTACTCAGAGTTCTTATGATCAATATGTGTATAATTATAATCTGAAGTTCATGAATACTATGAGTTGGGAGCAATATTGCACTCAATTCATTTATTCTCAGATGAAAGCGCATAACTATGTATTATGAGATTTGTGTTAGTTTAAACTATGCTTCTAATTAGGCTTTTGAACTTAGACTTAGGTTTTGAAATTATGTTTCTAATTGATGTTGGGAGACATTTGGATTTGGACTTTTGAAGACATTTGGGTTGTAATAATTTTTCATATCTTAGACTTCTTTGTTATTTTGTAACTTTGTATTTTAGGTTACGTATGTTTGGATATATATGTTTGTTAATATAGTAAATAGTTTAGTATTTAGTATTTTATATGAATTTATGACAGTTTATAAGCGTGTAACGGAAATTCTGAGGGTAGACTATGTTAGAAGTTTTTGTGGCTATGCATATATGTATGATTGTATGTTTGTTAGTTTATGACGCGTATGAATTTATGACAGGTTTATAAAGTATAATGTGAAATTTACAAGAGAGACTATGTTGAAATTTTTTGAGCGTTTTATTAACTTTGTGGTTATTTTGAACCTTCAAATGTTGTAAACTAATTTTCAAACAATTTGGAGGTCGTTTGGGGAAAAAAATGGACCTAAGAGGCTAAGAGTCTAAGACATGAAAAAAAATTGACTTGGTAATTTGTAATTTGTATTTTTAATTTTTATTTGTTGGTTAAAATTTAACCAACAAATTGATTTACAATTTAATTAAAATTCCATTGAATATTTATTTGTTTAAAATTAATTGCTCATGTATTTTTATTTCATTTTCATTTTCATTTAATGTTTAAATGAACATAAAATGATAAAAGATGAATAAAAAATATTTTAATTCCGGCCATGTATAATTTTCCGGTGAAAATGAAGAACTTGCATATTTCGATACATCACCTGGAATTCCGAGTGGAATTCCGGTTTTTCAATTTGTCGGAATTCTGACGATTTCGGAATCGTGAACTATGCTTCACCCAAATCACAAATGATGCAAAGCCAATGAAAGCGATTGACCCCATAAGTATATGCGTTTTGGAGAACTACTAAAGGTGCTGCAACCCAAGATACTGTTCCCACGCTCCATAAGGATCTCTTCTCTATGTACAAAACAATAAGAAAGAAAATAATGATGAAATACAAATCAGAAAAGGGCAGGCATAAGCTAGGAAACAGAGGTAAGCAAATATATCAAGTTCAGATGGACAGACCCGAAAATGAGTCAACAAGATATCTGTGTCCTGCAGGTACTTGGGTTGACCCAGCGACAAAAATGCAAATTTCCACTGAGCAATAGAATATATCTTAAATTTAGTTTTCATCACATGAAGATACTCCTTTAGAATGTAGAAAGAGGTTGTGATGGAGCAAAGTCACCAAATCATGTGATAGACGTGCAAGTTTAGTTTGTGTTCACCAGAGTAGAACTTAACACCAAAACCACAGTTTCTAACTATCTATAGTGTGCAGGAGAGAAATACCATAGAAAACTCATTATCCGGGATTTGCAATTTCTTCTGTATACGCACTTTGATTTCAGCTAAAGTCTCTCCATCATGAATGATAAACAAGAACGGTTCCCCAAAATTTCGAACCTGCAAGTCAAAATACGACAAGATTTTAAAAGCAGGATCATACAACAGGTTGAACAAGCAGAGTGCAAGTAGTGCTCTTCATCAGTCCACAAGTACCATTTGGGAGATATCTTGGGTGAAATGATAAACATGAATCAAGTGAGCATGAGGACCAAGGTTTTTGACTTTTAAATTCATTGCTTTAATCAACATATAAGAAGAGTTTAAATTTCAAAACATTTTTTAAAAGGGATACTAGCAAAACATTGTACTAAATCGTAACCCAACTTATTCAATGTAACAACCAGCCATGACGTAGATCACTTTTTTTTTTATTGATTCTGCAACTCAACTTATTCAATGTAACAAAAAAAATCAACATAATGATTTAAGGACTCAAACTGATCCACTAATAAATATTAGTATCCACCGATGAAATGCAACTTGCCTCCTCGGCACGTAAGGTCCAATATTGGTCACTTATGCGCTCAATCTTTTCACTAGTTGGAAAAACCTGCAAGGATTTAACAGCGAAATTGAAACCATATATAACATGACAAGTTTGCAGTATATTGTCATAGTAACTAAATTAAAACCTAACCTTATAAATCTTATGATAAAAAACTTCAAGCAATCTAAGCTCCGCATTTGAATGAGACAGCTCGACCTGTCACAGAGAACTAACTAGGATAAGTCAACTGTACAATTCAATATCGATATGATTCTAGGCCAATCCATGAATAAGCAGGGTGTGATGAATCAATGAAAATAAGCGTACTGGTCATATTGATTAAAAGTAAAAACATCGCAATCACTCTGATGGTTTTCTACACATAATAAAGCAATGTTGGTAACGTGGTAAGGGGCAATATTTCTACTAAAATTCACTCTTTTGGGCCATATTGTTTTCATATTCTGCACTGTATTATAGAAAAGATATAAAAATAAATCATAGGTTGGTTGGGTAAGCTGGCAAGCTGCCATCCTTTTAAGGAAGATGCACACACTAAAAGTTGGTCCTATGTCGCATTCCATTATACAGTATGGTCTGCTGGTGTGGTGTGGTGATTGTGGTCAAGGAAGCTACTGCTTGATCAGAAGTTAACCGTAGATGGGGGAAATTCTACCAAAAATAAAGCCATTAAAGACCAATGTGACAAAACCCGGAAATCCTATGATTGGCCTGAGTTTAGAAGTCTCAAGAACTTCAAAGCTTATGAAGTTGGCTTCGGCACCTGGTGACAGAATAAATAAATTCTTTGAAACTTATAATGTTGAATACCTTTTATGCAAGCATGAGGAAGTGAGGAACTGAATACAGTCAAAATTCAGAAAAAGAAGTCCCTCCAAATCCTTAAATGGTGCCTAGATCACAGCCTTTTGCTTCGATATTTATGAAATGCAGCTATTTTGGAAGGGACCACAAGTATATGTATATATCGAATCATAGTACTGCAAGAATTAAGTGGTGACGTGTAAAATAAAGTGCACACATGAAGCTAACATGTACAACACAGTGCCAGAAGTTACTCATCTTGAGAAAATGGGGAATACGGTAAACTCAGGTATAGCTCCACTATAAAAGAACGTCGACAATTTGCTCCAGCAGAAAAATGCCACAAAGATCAATGTAAGTGGCTCTTTAGGGAGAGTAGCAAGCTATGAGGTAGTTAATAGGGACCAAGTGGTGATTCCATAGTAACATTGGGCAAAGGACTTGGGACAGGAACCACTTGTGTAGATGAATGTGCAGCAACATTGGCTCAGACTTATGTTGAATCAGACTTGGCTGGAACACACAACGCTAATCGCAGTTGAGAGCTAGGCTGCAGGAAAGCCTAACACAAATGTACAAAGACAAACCTCCATGACTAAAACCATCCAGACGTCTCCGATGTAACCAACCACAGATTTTAACTTACTAGAGCTCGTTTTAGGGTAGTTTTGAATGTGGCATTGCATCTCTTATTGGTTTGGCTTTCAACTTAACCACTCCCAGACATTCTTTATCTCATGAATGAAAAGCTCATAACTTAATATGATGTAGAACATTAGTGTGTTGCTGATGTTGAGGGCGTGCACCCCTTAGTCGAATCCAAGCCCATGGTCGTGTAAGAATCCATTAGTTAGTAGTGGACACATGTCTGCTTTCTATTGGTTTATTGGTTTCTAGGTTTAGTATAAATAAAAGGGCTTGTAATTAGGGTTATGCAGGTTGAAGTTTATGATTTGTGAGATTCAATAAAAGAGTCGTCTTTTAGGTTTCTTTGTTTTGTTTAATTCAAGAGTAGATTTAATAAACTGAAGTTTCCGCCAATTTAATCTACATCATAATAAGCACAAAAGAAAAAACAAATACTAGAAGTAAACATACCAACACTACCGACTACAACGAGAACATAAAATGAAGTGTTTGCACAGTGGCAATAGTTACCTTATTCTTCAGGTCATTAATCAGATCCGCAACAGTACTCTGTTTTGGCAGAGTAATATAGTGAATAGCTACCTGAAACAGAGCTAGACTTCGGTATATTAAAGTACAATAAATAAATATATTCATCAGCCTAAAATTTCGAGTCTATGTATGCTTACTTCGTCGTTTGTCGCGTGCTGGAAGGAAACCTTAAGGGTCTTTAAGACTTGCAGTTCTGGTAAAGGAATGTTGAATACTTCATAGTACACAGTATCAGAAATCTGGATGTAATAGAACTGTAAAATTAGAGCTAAGAAGATGTTTCGACAGCAGTTTTGATCCTATATAGTATAGAGGCCGGATCTTCTCCACCCGGGTGGAAAACTTGACGTTTTACACCTTACAAGATTATTTTGATTTTGTCACATATCCATTTGTTTAACACTCAAAATGAAAGTAACTAAAGAAAATCTAAACAAATCACTAAAAAAAAAAAAAAAAAAAATCGTGATGTGAAAATGGAAAACCTGCGTACTTACATTGTGTTTGTCTAAAATTCAATGAATTTGTAAACAGAGTGTTTTCACTACTCTATTATTATGTTCTTGAATTATTAAGAAGATATATTGTTCTCAATGCTATACATGTGAACTCCGAATTAGCCTTAAGTTCCACTTCGGTTAGAGGAGTGAATTTAAGCTAAAAAATGGCAGGAGTATCTGCTTGATAAAGTGCCCTATCCCATCTGATTACACTCTCAATTGGGTGTGTGATTATCTAGAGGGTGAAACAGTAGCTAAAAAAAGTTCATACATGAATTGTTATTTATCTCTCTTTAAGATTCGTTCCTTGTAAACCAAATGAAGATTCACAAGCAAGGAAACTTGGTTGGCAGAGCTATTGACCTCTCGAAACTGAATGACTACGACTTGCTGAATGAATTTAATTGAGCAACTATTTAACATGGAAGGTCTCTTCCGCTGTTGCGCATACCAGATAAAGGATGGCAGGTAGTTTACACAGACAACAAAGATGATATGATAGTTGTTGGGGGATGATCCCTGGAAGTAAGTGTCTATCTGACATTGAAATCACTGAATTATTTAACACTATCGTTCCTATGATTAATTGCGTGTTGTCTTCTATTATTTGGTCATTTCGTAGGGAGTTCTGCAAAAAAAATTACACAAGAGGAGGTGGATAAGACGACAATTGGTACAAGTAGCGATGACATTCAAAGTTGTTTGGAAGAAGCACCAATCTAATCTATGTATTGACATCCTCCTTTATTGAACTAGTTCCAGAAAGGTCACAGTCGCATGGTTGTGGTCGTAAGGCATCAGATCATGGCATGACTGCATGACATTGGAGCAGTCATCCAGCAAACTTGACTGCGATAAATCAGTCTATAAGTCAGTCCTATCACCCCGTTTACCTTTGAGCTTAGCAAGTGAAATTTGAAGTTGAGCTCTAAATGTGCGAAACAATCTTCTTGTGTAACATCATACATTATACCCGTAGACTTTGGATTCGTGTGGAGTAAAAGGAACAATTGTCATGCCGATGTCTTGAACAAACTTGCCACTTCTACTGTCACAAGTCACAACAAGAAAAAGGGATAGAAAGACTAAAAAATATGTGGGTAAGACAGAAGAGTAAAAGAAGAGAGATGGCGAGATTGAGGAGAGAAGCACCCACACATGGAATATATATATATTTTTTGTAGTGATTTGTTTAGATTTTTTTTTATTGGTTTTATCTAACTCATTTATTTTGGGTGTTAACTAAGTGGGCACGTGTCAAAATAATCTTGGAAGGTGTAAAACGTTAAGTTTTCCACCCGGGTGGAGAAGATCCGGCCTCTATACCTATACTATCAAATATCAATTACTACCCTTGGCATCTTCAAAGTCTTGAAAGGAAATACGCAAGCTCTATTACTACACAAAGCATTACACTCTAATAAAAAAAATGGTTTTATTTAATAAGAGTTACGGATATAAAGGCTCGACACGTGTTTGTCAGAAAAAACATCAAAATTGCTTGCACAAACTATTTTAAAATTTCACATAATGCCACTGTAATGACTAAAGTGCTAGCGCATACTAAAACCAAGAAGTTTTAATACCATCCTATGTAGGCTATACTCTGATGGGGTCTTCTGAATCCCAAATTTCTTCTTTTCAAAACGCACATACATACAAATGTATAGACATTGGTCAGACATAGACAGATAAATTATATATGTCAGTGTTAACACCCACAGAATAATGTATGTCAGTCCACACAATACACAGTTTTATATGTCAGTGATATGTCTGATACAGGTCTAGCAAACTAGAGTACTTACACTTTCTTCTTTCGTGTCGCCATGGAAATAAAGATGGCATGCCCTGGTGGATGTAGGATTGCTGAGATCAAATTTTGGAGCTGTAAAGGTATGCACCCAACCACGTTCTTCCATCATCCACACATCAAGTGACGTTCCACAATAGCAAATATCACAAAGCCGCTGTCCAAATGTTGTTAAACTCATGCAGGGGTGATCTTTACGGCTGTTACGCGGTAGTAACTCATATATATCATAATTCCCACAGTCAAAAGCAAGAATTACTTTCTTGGAAACATCCATTGTGTTACTTGCTACCCAATAAATAGCTCCATTAACATAAATACCCGAAGAATCATGGTCAAACCCTTTATACGGAATATTTTTATGAATTCGTCTCCATGAGTTCTTTCTAAGAGAGTACACAGTAATTGTGATGTCTAAGAACACTTTCTTACTTATGCTCTAAGATCACACAATAAAATGAATGAAGGAAACAGAATCAGAAAAGAAGATGAAGTGAATATTTGTTTTATTAAAAATAGCAATAACAGTTTATAATTTCTCTCTTTGTTCCTCTCTATTTCTCTCTCTTCTTTACATTGATTTTTTGGATAATGAATGAATTCCTTTTTCTAATCTCTTCCCCTCTTTATATAGTGTCCTGATTTAGTTTTGACCCAGTCAATCTCTGACACGTATCCATTGTCTTCCTCCTCTTTTTTCCCGCTCAATACCTGCAAATGTTTAAACATACTTTCTGAAATATCCCGAAACATTAGTCCTTACGCAAATGTTTCAAGTTTTGAAATGTCAGATATAATATCTTTATGTACGATATTTGCCCACTACAATAACATTGACCACCCCACCAACAGCAAACTCAATCATTACAATCTTGAAATCTCGAGTATTTCGATCATACCAAAAACCAAAAAACGTAACGTTGGTATTCACCGAGATCAAATGGTATTTCCTTATAAGTTGTAGTCTCTAAATCTGATATGGTAAAATACCCTTTATCAAGGTGATACATACATAACAATCTACCAAAAGATCAAGCTTGAAACAGGAGAGATGCTGGACGTAAGGTTCAAATATGAGAAGCTTGATATTTTCTGCTATTTTTGTAGTGTCATAGGCCATGACCAGTACAGCTGCCGGATAAGAGCCCAACACAGATATGAACTATCAAAACTTGGGGGCTCACCAAAAGACATCAAACCTTTCTTCTCAAGTCAAATAAAAGCGAACAAGTTCGTCAATGGCATTGCATATCTGAACAGTGCGGACTATCACTATAGCGGAGCCCCAAAAAACTTCGGTAGAGGAGACGCGACCGGGCGGTTCGGGAGGAAGGGGTACGATATCGTGCTAGATAGGAAAGGTGGCGACAAAATTTGTCAGGGGAGCCAGATGGCAGTAAAAACAAGGGTCGAGAGCCAGAGGAAGACAAAAGAACTGGAAAGCAACTAACGGCTACCTTAACGGATATAAATGGTTTGGAAGTATCTCCAATTCTTTTTGAAAATAGATGTGGAGGCCCAACAACTTGCGAAAGACATGGACCCGATCAAAGAAACAGTGTTAGGGAAAGGTTGGACAGAGAGACTTGTAGTCGCTTAGATCCTGGGCTGGATAGAGAAATAACTCGAGATCCAGGAGCTGCTAAGAGTCCACCTGGGCTGGACCAAGATAGGGTTCAAAATATAGGCCAAGTTGAGGAGAAGGGCAGCCCAAAGAATGAATGGATCTTATCCATTATAGACCAAAAAGTGGACGGTGTGCTGGGGGCTCAGTTGAACAGGAAGGATCTAGGTGAGGGTCTTATCACGAGGAGTAAAGAGAATAGGGTTACCTGCTCACCAGACCTATACTCAACTGGTTCCAAGGTTAATGTCTCTAGCCTCGAGAAAATCCAACAAGATCCAGCGGCTGTGGCAACTCTACCGTATCAATCAACCGGCTATCAATTCCAAAGCAAGGCCACGCGTGGCAGGGGTTTTAAGACAATGGTATCTCGAGGTCCTAAAAAGAAGAAAAAAGTTTTCCATCATGACAACATAAAGGGAGCAGGTCTAACTGAGGCTCAAGAAGAAAACACTACTGAGAGGGTAAGCATAGGAGATAAAAGGAAGAGGTACTCGAAGCCAGTAGGAAGTGTGATCATGGCGGATGAGGGTGGAAATAGATGGCTGAGAAGAAATATCAGAGGAGTGGCTAAGCACTCAAAGAGGGTAAAAAGGGAAGCTGATGAGATGAGAAGAAGGGGGGAAGGACATTTACTAATCCCAACAGAGGCCAACATAATTTCTGTCTCAAGTGGGTCTGAAGACTCTATAGGTATGGAAGGGGGTGATAACATGGCTACATCATCGGAACCATCATCTACTGATTCCGATAACTTGGATAATGAATCAGATGAGGATGAGGGAATAGAAGAGTCTGAGGATTGGGAGGAAGACATTCAAATAGACGATGAACATCCAGATCAGGAAGTCATCAACAATGAAGCTCAGGATATGGTGGATTTTGAATATGAGAGTGAGGTATCTGAGGGCCAGCCAGTTCCCTTGGCTATGGATGATTCCACAATTGTAAAACTGATCAAATACGAAAGATATCATAAGAAAGGTCCAGGGGAAACAAGTATGGGGAGTGGTAATAAGGAAGAAAGCTCGGAACAAGTTCATAAAGATGAAGTCAAGCTTGGGGAAGAAAACAGTGGAGGTCTGTCATCATCTCCTCCAGGGCTCGCGGTAGCTGTCCCTTCACAGCTGCCTTGGTATCCATGACGATACACGCCTGGAATTGCCGGGGTATTGGTACCACTACGGCAGTTCAACAACTAATGGGCCTTATTGGTAAGTTTAATGTAGATATAGTATGTTTGTCTGAAACCAAGGCAAGTAAGGAAGGGATAGAAAAGTTAGGCAAGAAACTCAAGTTTAGCAGACATTTTGCGGTTCCAGCTAAAGGGCTAAGTGGTGGTCTGGCCATTTTGTGGAAGGAAGATGTGGAACTAGAGATTCTAGGATCTTCTCGCAACCAAGTGACAGTTAATATTTTAAATTATTTTCATACTGATCCTTGGTTCTTTACTTTTGTTTATGGGGATCCTGTGGCACACAATAGGAATAAAGTGTAGTCAGAACTGAAGGACGTTGCCCCCTTTGTTCCTGGCCCTTGGTGCCTGTTTGGTGATTTCAATGCTATCTCGAGCTTAGATGAGAAGATAGGTGGGAGAAGTAGACTTACTAAAAGCATGCATGATTTTAATAGCTTTATCAATGAGCTAGGTCTTGTGGATTTGGGGTTTAAAGGCCCCAAATATACCTGGAGCAATAACAGAAAACCTAATGACCATATTCTGGAAAGACTGGATAGAGCTCTGGCTACGCCTGAGTGGCTGGCTTCCTTCCCTAATGCTCAAATAAGGATTTGGGCCAATGCTACCTCTGACCACATCTCTTTGTTCATTAACCTGGACAAAAAGGATGAGAAACTGCTGAGACCTTTTAAGTTCTTTGATATGTGGTTGAAACATGATACTTGTATGGAAGTCATTGAAAAAGCCTGGAACTCGATTTCTCATGAGTTACCTGATAGCAATTTCATAAATAAGTTGGATAAGACTAAAAAAGATTTGGCTATGTGGAATAAGCATGTGTTTGGTAACATTTTTACCAATATCAAAGCCACACAAGCTAAGCTTGATACTGTGTTGAGCAAGCCTTTTAGCATTGGTAACTACAACAAGGCTAAAGGGCTTAAGGATGAGCTGCTTGAGTGGTATGATAAAGAAAAGGATTTCTGGAAACAGAAATCCTCTAACTCGTGGCTTAAGGATGGTGCTAGAAACACCAAGTTCTTCCACCTCTCCACCATTTTCAGAAAAAGAAAGAACACTATAGAGAATATTAGAAATAATGATGGGGACTGGAAGGAGGGTAGGACTGAGGTGGGGGTCTCCTTAAATCAATATTTTAAGGGGATCTTTACCTCTGACTACCCTGAAAGGAATGATGAGATCTTAAATTTGTTTTATCCTTGTGTTACTGCCAGAGAAAATGATATCATCACTGCCATTCCCACGAGTAAGGAGATATGGGCTGTTGTGAAAAAGATGGGGGGGTATAAGTCCCCAGGGCCTGATGGTTTCCAAGGCATCTTCTATACAAAATGCTGGGATATCATTGGGCCTGCTGTGATTGACCTTGTGTCAAGGATTTTTTCCATCAAGGAGATCTGAATCCTAGTCTGAATGAAACCCATATCACCTTGATTCCTAAAATTGCTAATCCTGATCATGCTTCTAAGTTTAGACCAATTAGCTTGTGCAACTTTGGGTACAAGATTATCTCCAAGATTCTTGCTAACAGACTTAAAGGTCTGATTAATAAAATTGTCTCCCCATTCTAAGGGGATTTTATTAAAGGCAGAAGTATTGGGGATAATGTGGAGCTAGCTTGTGAAGTTTTTCATAATATGAAAAATATGAAATCCAAGAATGAGGGATGGATTGCCCTTAAGCTGGATATGGCTAAGGCTTATGATAGGGTGGAGTGGTCCTTTCTAGATAACATCTTTGAAAATCTGGGCTTCAATCTGAAATGGAGACACATGATTCACCAATGTGTTTCTACTGTAACTTTCCAAGTGATGCTTAATAGGTCCCCTCTGGAAAAGTTTGCCCCTGAAAGAGGAGTGAGACAAGGGGATCCATTATCACCTTACTTGTTCATCCTTGTCTCTGAGGCCCTCTCTAGAATGATTGCAAAATCTGAACAGGAAGAGGAGCTGCATGGCATAAAGATAAAAAGGAACTCCCCTGCTGTAACACACTTGATGTATGCGGATGACCTCATCTTTTTCACAAAAGCAAATGTGGTGGAGTCAGGGAACCTAAAGAGGATACTGGATGGGTATTGTGAGGCCTCTGGCCAAAAAATAAATTTTGAGAAATCCAGTGTGTTTTTTAGTAGAAATGTGTCTTATAGACAAAAGTTCAGATTGAAAAGATTCTGAAAAGTTAGGAACTTTGCTCCTAAGGAACAGTATCTTGGTGTTCCCATCATGCTATCTAGAAAGAAGTCGGAGGACTTTGATTACTTGGTAGACAAGATTCATAATAAGATTAAGGGATGGAGAGCAAAGGTCCTGTCCCAAGTTGGCAGGACTACTCTTATCCAAGCTGTTGTTCAGTCTACCCCCCTATATGCCATGTCAACCTATGTGTTACCTGTCTCCACTTGCACTAAGATTGACAAGGCATGTAGAGATTTCTGGTGGGCATGCAAGGAAGAAACTAAAAGTGTCCACATCATAGGGTGGGAGCACATATGTCAACCCAAAGACATTGGAGGGTTGGGTCTAAGGAAAGCGAGGGACATGAATGTTGCTATGTTGGCCAAGTTACCATGGAAAGCTGCCACAGATATCCAGTCTCTATGGACTAGGACTCTGTTCAGCATTTATGGTAAGCACTGGATAGGGGATGTAAAAAAACCCCCAGACAAAGCATCCTACTTCTGGAAAGGTATCCATAAGACCTTCAATGATATAAGTGGGGGTTTGATCTAGGCTATAGGCAATGGGAAGTCTATCTCAGCCCTAAAAGATCATTGGCTGAAGTGCAATGGTAAACCCATTACTCTGGAGGAGTTGGGGGTGGATGCACCCAATTTGGATAATTGTGTGGTCTCAGACTTGTTTCTGCCAGATAAAAGTGGCTGGGATGAGGCCAAACTTAGTCTTCATCTTAACCCTTTCATCTGAAGCAAGGTGCTTCATGAGATCAAAGTAAGACCTGAAGATAATAGTGCTGACAAAATGAAATGGGAAAAAGACAAATCTGGAAGCATGACTGTCAAAATAGTCTACCAATTTCTCAAGCCTAAGAAGGAGGTGGGGCAAAGCTCAAGTTGTAACCCCCTCACCCTTAAGCATATCTGGAAGGCTCCTATCCCAGCATACATACAAATGTTCCTCTGGAAACTATACATGCAGATCCTACCTATGGGAGAGGTCCTAGCAGCTAGAAGAATTAAGGGGGAATTCTCCTGCCCTTTCTGCTTCAAAGATATGGAGACTGCGGAACATTTGTTCTTTACCTGTGACTGGGTAAGGACAATTTGGTTTGGGTCTCATGTTGGCATGAGAGTGCACAAGGGTCAACAGACCACTTTAAGGGAGAGGTTATATCTTTTCTTGGCTTGGTGTTACAGCTCTAATGAAGAGCTTAGATTGGTTGGAACCCACAGTGTTGTCCTGATTTAAAAGATTTGGCAAGCCAGGAACAACCTTAAATTTGAGAATAGGAAAGCAAATTGTGAAAGGCTGGTCAGAGAGAGCAGCATTCTGGCAGAGAAATGTTTTCTAGCGCATAGTGAAGAATATCCTAACTCAAAACCTGTTTTAGTTGATGTTGATAATAATTTTGAGAATGTTTTTCCCATTATGCCAAATGATAGTATAATCATTAGATTTGATGCCTCCTTCCACAAGCAGTATGGGTGGGCTGGAGCTGGGGCTATAGCAGCAGACAGTGAAGGAGCCATTGTAGGGGCAACTGTCACGAGATTTAAGGCTTCGGAAGCAGCAGAAGCTGAGCTGGAAGCAGCGGAAGTCACTATGTTGTTGGCAAAGCATCTTGGAAGGCATCATTTTGTGTTAGAAGGGCATAATTGTGAAGTGATTGGAGCTTTACAAGGCAACTCTTGTAGATGGCAATGGGAAAGTGTAAAGAACCATGTTATTAGTTTAGGGTCAGGGCTCAGGTCTTTTGCCTTTAGATGGATCAGTAGGATCTCTAATGGGGATGCAGACTCACTAGCTGCTTGGTCCTATCAGCAATTAGGGAGGTCTGATCTTCCAGGGTATATGTTAGATTCAAACTGCTTCCCTCTGTCTGTATGACTTTTTGCTAGATATATATATTACAGTATGATTTGCATAAAAAAAAAAAAAAAACCAAATATTTTGCATGTCTCCAAAGTTGTTTGAAGATCAAGTGGAAACGTTAGACTTGCACGTGGCGACGGCACTCGAAGAGCTGTTGGGTGTAAATGGAAAGATGATTGTGTTGACTGGAATAAACATAAACGTGCATAATTCCAGATAAGTTTGTCCACGTGGGTGTTTTGTTTGGATTGAGTGAGATGCAAATTGATGAAATGAGTATAGTTGATTAAGTTGCACCAAGTTTTGCATACGCACCTATATTGGAGAGGAGACTTTATGGGTAGTCGTGAAAGTATGTTCTCTGTGATTTCAAGTGGAAAAGAGGCTGGTGAAATCTTCATCATGCTCTCCTCCATACTGTGTTTTGATTGTGGAAGTAGTGAAGAATAAGGTGTTGATGAAAGGTGACGGAGACATAAATGGAAGTGGCCGAACATCCTAAAATTTGGACGACATCTCGACAAATGCCGGACTTTTCGTGTTGGGTTTTTTAGACATTGGTCCTAGTGGTGTCAAATGGCCCGGCCCTCAAATAATGAAGCCATCATGTTTTGAGGGTCGGGCCTGCCCTACTTTTATTTACCTCAAGGGTCTGGTCGGGCTGGGCCAATATTTAAATCTCGAAGACTTTACCCGCCCCTCAACCCTCTCGAGCGGGCTTGAGGGCCAAACGTGAGGGCTAGATACTATGTTATAGATTTGATTTACAAAATAAATTTAGAAACATTAGTTAAAAATGATAAAATCGAATGTACTTCACAATTAAACCTTCAAACTACTAAAAAAAAACTTGTTAAAGTTGTATTAATCAATTAAGATCAATTAAATTCATTTCATAAAATATTATAATGAAATTATAAGGTTGGCAAACTTAATAGATAAACGTTCTTTTAAGTGATTTTTGACATATTAATACTAAAATAAAATATATTGTAAAAAAATTTGTTAAAATATATGTAATAAATGTTGAGGGCCTATTGAGGGTCGGGCTTAAGGAAGGGCTTAAGTTTCAAAGTCTATGCCCTTACCCTCCCCTCAAAGGTTTGAAGGTCGGGTAGGCCCAGCCCACAAATGTGTGAGGGCCTCATTTTGAGGGCTTTTTTCGGCCCATAGGCGGGGGCTGGCGGGCTGAGGGTTTGAGGACCATTTATTTTGACACCCATAAAATTTGTCCTACTGTTATTATAGTAATTAGACTTTGGTCCAGAAATATTGAAATATTAGTTTTTAGTCCTATTTCTACTACTTGACCATCAATCAACTCAGTTGACTTTGGTCATGATGCTTGCTCTTTTGAAATGATGAGAATGCCCTTGAGCATGCGTCTCATGCGCTTACTGGTTGAATTATTAATTGCCACACGTGTCATTAAATGAATGTGTATTAGAATCTTAATTTTGTAGTCGTATGATTTTAGTTGAGCATCTCAATAATATAGTGAAATAAGGAGGGAAAGTTCCCACCTTATCGCTCTCTCTCACTCTCCTTCAAACCATCGTCCTCTCTCACTTTCAATCACTAAAACCCTAAAATCATTTGACTGATCTTCTCACAAGAAACCTTGACACCTAAGACCAAATACATCCACATTAGTACTCTCAATAATATGGTTCGTTTGAGCACATGATATTCATTTTTTTGGAGTGTCATGATCTGGAATTGATTGTCGTTGTTGTTTTGAGTTGATCTTCGTTTGTTTTGGAGTTGATCTTCGTCCTTTAACTCTTTAAGTTGATGTAAGTAAAAAGGCCAAAGGTTATGTTTTTATATGTTTGATAATAAAAAACACAATTTTTATATGCAAACATGAAAGATCACATTTTTCATATGCAATAAACATTAAAGTGGTGATTTTTTATTTGAATTTAAAACATTGGATGTCATGAAGAAACACTACATACATAATTTAAATCTATTAATCTACGTTTGAACTCCTTTAGTCTTTCCTTCAATGCTTGCACAATAATATTTTGTTGTATATCTTGTATAATAATCCTTCGTTTTAGCCTTTCGTAACATTAACATTAAAGTGGTGTTTTCTGTAGTCCCTTAAGCCTTTTGTTTTTCTATAACATTAAAGTGGTGTTTTAGCTTTCTTTCAGACATTCTCATCTGTAATGGTTTTTCTCGTGCATGGTTTGTTTGTTATGTGTTAATGGTTTGTTTTGTTGCATGTTTATTGACATTTTAAGAAGTTGGACTAAACTCTAATATTATATTATTAAGTGGGACTAATATGTTATTTTTAATTAATTATGTGTATTTAATCCTAAATGCTTGAAACAATTAAGGAGTTTTTAGTTTAACTTTGTTATATTTAGTATTTGAGCTATATATCAGCTAATTGCATATGGAATAGATTGAAATTCATGTAAATTGTATGTAATTTTTGTTTGCATGAAATTTAATGTAATTGTGCATGAAAGTTGTCTGAAATTGAATGTTGTTGTTATTTGTATTACCATGTCTAGTCCTTTGCTAGGTGTGAAAGAATTTGTGATTTATTATGGTGGTCAATGGGGGAGAACCAAATAGGGGAAAACTAAGTTAGTGATTACAAGGGTGATAAGTAACACACTGTGAATCTGGATGGAGATGAGCTATTTATGCTAGATTTGATAAAAGATGTGCAAAAATTGGTTTGTGAAGTAGTTAACTTTCAGATTGTAAGTCTAGTTGATGGGGGTGATATGTCATATAATAAAAAACCAACATCTTATGCATATGTGGGGTGTTATTAAACTTGAAAAAGACAAAAACATATTTTTGTTTGCCCATCTCTAACAAGTGCAAAAGCTACCACTGCCTCTCATGTTAGTTCAATACCAACACTACCCCCCACCACTTAAGTGCCCAACTTTTGTACCCACAACACCTAATAAACCTATAAATGTCACTGGAACTATTAGAAGATCACTAAGATTCAATAATTCTACACATCCCTCTATTATTCCAACTGAAACCCCGAGTACAGATCTAATAGAAGTTCCAACTAAAACCTTTAAACCAATTCACACTCACAAAACTAAACCAGTTCGAAGTCCTAAACCTAAAGCAATGGCACCTATTAGAAAGTCAGGAAGGCTTAACATATTGAAGACTAAACCACTTGTAGGCCGGTCCTAATGGAGAACCATTGGTCCTGGAATTTTTTGATGACGATGAAATTGGTGCTCCACATAGAGGGAACAATTACCTGAGAATGTGAGTAAGGAAGGCAATGTGATTGAGAATGTGGTTCACTTGTCTCAATTAGATCAAGTAGATAATGAATTTGTGTACTCAAAATTTACATGAATATTTGGATGAATTGAATGAACAAGTTGGTGATGAAGGACATGATATTCAACAAGAGTTGAGTGGGAATGATGGGTGTTGTTGTTGTAGGACATGATCTATTGAAGAAAAATTGAATGGGAATGATGGTGTTGATGTTGTAGGAAATGATATTGAAGAAGATTTGAATGGGAGTGGGAGTGGGAGTGATATTGATGATTTCAGGTATGAGTATGGGCCATCTTTTGGACCAGTGTTTGGCAATTGAATGGATGCATGATATAATAGTAGTGATCAAGATGCTGATAAAGAGTACATTCCTACTGATAGTGATTATTCAAAGAATGAGTGGGATGAAGATGCAATGTTAGTTAGTTGATGAAGATCTAAAGAATTTGGAGGATGAATGTAATGCCCGTATTTAAAATACGTATTTATTTATTTATTTAATTATTTATTTAAAAATCGGCTGGATTGGATTTGGGATACGCGGGCCTGATTTCTGGGTCCGAGTCTGTGTTGGGCTTGGGTTTCAGACCCAAATATATAAACACATTGTTCTAGAGAATAGGGTTCTTGGAGAATAAAAAAATAATAAAAATAGAGGCAAAGCTAGAAACTCGTTTGCTGGAGAGTGGAGCGCGACGGTTCGGACGATGAAGGATTCGTCGGGTTTTAATATAGGTGAGTAGATTAGTTTTCTATTTCACGAAACATGTTAATTATTCTGTTATTAATCTTTGTACTGTCATTGTTAAACACTTGATAAATTGTCGTTGTTAAATTTTGTTAAACTGTTGTTAGTTGTTAAAACTCGAAATCGACATTGAGCTGTTGAAGATTTGATTGGGCCCGTTAACGGCGGCGCGAGCCCAAAACAAACAATTGTCCGGTATATTGTTTGTTATACTGTGTTGTTGAAGTAGATTGATTAAAGTGTGGTTGGGATGGGTTGTTGATGATGGGGTACCAGTGCAGAGTGGGTGAGTGCTGGAGATGGGCGCTGGTGGAAGCTCGGAGGTCGTTAATGGCGGCGTGAGCACGGAGGCGTCCTGTTCATTGTTTGAACTAAAAAAACTGCTATAGTTGTTGTTGCTTTGAACTTTTGATTGTCGGATGATTAGTCGTAGTGGGTGTTGGAGTATTGGAGAGTTGGGTGGGCTGTTGAAGCTTGGAGAAAGCTTAAACAGTTAATAATGGCGGCGACCAGTAACCGCCCAGTTTTCATTTAAAACTTTGTTGTTGGTTAGTTGGTTTTGATTGTGTGTTTGAATGGAGTTTGGTTGTTGAGGTTTGAGTGCGTGAGGGCTGTCGAGTGGAGCTTGAAGCAAGCCATTAATGGAGGTCGAAATTTCTAGATCTAGTTTTGGGTGAGGTTTGGATTGAATGATTTGGGGTTTTTGTTTTCATTAAGGTTGTTTGGGTTTTTATGGGGATCAAAACCGATTTGATGAAGTGAGGAGTGGGTGGCCGGCGCGATTTGGTGGCTGGTGGTGGAGGAGAGAAGCCTGGAGAAGATGAACAGTAGCCGATTTGGGCTTGGGCTTAGGCTTGGCTGTTCCATCTGTTGGGCCGGGTCGAAAAGTTTAAGTTTTTGGGCCAGTTCTATTTATTTTGGTTGGGCATTTTCCAATTAGATTGTTTTGTTTGGGCCCGATTTAATTAAGATTTGTGGACCAGTTTAATTTAAAGTTTTTGGGCCGATTTCAGTTCAATTTTTGGACCGAACCACTTAACTATTTTGGGCCAGTTTCTAATATTGCTTGGGGCCAGTCCATAGGACTTAATATAGATCCCAATTGGGTCAGGTGGAATAAATAAGTTGGTTTTAGACTTTCGGGTTCTAAGGTTTGGGCTTGGCCAGTTGGGTCCGAACCATTACCTTAGTCATGAGCCCATGAGCCATGCACATTGACCTTAGCCACGAACCATGGCTATGACCCTGAACCTGTGGAACATGGAAACGACAGTTTGACTTTGACAATGACAGTTTGACTTTGACCATGACGGGTTGAATTTGACTTTGACCATGACGTGTTGACTTTGACTTTGACTGTTGACCATTGACCGTTGACTTTGACTTTGACCGTTGACTGTGGAATGTTGACTTTTTCCAGTTTTTCACATATTTAAAAATATGGACAAATATAGTAATAAAATATTGTCGAACATTATATAACGTTGTTTGTCATTATCTAATTAAGATTTGACGTGAGTAGTGTGTAAAACATATATATATTATGCTTTTGGTTGTGGACTGTGGACTGTTTAATTGTGCTACATTTTATGTTGTAAATTGTATGGACAAATCAAATGCTAAAATGCTGTAGAAGCTTGTATAAATTTGGTTGTCATTATCTAATTAAGATTTGACGTTGATATTGTGACATTATATAATATGTTGGGATATATATATTGAATGCAATAGTTTTGGAGACATAAATGTATAAACACTGCATTACGTTATCTATGAGATAGTATAGTATGTGTGGATATTTTCCCACGGGATTATGGTTTAGTGCAATAATATATTGGCACGTGAAAGAATGAAAGTGGTTATGAGATATAATTGAGATATTTCTAAATATGGTGGCTTAGTGCAATAATGTGTTTGACCTGCACGTGATATAATGAAATTTTTATGAGTCATAAATGTATGACACTTGAATAAATTACGTAACGAAAATCCTAGAACCTAGCTACCACAACTCATGTGATTTGGCCCTTCTGGCGTTTCAGTGAATCTGAATGGCCTTCGGGCGTAAGTAATGTGATTGGCCCTTCTGGCGTTTCAGTGAATCTGAATGGCCTTCGGGCGTAAGTAATGTGATTGGCCCTTCTGGCGTTTCAGTGAATCTGAATGGCCCTTCTGGCGTAGCCGAATAGTGGCTTGATTATTCCGTTCGCAAAATAGAACGAGACGCGCGATATTTTATGCCGAATAGTGGCATTACTTACATAATGGCTTCCGTGTGGGGTTACGGTGTGTCGCGGCATCCCGCCGGTAGTAGTTACGCGGAGTGGTACATTATGTAAGGGGAGGCATGTGGATGTACATGTTCGGCGTTGGGTAGCGATTGTGGTAGCCAGGGAAACTAGGTAAGACATAGATACGACGTGATTTTAGGGACACGCAAAGAAAACCTTGATTAATATAATTATGGTAATATGTTAGTTATTTGTTTAGTTAGAACCTAAGGCGCCTCGATGGAGGAACTACATGCCTTATTTATTATGCGTATAGTTTGTTGTGTGGTTAGTGGAAAGTTAAGGCGCCTCAGTGGAGGAACTACCTGCCTTAGTTATTGAACTTAAGGATGTTGTATTAGTTGTTGAAAGTTAAGGCGCCTCGGTGGAGGAACTAACTGCCTTATGGATTGTGTATGTATATGTATAAGTATATATTGTATTTTAGAGCTACTCACACCAAAGATTTTATAATCTCAACCCGATTTGCATGTTTGCTTATCGGGTGTGTTCATTAAATGAACACAGTTGATAAGTCTTGACAGATTTAGTGTTGAAGAAGATTGGTTGCTGCTTGTGGTTTGCGTTAGCGTCGCATTTAAAGATAGGTTTTGTTTTCCTTTGAGGTGATATAGATTTTCAGTTGAGATAAATTTATTTGCATTTTTTTCATTTGTAAATTTTTGTAATGAAGAGGACTTTTGTTTAAGTTTAAAATTCTTTTTGGTTTTTTATTATCCGTACATTTAAACTGTTTATGGGTTTTTGGAAGTGGAGAGTGTGTCACACCTCGGAGATCGAAGAGTCGGGAACAAATAATGTTTTTCCGAATTCTGTCGAAATTCGGGGTGTGACAATGAATTACAAGGCACTGTGTTGGGAAATGTTGTGAAGGGGATGCCAAATGTATTTGAGGCTGAGGAGATTAAGGTTACAAACCCAATTTCAATAACTAAAACGTTTGGGTTATATGTGAGCTGAAGCCTCAAATGACATGGGCTATGCACAATGGCAATAAAAAATAAGTTTAATACACAACAAGTGAAAAATGATAGGGAGAGATACATTTTAGAATGCAAAGATCCTCTATGCGAGTAGACTGGGGTGTCCACGGTTCGGTTCGGTCCGGTTTTAGGTGAAATCTTGAGCCAAACCGGTAGTACTCGGTTCTTAACAAACAGACCGAACTGTAAATTCGGTTCGATTCGGTTTAAAACCGGTGCTTAAATTAGGCCCCTTTTCCAAAAATATTTATTTAAGCCTGATTTGCGCTGAAAGCCTTCTTACAAATTGGAAAAGCCCAAGTACATGGTCCAATATCTTTTAGTCAAGTCCAACGTCTTTAAAGACTTCTCCTAATAGTTTTCTTGTAATTTTAGGTGATGTGGGACTAAAAGAAAATGAAGTTATTCTTCTCCACTTTCCACTCACCACTACTTTGAACAAAAATCACAGCCTTCAATTAACTAGCAGATGCACTAACAAAACCAATATTACATACTACTTTCATCATCTCTCTCTCTCTCTCAGATGAGCTTATAAGAAAATTAAAGTTTTAATGATATTATAAAGTTATTTAATAGTTGTATTAGATGAAGGTGAAGTATCAAATAGATAAGCTGTGTTATAGAATGTGGAAAGAAAGCTACTAACAAGTTACTTCTGAAAATTGAAATAGAATAATGCACTCAAGTCCTGAAGGAAAGAGGCAAAAAGATGACGAAAAGATGGGTCTTGCGAGTTGCAAATTTTATGAATGAATTTAGGTGGACCAGCTAGAGGAGTACTTGCTGAGACAAATTTAGTCCCACATGGGCAAGAGAACACCATATATAGACAAAACTCTTCATAAATACATGATAAAACATAAAAATGATAAAGTTTACCTACGCAATGAACGATAAAACTCAAAACGTAAGTAAACTAAAACTTCTTACGTGCCTATTGTTTCGGCAATAAACTGCTTCAACACAACGAGAGCAATGGTAAAGAACACACTAAGAAACAGAGGAATTTTGATGTTGGGGGAGATGAAACTAAACCAAATAATGGCTACCTACGTACCCAAGATCTATTATCTAGGGATCAAGTTTCCACGTAGTTCCTTATGAAAAATAACGTGGTATTTATATAGGTAGAGTAGAGAGTCCTTGTAGCTCAAGTAATCTTGTTGCTTGAGTAATTGTGATATAATATAACTCTCAACTGATAATTATCTCTTTGATAATAAATGAATCTGGACATAAATCAATGTACATTAGTGGCAAGCCATGTGGCTAAGGTTCAGCCTTAGACACATGAGTTAATGGGCTTGTACATTGATCCATGATATTGCGAATTGGGCTTTAGCCCGTTGATTAAATGAATAAAATAGAGACCCCTACTAATGGACGTTTGCCACGTAGGTGGGGGTCGAAACGCCAATTATGTTTCGGCAATAAACTGCTTCAACACAACGAGAGGAATGACAAAGAACACACTAAGAAACAGAGGAATTTTGATGTTGGGGGAGATGAAACTGAACCAAATAATGGCTGCCTATGTACCCAAGATCTATTCTCTAGGGATCAAGTTTCCACGTAGTTCCTTAAGAAAAATAACGTGGTATTTATATAGGTAGAGTAGAGAGTCCTTGTAGCTCAAGTAATCTTGTTGCTTGAGTAATTGTGATAGAATATAACTCTCAACTGATAATTATCTCTTTGATAATAAATGAATCTGGACATAAATCAATGTACATTAGTGGCAAGCCATGTGGCTAAGGTTCAGCCTTAGACACATGAGTTAATGGGTTTGTACATTGATCCATGATATTGGGAATTGGGCTTTAGCCCTGTTGATTAAATGAATAAAATAGAGACCCCTACTAATGGACGTTTGCCACGTAGGTGGGGGTCGAAACACCTATGATTTATCAAAGATTTCTACTCTCAATCCTATGGAGATATAGTGGAGTAGATGATTCGTTCCACTCCTAGTCCTTCCGCATGGTAATGTTCTCTACGTATAAATAATCTTAACTAAAGTCTAATGAGAGATTTACGAAATGAAACTAGACTACGATGCAACTACCCACAAGATACAACTAATCGACTATTTAAACAACTATGGGAATACTACGTCGATTCTATGATAAGGAGTTAGAGGGGGATTGATTCCACCTTAGCTCAACTTAATCCACTAACGAATTAATCGTCAGTAATCCGAATGAATCGCCCATGCAGAATCAATGCAGTTACTCCTAATCCCTAATTACACATGGCATATCTACCAATACATAACTAGCATGCGAACGATTACACCCATTCTCATGGTGAACTAATCATTTCTAGAGTGGAAAGGAAATTACGACTATTCAACATTAACACGAATCAAGCCTTCATCAAGGCTTCTCAACCCCCTCTAATGGAGGTTTAGCCGAGAATCATCACGCTATCATTCCCAATCAAATTCGAACAAGGCATGATATAAAGATTAAAACTTTGCTTATTTAGACTCAAATGGAAACTACTCATGCAATAATTGAATTAAACTAATAAAGACAAATAATTGAATCTAAGAATTGAACTAAATAAGTAAATAGAAATGAAACTAGATTGCCAAGAACACTATTTTATTAATCTAATGAATAATAAAACAATGATTCAAATACTAAATTAATAATCTACTTTGTTCTAAAGTAATTAATTAAACATGAAACTAGATCTAAAACAAGATATGAAAAACTAATTAATTAACTAATTGAAATTCTAAAACTAAGTTCTAAAACTAATTAATGGAGGCTAACTAATCTAGGTCTAACTATCTACCATTAACAAAGAGTCAAACTCTTGTTTTTATACTTTCAGATCCAAAAATCGTGCATGGGCTTGGAGCCATGTTTTGGGCTAGAGAATCAGGCCCAAAACCCAATTCTTTCAGTCCAAAAAGGCCTCTTCAGCTGTAGTTGGCTTCAACAGACTTTTCGTCCACTTTTGCTCCTCTGATAGGGTCAAGGCTTAGACTATTGGAAAGCTCTTTCCGAGCCGGTCGTTTTGACATAAGGTAGGCCCAATTCCGAGGTCTGAGTCCAAAGATACGGCCTTCGGAAGTTCTCACGACTTTGTGTCTTTTTTTACGCCGCATCGACTTTTCAGCTTTTGACCGGCTTTAGAAAGGCTTTGTCTTCTTGAATCTTGGCCTTTAATCACGAACTCCTTAGCAACCGACCCTTGCTCCTTTATCTCGCTAAAGTGGCACATTTCTCGCACATAATGGACTTTGAAGCCCGAAATGCATAAAACACGTGTCGGATTAACTCTTAATTATTACTCACATAATTGGTCTAAAAGTATGATATTACTGGGGGTTAAAACTACAGTTTTGGGCTCTTATCAATACAGTTACCCTTCCGCCACATTTCACGAGCTGTTGGGCTGGACTTTTCAGAAGTGCAGTCAACTTCAATACTAACTCTTGGGGGTGTGTTGTATATAGCCGGTTCGGTTCGGTTTAAATGGTTAATCGAGAGCATAAACCGAAGACCGGACCGAAATGATTCGGTTTACAAAATAAGAACCGTTAACCTAGCCAAACTTTGAATAAACCGTTAGAATCGGCCGGTTTGGGGTGGTTCGGTTTGGTTTTTCGGTTTTCCAGTTTTAGTGAACAGCCCTAGAGCAGACTATAACTGCTACAGTGACCAAAAAAAGACAAACACACTTTTATTCTTAGAAAATATCATGGTGAACATACATGTGAAGCTGATGAGAAAAATAGGTATACACAGGCTAAACACACCATGGGTTGCTAAAGCACTTGAAGATAAAATGAGGGACCATCCATATTACAGGCCAAATGATATACAAAAGGAGATGTTTTATGAGTATAGAGTTGCAGTTCTTACTATGCTGCTTGGAGTTCTAGAGGAAGAATGCTTGAAGTAATCAATGACAATTATGAGAAGGGTTACAGACTTGTCCCAAAGATGTATAGGAAGATTGTGAAAGCTAACCCAGGTAGCCTTACTAAATATTTTGTTGCATGATGAACATACAATTACAGTCCTCAGACCAAAGAGACCCCAGTAGGCAAGGTAGTTCCAATGTTTATATCACATTGATTTTACATTTTGTGGTGATATTCCAGTTTTAAAGTTATTTTCTTTCAAGACTATTAATTTTTGCATGATATTTTATGGCAGGTATTGTAGTCCATATTTCAGTGTGGAGGCATTCAGAGCAACTTATGAAAATTATCTTTACACACTTGATAACATTGAGGATTGGCCAGAAATTGTAAGTTAATTACTAATGTGTTTGTCTCTTTTTAACTAATGCAAAATATCCTAAATCAAGTAATACAACCAATGTGTTTGTTTCTCTTAACAGGAAGGTCCTAATGAACTGGTATTGCCTCCTGAACAAACAAAGCAGGCTGGAAGGCCAAGAAAGCAAAGGATTATAGGGGAAGATGAACCACATAAGACTCAGAGAAAATGCAAAAAATGTGGAACACTTGGTCACAATGCCTTAACTTGTGAAGCAAGACAGAAGGGGATTTATGGAAAGAAAGGGAAGAGTAAAGACAAAGGTAATTGAATAGATTTCAATTAGTGATGGTTTGGTATTAATTATAATTACTACTTATCATAACTAATGGTAGAACATGACATGTAGGGGAACAAATGCAAGAAACAACATCTCAACAAGAAACACCATATATATGAACATGCTAAAACTAATGATGGCAATAAGAGAGGGGGGGGGGGAAAAGGAAAAGAAGTCAAGTCCAGGAAGAAACACAATTGCAATATGAAACAGCACCGCCACAGCCACCAGTGCATGAAACACTACCACCAATGCAAGAAGCACCAGCACAAGAAGAAGGTGGAGGAAGGAGTAGAAGGACAAGAGGAGGTAGAATTGAACATCACAACTTCTTGCAGTTCAGCCACCATCACCACCACCAATGCAACAACAAGGAGGTAGAGGAATGAGTAGAAAGACAAGAGGATGCAGAGCACCACGACCACCAGTGCAAGCAGTAGCACCACCAATGCAACAAGGACCAACACCATAAGCTGATCGAAGGAGGTAGAAGAGGAAGTAGAAGGCCAAGAGGGCCAACACTAGGCACCAGAGGTAGGACAAGGGGTTTGTATAACTTGATATTTGGTGATGATGCAGCAACACCATCAACTCCTCCAATGAATTCAAGCCATAGAGCTACAGAGCCCCTTACCCAGACACAGTAAGTGGATAAAGTTGGTACTTTTCATCATTTGAGTGTACCATTTTATTTTATTTTTCAGTTATATTTTGGGCTACACTAGATATTGCATATGGTATTGTCCTACTTATGGAAGCATGGTTGTAGATATTGCATATATTTTGGTTGTTAGATTTAGATAGTTTGCATATATTTTGAGAATGATCATGTATATATTTTGGCTTTGGATGTAATTTTCATGGAATGATGTTATATTTTGCTTATTGGATTTATGAGTCATTTTTTATTTATTTATTTTGCTGCTATATTTGCTATAAGTTTCTATGCTTTGGTCATTTGGTTGGTTGTGGTGACAGCATGACAAAAAGTTGGTTGTGGTGAATATTTATTGTTTAGGTGTTGTTGGTATCTAAGTTAGTTCGTTGCAGGAGTACTGGATACTTAACTTGTCTTGGTAGTTGTATGTAAGTGTCTTGGAAGTCTAAGTATAGTTGTTTCCCATGCTATTGTATTCCCAAGTACAACCCCTTCATTTAATACCACTTCAAAGGCTATAAGTCGACCCCCTAGTTTTGATTTGTTATCAGAACCAATTTTTATGAAAGACAAGATGAATGGAAAGGCAACATCAGTAGGCAAGGGGAAAGGAAAGACAACACTAACAGCAACATGCAAGGGAAAAGAAAAAGGAAAAAGGAAAGGCAGCAACAGTAGGCAAGGGGAATGGAAAGGCAACACAAATAGCAGCAGTCAAAGGGAAAGGAAAAACTGCAACATTAGATGTCAAATGCAAAGGAAATTCAAATGAACTAACCGAATCTAATGGCAAAGGCTTAGGCAAGGTTTGTGGGGTTTGTGCTTTAATACATAAAATCAAGAAATAGGGAATGGAGATGAAGAATCACAAGTCAGTGGGGAAAAAGCAAAAGGAGCATGATGCTGGTGAGCCTTTGTCAGTGGAGCTTAAAGTGGTGTTTCATGGTTTTAGGGCTGTTGCTTCTACTTAGGTTCTAGGTTGTCTACTGGTTTTAGGTTGTCTTCATGTTTTAGATGTTTGTGTATGTGTTGGAATATCATGTCTGTTTTTTGGATTTGAATTAATCAGATGACTCTTATGGTATGAAGCCATGTTATTTAGTTTCTTACTTGCAGTGCTATATATATTAGTTCTTTTGTTATGTTATACTTCATATTGCTTACAGAAATGCACACACACTACAAACACTTACTATGGCAGAAATGAACTTTTATTTCATTAATTAGATGTCCTTATAGGGAATACTCCACAACAAAGCAACACTCATGCCCACATGCATCACAATCAAGGACAAATGTGACTTTCTTCTCAATTGGCAGAATAAGTTTGTTGTCAGCAGTGGTTAGTTGAATCTTATTGAAGCATCCAACCCAATCACAATGGAGCCACATCTCACGTACTTTGCCTGATTTATCTTCATACTTGACCAAATTCATAATGCCTCTACATTTATCATGATTGCATCTCTTTTTTAGGTAAGGGCATTTGGCAGCTGTGTGACCTTCTTGGTAGCATAGGGGTGGCATATCTATATATATATAAAAAAAAGTTAGAATTTGACCCAAGTATTAATGTCATCGTTTAGGACATGGTCCTTGCTGTAACTTAAATATTAGAGTTTAGTCCTACTTGTCAACCATTAAAGACTTTGAAGGTGAAGTGCAAGTCTACCTACCTGTGGTGCAAAAAATGTTTTGAAAGGAGCTCCACCCATATTTCAAACTTCTTGCTTGCTTGTTTTATGTTTGGATGATTATTTATTTATTTATTTTTAAATTTACTTAGAGGAAGAAGTGGAGTATGAAATGCATGAAGAAGAGTACTTTGAAGTTTGAACTCTTATAGAATAATTGGCCAATGACTCTATTTTATGGGTCGTTGATCCTACTGTGAGATTTTGACACGTGGCAAGTCAATTTTGTTGGATTCCAACAATATTATTTAGGTAAGTGCGTGAGACGCATGCTTAGGGACATTCTTGCCATTTCAAAAGAGCAAGCAACATGACCAGAGTCAACTGAGTTGACTGATGGTCAAGTAGCAGAGGTAGGACTAAAAATTAATATTTCAGCATTTATAGACCAAAGTCTAATAATTACCATAGTAATAGTAGGACCAATGTCTAAAAAACCCTTTCGGGTCTCCCAAGTCCTCACCGAAATATCTTGATATCTGAAAATGGGCTAACATACTCAAAATTTTCACTTCTCTTGGCAGATAATACACTAGGCACACCAAGATATTTCTCATTCTCATTGAAAGATTTAACATTTCATAACCTCTTGAGAAGGGATTGATGCTCATGATGAACATTTGAATTGAAAAAGATGATGAATCCTTATTCACTGTTTAGCCAGATGTTTTGCATTATTTTTCTATGACACTTTTCAAATAAACTCTCTCTCACTCTAAATGAGACTTTTATCACACTCATACCCAAAACTACCAATCCATAACACATTTCAAACTTCAGACCTATTAGTCTAACCAACTTCATCTATAAGATAATTTCCAAAATCATTGCAAGTAGACTAAAATCCCTCCTTCATAAGCTTATTTCTCCTCACCAAGCTGCCTTTGTCAAAGGCAGATCTATAGAGATAATACTAGTATTGCAAGTAAGATTTTTCACTCCATGGAAAAGATGAAACAGAAAAAACAAGGTTAATTGGATGGCTATCAAGCTTGATATGGCCAAGGCCTTTGGATAGACTAGAATGGTGCTTTATTGATCTCATTTTGAATAAGTTAGGTTCTCCCCTAGGGCCAAAAAACTTATTAATGAGTGTATATCAATTGTTTCTTATAATGTGCTCCTTAATGGTTCTCCTTTGAGCAAGATTTTCTCTTTTAGAGGCCTAAGACAATGTGATCCCATATCACCTTACATTTTTATACTTACTTCAGAAGTTTTATCCATACTTCTTCTTCAAGGAAGAAAATAATGGGAATATTCATGGAATAAAGCTCAAACCTACCTCCATTATTCCTCTTACCCACCTTTTATATGCAGATGAACTTATAATTTTTTGTAAGGCTACAGTTGGTGAGGCTGAATGTTTGAAGAGTGTCATAGAAAAATATTGCAAAACATCTGGCTAAGCAGTGAATTGTGATAAGTCAAAACATCTTTTTTCAGTTCAAATGTTCATCATGAGCATCAATCCCTTCTCAAGAGGTTATGAAATATTAGATCTTTCAATGAGAATGAGAAATATCATGGTGTGCCTATTGTCTTATTTGCTAAGAGAAGTGAGAGCTTTGATTTTTTAATAGACAAAGTGCAAAAAAGATTTTAGGATGGAGAACTAAAGTCTTGTCTCAGGCTGGTAGATGCATCATTGTAAAGATTGTAACCCAAGCCATCCTTATTTACACCATGAGTACTTATAACTTACCAGCCAAAATATGTGATAAGTTGGATCAATTAGCAAGGAATTTCTGGTGGAATGGTAGTGAGAATTCTAAGTCAGTTCACACTGCTAGTTGGGACAAGCTTTGCTTACCTAAATCCATGGGTGGCATGGGATTTAGGAAAACAAGAGATATGAATGCTACTATTTTATCAAAACATTGCTGGAAGCTCCTTAAAAGTCAAGAATCTTTATGGGCTTCTTTCTTTAGAGTTACACATAGTAAGTGGTGGAGACTCAAGGATGTGGATAACTTACCTTATGATTGCTCTTATTTTTAAAGATGAGTTTGCACAAATCTCAATTTCATTCTTGAGAATTCTTGTTGGTCTGTAGGAGATGGCTCTAAACTTTTTATTTTTCAAGATCATTGGCTTTCTCTAAATAATAAAACCTTTGGCCTTAGAAGAATTCAAACCTAATGATACCACATTACACCACATTCATGTTAAACATCTCATCCTTCCAGACTCTTTGTCTTGGAATCTTTTTAGGATTGGAGAATTGTTGCCAACCTACATAAAAAACCTCATTACCAGAATTCATATTAGACCAAATATTTCTTCTAATTGTCTTATATAGCTGGGGTCACAAGAAATGGAGTTTTCTATCAAAATTAAAGTGATTTCCATCTCATCAATAAACATGAATCTCATGCTCAATGCTCTTCTTTTAATCTCAGAGCAGTTAAACATATTTGGAAGCTCAAAATAGATGCAAGTCTGCAACTATTTATCTAGAAGCTTTGCTTACAATATCTCCCCACTATAGATAGGTTTCAATCTAGGAAGTTCTCAGGTGATATTTCTTGTTGTTTTTGCTATAAACAATTGGAATCTGATTATCATTTATTTTTTGGATGTGATTGGATAAGGGTTGTTTAGTTTGTATCTAATGTTTCACTCAGGTTAGAAGAATATAGTAATCTAGATTGCATACAATGGATTGAAATGTTTATCAGATGGCTAGTTCATGACTATGAAGATTTCATAAGAAATGGACTGTTCTGTCTCTGCCTTCTTTATGAAATATAGAAGCATAGGAATTATGTGAAGTTTGAAAATGGAGCTTTGAATATGCATTCCATATGGAATAATTTTTTCTCCTCTTGGAATCCTAATCTAGAAGCATTCAGGACTGAAAATCATAGTATTGCTGCCATTGTTCCTCAGCCTAACAATACTTTAACTAATCTCTGGCTCAACATTTTTTATGATGCTGCTTATGACAGGAGCTATAGTAAAGGTGCTGCTGGAGCTTTTTGCAAGAATTCTCAAGGAGATATCATAGGAGCCAGTTTCACTGGGTGGTTCAAAGCAAACAGTGCTCTGGAAGCTGAATATTGGTAGTAGAACTTTCATGTAAAATGCCGAAGTACTCAAACTTGTCCCTAGAAGCTATGGTCATCAATGGAGACAACAAATTTGTTGCAGAAACGATAGAAAAGGAGTTGGAACCCACTACTTGGAACTGCCTACCAATTTTGCAGAGCATCTTTGCTTTTAGAGCTTCATTTACTTTCCCTGTAACTTTTACTTGGATAAGCAGGAACTCTAATGGGAAGGCTCACTTAATAGCTAAATGGGCTATGTCTTATTCTGGGTTGGAGTCCCCTCCAAGTTTTTTGTTTTATGAACCCATGTATTTTGAAGTTTAAGTTTATAAAAAACATGACTTATCGAAAAAAAATAAAAATAAAAAATGTTTTCAGCCCACTAGGAAATGGTTATTTTGCCGAAGAAAAAAAAAGAATGTTTTGAGCTACTAACAATTATCGCGATTTTCTTGCAAAATATATGAGCCCATATGTCTAAGAGACACCAATAAAGTTTGGCCGGTATGGAATTGAGGACTGGAATTGTAAATTGTAAAAATATTTGAGTGTTTTTTCATTAATCTTTGATGTATGATCATTTACAATATGATTTGTCAAGTTCCTGCCATGTTGGTTATTTTCCGATTTGTCACATACCACGTCAATTGATAACCTGTGAGAATTGAGAGCTAAACAACAACTAGAACAATGGTGGAAAACACTCTCTTCATCGAATACCAAAATAAATACTGTCCACCAAGACTATTATTAGTAATTTGGAACATTTTAATGTGAAAACCACGTTGAGTGCTCAATAAACCCCACTTACTCACTACAAACATCTAACAGTGTAGGGTTTTGACTTTAATAGCAACTTTCTAGGAGATTACCGATCTTAGAACTGCTCTCGTCGTCCGAGCACGCTAAGGTATACGTAGGCAAACGTTTTGGAAAAAACCTCGATATCATTATATTGCAAATCACGGACTAGGGCTCCTTTTTTCTAAGTACCTGCCTCTCCCCCTAGTAGGTGATTCTTTATTGCAAAATGAAGAAAAGAATATCCTAGATTCTCACGACCGTGCGGTTGACTGGTAAACAATGCATCAGATGTCGGTTGCAACAAAACAACTCTCCATCAACCACCACCATAACAAAACAACTCCTTACTATAAAAGAGCACCACCACTCCCCTCACAAAAAAAAACCCCAATCCAGGATAAATCAGTCATACATGATCACTGGCCATCAAAACCAAGAATCATCGAAAATAGATAATAAAAGAGACCGTAATAAACGCAAGAAAAGTAGTTCAATCCCATCCTCATCCAAAATAATAAAAAAGAAAACAAAAATGTCATCAACTAATAAGAATAATACTGAAAAAGTGAGAGCATCACATATATTAATAAAACACAGTGGATCAAGAAGGAAAGCTTCATGGAAAGATCCAGAAGGTACAATAATTAGTAATACTAGTAAACAAACTGCTGTTGAACAATTGAAAGCTTTGAAAGAAGATATTGTTTCTGGGAAGATTAAGTTTGAAGATGTCGCTACTCGCTACTCGGATTGTAGCTCTGCTAAACGCGGTGGAGATCTTGGTTAGTTTTTTTTTTTTTTTTGATTTTTATTGTTATGAATTTGTTTTAGTGTTTTTAAGTTAGTATATGATTTGATCTGAATTGGTAATTAGGGTTTTTACTATCTGGGTGAAGCTGTGTTAATTGTGGTGATGTTAACTAATACATAACTGTAGGTTTTGGTAGATCTAATATCTTAGTTAAATCAATATTGTGGTGCTACTTATTAGGGACAGATAAAGATATTACGATCCTTGATCTTTGTCAAGATTATGTGTGTGTGTGTTTATTTAAATGATGCTGTGTGTGATGGATCGAGATGGCAGAGTTGGGGAATAGTGTGTGTGTGTGTGTGTGGGGGGGTGGGGTGTTGTTAGAGTATCTGAGAAAGTCAAAGTAGGTGGAGGAGACAAGCCCTACACAAAGAAAAAGTAAATCAAGTAGGTAGACGTAATTGAGAAACAACATAATACCTCCATCTAGGAATCTTATGCTTGATGACAGCCCATCACTGCTAAGAATGTATGGTTTGATGATATTTTTTGGTTAACTTCAGTACTTCTAGTTGTGATAGAAAAGATTTGGATGATTGAATGTACGAATTAGATTCCGTGAATTTCTAGTCTTTCTGAGCTTTTGGTATTTGTTATTTAGGCTGTGTTTGGTTCACGGAAAAGTGAGGAAAATAAAATATATTCATAGAATTTGAAAACTCAGCAGTGTTTGGTAACCCAAGGAAAGTAAAAAAAATGGAAAACAGATTCTCTGAGCATGTACAATTGGATGAATCCAACTTTCTTTTAAATAAAAAGGAAGTTGTTTTCTTTTCTTCCTTCTCTCTTAATTAAGAAGAGCTAAACGATATTTGTACCTACCTTACTTGACTCAATCTTCCTACTTTACTTGATTCGATATTCTGCCATTAACGAGTTTTAGAGTTACAAAGAGAAAACAAAACTGAGAGATATTGGGGCTTTGGGGTTACGAGGGGTGATATGGAGTATGCAAACAGGAGTCCTTTTGAGGATTTTGATGATCCAGTAGTCTACCATACGAGATTCATAGAAATTGAATTCAGACAAAGTAAAATCCAAGAATGCAATTTCATCTTGATAAAGAAATATATGAACCAAACACAGCCTTAGAGTTTTGGAAATGAAAGGTTGCAGTGGCATTTACTTAGGCTAGAACTTTAAATTTATGCATGAAAACCACGTATATTAAACTTAGCTTTTTTATTGAGAAACTGATTCTTCAAAAATGTTGATTTTGCTTATTACCTTACGAAGTAGTGCAACAATTCTTTGAATATGGTGAAATATATTATTCTTTTAAAGATCATTGAATGATTTGCGGAATAATGTTGTAGGCTAAATCAGAAATATGTTGATCTTTCATCCAACCTTAGTGTTACAAGGTTATGACATTGGCATTTCGATAAAATTGTTGTTTTTGTACTATGTTGTATCCAATGTTGCACGGACGCGGACACAAACACGGTGACTCGACTATATCTTAAAAAAATAGGATGCGGATGCAGCCTAGTCGCGGAAATTAAATAATATATATATATATATATATATATATATATATATATATATATTTTTTTTTTTAACTAAACAGTATAAACTAATTCATATGTATTATAAATTCATGAGTATTAAGAATAAACATCCACAAAATTAAGTAAACATCGTATTCAATCAAACTTTAACAGCATTTCACATTTCTTAAATCTTAAAAACCAATAAAATCCACAAAGAAAAACAAAGTAATGAAAAAGCCTAAAAACGTACAGCTCAAAGTCTCAAAACAAAACTGACTTGATGACAAGTCAAACACTTCCTCAGTAAACTTACAAAAAAAGAGTAAAACGAAAAAGGGGCACAGTTGTTGTCACATTAGCAATCGTGAAAACATGGGGGGTCCGTATCTCCTTTACTTTGGTATGAGCTCGCCTTCTTCTACAACAGTTTCTTGTCAATGGAATCTAAAGCTCTCTTTGAATTACTACATCTAAACAACCTATTGATTCTCTATATTAAGATCAAGGAAGTGTAGCAAAAACTATAAAGAAAGATGAGAAGTTGTCTCCATATTAAGATGAAGACGCCTCTGATAAAGAAAGTGCAGCTTGAATGATTGTAAAAGGATGTTGGGGTCGGAAGAGAGATTGAGAATTCTTGATTTAGATCTGTTTTCTTTTTTTCTTTACTATTTAGACCGAGAATTCCAGGTTTACTTTTAGTCTGTTGTTGTTTGTTTTTGTATTTTTTTGTTGACTCCACATCCAACATGCGTCTTGACTTGCGTCCATTGCAGTTGACTGCATTTTGACCATGTTGACCGCGTCGGACACGCGTGATGATGGTCGTGATCCGTGTCCGGTCCGCGGACCGCGACACGCCTTTGGCGAAAAGGCGTCCGTGCATTAGAAGTTGTATCTCACAAAGTATTATGGGCAAGTAATGGGTATAAGGCTAGGTTACATTGACATGGGTAGGTGTGTTCGTATTGGACATGGATACGAATTGTCGAACACGGCAAAATATCAAAATTCAAGGTAAATTACATACAATATGTGTTTGATATGTGTCTGACATGGACACATGTAATCTAGGTATAAGGAGACACATCCTGAACGTGATCTCCACTGTTTAGTCACGCGTGAGAGACACACTTTGGTTAGATTGGAGAACTCTGTATGAATTAGTGGTAGGATATTAGTGGGTGCAATTGCCGTATTGCATAACAACAGAGCTGCGTGGTTCTGTATTACATAGACCCTTTACCTCAAAAACACAATTGGCCATGACAAGTGGGAGGATATAGTGATGCAAGTTATGTAATTACTTATTTTGCTGTTAATTTTGAATTACTTTTCCTTTGGCGTATTTCACAATATCACTTTTTTATTCATTCAGTAGCTCTATAGTTTCCATGTTCCTCTCATCCTCTCCCTCTCTCCATTTTCCACTTTTGGTACCATGGTTATGAACTTATGATAAACTTGTGCAAGGGTTATTGTAGATGTTCTAAGCCCAACTGTAGTGGTAGTATGAGGGCCCGAAGTATCAAAGGGAGGATCTTGGAAGTCGACGAAAGGTATCGAGCAGCCGCTGGCATCTTGGATCGATCTGCTAAGTCACATGGTTGCGAAGATTTGAAACCCTACACGGAGAGAAGGAGACCGCGAGATGGAGGGGACAGTGGAGGCCTGGATGGAGTAAGAAACCGGTATAAAGAGAAAAGGAAGAGAGGAAAAGAGGGAGGAGAAAAACGAAAGAAGAGGGGAGAGCGCCATCGAGAAAGAGGGGGAATAGTGCTTTAAGATTTAGTGAATAGTGACAAGAACAAGGTGTGGGTTGTAACATTTGGCCGCTTTGTGGGGAACGTGGAAATGGCACCAAAAGAAGGCAACTGACCTCGGAAGGTAAAGAGTCCTAGAAACAAATGCCGGCGGCGGAGGAGGAAGGGGAAGAGCGAGGGAGGAAGGGGAGAGAAGAAGCTCGGCTTATGCGGGAAGAGATTGAAAGGCCGAGGGAAGAAAATGAGGAGTCGAGAAGAGAGAGAGAGAGAGTAAGGAGGAGTTCGGGGAAGAGAGCGGGGGAGGAATCGGAGAACGAAAAAGCGCTAAGAGGAGGAGGAACGAGGGCCGACTCGGTGGACAACCCGGTGATTGATTAACGATGGAGCAAGTCCAACAAATGATAAACAACGACCGGAGGCTTAATCTTCCGCAAACGAAAGTTCAAACGGGCGCTGCCGGTCGGTGGTGGCGGGGGATCGAACCGCGAACCCGCCGGCGATGCGATATGGACTTCTGAGGTGCCAAAACGCTTCAATCAGCCAAGATTCGAGAGATACGACGGAACGGGAGACCCGGCAGATCACATCCATCACTTTCGGCAACAGATGCCTCTCTGGCAAGAGGCGAGGTACGATAGTCTGCGGTGTATGATGTTTCCGGCCAGTCTTAAAGGGGGGGCTTCCGACTGGTACTATCGGTTGCCGTCAAGGAGCATAACCAATTTTCAAGAGTTGGAGCAAGCATTTGTTGATCACTTTATACATCAGAAGAGGAGGGTGGTAGACATCGCGGCCTTATTTAATGTCAGACAAAGGTCCGCCGAATCAGTCAGGGAGTATCTATGTCGCTTCAAGACGGAAACACTTAAAGTGGAAAATTTGGATGAGAGGACGGCGGTAATAGCGTTCGAGAGGGTCACGACCGAGGGGGCGGATACATCGGTCTGTGGCGAAGAATGAGATTGCAACATTGCACGAAGCTATATCCGCGGGTAGAATATATCGATAATGAGGACACTATCGCGTATGACTCAAAGAGGGGAGCCAAGGCGATTCTGGCCGGTAGAAAAAAGGAAGGGAGCGCAGACGCATTGAGGGAGAAGACAGAGGAGGGGGAGAGGTACCGCGGTCACCATCATCACGGCCGGGAGGGAAGAGAAATGGCGCCAGTAGGGAGCGAGGAGAAAAAGCCATACCGCGAGGTGGAACAAGTGCCTTTTGGCGACCGCTGAAATGAGATAATCGCCGTTGATAAAAACGCGTCTTGCGATATGAAGCGGTCATAACATTTTCTCTCGCCGAAATGTCTAATAAGCCATACCGCGAATATCACCAGTGCACAATCATGGAACAAACGATTGCTATGCCTTAAAATGGTTGGTTCGAGATTAGTTGAGAAGAGTGATGAGGGAGTTCAGTGAATTAACCACAAAATAGGGAGCCGGTGCCCAACGCAGAAGAATATTGGGAACCATAAACGTTATCTTCAAATGGGGAAGACCGAGTCACAATGCCCACCAGATAAGGTCGAGGACCGCGAGCATTCAACAAGTCAATGAGTCCCACCGGGGCGAGATATCGACGACGCGGAGCTAACGAAATGGGAAGAGAGGATTGCATTCTCCAAAGCAGATCTCGAACCGCGGATACTCCACATGAAGATGTGCTAGTCATCACGGTAGCAATGGGTAATTATGTGGTAAAAAGTCCCGATTGACCGCGGCGTATGCTGGGATTTCTTTGTTCAAGCGGAGCTCTTGAGAGAGATGGGGATAGACCGGGCAACTAAGACCCCGCGACCGGTTTGTATGGGTTCAATGGGGCGTCCGCGAGCCCATGGGTGAACTTTTGCCACGGTAACAACAGTCCGGTGGCGGTGTTCTCGAGATTTATGGTGGTCGACTCCCATTCCCAATACAACGCGATCCTGGGAAGGAGATGGATACATGAGATGAGAGCGGTACCCTCGACCTATTATCAAGTCATACGCTTCCCTATCCCTACGGGAACATACGAGGTCTGCGGAGATCAGGTGGCCTCCAAGAACAGTCACCAAAACACAATTAAGAGGATGTCCCGCGAGTCGGGATGTAGACCGGTGAACCCTAGGAAGAGGTCGGCATAGCAATTACAGTGCAGGGCCGTGGAAGGGGCAGAAGAGGCCGTGATGGTTCCAAAGACTTTAGATGAAACAGAAATAGTGAACCTGGGAGAGGGCGGAGAGGAGAAGTTGACGTCGATTGGATCGAGGCTGACATGCGAATGGAAAGATAAGTTGGTGCAATGTTTGGTGGAGAACAAGGATCCGTGATTCGTGATTCGCATGTCATCGCCTACATATGAGGGAGGACGCGAAGCCAGTGAGACAGAAGATGAGGGGAATGAGAACTAAATACGCGGAAGAAATCCGGGAAGAGGTCAGAGATCATAAGAGAGGTGGAATTCACGGAGTGGCTGTCCAATATAGTCGCTGTTCCAAAGAAAAATGGAAAGGTGCGAATGTGTGTTGACTTCACCTGATGTAAACCCGAGTGTCCGGGCGACGCTTATCCCATGCCGCGAAAGTGGACGAATTGGTAGACGGACGGCAGATTCAACATATTCTCATTTATGGATGCGTCCATGGGGTACAACCAGGTTGCGATGTATGGACCTGATCAGGAGAAGACCTCATTCGTGGTGGAAGGAGGCACATACTGCTATACGAGGATGCCATTTGGGTTGAAGAATGCAGGGCTACGTTCCGGTTGGGAGAGAAAAATGTTTGAGGGCAAGATCCGGCGGGCATCGAGATATACATCGATGATATGGTGGAGAAAAACATGTCAGAACTAGAGTACCTGGAGGGGTTGAAGGAGACATTCCATATATTGCGGGTCCACAATTTGAAACTCAACCCAGAGAAATGCACATTTAGAGTCACCACAGGAAATTTCGGGTACATTGTGACACAAATGAAAATCGAGGCAAACCCCGAACGATAAGATCGCCGGTGGAGATCTTTGTCACCACGCATTGAATGAGAGGAACGAGGTGCGGTTGGCGAGGTAGAATCGCGGCTCAACAGATTCATCTCAAAGTCATCCGACAAATGTAGGCCGCTGTATCGACTGTTGAGGAACACCACGGATTTCAAATGGACAAATAGTCGCGAAGATGCATTCCGGGGGCTTAAGAGGTATCTAGAGGAAACACCGTTGTTGTCGCCCCGGGGGAGAAAATTATTTTTGTACACGGTGTCACGATTATCGCGATCGATTCGGTCCTCGTCCGGGTAGTGGATAAAGTAAAAAGATCAGTGTACTTCCAGAGCAAGACCTTATTAGACGCGGAGACTAGGTATAGTCGAGTAGAGAAGTACGCCCTGGCCTTGGTGTTCTCTCGCCTGTCAAGCCCCATTTCGCCCCACGCAAAGAATTGGTGGTAACTAACTTGCCCCTCGCTGCGCCGGGGGCTGAAAAATCGGGAGAATGCCGAAATGGGCCGTGATGCTTTAGTTCATATGAGATTCATGATCAAGTTAGGGATCGGGAGAGGCGCTCGAGGCAAAGGGCGAATTCTTGGCGGAGTTCCCTGCAGAGGATCCTACTTGGGGGGAGGAGATGGTTTTGGAGCCCGAGAGAGGAGGAGGGTGTTTGTCGATGGATCGGTAACGGATGCGAAGCAAATGAATAGCGCGTGGTAATCGGGTCACTCCGGAGAACAATAGGTTAGAGCAGACGATGAAATTGGGCTTGGCAGCATCAAATAACGAGACGGAATATGAAGCTGTGATCGCGGGCATGAGAATGGTAGTAGACCTGGGCGTGAAGGAACTCACCAGATAATTCACTCTCGATTTGGTGATATGCCGTGCAAATGGAGGGTTCGCGGCTAGATGTCTTAGAATGGCAAGGTATTTGGGAGTCCTGCGGGCTTGGGCCTCGAAGTTCGACCAAATCCGATTCATCCATCTGAACCGTGGGGAGAACCGCCACGCCGATACTCTGGCCTACGTGGCCGCCGCCATTCCAGGGTCTGAAGAAAGGACAATCGAGGTAAGGAAATTGAAGCGGTGAAATCGAAAAAGATTAGAGGTAATGATCACGGCGGAGGGAGATGATGGATGGATGGGACCTTTCAAGCAGTTCTTGGAAGGGGTTGATGTGACCGACCCTAGAGAAAGGCGGAGATTGGAGCAGGCGTCTCGGAGATACACACTGATTCGAGGAGAATTATATCGAAGGAACTTCAACGGCCTTTGTTGAAATGTTTGGGCCGGCTCAAGAGGTGCTTTCGAAATGGCATCGACGATGGAGATCGGGGAGCCATTCAGCGGGCCGGACAACGGTACACATGTTGTTAACACAAGGTTACTTTTGGCCGCACATGAAAAGAAACGCTGTGGAATTCGCCAGAAAGTGAGAAATGTCAAAGATTCTCTCAACTGATATGGGTCCCAGCAGAGCCGCTGCACTGTGTATCTAGCCCATGGCCATTTGCAATGTGGGCCCTCGACATAGTGGGGCCACTGCCAACGGCCAGAGGTAAGAGGAGGTTTCTGTTGGTCGCGACGGACTACTTTACAAAGTGGATCGAGGCCGTGCCTCTGCAATTGGTAAAGGAGGTCCAAATAATCAAGTTCTTGTGGGAGAATATTATTTGCCGTTTCGGGTTGCCGTATGCTATTATTGCAGATAATGGAACGCGGTTCACGGGATCAAGAGTTCAGAGCTTTCTGCAGGCCTATCATGTGAAGCAGGGATTCTCCGGCCTCATGCATAACCCCGGTGAGCGTGGGCAGCTTAATCCTCCAACAAGACCATACTAAACCATCTCAAGAGAAAACCGAGAGCAAGAAGGGGTCCCGGGCGGACGAAGCTCAATCATGTACTATGGGCATATCGACAACTCCGCGGACCACTACAATGGAGACCCCTTTTTCGTTAGCATATGGTGTGGAGGCCGTGGATACCAACGTAATCGGTGGCGGCGACCACTAGAACCTTTAGCCGCCGAGGATGGATCAAACCGGGGCATCCCGGCCGAGATATGAATCTAGTCAAGAAAGAAGAGACACCGCGTGCATCGACTAGAAGAGTACCATCGCCCAAATCCAACCAATCGGCGAGATAACAAGAAGGTGAAGCTAAGGAGCTTTAAGGTGGGAGACAAGGTACTTCGCGGGTGACCCCAACACCAAGAAAGTGAACGAGGGAAAGTTGGGTCCAACATGGGAGGGGCCTTATGTGGTGGTTGAGGTGGGAGGATCGGGGCACCTACAAAGTCATGGACCTTGAAGGGAAAACGGTTGAAAACCGTGGAATGTAAGGTCGCTAAAAAATTTCATGAGTAAATGTAATGGGAGTGGTCAGAACCGCATGAGCTAGTTGTACATATATAAAACCTTAGCACTTTTGAGATGAGTAATGTCGCATGAATTTTTACTGCCTTCAGAGTAAAGGGAATGGGAGGGGGGAGCCTTCCGAGGACGAGAGGTCTAAAACTTCGGTCGGGGCAAAAGAGTTGTCCACGACGGGTCGCGAGATCTCACTCGAAATGGCGGAGGAGTCGCCTTTATTAAGATATGAGATGCCGGCAAGAGGAAGCGAAGAGGCTTCCCTCGCCGCGACAAGGTCCGACATGTGTGTGAGGAAGGGCGGGCCCCGACCTTAACATGGGGCGATGGAGCGAAAGTGCTCCCACCAAACAGTGAAGACGATGATAGAGGTTTACTATTGCTAAAGTCACGCAGTATCGGGCAAACGACAAGAGCACTTGGAATTCACAAAGACAAAATATAAGATAAATACCACAATCAGTTATCCTCAACTAGAGGGAGTAAAAATGAAACGAAATGTATCGGAAGTACTACAAATTGCAACAAAAGAAGCCCGCCGGGCACAAAACGAGCCATTTCAAGCAAAACGCGACTTAAGTATTTTCATGGATCATCGACTTCGGCGGCTTCCTCGATGGCGGCATCCGAATAAGCGTCTATCACCCGACCACTAAGACAAATGGGCGCCCCATCGACCACCGGGAGCGGATGCCTGGAGGTGGTACAAAGAACCCTCTGGAAGGGGGGCGTGGCCGGGCTTCGGAAGAAGCCGTCCTTCTTTGATAAGCCGCTCATGCTCCTCCTTGATCTTCTTGGCCACTCTCTTGTCCGCCTGGGCACCTGGCGATCCCGAGTTCGGCCATGTCGGTGTCGTCTTTGCTTATGGAGGGTCATTTTTCAGCCCGTGCTTCTCGAGAGGAGGCCCGAGCGCGGTATGCCGAAGCTAGGAGGGTTTTCCGCCGATTACTTAAGGCGGTCATTAACCTTATCCATGTAAGCGAGGTGGGCGCCCTCCAGCCTTCAAACTTTGTCCCGCGGCTCCGAAGCTTCTAAGTCCGGCGCGTTCTTTTTGCTCCAGGCGCAACGCCACCATCCAACCGGTCGATCCCGCCCTTTGCACCAAAAGGCCTCGATCATATAAGAGATGTCCAAGCTCATCCGAAAAGAAGTAATCAGAAGTTAGAGTATTCGAGAGGGAGGAAGGGAAAGACACCCAAGACGGGCGAGAGAGTACTTTCTCCCAACCGGTGTAAAAGGAGGTCCGGTGAGAGTCAAACGTTCCCGTCGGATATGCCATGTCTCTAGGAAGATGAGACCCGTAGAACGAGAGAAGAGGCCACCACGGCGGCGTTGTCCAAGGCGAATCGCGGATGTTGAGAGTGCGGTTTCAACCTTGAAGGTGGGGCGAAAGTAGGAATGGGCTCGCCCCTCTTTTCGGGCGGGGCCACCTCGCTTCCGGCCGCCGGCACGAGGGGAGCAAAGAGGGTGGTCGATGGACCACGGGCCTGGGAGGAGAGGATTGAGCCGCGGGCCGTAGACAACAACGGAGACTTCCTCATCATCCGAAGTCATCATCGAAGAGCTTACGCCAGGTGGGCCCATGTCGGGATGGGGAGAAGTTGTGGAGAGCGAATGAGGAGAAGAGTATTGGTCTTCCCAAGTGGTCGGGACCGTAAGGGGTGAGGGTCAACGGAATGAGGTGGAGAAGCGGAGGATGAAGGTGGGGACAATGGACCGGTCTCCGTGGCGGGGAAACTTTCTTGGGGTGGCGCTTCTTCGGGAGGGGGTGTATCCCGGGCTTTCTCTTTTAGGCGCGGGGCGATAAAAGGGAAACAATATTTTCCAATAAGCTTCAACCGAGGATCGGAAAGGAGGGGAGTGGCGGTGACGGGATCAATCCCTAGTACCGCTGGATTGTAATCCGCCCCAGTCGCGAATCTTCCGAAAGGTGGTGGAAAAGAAATTATCGTAGGTCGCGACTTCGAACCGGACGCCAACCTCAGTAAAAGAAAACGGTCAAGTCAGCAGGGGGAACAAAAGACCTACACCGAGGGAATTAGTAGAGAGGCAGACTCACTGCTGGGGAGAAAAGCCAGGTGATTAAGGTTCAAGTCGGGAGGAAGATCCGCGGAGAGGAAGTTCCCAGAGATGTAAAGAGGGTAATGGTGCCACAACTTGTCCGAGGTGACACGGAGTATAAAGTGCTATTTTCTAGGTCGAACGCAGAAAGAGTGATATCCCACGCTGATATCCTTGGTGCTCTTTTTTATGTAAAAATGAGCAGTCATGTCGCGGACTGTTATTTTGGGGACTTCGGACCGGTTGTAGTGGTTTGCGGCATACATAACCCTCCAGAAATTGCTGATGCCTTGGCAAGGAGGGATGTTGAAGTGATTGCACACCTCGATGTCAAGATCGGGTGAGGGGCAAACGGAGGCCGGCTACAATCCGCCTCTACCGTGGCAACTAGACGTTCCGGCTTTGTAGGGAACCAAGTGGGGGGTAGTAGGTTAAAGGCGGGACATGCTCTAAGATGACGCCGGCCACAGTATGCCGTAAGTCATTTTAACAACTTCGAGATTAGGTCCGCTGGCCGCGGGGGGGGTGGCGAAGGGCAAAGGGCTTCAGTGAGGTGGAAGGATCCCCGATCCGGCTCGGGGGGGGGGAGGCGACACCGGGGACGGGGGAGGATGAGGTGTCGGATCTGGAAGCCGACATCGAGGTCAGGGAAGAAGTCACACAGTCAAGACAGGTTGGAGAGAGGAGAAACCGAACAGTCTCAAACTCAAGAGAGAAACACGCAATATAGCAATAAATGGATTAAAGAGGAAAAGGGACCAACCTGAGGGAAGGGGGGAGCAGCAGGAACAAAACCCTCAAAGAAAAACAGAAGAACAACGCCGCGGACCGAGTAGTTAACCGGGGGGAAGAGTAGAGAGAGAGGGAGAGCAACTGGGAAGAAAATGAAAGACTGAATGGAGGAGAGAAAGAATCGAGCGGGCTTTTTATAAGAGGAAGGGGCAAAAGAGTAATTGGAGGGGGCTGAAATCGAGGCGACACTAAAAGGGATCAGTCAGGGTGTGACGCGTGGATGCGCGAGAAATGAGGGGGCACAAGTTATAATTGCGATGGGACTCGTGAGTCCAATCTTTGGGGACCGCGGATGGAAACGTGACGTTGTGGACTCTCGACTCCCCGATCACCAAATGGTCGCGGACTTGAGAGGGGGCATCTGTAGTGGTAGTATGGGGGCCCGAAGTATCAAAGGGAGGATGCGCCCGAGTCGACGAAAGGTATCGAGCCGCGGCGTACTGGATCAGTGCTAAGTCACATGGTCGCAGTACGGAAACCCTACACGCGGAGAGAAGGAGACCGCGAGATGGAGGGACAGGTGGAGGGCCTGGATGGAGTAAGAAACCGGTATAAAGAGAAAGAGGAAGAGAGGAAAGAGGGAGGAGAAAAACAGAAGAAGAGGGGGAGAGCGGCCATCAGAGAAGAGAGGGGGAATAGTGCTTTAAGATTTAGTGAATAGTGACAGTAACAAGGTGTGGGTTGTAACACCAACGACATTGCATGTACTGTTCCACAACCATGCATATAGCACTATCACACCATCTCATTTAGAAGATTTACTTTTACGTGTAATTGCTAAGATTATGGATATTATGATTGATATTTTATTTTTTCAACATTATTCTGATATTAACTCCATTAAGATTCTGGATTTATTAAAATTATTTATACCATCTACACAAACTTAGATCTTTGTAAGAAATTAACAACAACAAAAGTTTGTCACTGATAGTAAAAAATGACAGAATTGAACACATAATACCTTTGTAAGAAAAGAACAAAAATTCATGCAAAAAGAAAGCCAAATCAATTCTTTCGCATGCAATCAGTGAAGTTGGTCAATCGTAGAAAACATTGGTTTAAGTTGGTGTAAAACTTTAGCGGGTGGGCATCCACCATAAGCCGAAATTATCTCTAGGAGTCTAGGAAGTATTATAATTATAGATCTGCAGCAGTTTCAGGGATTTCTAGTGTAGAATCATTGTCCCATTTAGTATAAGGACCAAACTTGTATCTGCAAGCCTCTTGGTTATAGAAACTTTAGTGGAGGATGGTCACCTGATCCTCCACGAAAACGACTTTGCCCATGGAAGCTTTCATCAAAGTTTTTGATCATTCTACATTTTGGGGACTGATTTTGGTATGACAAGAAACAGATCAGGTTGGCATAGACCATTGAGCTAAAGGTCTATACACACCTACTTTGCCTCCATTTGTGATAGGAGACATGTTCTTTCTGAAAAGTCTGCTCGTGGTTGCTACTTTCAAAGCGATGGAATAGATAACCTCACTATGTGCATAGGAGATGCAACAAAACTGTATCTTTATGGAGTTTATCTTTGAAATAAATTATTTTCATTATCTGTAGTTAATCTGGCATGAAATTAGTTGGGGGTGCTGACTTATTTGGCTGGAGGACTATCAATTTCAAACTTTGATGCTGTTAGATTCAATAACCTGATGCAGTGATGCAGTTTCTTTGTGTTTAAACCGTAGAGAATACATGTGACTGCAAGCTTGGAAATGTGAACTAGCAGAGTAGCAATGCAAGTTCTACAATTAGAACTATAATTCTACAATTAGAATTATAGTAAAGGTTTATAGGCTCGTTGTCATAATGCAGTGTCAAGCAAATGGTGAAAATTTTGTGGTCTTCTTTGTTATAGTTGTGTGTGAATTTTTTTTGGATCAGGTTATTCTCTTGTCGCTTTTAAGCAATTCAACATTAAACTACTTGCTTGCTACAAAAATCACACATGAGATGTTTTTAAAAGGCAAAAACAATGATGCTAATACGTATTTTCAACTTCTTTAATTGGTGAATACATGAGACATGCTTAAATTCTTTGGTGTTGTTATCCAGATTCCTAAAAGCCTCAGATTCCACTCACATCTTTTTCTTGTGATTCTTGCACTCAGGTCCTTTCGGCCGTGGTCAGATGCAGCAGCCATTTGAGGAAGCAACATATGCTCTGAAGGTTGGCGAGATTAGCGACATTGTGGATACTGATAGTGGGGTCCATATTATCGTGAGAACAGCTTAATTGTTGTCGGAGAACAGTTAAAGAATGATTCCATGCTAGTGCATAATACTCTTTTGAACTATTTTTTGAAATGGTATTTGCTTCTTCATTTTAGGGCAATGGAGCCCTCCTCTTATGACGGACATTGCCATCCTTTCACACTGGATGTATTGATTGTATTCAAGACAATATTTTGTGCACCTATGTTGGGAAGTTCAGAAACATTTGCTTTTGAAGTGTTCTGAATTATGTTGCTCATTATGGTGTTTGTTAAATGTTTGGAAGTGACAGATTTAATGTTCTCAGACTGGAGTTTATGTATGTAATCAGAATAAGGAATTGACTGTGGGAAACTCTTGGAATTATTATGTCCATCTTTACCCAAGTAATTCCGAGATTTTATTTCAAGACAATCTCGTGTTATTCCCAATATGATTAAAATGTCTGAAACCATCACCAAGAAATACGTTCCCAGTGGTCTGAAACGTCACGAGTTCGTATCCTCCAATTAACTCAAGAAAACACCAAAACAACGTATACTTACAGTTTTCATTGCTCTGTTTATGTTTTATATCTATATTTGTGTTTGTGTGGGAGAACTCCAGGGGCATTTAAAACAGAAAATTGAGGTCATAAACACAGAAGTTCGTGTTGCTGCTTGCCATTTTACTGAGGTAGAAAAGTAGTATTTGATTCAAAAATCTTTTCAGTGCGGCCCGTCTTCGTTAGCTGTACATAAATTTTGGTAATACTTGTAGTTAGTCTTGGAAGTGTGGAGCTGAGTCGTTTTGGTTAATTCAAAAGGTCAAAATCTCGATGCAGACCTAAATGCTGATCTATGTAATTTCGGTTTCTATGAGAGTGTCTTCGGATTTGGAAATTGCATAATACCGGTGAAGTAAGTGAAAGTTCAGCAGATGCCCCCTGGGGAAGCGTTGGAGCTACATGGCCACATCACCACATGTATGTTTTTGACACCACGTATCCTTGTTTTTCCCAAGTTTGAAGAGACAAGTCTAGATTGTCGACAGTCGACACCTGGCACCACTTTCCTTTTAAAGCACAGACACGTATTTCTTTGCACTGTGGTGCCAATTCAGAACCAAGTTCCAACCTCCTGTGATTTTTTTTTTCATCTGAAAATCTAGACTCAAATTGCTTTTGCACACGTGAAATTTCGATTATTGAAATTGGATGGACGCTCTATTGGACCTAATTCTGGACCTGTAAATCTCGGGCACACAACCGAAACATTTATGTAACAGAATCGTGTGATCGTGTCAGTTCGGGCAGAATTTTTTTCACTTAAATACAGACATCTTTAAAAAGAAGAGGAACCAAAAATGGGAGCATCGCCGTCAAAAAAGGAGATATCACAAGAACAACAAGAGTTGGAATCTGTAGCCACGTCCACTGGATTTCTTCCCACTCTTGAAAAAGTTTTCTCTAAACTTGCTGACCCTCAAACCAAATCAATCCCTCTCAAATCTCTTCAAGTAAGCCCCCGTCATATACAAGTGAACTTATTGGACCACTGGGTTACAGTTAGTAGTATATATTCATACTTGTTTCTTATATATGTATTTTTTCTCTCTCAATTGTTTCAGGAATGCTTGTCTTTAGACTTGGGAGACCCGACAAGTGAAACATTTTCTATATTATTGCCTCATCTAGGTCCATCACTAGTTGATGTATTTTTTATGGGTGATAAAGAAGGAGTTGATTGGATTCAGTTCTTGAGGGGCTACATTAAGTGTTGTGGAAGGATGCCAGCATCGATGTCCCTTAATAAGTTATACAAGCTATACGTTGCTACATGTTCCAAAGCAGGCCTTGCTTCAAAATTGGAATTGGAGTTTGAATCTGATGATACTGATAAGATTAGTGGATATTTCACATCAACTGATGTAGTCATGTTTCTGTGGATCTGTTGGGCTATGTCACAAAACGCTATAATGAACAAGCTAGAAATTCTAGACATGAACCCTCTTGCATTATCAGCTGTTACATCTTGTACTGATGATGTCAAGGAATTGAATGTATGGGATTGTTGTGTTTCTGGTTTGGATGTTCAACTCCCTGCACAAAAGCTTCATATGTGGGTTTTGTCAACAGTTCCAAGCCTTGCACATTGCTTTAAAGAGTATGTCGATGCTAGATTCCACAAGTGTGCCGCTTTGGAGGTATGGTATTTCTTCCTCCTTGAGCTTAAATATAATTTAAACTTGTGCATATTACATTTATTCTACTTGTCATTTGTCCAACTTATCATATGTGAATATTATTGCGCTATTTTGAAGAAACATGGAGGTTTCTCATTTGTCGTGAAGAGCTCTTCTTAACCAAGCATATATTTGGTTCAACATGGAGCTTTCTGTGGAAGAGCTCTTCTCTACCTAGCACCTCTTTGGTTCATCTATAGACTAAGTTATGTCCCACCTGAAAAATGCACATCCAATGATCTCTCCAGTTGTTGTTGTTGTTTTTTTTTGTGTATGCTCTGCCATTCAACTAAACTCCATTTTGTCAACTTTCTTATGTGGTTAATTGGTTACCGTCAAGACAGAGATGTGGTAGATATCATTAGTTCTGTTTGATTGTGTCGGCCCTCCTCCTTTCTTTAGTGTCAAATGGGTTTGGTCTCCGATTTTTGTTGGTATGCTTTTTACTTGTAATAGATTTTGCAGGTTTTTACTGTTGCTTTATATGGTTGTATGCACTTAGAAATTTTTTCTTTTTGGTTTTTTAAAGCATGTGGCGAATTCTGGGAATGCGACTTAGTACAATTATATTTAGGTCTCCTTAAACTCCTTTACAATTTGTCTATATATTAAACATCCTAATCTGGGGAAACAAGCTGTTGCTATCGCATTGGATAAAACGGAGATTCCAGGAATTTTCTACCAACTTAAAATTCAAATTCATTAAACTCTAATTTGGCCAAAGGCCTACATGTTTATTTATACCCTGAAAAGATTTGCAATCTACAAAGTACAAACTAGGTCTTAATTGAAAAGTAGATCTATAAACTAGCCCTAGTCTAAATAGCTTGGAGATAGCAATGAACATTATTCTGAAATACCTAAAAACATATCAACCAGTTGAAGGAAAACCTAAATCACATCATGCTCCCTCTCTGAAGAGTTGAAAGCCATTGTGGAATCCATTTGGGTCAAAGTTAATGGTTGGAAACCCCAAGTTGTCTTGAAGAACACAACCTTGAGTCTCTGAGGAGTTAAAACTTAAAAGTCTTCTTGGATATCCATTTCGTGGAATTATGAGGTTTATAAGCATTCTTCTCGGATTTAGCAAGAACAATATAGTGAGATGGCATCTGAGTTTTTTAGTTGCAGAGTTTAGATGCCCGTCGACCATGAGAAATACAATACGTATGCTCCCATGCACAATAAATGACTCGGACTCTGTACTTCCAGGTGGTATCCAAAATCAAGCTGCAGTGCTACTGGCATCCATATTACTGACACGACAAAGAACATAATCATGGAAAGGTCCAATAAGAACACCAATTCAAACAGTCTCTGCCAACTCCTTAAAATCTCCAAATGAAATGAATGTACTATTTTTGGACGATGGGTCAAGCCAAGTGTTTTAACCATGAGAGGCAGAATCAAAGAGGTGCTGCTACCGTTATCTAACACTACCGGAAAACGTCTTGGAAGCTAGCGGATTATATAATGTAGTAGTCTGTCAAAAAACACAACCATGTGCATAATATGAAATTAGCAGAAGATGTGCTATAAGCATGGGGATACCTTATCAGCTTGGTTAACAATTTCCTCAAATTTGTAATCATGTGCTTCCTCATTTTTGCTCCGTCTCAAATTGAGGCGCCATTTATTAGTAGTCAAGATTCGTTTCTTTCAACAGTTTGGTTGTATATGACCCTCTTGACCATAACTGAAGCATTTTAAAGTTTTCTTAATTGCTGTTGGACGGGCTCTTGGATGGAGGGCCCAAGACCTCAGCAGCCACATATTGCAGACCAACTACAGAATGTTGTCACCCCTTTGATGTCATTATGGTGGTTAATACCATCTTATTATGTAGCTAATATTGTAATTATGGAAGTCCAAGGTGTATGTAATGCATTATTTGATAAGGCAATAAAATATTATCTTTACCAAAGGAAAGAAAAAAGGAGGAAAGGTAGCTCATTTCTTCTCGGGCTCACACACAAAACTGTATCCTTCCTCCAAAGCCCCCCCTTCTCCCTTTTCTAATATTTTATTTGTGTATTCAAAGTTTCAAACATGTCACCACCAAACCTCATTTTGTAATTTGCACCAATGTGGGTCCACCCTTGTATCGTTTTCTAGATTAGAGTGAACTCACGTAACATTATGTCTATTTGCAAACATATATCGCTAAGCACAGCAATATTTTGTTTTGTTTGGTTTGTTTGTTTGTTTGTTGTTGAAAACTGTTAGGGGTTAGGAAGACCTCAACATGTATTGAATTCAAAATATTGCGTACATGACACCCCTAGTATCCTCCCCCACTATTACATATAGCTTTGCTAAGCACATCAAAATATGATGTAGCTTTCTTAGTGTCTTTTTCCCGTGATCTCTAATGTCATGGAAACATATTAATCATTTTAGGAAAACCATTATAATTTTCATTACAGGTAGAGAAACTAAATGACAGTAATGTAGTGGTAATTTTCATTTATACTTTGATTGTTATGGTGGTGTTTGAAAATAGTGATGATAGTCATGATGAAGTTGGTGATTTGGAGATGACGTTGGTAGTAGTATTGGTTAGTTTGTCATGCTTACATAATTCGGTTTTAGTTAATTTTACATTCCGCACTTACTACTTATAATAGATAAGTTCATCTGATAGTTTTTGCATTTGATTTCACGGAGAATGGGAACATTTAGATAGCAATTGGATACACATATCAGCTACTTATTGCAGTCCATACCTAGCTTGTACTGTGATTATTTGCATTTGTTTTCATTGAGTTTTCTTCTTATCTTTTCTGAATTTGCATTATCATTCCTTTTTTCGAAGAACTAAACGTTTTATGGTTGGATTTGAATTTAATCAGGATAATTTGGAGCCTTCCAGTCTACCAAATAGCATGCACTTTTCAGAGCCACATAATAAGCATCTCCTAACATGTGGAACAGCTTGGGCAATCTCACTTACCCTAAAAAGTACTTTATGCAACGAGCTTTTAAAAATGTGCATCCCCAGAAATAATGATGGGACATTTCATAACCTTTTGTATCGGTTCGTCATCTTACTTTAAAGTCGAATTTTCTTTGAAAACTTGAATTTTGTGATATTGTATTCAGCTTAAGAATGAGATGAGCCTAGCTTGATCTGATGAGATTTCTGTAGTATTTTTGGATCTGTATATTTGAATTAATATGCTAAATTTGTAAAACATTTTTAGTTCCTATTTCCTCCCCATTGATTCACATGCAAAAGAAACTTGTTTATTAATTAAGGTACATTATGAATTATGTATCTGAAGTAGGCAACTTCTAGTTTAGGTTAATGAAAGTAATGGACTTATTTAGCACACAGTTTGGTTACTGTTGAAGTTGCATAGCAGGTACATAGATATTGTATGGAACGAATGACATATTCTTGTCAGCATAATATAATGTCAGGTAGAGTTTAAAGAGCATAATGGATGTAAATGAATTGGCAACAATCTTTTATTGGGATTCTAGAGGATTGATTTTGACAATAGTGTCAACTTACAGCCAGGACTATGTATATTGCTGCTATATTTTCCAACATTTTATTGAATTGCTTACCTTATTTCCCTAGTTTAAATGTTCTATTGTCTGCAGGTCGTCTCTTCATGGGAGGGGGTTAAGCAGGTTCTGGTCACATGTTGAAGGTTACCATGGACCATCACTAATTTTGGTATCTGCTACCTCTGGAAACATTCAAGAGAGTGATTCTGCTGTCAGGAGATGGGTTATTGGTGTACTTACAGAGCAAGGCTTTGAAAATAAAGATGTCTTCTATGGAAGCTCTGGATCCCTCTATTCTATAAGCCCCATCTTCCATGTTTTCTCACCACATGGTATGTTGAACAGTGTGTTTTTTTTTGTGTTTTTTTATTCAAAACTGAAGGAAGTAATCTGATCAACAAGCAGGGAAGGAGAAGAATTTTGTATATAGCCACTTGCATACTACTGGTAGAGTATATGAGCCGCATCCAAAGCCTGTAGGTCTTGGGTTCGGAGGAAGTGCGGGGAATGAGAGAATATCTATTGATGAAGATTTTGCTCGAGTTACCATTCGTCACCATGCAGTTGACAAGACTTACCGACCCGGGTCCCTTGTTTCCAACCAGGTACAACCATTTGGCAAATGAAGTGCTTCTATGGAAATCCATTTTATTCTAAGTTACATTGACATAGATACGTGTGTCCGCATCTGATACAGATACGATGTGTCAAACACGGAAAAATGCCAATAATTAAGTATATCATGTACAATATGTGCGTGTGTCATGTCCGACACAGACATGTGGACACGTATCTGACACGGGTTATTTTAAAAATATGGCATGTCCATGTAACATAGATTTTATGTAGATGTGTTTAATATTTATAGGTAACTAGAGCGGAAGAAAATTTATTCTCTTTTTGGAATATATTAAATTCATAACTTCGTATATCCAAAATTAGATGGTATAACATAAATTTCAATCTGGGAAATAATGCATGTCAATTTGTCAAGGTTTGATGGATGCCTGATTTCTGCTTATTCGAATTGAGCATGGTGGATAAAAAACAACAACTCTTGCCTTGATCAAGAAATTATCTGTGAATATGAACTTTTCAGGGTTTTCTTCCGCTTGAAGCTTCAGTTCTGGAGGTGGAAGTGTGGGGATTGGGTGGGGAAGTGGCCAAGAAAGAGCAGAGTTCACATAAGAACAGAGAGCAGCTATTTACTGAGCAGAGGCGCAAGGTCACTTTTTAGACATGTACTGTCAATTGTTTTTAGTCTCTTATAATTGCTGAAGATGACACCATCTTTCTCAATATGTAGGTCGACTTGAAAACTTTTGGCAATTGGGAAGACTCCCCAGAGAAGTTGATGATGGACATGGTCTCAGATCCCAACAGAGTTGAAAGGGAAGATCGCTAGGTTGAAATGGATCACGATCAGGTACAATAGTCTCATGGTTAAATTAACTGACACTAAAGTGTATGTTTGCTCAGCTGTAACATGAGATGTAAATGCTAAACTTCTATAGAGGTACATATTTGAAAGAAAACGACCCACTTGTCTCTCTGCGAAAGTTCTCTGGTGATAAAACTAATTCCATAGTAACTTAGGACTGTAGAGGAGCATACCGGTTGCAAGCTGGTAATTTAAACTCCTTGGTCAATTGTGTTCTTCAGAAAGGGTCTTAAAAAGATAGATTAGCTTAAAATGGACCCGAGCTTTGGACAAGGTTCCCTAGGAACCCTGGCAACCTTGCCAATCATCATCTTCTTAAAATGATAGATCACTGTGATGTGTTCTGTGTAACCCATACGACCGTTTTCTTGAAGGTGGAATACAGTATTATACCATATATTCCTTTGTATTGATGAAATTTACAGAATGATGAAACTCTGGAAGCTAGGAACCAGATATTGTCATCACCTTAGGATTTTAGTTATTCTCTTTTAGTATCCAGCCAATGAAGTTTTGTGCTTTATCTGGCTTTACTGCCTCACTTCTGGATTATTTGGTACCTATGGATATGCAGTTTATCCAATAATACAAGATGTAAAAACAAATGTGATCTGAAACTTTTCATCAAACAATTTCATTTCTCCTTTTTTTTCTGGGCCAAACTTCTCATAGAACCAAATGAGGGAACGTGGGTTTCACACAACCAGACAGAATTCAACCCCTGGGTATGGTTTAACTGTGAGATGGAGTACTAATTTACGAAAGAGGATAAAGAAATGTATGCTGTGTATGTTTAAGTTATTGCTGGCTCTATGGAACTGGAGTTTGAAGAATGTGAGTGATATGGAGCAACTGTTGGAGGAGGATTTTCAATGATTCAATCACACAGTCTAGGCTCTTACTATACTGCACTCTCTGGCAGTAATGATTTGGAATTTTTTTATTGTGTCGTGTCATTTCCGGACAAGCTGACCATTTCTCTGATGTCAAAAAAGTGCGAGGTTAAAATTTATCAAGGTTTTGGTTCATATAACTGTTTTTATTTATTTATTTTTTATTATTTTTTAATCATATAACTTGTTATGATTTGGAAATTACTCAAATTAGTAAAGGTCTAACTGGTTATATGAAGTTTCTAGTGAGGCAATGAACAGAAGTCTTGCTAGTTCTTTCTGCGATTGTCTAGGTTAGGGACACAGATGTGGACTAAGGTTTAAACTTACAGTGACTATTGGTTAGATATGAGAACTCATTCACTCAAAAAGTCAAAATACCATACTCTTGCTTCAACTGTGTCTCTAACCACACAAAATGACAAAAATGGCTTTGACATTCTGCACTTGTTCTTTGGTGTATCTAGAAAAACCACACGAGTGGAATTGTGGATATCGGCACCTTGTTGCTTGGGGTGAACCGTGTTAACAACGTGTTGGTTCATCATCATTCTGCATGGGCAATGTTCAGTTGTTCCCTATCCACCCTATCTTCGTTTCTCATGTACTCCTAGATTTTGCTTTATCTAATGGAAGAATTGATAAGCTGTTTTAATTAAGAAAACATCTTGATATCAATGGAGTGTCAACATGTTTTAGTTCGTGGGAGTGAGGCTACCAGATTCCTTATTACCGTTAAGAGCGTTAATTGTTAAGAATATACATAAAGTAGGTGAGGATCTCTTTCAGAACCGAGCTTTTTTTTTTTCCCTGTTGAACTTGCAAACGTTGAGCTAACTTTAATATTCTAACCATAGAAGTGGTATAATTTGTAGATAAAGAGGACCGCCCCTAGAGTTGTGCAAGTGATCATCTAAAAAAATGTAAGGTGTAAATCTACAAGCTGGTTATTTTCAGTCTCAGAGACTTGGGGACTGATTAATTAAGTAGGTCTTGAGGTTTTTTGGTAGAGATTTATATATATACAAGAAACAATATATCAAGCCACATAAGTATCACTTTATTCCTTCAGTTTCTTCACAACCTTCTTATACTAAACATAGAGTTCTTACTGCTTAGATTTTGCTCTCTGTACTGTCTTCACTCCTATATTACTCATCTTCACCATCGACCTACGACCTCAAGCCGAGCAACCCTCTAATGGGGCTGGAGAAGCTTTCTGTAGTAGTTCTAGTGGAAGCATCAGTCGATAACTTTTGATCAGATTTGAGTATTCCCCTCCCATTCCTCAGGTTTGTAAAGACTGAAGTATGAAATCAGATCTGACTCTCAGTGTCTAGTGCAACACGACTGTTACCGTTGCAATTAGCTGGATAAAGAGTCCGTAACTGAGGAAGAAAATAAGTGTCGATGGTTGGGTCAACTTCTGTTGTGGTGAAGTTCTTTAGCCTATATCTGAAGAATTGGCACGCTGAAGTCCCAATGGTGTGACCTCCTAAGTTATGAAATGCAAGGTCTTGGGGAGTTTGAGTGTGGTCGAGTAGCTCTTTACTACTTAGACTTTTGAACATTGTAACATTAATATCCTTCTATGGATACAAGTGAATTTTTCCGATAAAAAAAGAAAAGAAAAGAAGGCCGGGTAATGAAATGCAGGGTAGTAATGTTAGCAAAAAGGAACCTTAGGCTGTACTTGTTTGCTTGTATGATCACTTTCATGTGAACTTGAGCCTAGAAAATTGTGGATTTGAACTAAAACAGCGTGTGTTGCAAGTGCTTGATACTTTCCCACCACTAAAAAATAAAGAAAGGGATGCAAATTTAGTGAAAACTTGAAAATGTTGCTGCCATATTAGAACTGAAAACTGCCTGTATTTATATTTGCCTGTTTGGTAAGGAATTTGGAGGCAGAAACACATTGAAAAGTCTTATTCTACTTCAAAACCGTCCATACTTTAGCCCAAATATACATGAAAATTCGTATAGGCATACAAGCACAAACTTAATGCTATTAGCAGCCGTTTTGAGGTTTTAAGTTGTTACCTACTAATAAAGCCTCAAGATCCTGAGTATCGAGTCCCTCAGAAGTAAACTTCTGCTTTTGTATGTCAACGGAGTCGGTGAAACTAGGGACGTATAGGTTTCAGAATCCGATGAGACAAGCTGATCTCTGCATCCTGTTGGCACTGGTTAACTCGGTCTATTAGTCTGCCAAAACTACAAATCCATTAGCATATTGTTCTTTTGAGTTGGTTAGCTACGTCATTGTTATCACTTACCATAACCACAGATTATTGGGCATCTAAATTGAGAAGCTGAGAATACCAGCACAAGATGCAACACCAGGGCATGCAGTTTCAAGCTGCCTCTTAGCATTCGTCATTGACATCGCATTCCTTTGATGAGAGATTGGGTAGTACAGTTTTCTCCGCGGAAGGTAAAAATTGATGCATCACACCCTTGGAAGACAAAGCAGTCGTGAAAGTGCATTCTAAGCAATCCCGGCGCAATGGAGGGCTCCGACTCAAAATTGGATTGAACTGCTGACCTAATAATGAATTCAACTTTCGCGCATGTTCTCGGATAGAATCCTGCACGAGTGTCCTGTCCTTGAACAGAGATGGAAGCTGTGGTAAGCAAGAGATAGTAGCTGTGGTAAGAAGAACGGCGGTGAAGGACTTGCAAAAGCTGGTGTGAATGCTTGTAAGCAGCTATGAATATCCTTCTGTGTCTTGTTTTTTCATTCCCCACTTTAGAATAGTATCCAATGCCATCTGAGATCCTTTTTATACATTCTGCATCACCCTTAAACCAAGCGCTTATCCCATCCAAACTGCTCTACTCCATTTACAACCAAAAAAACAGTGATAGTCTGTTTCTAATTCTCTGTGACAAGATGCGCAACTTATATCTCCACCGAATTTCCTTCTCTGCAAAAGATCTATAGTTGACAAATACCCCTTTTAAGCATTACCCCTTTTCAGTTTCTCTTCAAAGATGCTTATAGGCTGATTGAGCCTGCCTTTTGTATCACTCCACCGTATTGCTTTGTCTTGTAAGCTTTGGTTAACTGTTTTGAGGTTGATGCATTCGTTTATAGGTTCAGGAAACAATTCTCCTTCCCGTTCATGATTCATTGGTGTGTTAGATTCTAACAGATCAGATCTCTTGTAATAGCCTCCACAGCTGTAAAAGAGAAACCATCTTTGACAGGATCTGACAAGTAGAGAGGCTTGTCGTTGAGTGTTATCCATACTTCGGTGAAAATATATATGCTCGAGCCATCACCTAGTTTCCATGTATAACCATCCTTTACGGCTTGCATCCTGTTCACCTCGCCCTTCCAAAAATATGATCTCTTAACTTTTTCTGTTCCAGCATCTTGATTAAAAACACCCCATTTGTACAAACTTCTAAAGGTTCTTTCCCAGATAGAGTTTTCATTATTTAGCACTCTCCACCTATGCTTGGAAAGCGTGGCTGCATTCATGTCTTTTGCTTTCAGAAGTCCAAACCCCCATGTATTTTAGCTCTACACAGTTTTTCCTAGTTAAGTGTATGCCATGCGCTTGACTCAGCTGCATCATTCCAAAAAAACTCTCTATTTATCTGATCAAGCCTGTCATTTATTCTTCCTCGTAATTGGTAGACCCCCATTGCATAGATTGACAGAGCTTGTCCCACGAAAGTAAGAACAGTCGCATTTAATTGGGCTGAAGTGCTGAACCAAGATAATAGGTGACTTCATATATAGGCATGACGAAGACTGGACCAAGAAGCTGCCGTAGCTTCCAAAGTTCGAAATTGTTTTCTAGACTATGGCCCAAGCTTTTCCTTGTCAAAATGCCCCATTCCGATCTTTTTAAAATACGTGTATCCCATCAAAGAATAGGTGCTAATTTTCCGGTTGCTATGGACTAGTTGTTTAGTTGTAAGCCTACAAAAAGGGCAGTACTACGAGTGACCATCGCAATGACCACAAAAACCGCCATTCCTGAAAGACTTCTAATTTCTAAGCCCATAACGCTGTACATCCAAATTTTGGTACCTGGCTTGTGGCTTAAGGTTGAAAGTTCAAACCCACTGTTGTTGCCTTATCTAAGGCCTCTATGGGTGATTTCGGATCGGATAAAAAGCTTTCAGAAAAATTTATATATTTTTTTCGGATGACAATATTCTTTTCAAATCCGATCAAATTATTTTATTTTTTGGATAGCAATTTTTTTTCTTCTGAATTTGGAAAGTTTGGAAAATCAGAAATTTTCCGATTTGCAAAATACATAAATAAATTGGAAATTTGAATTATATAATCAGATTCTCTTTGGTACTCGCTATGGGCATATTCTATTTTGTGTTGAGCAGACCCTAAAAAAAAATTATTATTACAAATTTACCATTGACTTAAAAACCATGTTTTGTGTTGGGCACTCTTCCAATTAAATCAAGATGACCTATTACAACTTTCTATTGCCCTTACCCATTTCTCCATTATCATACACCCTCTTAAAACCCAATTCTCTTTCCCTCCAAACTTTAAAGCTCAATCTATTTACTCACTCTTCCCAACCCTAAAAAATAAAAATTCGTCCACCACTTAATGATGAAGAATATTTTGAAATAATTTTATTGTATTTCTTTTAAAAAAAAAATAAAAATAGTTAGTTGAAGTAGTGAAATTGATGAAGAATGAAATGATTATCCTTATTGACGAAATTGTGTTTTTTTAGTTGTATATGTTTTTCAATTAATGTCATTTTTATCAAATTGTATGTGTGGACAAATTTGGATTTTAAGTTTATGGATCGGTTTAATTGAATTTGAATTTGAAGAAAAAAAATCACATGATTTCAAGAAAATTTTGGGCCAGACTACCAAGATGGGATGCACAAATCACTACCAAACGACACCACCATGCTGCAGAAATTAGTCAAAATCGATGCGGCAATGTCGCCCCAATATTAACACCATAAGATCGTTGGGAATTGAGTTATGCGACCTCGCTAGGTCATCTGGCATATAACTAAAGCGGCCAATCAAGTCACTCGAAATGGTTTCTTGGTGCGGCCTGCTAGGAATACTAATGCCGGTTTCCATTAGTCGTTTGCGAGCCGTCCTCCTGATTGTTCTGGGAATCATTTTTTAGAACTGGGTTGTATTTGCGAAAGTTAGTACTTCTTGAAAGTCATGTAAGTTCTTGCGACAACTTGTTATTTTCTTTCTTTGGTTTCTATTGAATTGAACTTTATGGATTAATAAAAAAATATGACCTCCATTGTTACAGTTGTGATAGAGTTGTTGCCACTCTTGGTGCTGGATGCATCAATGTTGCCGTTTGTTTTGTGTGCATGCGTATGATTATTGTTGTTGGCTTTTGCATAGTATCTACAAATGGCTGCCTTATTTGTTCTTCCTAAGGCATATCCACATATTGTGTGTGCTTAACTCGATGCTATTTGCTTTTGATATTGTAGGCAGGTTTTGCTACCTAAAATGGTTCTCTTTCTTGATGGTTAGGAATGGAACCGAAGATGAATTGTCTTGCTTTTTAGAATGCTAATGATAAATTATTATCATTGTCTAGTATGTTGTAGGGTACAAGCAGGTGGATGGAGGAGACGAAGGGTCGAAAATTGTATGTAACCGGTTTCTCAATTTCTTTTCTAGTAGGGCTATTTTGTGTGTGTGTGTGTGTGTGTGTGGGGGGGGGGCAATCGCCCCCCCAAAGGTTTTGAAGAACCATTATGTTCTATGTATTATCAGTATGATTTTTTTTTTTTTGAATAATGAGAGGTTCGGCCCCCTCAAAATAAGTTTAAATATTTTACTACCGCCCCCTCAAAATTTTTGACTATGTTTTTTAAACGTGAAGCCACAACATAATCTTCTTATAATAGGTGTAGGAGCGCCATATCAAACCCAAGTGTTTTATCATTAATCTACTCAAGATTCCATTACCAATGGGCATCATTTTTTAGTTGAAATTTTCATGGGTACAATTGATTCACAACTGCAAGAATTAAATCACAGGTTTAAGGAGGATGTAATGAGATTGTTTGTTCTTAGCTCGGCTTTAGATCCCAGGAACAATTATAGATCATTCAAAATTAATGATATTTGCGAGCTTGCAAATAATTATTATCCGATGGATTTCACCGAGCAAGAAAATTTTCATTTGAGATACCAGTTGCAAAACTATGAGAATGACATTCTCATACACTCTGAGTTTCAAAATTTGTCACCCATTTCCAAGTTGTGTTAAGTTTTGATAGAAACAGGAAAGTCAACAATTTATCATCTTATAGATAGACTGATTTTGATTCGTCTTGTGTTGACTTTACCTGTTTTAATTGCTACATCGGAACGTGCATTTTCAGCGATGAGGATTGTAAAGACCAGGCTACGTAATAGGATGAAAGATGATTATCTAGCAAATTATTTGATTGTGTTTATTGAGAAAGATACTGCTAGACAATTTGATAAAGATTCTATCATAGATGTTTTTGATGTCTTGAAGAAAACTCGGCGAGAGCGGCTTCAAATGCCTGACTTGGCTACTTGAGCTCCTTGTTCGATCTTTTTTGTATAGGAGGATATAGGCTAACAAACCAATAGCTTCTTTTTGTTTGTAAATGTGGTATGTGGATACAAGTGATCATGATTAATTGTATATCCTCTTTGATTTTGCAATCATATTTTTTGATGACAAATATACGTATGCAGAAACTGTCATTCCAATTGTGGTGTTGTTTACTTACTATCCATTACTATAGACAGTATATAAGTTATTTTATGGTTAATTTATATGTACAATGTATAATTTATATGTTGGACTATAGTGTAGCGTGAGTGAATTTGTAGTAGAAGAATGAAAAAATATAAGTGGTGAATTTGGGTTAACTAGTATTACCATATCCCCCTCCCCCTAGATGAGCCAATTAGGATTTTTTTTTTTTTTTGTACCTGGGGGGAGACCCTAATTTCCCCATCCGGGGATGTGGTAAATTTTTGTTTTCAGGCTTTCATGTGGTGATGACCATAGTTGTTATACTTACTTACAAACCATCCGATCGGATATGCCAATTCAACGATTTGGCTTAGTTTTTTGGAGACGAAAGAGCTGAGAGTGCACGTAATATATGGAATAGACCTCTTAAAACAGTCTATATAAGTGACTGTGGGGAGCTTAAAGTGGCCAAGCCTTTGCTTTCTCCTAGTCTGCCTTGATTGTTCCTTTTCGAGATCTTTGGGGTATGTTCATAATTTGAATGTTTTACTTCATCTACTAATACATTTTGTTATCCCTTGTTAATTACATGGTCAAAGTGGTAAACACGCTTCATGCTATTTCATTTTCTGAAATAGTATAAGCACTCCCCCCCTAGGTCAGATTTTTGGCTCCGTCCGGGGGTCTTGTATTTTGTTTGTGTATATACACTCGCTGACTCGCCCCCCCTAGCTCAGATTCCTGGCTCCGTCTCTGATATAGACTCTATGTTGGCCCAATATAAGTATAATCATTTTTGGGGTCGGTCAATAATAGGACCCTTCTCTTTTAGGATAATCATTTTTTATCTAGTTAATACATTCATTTAGCAATTATTTTGAAATGTATTAATTCAGTAAACAACTTAGACCTTTTAACACATTCATTCTGCAAGTTTTTTATTTATATTAATGCATTAATTCAGTAAATAAGAAGATGGGAGAAATTGAGACATGTACTATAATGACAATATTGATTTATTGAAGTTGTGAGAGAGACAATGTTCTACTTTTCTAGGGTTTTTATTTGGTTTGTAAATTATCTGCATTTTTAATTTAGTAACTATATGAAATAGACTGCTATATGTTAAAGATTTAGAAATTAATCGGAAATCAGATCGGATCGGATTTTGAAAACACATCTAATTCCGATCCAATTATTTTTTGAATAAATCAGATATCGGAATTTCAGATATCGAAACACAAATATCATTAGCAAATTCGGTAAAATATCAGTCCGGAATTTGAAAAAAATGAATTTTCGGAAAAAAGTAGCACCCATCCAATTCAAGTGGGTCAAATCATATGGACCAAAAAGAACTATTACTTGTATCCTACGACTATTTTACATGATCTAATATAATGTTTGAAGGTTTTTTCAAAAAACAAGAAAAAAAAATCAAGTCTTGTTGAAACAGGAAAATTCCGTGTTTTACGTAGAAGTGTTGTCACAGACTCGCAATTATCCGCTTGTTTATTAAGTTTGGTTTGAATCGTTTATTCTGAAAATTGAAGTCGAGTCATGGGGTACATACACACATGACTTGATACGAAGATGAATTTTATTGAATTTAAATTGTTCTATACATCGACTCTTTGTAGAGTTTGTATAGAAGAATACAATATATGAATATGGATATGATCCTAATTGATCTTATAGAAGATCTTCACAAGAATCCTAATATCCTAGAATATTCAAAAGATATTAACCAAACCATCCATATATTATTATATTCCCCGTATTAGTTTATACTAGGAGATAAATTTCCCTTATACACCAAAATAGCAACTACTAATGACGTGTCCACACTTATAACATTGTGGGACTTTACATACTTCAACCCCCCCCCCCCTTCAAGCTGGAGCATAGATATCGCTCATGCCCAACTTGCTATAAATATAATTCAAAACTGGACGAACCACTAGTTTGGTGAAGATATCAGCTAACTGATCTTGAGACGCCACATAAGGAGTACTTATCTCCTTTGTTTCAACCTTATGTCGGACATAATGACAATCTACCTCTATATGCTTAGTTCGCTCATGAAATACTGGATTAGAGGCGATATGAATGGCTTCCTGATTGTCACAATGAAGTGGTATAAGTAGCTGTACCTCAAAACCCAACTCATGTAGCAGATTACGAATCCACATTAACTCACTAGTCCCTTGAGCCATAGCTCTATACTCAGCCTCTGCACTAGACTTTGACACAACTGTTTGCTTTTTACTCTTCCACGTCACCAAATTTCCACAAAGGAAGGTACAGTACCCAGTGGTGGATCTATCTAAGACTGATCCTGTATAATCAGCATCTGAATATCCAACAACATCAAAATTTCCATTAGAACGATATACCAATCCACGACCAAGAGAACCTTTCAAATACCGCACGATACAAATAACTGCTTAGTAGTGAGGAATCCATGGTTCATGCATATACTGAGATACTACACTAACTGCAAACGAGATATCTGGGCGAGTGATAGTAGCATAGATCAGCTTTCACACCAGTCTATGCCACCCCTCAATATCGGCATACAACTCTCCAACATTTGACTGGAGTTTGTTGTTCGAATCCATAGGAGTCTCTGCTGGGCGAGCTCTTAAATTACTTGTCTCACTGAGCAGGTCTAATACATACTTTCTCTGTGGGAGATGAATTTCACCAGAATACCTTGTAACTTCAATGCCTAAGAAATAATGCAGTTCTCCGAGATCTTTGGTTTGGAATTGTCTTGAGAGATTGACTTTAAGTCAAGCAATTAATACCCTGTTTGTCAGACCCTGTGACAATGATATCATCAACATACACAACTAAGATAATAATTCCTTGCTGGGTCTTTCGGTAAAACACAAAATGATCATATTCACACCTAGTCATTCCATTAGCCATCAAAACTTGGCTTAACTTCGCAAACCAAGCTCTAGGAGACTGCTTGAGCCCATAAAGAGACTTCTTTAATCGGCAGACTTTCCCCCATGAGCAACAAAACCAGGAGGTTGTACCATATAGATTTCCTCCAGGACATCACCATGTAAAAAGACATTCTTCACATCCAACTGAAACAGAGGCCAGTGATGATGAACAACAATAGAAATAACAATACGCAAAGAGGCTAACTTGGCAACAGGAAAGAACGTCTCGGAGTAATCAATACCATAAGTATGGGTAAAGCCTGTAGCAACAAGGCGAGCCTTTAAACAAGAAACAGTACCATCCGGATTATGCTTAACAGTGAAAAGTCCAACAGCGAACTGTGGACGCTAAAGGAAAGGTATTGGTTCGCTTTCATTTGTGGAATGCCCATGCATGAATGAAGTGAGGTTGCCCGACAAGCAGAAGCAACCACTTCGTTCGGAACCTCAATCAAAAGGCGAACACCCGGAGGCCTCATCCTCTTACTACCCAATCGTGTACATTCTACATACGAGATGCTTTCATCACGTCCGGGCCGCCGCCTGAAACCAGAGTAAGAGTAGCCCTAAGTCCCATGTCTCGTAGACCCGCACGCAATCAATATGGAGAGACCAACCCACTTACAAGCAACCACTTTCTTCTCATGGGGAAGATTTGTAAGGACCCAAGTGTTATTAGAATACAAGACACTCAACTCCTCTTCCATTGCTTGCTTCCAGCCAGGATGGGATAGAGCATCCCTGTAGTTAGAAGGGACAAACATAGACAACAAGGACGTAGCAAAAGACTTGACAGATGGTGGTAAATGATCAGTGGAAACATACTGAGAAATAGAATACTGAGCATACTTACTAGGAAGATGCATACTGGCAGGGGGACGTTCAAGTTTCCGTAGGGCAATAGGAACATTGAGATCAGAAGGAATGACAGGAGGATCTACAGACACAGTGGGAAGAGGTGAGGGCAGCGGAGCAGTAGAACCTACGGCCTCAAGCTCATGAACATCAGCATGCAGGGGGTGCGCGCGCTCAGGAAGGGCATCTATAAGGGGCGCACACGCTCCTTCCTCGAGCACTCCAACATCAGTTGCTGTAGCATGATCATTCACACTCTCATGAATACCAACAGTCTCAGGAAGATCAACAACACCATCGGCCAACATTGGAGGGGTTAAGGGTACACTAGAGGGTGGAACATAATCCTCAAAGGGCTCAAAGGACACCTTCCCTTCTGAAAAGTAAAACGGGACATCTTCAAAGAACGTAACATCAGCACATACAAAAGATTTGCGCAGATGAGGACTATAACATTTGTACCCTTTCTGTGTATGTGAATACCCAAGGAAAACACACTTAATAGCACGAGAGTCCAATTTATCATGACTCGGTTGACGATTATGAACAAAGCAGACATAACCAAAAATATGAGGGGGAAGATTGAAAGAGGGTTGACTAGGAAAAAGGACAGAGTGTGGTGTTTTTCCACCTAACACTGAAGAGGGCATACGATTAATCAAGTATGTGGCAGTAAGGACTGCCTCTGCCTAATAAAACTTTGGAAGATTTGTTTGAAAGATTAAGCATCTGGCAAATTCAAGAATGGGTCTATTCTTTCTCTCAACAACCCCATTTTGTTGGGGTGTATCCACACATAAGGTTTGATATGTAATGCCATGGTTATCTAAAAAACACTTGAATAGGGCAGAGGTATAATCTTTGGCATTATCAGTTCGAAAAACATGCATGTGTGCAGAATACTGATTAGTAATCTCAGCATAGAATTTTTGAAACATAAAGAATACTTGAGAAAGATTTTCCATAGTATATACCCAACAAACTCGAGAGAAATCATCGATAAATATAATAAAGTACTTGGCTCCAAAAAGGCTAGTGGTTCAACAAGGAACCCAAACATCTGAATGAACTAACTGAAAAGGAGCACTAGAACACTTATTTAACCTATTTTTGTAAGTAGCACGACGATATTTAGCTAACTCACAAATCTCACAACTTAAAGACTGAATACTGGACGAAATATTAGGAACTAAACTTCACAAACTAGCCAGAGAAAGAAGACCAAGACGTCTATGCCACTGAACAGGAGAGACTGAAACTGTGAGAGCATTCTTCTGGTGAGAGTGCCCATAACCATCTTGAAAGTAATAGATGAATAGATGCCGCCATGCTCATATCCCCCCCCCCCCCACCAACTAGTGTCTTTGTCTGTAGATCCTGGAACACAACATGAGTGAAAGAAAAAATGACATTACAGTGAAGAGATTGGGTGAGACAATGAACAAATAATAGATTAAAGGGAAAATTTTGAATAAGCAAGACAGAGACAAATGATAAATAACGAGTTAACTGAATAGTACCCCTACCAAGAATACTAGCCTTAGCCCCATTTGCTAATATGTCATATGATGGTGTGTGAGTATACTCAAGATTAGAAAATAATTGGGGATTACCTGTCATATGATCAGAAGCTCCTGAGTTAATGACCCAAGAGTTGTTACCACTCGTATGAAGACATGTTTTACCTGAATTGGCTAGGGTTACAGTAGGTGGGTTGGATAGACTCGATGAACCCCACCGAATAGCTTGTATCCGCTTCATCGTATCGCAAAAAATCTTGAACTTGTTGAAAGTCGGTCTCTTTGCGATCAATTACTGTGGCATTGTTGGCTTTGTGCAAAAGTGGGCATTTTGTTATATCCTAACAGAAATCATAACTATGATTTGTGCGTCCATAATGCTCACAAGGATCAAAACTACCTATACCACGACCACAGCCACTCCCTTGGTTACGACCACCTCCACGTCCACGACTGGCTCTACCCCCTCTACCTCCATTACCACGACCAGAGGAGAGGTTGTTATAATTATTGCTACTTGGAGGGATCAATAAAGTCGCACTGTCATTGTGCCTTGGAGGAGATGCAGTAATACGAGAAAGACGAGAATAGGCTTCAGCAGAGTAGGGAGTTTAGATTCAGCTTGAACTTGGGACATAGCCCAGATTGGAATTTTGAGACTCGAAATTCCTCTCTTCGTTTCTTCAACTGATTTAAGTTTGTAGTCAGTGGGTGATAAATATTTAGTTATTCCCACTTGCTACGAAGAGAACTATAATACTCAAAGATAGACATATCACCTTAAGTTAGATCAAAGATGTTCTCATACAAATGAAAGATACGTGAAGTATTTTGAGATTAAGAGTAAAACTGGACGGAAACTAATACTAAGATTGGAACCTTGAAACTTCAGATCTCTCTCCTAGCATGCTCTAAATAGAGTTGACTCCGATACCATGTTAATTTATACTAGGAGAGTCATATAGTTAGTTAGGCTAGGTAAATAAGGTGGAGAAGAAGAAGGATGGAGGCACAAGAAGAAGGTAAGGTTTAGAGAATTATTCCCACTTGTTACGAAGAGAACTATAATACTCAAAGATAGACATATCACCTTAAGTTAGATCAAAGATGTTCTCATATAAATGAAAGATACGTGAAGTATTTTGAGATTAAGAGTAAAACTGGACGGAAACTAATACTAAGATTGGAACCTTGAAACTTCAGATCTCTCTCCTAGCATGCTCTAAATAGAGTTGGCTCCGATACCATGTTAATTTATACTAGGAGAGTCATATAGTTAGTTAGGTTAGGTAAATAAGGTGGAGAAGAAGAAGGATGGAGGCACAAGAAGAAGGTAAGGTTTAGAGAATATGTTATCTACCCACCGGTTCATATATTTATACTAAACTTGTCATGGGTGATAAGTTTCCCTTATACACCAAAATAGCAACTACTAAAGACGTGTCCACACTTATAACATTGTGGGACTTTACATACTTCAGCACCCCACAATCCTAAAATTCACATGAGATTGCAAAATACGTTCCCTTTTGCTGAAGAATGCAATTCTCTTTACAATAATACCTCCAAAAATATACTTTAATGATAAGAATTCTCCATCAGTTTTATAACATAGCACCATTGATATAATGAAGATGGTCGTTTCTAGGCAACCATAATAGGTTCAACAACACTCCATAGAGGGCTCAATCATTGGCCGGCCATAGCCTTCTTGGGTCTTAGATGGTCTCAATGTGGCTCCATTGTGAGCAAGGGATGTCATTAACCCAATAGTCAAACAGAGAAAAACACTAGTGAAATGGGCTAACCATTGTATATATATGAATTGATAAGCACATGAATATATAGGAAAAACAAACTCAAAACTTATTTTGGGTTTCTAGATGATGGATGGTTGGATATTACAATGGGAAAAGAAAACGATGACAACAAATTTCTAATACTAGACGAATAAGAGAAGCGTGGAAAGTAGTCCAGCGGGCAGCATCGTAGTGGCCACCTGCCGGAAATTTTTTTTACCTTAGGATTGAACCTAAGCTCTTGATACCATGCAGAAATTGATAAGAAGTTGAATTTTATTGAATTTAAGTTGTTCTATACATTGACTTTTTGTAGAGTTTATACAAAAGAATACAATATATGAATGGCAATTATCCTAATTGATCTTATAGAAGATCTCAACAAGAATCCTAATATCCTAAAATATTATGAAGATATTAACCAAACCATCCATATATTCTTACACCCTTAAAGCGAGTGGAAAAGATAATTCTTATGATGAGATGATGAGTAAACCTCAACTAAACCCAAACCCCCAAATAATCAAAACTTAGTTAGTTTGAAATATTATGGCTTCCAGCACGTAAGGTAATGGTTACATTATGTAATGCAGTACATGTAATTTAGTTTAAATCATATTTTTTCCTACATTTTTTCTTTGGTAATTAACATCAGCATATAAATTGTCGCGATGGTTCGATGTCGTTATCTTTTGGCCATCTTTCCGCTGAGGTCAATGTATTTAAACAGATCACACAGGTTCCTGATATCAATATCGATAGAGAGGTTAACATGATCGAGAGTTTAGCTCATGATTATTTTAAAACCAAGTTTCCAAATAATCAGATGCACAAATTCCTTTCCTCTGGAAGTTCCAACTTTAATAAGGACTCTGTGGACGTTGAGGAAATTGAGGAAGATTTCCTTCAACTCTTTTGCAACTCTTCTTCGCCACCTTGAGAGTCCCCTCCTATTGATAACCATTCACCCACCTCACATCATTCACCTTCCATCAATGTACCCCATCCTACACCTTTTCAACAGAACCTAGGGTTTGCACTTGACCCTTGATAATGATAAAATTTGAATAGTCTACCTACGAAATGAACGATGAAACTCAAAACGTAAGTAAACTAAAACTATTTATGATCCTATATGCTTATCAAAGATTTCTCTACTCTCAATCCTATGAGATATAGTGGAGTAGAGTGATTCGTTCCACTCCTAGTTCTCTAGCATGGAATGTTCTCTAGTCTAATTAGTCGGTCCTTAAGTCAATGAGAGTTTTACGAGGGGGAATTATATTACGATGCAATATGAAATTGATTATTTGAATTCAAACTACGAATGCTATGGAAATATGATTGTTTTTGAATCTAGATAAAGGATTAGAGGGGAATTGAATCCACCTCGAATCCAACTTGATAACCTAGCATAGGTTCTTGTATCTCGATTTTTACGTTCTTACGGCAAGAATTTCGAGTTCTAATCCCTAGTGTTCATGGCATTTCTACCAAATACTAACTAGCATGTGAGGTTGTCACCCATTCTCATGGCGAATCATGACCTTCTAGAGTGGAATAGATTCTACAATGCTTCTACACTATACCACTAAGTTTTCATCAAAGCTTCATCAACCCCTCTAATGGAGGTTTTAGCCTCGAATCATCAACCCATCATTTCCCATTGAATTATAACTACACATCATATCAAAATTCTAACTTTACTAATCTATATTAAACAATAATTGAAATCTAATTAATTAACTAAGAATGAAATAAGAACAAGAATTTAAACTAGATCTATAAATGCAAATGACAAAAATCGAAATTGAATAATAATAACTATTTTATTTATCTAATTAAATGACGAACAATCATTCAAGAAATTAAATAAAAACAAGATATGAAACTAATTAAATTAAACTAATTAAATCTAAGGAAAACTAGATCTAGAATTAATTAATGGAGGCTATTAATCTAATATTTAATCTAGGTCTAACTATCTACCATTAACAAAGAGCTAAGCTTTGGTTTTTATATGTCCAGATCCAAAAATCGTGCATGGGCTTGGAGCCATATTTTGGGCCAGAGAATCAGGCCCAAAACCCAATATTTTCAGTCCAAAAAGGTCTCTTCAGCTGCAGTTGGCTTCAACAGACTTTTCGTCCACTTCTGCTCCTCTAATTGGATCAAGGCTTGGACCATTGGAAAGCTCTTTCCGAGCCGGTCGTTTTGACATAAGGTAGGCCCCATTCCGAGGTCTGAGTCCAAAGATATAGGAGGTTATCTTTGAGTTATGTGTCTTTGTTTACGCTTCAGCGTCGACTTTTCAGCTTTTGACCGGGCTTTAGAAAGGCTTTATCTTCTTGAATCTTGGCCTTTAATCACGGAACTCCTTAGTAACCGACCTTTGCTCCTTTATCTCGCTAAAGTGGCACATTTCTGCACATAATGGACTTTGAAGCCTGAAATGCATAAAAACACGTAATCAGTGTTAACTCTTAATTATTACTCACATAATTGGTCTAAAAGTATGATTATTAAGGGGTTAAAACTACAGTTTTGGGCTCTTATCAAACCACCCCCAAACAGCATTTTGCTTGTCCTCAAGCAAAGATGAGAAATTAGAATAAGTGACCAAAAATGGAGTTCTATCTACTCTCGTTTTGCTGAGTGCGATTGCATTGACCATATGCAACAAGGCCTTAAACCACTAGGAATTCCCTAGTGGACAAGTTATAGTTTCGTGAGAGTTTTCCAGTGAAGGTACTCACAAACTTCATCTATACTACAACGACTAAGAAATAAAACTATTGTTTCCTTATTCATGCTCTAAATTAACTATACATCTTACTAGCAATGAATACAGAATAATCATGTCGAAACCTAAGCTAATATATGCATAATAATCAATCATCTACGAATAAACATATATACAATGAGTAATGCTATGAAATGCAGAATGTAGTCCGTTTCTGAAATTTTGGAATAAGCGTCCTTAAGTAGGTTCTCACATAAAAGTCAAGACAAAAATCACTCGATTTTTCCACTCAAGTTTTGCTACTCCAAATGCGGTGGGCATACTTTACCTTCCAATCTCAATGACACACAAGGAAGCCGAAGTTGATCAAACACATCTGCCACTTACTATCCCACTAACCTATTCCTAATTGAGCTAGAGGTCTTTATTAGGTGTTGCGGGGATTAGGAGATGGTTTAAGAAGGAAGGAAATGGATATTCAAAAAGGACAAGTCTGAGATAATAGAGTCTTCAAATTATGTAACTAGAGAAAACCTTGTTATTTACTTTTGCTTATACACTTTGTTTCCATCCTTAGCCATATATATTTTTTTTCTTTTTCTTTGGCTTTTGACTCCTTTTATTCTATTTTTTTGGAGTTTTTATTTTATTTTTATTTTTATTTTTATTTTTATTTTCTTTGGATGGAAACTTCTTTTCTTTATTTTATGAAGCAATTAACTAACTTTTGTTTACACAGGTTTTTCTCTTCTTCTTTCTTCCTCATTCTATTCTCAGACTTATCTAAATTGGGTAGGTTGAATTTTTTATTTTGTTTTGTTTTGTAACAGGGTAAAGGATTTGTGGTTTATGAAAGGGCTAATGAAAGGCTCAGTGGGGCTACTAGCGGAAAATATACTTAGGTCAGAATTTCTAGCTATATCGATCCAAAAAGGGCCTAAATTCTCTCTTAGGACATGGTATAGTGGTCAAGCAAGTGGACGTGTGATTTCTCTATTCGGAATATACTTCTCCCTTGTGTCATTTCTCAAATGTTTCACTCATATAAGGCTTTAGGCTATATTCTCACAGGATTTGTAGAATAAGTACTCTAGCCTAGATTTCAGAAACTTACTGCCAAACAATCATAGATACTCATGTAATATATTTATAGATAGATGCAAAGATTATTACCTACATATTAACCTAAGTTTCTAAAAACTATTCTAATGCAAAAGCTACGTGAGACTTCTAGATTATTAAGAGCATAGAGAAAGAAACAATACCAATATTCCTAAGTGTATTGCATAAACTTTTTTATTTTTATTTTTATTTTTTAAGACAAATAATACGTAATATACAACCTAATATGTGCTTAACATTTACATCGTGTTTCTATACCACCCCCAAAAAATTTAAGAGAAGGGGGTTCATGAAACAATTCAATAGCACAATTAAATTATGTAACTAACTAATTTTTATAATTTTTAACATTTTATAAATAAAAGTAAAAGTCGTAATTTACATCCTAAAAGTGTCTAATTTTTTTCAAATGTTTCTATCCCACCCCAAACAATCAACGCGCTTTGTCCTCAAAGTGTAAAGAGATAAGGAAAGAATTTACCATAGAAACGTGGCAAAATTGGCGATTGTGAATGTAAATATTGTAAAGATGATATGATAATATGAAACACAATTAAACCGGTATGCGTGCTAACTAACACAAACTCTCTTGGAGTAAACATGACAGGCTTAGGGTGGCAATATGATTTGAAATGGATACCAAAATACGCTATGCCACCCCAAACAAAAAATTGGAAAACTCTTTTTAAGTTTGAAAATTTTGTTTTGGCCTATACTCGTAAAGTTGGTATTGTCACGAAAACTTGGGTATTTTAAAGTCGATTCCCTAGACTTGCTAGATTACTATTTTTATAGCTTTAAACTTTTTTACTTTTTATGAATTAGGTTTAATATAAAGGAAAACAATAAGCAGTAAAGACATAATTCACACCATAGAGAAACATGACTCAAAAACCAAGAAAACATGCAAGAGTGGAAAACGTGAATTATGTAAACCGTGGACTTAGGATCCGGTACTTACAACCACACACTCCATAGGGAGGGCCCGGTTACCTAAATGGTGCATTCACCAATATATGGAAATGAAAAGAAATGCACCAAACACAAAAATTGAGTCGTTTATAGTCAGATACTCGAGACTTTATCTAAATATATGTATGAATATGTAGTTTATCATATATCAACAACCGAAATAGTTGTGGATCGTTCCATAAATAAATATCACAGAAAACATATCCAAACACAATTAAGCACCAAGATTTCCTACGACGCAGCCTAGTGGAATGAAAGCGAAGTCGGATAGATCTATAACATAACCGAGCATGCACCTTATGTTTCATCTTTGAACGAGAGGGTGTCCTAGTGAATAAGTGTGGAAAAGTGAATGTTTGTGGAAAATATGGTGGATTGGGATAAGTTTTAGAGGGAAAGCATGGAAAAAATGAGGATGTGGGTTTAGCACAAAACTCATTCATGGTGTAGTTAGGGGACCTGCCTCAAGTCTGAAAATGAAGGTGTCAAGTGGTTTATCCTTTGGAAGTATTTGTTTACTAGGTGGATTTAAAAATCATGAAGCACGGGAGAAACTAAAGGATCGAAAGTGCAAACTCGAGGTTCCTTTGAAAAGGTGGAGGGTGGGGAATATTGGTGATGGAAGGTGAATGATTCTCAGCTAGAGCTCTCAAGTCCATATCATCGAAATCTTGATATATGCAAGACATTCCTCAATAGGTGGGTCAAAAGGATCACCGGGATAGAGATTGAAAAATTCATCTTCCGTCATAGCATCAAGGGATGAATGGTTGTTGGCAAAGGGGGACTCGAGGTAAAGTAAAGCGGTGCAAAAAGAGTTCAGGAATTCTTCTTCGATTTCGCCTACTACCGGGAGTCATTGTTAAATTGAATTTCGGGCGGAAAGGAATTTGTTAATCTGTTTCTCCTAAACATGTTTTTGAAGTAATCTTGAGCTAAGCTCTCGATCATGCTAATCTCGCCATTTGTAGATGAATCGATACTGTGTCCTCGTTTTGAAAACATTTACCTCAACGAAAGATGGCCAAAGGACAAGGACATCGAACCATTGCGCGCAGTTTATGAGCCGCGTTGGCGTAGCCAAGAAGGGGCGCCCTAAAATGATAGGTACAGAGTCGTTAGTGACTTCCGTGGTCGAGGATAACGAAAGTCGGCCGGGTAGTAAAATTTTGGACTTTAACCAAAGACGTTTTCAATCACACCCTTAGGATACTTAATAGACCGATCAACTAATTGCAATGTCATTTTAATAGGTTGCATCTCCTCTAGACCTATTTGTTTATACAAATAAAACGGGAGTAAGTTAACACTAGCCCCCGTGTCTAGTAAGCCAATGTCGTCGTGTGAGAATCTCCTAAGGTGCATTATGCGATCTAACCGGGGTCCTTGTACTTAACAATTCCATTATTTTCGGATAAAGTTGGGAACTGCTTTCAGTTAGAAAGGCGCCTTTAGGTATGTTGGTCTTACGCCTAGTAGTGCACAACTCCTTAAGAAACTTAGCGTGGTTAGGTAGCTTTTTATAGCTTCGAGAAAAGGAAGGTTTATCGTTAGATTTTTGAAAACGCGTTCCTAATCTCCTCAAAGTTAGTATCCCCGGTTAGCATGGCTAATTTATGAGGGGAACGGTGGTTTCGCTCTATATTTAGCGTATGGCTCGACTTGATGTGTAACCTTGGCTTTCGTTTCTTAGGTTGTGGTTTAACCGGTACCTCTACCGTGGTAGGTTCTTCCAGTTTCTATTTCGGTATCTAGTTCGATATCCGGTGTAGGGAGTACTGATGGGGTAACTATAGGCATAGTTACTTTGTTATCAACCACTCTTCCAGAACGGAGAGTGGTGATGGCATTTAGCTGACCTACGGATGTAGTTTCCATACTAGTATTACCGTTTACCTCAAAGGCTGTGTTTGTTGTTCTAGGGTTGGGTATCGCTTGGCCTGGAAACACGCCTTTTGGTTGGGCTTTCTCTTGGGCTAACTGTTGGTTTAAATTATTAACGGATTGTAGAATGTGTTAGTTAGATTGAGCCATGGTTTGGAAAAGTTGTTGGCTCACTTGTATGAAGGTGTCAAGACGATCCAATTGTGTGGGTGTAGTAGTCACGGGTGGTGTGACTGGAACTATCTCGCGTTGATTATTTATGGGCGGATTATGATAGTTATTATTTACAGGAACGATACCTCTATTAGCATTATAATTATTATAACTACATTGACCTTGTGCTTGACTTTGTCGAGGTTGCACTTGGTTGTTATAATTATTATAATTACCCTGATCCTGTCCTTGTTGTGGTGAAGCTTGGTTATAACCGGCGTTGGCCTAACATATTGATTATTGTACCACAGAGGTGTGACTTGTTGGTTATTTCTCCAACCGAAGTTGGGATTTTGTCTCCAAGGGCGTTAGGTTCACTATTAATGGAACAAGAATGTTCATAGGCTATAGGACGATTAAAGTCGGGATGCTCGTGGACTCCAACAGAAACTACATGGATTTGAATTTACATTCATGACGGGGATAGACTTTTGTTGTACAGAAATGGCCTCTACCTTTTTAGTGAGGGATTCAATTAGAGTTTTAAGCTCAGGATCTGATTTAACCTCAAACATACTGGTAGCCTTAACTGTTGAAGAAGAACTAGCGGAGCGGGAGTAATCGTCACTACCCCCCCAATTATTATTACGCTTAGTCTGATCTTCCAAAAATTTATATGCCTCTAAGGCTCCTTTACTTAGGAAACTACCCCCATTCATTATGTCTAGGACTTCTTTATGGTGGTGTAGAAGTCCTTTGAAAAAGGCACGAACTAACGTGTCTTTTGCTAGGTGATGGTGTGGACACTCTATAAGGAGATCGGTGAAACGATTCCAAGCCTCTGAAAATGATTCATGAGGATTCTGTTGAAAGAAGTGAATCTTGGAAAGCATTTCATCCGTCTTTAGGGGTGGGTAAAAATGTTCCATAAACAAATTGAACAAGTTTGGCCCACGAGTCCACGAATTAGGCGCCGCCAAGCGTTAACCAAGACGCCTTTATCGCCTAAGGTGAAAGGGAATACCCTCAATTTAATTTGTTCCGCACCAACCGTAGGGATGGTGGAATGTTGTAAGGACTTGTTCAATCCCTACGCGACGTAGCCGATAAGGTTTTTCATGGTCTAAACCATGAAAAACGGGTAACAAATTAAATATATTTGGGGGGATGCGGAAATCCCCCACTGGGTCTGCTAGAACGATGCAAGATTTAGGGCTATCACTCAAGGCTTTGTAAAAGTCGGAGAGAGGAGTCTCTCTTTCTTCAGCCATTGTGTCAGGTGTGGTTGGTGGGATAGTAGTTAGAGGTGTAGTGGGTGGGAAACTAGATAGACTTGTTTGTTGACGTTGCCGTGTAATTACGTTAGTTGTTTTTCTTCGACCAGACCTTAATCTCATGTAAGACTAAGTCAAACTTAACTAAACATGCAACACTCCAAACAATTCTGATATACTAGTAGAAACCTCTAACAGGAGATGCGAGGTGTGGAAGAAAGGAATACCTGATTGCGTCCTTGTTTCGCTTATGAATAACGTCTTGTTTACGCGTGTTCAGTGTAAATAACAAGTTAGAACACTGAAAAACTTATAAAATCGAAGTTCGAAACAAACCTGTAGAAATCCGGAAAATTTTGTTTGAGAAGCAGCGCGCGGATAGAGCGCGTCGTCGCTCCTTGTTCGCTGACTTAGCGGTGTAGGGCGGTCGCTCGTGGTCCAGTAAAATAGGGCGGTCGGCGCCGGTCGAGGGCGGGTCGTCGCAGTGTTCCAGACTATAGGCGCGCGCCCTTACAGCGCCACGCCGGTGTAAATTTGTCGCAAAGATTTTTCAACGCTGAAACGGATAACCACAATATGAATCAAACAAGGGTGGGTGGGTTTAATGGGACTTAAAAATGACTAATTCTACTATGAAAACAATGCTAAAGTGCAACTAAGATGGCAGCAGCGCCATTTGATAATGATAAAATTTGAATACTTTACCTACGAAATGAACGATGAAACTCAAAACGCAAGTAAACTAAAACTATTTATGATCCTATATGCTTATCAAAGATTTCTCTACTCTCAATCCTATGAGATATAGTGGAGTAGAGTGATTCGTTCCACTCCTAGTTCTCTAGCATGGAATGTTCTCTAGTCTAATTAGTCGGTCCTTAAGTCAATGAGAGTTTTACGAGGGAGAATTATACTACGATGCAATATGAAATTGATTATTTGAATTTAAACTACGAATACTATGGAAATATGATTGTTTTTGAATCTAGATAAAGGATTAGAGGGGAATTGAATCCACCTCGAATCCAACTTGATAACCTAGCATAGGTTCTTGTATCTCGATTCTTACATTCTTACGGCAAGAATTTCGAGTTCTAATCCCTAGTGTTCATGACATTTCTACCAAATACTAACTAGCATGTGAGGTCGTCACCCATTCTCATAGCGAATCACGACCTTCTAGAGTGGAATAGATTCTACAATGCTTCTACACTATACCACTAAGTTTTCATCAAAGCTTCATCAACCCCTCTAATGGAGGTTTTAGCCTCGAATCATCAACCCATCATTTTCCATTGAATTATAACTACACATCATATCAAAATTCTAACTTTACTAATCTAAATTAAACAATAATTGAAATCTAATTAATTAACTAAGAATGAAATAAGAACAAGAATTTAAACTAGATCTATAAATGCAAATGACAAAAATCGAAATTGAATAATAATAACTATTTTATTTATCTAATTAAATGACGAACAATCATTCAAGGAATTAAATAAAAACAAGATATGAAACTAATTAAATTAAACTAATTAAATCTAAGGAAAACTAGATCTAGAATTAATTAATGGAGGCTACTAATCTAATCTTTAATCTAGGTCTAACTATCTACCATTAACAAAGAGCTAAGCTTTGGTTTTTATATGTCCAGATCCAAAAATCGTGCATGGGCTTGGAGCCATGTTTTGGGCCAGAGAATCAGGCCTAAAACCCAATATTTTCAGTCCAAAAAGGCCTCTTCAGCTGCAGTTGGCTTCAACAGACTTTTCGTCCACTTCTGCTCCTCTGATTGGGTCAATGCTTGAACCATTGGAAATCTCTTTCCGAGCCGGTCGTTTTGACATAAGGTAGGCCCCATTCCGAGGTTTGAGTCCAAAGATACGGCCTTCGGAAGTTCTCACGACTTGTGTCTTTGCCAGCGTCGACTTTTTTTCAGCTTTTGACCGGGCTTTAGAAAGGCTTTATCTTCTTGAATCTTGGCCTTTAATCACGGAACTCCTTAGTAACCGACCTTTGCTCCTTTATCTTGCTAAAGTGGCACATTTCTGCACATAATGGACTTTGAAGCCTGAAATGCATAAAAACACGTAATCAGTGTTAACTCTTAATTATTACTCACATAATTGGTCTAAAAGTATGATTATTAAGGGGTTAAAACTACAGTTTTGGGCTCTTATCAACCCTCTTGCTTCTTCTGTGCTTAATGATTTTCTAAATCCTCCTAATATGGAAATAATTACCAAGGAAACGGCATTGGACACCTTCATTTTTAGGATTGAGACACTTCATACCCACACCATGAATGAGGGTTGTGCTAAACCAACATTTTCATTCTTTCCATTCGTTCCTTCTAATACTTATCCTTATCCACCATATCATCCACAACCATCCATTGTTACACACTCATTCACCTAGACAACCCCTCGTTCAGAGATGAAAAAGAAGGTGCATGCTCGGTTATGTTTGAGTCTATCGGACTTAAACTTTCATTCCACTAGGTTGCGCGAATTTAGGAAATCTTGGTGCTTAATTTTGTTTGGGAATGCATTCCATGTTATTTATTTATGGAAAGACCCACAACTCTTTAGGTTGTTGATATATGGAACCTGCAGGATATATATATATATATATATATATATCCAGTTAATTGTTCAAGTCTGGAGTATCTGACTATAAACGACTCATTTTGTTGCTTGGTGTGCTTCCTTTCATTTTCATATATTGGTAAGTACACCATTAAGGTAACCGGGCCCTCCCTATGGAGTGTGTGGCTGTAAATACCGGATCGTAAGTCCATGTTTAACATAATTCACGTTTTCCACTCTTGCATGTTTTCTCGGTTTTCGAGTCATGTTCTTCTATGGTGTGAGTTATGCTTTTAATGCTTTCTTGTTTTTATTATATTAAATTTTATTCATAAAAAATAAAAAAACTTGTTAAAATCACAAATATAGTAAGTTAAGAAGTCTCGAGAATCTGACTTTAAAAGACCCACTTTTAAAAACAAATTTTCTCAACTCTGTGTCTAAAATTTGTTTGGGGGTGGGGTGTTCATTTCCGTCCTGGATTGTTCAATTTTCCAGTTGCGTTGTTTAGACCGTTTAATCATATTATGATTTGGATTGACTTTTTCTATTAAGTTAGATTTCATTCGTTCGCATAACTTATGTCATGCACGCACTTCGAGGCGTTTCCCATTTTCTCATATGTCATCCATAGTCGGAATAGAGTGTTTTATGGATCAGTGGATTGGAAATTCTCTCCTGATTATTTCCATATCTCATTCACAAAAATCGGACCGGTAACGAAGCGACAATTTTAGTTTGGAGTTGCGCTAAAAATCGATTTTTTTTTGTTGATTCATATTGGGCTTAGGCCCAAGCCCACAGTTCAACCCAAGAACGCATCGCGTTCTTCTTCTTCATTTTTTGTTTCAAACCGCCATTAACACACAACAAAGCTTCAACCCTAACATAAAAATAAAAATAAAGGGAAAACCTATATACACCCACGCCCAAAGTTCAAACCAACCCCAAATTAATCTTCTCCTAACTACACACACCACCACTTCCACCAATTTAAACTACCAAAAACCATCAGAATCTCAAAATCTCGAACTGCCCCACCACCACCGCGCCTCCTGCCATTATTTTTTTTAGTTAGAGTGTTTTAAAACACGCTTCCCTACCTTATTCCAACCAACATACTTATCAAAACTCCAATGTCTCAAAGACGTCACATATTGCCGGAGCACGCATTTACTGCCGACCACTTCGCACCGTTTTACAGTGACGAGATGGTTAGGCGAGACTGGAGTGGGTTGTGGTACTCGACAGACTATTTTTACCATGAAGATTTGGTCCGAGAGTTTTACAGGACGAGGGAGTTGGATGGGGATCGAATATTTGTTAAGGTGGCTCAGAGGAGGAGAGAGATTACTACTGGGTTGTTGGCTGAGATTTTAGGCATTCCGCCTCGACACCATCTCGATCCCACATTACAGGATTCCCAGTTTACTGCTGTAGAACCTTTGATGAACGAATCAAGCTGTTTTAAGGAAACTACAATGCGAAGCTTCGCATTGTGTTAAAAAGCGTCTCTCATAACCAACCCGGTGGTCAGTAGCTCGATGGATTGGTAGGAATGTAATAGGGAAGGAGAAAGTCAGCGACATAGGTCTGAATTGCCTTCACGTGCTATGGATACTCCAGCAACAGAAGTATGAGTTTTGTATTGTGGACTTTTTGAGAAACATGATTAGAGGAGTGGGGAAGAGTATTGCACCTCTCCCTGTTTTGATTACGAAAATCATGATGACCCTGAGAGCGACTCCGAGGTCTGATAGGATTTGCCTGAAAGAGCACCGAAATCCTCATATTTATACGGAGTGTATCCAACGAGTTTGGAGGTTGCCTAAAAAGAGGGTAGCTGACAAGACCGACTCGGAGGATGAGGATGACACGACATGTTTTAATGCCGATGCCTTGGAACGGTGTAGGATGGATGCAGAACGCATGACTGTGATTCATCGTGGCATGCGTTCCCTAAATACTATTTGAGAAGACCTCCGGACTCGGCAGGCTGCCATGCATCATAACTTTGAGACTCGTGCCCGGCGCGAGGATGAGCGGTGGGAACAGATGAGGGCTGAGATGGAAGCTCAGCGCCAGTTCCGAGATGACATGCTTGCACGCTTTCCACCCCAGGGGGGTTCTTCTGAGGAGCAGTCTGTTAGGCACGAGCGTCGTCGCCGCAGGACGGATGGCTCTGGCCCTTCGGAAGTCCAAGAGCCATCTCCTTCTCATGCGGATTCCATTACCAGTAGTGCGTTGTTTAGAGATTGATGAGTTGATTTGTTTTATTGTATTTATTTTTATTTAGTTCGAATGTAAAAATATTAGTTCAGTAATCAAATTTGAATTTGGTTGTGTTCTGTTGTTTGAATTCAATTTTAAATATAAGTTGGTTATTTTCGAATTATGTATTGTTTTTATCATTAATCCCACCTTCCAATTTGTTTTGGGGTGGTATTATTTAGCCAAGCATAATTCGCTATATGATCATCCATTTTAGAAGTTGTTTTGGAGTGAGGGTTGAGAATATTGCCGATATAAGCATCGCCATGAATAGGTATTGTGATAGGATGAAATCTCGATGAGTTAGGCAGATTCTATCCTAAATTCAGCTTAAAAAATATTAGGGTTGTTTTAGAATCAAGAATATGAGTTGTTTCCGTTTTCGGTTTTGGAAATTTTATTATTTCCGACAATTGTCTTAAAGTTTTTTGGCAACTTTCCGATTCGTTTTAGCAATTTAAAACCTATAAAAACTGCATTCATTCTACACTCACAACCCCAAATACATATCACAGTCATCTCTCACGTTTCACTCCCCCTTTACCTTATTTTTCCTTCGCACTTCGGCCTATCAGCTCCCCGAGCGCACTCGCTAAAGCTGCAATCGCTGAGAGAAATTCTACCCCGAAGCGACTGCGCCCTATCCAGCCCCAAACCAGAGCCACCCTGCCCAACAACACACTGGAATTCCAGTTTTCATCCGGAGCGCAACCCGCGCCCATCCCAGGCTAAAAGTGAGCGCAACCTGCGCCCAAGTGCCTGGAACTCGAAATTCATCAGAGCGCACCACGCCCTAACCCCTGGAGGGTCCAAAAAAAAAAAAAAAATTTAGTTTTCCGAGGATTGTTCCAGGATAGTAGCAGTTGTTCTCGCAAGTAGTTTTGTGATGATTTCTCTTATAGTGATACCGGAGCAGTCCTTCGAACACTTGTTGGGAAGCAAGACTTATGGACATTGGTTCCGCGAAAGGATCTTGTAGTTAGGCTGGAGGCATCTACTGGTAAGTGTCGCCGACTCGTATTCCCCTAAGCTTACTGAATTTTTTTACAATAATGTTAAGTACGTTCTATTGTAACCAAAACGGAGAACAAGAATTCTCCGTCACGGTAAATGACACGCCGCTAGAATTCAATAAGTATGTCGTAGCGTTAGTTTCGGGAATATCAATACCTGATCCTATTCACACGTGGGGATATATGATCGATAATGCATACCTCTATGACTATACATACTTCCATGAGTATTATGGGGGAGGGGTATTTCGTATAATGGACCAAGGGCGTTACAACATAGCCCTTGGTAGCCTGTCCCTAAATGTAGGCACCACCATGTTATTTATCCTGATGAATATTTTAGAAGATTGGCAGTTTACCTCTGCAAAAAGTACCGCTGGTGACGTTTTCCTTGCTTTAGCTGAGAGACGTCGCCGATATGACATTCCCCGAGTATTAGTTGCTAGTCTTAAGAGAGCCCAAAGCATGAGGCATAAGTATCTTCTTATGCCTGTTTTAGTTTGCCGCATCATGCTCAGTTGCCTACCTGAATTCTGTACCCAGTTCACGGATTGGAAAAGGGTCGAAGTCATGAGACCCACCAATTGGGTGGTTCACTCTTTCCGAGTCATGACTTGGCCGGGATGGTAGGTGCAACCTCACTTGGTTGCTCCTTACACCCCATCAGACATAGTAACACTCGACAGGTTAACACAAGTAGATGACACACGGCGACGGGCTTGGCAAGTTATCATGGCGTGGCAAGACGCGAAGGAACCTTATCTCTTTACAGCGGATGATGAGGAAGAGGAAAAGTAAGCGGGAGTGCAGGTACATTTTAGTTTCAGTTAGTGTCTGCTTATGTCCCAAGCAAGTAATTTCTTACTACCCCATATTGGGTGGAACTCCTATAGAGTTGCGTCAGTTTTTATTTCCTATATTAGTATGTTATAACTTTGTTTTGCAGATGTTCTTGAATTTCACGCGCTTCAATGGTATTTTCCTACCCTCTTTATTTAAAATACTTTGAGGACAAAGCATGCAACTTGTTTGGGAGGGAGATAGAAACACGTGTAATTAAGGCATCTGTTAGGATATAGATATGTATAATATGCACTTATGTTCTAGTTAAAATTTCAAAAATTTGATAAATTCAAAAAAAAAAAAAAAAAAAAAAAAAAAAAAAAAGTTTATGCTATACACTTAGGAATATTGGTATTATTTTCTTTCTCTATGCTCTTAATAATCTAGAAGTCTCATGTAGCTTTTGTATTAGAATAATTTTTAGAAACTTAGGTTAATATGTAGGTAATAATCTTTGCATCTAGCTATAAAAATATTACATGAGTATCCATGATTGTTTGGCAGTAAATTTCTGAAACCTAGGCTAGAGTACTTATTTTACAAATCCTGTGAGAATATAGCCTAAAGCCTTATATGAGCGAAACATTTGAGAAATGACACAAGGGAGAAGTAAAATCAGGATAGAGAAATCACACGTCCACTTGTTTGATCACTATACCATATCCTAAGCGAGAATTTATGCCCTCTTTGGATCGATATAGCCAGAAATTCAACCCTTATGAAATTATTTTCCGCTAGTCGCCCCTCTGAGCTTTTCCTTAGCCTTTCATAAACCGCAAATCCTTTAACCTGTTACAAAAACAAATATAAAAAAAAATCAGCCTACCCATTCTTTGAATGAGTCTGAGAATAGAGATGAAGAATAGAAAAGAGAAAGACCTTTGAAATCAAGAATTTGTCAGTCACTTCAAATAAGAAAAGAAAGTTTCCATTCAAATATATATATAAAAAAAAAAACAAATAAAAGAAAATAAAGAGTTAAAACTCCAAAAAAAAAAAAAAATCAAAGGAGTCAAAAGCCAAAGAAAAAGAAAAATATAGCTAAGGATGGAAACAAAGTGTAGAAGCGAAAGTAAGGAACAAAGTCTTCTCTAGTTACATAATACGAAGACTCTATTATCTCAGACTTGTTCTTTCTGAATATCCACTTCCTTCCTTTTTAAACCATCTCCTAATCCCCGCAACACCTAATAAAGACCTCTTGCTCAATTAGGAATAGGCTAGTGTGATAGTAAATGGCAGATGTGTTTGATCGACTCCGGCTTCCTTGTGTGTCATTGAGATTGTAAGGTAAAGTGTGCCCACTGCACACTGGAGTAGCGAAACTTGAGCGGAAAAATCAGAGTAGTTTTTGTCTTGACATTTATGTGAGGACCTACTTAAAGACGTTATTCCGAGTTTCAGAAACGGACCTGCTATTGCATTTCATAGTATTACTCATTGAATATATGTTTATTGTAGATGATTGATTATTATGCATATATTAGCTTAGGTTTCGACTTGATTATTCTATATTCATTGCTAGTGAGATGTATAGTTAATTTAGAGCATGAATAAGGAAACAATAGTTTTATTTCTTAGTCGTTGTAGTATAGATGAAGTTTGTGAGTACCTTCAATGGAAAACTCTCACGAGGCTATAACTCGTCCACTAGGGAATTCCTAGTGGTCTAAGGCCTTGTTGCATATGGTAAATGCAATCGCACTCAACGAAATGAGAGTAGTTAAAACTTCATTTTTGGTCACTTATTCTAATTTCTCATATTTGCTTGAGGACAAGCAAAATGCTGTTTGGGGGTGGTTTGATAAGAGCCCAAAACTTTAGTTTTAACCCCTCAATAATCATACTTTTAGACCAATTATGCGAGTAATAAATAAGAGTTAATCCTGATTACGTGTTTTTATGTATTTCAGGCAATAAAGTCAATTATGTGCAGAAATGTGCCACTTTGGCGAGATAAAGGAGCAAGGGTTGGTTGCTATGAAGTTCTATGATAAAGGCCAAGATTCAAGGAGACAAAGCCTTTGTAAAGCCCGGTCAAAAGTTGAAAAGTCAATATGGGCAGAAACAGTGCACAAGTCGGCAGAACTTCCAAAGACCATATCTTTGGACTCAGACCTTGGAATTGGGCTTACCTTACATCAAAACGACTGGCTCGGAAAGAGCTTTCCAATGGTCTAAGCCTTGACCAAATCAGAGGAGCAGAAGTGGACAAAAATTCTGCTGAAGTCGAAGCCAGCTGAAACGGGCTCTGTGGACTGAAGAAATTGGGCTTTGGGCTCGATTTTCCGGCCCAAAACATGGCTCCTCAGCCCATGCATGAAATTGTGGATCTGGTCTCCTCCTTTGTATAAAATAAGACTTAGCTCTTAAGTTGGAGAAGGTTAGATATGTTAGAGTAAAAAGTAGCCATTAAAATAGCTTATAGATCTAGTTTTATTTGAATTCAATTAGTTAAATTAATTAGCTTCAATTCATTGTTTTAGATTAATCCTTTGAATCATTGTTCTTCATTTAGTTAGATAAATAAAATAGTTATTCTTGTCAATTCAATTTTTGTCATTTCAATTTATTAGATCTAATTTCAATTGTTGTTATTCAATTCTTAGTCATTAATTAGATTTGAAGTATTGGTTGATTAAAAGTAGTAAAGTTCACATCTTTATATATGTCATTTTTATTCGTATCTTGTCGTTCGAATTCACGTCGTAGTATAAAACCTCCACCATTGCTCTCATTAAACTTTGGATTACTAGTCAATTGTAGAAAACTTCAATACTAAGGAACTGAGAGTGGAACGAACTTCTTACTCCACTCTATTTCAATAGAATTGAGAGTATAGAAATCTTTGATAGCTTTTCGTAATTTAGTTTAGTTTTCTTGTGTTTTGAGTTTAACGTTCATTTCGTAGGTAAACTACTCTTTTTACGTTTATCAGTGGCCATGAGAAGTCCTCGACATTCGACATCTTCTGTTGAAGTTGCGTGTCCGGTTCTGGTTCCTGCTAGCTGGCAACTGTTAAGAAGTGGCATGGTGAGTTCCTTAATACAAATCCAAATCCCGACATGCTTCATGCACAGTACATGAGAATGCTACACCGACATATCATTTAATTAGTTTGAGGAATGGATGTTTTGGTGGCCGAGTGCCAGAGAGTGTTGTTTTGTGATGATAAAATGGATTGTTGATTGTTGGTTTGGTTGAAGTGGTTAGAGGTAGATGGTAGGTGTGGTTGTTTGGTGGTTGTGGCAGCATTGGGTGAATCCTTATTTTTTGATTTGCCTTTATTATTGTCTTGAGCTAAATTTGTTATGTGTTTAATTAGCTTGGAATTGGTTTAGAACCTAACAATTTTTTTGAAACATGCATTGTATTTGTTTTCCAGATAGACCAAGTGATATTGACACAAAAAGTGCCCCATGTTCCTAAATCTAAGTTCCAAAGTTTTGGCAGTGAGAACTAGATGTTCATTCATTCTTCGGTGGAGAGGTGGGCTTCTGAATGAAGGTGGAAAGCCCATTGAGAGGAGAACCAACATGCCCTAGTGGTTTATGGAAAGTTACATTACTGCAATATGGAATTTCCTTTTGCTTTACTATGGTTTATGGAAGCAATAATAGTCATGATAGACTAATTTTGTGGGAGGAGTTAAAGGCAATCAGCATTGGAATTCATGGCCCATGGTGCATTATGGGGGACTTCAATAATGTTTTGTTCGCGCATGAGAGAATAGGAGACAGAGCCGTTCATCCGAGAGAAACGCAGCCCTTCTCAACATGCCTTAATGTAGCTGGACTTTTTGATCACGCAGCAATGAGATGTTTTTATACTTGGAACAGTGGAGGCGATCACATGAGGAAATGGTCAAAAATTGACAGGTGTCTTGTAAATGCAGATTGGTCCTCGTTAAGTTTGGCGACAAAGGTGGAATGCTTACCTCAAGGACCATCAGATCACTGCCCTATGGTGATATCGTTCCTCAATTCTATCCAAAGCCACCTACCGTTTAGATTCTGCAACTTCTGGATGCTCCATCAAGATTTTGAGAGTTCGCTAAAAGTGTGCTGGGAAATAATAGACCATGGAAATCCTGATTACATGTTAACAAGAAAGCTAAAGAGCTTGGAGGCAGTTATGAAAGGCTGGGCAAAGAAGTACTGTAGTGACACCCATAGACTGGTGGAAGAGACAAGAAAGGTGTTGAAGGCAGTTCAAGAGAACTTACATAAGAATCCGCTTGATTGTGCTCTGAGTTCCCAAGAATATGTAATAAGAGAAAAGCTTTGTTTTCTGATCAGACTTGAGGAAGCTGATATGTTTCACAAAACTGACATTGAGTGGTTATGTTTTGGTGATAAATGCAGTGCATACTTCTTCAATGCTTTAAAGGAGAGGATGACCAAAAAACATGTTTGGGATATTACTGATGCGCAGGGCGTAAAAAGAGAAGGCAAAGAACAGGTAGTGGAGGCGTTTGTGGAATATTACTCGGAGCTTCTTGGGGTTACCTCCTCTGCTTCATGTGATGTCGGACATCTTAACAGTCTGAAAATGGAGGAGGTCTCTCTTGACACGAGGCAGTTCTTGGCATCACCTATTTCTGATATTGAGATCAAAGAAGCTTTGTTTGATTTGGAGGACAATAAAGCACCAGGGCCGGATGGGTTTAATGCTTATTTCTTCAAGGAAAGCTGGGCTACTGTTGGAGAAGACTTCAAAAGAGCTATCAAACACATTTTTCTCCATAAAAGGATGACAGGAGGTATAAACTCCACTTTCCTCTGTCTTATTCCTAAACTGAGAAATGCATCAAGTGTTGCTTCTTTTAGATCCATTGCATGCTGTAATACTATATACAAATGTGTGTCTAAAGTGCTAACCAACAGAATGAAGACTTGTATCTCCTCATTGGTTTCTTGCTCCCAATCTGCATTTATTCCGGGACGAACTATCCAAGATAATCTCCTGATAGCCCATGAGCTACTAAGGGGCTATGCGAGAAAGAAAGGCCAGAAGAGGTGTGCTATCAAGCTGGACATAAAGAAAGCCTATGATTCTGTGTCATGGCAAGCACTTGAGGCCATTTTAAAAAAAAATCAGTTCCCCCCTGTGTTCATTGAATGGTTGTTTATGTGCTACGCATCTCCTTGGTATTCAGTAATGGTAAATGGGGCCGGGGGTATTTTGAAGGTAAAAGAGGGCTGCGACAGGGGGACCCAATTTCACCATACCTCTTTGTGCTTGTCATGGAGGTTCTAAGTGCTTCTCTAAATCTAGGGCTCCAGTCGAAAAGAATAAAAGCTCATTCAAAGTGCAAGAAGCTGGCTATTTCCCATCTCTGTTTTGCAGACGACATACTTCTATTCTGCAAAGGCAACATGGAGTTTGTCATGGCTATCAAAGATATCCTGAACACGTTCTCTCAAGCAACAGGATTACATCTTAGCAATGAAAAGACTACAATTCTCACTGGAAGTATGTCAGTGGAAGAAGGACTAGAGCTAGCTACAGCAATACACATCTCTCTAGTAACTCCGCCTGTTACCTACCTAGGGCTACCTCTCACAGCCTCGAGACTAGGTATATGGGAATGCTTGCCCCTCATAGAAAAGATCACAGCTCGGATTTCTAACTGGAAGAACAAAGATCTTAACAGAAAGGTGGGGAGTTCACCGTTAAGTCCATCCTCTCATCTTTCCCCGTCAGATATTGGGCCCAAACTTTCGTCCTTCCGAAGACAGTACTAGATAGAGTGGCAAAGATGTCTAATAGATTTATTTGGGTGGGATCAAATATGGCTAGAAAGATGCATCATGCTAGTCACGAGAAGATCAGACTAGATAAGGATCAAGGAGGACTGGGAATTTTGGATCCAATGGTTTGGAATAAAGATGCTTACTATGGGTTGGTTATCAAAATTGCAAAGAAACATGAGTGCTTGTGGGTTAGATGGTCATGGGATAATCATATAAAACTAGAAAATTTTTGGACGATGAAGACCCCTCGAGACTGCTCTTGGGTTTGGAGAGGGGTGATGGAGCATCGGGAAATTGCTTGGAGGTTTGTAAGGTACTGCATAGCAAATGGAGAGGAGACTAGTTTCTGGCATGACCCATGGTGCTCAGGGCCTCTTATCAAGAATGAACAGGCGAGACACCTCCTTGGCCATGTAGTACCTGACGATGCAAAGGTCGCGGAAGTGATCACTGATGGGGGTTGGGTGAGAACTATAGCTGATCTTCTAGAGTGCGAAGTAAAGAAATGGATAATGGAGACTGAGATAAATTCTCACACTGAAAAAGACCAGATCACATGGACTCCAACCAGTATAGGAGCATTCATGATTTCCTCAGCATATGCTGCCCTCAAAAATGTCCGAAACAAGGTAAAATGGTACAAGATTGTATGGGGGAAGTTTTCAGTACCTAAACATTCTTTCACTATCTAGCAACTGTTCTCCGGGGCTCTACCTACGCAGAATCGACTGATGAAAAAGAAGGTGATTGGAACGTCAAAGTGCTACCTCTGTGACAGTCATGAGGAAAGCTTGGGTCATCTCTTCTTTGACTGCGAGTACTCCCAGCTAGTATGGAGAAACTTCAAAAGAGCTATGGGGCTGCCGGAAATGGTTAAATCTTCTCGCAATGAATGGTACTACTTAATGCGTATTTGTCGTACCTCCACAGTGGCAAATGAGATCATACGGGCTATGATTTGCACGGCAGTTCAGGCAATTTGGACAGAGAGAAACTGGAGACTGAAGAAACAGAGGTTTAGATCGGCTGATGTTGTGAGTTTGAAGGTATTGAATAACATGAAAATATATTTGGGAAAGTCGATGAAATCAGTGAAGGAAGATGAGGCAACAAAGAGGATATTGAGCACGTTGGGAATTGGAGTGAACTATATGCGAGTCGAGGAGACATGGGTAAAATGGAACAGGGCAGAGGATGAGATACCAACACTGAATGCAGATGGATCGGTACAGGCAGGAAGTGCTAGCTATGGGGGCGTGCTGAGAGATTATAATGGTGATGTGCTGATGGCCTTTGGTGGTAGTTCGGCAAGAAAGTCTGTGCTTTATCAGGAGCTTCTTGGAGTGCTGAAAGGGTTGGAAGGTACTGCAGACTTAAATATCCAGTGGCTACAAGTGCAATCGGATTCTATGAGAACCATTCAGATTTTGAATGTCAAAGAAGAGCCTCCTTGGTACTGCAGGAACTTGGTTGCGCATTTAAAAAAAGTGGTCTCAAAGTTTGTAGATGTAAAGTTCAAGCATGTGTTTAGGGAGGGTAACCAAGATGCCGACTACCTAACTAAAGTAAGTAGAAATTGTGTAAATGAAACCATGTACTTTATTCCTCCTATGGATCAAAAACTTGATGAACTGATCAAGGGGATAAAGAAGGAAAATGTGTACTGAGAGGGTTGCCATTAAATAAAAAGGTTGGGGTATCCTTAACCCCTAGTTAGTTCAAAAAAAAAAAAAAAAAAAAATGCCCTAGTGAAAGGACAAGTTAGGAGCATTTGATGAAAAGTTTCATTAGGGTGGTCGCGGAGTGGACACTTGTGTGTAGGAATAGTGATGTGAGCACCTATTTTGTCCCTGGTTGGAGAAAAGTTGTGGTAGCATTTCCACACATAGTTGATGGGTCTTGGGGTTCTGGGAACAAGGCACATCTTAAGGTGGTTCTTGTTATGATGTTGAACTGGTGGATTGTTGGCGGTGAGGTTTTTGTAAAGAGATTGAGTTTCTAAAATGTTATCTTGATTGCTTAGATGAATAGTACTGATGTGTTTAATGGTATTGTTATTGGAGAGAAAATGTAGAAGGGGGAAGTTCCAATGTTTGGGGATGGTGAGAATGAGATCATTGACCGTTGAGATGGGGAGATTGATCATTGAATTTTGAACATTTATGGTAAGAGGGAATAAGGATGTCCACTTATCATCCCTGATAGATATTGTAGTACCATCGCCAATTTTTCAGGTGGAATGTTTTTTGATTTGTACAATGCCTTTGCAAACGTTATGCCCTTTTTATTATTATTATCTTCTTTTTTATTTCCTTTGCCCCACCAAAAGTCGCGTTGTAGGGCATTAATCTTGTTAGTAATTTTTTTTTGGGATCATGAAGCATGCCATTTGGTAAGTTGGAATGGCACTAGTAAGAGATTTGATGAGAACGTACGGTTCTCCCTGCTTGAGAGTTGAGACAACAACTTGTTTTTCCACCCTTTGCACTACACCAGATTTAAAAAGAAAAGACAAAGCTACCAATGCTTTTGTTTTGTCCTTTTGTGAGCACGCCCACCACGTGTCGTTGAACTCCCCCTAAGTGTCGGATCACATTATCACAACCCATAGAAAAAGGGTCCCAAAAAAAAACCTGTTTCGTTCTCTCTCACCAAAATAATATTTGATCGATCCTCAAAATCACTCTCAAATTCACTGCTCTCAAAATCTTCATAATATTTGATCGATCCTCTCAAATTACTCTCTTCAGTAAATCTACAATCTCTTTATCAAATCTACAATCTCTTCAGGTAATTTCAATTATTTCTTTATCAAATCTTCAATCTCTTTATCAAATCTAAGCGATTTTGTTTAGATTTTAACATTTTTTAATCCGTCAATGATTAATTCATATAATCTTTAAACATGTAATCAGATTCGAAATTAGTTAAACAGAGTAGTATTGTAATCAGGTTCGAAATTAGTGATCCACCTGCAAACTGGAAGCACTTTAGTCCAAACATTTAGCATACATTCATCAACTAACGAGATGTTCAGAGACATCAAATCCTTATCCTTTACCAGCAAAGATTTCCACCATAATTAAGTCTCAATGACACGAGACTTGATGGGTTTGAGTCGTGTTTTTCTAGGCCAATTGTCTAAGTCATGTTCTCTAGTACTCACTCTGTCTGGAATAGATACAATTTGTGAAGAAAAGGAAAATGATAACTTGTTGATAATGTCAGTTCTACCTTACCGTAAAGTAAAGTTCGTAAATGTTGACTAAAAAACTAACGGGTAGAAATCATGAGGAAATGCAAGTTTGCAAGGCATGTAAAAGTGGAAAACTAGACCATGCCATGCTGCTTACTATTGACAGTGCAACGCCCAACTTGAACTTCTTAGCAAAACATATTTGACCAACAATGAGATTCAGTTGTCACGTTGTACGACACACATAGTGATCTTATTATACACAATGAGGATTTTTGAATGAGCATGCGAAAATTTCATGAGTTTTTGTGAGTTTAAATGGATAATGAAGACTTATTATTTTGTTTTTAGTTATTGATTGTTCATAATGTTGTGAAATAATATATACTTATCTACATATTGCATTAAGTAGGGATGAGTTTGTCACGTCCAGACAGAGAGTGGATGAAGGAATCAGTGGGGAGTGATGCATATCTAGATGGAATCGAATCATTCTTTGAATTATCCTATTAAGAGCTCAAAGCAAGCGGAAAAGAGGGCTAGGAAGACAATGTTATCACGTGAGGTTGTGATGGCTAGAGATCTCAACAGTAGCATACATATTTCTGATTCAGGTACAAAGTTTAAATCTAATGAAGGGTTGGCAATTATAGGCACTCTATTTACTCAATACTAAGTTCGCTAGTCCTTTTATACTTGCAGACTCGAGGCCTTCCTTAGTATCCCGTTTTTTTGAGCATCTTGGGGGTAGGGATTTCCTTGCAACACAAATAAGAAAAACATTATAATTTATTAAATGTATTGCACCTGTATCTGATATCATAACTTTTCTTGATTCCAGGATCATCATCTAATGATTCCCAAGTTTCTGGAGGTGGAGGTTCTTGTGGTACATATAGTATTTGTTTAGTAATTTTATTTGTTGATAGTTATTCTTTTATATATTCCCACAAATTGACTGACATATTTTTATTTTTATTTTATAGTCTCTTCAAAGGGAAAGAAGAAAGTTGAATTTGACTCTGATGGACAGCCTGTTGGAGACGGTTCAAAAGAATTTTCTAGTTTGCTTGGAGGGACAACAAAGACACATTGTCCTATTCTTATGCGAGTTTCAAAATGTGCCTAGTCCAACAAAAAACATAATCTGGAGTAGCGTTGTGGTTAGTCTTCTGCTCTTATCCATTATGGTTCTCTCTATCTTTTTTTAGTGTGAGTCATGCATGGCTTGAAAGACCCTGGATATCTAGTGTAGTGCTGGATACAATTATTTTATCTTAAATGCTAAAAACAGCCCTTTACTCTTAGACTAATTATCACACCTCATGTCTGTTGGTAACTGCTTGTACGTACACACCAAATATGTGGATATTAGTACCTATCATTTCTACATCTATTTTACTAGGAGTGGGGTTTCATCCAAAAGACCAAAGCCTTAGACCCAAAATTTTCATCACTCTGCCACTGTTTATTAGATAATGATAATTTGTGTTTGTATGGTATGCGAATGAGAGTTGGGAAGTAACATTACCAGCAGAGGAAGTTCCGACAGAACTTCCTTAACCGGCTTTGGGGATTAATTTTGCTAGAGATGGGATGTGCTGTTTAATTTTGCCTGGGGTCTTTGTTCTTTAGTTCTAGCTTTCCTTTAGATGTTAGGTATGTCAATTTAGCTCCAACTCGCAATCTTGTCTCGTTAGGTGTAATGTGACGATTCACTGACTGAATGATGATTTGGAAATCTTGTGTAACACCTACGACTTGAGGAAGGTCTGGTCTTAAATTGCTAGGAGAGTCTAGGAGAAGGGAGAAGGAAGGGTTGTCCTTGATACCTCTGCCTACCTCTGTTGCATCGACAACAGGTGAAATGTTGAAGTGCTTCAGATGTTCTTGAGGTCCAATGCCACTTAACATAAGGATCTGGGGACTACCTAATGTCCCTGCAGACAAAATCATGTCACCCCATGATTCTCAGTATCCTTTGGCTGATTGAGGTAAGCTTCATAGGTTTCATCGTCATTTGCATTGCTCTTTATAAATCTTACTCCACCAACCCTCGGCTTTCTTCCAAGACTGTCACAAAGATAAAGAAGAAAGGACTGCTTAGTAACAATTTTATCTTTGTTCTCCATGATTTGAGTTACTGTAATGTTTTTCCTAGTTTCTAATGTGTGTCACTGTGCATATCCTAATAGCGATACTGTAAAGTTATTTCTGACATCTTTTGGTTTGAGCAATCTTGTGAAAAGATGCAAGCCATTTAACTATAAATTACAAGATTGTATACTAGTATTCTTTCATTGTTAGTGGTATTTGGCATATAAAATAATCGAATATGTGCTGTTTGATAGTTTGACTGTTTCAAATGTCTTTTATTAATATTAGATTCTTATACAGAAAGAATACAATGTGGATGATGCATACAAAAAGATAAATCTGAAGAAGGTTGCCAAAAGCTTTAGGGAGTTTAAGTATCGTCTCCGCGTGAAGTACTATGACAAGTATGACAATGACGTTGATAGGAAAAGGAACTGCCCAATAGGAGTGAAATTGGAAGAATGGGAAAAATTTGTGGATAATGAATCTAAACCTTCGAGAAAACTCATGCGGACAAAGGGCAAGGCGGCTAGAGAAGCTGTGAAGGCTTTACATACATCAGGTAGAAGGGGAGCAGCAAGGACAGTCCATGATATGGTACTAATCTACCTTGTCAATTGTTAATTTTATTCGTAACACCATATTTACTTCTAACAGAGTTGGTAATGTTTTGTAGAAATCGAAAAATCCGAATGTTAAAGTGACTAGAACAGATTCATATATGGCTATCTATACTCACAAGGATGCCTCTTTTATTGCGCCAGAAAGGATGGTGAGTTTGACTGCCTATTTTCATTAATGATGAATCTGACCACCGCCTATTTTTTGTTCTCTTTCATATACTGCTTCTGAAATTTATTAAATGTCTAATATGTTGTCATGATAGGGAAGAATCAAGGCTATAATTGAGGATGACCCTGCTAGCGTAAACTTGGACCTAGACCATGATCCAGTTGCTCAAGTGTGTGCCCCTGATAAATTTGGTCGAGTGCTGGGTATGAGTGTTAGCATATCAAAGACATCCCTTTCATCATCAGCTCCTGCTAAAGAGCAGCTTTGCCAACAAAAGCAACAACACTCAATGCTTGAAGAGCGGTTTGGAAGTTTGGAGCGACAAATGGTCACCATCACTAAGATCTTGCTGGAGACAAGAGAAGGAGTGGCAGGTCAGCAATCACATAGAAGGATCGTTGCAGATTCATCAGCGAAGTCAAATGTATGATTTGAATGTGAGAGATTGTGCCTATGGGCTTGAGCTAATTTAGGAGATAACTAAATCGTGGTTTTGTCTTTGTTAACTTATTGCTTGTAGGCGAGGGATCCAAAATGCTCACAATCACATGGTGATTCTTCTAGAGGGATGGAATTATGTGAATTGATTAACATGCATCGAGAAGTTGTTGCCAAGGGAAGGGCAACAATGGCAAATATCATTCTTGATGCAACTCTGGATACCCAATGGACATTTACAACATCCGTGTATGCCTTGTCATTGACCGCACTGAGCGCTTATTTGGATCCAAAAGAACATTCGGGGAGCTACACCTTCCTACAACAGTCAAATGGCCGAAGGATTTTACTCGTTTCCTTTAGGTACGGTATTCTATTTGTCTGTGTTATCATTTCTTTACTTCTTGTGTTTGTGTGTGTATGACTTGTCTTTATTTCTTGTGTGTGTGTATGACTTGTCTTTAGAAAAGTGCTGCTTTTAGGATAAGTGTGATTTTAGGAAAAGTGTTGTTAGAGAAAACCATTTGTTGGAAGAGCTTGAATTGTGTCTTTGACATCCATAAGTTAAACAGGGTCCATTCCTTGTTGTGTTAAAAGGAATGTTCACTATCAATATGGGTTTACCAGAGACATTGTAGTGACTGTTGCTAAGAACGTTTCTTTTCCCTTCAAAGATTTAACCACAATCTGAAGTTCTCAAAAATTGGTCTTGTCGTGACTATCCAAGACTTGAAAAATCCCTTTAGACACTTCTATACCATATATCCAACATTCTTGTGTTTTTGTTTGTTAAGGAAAATACTCAAGTTTTCCCGAGAATTTATAGGTGTCTACTCGAGCAATACCAACTTAATGTATATGACAATGTTACGCCCCGTTTTGTTGGAGCTGTTCCCTTAAGACCGAAGTGAACTTTATTTGACTCGTCCCTCTTTATAGTAGGAACATTCTAAGAAGAGGTGTTTCGCTTTAAGCTTTGTTGGTTATATAGTTGGGAGCAATTATCTTGTTTAGTATTTTCCCTTTGATCGAATTATCTTGTGTAGGAAGATAGCCTGACATCATTTGCCATGTTGTGAATCCATGTTTAGGGAATAGAATGCATGCTCAGTAGTTGAAACTTGTGTTGTTATGCTAAGGAAAAAGCTCATGGTTTTTAAGGTATTTGTAGTTTCTACTGAACAAGAATTGATCTTGTAGCTCCTATCTGTAGAATATCTTGATGTTTAGTAAAAATCTGCTAAGAGATCGATTTTGATAAGTGATGGCATCATTTCAATTGTCTGTTAGTAGGCTGTACTCAGTATTCAATGCTGGTTCCTTTCTCAGCAAAAACCATACTTTCTAAGCTCAATTCTACTAACAAATACCTCACATTTGGTACTAAACAATTAGGCAGTTGATAGTCTTTGGTTTTGAAACGATTGATTTTGATTTTGTTCCAGGGAGATGCTGATAGTGCAGTTGATAGGCTTTGGCAGAAAAAGAAGCTCGAAGTTGGACAGCAGTAAGATTCACCTATTGGAGGAGTGTCACTATTTTTTGTTTTGTTTCTATGGATGGAATATCCTCAACTTGAATATGTTATGAGAATCGGTGGTAGTGTTAGTGGGTTGTAAAAAGTACTAAATGAAGTCTGCGATGGTTTGTTAGTAGGAGTGAGTATGTAACTTCTTGATGGGAACCTAGCTTTAATCAAGTTGCTATTAGGGTCGAGACGCTAAGTAGGCTATAAAATTGTTTCTATTAGCCATTTGATGATAGATGAGGACTGGGCTTTGTCTATTACTGCACACTTCAAAAGGCACAAGTATCTGTTTATTATTGATGCTATTAATGCTACAGAACTGTAGGGGTATTTTTTTGCCCTGATTCGGCCTTTTTTAAAAAATAAATGAAAAAAAAAAGAGACACTTGTCAAGTGTGGTAGAAAAAAAAAGACTGCAAAAAAAACGGGTCACCATACGACTCATAAAAGTGTCTTTTTTTAGGAAAAACGACATCCAAAAGTGTCTTTTTTTAAAGGGTTAACTAGTATTACCCCCCCACTAGATGAGCCAATTAGTTTTCCCCTTCACTAGATGAGAATTAGGGTCTCCCCTAAATACACACAAAAAAAAAAAAAGTGGGTTGACCAAAAATTTTTTGTGTGTATTTAGGGGAGAAAATTTTCCATCTATGGGGAAATCCCAAATTTTCCATCTAGTGGGGGAAATCCTAATTGGCTCATCTAGTGGCGGGGTAATACTAGTTCACCCTTTTTTAAATAAAGGACATCCGAGATATTTATCAGATGAGGAGAGGATAGTCATTCCAAGAATTCTCATGAGATTTGTTCTTTGTTGATGTTGGACGATATTGGCTAATTTGCGCAGAAGTGAACTCCAGATTTCTCGGAGTTGATGGTTTCACCGGTGATAGTTGAGAATTGACTGAGTGTGTCCATCAGTTCGTCCCACATTGTTGAATCGTTAGAAATTAAACTTATTCGAGTTAAATATAGTTTAGTTGAGTATGCTTGTTGTGATAATGGGAGACATATTGTTGACGTCAATTTGGTATCCTAGCGAGTCGAGTTATTGCTAAACAAATAGAGAAACCCGCTAACTGATCTTTCGCTTAACTTGGACCTTCTTTCCTTCTTTCCACTAGTTCTGCGTCTGATATGGGATTAAAACGTGGGATATATACTGCATGTGATTAGATTATATTCTACAACAAAAGTCCACACTCTACTTTAGCTACTTCTCATTCTGGCTTTTAGCTGGTTCTAATTTCCATTAATAAGCACAAATAACTGATCAAGATTCTAGATAAGACAAACATACTATTCTTTGGTTGGAAAAATGGACAGAGAAATACTTCTACATGTTTGAATCCAGAGCATTACCCAAATTCTAGTATGACTAATAGGCCAGAGAATTGAGAATAAATTTGATGAATGATATCAATCAGTCCTCTTTGCTGGTCCGAAGTTCTTAACAATTCCCATCTTCGGTTCGCTTAGAGGTCTCGGGTACTGGGGTTAAAACTTAAAACTTGGATACGTTTTACCTTGCACCCCTAATGAAAAAAAATGAAGTTCAACAACTACACGGGTTTAAAAAAAAACAACTATATGAGTTTTGATTAAATGATGTGTAGTTTACCATCTCTTTCTAATGTCGTGAGTCGCGAGGTTTGACAAACCTAGACGTATACCAAAATTTTCAAAGTTTAACAACCACTGCAGTACTGCACTCTGCAAAGTACGCTTAAGACAGTAAAATTTATTTCGTTGAGGTTTTTTTCTCGCTAGTTCTTTTACAGGTCGGTATGTACAACCTTATAAACCGTCAAACCGGCCAGTACAAGAGAAATCACTTTGTTGCAGAGATTCGACATCTACGCTCACAGGGTAGAAAATCAGGTTCTTGTACTAAAAAACAAAGAAAGCCCTTGAAATTTAAATTAGGAAATAGCCACTGCCTCTCCAAAATTGACTCTCCATCATAGTCTGGCCTCATAAATTATTGAATGCGCGCAGTCTCGCAGGATATGATGAACAATTTGATCATAGAGCTAATTAACATTGAGCGGCTGCTGACTAGCATACAACACCAGACTTGGTTTCCACTTCATTTATATTCATCAAAGGGCCTATTACTAAAGAAACAAAAACAATGAAGAGTGCAAAAACTGCAGCACTACACATGATTATGATTGAAAACTTATTACTAGCATAAAAATTGTAACCAACTTATTTTTTGTAACCAAGAGCCTTCGGGCTAGGTTTCCTTTGGAGTTGGTAAGCTTTAATTTGGACTACGTTCTTGTCCGAGTTATTAAGCCATTGGGCAATATAAGCCTTTGGACTAGAGTCCTTCAATGTAACTGGTGTGGAGTCTGCCTTAACCTAAAGGCCCTCTCTAAATACTTCAAAAAAAAAAAAAGTTTAACTCAACATAAAGAGACAACCCTTCATGAGCATGCATGTCTCGTAAGTTGCAGTCTTTTTCTCAATATACATATTCTATATAGATAAAAGTCAAAACCCCTCGTTTCAAATAAAAAATCAGTGGTTGGCAACAAACTTGTTATATATCCAACTATATGTTTTTTTGGCTTTTTACCATTTTTTCCACAAGAGAGTTCGGAGCTAACCTCTCCACCACGAGCGTGACCACCTAGTCCTTAACATTGTCTAGACCATTGCTGTATACCATCAAAATCATAAGAAATTGGCATACGAGGAAAGAAGAAAATATTTTTCTTTGTTACTACTACTTAAGGGCATAAACAACAATCTTATTGGTCAATAAGAAAACAACAATCTTATTCTTTGCTTCTTTATGATGACAGTTAATGCAACTTATTTATGAAAACGAAATTGGTCTTGTAAAGCCATGAAATATATTACCATAGTTGACGAATATATATTCTTGTGTATCTCTAATATATTTGTGATTGGTTTATTATGTAAAGAAATTGGTCTTTACTTAGCTTGTAAAGAATCTATACATTCCTCAAGATGAGAAGAATATGTTACCATAGTTGACGAATATTTCATAGCTTTTAATAGCATTTCTAGGTGGACGTATTCATGGTCACATCCTTCAAATTTGAAGGAATACGTCGGAATTTCCCGAAATATCATCTCTAGGTGGTCGCATCACTTGTTTGTTCGCATTCTTGTTCGCAAATTTGGCAATTTAGATGCGGATGTCGCGCGCCATTGCAAATGTCGCTCCACAACTTTTTTGACTTTGACCAGCACCACATGTGCCAGTTGCACTGTCGCGCGTCACTCCTAATGTCGCGTGCTCCAACGGAAAAAAACGGACAAAAAACGGTCAGATTTCTACATCCATATATCTACACTCATCTCCTTCTTCATTTTCACACACAACACTCTCAATGTCACAACCAAAACAAGGAAGGGGTCCAAGTTGGACAAATGAAGAAAATATTGCTCTTACTAAAGCGTAGATTGAGATTGGAGAAGATCCTATAATAGGTAATGATCAATCGGGACAAGTTTATTGGGAACGAATTATGACTAGGATGAATCAAATTTAAGGTTTTGATCGCAACCGTAAGTGGAAATGAGTCTCACAACGTTGGTCGATTATTTTACCGTTCTTCAATAAATATCATGCTTTACTAAGAAAGTTTGAAGAACAACCTCCAAGCAGGTGGGGACATGAAGATATTGTAAGATTCGTTTATACTTCGTTTAATTTATACTTCATTTTATATACTACTTGATATTGATTTTTTTTTTTTAATAAACGTAGCTTTTAGGCGCGGCAACAACTTATGCGGCTACTACTGGGAAACCATAGATATGGCAAGATTGTTATAATCTAGTAAAAAATAAGTCAAAGTGGCAAAGAACTCAGTTACGCAACGAAATGCTTGCTTCAAGACCAAAGAAGAAAGTAAGATCTGGAGATGTTGAAGGTTTTGATTCTTCACCCTCAACCCCAACCCCTTCAACGCCTTACTCTACCCTTTCACCTTCACTGTACTCAGAATACGATCCTAACACTACCGAAGGTTTTTTGGAGAGGTCGGTCGGTAGGAAGCAGAGCAAAGATATTGAGAAGAACAAGAAAGTTGCTTCTACTGTCGAGGGTAATGTTGCATCCACTGCTAAAAATATGAATGACTTTCTTGAAGCTTTTAAATTAAGTCGAAGAAATAAAGAAGAGATTCTAAATGAGCAATTTCAAACTATGATGAAATTGAAGCAAGAGAAGACACAAAAAAAGTTCTTTTTGAAACAAGAAAAACTCCGTGTTAGAGAGGAGGAAAATGAGACTAGGTTGTTGGCAATGTCACTCGACAAAGTCAATCCTCGTTTGCGAAGGGTTTTAGAGCTAAAACAAGATGCAATTGTAGCTAAATATGAAAAGAGGGCTGGATCAAGTAGTACAAATGAAGCTTCCAACGACGAAGAAGCCAATGATGAAGAAAATGATGACTGGCTTGATAACTAAAGTAACTCTAGTAGTATGTAATAGTTGTCTTTTATTTATTTATTTTTATTTTATGTATTTGTAATCATGTATTAGTTATCGTTCTATTAATAAAAATTGCAATTCATTTGCTAAATCAAAGGAAGTAAATTAGAACTTATCAAAATGATCAAATGAACAATTCTAAATCACACAACATAATAATAATCGTCATACACCAAATAATATTATAAATCATCAAGTCCTCACTTCCTACATACGCCTAAGATGGCTAAAATCAATAGCATTAGCAGAAAATTCAAAGTCGACTTGCTGATATTGAAACATCAGTGGATCGTCAGCCTCAGTGTTTGGTTCATCATCTAGATCACCAATGGGATTGTTCCAAACGTATGCACTATTACCACTATTTTTTTTCCCTCATCGTCACCACTCCATCGTGTTTGGTTATTATAGACGTATTCATCGTCGGAATTCATTTTTTTACTATAACTAGAACTAGAGTAAGTTGAAAAAAAAGTTGTGAAATGACAAAAGTCCGACTATCGCGCGATATTTTATTAAGCATAGCATGCGATATTAGTACTGGCGCACGCCAGTATCATTGTCGCATGACAATGGTACTGGCGCGCGCCAGTACTAATGTCGCGCAGGGTGGGGTCTTCAATGAATTTTGCGGTCGAAATTTGCGACCAGTTTCTGTGGTAGCATTCTTCAAATATGAAGAGTATGCTACCACCACCTAGAGATGCTCTGAGGTCTTATATTTTCTAATACAAAACATATTATGTCCACCCAGATTAATAATGATAGAAAGACTCCTATCAAGTATCAAGGGGTCTAATTCCAAATGAATTATGCTAATGATGTATCCAACACTAGTTTATAATTCATATGGTCATTAAAAATGGGATTTGTACTTGAGAAAAATTAGTGATTTTTGTAAAAACGATTTTGTGCACAATAACAATGAAACTAATTGTTATACAATGATGTTTTTTACTAGCAACAATTGTTATTTTCATGCCTCAAAAGTTTCTTAGGACGATTAAGTAGAAGAAAGCGGTGAGGAAGAAGCAATGTTGATTGATTCCTCAAGAAAATAGTCTAGAGGACCAATTTCGTGCCAAAACAACTCTAGAGGACACTGTTTTTTTTTTTTAGTAACTCACAAGGGCAAATTTCAGCATTAAGTAACCCTTAAAGACAAAATAAGTTGGCCCGTCATTTTTATTATTTTTTAAATACATCTTTTACCCCTATGTGGTATTATAGATATAAAACATAGAATTTTTAACTTTTTTTTTAAATACCAGTTTACCCCTCTATGTTATATTTATAAAGAAGCAGAGAAATTTGGTGATTGTTCATATCCAAATAGGTGAATATATATACCTCATACATTGTATTAATGTATGAACAATCATCATTGTTCATAGCTCATGTTGAAGTATGAACAGTGTTGATGTATGAACCCCAAATAAGTTGTTTATACTTCAAATGGGTGTTTTGACTTATCATACATTATGTTGAGTTTATCCCTCATGTTGAGGTATACCCAAATAGGTATGAACAATGATTGTTTATACTATATATACGGGTCGTTTCGGTTGGGCCGGGCCGTTTATTATTTTACATCATAGGGATATATTTGACTTTTTATCTACCCGAACCATTTTTTTATTTCGTGTCAAGAGTATACTTAACTTTTCATCTACCCGGTCCTTCTGAGATTAAAAAAAGGTTACTTCTTTGGCCATTTTGTTCTTTAAGAGTCACTTGCTGTTGATTCCTTCCAAATCTTTCCACGATTATTTTCTTGGATTTATTTTGGTAAGTAGTAGCCTGGAGTCTCAAAATACTCATACTGTATTTTACTTGAATGTGAGGGACAGCAAAAACAGGACGCACTCGTTACATGCACTTTTTGCCAAAAAAACGCAATCTAAATAATGATAAATAATCATTTACAAGTTACTATAAAGTTGAATCTTGATATCGACTATGACATTAATTGAACATATCAACTTGATATAAGGAAGAAAATTTTGGATGAATATGTTTAAGTATTTTTTTTTTTGGGTTAACCAATATTACCCCCACTAGATAAGCCAATTAGAATTTCTCCCCACTAGATGGGAAATTAGGGTCTCTGTCTTAAATAATACACAAAAAAAAAAAAACAAAGTGGATTGACCGAATTTTTTTTGTGTGTAATTTAGGAGGGAGACCCTAATTTCCCATGTAATGGGGAGAAATCCTAATTGGCTAGTTCACCTTTTTTTTTTTTTTTTTTTTAATAATTTTTTTTTAGCTATTTGCTGTCCAAGGAGGTGCATAAAGCAACTCTCATTGGACACAGTTGGTCTATCTCAGTCGATTAATGAAGTAATTAACAGCTAAGAATTTGAAGAAAAAAAAATAGAACCTGATTACCCGACTCACCAAAGGCGACATTTTAGATGATCACAAGAATAGAAGTACGTACGGTTGATCACCATGAACATATCGATCACGTACAGTATCACAATATAAGATTGAGCAATAATTTTAAATCTAGCGCGCCACCCACAGTACGCGTTGATCTTTGAAGACCCTAACAGCATAGACTACAGTAAAACAGTAAAAGGTTTGTTTTTGTTTGCACTTTTCTTACATATATGGATGATTGATCCATTCCCATGAGTCAGCTTTAATATGCTTACATACTTACTATGCTTAATTACTATTCATTCCGGACTTCACGATTTTTTTTATACGACTTCATGAAGTTTGATATCACTATAAATACTCGACTTTTGGCCCTTAAGTTCATCACTTCACTCAAAGCTTCACAACAAGCTAGCTAGCATTTCCACCAGCTTAATTATCTAAACCCTTCACTACCTTTCTTCTTCTTCCCGATAGTCTATTTCAATGAAGAGGAATTACACTTGCATCGTTCTTTCTATTTTTCTCTTGCTTACCTTAGCTACTACTTCGGTTCAAGGCCAGGGCACTAGTGTGGGATTCTATTCAACAACATGCCCGCAAGCCGAATCCATCGTTACAGCGGCAGTTCAATCCGGCTTCCGCTCGGATCCCACCATTGCTCCCGGTTTGCTTAGAATGCACTTTCATGACTGCTTTGTCCTAGGGTGTGATGCATCAATTCTTATTGATGGACCTTCCACAGAAAAAACTGCACCACCTAATCTCTCATTAAGAGGTGACGGCGTCATTGCCGATGCTAAGAGGCAGCTTGAAGCTGCATGCCCTGGTGTTGTATCTTGCGCTGATATTCTTGCTCTAGCTGCCAGAGATTCCGTGGTTTTGGTAAGTAATGAAAACGAACAAAAGAACTTAGTTGACTCAAAATGAACAATATATACTCACGGATATTTACGTATAACCTTGGCAGACAAATGGACAAAGTTGGCCAGTGCCGACTGGGCGTAGAGATGGACGTGTTTCATTGGCTTCCGATGCCTCTAATCTTCCTGCTTTCACAGATTCCGTTGACGTACAAAAGCAGAAGTTTACTGCTAAGGGACTGAATACTCAGGATATGGTGGCTCTTGTTGGTAATATATAATTGAACAACTAGATAAATTATACTAAAGGTTCCTTTTCGCTAACCGTAGTATACATGCATTCTAAATTTGTTACCAGGAGGGCACACCATTGGGACTGCAGCGTGCGTGGTGTTCAGCTACAGACTGTACAACTATAATAACACAGGAGGTGCAGACCCAAGCATCGACCCATCTTTTCTTCCTCAGTTACGAGCTCTTTGTCCACCCACTGGCGGTGAAAACAGACGTGTTGCCCTAGACACTGGGAGCGAAAACCGTTTTGATACTTCATTCTTTACAAACTTGAGGAATGGAAGGGGGGTACTCGAGTCCGATCAAAAGTTATGGACCGATACTTCAACTAGAACTATTGTACAGCAATTTTCAAGTTCCATGAGAGGTTCGCCCGGGTTGAGTTTTGGTATTGAGTTTGGCAGGTCGATGGTGAAGATGAGTAATATAGAAGTGAAGACAGGTACACAAGGCGAGATTCGCAGAGTTTGCTCTGCGATTAACTAGTTTCAACTAGTGCATGTATCATCAATTTGTCGATCGCTTAGCGTAAGCTAAGTATAGTTATATTTAATAATGAGAAGATGGTGTATGGTAATTAGTGAGAAAAATAAATAATTTGTAATCTTGTGTCTAGAATTATCTAGGCTAGTCAAGAATGTGATGGTGTGGTGTCCTCGATCGAGAAGGAACACTAACTAAGGAGGTGATAGTTTTAGTCGGCTGCTTACTCCAGCAAGCATTCAAATACTTAGTGCTTAAGAAGTCAAAGACTTCATAGCAAAGCAGGTTACAAATAACGTTTTGTAACAAGTATAAATAAGGAGTTTTGCTCCAGACTATGTAATTGATCAAAGTCATAAGAATATTGAGTTCCCTATTTTCTTATGCTCATCAATAATAAAGCCTAAAGTTTATTTTCATATTTTGTTTTGTATCCTATTCTTTTAATTAAAACCAACTCTCTAATCTTCAATTGCTCCAACAAATTTTGGTATTAGAGCAAGGTACTTATAACTAAAAGTCTCTTCAAACATGGCAACAGTACCAAATACAAGTGGGTTCAATTATGCCCAAAACTTAATCCCGATGTTCGACGGTGAAAGTTATGATTATTGGAGTCTCTAAATTAGAACTCTATTCATCTCCCAAGAATTATGGGAGTTTGTTGAAGATTGTTATGAGGAACCTCAATCAGCAGATCGAGGCCCTTACGGCAAGACAGAAACCAAGCCCCCAAAAGGAATTCAAAGAAAAAAAACGAAGAAAGACGTGAAATAAAGCACTACTCTTCATTCAACAAGGAGTAAAACGATCTTTCCGCGAATCTTCGCCAGCAGGAAAATCAAAGGAAGCATGAGAGATACTAAAGGAGGAATTCCGGGGGACACAAAAAATAATCTATCAAACTACAATCCTTGTGGAGAGAGTTTGATACTTTCCTAATGAAGGACACTGAGACAGTTGAAGTTTTCTTCTCAAGAGTCTCTGGATCGGAGTTATTAATTAATTAAATTACAAGCTATGGAGACACTATTGACGATAGAAAAATCGTCGTGAAGATTTTAATATGCTTGCTTGCAAAATTTGATCATGTTGTAGCTGATATAAAAGAATCGAATGATTTATCTAAATTATCTTTGCACGAGCTAATCTTTAGAAGCATATGAGCAACAGATTAACTGGTTTACAGAAAAACCGCTTGAGGCAAGCTTTAATATCCAGACAAAGATGAATTTGGGGGACAAGAAAGTAAATGATGAAGGAAGAGAAAGTCAGAGAACTTCATCCCAATTTGCTAGACGCAAAAATTTCAGCCAAGGAAGAAAATATAACAGCGGATGAAAAGGAAATTCTGGTTATTAATCACAGCCAACTTTGGAAGTGTTGTTTTGTGCTGGGTCATGTGTTGTAGTCGCCCTCAATCTCGAGTGTTTATGTTTTCAAGAAATTCGGTCATGCAAGTGAAGATTGCAGATTCAAATGCACCAGATGCAAGAGGTCAACACACGTGCAGAAGGATTGCTGGTATCCACAAGATAGTGTCCTATACTAAGGACTGATAACAATAGGGAACTAATAAAATGAACTTAATAAACAAAAAACAATCTCTGATTCAAAGAATGCAGAGCCTCTCTTCTTTTTTCTTTCTTCTTGTTCTTTCTCCGTCATTTTTCAGTATCTAAACCACTTTGCTTTTCCTTTCTCTTTTACAACCTAACCTAATGATATCTAGGACATACATACATGTGGCATCATCTAATTAATATCACCTGACTCTAAGAGTAAAATACTAAATTACCCTAGCATATAGAAAGTACGACACACATAACCTTTGCCATGTCTTGGGAATGACAGATAGGCCAATAAAAAAACTACGTGGAGAAAAATGAATTTTCCCACCAAATATTTTATTGGGGGATTTAGACTTTGGTCCAATTTATAAATATTGATATTAGGTTTTGGTCAATTTATAATTGGTCAATATAAATAGTTGATAAGCGGCCAAAAGTGCATAAATAAACCTATACTATTATGTTGTTTATGCCAATTATGTATTCAATAAGTTGTGAGTAATAATAGTTTTCATACTTTTACAAGTTACAAGACAAAAACGACAAAATTCAAGTAAAATCAGCATTTTAGCATAAAAATGAGATGAATAATCTATTTATAAATGAAGCCCTTCTTTATCATAAACAAGTCAAACCCATTGTATAGCTTTAAAAGGTCCAAATCAATCCCATGGACCAATGAATACGAGTCAAATCCGAGTTTAACTTGGTCAAAAGACAACAAAAAGTTCATATGCTCACACGCATCCACTAATTTCAAACTCAGTTTTAAGCATATGACCACTCAAAACGATCAGCGTAAAAAGTTCTATGAAACGATATATTGTTTTATTAATTTCACTGAGCGGAATGAAAGCGAAGAAGAAAAAAGCATGAGCTAAACAACGGAACTATTCATTGGAACCCACTCTAGATATTTTGAGTAAACAAATTAGATATTATGAATAAACAATTAGATTCAATTAGATTTACTTTATGTTTTATATTAGAATAAATTGTAACCATTAGATTAAATTGATGAGATTAAATCTAGACCACTCATTCAACTATAAATAGATTAATTAGCATTGAAGCATTCAATCAAATTAGTTGTTATTATTGTTCTAGTTAGTTTTCTTTTAAGAGTAATGTTATAATGCAAATTTTAATTTCAAGTTCTTAAGTTTTTTAATTTATTTTCGAGTTCTTTTAATTTATATCTTTCAAAAGTAGTAAACATCTTAGTTCAATGATCTTAGGCTAAACTCCTCCCTAGAAGAGGGATAATGAAGCCTAAGTGAGGATTAACTCCATTTGGGAAAGAGAGAGCTATTGCTAAAAAAATACAACAAACTTGTTTTCCACATTTTCTACAAAACTAGTTTGTGTGGGAAACAAGTCATGAATTGAGGAAGTTCTTCATAGATGAGTTCTAACTTAATTCTACATGCTAGGAATACTCTTTAGAAATAAAGAGATATTATTAGGAATCAATAAGTTTGATTCTTCTCTCTCTCTCTCTCTCTCTTGGGATAAGTTTGTTCTTCATAGATGAGTTCTAACTTAATTCTACATGCTAGGAATACTCTTTAGAAATAAAGAGATATTATTAGGAATCAATAAGTTTGATTCTTCTCTCTCTCTCTCTCTCTCAGTGTATTAATCTAGCACTTGTTCCTTTGTGCTAGAAAGTGAAAGAAAACCCTCCACTCACCAATATACTGCATAATGAAGGAGAGGAGGTAAGATTGATCGGAAGTGAAAATCCTTGTGTTTGTGTGTGTGAAAACATACAAACATTCGATTTTCTCTACTGTTAGCAGTAACATTCCATACTTTGGGGTTCACTGTAAGTTGAAACGTCCTTCACACTTGTTGTATATTATAGTACAATGACTAGGCTAGCTTTATGTACCTTCCTCTCCATACTCTGATGAACCCATAAAAATCCATTTATTTGTAAGCTGAAAAATACATAAAACATGTATTATTTGTGATGTCGTTGTTTGTTTTACGTTTCTTTTGCAAATCTTACTTAATTAGCCTATTAAATAGTAATTAGTATAGTTGCAAGTAAGCTATCAATCCTACTCTAAATTATGAATTAGTAGAAATAGAATGTCCTAATCTATATTACTCTAATGATGTAAGTAAAATATATTGTTAAGTACTAATGAATAATGAATAGTTGATTTGATTTGAGATCTAAACTATGCATAAACTAAATTAAATTAAACATATGAATATGAATCAAGAGAGAGAATATATCTTGGGAGAGATGAATCCACCAAAATTCTATAATTAGTCTAATAGATCTACCTATTATGCTTAGTAAAATCACTAATATATAGAAACTCACCGGCCTACTCAGAAACCTTATGCTCATAACCATGATAATAATATGTGGTATTTAACGTACTTTCTACTTTTCCATCAAATATTCAATCTTTAATGAAATTTTCTATCTAACCAAATTGTGCTTCAAGTGACATTAACTATACAACTAATTGAGGCACCATAAAAAATCCAATCATCACACTAGAATACTAAAAACTAGAAGAAAAGAATCTAGGCCGAGTTTGTATGTAGTATTTAGCTATACACAATCATGAATTACCCTAAGAGCTAAGAGGTCCTAACCTCCGTTAGGAGGGCCGGTTAGATCAATGGATGAAGAAGAAGAATCTGAATGGGGGGATTTATACTGAAACATGATAGAAGAAAAACTAAACTAAAACATAAGAAAAATACTTCATCCCTCCTCCTAAGAGAAGGGAGATTAGCTCCTTATCCTATGCTATGAACACAATATAAAAATGAATAATTTTTATTATATTAAAGGTAATGGTGAAAAATGTCTAAACTTTCTTCTCACTTAATTCTAGATCTAAGGTGCAAAAACAAGACTTCCTAGATTATTGAAACTAGGGTTTTTTGTGCCTTATATATTGGCTTACACGTTCGTCTGGATAGAGATGCGAATCATACGTTTATTCGGTGTCTAACTCTCTAGAATATTTCTAGAAGCAATCCTGGAGAAGTTGAATTCGGTTGCATTGAAAGTCAGGCATGGTTCACTTTGCCTTGGAAGCTAATTTCCACGTTGCAGCTTCTGACAACTTTAGTTTCTTAATTCTTTTGAAACTCTGAATTCGTTTCCATGTTGATCTCCTCTTCTCATGAATTCGGAATTAAGGTTATGAGATAAGTTCTAAGACTCCTCTAACTCAGTAATTATCTTCTCTTGGAGTCTCATTAGGGTTGACACATTTAGAGACAAATAATATGCTTTTATCCTTGGCCTTTAGCTGTAATTCCAAATGGCTCCTTTTTTACTTTTTTTCCCTTCATTTCTCACATTTAGGTTCTTTGTCCTGCAAAGGCTCAAATTGCATAATATTAGAACATTTAAATATGAAATAGAGACTAACATACACGTAATTGAAGATATAAATCCCACATTCCACGACAGCAAGTTGCCGCGAAGGACTTTTTTATTTCATTTCAAATTTCGAACACCCGTGGCATACAGATACCGTGTTATCACAAAACCTATGGCAAATGGATGTCGTGATGTCTCCAAAATCATGGTAACTTGATGCGGTGAGTATATAAAGATCGCAAAAGTTTGTTTACGTGACTATGGAGGGGTGTAGGGGTTTACGTCAACTTAAACGATTAATGGAGGGGTGCCAATACCTGGGAATTTGTCAAAGGAGTGCCAATCCCATTAGTTGGGGTGTAAATACCGTCGCCCTTAATTTTTGAAAAGGTTATTGGGGTTAAGGCGGACCCCACCTATTTTTATTATAAATGGTAAATCCTTACAAGCCTCTCTAAGAGTTCGATCATTAAAATGATGCACACAAAGACGCAATATCAACAAGCTTCAAGCTTAAAATACATGAGATAACACACTAGATATGCTACAATCGAACCCTAAGAAAGTAAAAATAGGAGTCCAACTTCCTATTTATGGTTTCCTTAACAATCTTTGGATGATCCTTCCTAAGATGAGTCTGTGCTATCTTATAGCTACAAAAAAAGCTTTCACAAGCACAACACACATAACTGAGTCCCAAAATATCATCCCAAAACTCTTTTGTGTAGTCGTCCTCAAGATGTCTTATCTATTTTTTTTTTGTTAGAGATTTTACCTTCTTCATTATTGCAAGCGTAGACACTATTTTTCCTGAAGTACGCTCTTGGATCCGTTTGCTTATTTTTGGCCTCAAGTAGTCCATTGATTTTTATACTCAGAATGCACTATATCTTGATGTGCTCTTAGGAAATTCAAGTGTTGGGGCGACTAAAAGTATCCTTAAACAACTCAGATTCAATATCTCAGAGATCATCATCAACATCCTCATTTTCAGCAACTAACCCCTCATACATATTTGTTTCTCTACTATACGGTAGTTAGTTATGAAGAGTAAAGAGAAAAGAGGAGAAGAGAGAGAAGATGGGAGATGAGGAGAGAAAAGAGGCAGAAGTAAGAGAGAGAAGACGACCTAGAGAGAGAAGAGAGAAGAGAGAAGAGTAAGGAAAAGAGTGATACAACATTTGGCATAGACTGTGGGGAGTAAACGAGAGATCAAAGCAACTCAAAGATGGCAACGATAGTAAAAAGAAAAGTCGGTAGACCAATGAAGGTAGTTGTGCAGGAGGTGGATGTTGAGTCAGTGAGGCATGAAGGGGGAGACCAAGGAGGTTCGGAGGAAACAAGGCTTTTACAAGAAGAGATTGTAAGGTTGAGAGAAGAGAATGATGGACTCAGAAGAGAGAGAGAGAGAGAGAGAGAGAGAGAGAGAGAGAGAGAGAGAGAGAGAGGGCCAAAAGGGTGAAGGGGAGGCAGAGAGGCAAGACCTGGTGGAGAACGTGGTGACAGGCATCATGATGGAGCAGGTGATAGCCACTGATCGTGAGGAGAATCTACAACAGACAAGAGGGTTAGTAGGAGCGGCTAACCAAGTGGTGGTGGGAGTGAACCGCAACCCCATTAGTGGACGTTATCTAGAATTCTGAGGTTCCAAATTGAAGTGTTTTAATCAGGCCAGATTCAAAAGGTATGATGGGAAGGGAGATCCCGCGGACCACATTCATCATTTTCGGCAATATATGCCTTTATGGCAAGAATCCCGATATGATGGGCTGTGGTGCATGATGTTTCCCACCAGCCTAAAGGGTGGGGCTTTGGATTGGTACTATCGGCTACCATCGAAGAGCATAAATAGCTTTCAAGAATTAGATACTACCGGCTACTAAAAGAGGCACATTGTTGACATCGCATCTTTGTTCAACATTTGACAAAGATCTGCGAGAATCCGTGAGGGACTATTTGTACATGCCGGTTCAAGGCTGAGACATTGAAGGTAGAAAACTTGGATGAGCGAACAACGGTGATAGCTTTTGAAAGGGGTTTACGCCCTAGAACAAGAGTCCATGAGTCAGTCGCTAAAAATGAAATTGCAACCTTACACGATCTATATCCAAGGGTGGAAAAGTACATAAGGTATGAGGACACTATGCATAAGGACCTCAAAAGGTCGGGGAAGGTAGTGTTGTCATTGGGGAGAGGCGAAGGACACCGAAGAAGTGAGACATCAGAGAAGGAGAAGAGGGGGTACCATGGGAACTCGTCATGGACAAGGAGGAGTCGGGACATGGTTAGGAAAGAAAATAGGGACAGAAAGCCATACCGCGAGATAGATCATACTTCGCTGAATAGGCCGTTGAATGAGATCTTGCCACTAATTAATCAAAAGACTTCAATATTACGAAGGGCTACGCAATACACTGGTTGAGATTCCAAGCAAATCGTACTGTGCGTACCATCAGATTAGAAACCATGAGACTAATGATTGCTATGCATTGAAATGGTTGATAGAAAAGGGCATGCTAGCAGAGTTCATGAAAGAGGCTCCGTAAGACGGTCAAAAGTCGACTCTAGGTCGGATACTGGGGAAAATCAATATCATTTTTAAATCTTTAAATGTCAAGGCGTTGAGTCATAATGCTCATAGAGAGAAAATCAGATGAAGCGCGAGCATTCAATAGGTTAATGAAGTAAGGGGTTATGCGCAACTAGTTACATGGTCCGCGGAAGCGAAGAATCAAATTGTATTCATGTTGGCGAACCTAAGGGCAGTAGATTCCCCCCATGAAGATGCATTGGTAGTTATGGTAGTAATGGACAACTACCTTATGAAGAGGGTGTTAATCGAATGCGCAGCTCAGTGGATTTATTGTTTAGAAGGGCAATGGAAGAGATGAAAATTGATGCAAAACAGTTAAAACCTCAGCTGACAAATCTGTATGGGTTCAACAGGAGCATGATAGAGCCAATGATAGAGCTCATGCTGTCTGTGACAGTGTTCACCCAATTCATAGTCGTAGACTTAAATTCGCATTACAACGCGATTTTGGAAGGCGATGGATACATGAAATGAGAGCAGTACCATCCACGTATTATCAAGTAGTTCGCTTTCCAATAGTGAATGGAATGCAGGAAGTCTATGGAGATCAGGTGTCGGCCAAGAATGTCCATCAGGTAACTGTGAAGAGTATGATTTGCGACACACAGGGGGAGTGCTCAGATTCTGGGAAAATGTCTGCCTAGCAATTACAGAGCGGGGCCCTGGAAGAGAAAGAGAGCCTCCTAGGGAACCAAAACCCCGGATGAGATCAAAATAGTGAATGTAGGGGGGGGATGAAGAAAAGTTTATATTGATAAGGTCGAATTTATCAAAAGATTGGAAGGGGCAAGCCGGGTACGGTTTACGAAAAATCAAGATATTTTTGCTTGGGTGATTGAGGAAATCATGGGTTTGGACCGAGAGTTTGCATGCCACCACTTGCACATGAATGTGGACGCAAAGCTAGTGAGACAAAAGATGAGAAATGTAAGACCGGCGTATCTTGGAAGGACTACGAGAGGAGGGTTATAAGGCTGAAAGGGGGCGGGGATAATAAAGGAAATAGAATACACATGATGGTTATCAAATGTGGTCGTGGTGCCGCCGAAAGAATGGCAAGGTCGAATGTGTGTCGACTTCATAGACGTAAAGAAGGAGTGTCCCAAAGATAGTTATCTGATGCCTCGAGTGGATGAACTAGTGGATAGGACGACATGCTTCAAAATGTTCTCTTTCATGGACGCATCTATGGGGTACAATCTGATCGCGATGTATGAGCCGGATCAAGAGAAGACAACCTTCATGGTGGAAGGAGGGACATACTGCTACACAAGGATGCCTTTCAGGTTAAAAAATGTCGGGGCCACCTTCCAGAGGTTGGGAGAAAAGATGTTTGAGGGAAAAATATAGAAGGGGATAGAAATCTCCATCGACGACATGGTAGAAAAGAGCATGTCGGAAGAGAAACACTTAGAGGACCTGAAGAAAACTTTTAACATACTGCGGAAACACAGACTAAAGATTAACTCGGAGAAGTGTACATTCGGGGTAACCACAGGGAAATTTCTGGGTTATATTGTCACACATCGCGGAATAGAGGCGAATCCCGACTAGATTAGGTCGCTAGTGGAGATGTCGTCACCTTAAAATGTCAAGGAAGTACAACGATTAGTGGGGAGGGTCACGACATTGAATAAATTCATTTTGAAATCATTAGACAAGTGTAGACCATTGTATCGATTACTAAGGAGGACCCCAAATTTCTAGTGGACTGTGGAGTGTGAGAATGTGTTCTAGGAACTGAAGTGGTATTTGGGAAATGCTCCATTATTGTCACGACCAGAGCAAGGGGAGAAATTGTATCTGTACCTAGGGGTCATGGAGCACGCGGTCAGCTCAGTTCTCATCAGAATTGTTGGCAAGATCGAAAAGTCGGTCTACATCCAGAGCAAAACTTTATTGGACGCAGAGACCCGGTATAGGAGGATCGAGAAGTACGCGTTGGCTCTAATCTTCTCAGCACTGAAGTTGAAGCCATACTTCGGAATAACAATATAGGGATGGCTATTGGCCGTCGTATTGTGCCTTAAACAACGGCTATTGGCTGTCACATTGACCATCCTTAAATTCGAAGTTGTTTTCAAATACAACAGCTACTAATCACTGTTTTATTTTAAAAGAACCACGGCTATTGGCTGTAGTTAATCTTGATCTATACAACTGCCGAATGTTGTTGTTTTAGAAAAATCTTCGACTGTTATTGGCCGTTGTTTACTGTATTTTTATTTGTAGGAAAAGATAGTTAAAACTTGTGAAACAACAGCTAGTGGCAGCCCTTTTCGATATATATATATATATATATATATATATATATATATATATATATATATATATATATATATATATATAAGTTGAACTTTACTAAAGCTTGAATTAATAGCAAAAAATAGATCGAGATCTAGCTAGTAGCTGTTTAATCTCTAAAGTGACAACCTTATGTACATAACTTCTATAGCACCATATATGTATTTCCTAGCTTCCTTACAAGACCATATTTATATATACTATGTATTTGATGTGTCAAAAGTAACAAAAAGACACCAAATAAACTTTCACTTCTATGGCAAGAGCTTCAAGCTGCTTAATCAAGGAATAAGTACATACAACTTTGAACAAGTGATGATATCACCAAGCTCGATATCTCCTAGCGTTCCATCTCCATCATAAAGTGGTGTATCATAGTCAAGTATCTCATCGATGCGGATGTTATAGGAAGCTGTAGATGATGCCATATCGGTACAGACTTGTCCAAGTGCAACCACACTTTTTGTTACAAAACTTCTCACTAAACAACTAGCGGATGGAGGAAGGTCTACATGTGGTTCTTCACGTATTGGTGGAGGTCGCATTGCCTGCATACATTAAGATAACACAATAACTAGCTAAAAATTAACTTCATGAATGAACTTTATGGTTTTCTTCTACAAAAGGTTCATGTAAAAAGTTCATGGATCAATGACATGTAGCATAGCAATAAGCATACATAATAAGTATAGATCATCAAATTTAGGATTCCAACAAGAACTCTTCCAGCAAGAACTAACAGTTGAGTCTCATTTATTTTGAGATCTTCTTTAATGAATATTATTAACCACTTATAACACCAGTGTCTACCAATGCAGATTAATCAAAACTTTTCAGTAAAGATGATCTAAGAATAGATAATAAATTAACTATTAAGAGGTTACATGCCATATTAATCACACCCTAAACCCTTCCAAGCCTAGTAGTTAGGAACCAACCAAATGTTTGCTTTGCAATCATTGGCTTTATAGCAATCGCGCCATTGACATTGGGGTGTATGTAACTCTTCCAATGCCTTAGTTTTTACCAACCTTCTAACCTATTTACTAAAGTTTCTACTCTAACTAGTTTCAGTGTTTTAATATCAAATTTATGAGGAAAAATAGCTTATATACTCTTAACCCTCTAAGGACAATGCTAAAACATGATTCTAGACTAGTACGCCTAGAATCATGAGATGAACTACCCTAGTAGAAAGATTTATCGGATGATGTTCTCTATCACCTTCATTATCTAACAATATCTTACATAAGCAGTTTTATCGCATAACTAGTGATTAAATAGTTTGGAAATGTTCTTAATGACATAAGCTTTAATTATGATAAAATTAAGCTAGTAGTACAAATAATATATAAATAACCCGAGATGAACTGCCCTAGTAGTAAAGATTCTTACCACATTGTTGCTACTTCTTCCTCAAGTTTCTTTTCGAGCACTAGACTCTTCATCAAAGTCGTTTCTATAACGGTCACATAGTTTGCATTAGTGGTCTCACGAGCTCTTTTCTCTCTTTGAGCGATCTCTTTGTAAGGCTTCGATGCATGGTATAAATTTTTTGACACTCTAGTGCCTAGGCCTCGAGTACGCCCCCTCCTATCATGACCACAAACCTAAATCAAGCATTAAAAAGTTGCACTTCATAAAATATTTCTTACAAAGGAAAATACAACAAGATAATGGTAATCAATACACACCAAAGCAACTGGATCATTATCTAAATCTTTTCCCACCAGATCTGGGTTGACGCTAGTAAGTCGCTTGGTTTCCTCCTATGAAAGAATTTATATTCAAGTACACATCCTGATTATTTATTAGTTTAACAATAAATTATACATATAACAAGGAAAATAGTTCTTACCATAGTTTCCAGAGAATCAGGAAGGAAACTGCCATCCTTTGTTGTGTGGGTGGCCAAAAATCCTTCCATCCGAGTAATTGTACCAGTAGGATTGTTTTTTTTTCTACAAAAAAGAATCTGACTTTTAAACACAAAACATAATTTTAAGCTAAAATAAGACTATATCAGCTGAGGTCAACTTCCTTATTACAAACAGAAACTGGAATAGCATTGTGCACTCTCTTCCAAAGTCACAGCTTGGGTCTCAATTTCCAGCACTCAAACTCTAACAGAGAATGGATGCACCTACTGATGTTGACTAGTAAGAACACTACTGTGTCAGAAATCCTTAAAATCTACATATGTGCTATTGTCTTATATATTTGGACTGAGAGGAATTTTCGACGATTTAGAAACACCTCAAAGCCTTGGGGAGTTGTCAGAGATAAACTGCAAGAGGACATGAAGATCTACTTACCCCACGAGGGGAGGTTCTAATTGCATATACCGGTGTTGGTGGGATTAAATCAGTATTATTTCAGGAACTCAAGGCTATTTTGATTGGACTTGAAGGTTGTTACTTGATACAACAAAAGAAAGTGCATGTTTCTTTTGATTCCCTAGGAGCTATTTAGATTCTAATGGATAAAGAGAGAGCATCATGGTACTGCCTTAACATCAAGGCATCAATTCAGGACATAGCTAAAAGATTTCTCTCAGTATCTTATTCTCATGTTTACAAAAAATGAATAGAGGGGCAGACTACTTGGCTAGTCTTGCAACTAGTCATGAATGTAACTATTTTGTACCACCTCTGTGTTCTACTCTTCAATCAATTGTTGAGGAGGACAGGAGTGAAATGATATATTTAAGAACTTAATGCAGGTTAGGGTGAGCCATAAAAAAAAAAAAAAAAAAACTATATCAACTGAGATATAAATTACCAACTCCTCAATCACACAAGTCGTGCCCTTTCTACGAGTTGTATGCCTGTTTTTCATCTTCTTCCTAGAAAACTTTCCATTTTCTTACTTAGCCCGTTCTACTTATGTGGAGCATAGGTCAACAAATTGTTCCCAATCTTCCTTTTTAACAAGTGGTGGTACATTTCTCTTTCGTTCAGCATCTGTAGGAAACTTGTCATACCACTTGCAACGAAGATAAGATTTTCTTTGTTTCCAAGCTATGTTAAGTTTATGCAAAGTGGTGCCTTTCTGACAAGGTGGAAGATCAAATTCCTCCTAAAAAAGAAAGCAATTAGAAATGAGAAGGGTACTAGTTGATAAATGATATGATGAATTTAATAATTTTTCAAGTTAAAAAAATGACATGAATTAAAAAGATGATATGGATTAGACTTGTACATACCAAGATGCAGTCCCACAATTTATCTTTGAGGTTCTTATCAATAGTATCAAGAGTAGGCCAATCACAACATGTTATTGGTATGTGTGTTCTAGCCACCTTCCCTATAGTTGTAGCATACTTTGCTTTATATTCTCCAATAGGTTGTCCATTATCAGTGAATTCTACTAGTTTTTGTGGACCTTGGTAATTAAAACAAACACTTAAGCAATTAATAAGAAGCATTCATAAGAGAATTAATGAGTAGAGTGGTTTACCTCGTTCTTGTGTCACACTGCCTTCTTCATCAGGTGACTTGCCTTGTTCAAGCTGGTCACTTGGTTCTGATCTGTGTGACATGATGAGTTACTTTTATCTAGATGAGCAGCAAAGGTAACGAATTTAACACAAATATATATGTATAACTAAGAGAGGTGTTGTACAGTAGCTTAAAATAATTACAGGATTTCAATGTGAACTAACAAAGTGAAGAAATGACAACTAAACATATTAATATATTAGTTAGCGCAAGTCATGTCTACAGAGCGACCAAAACAGACCAAAAGAAACCAAAACCGACCAAATTAAAAGAAACCAAAACAGACCAAAACGACAAAGTAATCAAATCCATTCTTCATCATCATTTACTAGAATGTCCTCTAATAAGTTTAGGGATGAAGAGTCTTCCTTTGTTCTTGCCTCAAAGACCAATGGGTCTACATAAGCATCAACCTCCTGACTTAACCTCTTTGGTGCATCCAACACAACATGCCAATTATCTCTACTCAAATCTTTGCAATAGAAGACTTGTTTAATTTGAGAATCAAGAATAAACAGTTCATCATCTTCACTTGTACTTCTCTTGAATCTCCCAAGAATCACAAATACCAATTTTGTTTATGGATCAATTGTGCATCCATTTTTTTTTGTCTTCTATACGCACCCAATCATAGTAGAATACCGTTTGCTTGAAGTCTTCATAATCAAGTTCAAGAATTTTTTGGACTACTCCAAAGTAAGTCGCTTCATCGTCTACAAGGTTCCTATCCTTGGGACTTGATCTAAAACTAGTGACAGCCTTTATGGAGACCCCACTATTTTGCGTTGTTGTACCTTTTTCAGAGTTAACCATTTAAAAGGCATACCCATTCACTGCATATCTATTATAAGACATTGCCTTAAAAGATGGGCCATCAACAATCCTCTTGAAAGCATATTCTTTTTCATTTTGTAGTTGAAGTCTCAGCCGAGGGATATAATCCAACTCTTTTGGTTGATTGCCCCTACGGCTTCTGCCCGTTGATTTATGATCTTGCACGTACTTTTGATATTTCCTATAAAAGGATCAAACACATTCAAGATAATGCAACATATGAATGTCCAAACTTAAATGTTAACAATCAAAACAACTCCTACAATACTTACTCTTCCTAATCAACATTTTCAGGAGAATGCTTCAAACCCATTTGGGCACTTGTTGATACTCCACATTTGAAAGAATGTGCTCCTTGCCCTTCATATCCAAGGGGTATGCACCTTCAATGCCGTCATCCATGATCACCTTTTGCCCCTTTTTATGGCTACATTTGTCGCCACCACGAATGTATTCCATACAGTACATTGTTGCCTCTTCCATAAGGTCTCTTGAATGCAACCCTCTACAAAAGTTTGATTTCTTACATATCCCTTATATGTTCTCATCATCCTGTTCGTGTAGTGCTAATTAGTACTTAATACAAAACCTATTTACTAACAATAATATATATTTTTACTTAAAAAATAAGACTCACCACTCAAAAGGATACATCTATCGGTATCTAACCGGGCCACAAATTTGTGCATCCTTCGCTAAGTGTACAACAAGGTGTATCATTGAAACAAAGAAAGAAGGAGGGAAATACTTTTCAAAGACACATAGAGTCTCCACAACACGTCTTTGCATGATTAAAAGTTCCACACGATTAATAACTTTGGAGCATAGAGCATTAAATAATATCGATAGCTGACGAATAACTTCACATAATGGCTTGTGCTTCTTGAATCCATGCATCAACAAAATAGGTAATAAATGTTGTAAAAATATAGGATAGTCATGTGATTTTAAGTTCTTGAGTTGAAAATCATCTAAGTTAACGTTATGCTTCCAGTTGCCACTATATCCAATAGGAACCTGCAATTGGTGTAAGGTCTCACAAATTATTTCTCTCTCTAAACAAGAAAGAGAAAAAGAACCCTTGGGATAGGACAACTTGCCATTCTTCTCAACTGCCCATAAGTGTTTTTTTTTTCATTTTCATAGCCTTAAGGTCCAAGCGGGCTTCAAGACCATCCTTGATGGTTCCCTTTCTATCCATAATTGTTGCAAATAGGATGGCAGCAACATTTTTCTCCACATGCATCACATCCAGATTGTGACGGATGGGTAAATGCTATAGGAGAAAAAAAAAAATTAAGTTATTACAAAAGAGAAAAAACTATAAATGTCTTATACTATGTTATGGAATAAATATTGAATAAATACCTCCTAATATGGCAACTCAAACAAGATGGATTTCTTCGAAAATGCAGAATTTCCTTTCTCCTTAGACCTCTTTCTTTTTTTTTTTTTATCTCACACCGACACTTTACTTGATTTTGCAGATTTTTTCTTGTCTTTAGAGTTCTTGTTTTTTTTCCTACTTGGCACCTTACCATATATGGTTTCAATTGTACTCATTTTAAATTTCACTTGAGAACCTTTAAACCGAATAGGACGCTTACCATGCTCTTCTTTCCCATTAAATTGTGCCTTCTGAAACCTAAAAGGATGACTTGGATCATTTAAGAACTTCCTATAACCCATATACGAGAACTTCTTTCCATGTTTTAGCCAAACCAATTATGTCTTCTCACTACAAACAGGGCTAGCTTACCTCCCTACAATTTTATAACCTGAAAGATGGGTAAAGGCTGGAAAATCGTGTATGGACCATAAGCAAATTGCCTTCATTGTGAATGTCTTTTTGGTGTAGGAATCATAGGTTTCAACTCCATTAGCCTACAACTGTTTCAGTTCTTCAACCAATGGCTTCAAATATACATCTATGTTATCACCTGGTCCACTTGGACCCGGAATTAAAAGTGATAACATGGTAAATTCTTTCCTTACACATAACGATGGAGGAAGATTATATGGAGTAATCATAACTGGTCAACAACTATAATAGTTATTCTTATTTCCAAATGGATTAAATCCATCTGTTGCAATTCCTAATCAAACGTTACATCTCTCAGAAGCAAAACTTGAAGAGGAGTATTTGATTGTGGTGAGAAGAGTTATGTTGTTCATATTAGATTCTTATGGTGGGAGGAATGGTTTTGATGGATTGAAACAACTCTATCAACTATTTTCTAATCTTTCTTCTTGTTCTTAAGCTCAAATGGGTGAAACACTAGTTGTTATATAGAGTAGTTTAAACTCTTAAACACATTTTAATGGAGAAATATGTATGAAAGATGTAATAAAAACTTGTATTGAAATGATTAAGAACTTGGTTTACACTAAAGCTTGAGAACATGAAAATGGAAAATAAGGAAATAACAATTTAAATTAAACACATTTAATCTACTCTTAATGACCAAAGATTAGATCTAGGATTTCTACTCCTAACAAACCAAATGGTTTGGACCCTAAAATATTGGATGGTTAATTCTCTACATCTCTTTGGTTTATATAGGACACCAATTATATTTATGCCCTTCCTTCTAGAAACAACCTTGTGGGCTTTTGACCTAAGCCCATGAAATAGAATTCTTGATTTTTGCTTTAGGTCCCTGAGTTTATAGCTTTCAACCTTGAGTCCTTCAGTCTTTGACAGTTTGACTTTTGACTTTGACTTTCCGACACTTTGCTCCTAAGCAAGAATCTTCCCAAGAAGCATAACTAGCCATCCTTTTTTTTTTTGTGCTAAAATACACGTATTAGGAATATGCGTCCTAAATGGCATGTATCCTGCAAACGGTAGCAAAAGCTATAAGTTGTTTGTTCATTAAACATAAGAAGTGCATATTTGAAGCATTGTAAATGTAATAAAATGCATATTTGGGGACTGATCAACTACTCCCAAATAGCATTTTGCTTGTCCTCAAGCAAAAGATGAGAGAGAAAAACTAAGATCACAAATATGTGATTTATTATACTAGTCTTGTTTCGCAGAGTGCGATTGCATTGACCATATGCAAGAAGGCCTTAAACCACTAGAAATTCTCTAGTGGATGAGCTTAAGCCTCATGAGAGTTTTCCAGAGATGGTACTCACAAACTTCCTCTATTTAGTACAAATGGTCTTGTTTCCTTATTTATTCTCAGAGGTTTATACATCTCATTAGCGGGGAATAAAGAAAAGCTCATTTGAATTCAAAATAATATATATACAGTAGTTTAATCATCTAAAGATAAACGTGCAAAACATGAGCGGTGAAATACAAAAGCAGAGTTATTTCCGAAACTTTTGGAGAGCATCGTTAAGCTGGGTTCTCACAGGGGTGTGTTGCAATCACAACTCTCTGATAGATTCACTCAAGTTTTGTTTTCTCAAGTGTAGAGGGCACTTATATTCCTCACATACTCGAATGACGTCTAAGAAAACCGGGGTTGATTGATCACAATATCCACTTACTATCACACCATCCTATTCCTAGTTGAGCTAGATGTCTTTTATTAGAAATTACGGGGATAAGGTAGTGGTTTAGAAATAAATGGAAGGAAAAAGAAACTCTGATAAGTTGAGAAATTAGGTCTCCAAGATATTTGTAACTAGAGAAGAACCTCGTTTTGTTCTTCGCTTTCGAAATTATGATTCATTCTTTAGCCCTTTGGCTTTGTGACTCCATATGATTTTGATTTTTGGGAGTTCTAACTTTGGCTTTGTGACTCCATATGGTTTTGTTTCTTTTGTTCCTTATGTTCCTTATGGTGGAAACTATAATATGTAACTTTATATTTATAATAATATATTCACATTTGCTTGCAAAAAAAAAAAAAGAACTTTTGGGATATTTCGATCTTGGAATCTTTTCTTTCTTTTCGTTTTCTTTTGAAGCTTCTAACTATTTTGTTTTTGTACAAGGCCTTTTTTTTTTTTTTTTTTTCATCCAATTCTCAACTCGTCAACTGGGTAAGATTTTTATTGTGTGTAGTAACGGTTCAGGGATTGATGGCAAAGAAATAAAAATGGCTTTTAGAATTTGGTGAAGGCTCAAGAGGGGTAACTAGAGGAAAATTTATCTTTTTGGGTTTTTAATGTTTATTTGGCTATATCGATCTAAAAAGGGCCTAAATTCTCTCATAGGATATGGCGTGGTGATCAAGCAAGTGGACGTGTTATCTCTCTATCTGGACATCCTTGTGTCATCACTCAATAATCATTCATATGAGGCTTTTGGCTAGATTCTCACAGGATATGGAACTTAACTGTTCAAACCTTGGTCTCGGAAACTCACTGCTCTATACAATAAAATGCTGATGCATGCCATTCATGAAAATGTGCAGAAACTATTGTATGTATATTATTCTGAGTTCGAAGAACGAATCTTTACTCTATTGCTATAATGAGACTTCTAAACCTTTTATTCATCATAGAAAAAGGAAAACAAGACTTTTGGTACTAAACAGAAAAATATTTTTGATCATTTCGAAATATTTTAAGAAAGAAAGAAATATAGAAAATCTATATAATAATATAATAAATGATAATAATAAATGCTTAGTTTTTGTATAATGTTATTATACCACCCTAAACAGAAATATGTTTTGTCCTCAAAGTATGAAGAAAAGAAAAGAAATTACCATAGGAACATGAGCAAAAATGGCAGTAACTTGTACTCTATTATTCGTGATGAGAATATACCACCCCCAAACAAATTTGGAGCATAGTTTGATAGATATAGAACAAGATGTACATGGGTTAACTATACTATGGGTTTATGTAATTATTCTACTATGAAATACTTAACATGCATGCAGAATTATTGAAAAAATTATTGATTTGGGTACTGAACTATAGTCGATTTTACAAAATAGATACTGTATTATTTTTTTTTGCAAAATAGGGTACCGTAGATTTGAAATATTGCTAAATAGGGTACCGTCTATATATACTATAAAATATGTATACGTATTTGCTGATTTGGCATACGTATTTCATGAATGCCCACTGCCCACTAAGTCACTAGCCCAAGCCCACGTTTTTATGTTTTTTTGCTTAAAACATTAAATGTTCGGCCCAGTCAGTAAAGCCCAACTAACTAAGCACTCCTCATTTCTCACTCATTCTCAACTTCTCCAAATTACAGAAACACCCTTCTCTCCGCATCAATATCACTCCAAGCCGGCATTTGAAGATCTTCTACTATTTATCATCCCCCCTAGATCAAACAGATAAAAATAGCTCTATCCCCACCAACCAAACCAATAGTCTACGGATCATATTCACACGCACAAGGACGGTGGCCATATCTACCCCTCATTGTTGCAATTCTTTGATGAGCTCAAGAACATAGACCCCAACACTCAAATTCTCTTTCTTGGTACTCAAGATGGTACGGAAAGCACTGGAATTCCTTCTTCGAGTTACGATTTTGATACCATTCAAGCATTTCCATTAATTCGTCCCTTATACTCTCCTCAAAATCTTTTGTTTCATTTCTATCTTATTAAATCTATGATTTATAGTTGGGAAAAATTGCGTGATTTTGAACCCCATGTTGTACTTGAAACTGGTGGTTATGTTTCTGCTCCAGTTTGTCTTAGTGGTAAGTTTCTTAAAGGTGTAAAAATGGTTATTCAAGAACAGAATTCTAAACCTGGGGATTGTGAATTGGGTTATTTCTTTTTTTGCTGATATGGTTTTTGTCGTGTTTCCTTCTTCGGTTAAGTATTTTCCTAAGGGGAAATGTGTGCTTGGGCTAGTGACTAAGTGGGCAGTGGGCATTCACTAACTGGGCCGAACTTTTAGTGTTTTGTGCTTACGTGGACACTGACTTGCAATGTGTACGCATTATGTCTACCAAATCATGTCAAATCATCAAATACGTATATGTCTACCAAATCATGTCAAATCATCAAATACGTATACATAATTTACAGTATATATAGACGGTACCCCATTTTGTAAAATCCACTATAGTTCAGTACCTAAATTAATAATTTTTTCCAGAATTATCACTACAAGAAAAAAGGCTTTATATCACTGCTAAAAACAGTGACAAAAAGTCTTTTGTCACTGTTTTTTTTTTCAAAAACCGTGACGGAGTGAGAGTCATTCCCCCCCCCCCACACCAAAACCGTCACAAATATTTGTTCCAGACTAGCCTATTTCCACTGTATAAAACAGTAACAAATAAATAAAAATGTCACAAAAAATCAACTCTTTTGTGACGTTTTGGAAAGAATAGTGTTGTATTCATCTAATAACCGTCATAAACAAGTCACCTATTCATAATAGGTTTGTTAAAACAGTGATTGTTTTTATCCTTTTTTTAAAAAAAAAAAATAGTGCTAATAAATGAAAACATTCCCCATAGACCATAGAATTGGACCTGTAATAGACTACACTCCTGAATATAATCAATTAAACTTCAAGTAACATTCATAAAGTACTAATTCCATTCATTCCCTTGGATAACCAATATATATTTGTGCTTAATCATGAAACATAATGAAGTAAATAACGCATTTCCAATCTAATACATAAAAATTGAATCAGCCTAATCCAAATCCAAATCCAAATAAAAAACCTAATCTCGCATGAAGCACATTAATTGCTTGAATACTCATTGTTTCCTGTCTGGTTGCATAAGGCCCTGAAAAAAATGAAATTGAATTAGGGATTTTATACTCAACTACATACTTCAACATCATAGTTCATACAAACACGACTTAAGAAAGTGACAGTACACAAAGCTAGGGATGTTCTAGATAAGCAAGAACAACAAGTATCTTGTTGACCTGCACCTATTAAGTTAAACTTGACCAAGGACAAGAATTTCCTTATCGTTCTTAAACTTGAATCTTCCAATCACCCATTTATTTTAAAGTGCACAAGCATGTATACCATTAGACAAAAATATCAGAAAGCATCCAATAGTTTATAAGAATTAACCTTTATATTTGGAGTATTTGGAGGTACGCTTGGCAAATGGGTGGAAACCAAAATTAATAGCACCTCAAAGTCGCTGATCTAACATCTGCAAAAATAAAAAATGTGCTCAACATGATTAAATCCATATAAATATACATTCTACTCTATACCCTATACATATATGCAACTTATATATTGTGACAATATATAGTCTATCCCCTATACATATATCAGCTTCAGGTGTCCGTAAATCAAGTAGTTAAAGCCACCCATGGAGAAATTTCAGACCACACACATGAGACAATACCCATTGACTAATAACTAGTGTAAGACAATGGGGCTCAAGATATGATACATCTCTGCCATATATGTCTATGTTCAAATCTCCAAATCAAAATATGAGGCATAAATAAAAGTCCCAAGTCATGCACTATCAAAAATTGATATAAGCATTGATAAAACCATAACCAAATATCCATCCTTGCACATATAACTATAGCCATATATCGACGGCTAACGATGAATGATAATTGTAAAATGAATAGTTTTACCTACGAGATAAAGCGATTAAACTTCGAAACGCAAGTAAAACTAAAACTAATCTTTTACTGTCTATTATCAAAGCTTCTACTCTCGATGTGAATTGCACTAAGTGGAGTAGGAAGTTCGTTCCACTCCTAATTCCCTAGCATGGATTGTTTTCTAAGTCTAAGAAATCTCTTTAAGTCAATGAGAGCTTTACTTAAATGTTATGCTAACAAGACGCGTTATTTTAAATAACTAGATATAATAAATAACAAGATAAAATATAAACTAAAGATAATCTACTTAAGCTACGAAATACGATTGTTGACTCTAGATAAAGAAATAGAGGGAATTAAATCCACCTCGAATCCAACTTAATAACCTAGTATAGATTGTCGTATCTCGATTCTTACGCTTTTAACGGCAAGAATTTCGAGTCTAATCCCTAGTGTTCATGGCATTCCTACCGGATACTAACTAGCATGTGAGGTCGTCCACCCATTTTCATGGCTTAAACACCGACCTTCTAGAGCGGAATAGATTCTACTACCAAATTCTATACTAACCACTAAGTTTTCATCAAGGCTTCATCAACCCCTCTAATGGAGGTTTAGCCTTGAGTCATCAAACCAACATTTCCCATTGAATCTAAACTAAACATAATGTAAGAAATTGAGATTTACTTAGTTAACAATAATGAATCTAATTTAATGGCCGGAATGGAATAATAACAAGAATTTAATTTAGATCTAGAATGGAAATGACAAAATTCGAAATTGACAACTAACTATTTTATTAATCTAATCAATCAAGAACAATCATTCAAAGATTTAATCTAAAACAGGAATTCAAATGGAACTAAAACTTAATCTATTAATAAAAACAGATCTAGAATTCTATATATTAATTTAGGTCTAACTAGCTACCATTAACAAAGAATGAAGCTTTTGTTTTTATACATCCAGATCCAAAAATCGTGCATGGGCTTGGAGCCATGTTTTGGGCCAGAGAATCAGGCCCAAAACCCAATTATTTTAGTCCAAAAAGGCCTCTTCAGCTGTAGTTGCCTTCCACAGACTTTTCGTCCACTTCTACTCCTCTGATTGGGGCAAGGCTTGGTCCATTGGAAAACTCTTTCCGAGCCGGTCGTTTTGACATAAGGTAGGCCCAATTCCAAGGTCCAATTCCAAAGATATGGTCTTCGAGTCCAAAGATATGGCATTGACTTTTCATCTTTTGACCAGTTCTTTACAAAGGCTTTGTCTTCTTGAATCTTGGCCTTTAATCTCTCCTTAAAACCAACCATTGCTCCTTTATCTCATCAAAGTGGCACATTCCTGCACATAATGGACTTTGAAGCCCTGAAATGCATAAAAATACGTGTCGAGATTAACTCTTACTTATTATTCACATAATTGGTCTAAAAGTATGATTATTAAAGGGTTAAAACTACAGTTTTGGGCTCTTATCAAACCACCCCAAACAGCATTTTGCTTGTCCTCAAGCAAATATGAGAAATTAGAATAAGTGACCAAAAATGGAGTTCTAACTACTCTTTTTTGAGTGAGTGCAATTGCATTAACCATATGCAACAAGGCCTTAAACCACTAGGAATTCCCTAGTGGACGAGTTATAGCCTCGTGAGAGTTTTCCAGTGAAGGTACTCACAAACTTCATCTATACTACAACGACTAAGAAATAAAACTATTGTTTCCTCCTTCATGTCTCAACTATCTATACATCTCACTAGCAAATACATAAGAATAACCCAGTCAGAACCCTAAGCTAATATATGCATAATAATCAATCATCTAAAATACACATATAACAATGAGTAATACTATGAAATGTAATAGCAGGTCCGTTTATGAAAACTCGGAATAGCGTCCTTAAGTAGGTCCTCACATAAATGTCAAGACAAAACCACTCTGATTTTTCCACTCAAGTTTTCCTACTCCAGTGTGCAAGTGGGCACACTTTACCTTACAATCTCAATGACAACAAGGAAGCCGGAGTCGATCAAACACATCTGCCACTTACTATCACACTAACCTATTCCTAATTGAGCTAGAGGTCTTTATTAGGTGTTTCGCGGGGATTAGGAGATGGTTTAAGAAGGAAGGAAATGGATATACAAAAGGACAAGTCCGAGATAATAGAGTCTTCATATTATGTAACTTAGAAAACCTTGTTATTTTCTTTTGCTTCTATACTTTGTTTCCATCCTTATCCATATTTTTTTTCTTTTCTTTGGCTTTTGACTCCCTTTTATTCTATTTTTGGAGTTTTGATTTATTTCTATTTTTCTTTTCTTTGGATGGAAACTTCTTTTCTTTATTTCTGAAAGCAACTAACTAATTTTTGTTTTACGCGGTTTTTTCTCTTTTCTTTCTTCATCATTCTATTCTCGGACTTATTCTAAAATGGGTAGGTTGATTTATTCTCTTTTTTTTTTTTTTTTTATTATTTTTTTTTGTTTTGTTTTTGTAAATGGGTAAAGGAATTGTGGTTTATGGAAGGCTAAAGAAAGGCTCGTGAGGGGCTTACTAGCGGAAAATAATTCATAGGTTTGAATTTCTGGCTATATCGATCCAAAGAGGGGCCTAAATTCTCTTTAGGATATGGTTTAGTGATCAAGCAAGTGGACGTGTGATTTCTCTATCCGGATTTTACTTCTCCTTTGTGTCATTTCTCAAATGTTTCACTCATATAAAGGCTTTAGGCTATATTCTCACGAGATTTGTAGAATAAGTACTCTAGCCTAGATTTCAGAAACTTACTGCCAAACAATCATAGATACTCATGTAATATATTTATAGATAGATGCAAAGATTATTACCTACATATTAACTTAAGTTTCTAACTATTATTCTGATGCAAAAGCTACGTGAGACTTCTAGATTGTTAAGAGCATGGAGAAAGAAAACAATACCAATATTCCTAAGTGTATAGCATATTTTTTTTATTTATATTTTTGAATTTTTGACATTTTAACTAGAAAACAAGTGCATATTATACATATCTATATCATAACAGATGCCTTAATTACACGTGTTTCTATGCCCCCCCCCCCCCAAACAAGAAGCATGCTTTGTCCTCAAAGCATTTAAATAAAGAGGGTAGGAAAAATACCATTGAAGCGCGAAATTCGGAACATCTGCAAAACAAAGTTAAAACATACAAATATAGTAATAAAAAAAAGCGACGCAACTCTATAAGAGTTCCACCCATTATGGGGTTAACGAAATTAAATTGCTTGGGACATAGCGGACACTAACTTAACTAAAAACTTACCCGCACCCCAAAGATCTACTCGTCATCCTCCTCTTCTATATGAGGGTTCTTTTCGCGATCCCTGCCATGCCATAACAACTTGCCACGCCTTCCGTAGGTGTATCATCAACTAGTGCTAACCTCTCTAGTGTTATTTGGTCCGATGGGGTGTAAGGGGCAACCAAATGTGGTTGCACCTGCCATCCCGCCAAGTCATGGTTCGAATGATCTTACCACCACGATTGGTGGGTCTCATGATTTCGACCCTTTCCCAATCTGTGTACTGTGTACAGAATATGGGTAGGCAAGCGCGCATAAGGCGGCAAACCAAGACAGGCATAAGAAGGTACTTATGCCTCAAGGAATGGCCTCGCCTTCAGGTAGCAACTAAAACTTCGGGGAATGTCATACCGACGACGTCCCCTCGGCTAAAGCAAGGAAAAACGTCACCAAATGATATTATTGGCGATAGTAAACCGCCGTTCCCCTAGAATGTTCATCATGATGAACAACATGGTTGTGCCTACATTCAGCGATAGGCTACTCAGGGCGATGTTATATTGGTCTTTGTCCATGATACGAAACACCCCTCCCCCATAATACTCATGGAAATAGGCATATTCATATAGGTATGAGTTATCTGTCATATATCCCCACGTGTGCATAGGGTCAGGTAATGGCAACCCCGAAACCAAAGCTATCAATTGCTTACTGAATTCCATAGTCGTGCCATCAATAACTAGGGAAAATTTTTGTTCCCCTTCTTGGGTACAATAAAAAGTAATATTATTATAGAAGAATTCAGTTAGCTTAGGTGAAAAAGAGTCGTCATCACTCACCAGAAGATGCCGCCATCCTAACTGCACGATCCGCTCGCGGAACGATGCTCCATAGGTATCGGTTCCCATCAAGTCTTCAAATGACTTTTCAGGAATCACTATAGGAGGTGTCATCTCAAAACTACTGTGTAGAACAGCTGCGAAAACCTGGAAGAAACCTCAGAAAAATTGGAATTTCCTGTGTTTATCGATGGAGGCGGCGTTGCCAGATAGAGCGAAGTCGCTCTTAGGTTTTTGAATTATGATTTTTGGCCGGTCGCTCGCTTCTGCTTGGCTGGCTCTAAGATTTTTTGATTTACAGTGTTTTAGGGCGGGTCGCGGCTCTTACTTGGAAGCGGCTTCTAAAACAAAATTTCGACAAAAGTGTAGGGCGCGAGCCGCTTTCTCGACGCTGGCTAGCGTAAGTAAGTCGTAAAACAGAGTTTACAAGAAAACAAGCTGAAAAAGCTTGGAGTGAAAGGTGAGAGATGATTGTGAGGTGTATTGTGGGTTGTGAGTGTAGAATGATGGAAGTTTAAATAGGTTCTGGGTTTCCAAAACAAATCGGCAAGTTGCCAAATTGTTCTAAGGCAATTTCCGGAAATAGAAATCTGCCAAACCCGAAAACGGAAACTAACCATAGTTTTGATTTCCTAACAACCCTTGGTATCTTTTAAACTTGGTTTAGAATAGGTGCTTCTAAACTCTCCTACATATCATGCTACCACTACAAAAAATCATAGATATGCCGATATCGGCCTAATTTTCAACTTTGACTCCAAGACAACCATACGAAAAATGATCAAAATAAATTATATTAAAATAATATGAAATCCAAGCAATCTAAAACAAACAACTTAATATTTAAATCTAACTACTGAAATAAAATTCCTACTAACAAAACAATAAAAAACAAGGAAATAACAGACACAACCGATGGTGAACACCTAGGCGTGGAAGAAGATGGTCCCCGAAGATGGAGACCGGTTACGTGGTGAAGAATGGCTTGAGCCATCCGCCTCGGCGGCGACGACGCTCATGCCTCTCGGACTTCGGTGAGACGGACTCATCCACGAAAGTGGCATACGTCGTAGCATCTCTATCCCGAACAATCACCGTGGCTTCCATCTCGGTCTTGATTATCGATCTTGGGCTTGGTGATTCTCGTGGATAATCTCCAAGTTAGACAAGATATCTTCCCCGACCCCTTTCGAGCATTTCAACTCGCCTGCGAAAGTTCGTTTGCTTATTTCAATTACAATTTGTCTATGTCGGATATCTTCACAGATATCGATAAGCGCATCGCGAACCCGGTTCGCGGCATTATCATTCGCTCTAAATTAGAAGTATGACTATCGAAATTATCCTCAACCAACCATGTCATATCTTAAGCCTTCATTATTCGACTCAACCGTATTCTCTGCAGACAACGCCAAGTCTCTTGGATGCATTCCTTATAAATACTTGCATTAGAATGTAATTTGATCTTAATAGGAGCATATTTAGCGACGCTCTAAATGAGAGCATAATCTTAGTGATCAATACGGGAAGAGGCCATGCTGCTCTTCCCCACTCCTCTAATCACATTCAAAATTACATCGAGGATGCAGAAATTACACTCATCCGTTTGCAAAATCCAGAGAACGCGGAATTAATCAAGTCCGATGTCGCTGACTTTGTCTTTGCCGAGGGCGTTCCTACCAATCCACCGAAGCTCTGACCCGGTTGATTGGTTCTCGTGGTCGCCCGAAATAACGAATGAGATATTGTATTGTATTCACCCTCTATGACCGTATCTTTCATCAAAACAGGAACTGCAGTATCTTTGGTTCCCGAATGGTCGTATCTAGGTTGGTTACAGGCGTGATTCCTAATAGCTCGACCAACAACCGTCTCGTTACTTCCTCCTCGTTCCTCGCTATCCTAATGAAAATCCTATTTCCCTCCAATTCTCGTTTCTTATAAAACTGTTCTACCAAATCATAGTGATAGAAATCCCCGGTCGAATACCACAGTATGTTCCAATCCCTCTTAATCATATTGGCGTCGTAAAATGGTGCGAATTGGTCGGCCTCAAACGCGTGCTCCGGCAACATTCTTCGTCGTAGCGCCATTGGAGTTTGAACTGATTTGGGGTTTGTAGATGGAGGTGGATGCAAGTTTGATGAAAAACAAGGAGAAACAATGGTGGTGGCGGTGGTGGTTACGGTGGAGGTTTGAAAACTTGGATTGGTGTGCGTTTTCTTGGTGGAAACGGTTGGAGGTTGTGTTGGTGTTTCACAATGGGGTTGGGTGGTCTTTCTATTTTGATGTATTCTATTTTTAATTTTATTATTATTATTTTTTTTATTTGGTTTGCTAGGGTTTGAATTTAAAAGTGTGTCAAGCGGTTGGAGAAGATGAAGTCGCGATTTGTTTTTGGAAAGGGGGGCGCGGGCGCGCTGTAGGTGAGCGCGAGTTCGGCCCAAGCCCAATTTGATTTTTCGACTTTCGTCGATTTTTAGCGCAACTTCAAACTAAATTTCCCGCTTCGTTATCAGTCCGATTTTTGCGAATGAGATATGGAAATGATCAGGAGAGAATTTCCAATCCAATGATCCATAAAACACTCGATTCCAACCATGGGTGACGTATGAGAGGGTGGAAGGACGCCTCGAAGTGCGTGTGTGACGTAAGTTATGCGAACGAATGAACACTAAATTAGATGATGTCAAACCCAATGAACTATACTAATGGACCTAAGCAACGCAAAAGGAAGTTTCGAGCAATCCGGATGCAAGGATCGACTGCCCACCCCCAAACAAATTTTTAAACACAAAATTTGTTTACAACGTGGTCGCTTTTAAAGTCGATTCCCAAGACTTGTTGGATTGCTATGTCTATGATTTTTAAGATTTTTAATTTTATTTTTATTTGTTAAGAAACACGAAAAACAATAAATACATAATTCACTCCATAGAGGAACATGACTCAAAAATCGAGAAAACATGCGAAAGTGGAAAACGTGAATTATGTGAACTGTGGACTTAGGATCCGGTGCTTACAGCCACACACTCCATAGGGAGGGCCCGGTTACCTGAATGGTGTACTTATCAGTATATGGAATTGCAAGTAAGTACACCAAATGACAAGGGTCGATCCTCATAGACGTGGTCCCGTAAAAAGGACTTCCTCCACATCGAGGGGCAAAGCAGTTCGTGAAAATGTTTTAACCGTTGACCATTAACTTGAAAGGTACTGTTGTCCTTGGGATTTACCAAGGTAATTGCCCCGTAAGGGGTGACTTCAGTAACCAGAAAAGGACCAGACCAACGGGTTTTTAGTTTCCCTGGGAAAATATGTAGACGGGAGTTGTAAAGCAAAACCTTTTGTCCGACCACAAACTCTTTACGCAAGATATGCTTATCATGAACACGTTTCATGTTAGCTTTATAATCCTTCGCGAGATCGTAAGAATCGCTACGGATTTCTTCAAGCTCATTTAATTGTAACTTGCGTTTGACACCCGCCTCATCAATATTGTAGTTAAGGCTTTTATAGCCCACGAGCACGGTGCTCTAAATTCAACGAGCAAATGACATGGTTTCCCAAATACAAGTCTAAAGGGAGACATACCTATAGGAGTTTTGAAAGCAGTTCTATATGCCCATAAGGCATCCGATAGACGCTTGACCGATCTTTCCTATCGGGGGGTTCTTCGTTGTTTCTAAAATCTTTTTGATTTCCTATTAGAAACTTCTACTTGGCATTAGTTTGTGGATGATAAGGAGTTGCTACTTTGTGTGTAACTCCATACTTTTTCACTAGGGATGCAACAACTCTGTTGCAAAAATGTGTTCCACCATCACTAATGATGGCTTTAGGAATGCCAAACCGACAGAAAATATATTCTTTAATGAAAAATACCACGGTCTTATGGTCATTGCTACGGCAAGCTAGGGCCTCTATCCATTTAGACACGTAGTCCACGGCAACTAGAATATAAATATAACCGTGGGAAACAGGGGAAAGGGCCCATGAAATCAATACCCCAAACATCAAAAAATTTCTACTATCAAGATTGGATTTAATGGCATCATATTACGCCAGGATTCGCCCGAGTTGTTGGCAAATCGAATACACGCCTTGCAATGCACTTGGGCATCCTTAAAAAGGGTAGGCCAATAAAATCCACATTGAAGAACTTTAGCGGCTGTTTTCATTCCGCTAAAGTGGCCACCACACTCTTTGTCATGGCGAACGATAGAACTTCGTTATATTCCCACCGGGGAATGCAACGACGAATAATCGATCCGCACAATACTTAAAAAGGTAGGGCTCATCCCAAGAGTATAACTTGACTCGCCAAGAACTTCTTACGCTCATTTCTTGTCCAATTATAAGGCATAACATCAGCCGCTAAATAGTTTACGATGTCCGTATACCATGGTGATGAAAAAATAGCATACGATGATGCTCATCGAAAAAGAGTCCGGTATGGACTCGAATCACTACTATCGTCGTTTGTAAGTCTAGATAAGTGGTCGGCAACTTCGTTTTCGACCCTCTTTTGTCCTTTATTTCTAATGTGAACTCTTGCGGGAGAAGAATCCATCGGATTAATCTGCTTAGCATCCTTCTTTGCAAGAAGGTACCTAAGGTCGCATGGTCCATGTAAACTAAAGTTTTAGAACCAACCAAATAAGGACGAAACTTATCTAAAGCATAAATGACAGCTAAAAAATTCTTTTTCAAGTAGTTGAATAATTCCGTTGAGCATCGTTTAATGTTTTACTAGCATAATAAATAACAAAGTGGACTTATTATCTAGTTTCGTCCCAAGACAAAGACCAACTGCATAGTCACTAGCATCACACATGAGTTCGAAGGTTTAGACCAATCATGAGGCTGTATAATAGGTGCGATGGTTAGGGCGGCTTTTAAGGTTTCAAAAGCCTGTTTACGATTAAAATTAAAATCAAAGATTGCATCCTTCAAAAGCGGTTAGTTAAAGGCCTAGCTATTTTGAAAAAATCTTTAATGAAACGCCTATAAAACCCCTCGCATGGCCTAGAAAGGCTCTAATCTCACGGACAAATCCGTGGTTTTAGGTAGGTTAAGCTATCTTATCTAGTTTGGCTTTATCTACTTCGATGCCATCACTAGATACAATATGACCTAGTACTATGCCCTTTTTGACCATGAAATGACACTTTTCCCAATTTAAAAACGAGGCTCTTTTCTTCACACCGTGTCAAGACCTTAGACGGGTTAGACAAGCATTCTCAGAAAGGAGTCTCCATAGATAGAAAAATCATCCATGAACACTTCCATAAAGCTCTACCATGTCACTAAATATATGAAGCATACATCATTTGGAAGGTACCGGGGCATTACAAAGGCCAAAAGGCATTCGTTTATAGGCATATGTTCGAAGGGACATGTGAAGGTTGTCTTTTCTTGGTCATCAATATCAATAATAATCTGAAAATAGCCGAGTAGCCATCCGAGAAAACAATAAAAGGCATGACCAGTTAGACGCGTTCTAGCATCCGATCTATAAATGGTAAGGAAAGTGATCCTTTCGTGTCATAGCATTTAAACGCGTCAGTAATCAATCTGATTCTCCATTTCATAGGACCTTGAGTGACAACATAGTCACCCTTCCCATTACGTACCATGGTAACTCCCGATTTCTTAGGAACTACATGAATGGGACTTACCCATTCGCTATCGGAGATTGGGTATATAATACCCGCGTCGAGTAATCGCAAGACTTCTTCCCTAACCACCTCTTTCATGGCAGGGTTCAAGCGGCTGGCGAGGTTCGCGAGAAGTCTTCGCGTTATCCTCCAAATGGATACGATGAGTGCAAACATTAGGGTCAATTCCCTTAATATCGGCTAGGGACCAACCAATCGCAGATCGATGTTCCCTAATCACCCTTATTAAACATGTCTCTTCATCCTTAGTTAACAGAGAAGATATAATTATCGGGTGACTACCATCCGGATCAAGTTGAATATATTTTAACTCCGGGGGAAGAGGTTTAAGACTGTGTGGACGGAATGTCCATTGATGTTTCATAAGTGTCCTTATCTTGCGTAATGAAGACTTGCTTAGGTAGCAAGTCTTAAATAATCGTATATGGAGCAACCGACGGTCTACAATTGGTGTGGACTCGGGGATGGTGTTGACTTCCTCTAAGTAGGAGTCATTTACAAAAATCGAAGGTCCAAAAGAAAGGAATTTGTACATATTGTTTTCGGAAACGTGTTGTTAAAATAATCTTGAGCTAAACTCTTGATCATGCTAACCTCCCCATCTACGCATCGAATCCGTAACCTGTTTCATCATTTTAAAACATTTACCTCGGCGCACGATGGCCAAAAGATAAGGACATCTTTCCATCGCGACAATTTATAAGCGCATTGGCGGTTGCCAAGAAGGGCGCCCTAAAATGATCGGTACGAGTCATTAGCGACTTCTATATCGAGGATAACAAAATCAGCGAGGATAGTAGAAATCTGAACCTTAACAAGCACGTTTTCCACTACACCTTTAGGATACTTAATTGACACGTCCGCTAATTGCAACGTTATTTTTGTAGGTTGCATTTCACGTAGACCTATTTGTTTATACAAGTAATACGGGGAGTAAGTTAACACTTCGCCCCGTGTCTAATAAAGGCGGTCGTGTGGGGAATCTCCTAAGGTGCATTTTACAAATGGATCTGACCGGGGTCCTTGTACTTAACAATTCCATTGTTTTCGGATAACGTTGGGAACTGTTCAGTTAAAAAGGCGTCTTTAGGTATATTGGTCTTACGCCTAGTAGTGCACAACTCTTTAAGAAACTTAGCGTGGTTAGGTAGCTTTTTAATAGCTTCGAGAAAAGGAAGGTTTATCGTTAGATTCTTGAAAACGTTCCTAATTTCCTCAAAGTTTGTATCCCTGGTTAGCATGGCTAATTTTTTAGGGAACGGTGGTTTCGCTCTATATTTAGTGTATGGCTCGACTTGAAGTGTAACCTTGGCTTTCTGTTTCTTAGGTTGTGGTTTAACTGGGACCTCTACAGTGGTAGGTTCTTCAGTTTCTATTTCGGTATCTAGTTCGATATCCGGTGTAGGGATTACGGATGGGGTAACTATAGGCATAGTTACTTTGTTATCAACCACTCTTCCAGAGCGGAGAGTGGTGATGGCATTTAGGTCACCTACGATTGTAGTTTCCGTACTAGAATTACCGTTTACCTCAAAGGCTGTGTTTGCTGTTTTAGGGTTTGGTATTGCTTGTCCTGGAAACACGCCTTTTGGTTGGGCTTTCGCTTGGGCTAACTGTTGTATGCCCTGATTTATGGATTGTAAAATCTGTTGGTTTGATTGAGTCATTGTCTGGAAAAGTTGTTGGGTAACTTGTATAAAGGCGTTGATCTGATCCGTTGTGTAGGTGTAGTAGTCACGGGTGGTGTGGATGGAACTATCTCTCGTTGATTATTTATGGGTGGGTTGTGATAGTTATTATTATTAACCGAACGATACCTCTATTGGTATTATAATTATTATAATTATTCTGACCTTGTGCTTGACCTTGTCGTCGTTTTAGCTTGGTTGTTATAATTATTATAATTCCCTTGACCTTGTCCTTGTCCTTGTCTAGGTGGAGCTTGGTTATAATTGTTTGCTTGCCTAACGTTTTGATTATTGTACCCTGGAGGTGTTACTTGTTGATTATTTCTCCAACCTGGGTTGGGATGTTGTCTCCAAGGGGCGTTAGGAATAGGATAGTTATTAATAGAGTAAACATTATCTTGTTCTGGTGGTTGTTGTTCATAAGCTAGAGGACAATAATCGTCAGGGTGCTCTGGACTCAAACAGAAATTACATGGGTTGGAGTTTACATTCATGACGGGGATAGGCTTTTGTTGAGCAGAAATAGCCTCTACTTTTTTAGTTAGAGATTCGATTAGATTTTTAAGTTCTGGATCGGTTTTCTTCTCAAACATACCGGCGGCTTTTACTGTTGAAGAAGAACTAGCTGAGCGGGGGATATCATCACTACCCCCCCAATTATTATTCCGTTTAGTTTGGTCTTCTAAAAATTTATAAGCCTCCGAGGCTCCTTTACTTAGGAAACTACCCCCATTCATTATGTCAAGGACTTCTTTATGGTGGTGTAGAAGACCTTTGAAAAAGGCATGAACTAACGTGTCTTTAGCTAAGTTATGATGTGGACACTCTATAAGGAGATCGGTGAAACGATTCCATGCCTCGAAAAATGATTCATGAGGATTACGCCGGAAAAATGAATCTTTGAAAGCATCTCATCCGTCTTTTAGGGGTGGGTAAAATGTTCCATAAACAGCTGAACAAGTTTAGCCCACGAGTCCACAGAATTAGGCGCTTGGGCAGTTAACCAAGACGCCGCCTTATCGGCTAATGTGAAAGGGAATACCCTCAGTTTAATTTGTTCCGCACCTACCGTAGGATGATGGAATGTTGTAAGGACTTGTTCAATCCTACGCATGTGCTGATAAGGTTTTTCATGGTCTAGTGAAAAACGGGTAACAAATTAAATATGTTTGGGGGGATTCGAAAATCCCCCACTGGGTCTGCTAGAATGATGCACGATTTGGGGCTATCGCTCAAGGCTTTGTAAAAGTCGGAGAGAGGAGTCTCTCTTTCTTCAGCCATTATGTCAGGTATGGTGTGTGTGATAGTAGTTAGAGGTGTCGTGGGTTGTGTACTAGATAGACTTGTTTGTTGCCGTGTAATTACGTTTGTTGTTTTTGTTCGACCAGACCTTAATCTCATGCAAGACTAAGTTGAGCTTAACTAAACATGCAACACTCCAAACAATTCTGATATACTAGTAGAAAACCTCTAACTGGAAATGCGAGGTATGGAAGAAAGGAATACCTGATTGCGTCCTTGCTTCGCTTATGAATAGCGTCTTGTGTACGCGTGTTCAGTGTATAGAAGAGATTAGAACACTGAAAAATATGAAAGATCAAAGTTTAAATCAAAACTGTGGAAATCCGGAAATTTTAACACTGGGCGCGCTCGCGCTCCGAGTAATTTTCAGATTACAGTGTTTTTAGGGCGGGTCGCGCTCCAAATGGGGCGGTCGCTCGATGGGGAAGTCGAAGTTCCAGTGTTTGGCGCTGGTCGCTTTTGTATGTATGGCGCTGGCGCTTCGGTGGTAAACAAAATTCCAAGAACTTAGCGGTCGCGCCCTCGCTTGGCGCCGCGGTATTTTCTCGAATTTGTCACGCTGAAATGGGCAACCACGATGAAACAAACAAGGGTGGGTGGGTTTAATGGGACTTAAAATTGACTACTTCTACTATGAAAACAATGCTAAAGTGTAACTAAGATGGCAAATGGCCACCATTTGATAATTGTAAAATGAATAGTTTTACCTACGAGATAAAGCGATTAAACTTGAAACGCAAGTAAAACTAAAACTAATCTTTTACTTGCCTATTATCAAAGCTTCTACTCGATCTGCGAATTGCACTAAGTGGAGTAGGAAGTTCGTTCCACTCCTAATTCCCCTAGCATGGATTGTTTTCTAAGTCTAAGAAATCTCTTTAAGTCAATGAGAGCTTTTACTTAAATGTTATGCTAACAAGACGCTGCGTTATTTTAAATAACTAGATATAATAAATAACAAGATAAAATATAAACTAAAGATAATCTACTGGCTACGGAAATACGATTGTTGACTCTAGATAAAGAAATAGAGGGGAATTAAATCCACCTCGAATCCAACTTAATAACCTAGTATAGATTGTCGTATCTCGATTCTTACGTTTTAACGGCAAGAATTTCGAGTCTAATCCCTAGTGTTCATGGCATTCCTACCAGATACTAACTAGCATGTGAGGTCGTCCACCCATTTTCATGGCGAAACACGACCTTCTAGAGCGGAATAGATTCTACTACCAAATTCTATACTAACCACTAAGTTTTCATCAAGGCTTCATCAACCCCTCTAATGGAGGTTTAGCCTTGAGTCATCAAACCAACATTTCCCATTGAATCTAAACTAAACATAATGTAAGAAATTGAGATTTACTTAGTTAACAATAATGAATCTAATTTAATGGCCGGAATGGAATAATAACAAGAATTTAATTTAGATCTAGAATGGAAATGACAAAATTCGAAATTGACAACTAACTATTTTATTAATCTAATCAATCAAGAACAATCATTCAAAGATTTAATCTAAAACAGGAATTCAAATGGAACTAAAACTTAATCTATTAATAAAAACAGATCTAGAATTCTATATATTAATTTAGGTCTAACTAGCTACCATTAACAAAGAATGAAGCTTTTGTTTTTATACATCCAGATCCAAAAATCGTGCATGGGCTTGGAGCCATGTTTTGGGCCAGAGAATCAGGCCCAAAACCCAATTCTTTCGGTCCAAAAAGGCCTCTTCAGCTGCAGTTCGCTTCAACAGACGTTTCGTCCACTTCTGCTCCTCTGATTGGGGCAAGGGTTGGACCATTGGAAATCTCTTTCCGAGCCGGTCGTTTTGACATAAGGTAGGCCCAATTCCGAGGTCTGAGTCCAAAGATATGGCATTCGGAAGTTCTGGCTGATGTTGCTCCTTTATCTCGCTAAAGTGGCACAGTTAAGCATTATAATGGACTTTGAAGCCTGAAATGCATAAAAACACGTAATCAGTATTAACTCTTACTTATTATTCACATAATTGGTCTAACAATATGATTATTAAGGGGTTAAAACTACAGTTTTGGGCTCTTATCAATGAATAAACCTGCAATTAGAATAGAGCCAATAGAAGATGAACCAAATGAATGTAGACTAGCTTAAAGAAGAAAAGGATCAGCATAAGTTTAGGATAACACGCTTCCAACAAGGTTTATATATCCATGAAAACATAATTTGATGCAAATCAGAAAACCTGAAAGCAAAGTAAAGAGGCCAATACGTACATTGAGTGTAAATCGAAGTCCAGTTACCATCCATGATCCGAAACATATGCTGTAACACCTTTACCTCCACCACCCTCCATTTCATATCCTCCATTGACTAGCCAGTAGCACAATCGTTCATGGTCAAGTAGTGAGAGTACTGCCAGATACTTAGTCGTCTTATCTACCTTGCCATTAGCTCTTGCTGCCTTCAAATAGAACCTATAAGAAACTCTTTATCACACTCTTGGTGGCTGGGATATGAACAAGTAGCAGTTTATTCTATAGTATGTAATTTCAGATTACTTAAGGCAAACATTTACTCTGTGCCTAAAGAAGTAAAGAACTACTGCATGAAAATTTTCACTTAAAAACACATAAAGGTCCATACTGAGTGAAGGACTACCACTACATACATTGTTAAGGTGTCACATTATTATATGAAGGTTTGACGATTCATGTATCAACTGGTTCACAATCATATACTGATTTACATCTATGACACCCATAACGTCTACACCAAATAAAAGAACACCAACTCCAAGACCATAATAAGAAAAAAAAAATGGTGTTTACCACGCCACAGCATACAGAGCAATTCGAGCTTTCGGTTGCCTGTTAGTAGGTTTCACCACCCATGACTTGATATTCAAGACCTTTGTCCAATCATTTGAACAATTTAATCAAAATAACAACACCTGGACATTTCTATACACTGAAAAGACACTCATTCTGTATACAAATTTTATCCAGTAATGGTTCTAGTTCATAAGATACATGTTTAGTATCCAGTTACAAGTTCCATCAGTATTGAGTTTGTTTATAGTGTAGTTTAGATTAATTACCAGCTGTAGAAGGATCTTTGAGATGCTTGATGTCAAAAATGCCTCCAATGGCTCAGTCAGTATGCTTATTAATTTCATGAGATGCTATCTCTTGGTACTCCCAGGTCCTATTCTCATATCCTTCAGTTAAAAATAGCTCCATATGCCTTGCATCAAGTATCTGCAAAATTCCTAAAAAATCAGGACAATGGGTCACTTTTTAATACTTAATACAGAACTATACAACTTCCCACTTTCAACAGTAAAGTTTCCTTTCCTCAACCACATATCCACTACCATGTACCATCTGGTTGGTAAGCTTAGGTTCTTTTCTATTGATAGTTCTTAGAAATCCATAGGGTGGATTTGGTCAGCGTGTATGTATCTTCATATGGAAATCAGGGGTATTTACAGAAGCAAAATAATATAAACATAAATTATCTGGCCGGTCATAAATTCTCAAACAAATTACATCAAACTGAGTGTGCATCTGTTTATCATTTAAACCCTTGAATATGCTACTTAGTCTAGCTCAATCGGTAGAGCAACCCATAAGAGTTTGTCATTCGTATCTTCAAAATTTCTCATTCCAAAAACTAACTTAATTTTTTAGGGTATACAGACATGACTGGGGACAGGATAAACGTAAACTAGCAAAGGATCCACACAGCTAACAAACTCCATATCACCTACCAACATTTGGAATTGTATGGTACCCTAGTAGGAGGAATACGATATCAGGAAAACAACATTCAAGAATTTACTCTAGACATGTTTGGGGAGTGGATATGGTAAAAATAACTACATAATAAAATTACAAAAATACAAAAGCCAAAAAAGAAAGCAACTCAAAACGTTTAACATCTAAGTCAGAAATATGCTAGATGTGACTAATAAATGCACATCGTAGAGAGAAAAAAGCTACATACATCATTCATCACCATCCCATGATGAGCCACTCCAGTTTCAAGAAAAGGCCAGTCAAAGAAATCACCATTGTAGGTTACATAAATACCAGGTTTCACCTCCCGCATATGCACAAACTACTGTCTAAGGAGTTCTTCTTGCATATACAAGATTGTAAAGCAATATAATTAAGTCTGAACAAACAGGACAAAATCTTAAACAATCTACCTGACTTTCAACCGGTTGACTATTAACAAATAGAAAATTATAAATACGTTTCCTCATTTTTTACATTTTCACTTTGAAATAGCCTTCAAACTCTAGTTTTGGTGTATATTCCAGATCTTCTATATCCTCCCATACACACTGGAGACATGCAACAATCAAATAGACAAAAAATGAGTGCAATCTCCTTTCATATGCAAACGAAGTAAAGGAGGACAACAATTAACAATCATATACCTGTGTGATTTGTGTTGTTTATTTTAATAGATCAGTTAACTGAGCCTTCTCCTATAGTGAGATATCACCTCGTTTAAGGAAGCCTGGCTCTTCCATTGACACTGTGATCTTAAATGAGCCAATTGATTGGCTATACAATGTAGACAATGGAAAGCACTAGCGAATCTTAAGAAGCCTGATCCCCACACCAAATATCTTTCCAATTAGTACTTTTTACTACCACTGTTGAACCTAGTTTCATTGGACACATGAATAACAATGCTTAAAATATAAAATTTTATGAACATGCACCTCTCTGTTAATTATCAAGTAACCTTGTCCATCTACCATATAAGAAATCATCATAATTGAATCAATCTCTGCGTAGCAATTTTGTTGTTTCTATGTCAAATGCACAAACATGAACTTCAGCGTGTTGCAAAAGATCGGTCCTCTTCTCTAAAATAACACCAGTACTGGATACGCTAACATCATACCATTGCCCACACCTTAAATCTGTAAGCAGAGAAAGTTCCCAGAATTACAACAAAAGAGACAAATAGGTAAATTAGAGATAACATACAAAAGCTCATCACACTGGTAAATGTGGCAATGAAATCACCATTGTCAATGGCAAAACGGACATGAAAGGGAACGTCGTACTCGCGGAGGTCAACGATGCACTCTATAAAATCCTGATGTCTTTGATTGCTGTAGTTCATCATAATAACACATGAACAAACTCAGAACACGGAAAATGCATAGATACCAACCCTAACAACAATGGTGACAGACTAAAAGGTTCTGAAATTTGTAGCAATTTAAACAAAAAAATGATAGCTAACAACTATAATGACATGTTCATGGAGACATGTATCTGGATACCTTTTCCCAGTTAATATGGATTCATATGCTTCTGTAGTATCAATCTTTTCCTGGTTGCGTTGAACAACCGGCGAGATCATTTCTCCACGAGCATTAATTGTTGGACGGTATCAAATGATATCTTTAAATAAGATTTTTGTAAGCCAAAGAGATGGTTTTTCTGCCAAAAAAGAAATGTCGTCAAAATAATTTTAATGCATACCATAAAGTTGCACCAATATAGTCAGACATTTAAGATCATAGGTTTAGTCGAAATATGTTAACAATATGAAACAAACGGTTCATCATGAGCTGACTGCTGATATAATAAGTAGAAAGAATCATTAATAGACATTATAAATGACAAACATATCTTCTTCAGCAATAAGAAATGACACTTTTTGATGTTTGCACTAAACAATCTGGTGAGAATCCCCCTATAAATGTGTCAAGTGCCTTAATATTCCTCTTCTCTTGATTTCAGTAAGCATTCTACTTGTCCAAAAAACAAAATTTAAACAATTCACTTAAGAATAGAAAAGGAATGCCATACAAGATGAAGAAGCTGAAACCCTCCCTCTCCTCTTCGCTTGTGGCCTAAGACATTAGGTAGGAGGGTAGGTCATATACATGCTTAATACCCTCCTCCTGATTGTACCACATTTTATGTTATTAACTATTCTTATACCATGTAATTCTAAAAATGAAGAAAAACAAATAAAAATTTAATACCATTTGCTTCCGTTCATTGCAGCAGTATTTCCAATGTAATATTCATAGAGTCCTTAAACATAACCTAAACTCTAGCACTTCCAATATCCTATTCTCAAACAGATTCAATGTATTTATAATTCTCAAAACATAAAAACTAGTACCATACCATATTCAAATCCTCCTTTTGTGTCAACTCAATATCCGCAATCTGACCTTCGTACATCTTTTCAAATATGTCTCAACCCCCATTTCAGTTCCATCCTACATAAAAAAAACATTAATGACAAAAAAAAAAAAAACTAACTAAAAGCCCACTATTCCAATAATATCCATACCTTTGTTGCCGCATAAAAGTAAGGCTTAAACCTATACTTACACTTAAAATTTGATCCATCCTACAATAAATAAAAATAAACAAACTTATCAATTATCCCTTCATAATATGATTAAACCTCACCGTTATTGTGTGAAACTCACATCTAAAACCTGAAACTGACATGAAATCCCCAAACCTAGAACCAAACCATGTCTTCCTATAATTTTCCTGGTACCCCATGATTTATCACTTGCCACACCATCTCAAACCAAAAGAAATATCAAAATGTCCTTTTTTTAAAAAAATTAACAATTTCCAAATCCCAATTGCGCTCATGTTTGATGGTACATCCAACTAGAATGTAGCAGTATCAAACTTCATTGAGAATGGTCAATGGACAATGGGCATTTCCAAATCCCATAATACGCCAGCAAGAACTAGTACTTTGAATTTCCAAAATGGGCATAAAAATAAATAAAAAAAATGAAAACCTTTTAGTACGACAAATTCAAAGGCGAAGAGAGAAACGAGAACTAACCTTGTCATCAAACCATAACGACTATTGGAGTTTGACTGAAAACTTGAACGGTTATTGGAGTTCCCAACCAACCAAAAAATCTTTCTGAAATTGGAAAACCTAACAGCCCGAGTGAAAAGATAGTGGGGGTTGTTCGAACCTTTTTTCTTTTTGTGTAAAGGAGAGCGAAGTGTTTCAAGGAAGCAAGAGTCTGAACGTGGCTTCACTGGGCTGGGCTGTGTTGTGTTTGTTTGTGTATCTAAGTAGTTGCACAGGACCAAAAACTAAATGGGTCATATACATTATAAAACACGAGTGACATAAAGGGGGGAGCATGTAACTGATTTGGGAGAATAGTCACAAATAATCCTCAGTGCACGACTACACGTTTCCTAGAAAAAAGGATTTGTGACAGTTTTAGATCAAACAGTCACAAAAAACATTTCAGAACAGTCACAAAAAACACTTTCTGCCATTTGTGACCGTTTCGAATGGAATAGTCACAAATAACATTTTAAAATAGTCACAAAACCTTTTTTTTTTCTACTAGTATATACTTAGAAGTTAAGAAATAAAAAGATAGGAAATGCATGTGATAAGAGCCCAAAACTGTAGTTTTAACCCTGTAACAGTCATACTTTTAGACCAATTATGTGAGTAATAATTAAGAGTTAACACTGATTACGTGTTTTTATGCATTTCAGGCTTCAAAGTCCATTATGTGCAGAAATGTGCCACTTTAGCGAGATAAAGGAGCAAAGGTCGGTTACTAAGAAGTTCCATGATTAAAGGCCAAGATTCAAGAAGACAAAGCCTTTCTAAAGCCTGGTCAAAAGCTGAAAAGTCGACGGCGAAAGCGTAAACAAAGACCAAGTCGCAGAACTTCCGAAGGCCATATCTTTGGACTCAGACCTCAGAATGGGGCCTACCTTATGTCACAATGACCGGCTCGGAAAGAGCTTTCCAATGGTCTAAGCCTTGATCCAATCAGAGGAGCAAACGTAGACGAAAAGTCTATTGAAGCCAACTGCAGCTGAAGAGGCCTTTTTTGACTGAAAGAATTGGGTTTTGGGCCTGATTCTGCCCCCAAAACATGGCTCCAAGCCCATGCACGATTTTTGGATATGAAAGTATAAAAACCAAAGCTTAACTCTTTGTTAATGGTAGATAGTTAATGGTAGCTAGTTAGACCTAAAAATTTATAGAATTCTAGATCTAGTTTTCAGTAGTTTAATTAAGTTTAGTTCCATTTTAATTCTTGTTTTAGATTAAACTCTTAGAATCATTATTCTTAATTAGTTTGATTAATGAAATAACTAGTTTGTCAATTTCGATTCTTGTTATTTACAATTGTGTAGATCTAATTTCTCTTATTACGTAGATAGCTAGACTTAGATTAGTTAGATTATTAATTTAGTATTTGAATCATTGTTTTATTATTCATTAGATTAATAAAATAGTGTTCTCCATAAGTTAGTTTCATTTCCATTAATTGTTTAATTTCAATTCGCAGATTTAAGTAATTGTCATTATTAGTTTAATTCAAATTATTGCATTAGTAGTTTTGAATTGGGTTTAAACAAGCAAAGTTTCAATCTTTATATCATGTCTTGTTTGAATTCCATTGGGAATGATAGCGTGATGATTCTCGGCTAAACTTCTATTGAGGGGGTTGAGAAACCTTGATGAAAGCTTGATTCCGATTATCGTAGAGTCGTTGTAATTTCCTTTCCACTCTAGAAATGATTAGTTCACCATGAGAATGGGTTTAATCGTTCACATATTGTCATGTGTAATTAGGGATTAAGAGTAACCATATTGTCCTGCGAAGCAGTTCAATTCGGATTACGACGATTCGTCGTTAGTAGGATTAAGTCGAGTTAAGGTGGAATCAATCCCCCTCTAACTCCTTATCATAGAATCAACGTAGCATTCCCATAGTTGTTCTGATAATCGACTAGTTGCATCTTGTGGGTAGTTGCATCGTAGTCTAGTTGCCACTTCGTAAATCTCTCATTAGACTTTAGAGTTAAGAGTACTTATACGTAGAGAACACAGCATGCGGAAGGACTAGGAGTGGAACAAATCACTCTACTCCACTATATCTCATAGGATTGAGAGTAGAAATCTTTGATAAAATATAGGCTCATAAGAAAGTTTTAGTTTATTTACGTTTCGTTCATTTCGTAGGTAAACTATTCATTTTATGTTTTATCAGCATGTATGTAAACAACTATCTATATGAAATGTGTGTGTGTGTGTGTGTGTGTGTGTGTGTGTGTGTGTGTTTTTTTTTTTGAATCCTGTTTTTCTCAAAAGGTATCTCTAACCATATAGAGCCATAGAGGGTTTTTACTAGAAGATAAAATCATACGTTTATCCAGTATCATTTTGGTTACTCTGGGGCGTAAGATTTTAATTTTTATATCCTCAAGTTTTGAAAACTATGTAGAGATGTTAAAAAGATAACTCGTACAAAAGCTGTGATTTCTAAAGCTAAGTTTGAAAACAACCCATAACAGGTGATCTTAGGCAACTTTTATGTCGGCTCTTTAGTAAACCAAATCCAATCAGACTATGGCTTCAGTTATGTGTGTTGGGGGAATTATTGCGCAAGTCATAAGATGTCTTGTACGAATATCATGGTAATATGGGCGACCCTTAGTAACACATAACTGATCCTCAAACCGCCCTTAGAAAAATGGAGATTGCATACTTCTAAGGGTTGGTCTATGTGGAATCCATTGCCCGTTTTGTTTTTGGAAAATCACATAACTATTGATGTATCAAGAAACTCTATTAGAAGCACAGGAAAAACAATAACTTTTATGAAAGGGTGAGAGAAGGGTTTTTTTTTTTTTTGGCTTTTTGGATTTTTGTTCCTAAATTACTTAAGACAATAGCAGGAAAAAAAAAAATACTAAGAAAAATCACTATAAGGAGAGTGATCCTCCCAATAGAAGGAAAAAATGTTTGAAATTAAGTGATTCTAATTGAGAACCTGTGTGGGGTTTGACTTGCCCTAGATTGTGAGCTTCCTTGTTTTGCAAGAAAGCGAATCTAGTGAAGAGGACTAACTCTATTGTTAGATAATCTAGTCTCTCCTCTCCTAATCTCTACCTAGCCCTATTTTGTAGCTATTCCAACCAGAGAGAAAGACAAAGCTCGAAATAATTAGAAATCACCTATAGAAAGAAAAAGTTTTCGAAATCAAGGGCTCCAGCTGCCAACCATCCCCCGATATGGCATGTCTATGGAAGATGAGACATACTACACAACCATGAGAGACAACCGTAAGACACCTTCACCTAATCCCTATCGCCCTCTGCATTGTTTCACATCTCTTCTTTATAGAGGAAAGACTACTCAGCGTCAAAGGTGAGAGTGAAAGAAAAATACTTATGTAAAAACAAAAATAGGGAAATAAAAATAAAGACAGGAATTGTAAACTACAAGAATAAAAAGCTATTCTAAAAAGAAGTGTAAAATAAAGAAAAAGAAAATTGAATACTTGCTCCATTGGTACTACTGAAATCACGAGTAAAAATGCTAATAAGGAATACACAAGTATACGTGGACTCAAGGCTTCGGCACTTACAACCACACACTCCAAGTGGAGTGGTCCGGTTACCTTAATGATGCACTCCCATGGAATGTATCGAGAAAACATAACATGAATATTTTATAGTCAGATATTCAAGACTACATATGTGGGGTCGTTTTAAGTCAGATTTCCCAAGACTATGCATATGAGATGGATGATATGTTGTTAACTATATACTAATAGTCTAAATAGTTGAGGATCTTTATAGAAAAACATATTAAAGCATTTACCCTTAAACATAATGAAATGATGCATTTGGAGTGTAAGATGCAGAATGATAAAAGAAAGCTTTTGTAACGTATCATATAATTTATGCAATAACCTGTCATATTTGAATTGTCCAAGAGAGTGCGAGTGTGGTAGTAGTTGTTCTTCATGAGGCTTAGATGATGCGACATATGGCAAATTAGGTTTTTCAACCACTTGAATAAAGGGATCATCGTATGCTCTCAAGAACTTATATTCCACCTTAGATTCTGTTTCCTTTTTTTCTAGCACTTCAATCAATGCGGGCCCTTCTCAACTGGAATGATAGTCTCGGGAGTTTGTATGTTAGGCAAAGTCTCTTTACTGGGAAGATTTAGAAAATTATGAAGGATTTCAAAGGCAATTGGCTTAAGTGCGAGCTTGAGGTTTCTTTGAAATGGTTTAGTGATGCAGTCCTCAGAATTTGGTGGATGTTTTATGAATGGAGGTTGGATTTCGAGAGGTGTTAACTCGGGGAATGATGGTTGGGTGGTGGTTCTTCATATGATCTCGAGGACTCAGGGAACTCTTCATCTAGCTTTGGTGTTTCCTCAAATTTGTGGTTCATATCGGCAATATTAATGATGTCACAAATTTGTTCCATCGATAAGTCTTTAACGGCCAAACTAAAATTAGATCCATTTTCCACCTATATATCCTCTTCTCCATGCACTTCATGTTCTTTGTCCTATTTATCTAGGACTTCAAAAAATTTCTCAATGTCATCGTCCAAGTTTGTTGAGTTACTTTCCAACACAGGCTCTAGAGTTTCTTTTGATGGAGTGTTCTCAGGCATATACTCATCATCATAGAATCTAAAATTCACACGATAGTCAGGTGGATGGTGATGGGGTTTTAATTGGTTATAAATATCAGGATGGGCTTTAGCAATTGGTCTTGTTATAGCAATACCTTGTTCCTCTTGTTGGTTGGTTTTTGGACTGGTGGAAGAACATCAGTCTCAGACATGATATTGATTGAAATAGATTGGAGAGAACAGATTGTCTTTGCTATTTGTTATATTTGAATTTTTTGCTCGACCATTGCTTGGTAAAGTTGGTCTGTGATAGATGATGGAGTGGGATATGAATTAGATATGGATGGTGATGGGCTTTGGGTGAACCCATATTCTGATTGACCGGGTGGATATATAAATGATGGTTAACTATTTGTGGTAGAATTCCATGAATTGTCTGCATGATTAGAAAACTCTGGGGTGTATTGTGTACTATAGAAATTTGAAAATTGAGGTTCCTAATCGTAAGAATATTCCTTAGGAGGCTCGAACTCGGTATATGATGTGCATTGAGATGCCTAATGATACGCACTACCACAACAAGAACATGGTTCCGGGTTTGCATTGTAATTCCATGACGGTTGTTCCATATATTGGTAATCCATGAATGCTCAAACAAGAATGATGCACAATCTGCAAAAATTCATTTGTGACTTTAAAGTTTTTGAAAAGTTTGCATGCATTGTCTATAAATTAGAAACTATGCCCTGTTGAATTTAACAATGGGCGTGAAACTGGGTTTTGGGAACTACACGCTTTGAGGGAGAAGATCACTACTTCACCAGATGGTGTGCCACCAAGAATCTCACCCACGGTATTTCTGAGGGAGGGGAGTGAGGAAGGTGGTTGGTCCATTGGAATCTGGTAGTTTACTACTCTCTTTGTTCGTGCTAGATGTTTGTCCTGATGGACGTGACTAAATTGGCTATGCTTGGTTGATTTTATCTTTTTAATTTGGTCTATGTAACAAACATTTCATGCAACGTCCGTTCTAAATTAAAGTGGGTCTTAATCCCACTTTTTGTTCTTTTATGGCTCGGGTTTAGCCTTAACGTTAAATGTAAAGATGAGACTGAAATATAAATCACACAATCATCCAAGCATGCTTAGTAACACACAAGTATCCTTTTACACTTTGTAGCGAGGAGGTTTAGAAATTACCGCCCAAGGTGTGCGTACACGACCCTTAGGGTGAAGGCGACGTGGTGGGGTTGACGAAGTGTTTGGTGTCTTGCATGTCAACCCACCATTTGAGCTTTTCCTTATGGTTACAAGTTTAATCTAACTAAGACCCACAAGTTGGGTCGAAATGTTGGCAAAGCCAATAAGTTACAATTGGTTGCCTACGTGGGCTTAAAACTATGAAAGCCGTAAACACGACATTTTTAACTACGTTTAGCTAATTAACTATTCCCTAATGATTAATTAAACAAAATACGTAAAAGCTTGGAAAGTGTTCGTCAAAGATTGGAACTTCAACCCCCAAGTTGGGTTGAGATGCGCGAGCGTGATATTACACTATTCGCCTCGCACATCCAATCGGTCCAAATTAGTTGAATCCCTAACTCTTGGTAAGTAAACTTAAACCAAAAGACTAAACTTCCAAAGCTTAAACTATTTTGTATTTAACCTAATTAATTTTTTTTGTGTTTTGACTTAACTATATGGTAAGATTAACTATATGATATTATCATAATCTAATCATGCATAACAACAATTAATGAAAACTAAAACCTAAACATGCTACTAAACTAATTCTAATATTTAACCTTGCTGATGGATTACTAATTCATTTTAATTAATAAAAACTTTTAATTTTAAATTGTTTTTTTAATTAAATTTTTGGTTTTTGAAAACTCAAAACTTTGTAAATCTATCTACTTTTTATCTACTAACAGTTAAATTAAAAAGACTATGGTAAATTAAAGTGGACTTACATATGAAGATTCCTAGCCAACAGAATCTTCATCTGACAAAAACTAGGTGAGGCGCGGGTAAACGAGGCGCAATCACGTGTCATTTACGGGCGCGGGGAAATGGTTTGCGGGTGCGTGTCGTACACGGACGCGGGGAAATTGTTTGCGGGTGAGTTTCGATGCTCGTGCGCAGGCGCGCGTGTGACAGGTGCACGGGTTCTTTTGCTTCGTTCGCATTCTGTTTTCTATAGCAAGTTCCGGTGATTCGTCTCGTGCTATTGTCGGGCTCTGTTTGTGTAGAAATGACATACAAAAACGAAACATCAGTAACGAAATTTAGACAAAAAAACTAAAAATAATTGAAATGAAGATTGAGAAGAAGGGTTCAATGAGTGTTGCTTTTCTCCGTCTTCCTCTTCCCATTTGAATCCCCGGCAGCGGCACCATTTGAAGAGGAGTATTTGATTGTGGTGAGAAGGTTGTGTTGTTCATCTTAGACTTTTATGGTGGGAGGAATGGTTTTGATGGATTGAAACAACTCTATATACTATTTTTCTAATCTTTCTTCTTGTTCTTAAGTTCAAATGGGTGAAACACTAGTTGTTATTTCGAGTAATTTGAACTTTTAAACACATTTTAATGGAGAAACTTGTATGAAAGATATAATGAAAACTTGTATTGAAAAGATGTTATGAAAACTTATATTGAAATGATTAAGAACTTGGTTTACACTAAATTTTGAGAACATGAAAATGGAAAATAAGGAAATAACAATTTAAATAAAAAACATTTAATCTACTCCTAATGACCAAAGATTAGATCTAGGGTTTCTACTCCTAACAAACCAAATGGTTTGGACCTTGAAACATTGGATGGTTAATTCTCTACATCTCTTTAGTTTATATAGGACACCAATTACATTTATGCCCTTCCTTATAGAAATAACCTTGTGGGTTTTTGACCTAAGCCCATGAAATAGAATTCTTAATTTTTTGCTTTAAGTCCCCTCGAGTCCATAGCTTTCAAATTTCGAGTCCTTCAAATTTGACTTTGATAGTTTGACTTTGACTTTTCGGCACTTTGCTCCTAAGCTGGAATCTTCCCAAGCATCATAAATAGCCATCCTTTTTTTTGTGCTAAAATGCACGTATTAGGAATATGCGTCCTAAATGGTATGTATCCTGCAAACGGTAGCAAAAGCTATAAGTTGTCTGTTCATTTAGCATAAGAAGGACATATTTGAAGCATTGTAAAGGTAATAAAATGCACATTTAGAGACTGATAAAAACTCAGGCCATTTTAAATTTACTGAATTCCAGCAAGATTAATCAACCAGATGACGCATATAACGTTGATCATAAATTACATTCGCATGCCATACCATACTATCTGCAATCCATGGAATGCTATACATTTTTTGCAATCGTTTTGTGATAGGAAAACACCTTAGCTTCTTCTTAGGTAAAGGCTTAGCTTTTGGCTTTGAATCATCCACCGGTTTCCATCTACTTTCACCACTAGTGGGGGAACTGACCATATTCTTATATTTATCTCCCCAATATAAAATACAGTCATTAAGACATGCATCGATAATTTCACAGCTCATACGCAAAGGTTTGATCAAGTTCTTAGCATCATAGGCTCTCTCTAGTCGCACTGTATTCTCTTCTGGTAATACCCTTTTAAGAAATACCAACAACTCAGTGAAGCTACTATCAGACCACCTATTTCTAGCCTTCATACTCAACAATTCAATGGTCGCCAACAATTTTGAATCTTCATTTTGACAGGATGGATATAACGGTCTTAATGCATCCTCCATCAACTTGTTATACTTAATATCTTGCTGAATACCATTCAGAACTTGACCATCATCTCCACTATCATCTCTAGCATCAACCTCATCAAGATATGCATCTAAGTCAGTTGGATGACTTCTTTGAAATGTGTCATTTAACATCTCTTCCATTCTATTTTGAACACCTTCTCGATCCTTACTACTTGAAGTAGTTGGAGCCGCAACACTACCACACCTAGAAAATGACTCCCCATGGTGGATCCATGTTGTATACGACTAATCTATACCGTCACATACCAAATGATCAACAATACCACTTGATGTTGCTTTCCCTTCTAGATTACGACAGTTTACATAAGGACAACAATACCAATTGAGTTCTTTTCCCAAGTTGTCTTGTGTGAACTGAATGAATGAGGTAACACCTTTAAGGTATAAAGGAGATGAAGTCGGTTCCTTCATCCATTTCTTGCTTGGGATTGTCGAAGACATTATCTACTTAAATAAATTCAAAGAAAAGGAAGGAAAAATATTAATATGAAAGAAGATGGAATATGCAAGTAAAAACCTTAAAGGTTTTAAGAAAATCAGATATCCTACAAAGCACGTTGTTGGGTATAGAAGTGTTTCCAAACCTGAAAGGCTCATCGTTAGAAAGAGAGGTGTACTGAATTATTTCTATAATGATAGCCTCATACTTGTAAACTAGATTGGCTTGTGTATTAAATTCACATTTTCTATGTTATTCATTTGTATTTCGATCATAGCCACAATAGGTTGACTTGAGTTGTAATGTTGAGTTTTCCTTACACCCTAAAGGCTTCTACTAATCAAAGTTGAATATTATTTTGGTCCCTTAAGATGACTACCTTACCCTACTAGTGTTTTCCAAATGATAGAATGAAACCACAATGTATATTGTGGTACTAAGTCTAAAAGCATCTTATAAATAGTCACAATCAAATATTAACATGCTAATTAAAACAACAAACGTTCAATTCTTTTACTTCACAATTAGTCCTAGATAATTAGATAACTGATACAAATACTAGATTTCACATTAATCACATCCAAAATGCATATAAACAACAAGAAAAAATAAATAAAATAGTCTCAAACAAGAGCAGTAAACAAGTCAGTGAACAAAGTGAAGCACACAAACATCTAGAAGCTAGGACAACACATAAATAGAAGAATTCACACATTCAAGTACAATACTTTGATTAGAATAAATATAAAAGATATACACCAGATAAAAACAAGTATTACAGTCAAGTTTCGTTAGCTTAAAATCAGTTTTCTAAAGCAAGAATGACATATACACATTTAAGTACCAAGTACCATACCAGATTAACAAATTAACATAAACTATGATCAGTATGGAGTAAAATTCTGCATGGGGTTAGAACTTTGGACCTTTATATATGGTCAGTCTATATATAGTTTGTACTTCTATAGTTTGTCTATAATCTATACCACGCTCTACAAATTTAATTGTGTGTTCAGTTCGCAGATGTAGTTGCCTCACGTGTTCACCGGGCCATGAGTCAAACAAGTCAGGGTGGTCATATTCCTTTCTGGCAATCTCACAAAGAGAACAAATGAGATCGGATCCCAAGTTTTAACTAGGCATTCATTGATACCTCATAAGAATTCCATATTTAAAGCTTTAAATGTGCACCTTCCAAGGCCACAGAAAGTGATGTAGTATTTCAACTTCCATAGCTTGATTCAGAAAGGGTTTTTTACAGAAATATGCAACGTACTTAGGTCTTATTAACACTTGTATCAACATAAATTTTTTTTTCACAAACGTATCAATGTACTATGCCTGATTTCACAAAAATAGCAATCTGTTAGCATCCATCAGTTAAGTGATGATGTGTCTATTTTTTTTTTTTCAATTTTGTTTTTTTGCATTTTCCACTCGGCATACCACCTCAGCATTTCTACCACCTTAGCAGGGCCCGAAACTGACCCATATAACTCGACCCATTTGTCTTTCTTCTTCACCTATTAAACTCGAACAAAAAAGACTGTCTTTACATTGCACCTGCAGTCGCCAAGAGATTCTTTTGATCTTCTTCAACTCGTCCATTCTTTAAACTTCGGTGAACAAACAAAGAAAACTCTGAAAAATGGATTCATCAGAATGCCGTCGAAGCGGAATTAATCGTATAGCTGGAATGAACGAAACAACTCTTCGTCTCGACACGTTCTCATCGATGTCGTGTCAATCGATATCAAATCTATCTTCATCACCTTCTTCGAAAGCCAAGTGTAGTGACAGATTCATACCGTGCATATCATCTTCAAGGCTTCACACATTTGGATTGATTGATAAAGCTTCTCCTGTTAAAGAAGGGGGAAATGAGACTTATTCTAGATTACTTAAAGCTGTTTTGTGATTGTCGTTGTTTTTAGATCTGGTCGTGTTCATTGTTAAAGAAGACGATGATATCATCCTGTTTTAATTGTTGGGCCTTATAATAAGTAATTGCTAAAGCCCAAAAGTGTTATTGTTTTTAGGCCTTAAGAGTTATCAATCCAGCCCATTATATTAGGTGTATTATTTTCACCACATCATGGCCTAATATTATGCCGGATGGAAAATGCAAAAAATGAAATTGAAAAAGAAATGGATACATCATCACTTAATCCCAACGGATTGCTTAATCCTAATTAATACGCTTTGGATTGCTATTTTTGTTAAATCGCATAGTTCATTAATACGTTTGTGAAAAAAAAAGTATCTGCCGAAGTTCTATGTTGATACAAGTGTTAATAGGACCTAAGTACGTTGCATATTTCTATATCATAACCCTATTTATTCCATTCAAATAGAGAAACAAACTTCTTCAATATTGAAAGTGAACACATATAGGCATTAAAAAATGCAACATTTTGGGTTGGAAAGCAAAATGGAACCTAACAAAGGATGGTGTCATGGTGGTCGATTTGGATAAGTTTAGGCTTCTATATAAAGTAAAGTATCTCTCCATCGAAGTTTTTCTTATAATGAGTGTCAAAGCAATCTTGTGTTTCTAATACTTGTATCATGTGAATATGTGTTCGAATCATATATCTAAATTAAAATTCTATTTACATGATCATTGATAATTAGAAGGCACTTATGTTCTAATTTCAAAATTTAGTTTCAAACACTTATGCTCGATGATAAGCACCCAAAAATGCAATATAAAACCCCAATTATCAATAGAGACATAACATTTTGGTTAATTATGTGTTTAATAATCATAAAATAATCATATTTTTGTACTTTTTCATCGCTCTATTTTGCTTAGTTTAAGCAATCAATGTAAAAATTAGGATAAAGCTAGTATTTAAGCACATAATAATGTGTCTACATAAAATTTTATTTTCAATGTAGCCCATGCAAAGCTTAATGAAGCCCAACTAAAGCCTAGGGACTCAAACAGATTTTTGGAAAACCTCCAGTCATAACAGAATAATGTGCCGTAACGATTTTCAAAAGTTCAAACCCTTCAAAACAAACTCTATCTTCCTCAACCCGACTTCAAATCGCAAGTAAACCATCGCCCAACAATTAGTGCCTACAAACTCTATCTAAATCCACTAGACACAAAGACTACGTGGACCCACTCAAAACAGACCACAAGATGGGATGAGTCATCAATCATAGAGCAAGTCAAGACATAATTGGATCCTCAAACCAACAAATTATTGGCACAAATTGACACATTGCATGTATTAAATACATTGACTAGACTCTTTGTGCTAAATAGTGTTAAGTTTTGGCTTTGTATGATTTGGAGATAAGATGAAATTAAATGTAAGTAAATTGTGGGAGGTGATTTCACATGGGAGAATGAGAGAAGGCTCTTTAAATGGGCTGATTTAGTATTCACTCCCATTCAATTCCCATTCATGCATGTTTTCATTTTTTGCTAAGTTTTAAGTTCTTGTAATAGTGTTAATAGTGTAACTTTTGTTCTTCAAAATAAAATCTGTTTTTCTTCAAGTAAAAATCAGCTCTTTTCATTCCTCTTCTTCTAGTTTTCTTAACTTAGCATAACCCAAATTTGCATATCATTTCACTCCCATAATCATGAGCTAAAACCTTCCCAAGGGGAGGGTTAATGATTCTCATGTGAGGATCAGGATACGACTTTGGAATCCAAAATCATTACTTAAGCACTTGGGAATCATTTTACATCCTGTGACAAAATGATAGTGATCGACCAAGATTGGAGCCTGGAGCTCGAGGTGAGTTCAAGGCGTCGTGACCTAAAAAAAACATCTAGTCACGCCCATAAGTCTCCTCGTGAATACTGATGAAATTTTAGATTTGCCCATGGCTGGGTGTAGAATGAAACTAGGAGTTGAATGGATATTTTTTTCTTCAAGAAAATGAAATCTCAGCATCAACTTTATGCTAGCAAGATGGACTTAGAGATAAGTATATCTTGCTAGGGATCGATACTCAAGTCCGTTTTCAGGTTTGTCTATGAACCCAAAACGGATTAGAGATGGTAGTGATCATGTTTTCTAAAAGATATGTAGCTAGACTTTGCATGAGTAGGATTAATCCTCTACCTATTTTTCTCTCTCTTTCTCATTTAAGAAAACAAAACTTGTAATTTTTAGATAACTTCCGTAGTAAGTCATCTTTAAGAAGTAGAAATCTATCAAAGCAAAAATCTTTCTCACAAGTTCCCTTGAAGCATATTTCATTTCTAATAAAAGGCATGTCCTAAGGTGTGGACGAACACCTTACTCAAATTATACACATGAAATCCATGAGTAAGGTAATATTGATGAATGGTACATTTAAGGTTTTGAAATCGACAACTTCAATCTAGCAAATGGGACTGTCATCACTCGACACATTCAAACAATTGCAGGCAACAACAAAAACAATTAAAGTCCCACCGGCCATAACTTATCAACACAACAACATCAAAGTGAACAAAAAATCTACTTTCTACTTTCTAAAGAATCTGCTTTCCAGGACAAACAATAAAATGAGTTTGAGCAATAAATTTACCAATAACTTTGAGCAAAAGTGGTTTAGGATTTTTTTTCGAGCAAACTGAAAGCGCCCAACTACAATCTTGAAAGTCGAAAGATAAGCAAAATATTCGACCGCTACTAAAACATTTAAGCTTGGAAGCCCAAAGATTTAAGCTTGAAAATGCAAGGATTGAAGCTTGAAAAACAAATGGGCAAAATCAGTAACACGTTAATCCATGAAGAAGATCTATGAGTTTGCTCACAAAAAAAAATAAAAAAAAATAGAGAGGAAAATTTAGACAAAAGGATATGATTGCTTATAAAAAAAAGCCCCCATTATTAATGAGCTGTGTATGAAGATATACTTAGGGAAGATGCTAGAAACAGTTAAGGAGGATGGATTATTGAGAGCCCTCTTGGCCAGACTGGGTGTAGGGGCAAAGTTCAACAACAATGAAGCAAAATGGGTGCGATGGGAGAAGTCAGACACAGCTCACACTCTTAACTCTGATGGCTCTCTCCAAGGTGGAAGCGCAGGGTTTGGAGGAGCAATACGAGACTGCAATGGAGATGTTACTCAAGGCGATAAAGGTAGGTAGCTCCAAAAGAAATATCGGTGTTACACCAGGAACTGCTTGCGGTACAAAAAGGGCTTGAAGGAGCGATAGCGATGAACATACATAGACTCCAAGTTCAATCAGATTCTATGCGAGTGATCCAAATAATTAGGAAGGAAGAAGTGTCGCCATGGTATTGCAGGAATCTAATAGCGCAGATATGGGCTGATATTCCAAAGTTTGACGAAATCTTTTTTAAACATGTTTTTAGAGAAGGAAACCAAGTAGCTAACTATCTATCCAAGCTGAGGAAGTCCTCATGTAATGATATTTTGTATCATATCCCTCCAATGGACCAAAAAATGTATGAATTTGTTAAAAGGGATAAAGAAGGAAAAATGTACTTTAGCTTTGATTAAATAAAAGGTTGGGGTCAGCCTTTAACCCTAGCCATTTCAAAAAAAAAAAAAAAAAAAAAAAAAAAAAGTATAAAGTTTTAACCTTGAAATATTAGTAATTACCTAAAGGAGTGGAGTGAAAGACCGGTGCGGTGCTGTGCTTCAAGAGAATTGAAACATGTTAAATGTTTTGTTGAAGGGTAGATAAGAGAGTTTCAATGAAATTTTTATTTCCCTTCAGAGTTAGAAGATGGCGGGAGGAGAGGGAAACAATACATTTGGCAAAATGTTTTTGGAATCCTGAGAGAATGAGACTAATGATATTCGGCCCAAATATAATATAATAAATACTTGGTAGCAAAATAAACTGATTTCTTGGCTTTCCATTAGTAAACAACGGTTAGTAGCAGTCCTATAATAAGTGTAGCCTGTGTCCTAATTTTGATGTTTTGAATTAGTGGAAAAATACGAAAGGGGATATAAATCTCCATCGACGACATGGTAGAAAAGAGCATGTCGAAAGAGAAACACTTGGAGGGTCTGAAGGAAACTTTTAACATACTGTGGAAACACAGACTAAAGCTTAACCCGGAGAAGTGCATATTCGGGGTAACCATAGGGAAATTTTTGGGTTATATTATCACACATCATGGAATAGAGGCGAATCCCGACCAGATTAGGTAGCTAGTACGTGGAGATGCCGTCACCCCAAAATGTCGAGGAAGTACAACGGTTAGTGGGGAGGGTCGTGACATTGAACAAATTCATTTCGTAATCATTAGACAAGTGTATACCATTGTATCGATTACTAAGGAGGACCCAGAATTTCCAGTGGACTGCAGAGTGTGAGAATGCGTTCTAGGAACTGAAGTGATGTTATTAATTGGGAAATGCTCCATTATTGTCACGATCAGAGCAAGGGGAGAAATTGTATCTGTACCTAGGGGTCATGGAGTACGCGATCAACTCAATTCTCATCCAAATTGTCGACAAGATCGAAAAGCCGGTCTACATCCAGAGCAAAATTTTATTGGGCACAGAGGCCCAGTATAGTAGGATCGAGAAGTACGCGTTCGCTATAATTTTCTCAGCATCGGAGTTGAAGCCATACTTCTAATCACATTCAGCTGTGGTATTAACGAATTGAGAGCAGAGAAATCTGGGAGAATGCTAAAGTGGGTCGTATTGCTTAGTTCTTATGAAATCCAATACCAGATCAGAACAACAAAGAAGGCGCAAGCCATGGCAGAGTTTCTAGCCGAGTTTCCAGATGAAGATCCCACTTGGGGGGAAGAGATGGTCATGGAGCCTGAGAACGACCCAAACCAAGACCTTTTGGACTTGTGGTATAAGAGAAATGGTTGGTGGGTATTCGCAGATGGATCCGCAACAAATTCGGATAGCGAAATAGGAGTAGTATTGGTCACACAAGACAACACAAGAATGGAATTGACGATGAAACTAGGATTCATGGCATCGAACAATGATTCGAGTATAAGGTCGTAATAGTGAGATTGAAATGGCAAATGGATATAGGAGTAAAGGAGTTAACGGTATATTCAGATTCAAACTCGTCCATATGTCGCTTAATGGGGATTCATAGCTCGATACTGAATGGCAAAGTATTTGGAGGTTTTACTTAAAAAAAACGAGAAATTCGAGAATGTTAAATTCATACATTTGGGCCACGAAGAGAACCAACATGCAGATGTGTTGGCTTATGTGATGGCTGTAATCCCAAGATCAGAAGGAAGGGTCATAAAAGTGGAAAAGCTAGAAAGACCCAGTACCGTAGAGGATGAGGATGTGTTGCAAATAGAGCGGATTGAATGTGGGTGGATGGGCCCCATCAAACATTTTCTATCCGGATAAAGCCGGAGGATAAAAAGGAGAATCGGGGCTAGAGCGGGCTTCCCAGATAAACTATCTTGGGTGGGGAGCTATACGTAATTTCAAGAGTCATTCGGTCCGAATCGCCACATGAAGAACATAAGTTTTATGATGTGAGGGGAGACCTAGGATGTGAAGATCGGGCAGATTTGGATTCCTATATATCCATTCATGTGGTATTTGATCATAATGATTCATGAGATCCATCCGGCCTAGATATCATCATATACATCCGTAAAAGTCGTGATGCTTTGGAAGAAGCTTGTACAGTTTGGGAAGGGGTTTTGATTGATCAAAAAAGAAGAATCTACTTCAACCGATATGCCCTTAGGGCACGCCATACATAACATATTTAATAATATTATATTAATATTTAAATTAAATAAATATATGATTATTGAATGAGCTTAACGACGGAATTGAACTCACAAGATGGTGGATTCACAATCCATCTTTGATCCACTTAGCTACATCCGCCCTTCTACTTTATATTATCTTTATAAAATAAAAAGTGTTAAGAACATATTTAGATTGTATTATATATAATATTATTTTTTAAGAAAATAATACATAACATATTATAATCAAGAATTTTCCAAAGATCTATTCTATTTTCTTATTTTTACTAAAAAATGTAGGAGTAATAACAAAATTCTTAACAAAACAAGAATTTTGTTATTACTCTTGCAACTTCAACAACTCATATACACTAAAACTCACAGACACTAAGACCTAGCCATTTGTGGATGGAACTTCAACAAAGAGCTAGGTCTAGAGGGAAGTTGCGGAGCATTACGCTCATGCATAACTTCCATACCAAGGTTAGCGGTTGATGGTATCTCATGTTAATTACACCACCTTGACTATCAACTACGGATTGGTTGAAATTAAAACCATTTAGGTTGAAAGCCATGGTGTTGATACCCAAAGCAAGAAACCAAATACCTACCACAAGCCAAGCGCCTAAGAAGAAGTGTAAAGAACTAGAATTGTTGAAACTAGCATATTGGAAGATCAATCGGCCAAAATAACCATATGAGCAGCTATGATATTATAAGTTTCTTCCTCTTGACCTAATTTGTAACCTTCATTAGTAGATTCATTTTCTCGTGGTTTTCCTGATCAAACTAGAGGTTACCAAGGAACCATGCATAACAATGGAATATGGAGCCACCGAATACACCAAGCCCACCAACATGTGAAATGGGTGCATAAGGATGTTGTGCTCACCCCGAATACAATCATGAAATTGAAAGTACCAGAGATTCCTAGAGGCATACCATCGTAGAAGCTTCCTTGACCAATCGGGTAGATCAAGAAAACAACAAAAAGAATCGCCACGGAGTCTAAATATGCAATGAATCCAAGGGATAATACCTAAACGGAAACTAAGTTTCCACTCACCTAATCCATGTAACAAGCTACACCAAGTAAGAAGTGTAGAACAATTAGTTCATAAGGACCGCCATTGTATAACCATTCATCAATGGATGCTGCCTCCCATATTGGGTAAAAAGTGCAACCCTATAGTCAGAGAAGTAGGAATAATAACATTATTAAATAATATTGTTTCCATAAAGTAAACACTTTTCTTATACACATTTTAAACTTTAGTAATAGTAGCTCCATTTATTTTACCGCCTTTACACAAAGTCGTATTTTAACCAATGAAAGATGAATAGATTGAGTCCGATTTAGAGAGGTATCCGACAAATCAACTTGTGGGTGCACCCATTCTCAATAGATATTCTTTTGGGATTGGGATTGTTTAACGAGAATTAAGTCAATTAACACCGTTTTCTTTTTAGTTACCAAAATATAGCTATCAAAGTCTTTTCTTTTGGTAACCGAATCTAAACCAATCCAATCAAATTCGGAAGAGAGGTGATAATTCAGCCCCAACTCATCTTCTTCCCTTTTTCACTTCTATTCTCCAATAGTGATGAGATAATGAGATTGGAGAATAGATGTAAGTTTCAATCCATATATACTTTGGAATACTTTCTTATTAAAGAAATTTTATCAATAATAATTCTATTTGCATGAGTTCTTACCTCTTTATCATTATACACATAGTTCTTTGTTTGCATCAATGCACAATGACCTCTTAATGTTAACAAACATATGTATGTACCTTTGCTCTCTCAGAGCAAAACACTTACTTGAACTAAAACACTCTCCGTGAGCTCAAACGCTTTCTATGCTAAAAACACTCACTGAGCTCACAGCTACATAGCCTTAATATTTCACTAGTTGGAGACCTACATTGCTAGAGTCAACTCGCGTAACACTCTCTAAGAGCAACACCATTACCTCGCTAAAACACTCACTCGAAAGCTCGGGGGCTTATGAGATCCAACACTCCCTCACTAGTTGGAGACCTACACTTCTAGGGTCAACTCAAGACATAACGCTTTGAAGAAGAATAACAAACTCACTCGAGCTCAAAACACTCTCTAGAGTTAAAACACTTAAGTGGCACGCCAATCGAGCCTCAAATGCTTCATGGCATCCTAAATCTTCCTAAGACGGCCAGGACATACATCTCTAGGTCAAATTCCTATTGAGATGTCAAAACAACATGCAACAAGCATTCAAGAAAAATAAGCTAATACTTCAAAGCAAACATGCATTTCATAAGTGCAAAATGTGAACCCACCAACAAACCTCAGAAACCGTTCATAATCTAATCAAGTTTGCCGAGAGCCAGAAACCAGCCTCTTAGTACAAATAATAAACGAAGCTGCCCTGTGTCAGCCGGAGGGAAACCAACTCTTAAATGTATCCCAAGCACATGCCAATTCAAGAGAAACCAGCCTATGGTATCATCAACAAAGAAGGAATAACTCACATCTCTCAAGAGAAACAACTCTAAGACACATCAAGAAGAGCTTCAAGACAAAGAGGGTCCACTCTTCATCTCTAACAACATCTTCTATTGGAGACAAGGCTACATCCCGGCTAGATCCAAGGTAACGTCATTCAAAAGAACATGATCTTCAAAACACAGAAGAACGATACTAGCATCTCCAAAAGCGCCTAACACCACAGACCTCAAGCCCCACGCTCGGGTCCCTCCCCAGAAAGCAAGATACTTCTGCTCCATTTCATTTATAGTCTTTAGCCACCAATCACCTCCGACAGAGCCTTATAGGCATCTTTTGGCGCCTTGCCGTTAGTCGTTGTTTTCTCCACATACCCCATGTACAATGCCACCCCCGTCATTCGTTTCCTCCAATGCCCGACCAAGATGATTTTCTCCAAAAGTTTAATTCGATAGTGTTGCTTTTTAGTTCATCATAACTAGCCTCGAGTGAAACTTGAACTGCATTCTAACGTTCTCTTCTTTCTTTCTCAACTTTTCTCTCTTTCATTTTTCCACCAAACGATCCCAACTCTTTTTCTTTTCAAATTTACCCGATGATAGTACCCACGTAGCAACATCAATACATCATTCTACTTATACACAACTAAAAGCCAAATCACACAAACACTTACTAGGCAATACCTAAGGTCCATTGCCCCCACGTCAGCAAAGGTCTCCCATGGCATCTAGGTTCCGCGATCTCCATCAAGAGCAATGCTATCCAAAGAAGCAACTCAAGAACAAGAGCCGAATTTGAAGCTACAATGGACCTCATCATATATACTAAGTTTCACCTCAGTTGTCCGGATCGACATAGGTGACCCCTTCTCAAGAGCACCACCCTTTCCCTTACCCAGAGGCACTACTCCCTTGCTAGAAGCCTTTTCTTTCCCTCTCCTACAGGAGCAACAACAACCATTAGTACCCCTTCTTTTCTCACGGGGACCTGTGTCCAGATCGCTTTAGATTGACCCTCTCAGATCGACCTCAACCGCCACTCGAGCCTCCCTAGTATGTCCACCCACCTACCACTAGTTCAGTTGACTCGAGTCTCCCTCGTAATACCCTCCAAACGAGCTTCCTTTACCACTGGCCATCGGAGCTCATTCTTTCTTTTCAAAGAAGCTTCCGTGTTCACTTAACCGAACACTAAGCTCATCTACATCTAACAGCAAGGGTTCACACTTCCCCGTGTGTTCCCCGAGAGTAGGCTCAGATCCAAAGTGGTGACCCTTCCCACCAAGACGCTGGGCACGCCACCATCACCCCCTGAGGTCCCATCACCACCCACAGCCCTCACATGCCCACTCCGGCTCGCTCCCAGTCCCCTAGTTACAACACACTATCATCCCTCTCCATGACAAATTTATGGTGAAGACTCACTATCAACCCGACCGCAAAGCTCTTTTCTTTGACTCTTCCTCTTCAACCTTATCTCACGACCTCCCCTTTCCATTAAAGTAGGTCGCTACCTCGTGCGCTTCACATTTCGAAGCTTAGCAAACTTCTCAATCATTCCTCGGTTTGTTCGCTTTGTAATAGCAACCTTTTTGTAAGACAAGCACTTCCAAGGTCGGGCCAAGAAAACAAATATTGCTCAATATACAACAAATGACACAAAAACATACCAAAGAAAAATTACAAAACCCTAGTATGAACTCCAAACCCACTAGCACAATAATTTCCAATTAACAACAATGGCCTTCTCCCAAGGCTCGTTTTCACACCATCCAGACGCTTAGACTTCTTCACAACGTGCGCGAAACTAAAATTATTAGCACAAGATCACTTCACGGTGAGTGTGCTCAATAATATCGCCCGACCTCAACGCGGTGCTCCGGCTCTCATTCAATCCGGTCAAAACTCTAAGCAAACGCCGGGTGTTGCCAACGAATCTCCATTGTGTTTTCTTACAAAGTTCAAAACTACAAGTAAGCTTCTCGAGAATCGGTATTATCATGCCACCGCAATTGCCCCCTCACAAACTACCATCCCATATCCCTCAGGACGAACGCTGTTGCTTAAGGCATCCATGTCGCCCCTAGTTCATGTATCTCTAGGTTGCTCACATCTATATCATAAGCATCCCTTTAAATCTACAAACTCTCCACAACACACTCATCTACAATTCTAGGGGCAATCCACTAGAAGTAGAACCCCTCATCCGCACGCCGTGAGCTACTCCCCATAACAATTACATATTCTTCCCCACTTTCAAACCCTATCGACTCTACTATAACCTCGTTAGATCGGTATCATCTAATCGGACATATTTTGAAACAAAAAATAGAAGAACCTAATAAGCAAAGTTTATCAATCAAAGCGAGAGAAAGAAAATGGAAGTGAAAGCACTAACCTCGAAAATCAACATTCTCAAAAGTCCAAGAAAATGAACCAAACCACTAACTCTTCAATTCCCCAAACCGCCTTTATACCGCGGCCGCGTTTAGTTCCCAATGCAGGCCATCATTGCACTGAACCCTAACCGACACGCTTTTTATGTCTCGTCTTTTCAAGTACTTAATATTTTCACCCACCAAAATGAAGCGTTCCTATTCAGGTTTCAAAACTACTCGCGACCTCGCATGCACCGCACACATGTTCGTTCTCTCAAAGATATCGCTTCCCCATACAAAGCTTAATTCTACCGAGATGGGGATGTGGCGGGCTAATATCCATAACCAATGGATATCGCATTACATGTCCAAAGACATCTTTAACTACCAACCGACCTCGAATCCTTGTCCTTCCGAGCTCATTTCATAGTGACTCGACAACGCAAGCAAACTATTCAACTCAATACCAAAGTGATGTCACCACCAACCGATCTCATTGCCCCGTCCGTGAGCTCGCCTTCACCCTCGGCAACCTCCATAGCCAATCCTCCTCGGCCCACAACGGCTCGTAATGTATGTCTTTATTATAGCCATTGTAGGGATTTTTTCTGAATATGCCCCGATATCCCCCTCGATCCTCCCTGCGGTCTTGTGATTCAAAGAGCTTTTTCTTGATAGAGAAGGGATGAGATGATTTAGAGTTCAAGGTTGAACCGCCTAGTGGTCAAGCAGAGACGATCTCTTTGTTTTATTTAGAAGAATCAAACCCTATTTTGCGTAGTTCCTAAGACTAAATTCATATGGTTTATATAGGAAGAGTCTTGAGAGTCCATGGTTAGGGTTAACCTCACCGCTTTGTGAGTTCCCTTCCATCTTTTCTACCTTCCTATTAGGAATCCTATCCTTATGAAAGTCCGAATCTAAACCGTATCTTATTAGAGGTAGGTTTCTTTGTTGGTCATAATATCCCATCACATATGGAAAGATTAGATCTAAAAGGCAACTCTTAAAGATACGCCATTCGATTCCTCCTTATCATCAAAGATCGCCATTTTCAATTTTTTCGTTTCAGAACCGCCCATAACAGTTCTAATCTAACTTAGAAAAATGTTATGCTTCGAGGCAAGGGTTAGTCACGGTTCAGCACATGCTTATTAAACACTCGTTGATAAACATGAGATCACTTATTCACATAACCGGACCGATGGCTTTTGTCTCATTCTCGACATCTATAGTCCCGGTCATTTCCCATACACGTGTCATCTAATCAATGATGGAAATCCCCTTTATGATGCCCCCTCTCATGCCATCTAGCACTTGAAGCTTACATCGCTTTTGGCGAGAATCTTTTTCATAAAAAGCTTGTTGGAACCGCTTACGGACTCACCTAATTAAGGCTCTGAAAAGACGGCTCGAGCAGACACGTCGTTTCCCAAAAAAGGTAATGATGGCAGTTCCATCCCAAAAAGATGCAACACTCAGGCTAATCGTAACTGTCCATCATATATATATATATAAAGGATCTGGTGAGAGAGCCCTCATTATCTCTTCCGCTATCTTTTCCCTGTATACTGAAACCCTTTGATCTTCCGTTAGGGTTTAACCAAAACTTCAAACTTTCTTTCTTTTCTGATCATGAATCCCAACTAGTCACTTATAAACTTCGGGGATCTCTCATCCCTGGAACTGATCCGAGAGAAATTTCACATCCCTGCTGATATTGGTCTTAAGTGGGGAAGATTGTCTGATGAGTTGGCCTACAAGGAAGTAACACTCATCTGTCCGGTCAACTTAGGGCGGACTCACCCTTCCCTACACCCACCGAGAGAGAATATCCGATCCACTTCAATCTTGCTCTTGGTCAAGCAACACCCCTGTTCTATAGAATTGTCATGTGCTCTGCCATACTGGCAAAGAAACATGGATTCGTTCTGAATCATTGGGTGTTTGGGTATTTTTATAAGGTCCACCATATTCGAGACCAATCTTACTACTACCTCATGACCGGAGATAAGAACTCTCCGATCGTTTTTTAGGGAAAGCAGAGTGTCGGGGTCAGGTGATCACCCGTGTGGAGTGTTGGGTGATCGGTGGGACGCTCATCCTCCTCAGGATGCCGATAGTGAGCTAGCGGGATTCGTTCCTAGAAAACACATTCATGTCTCGACTAGTAAGTCTATTTTCTCATGAATTTTACAATCATCATAAGAGTCTTTCGACTGAGTTCCTTTGCTATTATTCCTTATATGACTCTTTCCCCTGGAACCAATTAACTGCAACTGATGTTGCCATGGTGGACTTCATCAAGAAAATCCCCAATGATCAAAGGATGCCCTGGGTGATAGTTCCTGACCCCACCCATCTCTTTGAATATTTCAATTTGTCTGCTGAAGAACTGCTGACACTTGCCCCCGACTTTTCCCCTTTTGGGATAAATCTTCGTGAGTTAAGGTGCATGTATTTTCTACTCCTATGGATCGTAATCTTTGGTCTTCTTCCTCCTCCAGTTCAAGATGAATCCTCTTTGAGTACTACAAGAAGAGGAAGCCACAAAGAGAATAGTTCTGTGGTAGCTTCCAGTGATGCTGCGACATCGGGTTCAATTTAGGAGCCTGATGTCAGTGATGATTGTGTGATCACTGGCGGGAGGGGCCCTAAACTGCCTCATGAACTTCGGCTGCTAGCAATTTTAAGAGGGAAGTACGCGTCGCCCAATCGTTCAAAGTTGAAGAGAGCCGATCCTACTCTTTGCTTCGATGTTGCCTCTACCCGGTAAAGAGAACAAAAATTTAAGCCCTCTATATCCGTGAAGGTTCCCCGTGACTATTCCCCACTCGATAAGTGTTTCTACTAGTTCGGATCCTCCTATAGGTCGGGAACAGCCGGTGACTATGTATTGTTTACTATTAATCCTTCCTCCTCGATGACCGAAAGGGAAGGGCGCCACCGAGACAATTGTCAGAATCGTTGTTCTCCCCTATCCTCAATTTGGAGATAGGAGGAGGGTAAGCAACGACATTCCCTTTCGCCACAATCTCTAGATTCTCCGAAGGGAGATGATTGTGGAGATGAGGTATGGGGCGAATTGATGAGCTTCCGCTACCAACAAACACTCACCAATGATGTTGATATCGCTTTGAGTTATGAAAGCTACGCGACTTCCTATTGATAAAGTTGAAGCCAATATGGTTGGTAGCCTGGATCTGTCATTCCACAAATCTGTTGTTTATCTGGCCAATGTAAGAATTTTTTCTATATACCATGTCTTGTTCATCTCATTATGTTGCTTACACATTCTATATTCTTTTTCAGTTAGTAAATAACTTTTTGGCCATGAAAGACCCAATCTTTGCGGCCTCAGCCGATACAGCCACTGATGACATGGCTACTGGTGAGCTGATCTGGGCGAAAGAAGTTGTTGAGAAAAGAGCTGAGGAGCTGCAAACCCAGGTTGACCAACTTTTGGCAAAAGAGAAGAAATCTGATGCTGGTTTTAGGAACACGAGAGATGTGATCTCCAACCTCTGAAACTCTCTAGATAAGGCAAAAAAAGGAGTTGCTGAGGCTGCCTCTTGGAAAGTGAAGTTCTTGGAACTACGCTCCCAATTTACCACCCTGCAAGCAAAGCATGACCAAGTCCAAGGGGAGCTTCACTGTAGGAATACCGAGATGAGAACCCTTGGCCAAGTCATTACTCATGCAAATGAAGTCATGATAGGTTATGAGAGGGCTCTCAAAGAGAAGCGTCTACGTTCTAAAAAGAAAGCTGGTGATCTCTTGGAGGAGACCTCTGAGTTCTATTCCAAAGTGGTGCAGGAGGTAAAGAAGAGGTCAGCTGAAAATGCCATTCGTTTTGCTCTGAGAGTAATTAATGTTTTTGAAGACTCCTTCAATGCAGCCAAACAAGTTAAGTTGGAGGAGGCAGCTTTCCAGCAGAAATTAGGCTTAGTCGATTGTCAAGGACATGTCTTACATCCTTGAGTGTCAACGTGTAGCCGACATTGGTTTCTATATAAACATCACCAATGCCTATAATCTTCGAGACTTCATTGTTACCCATCTTCACCTCACCAAAATCACCCGATTTGTAGGTAGTGAAGAAACTCTTGTGGGGTGTGACGTGGTAGGAAGCACCTATATCTACCACCCACTCTGTACCCTGGTATGAAGTGCTCAAGCATAACTCGTCACAATCTGACACAATTCCTACTTCACCTTCTGAAGCTATGATAGTGGAGTCTCGATCGGTGGTGCTTTCTTTCAACTCTAACTTGTCTTCATGTACGGTACTAGTCTTCTCATCCATCTTCAATTCTATGCATTCATACTTTAAGTGGCCACGGATACCGCAATGATAGCACGACAAGTCTTTCTTAGGAGGTCTACTCGCGCTCCTAGATTTTCTTTTGTCATCGCCTCTAGAATGAGATGGCTTTCTACTTTTGCCTCTCTCTTTGCTTTTTCAGAACAAAAGGATCTCGAAAGTGATAGGAGCTACTCGGTAAGGCCCTTTCTTGTCTTCTCGTAGAGGTCTTTTAATGTCTTCGACAGGCTAAAAGTTGTGGTCTCTTGGGATACAAGGCGGATTACATTGTTGTCAATTCGTGGTCTAATGCACCCAATCACTTTTTCATCAAGCATCTTCCAATTAATATTGGATACTGTATCCGGTTTTACTCCTCCATTCTCAATGGGTTGTGCCAAGTCATTGCAATAAAGCAAGTCTTCCATCTTTTGGTTTTTCAAAAAGTACGGTGTAGTTACCTCTATTTAGACTAGTCATGTGAGTGTTTATAGAATGATCCATCTTAACAAGTTATTTCAACTCAAACCACCTCTCAGAAATTTTATCAAACACCTTCGAAAGCAAGATTTGGATAACTATCTTTGTGATTAATCTAACCACGGCTCGATACCACTTGTTGGGGAAAATGATACTAATCGATTCCCACTAAGATAGCTTACACTTGGACAATTTACTACTCTAATAAAAATCTAAACTTTCACCACAACCAACAACCAAACCAACTTCCTAAGCAATCAACAACTATCACAAACAAATAATAATAAAGCAAAGAAAAGTAAAACATACCACAATGCAAAGATGTACCGTGGTTCGGCCAATGATGCTTACTTCCACAAGAGCTAATCATTTTATAAGTATGGGAAGGAAGATTACAATCACTCCTCTCAAGTCTCTCCAAACTTACTAGATTTCTTTTTCTCTCCCATGCTTTTCTCTTTTGCAAGGGTTTTATCTCAATTTTGGTTGCTCTCAAAATTGGGTTTCTATTCAAGACTTGGTTTTCCAAAACCTAACTTCTGTTTTTATAGTAATCTGAAATTTCGGCGCGTCTGCGAAATTTCGTGTTTACTGTATAAAAATCAAAATCTGGCATGTTTAGGCATGAAAAGGGCGCTCTTGGCAAGATTAATCTGAGCTGCTGCATCCTCTTATATTTATAGTTTCCCAAACTCCAGTAGACATGTTTAGGCATGAGTGCGGGCGCGCTCTAGGCAAGGCCAATTCGAGCGTGCACGCGCCCTCTTATTTTTCCATCCAAACTTCCAGTAGACATGTTTCGTGAGAGACTGAAAAAAATTATCTTCTTTTTCACGGCAAGGGCGCGGGCGCGCCTTGGGCACGACCAATCTGAGCGCGCATGCTCTGACTTCTTCACACAAACAGTACCTGTTTTTTCCTTCTTCCTCATGTGAGGGATAACACCAACAAACTTGGGCTAAGATTATAATTACCCCATTATATTTAATACTAAGATTGTACATATGAGAGGTATCTTTAAGTGAACGGATCTTAAACTTGTAAAACCTTTGGCTGATAATACCAGCATCAATGAACGCATTTGAAACAGGCTAAAAATTGATAATATTCATCATGGGCCAAATGTCGCTAGCAAGTAGCAAGCACAAGTTATATCATGGGGCAGAATGACGCAACTTTTGGTTTGTGGTTAATGCATGCTCCCACAGCAGCATGCCAGCGTATCCTTTTCATATTGCTTTAAAGACATCGTCATCAACAAAAATATGCTGATGTTATATATTTTTTTTTTCCTCGTCTTAGATATCAAGAAACAGCGACAATTCAATCCAACAAGAAACCAAATGGGAATAAAGAGAGGCACTTGAAAATACAAATACCCTGCCTTGCATCTTGGTTTTTCAGCTCGTTTAGTTTAGCTTACAGACACAATGGAAGGTCTCATGTCCATGACTTTGTTCATCACTTGCCTATTATCGTTTTTGTTTGCTGTGAAAGTATTTCATTCACTTTGGTGGAAGCCCAAAAGCTTAGAGAAGGATTTGAAGCAACAAGGGATCAAAGGTACTCCTTACAAATTTTTATATGGTGACCTGAAAGAGTTAGCAGGGTGCTTCAGAGAAGCATATGGTCCAAACCCATCAATCTTACTCATCAGATCGTGCCACGCGTCATCCCTTTCATCAACAGAACAGTGAAGATCTATGGTATGTATTCTGAGAGACTTTACTTATATGTTCTTCAGTAACATATACTTCTGTGTGTATTTCCTTCTTTAGTTTTTACAAATTTCTTCCTTGGTGTTTTGCTAGTTTTGATAAGAAATGGTGAGAAAAACTCAAAACGAAATAGAGACTATTCATCTTAGAAAACGAAATAGGAATCAGTTTAGGAATCTTAAATCGTAACATGGCCCGAGTTATCTTTGTCAACTTCATTAGTTTTTAGGATGAACTTATTTCACATTTTTTTTCTGTATCATGTATAGATGTAAGTCTCCCAATGCTTTTCTACATCACCATAGCTGCTATTTCTCTTTTTGTTGTTGTTGTTTAATTGCTCAATATGGATCGGAGAGGTAGAAAATAATGAACCTTAAAGAGGTCACGCCACTTGTTAACAATAACTAGGAACCAAAACGAATGCCTTTTTCTCTCAGTTGCCCTCACTGTACCGATACCTATCTGATATGTTTCTCATTGTATGTTGTTTTATAAGATCCCTTGTGGCACTTTGATTTCGAGAACCTCATTATACTTATACAGCACTGATGTTGGAATATTGGTAATGCAGGAAAAATGTCTTTCTTCTGGATTGGAACAAAGCCTACTCTCATCATCTTAGATCCAGAACTGATGAAGGAAGTCCTATCAGACAAGTATGGTCGCATTCAAAAACCACCGAGGAACCCACATATAAAACTTCTATCGAATGGACTTTCGTCATTGCAAGGAGAGAAATGGGTGAAACAGAGGAAATTAATTAGTCCTGCTTTCCGCCAAGAAAAACTGAAGGTTTTCACTCTCTTTTTCACGGAATATTAAAGGTTCTCTGATTATCATTGTATACTAATTTCAAACAGCTTTTCTAGTGCATGCCAATAATTTTGACTAACAATATAGATAATTTAAGCTAAAACTCACAGGTCAGGTCATATTTCACCTATGACTTATTGCCGATGCTATGGTTCAATTTGCACTAGGTTGTGAGGGACAGTTTCAACTTATACTGGCAATCTTTAAAATCACAGTGCTATGCGTTGGAATTGATTTAAGCAATCTTGCGTAGATTATGCTCCTAAACGTAGGCCAATCCGCCAATATAGTGGTTAGGTTAGGCAGGTACATATAAACGCAGAAACAACAAGAGAAAATTTTCTTTTGGGCATCCAATAACTGCTTCAAATGGCAACGAGTAAGGATTTGAAGAGGTAAAATTTGGCGACCAATATTACTGATCTCTTATACTTGTTGATTTCGTTATTGTAGGGTATGACTCCTGCATTTTTGACTAGTTGCATTGAGTTGATTGAAATATGGAAGAACAAAACTTATTCCCAAGGATATTGTGAACTGGATACCTGGCATGATATTCAAGACTTCACCGCTGATGTTATCTCACGAACAGCCTTCGGAAGTAACTTTGAAGAAGGAAAGAAGATCTTTGAACTTCAAAAAGAGCAGAGTATACTAGTCATGCAGGCTGTTCAATCCGTATACATTCCAGGTTTCAGGTGCATTGCCATTTTTCTTCTAATTTGAGCATGTTCTTTACTTCTTTTAGGTTCTTCTAATTTATTCAGGTTCCCCAAACAATCAAAGTCAGCAACTGGTCCAATAGCATACCAACAGCATCACTATTCAATTTAACATCTTACAGATTTATTCCAACGAAGGAAAACAAGAGAAGAATGAATCTGGATAAAGAGATCGTAGTAAACTTAAGAGATCTGATCCGGAGAAAAACTCTTGCATTGGAAAGTGGAAAGTCGAGCGTTGATGACTTATTAGGCATTCTTTTGCAATATAGTAGAGAAAGTTCTCAAGCAGATATGAATAATCTTAAAACTACCGGGATGCCAATTGATCAGGTGATAGAAGAATGCAAGCTGTTCTATTTTGCCGGCCAAGAAACAAGTTCAAACTTGCTAACATGGACTATGATTGTTTAGCTATGCACCCAAGCTGGCAAGAAAAGGCGAGGGAGGAGGTGCTACAAATTTGTGGGAAAAACATGCCCAGTTACGAAGATCTAAACCATTTAAAGATTGTGAGTACATCTCTTTCAAAACTTTTTATCTATAACGGTTTTTATTAGAATCCTAGATTCTGATATGAGAAAACGTCAAACCTTAATCAATTTTTTGGCATCATAGATTCATAGTGATACATTATGGCTTTGTTCTGTTTTGCAACAGCACCTATGACTTAGCAGGCATATGTTCGTTGAGAAATAGATATGCTCACTACTTCACTAGCTACATCTGTTTTGACTATGGTACCAAATTCAATTGCAGGTTACTATGATTCTATATGAAGTTTTAAGGCTGTATCCACCATTGGTCCAACAAATTCGTATACTTGCAAGACAACAAAGCTTGGAGATATCACCCTCCCAGCCGGGTTCAACTCATCCTACCAATACTACTTATTCATCATGATCGTGAATTCTGGGGGATGATGCAGAAGATTTTAGACCTGAGAGATTCTCAGAAGGAATAGCCAAAGCGTTGAAGGATCGAAAGGTAGCATTCTTTCCATTTGGATGGGACCAAGGATCTGCATAGGCCAGAACTTTGCCATGATAGAAGCTAAGATGGCGTTGGCTATGATTTTTGCAACACTTCTCATTTCAGCTTTCACCCTCATATGCCCATGCTCCAAACACCATTGTCACTCTTCAACCACAACATGGAGCTCAAATTATTTTACATGCGCAATGAAGCGTGCACAAGTTATCACGCATTACATAGTATAATTCTGTTTAGGTGAATAGAATAAATTTGTAATTCTCAGCCAAGTCACAGAACAACAGCTTGTCACACTTGATGATCTAATGGATTATGGATGCTCTGATGCTCATCAGATTTCAGAATTAACAGTCAATCTGCATGTAATTATGTTTTGCTTGGCATATGTTATTGTTTACAATACAGCACAAGGTATACATCACTGAATTAAATATTAACAACTAAAGTCAATAGGGCTAACCAATGGGCTGTCTTACAAAAAACATGAACGATTTGGGAAGTCTTCAGAATTGCTTATCTGATCTCTATTGTTTTCTAATACCAACTTACTTTTTGGTTGTTCTTTAATTTTGTTAATGCATGCTGTTAGGCCTAAAGTAGTCTTTATTGGCAAATCCAAAAGACTTCAAATTGATCTTACTTTTTACTTTTGTAGCTAGCTAGTTTATAGTGACAGTGACAAAAAACATAAGCTTTTTGAAGTGCTTTTTTGCAAAGTGATCGAAATTGTTAGACCTATAGGCTGTAGCAACTCTTGTCTTTCTTTTCCTCTTTCAGTCTTTCATCTGGCACGTATAAAGGCTTACCACAATACCACAAATACGACGTATAAAGAAGCAAGCAGTTGCGTTAAACACCAAGATTAATAAGTGAGCCAATTTTTGTTTTTGGCTCTGTAGTACACTATATAGACGTTCTGTTTCGGCCTACATTTTATTTCTCACAGAATTTTCAAGAAGAAAATCCAGATTTCCAGATAATTGCTGGATCCATTCTCCGTAACTAGCGTTGGACGCCCTCAAACATATTCTTACTTATATGTTGCGAATTTTTCCTGGTGCCATAATTAAACATCCATTGGTATCTGATTTGCATCTGCACCTCTACTATGAATTCGCTCATATTCGATTGATTGCCTCCTCGCAATATACTTTCCAGCCAACGTCAAACAAAGGGTCGATGTGAGAATCATGATTGCAGCTAGTATCAAACTAAATTGTAAGTTGGCCAGTGCTCTAGCTCTCAGAAAAGCGTCATTCGTCCCACAAGTAACTGCTCCATGCATGTCATTCCCACCCTCCACGAAACTAACCATACAACCCTTACAACAAATCTCGGGACCCATAGTATGAATCCCATGTTCAAAAACCAACACCCCTGGAATAGGACAGAGACCGAAAGGACTATAGCTGCTGATACACTGCTAGGGAAGCTGATCATTGCGAGAGCTGATACAAATGAGACTAGCACTATAAGCTGCAAGAGCCAGTGGTAGTGACCTTCAGGACCAACATGGTCTGTAGAGTGAAAATGTAGTAAAAATAACTCTTGGCTAAAGACTGACGCTGCAAGGAGTCCAACGAACCACATAAAAACCTCTGGTAAGTGTGTTAATTTGACAACAAGGGCGATTCCTGCATAGATGGCAAGGTGAAGAAACATGGTTGCATGCTCTAAACTATCCAGCATGAACGAAAACTCAAAGTGATAGAAGTCCAAAACTTGGGAAGACAATGAGAGCCCAACCAGGGACCATGTGTCCTACAAATGTGCCCATAACATTTGATATTTCAAAACCTTCAAGTTTGAGTCCCTTCAACACCAAATAAGATCTAGGTTACATATATATAACTCATGCAAATGACGAAATCTCAAATGTGCTTTCTCTTCGCAACTTTGATCTGTTTCATATAAATTATTTTCATGTACAAACAACAAAATACTTAGTAGTGCTTGTTGACAGCGATTCCACAAAATATGCTTATTGCATTGTTGACTAAGTTTTCCATGAATCATGAATGTCTATTATGGTGAATGAAGGGACACATAATCCATAGCATCTGTAGAATGACAATAGACCAATATGGATGGTCACATAGTTTCATCTTTGGGTGAATCTTAACTAGTTGGTCATTCTGTTTAAATTTCTTTGGGTGAACTCATGGTATGTTATGTTTTTTTGTTCTTAGACAGCTTTAGGAATTGAGATTTTGAAAGTTCATACTATTACGATATGCTTTCTCAATTCTCATTATATATCAGTTGCGCTTGATAGTTTGATACTTGAAACACAGGGAAGATCACTCTCTTTTGGCTAGGAACGACTCCTACTCTGATCATTAAGGATCTAGAACTAGTGAAGGATATCCTATCAGAAAAGTTTGGTAAAGTTCAAAAACCACCAGAGAACCCACATATTAAGCTTCTAACTATTGGACTCTCAAGTTGGAGTAGTATGCTCTCAAATATGGAAGGAGAGAAATGGTTCGAACCCAGAAAAATAGTTACCCCTGCTTTTCATATTGAAAAACTGAAGGTTTGTTCCGCCCATCCATATCTACTCATTTAAATGCAGACTTTTGTATATCTACGTCCTCCTGAGTCCTGATACTAACTGCAAGATTGCATAAAAGAACAGACTAATCAGATAAAACTTCCCCCATTATTCAAGAAAGAAGTAAACTAGGTATGGTTAGGTCATATATACTTGTTAAAACATACTACCACACGAGTTACATTTCTATAGGGACTTTCTCAAGCTGCAACGTAGTGCTACTGCCCAGAGACACTGACACTCAAGATAGACAGATTGAGTGGTAATACAGAGAATTAGTAGAGAGTGAGTGCTCCTTTTCAAAGAAAATATTGACCCTGAAACTGGTAAATCTCTGTGACAATTTAGTAGTTTAAGATGTAACCTTGTCAATGAGTGCAATCATCTATTATCGAGTGAAACTAAGTGTGCCTTCTGGGCAACTGATGCAGTTATGTGAGCGTTAACTCTCAAACAATCTAAAATAATCAATCTCTAACCGAAAATCGATAAAATAGTTGATCTTTAACTAAGAGTCGATCAAATAAAATAAATTAACCAAAAGTGTTTTTTACAAACCCTCAAGAGGCCTTAAATAGGCGTCCTAAACCTAAAACAAAGACTGGCGGTGATCTAAGGGGTGTGTTTGTTATGATGGAAAGGAAAGGAAATACTATGGAAAGGAAAGGAAAATAAGAGTGGTCCACCTTTTCCATAGTTTTTAAGGCGTTTGTTTACCCATGGAAAGGAAATGGGCTTTTCCATATGAAAACAAATGGAAAAGGTTTTGTGTCTTTAGCTAACCCCTGAAATTTTTGTGGAAAGGAAAGGAAAGGAAATAGATAAATAGGAACTTACTACTAATACACTCCACTCAACAATACAATTATTCCTTTCCATAGCTTTTGCAAACAAACATGATTATTCCTTTCCCTAGTTTTTACTTTCCTTTCCCCAGTTTACCAAACACATACCATTTAAAATTATTTCCTTTCCATTCCATTCCATTCCATTCCATAGTGGACCACCCATTTTATTTCCTTTCCTTTCCATGAGTTAAAATTTAACAAACACACACTAAGTCCACCGACTGAAAACAAAGACTGAAATTAAAAAAGCCCTTAGGGCGTGCGCCCCTTATCTACTATCTACTATCAAAGACCATTAATACTGAGTAGTTGAGAATGCTCCCAAAGGACCCACGTCCCCCTTTTTCTCTCGACCGACACATCGATTTTATCTAAAAAATGAATTCTATGCCCTTTTTGGCGATTTCAATTGTTAAGTAGTCCAAAATACATAAAACCCAAAATAGATAAGTAGATAAAACCTCATTCTTAAATCTTATCTCCATTCTTCTTATATCTTATCTCCATTCTTAAAACACGGAATTTTTATATCATCGAATTGGACGAAAAGAAAATCTCCGAGGCGATCATCGAGAATGAGCAGATGGTTCCCAACAAATCCGCGACATGGCTCAAGGAAGTTTAATCCCATGGGTATCAACCGTTACCTCTCCATTATATACATCGACTTCAACCCCTAATGATTCGAGAACTAATATCATAGTTTTAATGTCGTAAACATTAGGAATGTTATGAAGTTTTGAATTTCGTAACAACAAAGAGTTCCCGGCAAGAAGCGCCATCGCCGAAGTTCATCACAAAGAAACTACTACCTAACCAAGCCCCAAGCAAGCCTAATGTTAAAGAGAAGGTAAGATAGCTGAATACCCAATTCAAATAATTCACCAATCTCAAAACCGGGTCGAACCGATCTTTTCACTTGATGCGGTTTTTGCGAGTAACCCAACCGACATTGCTCCCCAAGAGAGTGCGGATACCCAAGGTATGGCTCATTGACTTCAATACTATCCTCAATAGTCAACATATTCAAAGAAAATTTTGCAATAAGATGACAATAATCATTAGTATCATTATCCGTCCCTTTAAGCATTCGAGAAAATTCGCGACTTTCGAATACTAAAGTATAAAGCATTGCTTTGAGAACCAAGCTATGAGACTATGGCATTAAAATTACAACTAATGTGTCTATGACAGAAACGCTTATGGAATCTCGAGAAAGGCATGTTTTTTTTTTTTAATCGAGTGCATAGCTACAAACGGCCACAAGTAGCCAATCCGAACCATAATTTTTGGTCGAGAACCAAACTTAGAATGACCAAACTCATAATACAAGGATTCGTTAGCATCTTACATCTAAAATATTCTTATTCATTCTCCGTCATTGATATTCCGGACCATCAACGTTACATTATGTACTCTATAAGAAATTACTAATATATGCTCCTCATCCAACTGAAGATTCAAACTATTAAGATTATATCATTAGATCATGTGTGTTATGCATTATGTATTATATAAACTAATGTAATTGAGATCCTCCAAGTAGCATAAAAGATAAAACATTATAATATGGCTTATATAGGCATTAACACCACGTTAAACCAAAATGAAAGAAAAACCATGAATTATTATTACTTTTCATGGTGTCTTGATATCAAGCCTTTCATCTTAATTTCCTTCGAATATCTGCCTTCCTCCAAATGAAAACAAAAAAAGTAAATTAGTGACTATCTTTGCCAATAAAACAATCGAGAGACTCAACATTTTCAGTTTTACTAACAACTACAAGAAGATATATATAATGTAAGAAAATTATGCATGAAGACTTACATGAGAAGTGAAACTCTTATTAAACAATCCTTTCCTTTTAAGATGGGGAAAGAAAATGTCATTTGGAAAGTTGAAGAAGAAACAGGTAACATTGTATTCTTTGAAGAAAATGAAGAGAAGAGAATTGAGAGTTGGTATTGAGGGTTTTCGTGACCGGATAGCTTGGAACCACCAACGATAATGAACTTGTCATCCGAGCTTTGGGTTTGATTTGGGAATTTGGGAAGCCGGAAGCGGGATATTGGAGTGCTTTCGGATGAACTTCCGGAGGTCCTTTTGTTACCACCAGTTATGATTATGATGCTCCCTTAGATGAATATGGTGAGATAAGATTCTTCCGAGAAGTCCGCATGCATTGGTTGCTCATGAATTTTTTGGTTTTGATTGCTTTAAACTTCGGGACTTGCAGGTTTGGTAAGGCAACCTAAATTTGGGCATCTAAAAATCTTCATATGGGCTATTAAGCTCTGTGAGGGTGCTTTAATTTTTGTCGACCCGTTACTACTTCTTTAGGAAGCTTCCAACGGGTAACAATTTTTCTAATATCACGAAGTTTTCCACTGTTCTATCTTGGTAACTCGGTTGCCTTAATCAATCATATATATATTTCAGGAAAGTGTATTCTCTTCCAACTCCGGAGGTTGTGCGGCCTTTTCATGAACTACAATTCCAAGTCTCTTTGCCAAAGTTGTGTTCAAGAACAAGCACTATAACTTGCTTCCTTGGTCAATCGGCATCCTTCCCGATGGTGAGAATGTAGTCTTTAATACATAAAAGTAAGTAGTGTAAGCTATAAAAAGTTTCTGTATAAACCTATTTTAATATCTTAACCAATCAATATATATATATATATATATTGATTGGTTAAGATATTAAAATAGGTTTATACAGAGCTTCTTTATAGCTTACACTACTTACTTTTGCGGTATTAAATATAACATAATCAGAAGGTAACTAAATCCTAGCTGTTTAAAGATGTATTTTTGGCAGGCTTTTTCACCGCTCGATGCCCCTTGGCGGCTTGGCCCCTATCTTTCTCTCTTTTCGGTAGATTGACCGGATATTTCCTTTAAGTTCTTTCCCTTCTCTTTTCTTGGTAGATGTGTATAATGTATTTTTAAGTATATGTCTTTCCCCTTTTCTTTCAATTCTATATATATATATATATTTTTAAACCCATGATGGCATGATATACCCTTGCTTCTCTTGCATTTAATTCTTTTTACCTACTGAATGTTTATTCTTTTGGAATAGCTCCATCTCCTTTTGAGGCACCAAACTCTGTTTTTCGAAAGTAGCAATACAATTGCAACCAAAGGCATCACCACCAACAAGACCTTTTAGTGCTTGAGCAAGTGTATCATTGAGTTTTGGATACCGGTTTCCACTTCCCACGGACTACTCAAAACCAGAGACACGGACCTACTGTTTTAGTAGCCACAAGTGGAGAAACCAACAAACAACAATTGAATTAATCTACTTCACTTTTGATTTTACGCTTTGACCATGAATTCGATCTTGATGCTTTCTTGCCAAAAAACACAGTTTTGATCCATTTTCTTAGAGATTTCCCCATTCCAAGAAGTAAAGATCCAGATAACCAAGTTGTTTCGAGCGCAACAAGCTCGCCCATAAGAGTGTTGTACGACTTTGATCCAATTGCAATAGCGGTTTGAGAGTCCTGGTTTTCATACACAGATACCATGAATCAAGAAAGTCCATACGAACTACTTAAAAGTAGAAATGTTGACTGTCTTCATTCTTAGATATGGAACAAACTTCATCGGTGAAGCGAGTAAACCTTTTTTTTTTTTTTGGGGTGACAACCTTGGTAAACGAGGAAGCCTATGTATAATATTATCCAAGAAAGCACAATGCACAAGTTGCAATATGTGCATGCATCATAAAACATAAATGTAGATTTGATTGTCATCAAATAGAGGTATTGAGAAAATGCATACTACAACAATAAAAATATTCAAGTATAATATAGATGCTCAGCATGAACCAGTATGTTACATACTCACATCTTCCTTTTTCGGTTCCAAAAAAACTAAAATGTGCTTTCACGCAATTGTAAAAAAGTTACAAACACACTCATAACTTTTCGAAGGACATAGAACATACTAAAAACACCTATGAAGGGAGAGATAATCAATGATTTTTTTTCACATCTTTTTACGACAAGTAACCCAGAACCTAATAATGATATTCTCCATTTATTTGAACCTATAATCACAGATAGAGAAAATAGTATGCTTACTGTTATTCCTACTGATGAGGAGATTTGGGATGTAGTAAAAAAGATGGGGGCTTTAAAAGCTCCCGGCCCTGATGGATTCCAAGGAGTTTTTTACCAAAATTGTTGGGATATAGTGGGAGAACTCAGAGTGGAAACCTGTGGAAGAATTTCTTTTTTATTAGGTATCCTAGAACCCAATTTAAATGAAACCTTCATATCACTAATACCAAAAATCCCTAATCCGGATCATATTGCAAAATTTAGACCCATTAGTCTTTGTAATTTTATTTACAAGATTATTTCTAAACCGCTATTAACAGGACTAAAATCACACCTACATAAGATTGTCTCTCCATTTCAGGGTGCTTTTGTGAAGGGTCGGTGTATTGGTGATAACATAGGACTTACAAGTGAAATATTCTATAATATGAAGAAGATGAAAAAAAGAAAAAAGGGTTGGATGGCAGTGAAACTGGATATGAAGAAGGCATTTGATCAAGTTGAATGGGATTTTTTGTATAAGATAATGAGCAAGTTGGGTTTTGGTAATAAGTGGATCGAACTTATCAAACAATGCTTAGAAACTGTCTCTTTTCGAGTCTTATTGAATGGGGTTCCTTTGGATAATTTTACATCACGGAGAGGGTTGAGACAGGGGGACCCATTATCTCCCTACCTCTTTATTCTGGTTACGGAAGCACTTTCAAGGATGCTACACAAGGGGGAAAGAGATAATAGTATTAGTGGTATCAAAGTTAGGAGAAAATCCCCACCAATTAGTCATCTATTGTATGCTGATGATCTAATAATTTTCAGCAAGGCCAGTTTGGCGGAAGCAGTTAATATGAAAGGTATTGTGGACTTGTACTGTAAGGCATCTGGGCAAGAAGTCAGTGTGGGGAAATCAAGTGTTTTTTTTAGTAGTAATGTCCATCACAGACACCAAAAGATGTTAGCAAAAATTTGGGGAGTAAGGAAGTTCTATGAGAGGGATAAGTATTTGGGGGTGCCGATACTTCTCACTCGGAAAAAGAGTGAGAATTTTGATTACCTAGTAGATAGTTTACAAAGGAAGGTGACTGGGTGGAAGGCCAAAATCCTATCTCAGGCAGCTAGAACTACCCTAGTCAAGACTGTAGGGCAAGCTGTCCCTATTTATGCTATGAGTACTTATCTACTGCCGAATAGCATTACAGATAAATTGGATCAGCTAAACAGAAATTTTTGGTGGAATGGGATCTCAGATTCCAACACTAATCATACAATAAGTTGGGAGAAATTGTGTAAGCCTAAGAGTGCTGGTGGATTGGGTTTCCGAAAAGCTAAAGAAATGAATCAAGCTCTGATCTCGAAGCATTGTTGGAGATTATTACAGGAAGAAGAGTCTATATGGTCGAAAACTTTTACAAGTATATACAAATGGCATGGGTTAGAGGTGGTGAATAAGAAAAGGAGTGCCCCTTGTTCTTATTTCTGGCGAGGGATCAATAGAACTATGGATGGTATAAGAGCAGGATTCATATGGAAGGTTGGGGATGGTTCTACAATTGATATTTATACTCACCCTTGGTTATCTTTTATGAATAAACATTGTGTGTGCGAAAGATTTGGTACCTCCTATTTACAATACAAATCCCAGATATTCATTTGTCGGTCCAACTTATAGATTAGGATCACCAAAGTTGGAATCAAAATAGGTTAGGAGAGTTGTTTCCTTCACCTGTTGTCAGTAGCATTAACCAAGTTGTCATCAATCCTAATATAGCTAATAAAATTATTTGATCAGGTAATACTAAAGGCATAATCACTGTGAAATCTGTTTATCATTTTCGAGGCATGACAGATCGTCGAGGGGAGAGACTTCTATCGCTAATGAGCAAGCCAAAAAAAGATGTGGAAGACTAAGGTGGAAGCTAGTATTCAGTTGCTTGTATGGAAACTTTATAATGGAGGTCTGCTAACTGGAGATAGATTAAGAAGACAGAAATTTAAAGGGGACATATCTTGTGTTTTTTGTCAAAAAGAGATAGAAACAGATGAGCATCTATTTCTCCAATGTGCCTGGATAAGATGTTTATGGTTTGGATCTTCTCTTAGTATACGTATGGAGGAACATGAAGGGAAGACTCTACATGAATGGATTGGAGAGGCAGTATGCTGGAATAGTTTAGAAGATTTTGCTGAAACGGAGGTACAAAGATTTGCGAGTACTTACTTTCTAGTAATGATAAATGAGATATGGAGGTGCAGAAATCAGTTGCGATTTGAGAAAATAAAACCTAACATGGAGCAAATGATTAGGACTGTTGCAAGGAAAGTAGGAAGTACTTTGGAAGCATATAAGAAGGACGTACGTAGCAGCGGTCAGACTAGCAGGAAGGAAAATAATCCCATTGAATACCATATGGCTTTGAACAAAGTAGGTATTGATTTCTATAGTTCCTGGCCTAAGATAAGTTTTGATGGGGCTTTTGATAGAATGACTAAAAAAGGAGGAGCAGCAGCAATATGTAGAGATGCAGATGGCAAGTTGCTGGGGTCAGTGTATAGAAGGTTCCACGCAGAAACTCCTTATGAAGCGGAGTGTCATGGTGCGGAGCTAGCTGCAATCCTGTTGTACAAATTGAAACTTGACAAAGTGTTGATAATGGGAGACTGCAGAGACTTGATGCAGACTCTTAGAAGCAATGGCGTTGGATTGGAGCAAGATGACTTCATCTCACGAATTGAAGTTTTATTTAAACAGTCTTATTTGATGTTCAGTTGTAATTTGTGTTTCTATTGGTTTAGGAGAGCTCATAATAGGGAGGCAGATGAATTAAGCAAGTGGGCTTTAAATTATGCAGCCATATATCCCCCTCCTTGTTGGACTCTGAATGGTGTAAACAACTTGATTTCTGTTTAATATAAGAAGAGTCTTTATCGAAAAAAAAAATACCCAGACTAAACAAAGATTTTTGAAGATTATAGATCATCATATGCAGGCCAAACCCCATTTCGATAAGACATCAAAAACAAAATGGCTTTGAGCTTTTCAGTTAGAAAATTCCGTACAAGCAGAATTTTTCGCATTTTTCAGCCCAATTTCAGGTTTGTGACCCTCCACATCGAGCTATACCCTCTCTCTTGCCCTCATGTTTCTCTGCATATTTTTAATAATCAATCGAGATGAGTTTAAGGTAGCCACATGGATCAACTCATCGGGCCTTTTAATTTTCCAAATATAGTATTTTCTATGTCCAGCAAGAGATATATGTACAGTATATTACTAAAAATTGACTTTTGCCCAGTTGGTGAAGTATGAGTACCACATGCTAGGACCCGAAACCCAGAATCACATGGACCATCCCAATTGCATGTTTGTGCCCCCCACGTTGAGCAACACCATTCTAATGCCCTACTGTTTTTTAGCAATCAATTGAGATAGGCTTGATGTAGGTACCAAAAAAAAAGTCATCAGATGGCTATAAATTTCCCAATGTTGTAATTTGGTTTGTATGTTCCCCAAGGGATTTATGTACAGTATACTACTAAAAATGACTTTTGCCCAGTTGGTGAAGTACGAGTACCACATGCCTAGATTCAATGCCTTACAGCATCAGCATCATCAAACAAGTTATCTAGCAATGTAACGAAAGAAATAGCTTGATGGAAGGCAAGAAAAAAAAACGATTATGCACTTGAACTCATCTTGCCTAATCAGGGATTTACTAACTACTCGCCTTTACTAAGGTGGTATTAGAAGCAACATTTAGTAGAAGTGCTGAAGTAATTTACAATAATAAGTTTACACTGATTCGGAAAATGATACACCAAATAGAAAGGATTGGTGCGAGAAGAGTAGTAAAATCTATATCTCAGTGTTTCACAAATTTTACTTGAGTAGTTGAGTCCATTTTTTTTTTTTGGGTGGGGGAGGTGTGACCCATGACCCAAGGCCTTATCCCCACTATATGACTAATAATTTTATCATTTGCTGGAAGATGAATAGAAGAAGAAGATACTACGAGGAGGGTCATGAAACATGCATGATAATATCAAGTTACCAAAGAAGAGCAATAACAATAACAGGGGAAAGGAAGGTGATCCCGATGAAATAAAGTTTACCAAACAAAATAGAAAAATAATAATAGTAATTTAGAACAAGGCAACTTCCCAAGAACCGTTCATTTTCCTACTTATTAGAAGCTCCAAACTATTGAAGTAAACAGTGAAATCCAACACTATATCTCTGGCAAGATAGAAAATTTTGGAAGCAATAAACAACATTTATTGAAAAACAAATTTCAGATTGAGAAAAATAGTCGTCTTGGTGAAAATCTTTCATTACTTATCTTTGTTTACTGTAAATAATCTCTAAAAGGCAATACTTATTTTGATAGAATCTACTCTATTCATCTTCTTAGGCACCAATTCATCTAAAAAGATATGGTAGAAACCTGCATGACCCCACAAATGAATGAAGATATTAGTAGTCTTGTGAGCGAGAAGATAATGGACGATGGGGGCTGGTGTGTCCAATGTGCAAGAGCAAAGGGATTGTTGAGTCTGACACTGAAGGTACTTTTGGTTCTTCTTCTTACTTTTAATGTCATTTACAAGTTTATATTGCATGATGTGGCTATGTGTAGTTGTGGAAATTTAAGTTAGTGAGGCCATGGCCAGTGAATGGCCTCTAGACAGTTGGAACACAATATTTCCAACTGTACTAGATACCTAGATGGGTGAGATTCCCAAGTAAAGATAGGATAAGGTCAATGAGTGCAAGTTTTACTATTGGAGAATATTGCTCAATCCCTGGGCTTCCGTTTTACGTTCATTATGTTATGAGAGACATACTTTTTATCAGAGCATCACTGCGAGACAAAGAGGGTTTATATGTCGAATTCACAACTTATGAGTATTTGGCAATCAAAGTAAGTGCAATTATCTTTAGTGTCTGTGTTAGGTTTAAATATTCTTTTTTTTTTTTTCAGACATGAAGATTATTCCAACTATTAAATTAGAACACGTTCTAAGATAATAGTGTCAAATTCTTGTTTGTCAATTTTTCTCTTCAATTCAAAGTCACATTGGGAAGGTACTTTCGGTTTATGCTTTATATGAGATTTTCAGGTGTCACCGAACAGGTTTGATGGGCATGGAAATACGGGGTTGAGTGGTGTTGATCTTGGTGAGGAGACTCGCTTTACGGGCTGAGTTGAGTTCTCACCCCTCGGGGTCAAGGTAGAGTGATTCTAGCTTACTTCTTATTAATTAAAGGGATCCATGTCATTTCAATCGAAGACCAAAGACCGCTTTATTCTTCTTTTCCTCTTCCCATTTTTTGCCTTTGAAACCATTCGATTGTGACTTTAGTGATGGGCAAGGAAGAGAGTTCCTTTAGGCAATGATTGTATTTTCTTCAAATTCCTTAACAAACAAGTCGGTTCTACCGAAAATTTGTAAATCATGTCATGCACAGGCTTTGTTGTGTAACTCTACCTTTTGTTTCTTTTTTTACTTCAGGTTGATCAGTCAGGAACTGTAGTTGAGGTACTCTCTGAAGGATGGAAAGCCAGTTAGCGTTGATTAACAAAGACTGTGTGTGTGTGTGTGTGTGTGTGTGTGTGTGTGTGGAGTTAAACAACCATTACAATATTGTTTGAATTTAAATTGGTCATTGAACAATTTCGTGTACAAATAATTTTATGCTCATTTTGCTTCACCCATTGCCCGAACTTGAAGTTCTCTTTTTCTTTTCTTTGACCCTCGCGTTTGTTATTGAGCCCTGAAGTAAAATGTGGATGTGTTGTAGCATGTTGAAAATATACTTAATCTTAATGTTGATCCACGGTGTTTTAATTGTTTCTGAACCGTTGCAATGATTCCCGTGCCTTCAAAGTTCGAATTGAACTGCTCGCTCCAACTCTATACGCCTAAACGTTCTATTACTCCAAGTCAAATTGATCGTTTTTTTTCTTGAAGAGACCCAGACAGTGATTCCCCTAGCTTTTGTTTTCCTCAATTTCTTAATTCAATTATATTTATTTCCTCATATGTGACTCCTGTGGATTTCTTCTACAAGAGAAATCATGACTAATGATCGCTGATACTTCCTCTTCCTCTCAATTAATCTCTCGTGGACTACCTTAATTAAGGGAATAATCTTACTACATTGTGATAAACAATAAAAAGAATTGTATTACTATATTGTTTTGATAAGAATGAAGAGAGATATTATTATGTTAGTTTTAGTCTATCTTCCTCTGTTTGATGGTAGTTACAAAAATCTTTCATTTTCTTCTTTGACAACCATATAGATTGCATGTCTGCTCAATCAGGCTTTATGGATTTATGGGATCTCATCTTTTCTCTCTTTTTTCTCTCTCGATTAATGCGGGTGTTGATAAGAGAAAAGAACGAACAAAACATTCAATTACATGGAAGACAAGAACTCATTATAACTGGTTGGAACCTCAAACTTCATCAACTAAAAGACCAAAAAGAAATTATTCTACAACAAGTACTTTGCCTTCTAGCACATTTAATGCACGTGTTCCAACTCGAGGAAGGATATAACTATTTAAGAAGACAACCTATAGAGAGCCTCTTCAATATTCTCACAAACAAAAATGAGGACAACTCTCATTCTTTCTTGCTTACTATGGCATCTTTTCTTTATTGCAGCATTGCATCATCAGAAACTGGCCTATGCAGCCGGAGGGGGCCAATGGACGCTTTTACAGAACAACATTGGGATAGCAGCACTGCACATGCAGCTGCTAAACAACAACCGCGTGGTTATCTTTGATCGAACTAATTTTGGCCTGTCAAATATTTCGTTGCCCAATGGCAAGTGTCGAAATGATTCTAATGAAAAGGCAGTTATCATATATCTACTTTAATTTATAACCAAATGGGATATCATATTGTGTCATATCTGGTCTAATTGACCTTAAAGTTGGGAGCAACATTAGCCATCGCGGATTGTGTTTTCTTGGTTGTCAAGATTAATGTGATTATGTGAAAGAGATGGCTTCACTAATAAAAATAATAATAACAGGAAGAATAATGAAAAAGCATGTGGAACTGTGGTCGGTTTTGGTTTTCATATTTAAATCCAAGCAAATTTAAATATGAAAACAAACTGATTTGGTTGAACATGCCTTACTTTGAAGAGATGGGAATAAGTAGTCATAATGATACAGTCCCAAGTGGAGAATTCTAATGAAGAGTCATACAGAAGGAACATTGTTGGTTTTGCAAAACCAGCCGCCATGGAGTTATAGAGAACAATATCTGGTTAGGGATTTTGATCATACAAGTTTTGGGAATAGTCCATTATATTGTGGTGGAGGTGAGAGTGAAATTGTGGATGAGTTTGGTAAGGATAACAAGTTTGTTAAGGGTGTTTGATTTCATTATAAATACTTGGATTTGTTTGAGTTCTCAAAGGGAGTTGCATTTGGATATTTAATTTATAACATAGTTAGGTCCTTTCAAACTAGAGTTGATGAAAGGAAGTCAACTTCATAAAAAAAAATGTTTATCGAAAAAAAAATAAAAATAAAAAATACTCTATATGACCCATTAAACTAGGGGATGAATATGTTGTATCTGCATTCATTTGGTAAGTTAAGGTAGTGCCAATGGTAATGTTGGAATTGGATTGTATAGTTTGTGCCAAATAGTTATTTGCCGAAGGGTGCATTGACAATCACCAAATATAATAATAATTTTTGTTAGCATTCCTTTGTCAAAAGAGTAATTTAAAATAACAAAAATTTAATTTAAAAAAAAAAAAAAAAAAAAAAAACCCCTCATTTCTTTTCTTTTATTTGGTATGTCTCATGGTCTCAAATGAAACCACATTGCACCCGTGGTCCTCAAACCACCTTGCACATTGCCAATGTTTGAATGTTGAAGACTTGAAGGGTTTAAGGTGCTTAGAGGCTAGAATGACTTGGACAAATAAAAGGTCGGAAGGGCAAAGAAACTTTTGATTGATTTCGTCCAAAAGAGTCTGCAACTCTGCCAAGTTGGATTGGGTATGATGCACATTTTTAACCGAATTCACAATCACACAATGTAACATATCCTAGAACAGATATGTTAACATATATAGCAACAACTATCAATGTATTTAAATTTTCAAGGGTGTTTGATTTCATTATAGATACTTGGATTTGTTTGAGTTCTCAAAGGAGTTGCATTTGGATATTTAATTAATAACATAGTCAGGTCCTTTCAAACTAGAGTTGATGAAAGGAAGTCAACTTCATAAAAAAAAAAATGTTTATTGAAAAAAATAAAAATAAAAAATACTCTATATGACCCATTAAACTAGGGGATGAATATATTGCATCTTCATTCATTTGGTAAGTTAAGGTAGTGCCAATGGTAATGTTGTAATTGGATTGTATAGTTTGTGCCAAATAGTTATTTGCGAAGGGTGCATTGACAATCACCAAATATAATAATAGTATAGAGGCACAAAACCGTACATGAAACATTTTTAGTCAAGTGTTAATAACAATTCACTTTCGCATTAAGGACCTCCGACTTTATTCAATTAAATAATCCTAATTAAATAATTAACTCTTTATGGACTTGATCCACGGTAACTTTGTAGAGAAATTTAGATATTGAACTAACGTCCACATCTGTGATGAAACAAAGATTAAGGTTTTCTAATACATTGAGCTATGGAATGGAATAGGAATTACTGTGACTTGATTTGTAATGTTGTGATTGGATATAGAGTTGATAATCACACTAACATGCACACTTTTGTAGATGTGTCAGTAAATAATCATGGTTACCTTACTTTGTAATCCAACTAATTCATAGTAATATATTATGCTACAGGTATGGGACAGTTACAAAGACATAGTCACAATATAGGAGATTACACTGCTTTTGTATTGAATGTTTCATTGTAAAATGTGTGTTGAGACTTGGGATTCTGCTCTCAAATATATCTTTATAAATTGTAAAATTGTATATACATCTAGGTAACTAAAGAGTCATTACGAAGTTTACTAATTTTCATTATTTCTATGTATAGAACTCGAATGTAAATAAATGTCATTAAATCATTGATTGTCGTCACAACACAAACAATTGTGTATTAACTTCGTTTAGTTTGTTTAATGATTAAAATAGGATCTCGATTCTTATTTATAACTATTATGATGCATTAGTATGTAGGAGTATCCGTGATTACATAATTGAAATGTCGTTAGCCATTTGTTTTTAAGAGCAACTGTGGCATATCACTTATATGCCCACTTGCTCGATTTCCTTGAATAGTTCTTTTTGTGTGTTATTCCTACTCCGTTGATCCTCTAAATGATCCTCTAAATGATCTTCATTGAGTGGACCTTGGAAGAAGTCAATTTTAGATACAAGTAGTGGTTCGATATAGTTCTAAGATTGATATCCGGATTTACACTCACAAAACTTGGCGTGCATAACTCATCCATACATCAATTGGACTGGAAATCCAATTTGTTTGCATATCAAACAGACTATAAAATGTGTTCGAAGATTGACCTCTCAAGAAATCGACTTTTGGCTATCGATCGGTCGGTCAACATTGTAGGAAAACACGATCCTTTCTTGGGTGGGGAGGACTTTGACAATGTCATAGTGGAGTATTTGGTGAGTGAGATCAAATGCATTCATGGGATTGATGCTACAATATAATCGCCAAGTTAGTCATCCAAATGCTTCATCAAGCAACTGAGAAAGCTAAGGTAGGACTCTCATCTAGATTTGAAATTGACATCGATTTGTCTTTCGCTACTGCTGATGTATCAGCCAGAAAAGATATATGTAGGATTTACACTTACTAGATCAAGGTTTGAGAGCTTGCAATCCCCTTCAAAAAATATTAGAAAAACATAAACCCTTCAAACAAAATATGCAATGAATCATTAGCTATCAATATACATATATTATTTATTCAAGTGGACTTTAGGTTTTTGAGTAATTAGCTATCTATGCAGCAAGTCCGGCCATAGGCCGGGCCAAATGGCTAGTTTATATACTAAAACAGAGACTTTTAAAAGAGGATTTTCTCTCTCCGCACTCTAATATGAAACCTCATTCGAGAGTTTGAGTATATTTCTAATTCTTATATTTGGAGAGTTTGAGTGTATTTCTAATTCTTATATATTGATCAAATAAATAAAAATTGCTAAAAAATAGGTGATTTGTAGAAACTAATTCTCTATTACAAATCATACAATTTTAGTGTTTATGATAAAGCACTGACTTATTTCAAATATATCATTAACACGGAACAATTATACAAAAAATAACATCACAAAATATATAGTAGAAAATGAAAAAAAAAAAAAACAGCAAAGCAATAATGACAAATATTTTAAAATATGTATAATACTGAATAAAACTAACGTCAAAAAACAATTGATGGGGAATTGAAAACTGGATGCAAACGTATTGAACTAACCTCAAATAATATTTAACGGAAAATCGAAAATTGGATGAAAATGCAAGCATTAAACTAATCTTAAAAAGTAATTAATTGAAAATCAGAATATGGATAAAACTACATTAAACTAACCTCGAAGAATAATTAACGGAAAATCAAAACTTGGATGCAAATACATCAAACTAACATTAAAAAATAATTGTCGGAAAATTGGAAACTGGATGTAAATGCATTGAGCTAACCCTCAAAGATTAAATTTACGGAAAATCAGAAACTGAATGCAACTACATTGAACTAACCTCAAAGAAAAATTAATTATAAATTGGAAACATAATGCAAATGCGTGGAACTAATCTTAAAAAATAATTAACGAGAAATCGAAAACCAAATGCAAGCAGAGATTGAACTAATCTCAAAAAAAATAAATTTGGATGCAAAACCTCAAGAAATAATTAACAGGAAATCGAAAACTGGTTGCAAATTCATTGAACTAACCTCAAACAATAATTAACGGGAAATCTAAAACTATATGCAAATGCAACTTTATCAAATAATAAACGAGAAATCGGAAATCGGAAACTGGATGCAAATGCATTAAACTAATCTCACAGAATAATTAACGGAAAATAAAAAATTGGATACAAATGCATTGAACTGACCTCGAAGAACAATTAACAAGAAATTGGAAATTGGATGCAAATGTATTGAACTAACCAAAAAGAATAATTAACGAGAAATCAGAAACTGGATGCAACTGCATTGAACTGATTTCAAAAAATAAATAACGAGAATTGTAAATTAGATGCAACTGCATTGAACTAACCTCAAAATATAAATAAAGGAAAATCAGAAACTGGATGCAAATGCATTGAACTAACCTCAAAACATAGTTGGGTTATATGTTGTGGAATGTCTCGATAAGTATAGTTTTGCATTTAAAATGGTATTTATCTTATCTCTTTCCGTATTCAAGTAGCTTCAATATATATGAACTTCGCCTTATTAGGCAATCTCACAAAACTTCAATCAAACTTCTTTTAAACAACAAAATGAAGTTGAAGGGTTTTATCAAAGGTGAGTTTTTTTTTTTAATGGAGAGTGAGGTTTTCACGTTATAAGAAATTTGGTTGAGTGATCAATATAATATTAATATATAATAGTTCTGCATATTTACAAATATTTTTCAGAATAATTAATATAACAACACCCGTTCGTAGATAATCTTTGAAGATTCCACATAGCGAGTCATGCATAATTTAAATAATAATTAACGGGAAATCGGGAACTGGATAATCTTCGATGATCCCACATAATAAATTAAGCATAATTTACTTATTATGTCATGTTTGCAAGAACACTATAGATGGATCAGTAGAAATTGGTATTACACACCACATTGGATAATTAGAAGGAAATCGGAAACTGGATTCAAATATATAACTGTGCTCAAAGAGTAATTAACGGGAAATCGGAAACTTTATGCAAATTGCATTAAACTAACGACAGAGAATAACTAACGGAAAATTAGAAATTGGATGCAAATCTTTGAAAAATATTTAACGGAAAATCGGAAACGGTATGCAAATACATCAAACAAACCTCAAATAATAATTAATGGGAAACCAGAAACTGGATGCAAATGCATTGAACTTAACTCAAAAAATAATAAACAAAAAATCAAAAACCGAATGCAACTGCATTGAACTAACCTCATAGAATAATTGGTGGGAAATTGGAAACTAAATGCAAATGCATTGAAATAACCTCAAAGAGTAGTTGACAGGAAATTAGAAACCGGATATAATTGTATCGAACTAACCTCTAAGTATAAATAATCAGAAACTAGATGCAGATGTGTATTGAAATAACCTTAAAGAGTTATTAACGGGAAATTAGAAACTGGATCCAAATGCAATGAAGTAATCTCAAAGACTAATTAACGAAACATTGAAAAATGGATGAAACTTCACTAAACTAACCTAAATGAATAAGTAACGGGAAATTATAAATTTGATGTAATTGTATTGAACTAACTTCAAAAAATAATTAACGGGAAATCGAAAACTTGATGCAAATGCATTGAACTAACCTCAAAGAACAATTAACATAAAATCAAAAATCGGATGCAACTGCATTGAACTAACCTCAAAGAATAATTAACGGAAAACTAAAAACTGGATGCAACTGCATTAAACTAAAATCAGAGATTAACTAACAGGAAATCGAAAATAGGATGCAAATACATTGAAATAACCTAAAAAAAATAGTTAACTAGAAATCAGAGGTCGGATGTAACTGCATCGCACTGACCTCAAAGCATAAATGTCTATTTTTTTAGCCTTCTCACATGAGTAATTACGAGTAATTAGGAACCCAAAACGAAAGTGAGTTTATAAAAACAGACTCTTACATGTATGCAAATTGTATAGAAATTGTAAACTATCGAACTAACCTAGAAAAACAATTAATGGGAAATCAGAAACTGGATGCAGATGTATTGAACTAACCTCAAAGAGTAATTAATGGGAGATTGGAATCTGGATGCAAATACAATGAACTAATCTCAAAGACTAATTAACGAAACATCGAAAACTGGATGCAACTATATTGAATTAACCTTAATGAATAACTAACGGGAAATCATAAAGTTGATACAATTGCACTGAACTCACCTTAAATAATAATTAATAGGAAATCAGAAACTTGATGCAACTGTATTGAACTAACCTCAAAGAATAATTAATGAGAAATTAAAAATTGGATGCAACGTACTACATTAAACTAACCTCAAAGAATATATAATTAATGAAAAATCAAAAACTTGATTCAAATGCATTGAACTAATAACCCTAAAACATATTTGTATTATATGTAGGGAGAATAAATGTCTTGACAAATATAGTTTTGCATTTTAAATAGTGTTTATTATAATTCTTTTATTGTGATTGAGAATGTTTTGCTATTCAAGCAACTTCAATATTATCTTCGTCACATTGGACATTCTCACAAAATTTTAATCAAACTTCTATTATTAAACCTAACAATAAAAAGAAGTCGATGAGTTTTATTAAGGTTTGGTGATTCCTTTTTATAAAGAGTGGTGCAAGAAATTTAAATGAGTAATTAATATAATTTTCATTTTTTCATAGCTATGCATAATTGCTAATATTTTTTAGAATAATTTAATATAATGACACCCGTTCATAGGACATGTTCATGTGATAAATCTTTTCAAATGGGAGTAGTATATTCTTTGATGATATGGAAACAATCAATCTGTTTTAGTGATTTGTCCACATTAGTACGTAAGCTGAACGGTGATGATTTACCGCTAAATGACCATAAATCTAATAAAACTATTATACAAGTTAGATTGAGTTTAAGATAATTCCATTTGAAAATTACGGATTAATATTTTAAACCACAAAGTGAAGAGGCTATCTCAATTTGATCCCTTAGTTTTCAAGTACTTATGCACCATAATCGCTGCTCATTAACGTATTTCGGTTTATTTTCAATAAAAATATATTCTGATTCGAAAATTTACCGCTAAATCACTATACATCTAAGAAAATTATTATACAAGCTAGATCGAGTTTAAGATAATTCTATTTGAAAATTACGAATTAATATCATAAACCACAAAGTGAATATACTATCTCAATTTGATCCCTTAGTTTCCAAGTACTTATGCACCATAATCGCTGATCATTAATATATTTCGGTTTATTTTCAATAAAAATATATTCTGATTCGAAAATTTGTGGTTAAATCACCATAAATCTAAGAAAACTATTATACAAACTAGATTAAGTTTAAGATAATTATATTTGAAAATTACGGATTAATATCCTAAACCACAAAGTGAAAAGACTATCTCAATTTGATCCCTTAGTTTCCAAGTACTTATGCACCATAATCACTGGTCATTAACATATTTTGGTTTATTTTCAATAAAAATATATTATGATTCGAAATTTTGTGTGAGACATTTTGTAAAGCCTTTTTAGCACACAAAATATTTAATAGATCCCGGGCGTATGCCCGGGTCCAAAGGTGGATTCTAATATCTTGAATTCACTCTCTTATAAATTCCCAATAGTTTAGTTAATTTAGTTTAGTTTAACATTAGAATCTAAAATCTCTACAGTCATAGTTTTTAATCCTTTAAACCCCCTTTCCAGTCATGTCCTCTACATAACATACACTTAAAAGTGGAACGATACCCTACTCATCCTTTAGTTATTGAGGGATAATTAGGTTTTGATACGTTTCTATTTTGTTCAACGACCATACACCATCTACATACACAAATAGAGGCTTGTCAGGTAGTATACACAATTTCAAACCATTAAGAATAGCTTGTAATTCCTTATGTAAGATTGTTCTTGTACTAGTTCCCATTAGGTCTCTGACTATGCCTCCATGTCTTGCTCCCTTAGGTGTTACACTTCCATTAGTCTCTGACACAGTACCAGTGTTGGGATTCCGTGAACCGGTACCAAGACAAACAGAGGAAGCAAAGATGCGGTCTGTGAGGATGTAAAAAGAACAAGCACCTGTCAGAGTAACTAGGTCAAAGAGGCAATTGTTACAGGAATGAGATCTAGGTTGCTAAGCTTGGGAATAAAACTTGTTTTTGGATGATTCAACTTTATAACTTATGTCCATATCTATGTAAGTTGTGTGATGGAGGTGCTATGTTGGATAGTTGATGTGGTACCGTTGTAGGTAATGTGGGGTGTGGGGTAGAGTTCTAGGTAAAAAGAGGAAACTTTTTCTTTTTGTTAGAGGTTACTTTCGACATATCAATTGTAATGTCGCAGGTAATTAGATATCGTGTATCAGTTCTTAGATGGAGTATGTTTTTTAGTATCCAGAACATGTGTGTTATACAAACCAATTGAAGGGTTTTGATGTAAGTACCATCAAAACTCAGAAGGTCCCTAGGTATTATCTTTGGACCTCTTTTGTTTATCTTTTAGAAAGTTGTATAGTAAGTACCATTTGTTAATGATGTAAACCTTTTGATAGCTATCGGACACAGAAGTATATATTTAATAATTTGTGTTTTTGGTAATGGCTTTGTACGAGGTGCTTGGATAATATGTAATTAGTCGAGACATTTAAGTTCTTTGGCGTACTAAGTCTTTCTATTACAGTGATATCATTTTTGTCAACCGGTTATTTAACTGCTCTGGCATTCGTTGAGACATTAAGTAGCTGGGTTAATGACTGAGAAGTACATTGTTTTAATTTTCAGGTTATGGCAGGTCTTTTATATTTATGAAATGTTGAAAATACAAAAGAGACTCTGCCAAAAAATTTCTAGAAAAGTCACGTATTTTAGGTATATAATTGTTTTAGATTTGGGGCGAGTTTATTGATGGAGCCTTTGTTTTTTATTTTGATTTACTTTATTTTTTTTGGGTTTTTTAGACTTGCCCCCCCATTTCAAAGATGAATTAGACTTGCCCCCCAAATTCAGGGAAATTAGACTTGCAGACCCCAAACTCAGACTCCGTCTAAGTCAATGCAGTTTGACCGTCACCTCCTTGTGAAATGTCCTAACTACCCTTTGACAGAGTCTGGGGGGGGCAGGTCTAAAAAACCCTATATTTTATAATGTTCAGTCAACTACGTACTATTTGAAATTTCTCATATGGGCTTTCTCCACTTCCTGCAAGCGATCATTCACCATGAAACGCTCTTCCGAAGATACCCTTACAACCCCAACTCCAAATTCCAAAAAACCCGTTTTCCTAACCAAAGCCGAATTCGAAAAGATAGCCATCCAACGCCGCCAAGACGAACACGCAGCCGACTTGAAACGCCGCCAAGAACTCCTCCAACAACAAAACGGCTCCACCTCAAAATCCCAGTCCAACCATTCCCCCACTCGTCACCATCGCTCTTCTCGTGACTCGGACCGTCGAACCCGGGACCGGGAACGCGAAGAAGAGAACCGGTCTAGAGAACGAGCTAGAATAGAAAAACAAGCTGAAAGAGAACGTGAGAAAGAGCTGGACGCAATTAAAGACCAATATTTAGGAACAAAGAAACCGAAAAAGAGAGTTATTAAACCGAGTGAGAAATTCAGATTCTCGTTTGACTGGGAAAATACAGAAGACACGTCACGTGATATGAATATACTTTATCAGAACCCACATGAGGCACAGCTTTTATTTGGGAGAGGGTTTCGTGCTGGTATGGATAGAAGGGAGCAGAAAAAGCTTGCTGCCAAGAATGAGAAAGAAATGAGAGAAGAGATTAGGAAGAAAGACGGTGTTGAGGAACGGCCCGAAGAAGCTGCTATACAGAAGCAGAAAGAGGAGGCGGCGGAGGTTTATGATACGTTTGATATGAGAGTTGATAGGCATTGGTCGGAGAAGAAGTTGGAGGAAATGACGGAACGGGATTGGAGGATATTTAGGGAAGATTTTAATATTTCTTATAAAGGGTCTAGGATACCGAGGCCGATGAGGAGTTGGGTGGAAAGTAGGTTGACTACGGAGTTGTTGAAGGCGGTGGATAAAGCCGGGTACAAGACACCTTCTCCTATTCAGATGGCGGCGATACCACTTGGGTTGCAGCAGAGAGACGTGATTGGGATTGCGGAAACTGGGTCAGGTAAAACTGCTGCTTTTGTACTTCCTATGTTGACTTATATATCTAGATTGCCACCTATGAGTGAGGAAAATGAGGCTGAGGGTCCTTATGCTGTTGTTATGGCTCCTACTAGAGAGCTTGCGCAGCAAATTGAGGATGAGACTGTTAAGTTTGCGCATTATTTGGGTATTAAGGTTGTGTCTATTGTTGGTGGGCAGTCGATTGAGGAACAGGGGTTTAAGATTAGACAGGGTTGTGAAGTTGTTATTGCGACTCCTGGTCGTCTTATTGATTGTTTGGAGAGGCGGTATGCGGTTTTGAATCAGTGTAATTATGTGGTACTGGATGAAGCTGATAGAATGATTGACATGGGTTTTGAGCCTCAGGTTGTTGGGGTGTTAGATGCTATGCCTTCTAGCAATTTGAAACCTGAGAATGAGGATGAAGAGCTGGACGAGAAGAGGATTTACAGAACTACTTATATGTTTAGTGCAACTATGCCACCAGCTGTGGAGAGACTTGCTAGGAAGTATTTAAGGAACCCTGTCGTGGTAACTATTGGTACTGCTGGAAAGGCAACTGATCTTATTACGCAGCATGTGATTATGATCAAGGATTCAGAAAAATGGCCTAGGCTGCAGAAGCTGCTTAATGATCTTGGCGATAAGACTGCTATCGTTTTCATTAATACTAAAAAGTCTGCTGATTATCTCTCCAAGAATTTGGATAAGGCGGGGTATCGTGTGACTACTTTGCATGGAGGGAAGTCGCAGGAGCAGCGTGAGATTAGTCTTGATGGTTTCAGAAATAAACGGTTCAATGTTCTTGTTGCCACAGATGTAGCAGGGCGTGGGATTGATATACCTGATGTAGCCCATGTTATAAACTATGATATGCCTGGGAAAATCGAAATGTATACACATCGTATTGGAAGGACAGGGCGTGCAGGTAAAACAGGAACCGCAACGACATTTTTGACTCTTCACGACTCAGATGTGTTTTATGCTAGGAAGCGCGGATACCGATACGCGACACGGATACGACACGACACGGATACGCGGACACGGCATTTTTCAAAAATATAGGATACGGATACGTCATAGATACGTTTGAATAATATATATATATATATATATATATATATAATTAAATATTTTTCACCAAATTAAAATTAAAATGGCAATTCTACTTCATAAAATGACCAATTCAAACACATTAAGTAGCAATTTACATGTATAAATATTTTGGATTTTATTTCTTTATTTATTTATTTTTATTTTTTGAAATTCCAAAAAAAAATTGTGAGATTAATATTTCGGCGTATCCCCCACGTATCGGAAATTAAAAAATTAATTAAAAAATCGGATACTCTAAATCGCGTATCCGACACGTATCGGACGCGTATCCGGACGTATCCGTATCGGATACGTGTCGGATACCGATACTTCACCTTTATAGGAGTATCTGTGCTTCATAGGTTTTATGATCTTAAACAAATGCTCATTCAGAGCAATAGTCCAGTGGCCCCTGAGCTGGCAAGGCATGAAGCTTCGAAATTCAAGCCTGGGTCAATTCCTGACAGACCCCCAAGACGCAATGACACAGTTTTTGCTCATTGATGTGCTTCTGTGAAGACACTTTAGACAAGAGTTCAACGTAGTGCTTACACTGGCCCTCTGTAGCTGCCCATTCCGAGTTGTACTACAGGCGTAGGGAACTGTTTGTCTTCATCGATGTAAACGTTTCAAGAAGTACTTTCATATGATTTTTTCATCGAAAGGAAGAAAAATTAGATTTCATGCTTCAATTTTTGATGAGAACTATGTGATGTTAGAATGGTCTAAACATTGTTTAAAAGCACCGTGGAGTTTTTACAGTTACCTGATTATGTCATTTGTGGTGTATCTTTCCTTTGTCTTGTCGTATAGTGTGTCCTTTGTACTTGCACAAGTTTTTGTTTGTTTTTCAAGCATGGGCATCCGAGCTTTTTTCTTATTTATTTATATGGCCTTTGTCATTGTTCGTCAATGCTTGTATTCCGGTACCCTGTTAACATTTTATTAACTTGATCTACGTGAGTATGTATCCTGCAGAGTTGATCTTATGCTTGAAATTTAGTTTTACTAACAAATTTTAATTTCTTTTTAGTATAAAATATGTTCTTTCTTTATGTATAGTGTATTGTCTGTTCTAGTCACGCACACCCTTTTTGGTGGCAGATGCAATGATGCATATGGCATGCCAAAGCATAGATCGGCATTTTAGGTTAATAGGCTTAAATGCTTAATATTGTCGTTTCAATTTTGTTTTTGGTCAGATGATTGACCTGTCTCTGGAAAGGGAATGTTTGGGTTTTTTTTAGGTGGACTGAAATGAAGCCTGTAAAATTTTGATCTTTATATTAGACTATTGGTTGTATGGATTTCTAGATTCTTTCTTGAGATTAATCAATTTGGTGTTCTTTTGTGGCTTTAGATGGGCCATACACTATCAGTTTATGGCTCCTTAGCTGTTTATGTTTTTGCTGGTAGTTTCATAGAGGGTTATTAGGCAGGCTAGGATTAGAATATCTTTGAAGGGTATGTGTTGGGACATAATAGATGCTCGAGTGTTATCCATGTATAGTTTAATAGAAAGCTTGTAAGTTGAAGAAACGATTGATGTTAATAGGAGGAAGTTAGTACTCACTGATGATATCATCTCATTCCTTTCGATATGCTAATGGGCTAGTTGAAGAACCAAGTCATGAGTATGATTTAGGTTAAAGGCTTGTAGGGGACAGTAGAGTACTCCCAACTTGCTCAGAAATGCCAGCAGGTAACGTGGAGCTTGCTGAGACACATCCATCTGGTCTTACTCACTTGAATATTTCAAAGAAAACTCGGGGATGCTTTGTGAAGCCTCTTTTAAAGGTATCCTCAAAAGGGATTAAACAGCTGTTTAAATTTGGAAGAAACACGATAAAGCATAATGTTGAATCGGAAAGATTGAACATCAAAGTTTCTGCAGTTGACAATCACGCTGGGAGCACGGCTTCTTCCAAAGCAGGTAACATAGATCTCATCACACACATACTTGGAATTGACTGATACTGTATCACTTTAATTGTTCAGAAGTATCTTTTAAGATTTTTAATGCAATGGCCTTTCAGGTTAAGAGGTGTTAAACATGCAACCAGGCCCAATCCGTTGTCTATAGCATAGTAGTATTCAAAGCATTTAGTCATTGTCAGTTAGCCAAAATTATCCACATTTAAGACTCAGTTCTCAAGCAGAACTTCTAGAGCCACAATCCCGCGACACGAAATGGTGAGATTTTCATTCAAGCTGAACATATTTTCATCTTTTCTTCTCGTGATATTTTTCTTCAACAGCCCAATTTATTAGAACTTGAAGCTCCCATCAAGATCTGTGGCCAGTTTCTTTTTCTTAAATTTTTATACTGTTTTCGATTAAAGTACGAATAATATGTTAGTTGCTGACTGATTATTTAGTTTTTTTTTGTTGATATTTCAGTTAAAGTTCGATTTTTTAATTTTATTTTTTTGCAGCTGTGTTTTGAGATAATTTTGTTTTAGTTAAATAATGTAGTTATTTAAAATGACATAAACAATTTCTAAAGAAAATTTTGGCTAGTTTGATGGATAGGCTAATATCTTGCTTAGTGAGTTCTAGTGATATGGTGGTTGACTGGTGAGGTTTAATTTTAGTTTGGGTTATTGGAGTTGGAGTGTCTGATTGAGTGATGTGTTCAGTTGAGTTCTTAGGACATAGGGAATTTTTGGAGAGTTGATACTTGTCTTGTTATTGATATACTCAGACGAGGGTGGGAGAAGCAAATGAATGGTGTCATAATTTTTGATTGGCTAGCGTTTGACAAGTGAAGATAGGCCTGGGGATTGATTTGTGTGGCATCTCATCAAGGAGACTAACATGTGTGCTTCTCATTATTGGATTTCTTGTTGGATTACCCTAAACCTAACATTTCTCTTGGCCCTAGGAAGAGTTGGTTTCTAACAATTGGTTTAGATTTATATCCCCAAGCAGGCCATATTGGTGTCAGAGGTTTATATTGAAGTCAGTTACATGTAGTCCGCTAGAAGCTTACAATGCTAATGTCTATAACAATTATAAGTTTATAACACATAGTCCTAGAAAGTTTCAGTATGTGTTCTCAGGTTCTGCTACAGTATGCTTTATCCAAATTGACACGTTCTTTTGGATAGTCAAAATATGAAATCGACTTTTAATCAACACGGGAGCAAGAGTTTCTTAATTTATGAGCTTGTAGTATAGCCCATAATAAGCTGCAGGGGAGCTTCAGGATTTTAGAGAAATCTTGTTTACTGCAGTAAAATTATATTTAGCCATTGAACAAGAGAAGAATAGAGAGTCTGGAGAAGAAGAGAGAAAAGACAATACGGCCTTAATTATAGTTTTGGCCTTCTCTCAAACATCCATGTATAAGAAAATAGTATGGTTTACATAATGAAATACATATTAAAATCTTCGGGTCGGGGGACCTGGTCCTTACTCCTTAGGTGGCCTAGGGTCCTAGGGAAGTGTCCCTTGGACCTCTAACAAGTGTGAATCCTCTTAAAGGGGAAGCTTTCTAGCTTATACACGTGAAAGAAGAAACTTTTGTTTTAGGTTCATTTACATGTGGAAGATGATGTGGCCGTCCCCATGACCTTATGTCTTCTGCGAATGCAGCTTTCGAGTTCAGAAAATTCTAACACTAGGAACTAAGTAATAACTGTCTAAGCAGAACTGTTCTTTATAGTTTAGAAATTACAGCCTTTTTAGTTTGTTTATTATATATACAGAAAATAGTGGCTGTGACTTGAAAGACAGTTTTCTTATCAACCCCCCCCCCCCAAATAAATTGACACGTTCTTTTTGTAAGGAATTTCTAATTACATCTTGTTTCGTTTACTTGTGGTTGCAGGTGACATTCATGGGCAATATGGTGATCTTCTAAGGCTTTTTGAATATGGAGGCAAGCCGATTATTTGTTCTTAGGGGATTACGTAGATCGTGGCAAGCTGAGTTTGGAAACTATATGCCTTTTGTTTGCATATAAAATCAAATACCCTGAGAACTTTTTCCTTCTTAGAGGAAATCATGAATGTGCTTCTATTAATCGGATATATGGGTTTTATGATGAGTGTAAATGCCGGTTTAATGTGAGGCTTTGGAAAGCTTTCACGGATTGCTTTAATTGTCTCCCGGTTGTGGATCTTATAGACGACAAAATCTTATGCATGCATGGTTTTCCTTTCCCCAGATTTGACAAACATGGATCAAGTTAGAAACTTAACTCGCCCAACTGATGTTCCGGACACTGGTTTGCTTTGCGACTTACTCTTGTCAGATCCTGGTAGAGATGTTAAGGGATGGGGAATGAATGACAGAGGAGTCTCGTATACTTTTGGTGCTGATAAAGTGTCAGAGTTCTTACTGAAGCATGATTTGGACCTTGTCTGTCGGGCACATCAGGTTGTTAGTGTTCAGACATACCTTTTTGTCTTGTTATTTATGATTGAGCAATTTCATAAAACCTTGTATTCCATTGCAGGTTGTGGAGGATGGATATGATTTTTTTGCTGACAGACAACTTGTTACAATATTCTCAGCCCGCAACTACTGTGGGGAATTTGATAATGCTGGGGCGATGATGAGTGTCGATGAAAGCTTAATGTGCTCTTTTCAAATTCTTAAGCCAGCTGAGAAGAAAACGAAATTCATGATGTCATCTAAAATGGGATGATTGCCAAAGTTGATACTTCACGTTTCTGAGGTCAGTTCCATATTCTTAGTTATGTCATGGTTTCTGTATCATTGGTTTTATCTCTGGTTATGTGGAAGTCAGCCATTACGTGCTGGTGATTACTATTATCATGATACTTAGGAGTTTACTATATACGTATAGTAATATATACCTGTGGTTTCTCAACTATTTGCTATATGGTACATTGAGATCTGCATGACTTTTTTGTTTTTCTCTGTTATTGTTGTCTGCCTTTCAGTTCTAATTTTGTGTGAGAAGACTTATCAAAAACTAAAATAGAATGGAACCAGGTGTGTCGAGGTTGATATTAAAAGGAACGTTCTGTTATTAAGAAAGTTATACTGCAAGTCTGTAACTATTGTTCTATTAGAATCCCATAGTTCAGAGCTTAAGATTCACTGTTTCTCTATACAATCTGAAAACGACACAAGTTACAACTCCAGTTTTAACTAGAGATGGTGTTGTTTATCATTTTTCAATTGAAGTCGAACAAAAACAAAAATTGTGTCAATAAATCATTTTCGAAAACTTTCTACATGAATAAGCAGATCTAGAAAGATTTGTCGTAATAACTAACTACTGAGTCCACTTTATCTAAACTTTCCAATTTACCCAAAATAGCTAACTACAGAAACAGAAAAAAAGGCATGTTTTTACAACTCTTTTATCACCACCACCCTAGCTCCTTCCTCAAACCTTCCCACACCTCCTTCTCTCTCACACCCCCAAGAGAGAGAAGGCACAAACAAACAAAAAAAAGTTCCTTCACAGTTAATATTTATATTACCACTAAAAAAAGGTAAAAATAAAAAGCAGCTTCCACGAACTCTCTCTTTTAGTGCTTTTGCTTGGTCTAATTAGAGAGTTGTTGATCTAAAATATTCACCGATTAAAACGTTGATCTACAGTAGTATGGCTCTCTAGAAAGTTAAGGTAGAATACTGTTACTGCAGCTTTCTGGCTACCACATGTTAAAATAGAGTTGATGCTACTTTTACCATTTTCTGTGCTTGGACTGTGAACTATAGTAATCTTTGCAAAAACTTATAGATTAGTCAAGATGTTACTCATTTTCACTAATGCTAACCGATTTCCCTAAATGATGTGGGAGATATTAGGAGTAAGCCTCAGCTCTTTTTAAATTCCGTTTCTGTTCTTATTGGTTGACCTTAGTGAGCTGTTACATGATTATGGGTGTGTGTGTCAGACTATGACACCGTATGAAGTTTTTGACACTGCAAATCCCATATATAGGGTTCGGCTAATCGAAATTATTTTAATAGATTAATTATAATGAATTATAACATTTTGATTATGGACAAGTATTTCATTTTCAAAATGTAGAGACTCAAAAAACACCAATCATGATGCTCTGCCACTCTGCTAGACAATATTGAACTTCTCAAAACATAAATGGACAGGTGTCCTTTATTCATAGAATACCAATTATGATGTTTAGGCTCAACATTTTACCTCGTTAAAATATAGAGTAAGTATATATGATAAAACGTAAAATACCAGACATCCATGTTGTTTTCAAAAGATTGAGGACGGGTGTCTTTTATTTGTAAATAACTTTGAGTACACACTTGATATATGAGACCTGCTTCATGTGGATCTTGATATATTCCCTAGTCATCTGGAAATAGGAACTTAAACATAAAAAGACGTAAAGTCATTTGTCTTTAATGAGAACCCAAGCTACCAAGCTAGTTTTCTGGATTTTCTACTTCAGTCGGAGTCGACACAGATCGACTAGGGACTTGGTGCCAAATGTCTTGTACCCATCCAACACAGGTCTGTACTGTCACGAATTTGCTCTGAATCTATTTCCAATCAATCCGTGAAAACACGAATCAGCTTCAAAGGTCTCGTACTCATGCAACACTGTTCAACACTGTCATATTTATGCGTGAAGAGCTGAAAGCATAAGGAGGGAATATTCCAATTTATCAAATCATATAGAACTATAGAAGTTAATCATTCTACCTGCCATAGAGTATTCTGAAAAAAGGTTCAGAACTTATGAACATGGTTTTATAGATTTAGACTAAAGGAAGAGTTAACATTTCATAAGTTGGTGTCAAATACCAAGTGTCTGGTACCACCTCAGAAGAACCAAATGCAGGTTCTGACTATACATTTTTTTTTCTTTGTTCTGATACTAAGTAAAACCCTGAGGGTATTTTATAGTAGATCAATAAAAAAGTCATTACTTTAGTATATTGCACACTATGGTGCAGGTAGCAGGGTTCAAGTCTCACTTGGAATCAGAAGGTAAACCTCAACTTGTAAGCTTGTGTTGAGGCTTAAGCATTAACTAGGTCAACAAGGGCGTAGGCTTTAGTACTTAAACCCCTATTCAAATGCTCATCTCACTTTAAAACATCAGTACCCTTTTCGAATCAGTGGGTTGACTAGGTTAATGTGATTTGAGAGATAAGAGCTTATAAAGGAAGAATCTCATACATAGAATAGCAAGCAAGGAAGACCATCCATTTTGGCCGAAATTAAAGAAACTAGGCTTGCACACAGAAATGAGGAAGATCACATACACTAATTGTCAGTTGTTGTGTGAATTGTACAAAGTTATTAAAAATAATAATGGAAGGAAGAATCCTATGTTGTATAATTCCCATGTGGCGTAATCACCCGTCTGTAAAAAACTAGGTTTTGATATCTGCTTCATCATCATTTTGTTCGTAAGTTGTTTTCACATTATTTGCATGTTGAGGAAGTTAAACTTTCAGTAACACTTTCTTTGAACAGTGCAACGAATAAAACCACTGATTAATGACCAAAATGGTCTGGAACCCAATTGGTGAACATGTCTTTACAATGATGTTGACATTTCATTTGCTTAAAATCCCAATAATATCTTGCTTGAGAAACCAACGATCATAATACTCGCTTGCCTTTCACTTCAACACAAAATGTCTACTGCAAGGTAACATTGTTAGTTTTCTAGTATGTCGTGAGGATTAGATTATCATATCATCCATGGATTTAGCACAATGTAACTGAAATGTAATAACTCATTTCAAGCAATCAGGTTTGAAAGTGCATTGGTATTACTAGATGAGTCTTAACACTGTTGTAGTCTACCGAAAAAGGTCTTTTGAACGTCACAAAGTTTAGAACTTTAGATCACATTTTTCCTCCGCTAAGGTGATATTTCTTAGACTTTTGTTTCAATTTATTATGAATTACTTGGAAGTTCTGATTTTCACATGACGACATATTAAAAGCAGATGATACTCTATGCTTATGATACTCTATGCTTAGAAATTTTGACATTCAAATGCAATATCAGATGTCAATATACACACGTGGCAATGTGGCATAGAGTATTAATTTCTTGATACATCAAATGATGAAATGAAAGCTTCCCATTTTTTATGAAATGAAATAGTCCCATTTTTATGAAACCTCAGCAACTGAACATGGTTATGCAGGTGATCAATTGATTACTCCTCCGGTTTTTAAGTATGCGGCACTTTTGACAGGTTCATTTAATGATTGCCTTGGGAATGGAAGCAGTAGATGGTCCAGTGCCTCACTCCCCCCTGTGTCTCAGCTGTAAGTACATAATTGAACTTATGTTCTTGATATTAATTTCACATCTTCACCCACTCAAAAAACATGGAACTTCTCAGGTTTGCAAGCCCTTTAACTTTGGCAATCACTTGGGTTGTTGGCCATCGAAACTCTTACAAGTATAACAGGTTGTGTAAGGTCAGTTTGATGTGGCTCAGATATATCTTGACCTTTCGAAAATGTCATTTTCTATGTCTTTGTTAGGATCATATCATTTCTTGAATTATTGACACCAATTATGTATCCATGTTCCAACTTTGAATATAATAATGCATTCTGTTGTTTGACATAGCATGACCTGTGTCCCGTTGGTCTTTGGTCTATTGCTACAGTGTACGACACTGATGTCGGTTGAGTTTTTTCTTATCCTTGCTTTTTATGCAAATATAATCATATGCAAGCAGATAATTGTTGGCTTCGTTCCATGACACATGAATATTGTTTTTGGAATTTGTCGACCTATACTTGTAAGTTGTAAGTAGTTTATAACTCAATTTTCCGAGAACTATCGTTAGCTAAACCTTGGACATTTGACTTCAGTATGAGCACAAAGAGTGGTTGGAGGCAGTGATTTGTTGACTTTTGGACTCTATAGCTCTTAACTTGTATTAAGTATGGTTGTTAGGTGGATGGCTACTGGTGTGTATGGTCCTAATCAGAACAGTAAAGATCTAAGGGTGGATTTCTGGCTTGAATTAGATGATATACGTGCTTGGTGTGAGTACCCTTGGTGCATCGGTGGAGATTTCAATGTTATCAGAGAAGGGGCTGAAAGATATGGAGGCAGTAGACGCACCAAGAGTATGGCAGTTTTTGGGGAATTTATAGACCGCAATCAGTTAATTGGTTTCCCACTACAAGGTGCGATGTTCACCTGGTCTAAGAATCAGGCGCGAACCACTTTGAGCAGGTTGGATCATTTTCTGGCTTCTCCAGAATGGGAGGGCCACTTTCGAAATGCTAAAGAAATTGCACTCCCGAGATATTCCTCGGACCATAAAGCTGTGTTATTGGACTGCACTGTCAAAGAATCAAGCCCAAGGCCGTTTAAATTTGAATTGATGTGGTTTGAGGACAAAGATATTTTGGGGAAGATGGAAGAATGGTGGAACTCTTTTGTGTTCAGTGGGTCTCCGAGTATTATTTGGTGGAGAAAATTAAAAGCACTCAAACAGAAACTTATTGTTTGGAACAAAGAGGTGTTCGGGCGTGTGGACGCTCTTATTGATACACAAGTCAGCATCATTGATGATCTTGATAAGTTAGAAGAGGAAAGGGGTCTTAACCAGGAGGAATTCATAACTAAAATTGAGGCCAATGCAAAGCTCCAAACTCTTTTGAAGAGGGAGGAGGTTTCATGGAGGGTGAAATAAAAAACACTGTGGGCCAAGGATGGTGACGGATGCACTAAGTACTTCCATACAGTGGCCAACGTGAAGAATAGGATCAAGGACATCTCTAAAATTCAGGTGGGCAGTAGAATGATCTCTTGCCTATTATCGTTTTTGTTTGCTGTGAAAGTATTTCATTCACTTTGGTGGAAGCCCAAAAGCTTAGAGAAGCATTTGAAGCAACAAGGGATCAAAGGTACTCCTTACAAATTTTTATATGGTGACCTGAAAGAGTTAGCAGGGTGCTTCAGAGAAGCATATGGTCCAAACCCATCAATCTTACTCATCATATCGTGCCACGCGTCATCCCTTTCATCAACAGAACAGTGAAGATCTATGGTATGTATTCTGGGAGACTTTACTTATATGTTCTTTAGTAACATATACTTCTGTGTGTATTTCCTTCTTTAGTTTTTGCAAATTTTTCTTCCTTGGTGTTTTGCTAGTTTTGCTAAGAAATGGTGAGAAAAACTCAAAACGAAATAGAGGCTATTCATCTTAGAAAACGAAATAGGAATCAGTTTAGGAATCTTAAATCGTAACATGGCCCGAGTTATCTTTGTCAACTTCATTAGTTTTTTTTTCTGTATCATGTATAGATGTAAGTCTCCCAATGCTTTTCTACATCACCTTAGCGTCTATTTCTCTTTTTGTTGTTGTTGTTTAATTGCTCAATATGGATCGGAGAGAAGAAAATAATGAACCTTAAAGAGGTCACGCCACTTGTTAACAATAACTAGGAACCAAAACGAATGCCTTTCTCTCAGTTGCCCTCACTGTACCGATACCTATCTGATATGTTTCTCATTGTATGTTGTTTTATAAGATCCCTTGTGGCACTTTGATTTCGAGAACCTCATTATACTTATACAGCACTGATGTTGGAATATTGGTAATGCAGGAAAAATGTCTTTCTTCTGGATTGGAACAAAGCCTACTCTCATCATCTTAGATCCAGAACTGATGAAGGAAGTCCTATCAGACAAGCATGGTCGCATTCAAAAACCACCGAGGAACCCACATATAAAACTTCTATCGAATGGACTTTCGTCATTGCAAGGAGAGAAATGGGTGAAACAGAGGAAATTAATTAGTCCTGCTTCCCACCAAGAAAAACTGAAGGTTTTCACTCTCTTTTTCACGGAATATTAAAGGTTCTCTGATTATCATTGTATACTAATTTCAAACAGCTTTTCTAGTGCATGCCAATAATTTTGACTAACAATATAGATAATTTAAGCTAAAACTCACAGGTCAGGTCATATTTCACCTATGACTTATTGCCGATGCTATGGTTCAATTTGCACTAGGTTGTGAGGGACAGTTTCAACTTATACTGGCAATCTTTAAAATCACAGTGCTATCGTTGGAATTGATTTAAGCAATCTTGCGTAGATTATGCTCCTAAACGTGAGGGCCAATCCGCCAATATAGTGGTTAGGTTAGGCAGGTACATATAAACGCGAGAAACAACAAGAGAAAATTTTCTTTTGGGCATCCAATAACTGCTTCAAATGGCAACGAGTAAGGATTTGAAGAGAGGTAAAATTTGGCGACCAATATTACTGATCTCTTATACTTGTTGATTTCGTTATTGTAGGGTATGACTCCTGCATTTTTGACTAGTTGCATTGAGTTGATTGAAAAATGGAAGAAGAAAACTTATTCCCAAGGATATTGTGAACTGGATCGTGGCATGATATTCAAGACTTCACCGCTGATGTTATCTCACCTAACAGCCTTCGAAGTAACTTTGAAGAAGGAAAGAAGATCTTTGAACTTCAAAAAGAGCAGAGTATACTAGTCATGCAGGCTGTTCAATCCGTATACATTCCAGGTTTCAGGTGCATTGCCATTTTTCTTCTAATTTGAGCATGTTCTTTACTTCTTTTAGGTTCTTCTAATTTATTCAGGTTCCCCAAACAATCAAAGTCAGCAACTGGTCCAATAGCATACCAACAGCATCACTATTCAATTTAACATCTTACAGATTTATTCCAACGAAGGAAAACAAGAGAAGAATGAATCTGGATAAAGAGATAAGTAGTAAACTTAAGAGATCTGATCGAGGAGAAAAACTCTTGCATTGGAAAGTGGAAAGTCGAAGCGTTGATGACTTATTAGGCATTCTTTTGCAATATAGTAGAGAAAGTTCTCAAGCAGATATGAATAATCTTAAAACTACCGGGATGCCAATTGATCAGGTGATAGAAGAATGCAAGCTGTTCTATTTTGCCAGCCAAGAAACAAGTTCAAACTTGTTAACATGGACTATGATTGTTTAGCTATGCACCCAAGCTGGCAAGAAAAGGCAAGGGAGGAGGTGCTACAAATTTGTGGGAAAAACATGCCCAGTTACGAAGATCTAAACCATTTAAAGATTGTGAGTACATCTCTTTCAAAACTTTTTATCTATAACGGTTTTTATTAGAATCCTAGATTCTGATATGAGAAAACGTCAAACCTTAATCAATTTTTTGGCATCATAGATTCATAGTGATACATTATGGCTTTGTTCTGCTTGCAACAGCACCTATGGCTTAGCAGGCATATGTTCGTCGAGAAATAGATATGCTCACTACTTCACTAGCTACATCTGTTTTGACTATGGTACCAAATTCAATTGCAGGTTACCATGATTCTATATGAAGTTTTAAGGCTGTATCCACCATTGGTCCAACAAATTCGGTATACTTGCAAGACAACAAAGCTTGGAGATATCACCCTCCCAGCCGGGGTTCAACTCATCCTACCAATACTACTTATTCATCACGATCGTGAATTCTGGGGGGACGATGCAGAAGATTTTAGACCCGAGAGATTCTCAGAAGGAATATCCAAAGCGTCGAAGGATCAAAAGGTAGCATTCTTTCCATTTCAATGGGGACCAAGGATCTGCATAGGCCAGAACTTTGCCATGATAGAAGCTAAGATGGCGTTGGCTATGATTTTGCAACACTTCTCATTTCAGCTTTCACCCTCATATGCCCATGCTCCAAACACCATTATCACTCTTCAACCACAGCATGGAGCTCAAACTATTTTACATGCGCAATGAAGCGTGCACGAGTTATCACGTACATGGTATAATTCTGTTTAGGTGAATAGAATAAATTTGTAATTCTCAGCCAAGTCACAGAACAACAGCTTGTCACACTTGATGATCTAATGGATTATGGATGCTCTGATACTCATCAGATTTCAGAATTAACAGTCAATCTGCATGTAATTATGTTTTGCTTGGCATATGTTATTGTTTACAATACAGCACAAGGTATACATCACTGAATTAAATATTAACAACTAAAGTCAATAGGGCTAACCAATGGGCTGTCTTACAAAAAACATGAACGATTTTGGAAGTCTTCAGAATTGCTTATCTGATCTCTATTGTTTTCTAATACCAACTTACTTTTTGGTTATTCTTTAATTTTGTTAATGCATGCTGTTAGGCCTAAAGTAGTCTTTATTGGCAAATCCAAAAGACTTCAAATTGATCTTACTTTTTACTTTTGTAGCTAGTTTATAGTGACAGTGACAAAAAAACATAAGTGGGTGTTTGGTTCTCATTTTTTCAAAAAAGTATTTTTTCTTAAAAAACATTTTTATGAAAAAGTATTTATTCTAAAAACAGTTTTTCAATAAACATGTTTGGTTGTGACTTTCTTTAAAGTTCTATTTTATCAAATCAGATTTCACACTATGTTTTTACCGATATATTTTGGCATATCACAGCATAAATCACTAAAGTTTAAAACATCAGGGGAGTTTATTTGCCTTTAGCTCCAAAAGTGTTTTCCTTCAAAGAAAAATAGTTTTTTAACTTAAAAAACAAGTTTTACCTAATTATCATAAAACAAGTTTTTGGGACCAAAAGTATTTTTTGGATGAAAACTATTTTTTTTTTTAAATAGAAACCAAACACATTTATTTTTTCAAAAAATGTTTTTTCACTAATAAACACTTTTTAGCAATAAATAAATAGGATCCAAACACCCCCTAAGCTTTTCAAGTGCTTTTTTGCAAAGTGATCGAAATTGTTAGACCTATAGGCTATAGCAACTCGTCTTTCTTTTCCTCTTTCAGTCTTTCATCTGGTACGTATAAAGGCTTACCACAATACCACAAATACGACGTATAAAAGAAGCAAGCAGTTGCGTTAAACACCAAGATTAATAAGTGAGCCAATTTTTGTTTTTGGCTCTGTAGCACACTCTATAGACGTTCTGTTTCGGCCTACATTTTATTTCTCACAGAATTTTCAAGAAGAAAATTCAGATTTCCAGATAATTGCTGGATCCATTCTCCGTAACTAGTGTTGGACGCCCTCAAACATATTCTTACTTATATGTTGCGAATTTTTCCTGGTGCCATAATTAAACATCCATTGGTATCTGATTTGCATCTGCACCTCTACTATGAATTCGTTCATATTCGATTGATTGCCTCCTCGCAATATATTTTCCAGCCAACGTCAAACAAAGGCTCGATGTGAGAATCATGATTGCAGCTAGTATCAAACTAAATTGTAAGTTGGCCAGTGCTTACTGCTCCATGCATGTCATTCCCACCCTCCACGAAACTAACCATACAACCCTTAGGAACAAATCTCGGGACCCATCGTATGAATCCCATGTTCAAAAACCAACACACCTGGAACAGGACAGAGACCGAAAGGACTATAGCTGCTGATACACTGCTAGGGAAGCTGATCATTGCGAGAGCTGATACAAATGAGACTAGCACTATAAGCTGCAAGAGCCAGTGGTAGTGACCTTCAAGACCAACATGGTCTGTAGAGTGAAAATGTAGTAAAAATAACTCTTGGCTAAAGACTGACGCTGCAAGGAGTCCAACGAACCACATAAAAACCTCTGGTAAGTGTGTTAATTTGACGACAAGGGCGATTCCTGCATAGATGGCAAGGTGAAGAAACATGGTTGCATGCTCTAAACTATCCAGCATGAACGAAAACTCAAAGTGATAGAAGTCCAAAATTTGGGAAGATAATGAGAGCCCAACCAGGGACCATGTGTCCTACAAATGTGCCCATAATATTTGATATTTCAAAACCTTCAAGTTTGAGTCCCTTCAACACCAAATAAGATCTAGGCTACATATATATAACTCATGCAAATGACGAAATCTCAAATGTGCTTTCTCTTCGCAACTTTGATCTGTTTCATATAAATTATTTTCATGTACAAACAACAAAATACTTGGTAGTGCTTGTTGACAGCGATTCCACAAAATATGCTTATTGCATTGTTGGCTAAGTTTTCCATGAATGTCTATTATGGTGAATGAAGGGACACATAATCCATAGCATCCCTGTAGAATGACAATAGACCAATATGGATGGTCACATAGTTTCATCTTTGGATGAATCTTAACTAGTTGGTCATTCTGTTTAAATTTCTTTGGGTGAACTCATGGTATGTTATGTTCTTTTGTTCTTCTTAGACAGCTTTAGGAATTGAGATTTTGAAAGTTCATACTATTACGATATGCTTTCTCAATTCTCATTATATATCAGTTGCGTTTGATAGTTTGATACTTGAAACACAGGGAAGATCACTCTCTTTTGGCTAGGAACGACTCCTACTCTGATCATTAAGGATCTAGAACTAGTGAAGGATATCCTATCAGAAAAGTTTGGTAAAGTTCAAAAACCACCAGAGAATCCACATATTAAGCTTCTAACTATGGGACTCTCAAGTTGGAGTAGTATGCTCTCAACTATGGAAGGAGAGAAATGGTTCGAACCCAGAAAAATAGTTACCCCAGCTTTTCATATTGAAAAACTGAAGGTTTGTTCCGTCCATCCATATCTACTCATTTTAATGCAGACTTTTGTATATCTACGTCCTCCTGAGTCCTGATACTAACTGCAAGATTGCATAAAAGAACAGACTAATCAGATAAAACTTCCCCCATTATTCAAGAAAGAAGTAAACTAGGTATGGTTAGGTCATATATACTTGTTAAAACATACCACCACACGAGTTACATTTCTATAGGGACTTTCTCAAGCTGCAACGTAGTGCTACTGCCCAGAGACACTGACACTCAAGATAGACAGATTGAGTGGTAATACAGAGAATTAGTAGAGATACAATGAGCGCTCCTGTTCAAAGAAAATATTGACCCTGAGACTGGTAAATCTCTGTGACAATTTAGTAGTTCAAGATGTAACCTTGTCAATGAGTGCAATCATCTATTATCGAGTGAAACTAAGTGTGCCTTCTGGGCAACTGATGCAGTTATGCGAAGCGTTAACTCTCAAACAATCTAAAATAATCAATCTCTAACCGAGAATCGATAAAATAGTCGTCGATCAAATAAAATAAATTAACCAAAAGTGTCTTTTACAAACCCTATGCATGCTAAACCTAAAACAAAGAATGGCGGTGATCTAAGTCCACCGACTGAAAACAAAGACTGACATCAAAAACCAAAGACTGACATCAAAAGCCAAGAGCGTGCGCCCCTTACTTAAAACACTCGAAATAAAAGACTACTGAGACACCAGGGCGTGCGTCCCCTCTGAGAGTAAAAACCAAGGGCGTGCGCCCCTCTACCCCTCTATTCCCTATCAGCAACAATCCTGTTAAGATAATAAGTTCAAGAGTACAACTTAATACCACATTGTATTTCATATTTTCCAAGCTAAAGAATGTTTCTTTTGCAGACAAAAATATAACCAAAACTATGATTGAAATTTCCGCACCTCTAGATTCCGTATCATCTAATCATGAATTTCTCGACAACAGGGGATGATGCCCGCATTCTCGACCAGTTGTAGCAAGTTGATTGAGAAATGGAAGAAGATGGTAAGTCCTCAAGGATCTCACCAATTAGATGTATGGCCAGATATCCAAACCTTAGCTCTGATGTAGTCTCACGGACTGCCTTTGGAAGTAACTACGAAGAAGGCAAGAGGATCTTTGAACTTCAAAAGGAGCAAGATGTACTAGTCCTTGAAGCTTTTAAATCTGTTTACATGCCAGGTTTTAGGTACATTCTCAATTCTCTTTGAATTATGGCTACTTCATTTCCCCAAGCTCAAATGCTTGCTCACACAAGCTCTCATACATGTTGACCACACAAACATTCAATGAATCTGGACAAAGAGATCAAAGCAAAACTAAGAAATCTGATTGAAAGGAAAGTACAGGCAATAAGTAATGGAGATACAGGCGATGATGACTTGATAGGCATGCTTTTGCAGTCTAGTAACCAGTGCTCCATAGAAGCAACTGATCCAAAAGTTAATGGGATGACAATTGATGAGGTGATATAGGAATGCAAGTTGTTCTACTTCGCTGGCCAAGAAACAAGTTCAACCTGGCTAACATGGACAATGATTGTCTTACCAATGCATCCAAGCTGGCAAGAGAAGGCGAGGGAAGAGGTTTTACGAGTATGCGGGAAAGACATGCCCAAATTCGAAAATCTAAACCATTTAAAGATTGCGAGTATTTCTCCTTCAATATGCAATTTATAGGGATATCACTAGCCTATTTGATGACTTGTAATAGAAAAGAACTTGAGATGAGAAAGTTAACACAATAAGGTGTCATCAGATGCTCATATACAGTACTACACTACTACTAATTAGTCGTTCTTTGGCCTTTTAAAAGTATAAAAATGTTTTATTCGTACGCCATTGTGACTGACATACCAACTTTCACTGCAGGTTACTATGATTCTACATGAAGTCCTAAGGTTATATCCCTCTGTGATCCATCAGTTTCGATACACATCCACGGAAATAAAAATTGGAGAATTCTCCCTCCCAGCTGGGGTCCATCTCATTCTCCCAACACTTCTTATTAATCATGATAATGAAGTATGGGGCGATGATGCAGATGAATTCAGACCAGAGAAATTCACAGAAGGAATTGCAAAGGCATCAAAGGATCATGTAGCATATTTTTCATTTGGATGGGAACCAAGGATCTGCGTAGGGCAGAACTTTGCTATGATAGAAGCAAAGATGGCACTGGCTATGATTTTGGATATTCAATTTTGATTTCTTTTGGAATTGCAAATGTGTTACGGATCTTTCCCAAATCCGAAATATCACCGAATGGAATAATATTCCAGTCAAAAGTGGGGATTTTAGTTTTCGGCGCGGTCGAAAGAGAAACATCGGTAATTGCTATATAACCTGGAACTGCTATAGCAATTGAACCTGAAACAGCATTGCCCGGTACTGAATCCGAAACTGCCTTGCTATTTAAAGGACTCGAAGCTGATGGTGAGACATTGAAAGTTGATTAAGAGTGCACGGTCAAAAGGATATATTCGGAATTGGAAGTGGTGGTAGCAAAGCCGGAATTGCCTGTTCAACTTTAGAAAGGAAAACGTGGCTGTTGACACCCAAAACTTCAAGTTCTTCTATACAAACCTTACTCAAACTCTCAATCAGTGAAAGAAAGAGAAAAACGACTGCAGTATACCTACTTTCCTATGAATCCAATATGGCAGCAATAAAACAAAGAACAGGTTCAACACCTTGTGTATGGCGGTCTTCGAAGCAACCAAACTCAAGTTCTGCTAGAAAATCTTCAGTGCTTGTTTTCTGTTTTCGAGGGAATCGATCGACAGTGAAGAAACAAGTTATTTTCTAAAACAACAAGCAAGCACCTGAAAGTTTAAGAAATTGTCAATGGGGGAAACTGTGGATTTAAGGTACTAATGGCAGCTAGCAAAGGACCTATATAGTATTTACAAAGGAGCTATCCAAATAGATACAAGAAAAGAATTCAAGGGGCTTCAACAAGTACAAGGAATTTCCTTTATTCTCTCTTCAGGATGACGACTCAATTCCGAATGAGTATTGGGCTTCACATCTCCTACTCAAATATTCCCAACTCCGGATGGGTAAGTGTGGGAGCCTGATCTTTTATTTATCAATTCCGAAACGTTGGGACTAACAAAGAAGCCGAAGGGTATAACTATACCAGGGAAGTAAACCAATTTCTTTTCTTTTTGTACTATAACTAGGTATAACACGGTTGTCTTTAGGTTTATTAAAGAAACAAAGTTAATATATATAACTAGTATACTGCATTGCAGTGAGGCGTGAGCGTAGTATATCATTTATTTGGCTCTCTTTTTTTATATATGTTATATTTTTTTATTTATTTGGCTCTCCTCAACAACTAACTAGTATTGGATTGAGGTGAAAAAAGAAAGTCCACGTGTTCTCGATTGAGTGATACATCACACCAAGAATTGCTAGATATTTATGCGAATGGACATGCTTACAATGGAAGCCATGGAGAAATTTGGATATATGCCTAGAATGAAAGAAGATAATACTAATGAATGAATTTAATGACGAAAGGGTTTCGTTTTTGGAACATCTTCTCACCGAAATACAAGAGCGAAAAGTTTATGTTGTGGACAACAATACACCATTGATTGTTGTTACTCGGTTTTTTCGGGTAGTCATCATAATTGTAAATCAAAATAATATAGTCCCCCGCAGATTGTAAAAGACTGCGCTCATTGCCTAATTCCTCCGTGATCGATTTCAAATAGCAAAAGTGGAGAATAATGCAACAATTGATGATTTGTTAAAGCCAAGAAGCACACCGTGGTAGTGCAGTGCATACAGTTCTAAACGACGTGAGCCAAAACAGTATAATCCGTGGCGTAGCTTAACTCTTGAGGTCGCTTTTCTTAAATCACCCAAAAACCACTTGCTACGTGTCACTCTCTCGTGTAATGCGTCCGTACCCCAAATAACCGTTTCGCTTGTGTCGACCGTACCCCTATTTTCTCATTTTCTTTTGTCTTCGCCTCCAACCTCTCACGATCGTCTCTCTATTCTCGACGGATTTCTCCCCATAGTCAAGACAAAAGATTGCGGTTTCATCACAACCAATTCAGTCTGAAGAATTTCTCTTTATTACTTTATTTATTCACTGTCACTTTACCTTTCAACATTGGAGTTTGTCACGTATATCAAACCACATAAATCTTGTAATATGCAAATGGGTCCATAGGATCCTTTGGATTGGAATCTTGTTGAATTTGTATGATATGTGGATGGCGGAAGAGCCTTTGACGGTTTATAGTCAAGGCTTCGATTGGTTGTTCAAGATGCCGAAAAGCTTTATCACTACAATGAAACCGATAAGGCTTGGCGTCTCTATGATCCTAATAATGAGAGTGTGTTTAAGGCTCAGAAACTCAATCGTTAATTGGCGTCGTGTCAAACTTTGACACCACGACTACAACCGATCTTACGGGATTTAAATTGTGATCATTGGCTTGATGCGGTAGCGGCGTCAATGAAGTTGAAGCAGAGAAACCAACTTGTGAGTTACTATGAGTAACTCCGGTGGATGATGTGCATGTAGGGGATGATTGTAGAAATCATGTAGGGGATGATTGTAGAAATCAGTTCACTATTCCACTCCTTTTGGAGAGTCCAAGCAACATCGGGGGTTCACATACTAAAGAAGAAATATTGTGCTTTCGAGTGTGTATTCCATAGTTGTTGGCATTATGTGTAGGTTTGTCCTTATTAGTTATATTTATGTATTGTCTGTGGGAGTGAAGCTGTTTGTTTAAGAGAGAGATTTGTATTATGGGATCAAAGGAGGTGTACCATGGAGGGCTGATGAGACCCTTCCATTCTAGGAACCTCCGCCATTACTACTTACGCATCACATTCTCCTTGTTTGTTAAGAAAAAGGAACTAATGTTTGTGTGATTGTGTCTGATGAGTGGGTAGCTCAGAGTCTCATCCTATCATATAATCAGATTTGACTATGAGACTTTCCATTTTAAGATCCTCAGACTACCATGTCCATGCTATTTTCTAGGTTTGTTTAAAGGGTACTAGTGTACAAGGAAGTTTGATATCTAATGCTCATGTGCATCCCAATCCTATGCAATTTATGTGAATGTTTCCTTCGGATGACTTGGTGTTCTTGCTTCTTTGGGGTCTGCTGGTTATTAAATAAAAGGGATTCATAAGATTCACACTATCTTTTGATTGGTTCGAGTTTGAAAATATATCGAGTTTGAAGGCCATTCGTTCACAGTTTTAGCTTGTGCAGGGTACTAAATCTGAGCTCGGAGAGAAGGTGACAATGGCCTGCACTGGGCTCCGATTACGTGATAGTTACATGCTAACAAGCTCGAAGGCTGAAAGATTGGGATAAATTGCGGTAAGAATCTTATTTTTAAATTGATAAGTACCCAGAACTTCTTGTTTAGTGATATTCATGCCGGTGACAGAAATTAAAGATTTGTGAATTGCACAAGTTCTCAGCTGCTCAGCACTATCTCATTTTTTTGTGTCACTGAAATTTTAACGTTTCCATTTCTCTAATTGCATCCAGGAAAAGAACGCTGGTGATGATATGGGTGATCAGATGTCACGTGATAGTTCGTCTGATGAGGATTGATCGTGCTTGACTCGTGGCAAGCTTGGGGAATTTTGGAGGAGTATCACTATAGTATACTGCAACATATGTAATTTTGGTTGATCTATCCAATCTTCATGACGACTCAAGAATATCTGGCATAAATCGAAGAGACAGACACAAAGAAGCAAATACCTCCTTTACAACAAAAGAACAGTTGGTTGCATTTTTGTCTCTCCCAATCTAGTCAAGATTGTGGTAATGTTGGTTTAGTTCTGGGATGAGCTCGACACAAAACTTTTCTATTTTTTTTATTGTACTTATTTTTTGTTCCTTTGGGTAACCTCTGGCAATTTGAACCTAGATCATAATGTTCAAAATTTATTTTTGGAATTGCTTGCAGACTGACAAACAAAAGTTGTTGGTTTTTGGGACAACGATTATTTTGAGCTTTGATGGTTAATATTACATTGTTGAGAACGATAAGGCATTTTTGTCTTGTAAATGATTAGTTATTTCGAGAATCTCTAGTGTGATTGAACCCATGAGACAAAGTGAGAATCACACATTTCGGGCAAGGGAACAAGTCAAAATGATAAGATGTTGTGGTTTCTCAATCTAATTATAATTGTTTTTGGCTCGTTTAGAATCAGTATGCACTACCACGGTGTGCTTTTTGAACAAATCATCAATTGTTGCATTATTCTCCACTTTTGCTATTTGAAATCGATCACGGAGGAATTAGGCAAATGAGCGCAGTCTTTACAATCTGTAGGGACTATATTATTTTGATTTACAATTATGATGACTACCGAAAAAAAACCGAGTAACAACAATCAATGGTGTATTGTTGTTCTGTCAACATAAACTTTTCGCTCTTGTATTTCAGGTGAGAAGATGTTCCAAAACAGAAACCCTTTCTGTCATTAAATTCATTCATTAGTATTATCTTCTTTCATTCTAGGCATATATCCAGCCTCCATGGCTTCCATTGTAAGCATGTCCAGTTCGGCATAAATATCTAGCAATTGCGGGTGTGATGTATCACTCACTGAGAACACGTGGACTTTCTTTTCGACCTCAATCCAATACTAGTTAGTTGTTGAGGAGAGCCAAATAAATAAAAAAATATAACATATATAAAAAAAGAGAGCCAAATAAATGATATACTACGCTCACGCCTCACTGTAATGCAGTATACTAGTTAGATTGAGAAACCACAACATCTTATCATTTTGACTTGTTCCCTTGCCTGAGCTGTGTGATTCTGCCTGTCTCATGGGTTCAATCACACTAGAGATTCTCGAAATAACTAATCATTTACAAGACAAAAATGCCTTATCGTTCTCAACAATGTAATATTAACCATCAAAGCTCAAAATAATCGTTGTCCCAAAAACCAACAACTTTTGTTTGTCAGTCTGCAAGCAATTCCAAAAATAAATTTTGAACATTATGATCTAGGTTCAAATTGCCAGAGGTTACCCAAAGGAACAAAAAATAAGTACAATAAAAAAAATAGAAAAGTTTTGTGTCGAGCTCATCTTAACTAAACCAACATTACCACAATCTTGACTAGATTGGGAGAGACAAAAATGCAACCAACTGTTCTTTTGTTGTAAAGGAGGTATTTGCTTCTTTGTGTAATGTCTCTTCGATTTATGCGGATATTCTTGAGTCGTCATGAAGATTGGATAGATCAACCAAAATTACATATGTTGCAAAAAGATACTATAGTGATACTCCTCCAAAAATTCCCCAAGCTTGCCCACGAGTCAAGCACGATCAATCCTCATCGATTTAACTATCGCGTGACATCCGATCACCCATATCATCACCGGCGTTCTTTTCTGGATGCAATTAGAGAAATGGAAACGTTAAAATTTCAGTGACACAAAAAAAATGAGATAGTCGAGCGGCCGAGAACTTGTGCAATTCACAAATCTTTAATTTCTGTCACCGCATGAATATCACTAAACAAGAAGTTCGGTACTTATCAATTTAAAAATAAGATTCTTACCGCAATTTATCCCAATCTTTTCAGCTTCGAGCTTGTTAGCATGTAACTATCAATGCATCGGAGACCCAAAGGCAGCCCATTGTCACCTTCTCGAGCCTGTAGATTTAGTACCCCGCACAAGCTAAAACGTGAACGTAATGGCCTTCAAACCCGATATATTTTCAAACTCGAACCAATCAAAAGATAGTGTGAATCTTATGAATCCCTTTTATTTAATAACCAGCAGCACCCCAAAGAAGCAAGAACACCAAGTCATCCGAAGGAAACATTCACATAAATTGCATAGGATTGGGATGCACATGAGCATTAGATATCAAACTTCCTTGTACACTAGTACCCTTTAAACAAACCTAGAAAATAGCATGGACATGGTAGTCTGAGGATCTTAAAATGGAAAGTCTCATAGTCAAATCTGATTATATGATAGGATGAGACTCTGAGCTACCCACTCATCAGACACAATCACTAGTTCCTTTTTCTTAACAAACAAGGAGAATGTGATGCGTAAGTAGCGTGAGGTTCCTAGAATGGAAGGGTCTCATCAGCCCTCCATGGTACACCTCCTTTGATCCCATAATACAAATCTCTCTCTTAAACAAACAGCTTCACTCCCACAGACAATACATAAATATAACTAATAAGGACAAACCTACACATAATGCCAACAACTATGGAATACACACTCTGAGCACAATATTTCTTCTTTAGTATGTGAACCTGATGTTGCTTGGACTCTCCAAAAGGAGTGGAATAGTGAACTGATTTCTACAATCATCCCCTACATGATTTCTACAATCATCCCCTACATGCACATCATCCACTGGAGTTACTCATAGTAACTCACAAGTTGGTTTCTCTGCTTCAACTTCAGTTGACGCTGCTACCGCATCAAGCCAATGATCACAATTTAAATCCCGTAAGACTGGTTGTAGTCGTGTGTCAAAGTTTGACACGACGGCCAATTAACAGTTGAGTTTCTGAGAGCCTTAAACACACTCTCATTATTAGGATCATAGAGACGCCAAGCCTTATCAGTTTCATTGTAGTGATAAAGCTTTTCGAAGTACTGAACAACCAATCGAAGCCTTGACTATAAACTGTCAAAAGGCTCTTCCGCCATCCACATATCATACAAATTCAACAAGATTCCAATCCAAAGGATCCTATGGACCCATTTGCATATTACAAGATTTATGTGGTTTGATATACGTGACAAACTCCAATGTTGAAAGGTAAAGTGACAAAGCTTAACAGTCAAAGTAATAAAGAGAAATTCTTCATTACCTGAATTGGTTGTGATGAAACTGCAATCTCTTGTCTTGACTATGGGGAGAAATCCGTCGAGAATAGAGCGATCGAGAGAGAGGTTGGGCGAAGACAAAAGAAAATGAGAAAATAGGGATACGGTCGGACACAAACGAAGGGTTATTTGGGGTACGGACGGATTAATAACGAGAGAGTGACGTAGCAAGTGGTTTTTGGGTGATTTAAGAAGCGACCTCAAGAGTTCGCTACGCTCACGGATTACTCAATATAATTTGTTTAATGTTCACAAAAAAAAAACATATATTCCTATAAGACTTGTCAAAATTAACATGTGTAGTTGCAGTTTTTGACTTAATTGAATAATTTTTAATTATATTAATATGAGCTCTTATGGTCAACACAGTACATATTTTTATTTAGATACTTTAGTAGGATTTTTTTTTTAATAAAAAAAATATAGCTAATTGTTAAGGATGTTATTATATCCAATTGATCTACATCTCTAGTGGCCATGCTTATTGGTATAGTTTTTTAAATCATGGAATATGTCTAGAAACTTGACAATGGTATATGTATTTTGCAAAATAGACCTCTTTAATTAAATATATTGCATACAAAGACACAATATATGGTTAAGGAGCTACTTAATGCTTACAATTTGCAAGCAATGCAGCTTGTACAACTATGACTCCCACCAAATATCACCTTCAATAAACTTCATTAAAGATGTGTCTACTCTTTGTACAGATAAAAGTAAAAAAACTTTGATGAAATAAAATACACAACAATACAATATTAACCAAATGTGCATTAAGTTAAACCCACTTAATTTCCACAATCCACTTGTATTCGATGGACTATAAGGTTGGTGACTTGGTGGTACCTTGTTGTCAAGCCAATGCAAACACCTTATACTAATTTCTCTTGGGCATTCTTGACTGAGACGTTTGTTTGATGCAACTGGGTGAATACCCATTCCAATATATGCATTAGCTAGGTGTTGCAGTCCTGTGGAAAAGAATAATGTTAGACTTTAGGAGGCTAAATTTCTCATCTAGGATTATCGGGAAAAAAAGAGCAATTTAACATTGCTCGACTTTAAGCTCGATCAAGTCGACTCAGCTTAGTGAAATTTCCACTATTTGAAAGTACTTATAAAAACAGATCTAGCCATCAACAATAGTGTTGTCTTTGTTCCTAGCCATCAACTTAGTCAAATCTCAAAAAGTCTGCACTACAATAACTATTTTTTGTTCCCAGTTGATTCGAAAATTGTATCGATTTCAAATACCATAAGAATTCTATAATTCATAGATTTTTTTTCCCAGCTTTCTTGAGAGGAGTCCTAGGGATTCTTATTGTATTGTGAAAAAGAGATGCAAATGTGTACCTTTAGTCCCAAATTAGGTATGGGGATTGTGAAAACCTATTTACGCTACCTTCTGAAAATTTTAGTTCTACATGACACCACTCATGAAACCATTTAATCCAACAATGGAGGATGAGTAACGACAACAACACAAAAATGAAATCCTTTCAACAAATTAGTTAGCATTTACGATAAAAAAAAAAACACATTCATTCCATTTCAAAATCTATAAAGAAAGAAAATGACCCTTATCTTGGAAACCACTATTGTGGAAGTCACAAACATACCTATAAAAAAAAAGGAAAATAAAAAATCTGACTTCAATTGGTGAAGAGTGACTACAATGAATACACACAAATCATTCCCGAACCAAAAATTGGTTTTATAGACATGTTGCCATTGCTAGCTTCTTATATACCTCTGGTCCATATAATATTCTACTACTCAAAAAACCCTAGCAAGAATCATTAACACCTACCATGCTAGCCACTACTTCTTCCACGAACAAATTCTAACTAAATCAGGGCAAACCATTATGCTTATATGATGACCCTCAATGCAATTAAAATTGAAAACGTGCTAACAAAGAAAACAAAAGTACTTCCTACCATTTTCTTGGATACATGCTATATAAAAACAAAGTCAAAACATTTGTAATTAATTTAGGATCATAACCCTATTCATCAATAATAGGTTGGTGCTAACCTCGACCAAACACGGTATGTCAGCACTCAATGCATGAACACTTCGCGATTGTAATCTTAAGCGCATACATAAACTATTATTCTTAAAGATGTGGACCTGAAAGTATAAGATTCAACAAAAGTTTAGAATGAACATCCACACATAAAAAAATGCTAAACCACAAACACACGAAGTACAAAATTGGTCATATTATATGAATAAACAAATTCATTCTTCAACCATATATGAACCACATAAAACAAACTAATATAAATGACACCCAAATGCCTCAACCCCACTAAGCTATATGTATATTAGAAAATAACATATTGAGATAAGGAACATGAGTATTTCTATCCAATATTATCAGGTGAAAGGGAATGCCTGGAGCTCTAGGCTCCCCAAATTGTGTTTTTGATAACAATTTGCCTACGGAAACCAACCGGTTTAAACATAAAACAATGGCCACTACAATTATTAGGAGATGAGATCGAGTATCCCTTGTACAACAATAATCCTCTCCTATTATCTTCCTGCTCACCCCGCTTAAGTTATTATTGTTTTAAGGTTACCACCCCATGCTTTGTGTTGCCCGCCTCTGCTTAGGTAGTATCGCTTGTAAGTTTGCCAACCTTTTCAACTACCAACTTGCCTTTCATGAATACACAATTCAGTATGCAAACACGACCACTATATACTATGGCAACCCAAAGGGCATAGTTCTTTTAGTTCAAACCATACTATTTTGCAAACATATATAATTACGAAAATCTGACCCATGTAGAAACAACACGACAAACCATGGAAAGTATAGTCTTAAGCATACTGGAAAAGAAAAATAAATATGAAACATAACAAAGTCTGTGTAAGGATCAAACAACTGCCGGTTGCAAGACTTTGAGTGTACGTGTGATTGGAACAATTAAAATTAGAAATAGGATGCCCATACCATTTCTATGGAATAAAATAAAACCTAGAAGCCTATGTTTTCTTACAATGCTTCTTGTCTCGTTTTAAGGCTCACTCAACCAACTTCTTGTGTTTTGTGTTCTTTCACGGCTCTTTCCTAAATATATAAAGTCAAAGCAATAAATTAAGGAGGAACATCTAAAATTAATGTCATTTTTCACTTTTGCTTTTTTTTCCAAATCTTTTCGTAAAGTAAAGGCTATATAGTATGTAATTTTTCCATGAGAAGTATACCTTGTTTAGAAAATACCAAAGTTTAGAAAAATACTACAAAAAGAAAAAGAAAAACATAATTAAGAAACCGTAACTTAAAATGAGCAAGTATGACACTTCACCCCAAAGAAATCTGAGATCCATGAGAACTGATGAAGTGGGATAAGACGTGCTTCAACTCAAATAAAGTACAGTAAGAAACGAAAGTATATAGTCCAATTCATGCCAACGAAACATTAAAAATCTACCGAGCTTAGTCCTTTTAGAAAGGAAAAATAAAAGAAACAGAAAATTAGTGGTTTAGTAACTATGCAAGGGCTTGTAACGTGTGTTTTGAATTTATTATTCTTGATAATGCTACTTTTCAAGCTAACAGTATAAACTCATTCCCAATTCATATTGTCTTCTACTCAGTCACCTACACCATCAGCATTCATAACTACTCTGAAAATTAGCATGTACTAATTTTTTTAGCTAGATCAAATAATTGCTTATGGATAGTAATGTAAAATAAGTCGTCACTATCACTATCTGAACAATGATGATAAAGATATTCTTAATAGATAAATTCAAACATGCACGATCTAATAAAATTTCATGTGATGTAAGCGAGATACCTCGACAAACGATAGGAACAAAATCGCAAACTACATATTCAAAATTGATATGGCAAAACAATACAACAAAAACTCTATTTAATATCAAACCTGGGTGGATATAAATTATTTGCCATGGAGAGAATACCAGCACCAGTATGTTTCAACTTGGGTTTTATCTCATCTTCAAATTTCGAACCATATATTGATTCTCCACCACGACCTGTACCAGTAGGATCTCCACCTTGCACAACAAAATCCTCAATAATGTGGTGGAATTTGACATTGTCGTAATAACCTCTTTGAGATAGCTCAATGAAGTTTCTACAAGTTCTTGGAGCATGTTTGTAGTACAACTCTTCGATAGTGAATGGACCCATGGAAGTTTCTAGTGTGACCTCGGGTGGTCCACCTTCTACACATGTTATTTGTACTCAATCCCAACGTGTTAAGATCCAGTCCACAAATGCATGGTTCGCTAGAGTATAAGTTGACCAACAATGGATGACCTCTTAAGCTTATCAATAGTTTCTACACAATGTAGCACTTGTACTAAAATAAATAGCATAATACGACAAAAAAAAAATGGAAAAATACAATTGGTAAAGTACACACTTTTTATATCAAAAAAAGAGAGAATGGGTTAGAGTAGTTAGTTAGGCAACTAAATTGATGCATATTTCATCAGAGTCGTTGCTTGAAAAATTGTCCCTATGTAACATTTTAGAAAGACATGTAATAAAAGGATGAATCATAGTCCAGATTGCACAAAGTCTGTATAAATAATTGAAGATCAATTTCATCAAATTGATACTAATCAAAGCAAAGGAAGGACTCAAAGACACCATAGTGCTAACCCACAATAATCGCAAATCAAGAAGAGAGAAAGCACAAGTGCTAGTATTCAACACAAACTAATTAGCCCATCTCTCGTTTCTCTCTACCTTACTCTTTCTTTCCTTAAGTTTCTAGTTCCAACCAAACCTCAGTAAAAGGCCACTGATTTCTTGTGTTTTTTCTACCAATTTTGTTCCTAATTAAACATACATTTATGGCTCTTTTTACTTCTTTGTCGTTCTTATCTTTCCCTGTCTAGCTATTTAGGTAACTTCTCTTAGCATATTTCTTTCTCACGTGAAGTGCTACATCAAATTATGGCAGAGTGGAAGAAAAATATTCGCATTCGCCCACAAACCACAAAAATAATAAAAATCACATGAATCCAAACCAATACGCATTAAAAAAAAATATATTAAAATGTCAGCCCAAAAGTTATGTGCAATGTAGGAACAAAATACCCAAATCTATCTCAGACACCAGTTCCCCAGAAAATCTTGTGCAAACATAAAGGCTTATGTTTCTTCGAACATCACTCACGCATACCAAAAGCAATGGACAGAGGTGACAAATTGCCACAGTGATTTAATCTTCAATGTACAATCCAAGGACTTCCCTGATGTAACTCTCCTTTCCTCCATTAGAACTGAAATTGTTCGGTAAAGGGAATAATGAAATTCCTACTTAATTGGAACAACAAAAAATATAAAAAGGATCAATCATGGAAACGCGTACATCAAAAAACAGTTTTCACATTTATAGTTATGTACTATCTTGAAACTCATTAGAATTTAGAAAGAGCTATGTACCAAAGAAATTTTGAAATTTGGACGAAAATAAAACAAAATCACAATAATTATATCAAATCCCATAATATTGAACTACTTAAATTTAGGGAATACTTTCGCAATTCGTATCTTTTGAAAACCTTTCATGAGATGGTTCTGACAAGTAACTTTTGGAAATCAAGAACAGATGGAATATCTCACTAAACATGAGAGTGATTGTGTAGAGGCTTATATTTATAGTGGGAGAGTTAAGAGACTCCATTAGAGGTGTTTAGGTTTTCAAGTCAATAAAGAAGAAGTGAATAGAGATTAGAGAGGGAGTTACTGAAAGAGAGTTTAATTGCCCCAAGAAGTTGGGTCTTTAAAATTAGCGCCGGGGTTTCTTTTCTAAAATACATGTTTTACTCTTATCCAAGCCCAAGCCCAAGCCGTTCATCTCACTTGAATCCTCCATCATATCTTAGGCCTAAATCCTAATACAATCTTGGCCACCCATTTTTGGAGAAGGCAATGGGAGAGATGAACAATTTTGGGGCTTTAAACTTGACCTCACCAACTGACCATAGTAATTAGATGGAAAGCATTAAGGGTTCAAAATATATTGTTTGAGAGAAAACTTTTAGATTTCAAAAGCCATTTAATTCATCCACCCAAAAAAATTCCATTGTATTATGGTGGAAATGGACGTTTCAAAATTTCTTAAATGGTGTAGAAATTTAAATATAACTATTAATCTGACTATTTTTTTTTTAGTAATTGATTAACTTTTTTTAATACAATCCTTAAAAGCACTTAATAAAGGTCATTAATACTTTTAAATAGCATTGAATAGGAGTTTCAAAATGTTCTAGATCGTACATCTGCCCCAATCTAACTCAGATCCCCAGGCGATCCCGACCTCTCTTTGTCTTGCCATTGTGTTTTATTATAATAGATAGCGGTTATAAGAAATCAGACTTGTCCTCAGTGAACAGTTATGGGCTTATGGGATGTGAGCCCATGTCCAGACGTACAAAAATGAAAACAAAGAGAATTAGTTCTGGCTTCTGGGTCACATCACATGTGTTGATTTAGTGATTTCCTTTTTAATCTCAAGTCTGGGTCTTGTGCGGTATGTGCTCAGGTCTGGGTTATCAGGAGGCTTGGTCGGGATCTACCCAAGTTCGGGTTGTAAAAAAAAAAGAGTTACAGTTCCTACGCGTGACACAAATGATCTATATATGCGTGCTATATAGATGGAGTTTATCTATCCAAGTCCGGGTCATGATGATTTGGAAAAGTCTTGATATGTTCAAGTCCGGGTTATTATAAGACCAGTCCGAGTCATGGTCATTGTATGTCCAACATTGTTCCTTGAGCTGCGATCATGGCTAATTTTGTATATAAATTTCAAGGAGCAGATAGTGGTATATTGCTCGTTGCTTTTTATATGATTGCGCGACGTGACGAGTGTCTACCTTTTTATCCTTTTTCCTTGAGGGTTTGAACTACAACCTATGAAGAAAAAAGAGAAGCATCTGTGTGTACATATTTTAGCAAAAAAATATGTGACACGTGACAACATTTTCTTAACGCTCGGGTATGGTCTTAGTGTGGGTATGAAGTATTAGAACACACTTTAAGTCCAGATCCTGACTAACTCAGCTCTAGGAGGTTCGGGAGTGAAATAAGAATAGGAGGTTCGGAATTGGTTGGAGTAGGCTCGGAGAACTGAAGGTTCGGAACTGGTTGGCAGGAATAGTAGGCTCGGAGAACCAATTCCTAACTATGAACTCCAAATCTGGAACTCAACTACTAGGTTTGGAGCAGGTTCGTGGGCTTTGGAACTAGTTAGAGTAGTAGGTTTGTATAACCAACTCTTAACTATGAACTCCAAATCCAGAACTCAACTACTAGGTTCGGAACAGGTTCGTAGGCTTTGGAACTAGTTGGAGTAGTAGGTTTGTATAACCAACTCCTACCTATGAACTCTAAATCCGGAGCTCAACTACTAGGCTTGGAGCTCTAACTACTATTCCGAACATAAATATGTTTTTTTGTTGTTTAAGTCAATAAAATAGACCTATTTGACTTGGGAAACATGGGGCTTCTAGAAGAGTCAAGATGAGACTTAACAAGAGATAGTCTCCTAGTTAAACACTAATTGGGAAACCTCATCTATTCATCAAGATGATACTTAACAAGAGACGGTCTCCTAGTTAAACACTAATTGGGAAACCTCATATATTCTTATAAATAGAATAGTTGAACTCACGCTTTGAGTTTGATTCCTATTGACGGGATCGTGAGTTTGACCATTAAAGAGCGTGGTTCAACTCATCATCTTCTACATCTCTTCTTCTTCTTGATCCAATACTTCTTATTGTTCTTTGATCATCAACAAAATATTTGTATTTCTAGATTAGGAAAAATCATCACACAATTGGTGCCGTCTGTGGGGACACCATATAGAATTGATTTGATTTCTTGGTCGAATTTTTTTTCTGTTGTAGGTTTTCCTACCCACCAATTTTTCTTGGGTTTGTTGTTCTTTAAAAAAAATAAAAATAGTTCTTTTCTTCACTTTGATTCAAAATTATGGTTACTACAAGAGCCAACGCGAATCAAGGTAATGAGGGGAATAACGAGATCAACATGTTAATTCTCAAAGATAATCTGAACGTAGAGGAGATCGTCATTTTGGACAGAGGAGTGAAGAAGATGAGCCTAACAATGATGCTCCCCAATCTGCCATAACCAACCAAGCCGTTATGGATGCTGTGATGGCCGAACGTGGTCGGCCGGAGCTCGTTTGCGTTTTTTCCAAGACTACTACCGACGAAGGAGGGTCGTTCACCTCAAAGGTGTTGCCTCTTGATGGAAACTTCGAGGGGGGCAGTTCTTGCAACCAAGTCGACCATGGTGAGGGTTACGTCCCTACGCTTTATTTCCCTTACTTTGTTGGGTATCATAGCGACCAACCAGATTCTGATTATAATCCGGAATTGGATCCAACCCGACACTCGAGTTCACATGGAACTGAATTCTCTTGGTATTCAAGTTCTTAAGATGCGAGGATGGATGTCGAATGTGTTTTCTTAGAATCCACAACTATCAAGGTCACCCTCGGTGCGAAGAAGACTTTCGGTTCAAGGGAACCTTCATTGCCTCGGAATCCCTCGGTTCCCGATCTAGTTTTGCAAACTCCTCCACGATCTTGGGATCGGAACCACGTTATCATCGAGATGAGAACTCACGAGAGTCCAGGTCGAGGTATAACAACGAGAGAAATCCAATTCATGAACCTACTACTCCAATTCATGAACCTACTCTTACACGTACAGCTCAAGGCGCAAATACTAGAGGAACTGCGAGGTTCGATACCAACTAAGATGGATGAGTTAGTTGTTCAGTCAGCAATCGAGGGAGACATTGGAACTCCTTTTTCACGACATGTTATGAGTGGATACATCCCCCATTATTATAAACCACCGAAGTTGTCTAAATTTAATGGCAAAGGAGATCCGGTCTCTCATGTGCTCGTTTATCGTCAAGCAATGGTGGGTCTTTCTAAGAAAGATCATTATTTGTGCCGGTATTTTGCTTCAAGTTTAATAGACTTGGCACTCATCTGGTACACGAAGCTGCCCAGGGGTAGCATTCACGAGTTTAAGGTGCTATCCATCAATTTCATTGCAAAATTCAGTTGCAACTGAACCTACATTAAAACCGATGATGCACTATTTGACATGAAGATCCGAAAGGACGAGCGTATTAGGGATTTCACCAAAAGATTTAACGATGTTAAATTGCATATTGACAACGTCGATGAGACCCTCGCCATTGTGGCCTTTAGAAAGGGGTTAGATCCCACTTCTGGTCTATACATGTCCTTGAAGAAAGAAGAGCCTACGAACATGACAGAGTTGCATGCTCGGATCGATAAGTATATGGAACTGGAAGAAGACCAATTGGATAGGGAATCTTCTCATAAAAGAGTGATAACCAATGTCACCTCCGCTCTATTGGTAGGAGCTCTGCGCTAGTTATTATAATGATAGGAAGTCCGAGGAACCACGGTCGGAGCACAAGTTAGTCGACAGAATTCTTATCAAGATAAGTCCAAAAGAAGATTGGTGACATGTCGGGGAAATGAGCAATTACCCTATAGGATAGGGACTTTACCACTTTAACTTATCCTTATGAGGAAATCTTTGAAGTTAACCAGAACAAGATGTTCATGAAAGATCCTCGGTGGGTGAATCTCGATGCTAACACATCTTTGTTTCCAAGTAATGTTATACTACTCTTAGCTTCTAAGAGACAAAATTTTCACAAATTTGGACTTGTTTCCACTATACTGGGGGCATGATCTATGCCAATCAATTATCAATAAAATTTATATTTCTCTCTTCAGAGCATTGTTTCTTTTATAATTTTTTGCTGGGATACTTTTTGGATGTTGGGTGAGAGATCCCATATGTTGGCCAAAGTTGTATCAGAACCTTTAGAAAGCTTTCTCGGGATGATGAGTGAAAGATCTCATGTGTTGTTCCCTGTGTGATGGAGAAAGTTTAACTTAATTTGGATTTTATCCTCCTAAGAGCAGTTATAATGTCTTATGCTTATAAGTGTCGGTTTATGCATTAGATATCAGATCATTTAAGGACTTTTTACAGAAATAATATAGGGGCATACCCCTACGTTCCTACAAAGTCTTATTTCCTAACAAAACTAAAGGTATTTACAGGAATTGACACAGGGGCAAACTCTATTTTCCTACAAAACATTGTTTTTCTAAGATTCGGAATACGAATTTGTATAAAATATAATTTGACATTTTTGTCATTTTCCTTCAATGGTCGAATGTGCAACCATCGTCTGAGAGAAAAGTGGGGCATCTGTGTATACATATTTATGCAAATAAGGAGAAAAGAACACCACTTCCTAACTAGTCTGGAACTTCACGTTCGGAACTTGTCCAAGTTCGAAACTCCACTTCCTAGCTAGTTAGGAACTCCACGTTCGAAACTCTACTTCCTAGCTAGTCCGGGGAACTCCGTTGAACTTGTCCAAGTTCGGAACACCACTTCCTAGCTTGCCCGGAACTCCACGTTAAGTAACTTGTCTAAGTTTGGAATTCCACTTCCTAGCTAATAAGGAACACAGAAAGTCCAAATTTGGTACTGTTCTCTCGAGTAACAAACCCGAAACTGTTTTGTGGACGGAAGAATCTGAAACTACACTGTTAACTATAGTACCCGTCCTATCCGAATTGCATTGTAACTTAACATATCCGAAATTGCCTCGACAATAGCATTGCCCAGTACTGGATTCGGAACTGAAATTTGTAGATTGAAGAGCCCGACATTGATTGGTGAGACATTGGATTTGGGAATACGCAATGATAGCAGCGGTACTAACTTGATCAATATGGACGTGCTGGTTCACTAACACAGCCGATACTGAGTACTGACTAACATTGGAACTGATTGTTTAAGTTCTTAACGTGGTTATTGGCTACCAAAACTTCGATTTCCTCAAGTCACCAATATATTGTGCTTTTGGCCCAATATGTGCATGTATGTGACGTTGCGAACAAACCAAGGCATTACTCTGTTGATCGAGACTTGGAAGTACTCGAGGGCATCTGCCATTAACGAAGGTAAGGGGAGTCGGAGTCCAGCCTTTAGTAGTCCAAGGAATATCAAGGGACCTTCGTCGGTTCCAAGGTCGGCAGTCCATAGATAACTCAACTCCAGATGAGTGATTCGGGGCTTGACATGGGCTGATTTGTTCAAGACTCGAAGTCCGATTCATGGCGAGACTTGTGAAGTCCGGGTTTCAAAAAGTTTAGTTCCTGATGGAGTGAATTCAACTCCGGATGAATAACATTGGGTGTAAATATAAACGAAGCCGAATGGTATAAGGAAAAGGAAATAAGACCAAGTCCGGATGGATTAGCAAGACATGTGCTGGGCTTTGAGTGATTTCTCAACTCTAGGTCAAGTTCCAGTTTTGCAAGGCCCAGTTCCGGGTTACACTTTCGAGTCTAGGTGACTTAGTAAAATCTACCTAAGTCGGGGCCATGTGAGTATGTGACCATGTTCGGTCTCTTATATGAGCTAGTATTCCAGGTCCGGGTAAACGCGAGGCATGACAGGTTCGGCTTTCACGAAGTTTAGTTTCGAAATGTAATCCCAAGTCCGGATCTTTGTGAAACATGGGTCGGATTGAGCTGACCAAGTCCGGATCATCACAAGGCATGGCAGGACCGGTTTTCACCAAGTTCAGCCTAATATACAAGGTTCGGGGAATGGTCATGGCAGGTCCGAATTTACAGTTCCTTGCACTGAAGTAATGCGAAAATTTTTCGATACATTCCACAGAGAAAATAGAGGCATAAGACGTCGCGTATATTTTTACCCGACCTTTTTCCTTAAGGGTTTGATTCACAACCCATGAATAAAAAAGGGGGGCATCTGTGTGTGCATATTTTAGCAAATAGATATATAACACCTGGCAGCATCTTCTTAAGGTTCGGATATGGTCTTGGTGTGGGTAGATAGTACCAGAACACACTTCAAGTCCAAATCCTCTCACTTCCTAGGTTCGAAAGTGAGACAAGAAGAGGAGGTTCGTGGGCTTTGAAACTAGTTGGAGTAGTAGGTTCGTATAACCAACTCTTAACTATGAACTCCAAATCCGGAGCTCAACTACTAGGCTCGGAGCTCTAACTACTACTCCAAACCTAAACATGTTTTTCTGTTGTTTAAGTCAATAAAGGAGACCTATTTGACTTGAGAAACATGGGGCTTCTAGAAGAGTCAAGATGAGACTTAACAAGAGATGGTGCATTTTAGCTCTCACCCTCATATGCCCATTCCCCTTATACCATCATCACTCTTCAGCCATAACACGGAGCTCAAATCATACTACACTGTCTGTAACGAGTATCCCAAGATTGTTGTAGCAACACAACGATATTATGCAAGAATAATGTGATTTGAATCACAGAGTTATACTTGGTCAATCAATTGATTTGTTTTAAGTTGTTCAATTATTTATAATAAAGAAGACATAAATATGTCACAGCTCAGGATATGGCCGCCTGCTACCCCTTTACTCAAGAGAATAACTGTGTTCCTATATCTATTCACGTACAAAAAGAACATGGTGAGTGATAGCTTTATTGTTTATCAGCTCCAGAAACTTTAACAAAACATATGTCATATGCACATTGCCCTTAATATGCTGCACAATTGACCAACAACCAAGACAATTTTTTTTTTAAGTAAGCAAATATTGTATTGATGAGAGTAAAAACAGAAGAGAGGAGAAGGTACATGTGTATCCTATAATCCACTATAACAGTAGCACTACTAGGATTTTTAGACAAATCTAAAGTAAACTTGTTGCGGAACCTCCCATGTGGTAATCCATGGTGGTTTTACATAAAAAACTAGTTGTTCATTTGTCTGTAAGTCTGCTGCATATTTGGCCACTTTGTCTGCGGAGAAGTTGCATTCCCTCCATGTAGGTGTTATCTTGTAGTACTCTAGCTTCTCCTTACATTTATCCCATCTTTGCTTCATCCCCTTTGGAAGTTGTGACCTCCCAAAAGCATGGACTGCAGCTGCCGAATCAACCCATAACTTCTTCCAATTCCTTTGAACCGCATATTCTGCACCTTCAAGTATAGCCAAGCATTCAGCTATATAATTTGTGGCAAGGTCTATGTGTCTGCATACCACAACAACAAAGTGACACCTACTATCCCTAAACACAACTCCATAGCCTGAAGGGCCTGAGTTTCCTAGCAAAGCACCATCCACATTCATTTTAATAACATCTCCATCCAAGGGATACCATTTACAGTCCTTGAATATTAGCGCCCTTCCAAGCTTATCCGGTAACCCCCATTTCTTAAGAATTTGATAATCATGAGCTCCTCTATTCAAGTAACCAATAGTCATCCAAAAAGAGTTCTGAATATGACTTCTCATCTGGCATTTGCATTGGGTTAGAGTGATCTTCTTGTCCTCAAAAAGCCATTCATTTCTCTGCTTCTAGTTAATCACCATACCAACTAATACTGCTGCATCCCACAGTTGCTTGATAAGAGGACCATGTCCTCTATTTACTTTAAGAGCATCTGGCATGTTGTTGATGTATTAAAACAAAACTGACTTGTCATCCATTCCCACAAGAGTTTAGAGTCCTTGCATTCCCACAATATATGTTGTAATGTCTTGAATACCTCACAACCCCTATAACACCTTGAAGCAATTCTAAATCCTCTCTTTTGCAGGCCTTCATCAAGAACAACACAATTTCTCACCGGTTCCGGCTAGTACCCGCTATCTTTGGATGAATCCATTTGCACCACACTTTCTTGCTCCACCATGTAGTTGCATTTTTCCTTCTAATGGTCTCAAAAGCATACTTGACGGAGAAAATCCCTTTCATATTTGGCTTCCAAATATCATGGTCCTCCCATGCCATGGTAGGTAGTTGATTCATATTGTACCCTGCATATAGCATTAATTACCTCAAATTAAAGGGGATTGCCCATTCACCATTAATGATAATTTGACTAACTTTGGATCTACACCCCTTTAAATGTTGTGGCAACAACTGGAGCTTTTGTTTGATTGACTGCTCTCCAATTCACACATCTCTCCATAAATCAAATCTGTCCCCCATACCAAGAAGCTACCGAGAATTACTAGTCACTTCAGGTAACACCCATTTAACACCAGACCAGATTGTAGATTTAGTCTAATAATTAATGAGCTCTCCATCTCTAGTAAAAAACTTTAGCTTCATGAATTTAGCATAGTCGTCCTCTTTGTAATGTATATGCCATGCCAGCTTCATTAAAAGAGCCATGTTTAGTTCTTTAAGTCTTCTAATTCCGAGACCTCCTTCTTCTTGTGGCTTACAAACTTTTTCCCATGATACTGTAACAAGCTTCTTTGTGGCAAGGCTGCCACTCCACAAGAAATTTCTCATAATGCATTCTGCCTCTTTGATTATGCTACTTGGTCATTTGTAAACGCCCATATTGTAAACTGGGATGCTCGAGAGCTAATCTCATCAAAGTTTGTATCCTTGTGTAACATGGCTAGTCGCTGGGGAAATGGTGGGTTCTCTTTATATTTAGCATATGGATCAATATGAGTTTTAACCTTGGCCGTTTTCCTCTTGGGCTGAGGTTTAACTGGTACCTCTACAGAAGTTGGATCGTCAGTTACTATTTCGGTATCTAGTAAATTATTAGGTGTAATGACCACAGGTGGGGTAACAACCGGCATAATTACAACGTTATCAACCACCCTACCCGAACGGAGAGTGGTGATGGCATTTAACTCACCTACATTTATATGTTCATTACTAGTAATACCGGTTACTTCAAAGGTTGTGTTTGGTATTTTAGGATTAGGTATGGCTTGACCTGGAAACACACCTTTCAGTTGGTTTTTCTCTTGGGTTAACTGTTGTATGGAATGATTAATAGATTGTAAAATCAGCTGGTTAGCCTGTATGTAGGCTTCAAAATGATCCGGTTGTGAAGGTGTAGTGGCCCGTGAGGTGGTATGGACCGAACTATCTCCGCGTTGATTATTAACGGGTGGGTTGCGATAGTTATTATTAACCAGAATGATACCTTTATTAGCATTATAATAATTATTATAACTATTATAATTACCTTGTCCTTGTCCTTGTCTCGGTGGAGCTTGGTTGTAAGTGTTTGCTGGCCTAACAGTTTGATTATTAAATCCCGGAGGTGTAACTTGGTGATTATTTTGCCAACTGAAGTTGGGGTGTTGTCTCAGGGGGGTTAGGTTCGCTATTTATGGAACAAACATTATCCGGCTGTGCGTCTGGTTGTTCATAGAGGAGAGGACAATAGGAGTCGGAATGCTCAAGGATGTAACAGAAATTACATGGAAGAGTGTTGACGTTCATGACAGGAGTAGGCTTATGTTGAATAGAAATGGCTTCTACCTTTTTAGTGAGAGATTCGATTAGAGTTGTAAGCTCAGGATCAGATTTAACCTCAAACATACTGGCAGCTTTAACTGTGGAAGAAGCATTATTGGACCAGGGGATGAACCTCTTCATGGTGATGTAAAAGCCCTTTGAAAAAGGCATGAACAAGCGTGTCTTTCACAAGGTTATGATGTGGGACGGTGATCGATGAGAAGATCGATTGAAACGATTCCGTGCCTCGAAAAGGATTCATGAGGATTACGGCATAAGAAATGAATCTTTTGAAGCATTTCATCCGCCTTCGAGGTGGGTAAAACTGTTCCATGAACAATTGAACGAGGTTGGCCCATGAGTCCACATAATTAAGTGAGTGGGCGGTTAACCAAGATGTTGCCTTTAAATTTAGGGTGAACGGAAACACCCTAAGTTTAATTTGTTCGAACCTATGGTAGGATGATTAAATGTGGTAAGAACACATTTCAATCCTACGATATCTACGATAAGGTTTTCGTGGTCTAAAACCATGAAAACCGGTAACAAATTAAATATATTAGGGAATTCAAAAATCCCCATCTGGTCCGCAAAAACGATGCAAGACTTAGGGCTATCGTTAAGGGCCTTATAAAAGTCGAGAGAGGAGTCTCTGTTTTAGGCCATCCATAGTTGCAGGTGTAGTGTGTGGTATTCTAGATAGGCGTGTGTGTTGTCGCTTACGATAAATAACAGAAGATGGTTTACTAGTACCAGACCTTAATCTCATGCAATGCTAAGGCCAATAAGAAGCAAACCACTAACAATAGTCAAACAACCCTAATATGCTAAAATTAAGAACTCTTCTAACAGAAGAGGTGAGGAGTGGAAGAAGGAGTACCTGAATGCCTCCTTGCTACGCGTTTGAATAGCGTCTTGTATGCGCAAGCATAGTGTATTTACGAAGTTGGAAACACTGAATAACTTGAACGAAGAGAGTTGGAAACTAACCTATGAAAAATCGGGCTACTTCAGAAAGGGGCGCGGGTGCACTTGGAAATAGGCTAACAAAGGCGTGAGCGCGCTCTTGCTTGACACGAGTTCCAGTGTTTTGAGGGTGTGTGCGCTCCCAAAATAGCGTACGTATGGCGCGGGCTCGCTCATGGTAGAAATTCGAAAAAAATTACTTCTGAACCAAACAAACACAGTTAGAACCAAATAAGGGTGGGTGGGTTTAATGGGGTTTTGGTAGGGACGAAAATACTAAAGAGAACAAATCTAAACAAAACTAAGATGGCAATGGCGCCATTTGATAAATATGTAAAACAATAGTTTTACCTACTCTTAACTAGTTATGCTATGAATAAGTAAAACTAAAGCTTGCTTATTACTAGATGATCAAAGTTATCTACTTTCGCCTATCATGCAATATGTGGAGTAGAAAATTCATTCCACTCTTAGTTTCTGAGACGTAAGTTTCACTAGTTTAATCGATTCTAACAAAAAGTAATGAGAGTAATGGATTTTGTTTATTCTAATATGGGAATTTAACTAATTAAATTGTTGTAACTTATACTATGACAATTAAATACTAAGATGTGAATATGGAGAAAGGATTGGGGGGATTTGATTCCACTTTGATGTATTCCTAATATGCTAGTGTAGATTATTGCAATCCTAACTAATTAAGATTAAGTATTTGATCCCTAATTATTCATGGCAATCTCTGCCAACTAATAATTAGCATGTGAGGAAGTTCAACCCATTCTCATGGCGAATCAACTAACCTACTAGAGTGAAACTCTTAAATGCAATAATTCTAACTAACACATCAAGTTTTCAAAGAAGGCTTCATCAAACCCCTCTAATAGAGGTTTAGCTAGAAGTCATTAGACTATCATTAATAGAGAAATAAGAAGAAAACATAATGAAGAACAATAATTTGACTTTTATTAATCTAATGGAAGAGAGTCTAAGAATTGAAACTATATTAAAGACTAAGTATTGAAGAATTAACTAATTTAAAACTAAGGAAAGAGTTATATGAATTAAATCCTAGGTCCTTAAGAGTTATGCTTTAGTCCTCTTTATATAAGAGATGGCTAGATTTATAATTTCATGCATGGCCTTTGGAGCCATGTTTTGGGTCATAAAATCAAGCCCAAAATTTAATTACTTAAGTCCAAAAAGGGTTTCTATATTGGAAATTACTGCAATAGCCTTTTCATCTACTTTTGCTTCTCTAATTGGGTTAAGGCTTAAACCATAAGAAAGCTCTTTCTGAACCGGTCGTTTTGACATATAATAGGCCCAATTCCGAGGTCTAAGTCCAAAGATACAGCCTGCGGAAGATTTGTTAACTTTTATACTTTATTTCTGCCGGTGTTGACTTTGACTTTTTAGCTTTGACCGGGCTTTAAAAAGGCTTTTTCTCCTTGAATCTCGGCCTTTAGTCATAGAACTTCTAAGAAACCAATTTTTGCTCCTTTCTATTGCAAAAGTGACATGTTTCTTCACATATTTGACTCCAAGGCCTGAAATACACAAAAGCACGTAAACAATACTAACTCTTATTTATTATACACATAATTGGTCTAAATGTAATATTATACACACAAAACTCCAGTTTTGGGCTCTTATCAACCCTCTTCCCTTTTCCCTATGATTGCAAGGTAACAATATTGTACTCTTCAGTTCTGATAGCAGTGGAGATCTGGTACTTCTCAACTTCTGGCCTTTGTATAGCTTGAGATATTCTGTTGGAGACAAGGATGAAACTCTGCAAGGCATCTTTCTGAATAGGTATCACTTGTGGTTCATACTGTACTATCTCTAACCCAGAGGTATGCATCTCTATAACCTCACCATCCTCACACTCAGCATAGGTAGAGCCTCCATCAGTAGAGGTATCTTCTTGACTTGTTTTTTCCCCCATATATGGTGTTGTGCTCTATTTATGTATAGTCTTGGCTCTCCAAACTTGCTTTGGTCCAGTTGGGCAATTTGAGAATTTATGCCCAAACAAGTTACGCCTTGTACAGGATGCAGGCACCCAAGGATATTCTAGTGCTAGTTCTACAACCTCTTCACCCATTTTCACTGGTATAGAGGTCCTATAAGAGAAATCTATCGGGACCTCAACACATATCTTATAATGGTTAGTTAGACTTACCCACCATTACTAGTTGCAATTAGTGTTACCCCCCTCTATTGTCAAAAATATTAGTGATACCCCCCCATTTGTAAGATCCAACAATCATGATTCTTCATCTGAACAAAAAATCATCTCGTTGCCGTTGGATCTTGCAACTAGGGGGGTCACTAATATTTTTGAAAATGGGGAGGGGGGCGGGGAGGGGTAAGTCTAACTAACCCATCTTATAATTAGCAAAATTGAGCCTGGTTCTTGCCCTTGTAGCCTCATCCATACTTACTGGTGTCCCTATCAAGCTCGCTACATAACCTAGTCCATCATCAGTCCATAGTTCTTTTAGCATATCCATGATCTTAACCCAAATGGGAAGTTTTTTGATCCTGTGCCTCTGAGCTTCAACTTCCCGAGTCCACAACAAATAAACAACAAATAATTGAAGAATCAATGAACACTGGGTCTTCAACCATACAAACACTTGTCTTCTATCTTCATCTAGATTAAACTTGAAATAGAAAAATTCTCTATCCGTATATATGGTATAGTTACCTTTATTCTTCCATAATCTAGCTAGAGTGGATTTGACCAAAGGGAATGGAAGTCTTTTCTCAACAAAAAAACCAACGCCATAGTCACTCCAAAAAGATACTCCTTGCTTTAAAATACTAGCTCGTATTTCAGCTACTCTATCAACTTGATGAGTTTCAAAACTTCTCAGAGAAGTGTTTGTATTACTAGACCCTCCTCTAAAAAGAGAGCTCCATGAGTCTTGGTTATGCAGACCAGACGAAACATTTGTAGCGGAAGGGGTGGCTAGTATCATGGAGGGATGGGGTTGATCTATCTCTTTAGTAAATAGACAAATGAGAGGGGATGGCGGGAAGGGTTTGGTCAGGCAGGTCAAACAAGAATAGAAAAAGGAAAGAAACCTTGTAGAAAACAGATAGACCTGGAGGAGAAGACTAAAAATAGTCAAAATGAAAAACAAAGAGGTGCACCTGACAGCAGAATTAGAGTAAGCTAAGTTACTCCCTTTCTCCAACTCAAGTTCCCCATTAGAGAAAAAAGAGAAAAAATGTTTTTACAGAAAGAAAAAAAAAATCGGGTGTTAACCCTAGCGTATGCAAACATTGCATACATTTGGAGGATAATGCGAAAACCTCCTGTGAGCTACAACGTAGTTTGAACCCTGCCATGAAAGAGGTAGTTAGAGCGGAAGTTTTGAGATTACTCGATGCTTGGATTAATTACCCCATCTCAGATAGTGAATGGGTGAGCCCAGTTCATGTAGTCCCTAAGAAATCAGGTGTTACAGTTATTCGTAATGAAGATGGCAAGTTCGTTTCTACCCGAGTTCCTATAACGTGGAAGATCTGTATCGACTATAGGAAGTTAAATGGCATGACACATAAAGACCATTTTCCTTTATCTTTTATAGACC